>NC_091792.1:56535000-57785000 GCF_041296235.1 Equus asinus | reverse complement strand
TGACATTATTTATAAATTTTCCTCCATGACAAAAAATCATTATTATTTTAACTTCTAATATTTTGTCACTATTAATTCCTAGTTTGAGCTCTCTTAAAATTATTCACAGCTGTACTCTATATCTTTGAAGATGATTTATAATATTTTTTTCTCAAATCTTAAAACCTTTGTATCCTGGGCTTGATTTTTTTTGAAAAAAGCATAAGCTTTAGCTGAAAGATGTGTTTTCTAGACGAACTATCATCTAGCTTTCTTTAATATTAAAAATACTACATATGAAATGTTGTGAACTTGAAGCAATATATTATATACTTCTTGGGGGGATGGTTTCATACTCCTCGCTCTCCTTTCCAGGACACCAGGAAATATTTGGTGTGATAACATGATGAAAAATAAACAGACATGGAAGAACCACAAGCAGATGAGTGAAGAGCTGTGTTACCAATGGACACATACCGTAAGGAAAAATGACTAACAATAGGAAGATTGTGCCCCTTCCTGGCAGCACGTGAAATGGCAATAATAGCTGTCCTTCATATCACAAAGTTGTGATTATAAAATAAGAAATGTGAAATACTTGAAAATGTTAAGGTACCATAAGAAGAAAGCAATTTGACATTGAAAATCTTACTTTTCAAAATGTTTTCACAGATGCCAGCATATTTAAGTCATACGATGATGCTATGAGGTCGCTAGGGTAAGTTTTATATTTTCCATTTCATGGATATGGTACAAGTTCAATGGCTCATCCAAGTTTTCTTGGAAATAGCAATTTGAAGAATAAAAAAAGTATTTTTAACTCCTTACTTAATTCTCTTTCCCCTATATTACACAGTCTACCTTTTTCCTGTTAGTAATAACTCTATTAGTAATAAATATAAATAGTTCAAACCACTTCAGCTATAACCACATCCTGGCCCCAGCTCATAATAGAGTAAGTAGAATAGAAAGTTCAGGGTAGCAGAGGTGGGGACGTACAACCTCTAGGGAGTGGTATACTGGCTCTCTGGAAAACAAAGCACCTCCATTGGTAGTGCGTGCCGCACGATTGACGCTTGCACAAACAGAGAAATATGTTTGACTTTGGAGGGTATAAAAGGTCCTGCCCTTGGGCAGATACACAGACATAGGCGCCTATAAGTAAATAGATATCTTTTAGGAAGGAAGCAGCTCGGGGATCTCACTAGAATCACCCGTACTCTTGATGGGAAGAAAGTTCACCACCTAGATCCAAGCAGTGCACCAATCATCCATTAGAAAGAGCCCGTTACACAGGAAAATGCGAGGGAGAGAGCTCTGCACACTGTGGAGCAGTGGTGCCAGAGGGCTGAGACATAGACCTAAGGGATAAAGAGCCCTCCTACTAGAAGTGTATTTTCTCCTGCATTTTTACTGACATAGAGTTGACAAAGAAAAATGTATATATTTAAAGTATGCAATGTGATATGATAACTACAATCAAGTTAACATCCATATCTCACATATATATTTTTTTTGGTAAGAACACTTACGATCTACTCCCTTAGCAAATTTCAAATATTATTTGAACAATAGTATTAACTATAGTCACCATGCTGTACATTAGATACTCAGAACTTATTCATCTTATAACTGAAATTTTGTACATTTTGTTAAACACATCTCCCCAATTGCCCTACCTCCAAGGCCCTTTTTAGATTCTGCTCTGTGTTCCTATGAATTTGACTTTTTTTTTTAGCTTTCATATATAAGTGATATCTTATAGTATTTGTCTTTCTCTGTCTGGCTTATTGCAGTTAGCAAAATGCCCTCCAGTTTCATCCATGTGGTTGTAAATGATAGGATTTCCTTCTCTTTTACGGCTGAATAATATTTCATTCTATATATACCACACATTCTTCATCCATTCATCTGTCAATGGACACTTATACTGTTTCCATACCTTGGCTAATGTGAGTAATGCTGCAGTGAACATAGGAGAGCAGATACCTCTTTGAGATACTGATTTTGTTTCCTTCAGATATATATCCAAAAATGGGCAGTTCTATTTTTAATTTTTTGGGAAGTCTCCATGCTGTTTTCCATAATGTTTATACCAATTTACATTCTCACCAACAGTGTGCAAAGATTACTTTTTATCCATGTCTTCTCCAACACTTCTTATCTCTCGTCTTTTTGATGAAAGCCTTAGTAACAGATGCGAGGTGACATCTCACAGTCGTGCATTTTAATTTAGAATAATGTATCTGCTGAAGAATTAGATAATCTCTCTATAAACATTATGGGCAAGATATTTAGAAAAGGGGGATTTATGGGTTGTCCAGAGGGTGAACTTCCAATTCTTTGAGAGGAGGACCAAGCCACACAAATGGTGTGATGTCCTCTACTTCTCAAGAAGACAACTTGAGCTTTTGTAGTGCAGGGTGAGGGGTGTAATGATGAATCTCATGGGTTTTTTATTACAGGTGCAGTCTTTCCAGGCAGCACCACTGCTTGTTATACACACTACCTCGCTGGTAGAGTGAGATAAGACCTACTTCTCAAGGTCATTGTGAGGATAATGTTTCGTGTGAAACACAGCATAGAGTCTCTCACAATTAAGAGCACAGTACATCATTCATACTAAGTCTGAAAATTCTAACAAGAAATTCTAAGAGACATTTCTTTTCTAAATGATGGCACATGTTGAAAATCAATTCTTTTTTAATATTCCCAATTTACTTCCATGGTTTCTGGGAATTATAGAAAGGAAACTATTGCCAAATTCATTAAAACAAAAACTTTTCAAACTTGGGTAAAATAACAGAATCACATCTGCTACCCAGTTGTTAATAATTCACCACAAATCTAAAATTATTAGTTATTCCTTAGGTAGTTTGCCATATGCATTATTTATGGGGTCTTCCCCCTTCGGTGAACTACAGCTGTCCTATTAATTTTTAACCAGATTGTGAAATTTTGTGAGTAATTTTTAAAACCAGGTGAATAAAAGGAGAAAGATCTCTAGGAAACGGTATTACAATGTATTGCATCTCTAGGAACATATTTACCATTCACTGTAAATGTCAAATATCAAAATGATTTTAAGGAGGATAGTTAGGACATGCCATAAATCCAGTTTCTCTAAGTAAACTTAGAGCTTATTTATACCTGTAAAATCCCACATTTTCTGTCTTTAAAAGCAGCAGCCAGGAATTGAATATTTATGATCCCAACATTGCCCCACACTTTTTGTTTTCCTCGGGGCTTTTACCCAGACTGAAGGAGAAAATGGGAACCGACATTCTCTGCAATCTGCCAAGTGCTAAAACTGTTTTCCCCAAAATGCAGTCAAGAATTATCTTAGCATTAAAATGCATAAATTGGAGGCATCATGAAAGGAAAAGTTTAGTAGCTTCAAGGAATTATGAACAGAGCTGACTCCATTCACTCGCTCTTCCCTGAAAGCACCTGCTCACGCTCACACATAGAGTACCTCGGTATCAAATACATTGCAGACGGAAATTTCGGGTACATGTTCTCAGGAGCTGAGATTCTGTGTATTATTCTGTGGTAGTTTTTTTTTTTTTTTTTTTTTTGTAGACTGAAAGCAAAAATCTATGAAATACAGATCCTTGCAAAGAAGTTTCATCAGATTCTATCTGACTTGGTAGGAAAAAAGATTACATTTATACATTGAGTTAGAAGCAACAAAACTGGCTTTAAGTACAGGGTTTGTTGTTTGTTTACGGTTTCAAGACCTTGGATTGGTCATCAGACTTCTCAGAGCCTTAGCCCTTTACCTGGAAAGTGAGGATTGATGGCACCTGCCCCACAGAGTTATAAGAACCAGACAATAATGTGACAATATGAAGTTCTTATAAGGAATTTTATATTATTGTGTTTTTTATGTGTATGAGCCTGAATTTGAAACAAAACACAAAAGAACATTATTTTGACCACGGAAGAGTGAGGCCCAGAAACAAACAAAATAGAGAGGATTTGAAGTATGTTGAAAACATGTATATGATTGGATCCTTTGAAGAAAAAACATCCTAGAGGACATGGAAACTGGCAGCACAGCACAAAGCAATGGGTCCTATTCCTATTTTTAGGAATAGGAATGATTCAGTCACCCAATACTTTGATACACAAGGTTTTGATAAAGTTAAAAAGGAAATAAATGTTTATAGTGTTTACCTCTAGTTTTGTCAAGTTTCCTCTATGGAAATTTGCTTGTACATACCGTTTTATTAAAATAATCATCTAGGTAACTTGCATTTTTGCCTTTTCATCTAACAAATATGTTGCCAGAATGTCATCTTTGTGTGTAAATTCCCTTGGAGAAAAACATAGTATCGCAGAACAGAGCTCCTGAGTAGACCAGAGCAATGCTTCTCACACTTTAATGTGCATTTGTGTATATGAATCACCTGGGGACGTAGTTACAATGAAGATTCTGATTTAGTGTATCTGGGGTGAGACCTGAGGCTCTACTTAGGTGATGCTGATGTTGCAAGACCATATTGTAGTAGGGAGGGACTACAGAGGATGGATCCCTATGGCCCATCCATCCTAGTGGGAGAGAAAGCAGGTGGTGTACTGCAGAGGCTGGAAGGCTGGTGGCTTTGGCAATCGACACATGAGAACACAGGCCTGATGAACTTAAGCCCCGACAGTTGGCTTTTCTTTTTGTAACGTAAGTGCCTGACTTAAACTTTGATTGCAGAGGCATCCACTTCAAACAGGGCTATCTGGAATAAACACACTGCCAGCCACATGACTAGATAAAGAGCCAGGCCAATCCCTCCACCCCCATGCTCCTTTGTTTTAGAGATCTTGGTTGATTTAGACAACTGACCATTTGGGCTACTGTTTTGTTTTTTTTTTCTCCTCTTCCTGCACTTTAAATTCCTGCTATTATGTTTTAAATTCACCAATAAAGACTGAGCCTGTGAAACCCTAGGCCCCCACCCTGGACCTCAATAAAAGCAGAACCCCAGGCCTGTGCTTTCTCTCCCCTTCTCTCTACCTGTAACCTTGCTCTGTGACCCCACATGTGCTGTGTAATTTTCAGGTCCTGTAAGTAATAAATCCTTATTTTTTCAAACTTTCTTGATGGGTATTGCTGAAGGGCATCTTGCAATCATAATAAAAACCACAAGGACCGGTCCAATCACAAGATTGATTATTGATAGGCTGAGATCCACACAAGAGAATTGACGTAGTTGGCAGGTTTGCATGATTGCCCTTGCAGTTAATCAAGGGAAATGCCCTTTACTTCCAACGTGCTTACTAACCACCTAACTCAGGTGGGCAACACCACGTGGGATAGGAGAGCCACTTGCTGAGGGTCTGTCACTCTGCTTATGCTTTAGCATAATGACTCTGTCATGGGTTGCCTGTGGTATCCAACCCAAAAGGTCACAGCTGCTATAATAATCCAACGGTATCCCTAGAGCAGCATGATCAAGGCTATATGGTCTAACAAGATGGTTAGACTATGAATTATAAAGGCCTCAATGATGACTAATGTGCATAAAGGTCCTCTATGCCTCAAGGCCAAGGAGAGCTAAAGAGGGTTGATTGGATCACAAGGCTGTTGTCACTACCCAAGGAGAGGCTCTGGGCTGAAGGTTGAGGAAAAGATTCTTGTAGGTGAGGAAGATGGGAGACATCCACCTGAGACCACTGAGTCGCCAAGCCTGGACTGCATGTTCTAACCCAGAAGAGTGAAATAGCCTTGCAACCAGAAACCAATGGCACCACCAGAGGGAAAATAAAACAGAGGCCTACAATCATGGTGTCACCATCTCACTCACTACTGTCATTCTTTGTCCCCTGACCCAATGGAATATTATGGGTCTAATCTCTGGCATGATGTTGCTAAAGTTAACAGACAAATATAAATGTCCTGAACATCTGGTGTCAGTACTTCCTAAGAACCCTAAGGAGGTACACAAGCTTCTTTATAAATGCAAAACCCCAAGGACTTCCTGGGTGTTGCTCAATGCCATGGCATACCAACATGCCAAGATTCTGGTATTACTCTCCAGAGACCTAAGGGCATTTCCCAAAGACCCTGTGTGTATCACACTAGTGGAGGCAGACTCCAATCCCAGAGAGGTCTCTTGGGACACCCAGGAAAGGAAAATGGCCACCTATGAAGAGGGCTCACAGTGACATTATCCAAAATTTTCCAGTAAGATTAAGGTAACAGGAGAAAAAACAAGAAGTAGAAACTGAGATAAAAAAAACTATATCTTAATTGAAATTCAGACCTTTTTTAAAGATTTTATGCAGTAAGAAAGAGAGTGGGGAACTAATCGGCTATTGCATGTTTTTTGTTTGTTTGTTTAGAATGGGCTCTGAATTGTTACTCACAGTTGCCAAAATGCATCAACTGAAAAATATCTCTATATCCATATCTAATATATCTAAAATCCATAATGTTCTTAAACATTCATCTGGGCTATATACTCATTTCCTTAGAGATACCACACATTCTGAGTCTCCTCAGCTTTCCCCTGAACAGGACAGAATGAAGAAACATGCTTCATGAGGCTTCCCTGCTGCCGAGGGAATTGCTGACAGGGTTATGGAGGCCTCTAATGAGGAGGAAGGGGGAAAAGAAAAGGTAAAGGCCCCCAGAGCCACGGATGTTTGCATAAGGGCCCTTCCTCTCTTCACTTGGATATTTATTACCTGGTGCTGTGCCCATCCTTCCATCACAGTCATCACTGCTAAGGCTCATTATGAAAGGAATGGAAAACATTAGGATGAGGCCAATCTCCTGATGCCCAGTATTGGTATGGCTCAATGGACTTATCATTTCCATGACCATAATGACCCAAGTGACCCCCTCATCATTTCTAACTCCGAAGAGGCCCCATCAGACCCTGAGTCCACAGAATTATTTATACAGGGCGATCCCGCTAATTACAGGGCTGTGCTATTTACATTCTGTTGGGACTGCCAAGACCGTATAAAAGGCACTAAAACCCCTAGGAGAAAACTTACATTCTTTCTCCGTCCCTTGCAAATATAAATCTTACTGTGTCTTGATATGTAAACACCCCGGGGGGTAACTAAATCTCTTCCCACAATCACCTGAGACTGAAGGAATATAAAGGAGGAAAGAGGCCTTTTAAAATACAAACTGCTGTAAAAGCTTTCTTGTCCCAAATTTAGTTTACAGCCTTTTAAAGACTTCTTGTCAAGGACAGATACACATTTTAAAATCTTCTCCATAAATATTACTAAAAAGCTTTAGTCATTGGAGTGGGTAACCTTAACTTGGTCTGTCTGCCAATTTGAATTCAACTGTTATTTATAAATTAGTGAACTTGGTATTGTTGTAGCTGATTCATGGCTCAAATTTTGGAATGGACGCTACAGGCTATCGGATCTCTGTATCTGCCTGCATGTTTATTTATGTCTATGGATATATGTTAGGTACATGCAATTTTTTTCTTCTCTACCTCCAGATGATATTGACAAAATTAATTTGTAAAAAAGTTCTATTTAATTGGCTTAAAAATAAGTACTCATGAATTAAGGATTCCTAAAACTCAGAAGTATAGAAACTAACCCAAATGTTTTTCAAGTTCATGTGATCTAGGATAATCTTTGGTAATGACAAATAAAAATGGCAAGTAATAGTATATATTGGAGTATATGAGGAAGCCCTTTGGTGTAAACATAATTTGGCCTGACCAAGGTCATTGAGCACGCATTGTATGTCTGCTTTAGATATTCCCTATGGCAAGAACAAAGGCCCTTGAGATAAAGGTGCAACTTCCCTCCGACTCCCAACCTTAGCATTTCCTTAAGGATTAAGTTTCTTTCCTTAGGCTAGGAACTGATTGCTGCGCTCACCTGTGACCACCCAGCTCGAGACAATAGGCTTGCCTCCTGCTACGCCCTCTGAGATAGCAGACCCACTACCTGCTGTGTCCATCAAGCGCTGTGCCAACAGGGCAATCTTGTGACTATTGTGGGAGGGACATTTCAATCATATGTGAAACATCCTGTTTGGGGGTATATAACCACTCTGTACACCTCACTTCTTTGGTGCCCTTTCTTCCTTCGGGGAGAAAGGCCCCGGCCATTGTCCTCAGATTTCAGCTCAAAATAAACTCTCCCAAATTTTCATTTATAGATTGGTTATGGATTATTTTCATCGACAGTAAATAAAAGCTAGTTTGTTTGGTTTAATTAAAATAGGTATGTCTTTAGAGTTATCAGCATTAAATGTAATGCAGATAAATGACTTTGATTCTAACTGGATTTACTAGTCAAATTCATGTTATCTCTATTACAAAATTTGTAAGCAAGAAAAGTAGCTTGAGATGATGGCTGACTTTGTCTCCTGTCTAATGAAATTTTCATGGGTACTTTAAACATCATTGTTGGGAGCAAGTGATTTAGACAGATGTAAGTGGGTTAAGAGTTTTTAGGAGAAACTTTCAGCAATAATTATGTGTTATGGTATGTCTACTTAAAAATGGTTTCCTAAATATTTGGTAACTTCCACCCTTAGAATTTAAGTTAAATGGTGGGAATTCATTGAATGTCTAGATCATTAGATCATTTCCAAATAAGATAAAATACTGAAACATTAATTGGTAAACAAGTCTAAGTTTACTTACTTTTGATTTCTTATTACAGAGAAACTAAAGAGATTTGAGTCTACTAGTAAACAAGTCTTGTGCCACGTTAAAAAATTGTACTATTAGGAAATGTATTTTTTTAGAAATTATGAAATGTACTCATAAATTTGCCAATGTAAAGAATTCTGATGTAACAGATGGTTCACAATTGCTTACTTCTAAGTTTTCTCTAGAAATTAAGGTTTGTAAGGGTTAAGAATTCTAATTAACATGTATAATTAAAGCTACTAGAAATAACAGGGGAAACATCTCTGTATTCAAGGAAAGTAGGATATGATTTTGGATAAGAAAGATAGGAGATGGGGCCGGCCCGGTGTTGCAGTGGTTAAGTTTGCATGTTCCACTTCTCAGCGGCCTGGGGTTTGCTGGTTCAGATCCCAGGTGCAGACATGGCACTGCTTGGTAAAAGCCATGCTGTGGTAGGAGACCCACATATAAAGTAGAGGAAGATGGGCATGGATGTTAGCTCAGGGCCAGTCTTCCTCAGCAAAAAGAAGAGGATTGGCAGTAGTTAGCTCAGGGGTAATCTTCCTTAAAAAAAGAGAAAGATGAAAGGTATGGAGATGCATTTTTGTTAAGGGAAAAGAAAATAAATTCATCCTAAAGTAAAGCTTGTTATTTCAGAATGGGAAAGAGCAGAATAAAGGGACAAAATGGTGTAGAAAGTTTGGAAGAGAGAAAGAGAAAGAGAGAATTTTACCTTGTGTGGTCAAGTTGGCTAAAATTGAATTGTTGTAAGGGATTCTTTTTAAAAAGTAAGCCTTAATATCAGTAGTATACTTAAGTAATTTCCTTTCATTTGTTAAAAAAACAAAGTGTTCTTGGAGCATTGGTCTGCTGCTGATAAAGAGGCTGTGACAGGTTTTTCTTCATCTTTTAAGTAATCTGGCTAGAAAGCAAAGATTTTGTGTTTTATCAAAATAATTTCCTGTGCTTCAAGTTAACTTAATCAGGTCTTTGATTACTTAAGAAAACTGAGTCTTCTCAATAATAGAACTTTGTAAGCTTCAGTATTCTCCTTTAAAATATTTTGTTACTTTGGTTAAGTAGATAATTAAGTATTGTTTCATAAGGATCTGTGATCCTATTTAGTCAAGTGTCCAAAGCCTTTTGAAGTTTTTGATAGACTTTCCAAAATCAAATTCTAAATGAAGGTTTTTTTGCCCTGGAAGTAACTTTGGGATTTTCCAGAGGGTTCCTGGAACATCTCAATGATTCATTCTCTCTCCCTCTAAAAAGAGAGACATTAAACTAATTAGGCTTATTTTATATGTTAAATTACATGGGAAGCATTGTCAAATAAGAAATTATTCTAAATCTTCTTAATGGATATCCTCATATGGTTACAAGTTATTAATATGTGTTCCAGAAATTATATGACATTCCTAAAATCTGGTATGTAATATTATCAGTAATATTTCCAGTTATCATCTTAAAATGTGGTGTGTCACAGAAATGACCAAATTTCCTTGTTAATTGTATTATCGTGAACTTTCATTAGATTTTTAACCATGGGCATTTTTAAATCTTATGTCATTTTGTCATCTTTTTGTCAAATAGTTATTGTTTTACTCTGATGCTTTTGCAAAAGTGCATCATCTTCAAGGAAATGCATGGAAAGGATTCTGACAAGTACAAATTTCTCATAACTTTCAGATGATATCAGTGAACTGGGTAAGAATTTAACTCAAAGGAAAACTGGATTCATAAAACTTCTAACAAAAGATCAAGATCAAGAATTAATTGCATAGGACTGAATAAAGTGATGAGGATGGTTATAATTTTCTATGATTTTTTGTTTGAAACATTGCTGGTTCTCTAATCTTTTCCATATTTAAGAAAACTTTCTCTCTTAAGCTAACTGTGACTTACAGCAATTTAAGAAAGCATATCTTTGTGAACAAAGATGAAACAACTATTTTTTTCTCCATATCTGATCCCTCCAGAATTGAGGAGCTCTCAATGAGTATTCTTATTTTTGTAGCAATATAGTTATTCACAGAAGTTCAATAAGAATCTGTTCTCCTTGTAACAGGATGCAATTGGGAACATTGGTTATATTATCAAGGCTTAGACTTGGATGTCATATTTGAGACAGATATTCATAGACTTAGATATGACTAGATAACTATAATGAACTAAAGTTGACTTTATAGAACCAATAAAGCCCCTTGGAAAAATCAGCCTGTTACCTTGCTTCCAGGGTTCCCGGTAGCCTTATCAGGTGAGTAAGGAAGGTCACTTCCTGGCAGGCCAAGGAACCTCAGCATATTTTGGAGACCTTGAGAAGAGAGGAATTCACCCAAATCTACAGATATTTCAGGCAAAGTGTGATGGTGAGTCCCTGGCTTCACTTCTTAGCCTCCAGAGACTCTTAAAAGTTCAATCTGAGACCCTCTATGAAAAGTTCCAGGAAAGCAGACTTGAAAGAGCCTATATCATCAATCACTATTCTTGCTGCACTTATATAAGTAAGCAGGCCAAGTTCAATGAGTCTAGGCTTATTTTCCAAATAAATTACTCTTATTTTGATTATCTTTGATAGAAATGGAAGTGATTGTAGAGATAGAAATTTATGTTTCAATAGTACACTTTTGTGGATATCAGATTCTAGTGCTATTATTAATTGTCCTTGAGGTTTTGTTTTTCACCTGTAAACTGGACTGATCCTAAATTCTTCTGGTTGCCTCCATCTTTGGCTATAACTGTTCAAACTAACATTTCCAGTTTTTCTTCTACCCTGTGACTTGATTGAGAATAACCTGAGAACTAAAACTTCCCTTTTCCTGAAGCCATGCAGGCTAAAATTGGACTACTTTGTATAAACTTCAAAGAAATCACTACGATGGCTCATGTATGGACAATCTTCATGCCTATTGCTTTATGGACCTCTCAGAAAGAGAGGCCCAAACTGCAAACCAGGAAAATCAGCTTGCCACTGTCTGCCCTCACTTTATCTGAAGATCCTTAGTGTCCAACATCTAGAAACCTTCTCAAGACTGCCTTCAGAACTCAGAAACTGGGATTATTGGCATTGCTGATTTAGCTGAGATGGACGTACACAAAAATTAGCATAAAGGAAACCATCTTATAGAAGAAAGCCACCTTGGAACTATAAATGACCCTGACTCACCAGACCCCACCTCCCCTTCCTTATTCTCAAAGTGTGCTTTGGAGAAATACTTAGAACTGCAGGTAGGCAAGCGAATTAGCAGCCAGTCAGTAACCAGTAGAGAGAATGATTTATTCACAAAAGATTTATGTCCTCTGCCCAAACTATTCCTTCTTTCCGTGATAAGAGAATAACTAACATTTTCTTAAGATTCCTCAGGAATGTCTCATTCAGCAGAGCTGAAACTTTTGTCTATAGAGAAGCAGCCAATGGTCTGCAGTCATCTAACACCTGGTGCTCTTGAGCTACCCTTCCTTTTCCATGCTTCCTTAGTTACATTCACATGTAAGTATTAGTTTCTTTGGCCTTTGTGTCCCTGAGCTTCACAAGGTAAATAGAAGTTACAAATTGTTGAAAGCCCAGGTGGCCTCATGTTGAAGTTTTGGCTAATTACGGGTCCTTGTAAGAAACTGAAGCTTCCCAGACCCAAACTCCTCCACTTCCTGGTGCTGGAATCTACCATCCATCACAGAGGCAGACAACCAAGGAGACCCACCTGCAGATTCCCTTATCTCGCCATACTCCCCATCCATCCCAAAGCAGCCTCACAAGGCCAAACACGGGCTGGTGGGAAGACATCAACCAGCAGGGACATATGCTCCCCCTTCCTACAAACAGCTGCATTCCTAGCAACCTTTAAAAATCCTTGCCTCTCATCTCTCAAGGAGACGAATTTGAGGGCTTACTCCTGTCTCTCGGCTGATGTCACCTGAAATAAACCCCTTTCCTTGCCATAAACCTAGCATTCCAGTTTTTACTTTGGCCCCTCTTGAGTGACAGGTAAAAAAAAACCTGTGTTTGTGGCTGGTAACAGGATTATACTCTATTTCAATCATTAACTATTGTTTTTCTTTTGTTTCCATAGAAATACCTCATTAAACAATCTGATGCAAATGCTTGTACCACATGGGCCTGACCTTGGGAGTCCACCTGCATCACTGCCTCTTGAAATGAGACACAAACTTTAACCAAATTGACATATTCTCAGGATTAAGAGACTGGTTTGATGGGATATGGAACAATCTGCCAACTCAGAATAGATTCAAACTTACTTACAAGAAATTCCATACCCATTAGTTATCACCCTCTAATCCTCCCATGTCACCCAGGCATAGGCAGTAACTAATATACTTTCTGTCTCTGTAGGTTTGCCTATTCTGGACATTTCATACCAATGGATGGCCCAAGATGTCAAAATATTTCACAATATTACCCAAATTCTTGAACAGATTCTCAGGGCCATCCTTTGAGATTGCTGACCTATTTTCATGGCTGGACTCTTCAAGTTTGGGACAATGGCTATACACTGGATTTCAGACTACTGCCTGTTTAATTATTATATTGTTTGCTGCTATGATTCTATTTAGATGTATACTTTCTGGATTATGACCATGCCCTACCCCTTGACTTTTAGTATATCTGCTACCCAGGCAGCTAATGTCTTTACCATGGACTCTGATGACTTGGTATCATGGGGTGGATTGTAGCATAAGGCCTGAGAGTTGGCTTTTCTTTTTGTAATGCAAGTGCCTTACTTAAACTTTGATTGGCAAGGCATCTACTTCAAAGGGTGCTATTTGAATAAACACATGGCTGGCCACACAACTAGGTGAAGCCCCCAGGCTCCTTTGTTCTAGACATCTTGGTTGATTCAATAATTGACCTTTTGGGCTGCTGGGTTCTTTTTCTATTCCTGCATTTTAAATTCCTGCTCCTCTGTTTTAAATTCACCAATAAAGAAGGAGCCTGAGAAACCCTAGCTCCCACCCTTGACCTCAGTAAAAGCAAAACCCCAAGCCCGTGCTCTTTCTCTACCTCTCTCTGACTGTGACCTTGCTCTGTGGCCCAGCTGTACGGTGTAACTTTTAGGTCGTGTAAGTAATAAACCTTTATTTTTTCAAAATTTCCTCATGGGTATTGCTGAAGGCCATCTTAGAATCGCAATAAAAGCCACGAGGGCCAGTCCAACCACAGTATTGGTTATTGATAGGCTAAGACCTGCAAAAAATATTCATTCATCAAAACTTAATCTCCACAGGTTTACTTTTTAAATAGAGTGGTCTGATTTTGAATATTAATCAAATGTCTCACATGGACTTTGGGTTAGATTACTCTCAAATAACCTTTTTGGTGAAACCTAAGCAAGGATATTATTATGTTTAATATCTAACTCTGACAGATGGCAAGGAGCACATGGAGCCTCAGAGGGGAGAGGCTACCTGTTGACTGTCTACACCTTTGACTGGCCTAGAGACAAGCAGATGGAGAAAATATGATGCCAAAAATAGACTCCCTACCCACCCCGTCTCCCCAATTCCCTTTACTTAAACATGCTATGAAAGCAGCCAGGTCAATTTTTCAAAAAGTTTCCAAGCTAAGTTATAGAAAAGATTAATTACTGTTTAGTTGTAGGCTCAGAAAGAGAATTCACTCTGCCCTAGTATTTTAAAATCTGGAGCAGTTGCGGGTGGAAGATGGGTGGGTGAGAAGCTTATAAAAGAGTTAGTTTGAGAACAGAATGTAGAAGAAAGTGGATGGGAGGAAAGATGTTCAGTCCCTTCTTCACGAAAGGGAACCATTCTGCACAGCACAGCTGAGACTTAAAGACTCTGGTTTCTATTTTGGTTACTCTGGTAACCAATTCCTGCTTAGCCTTTTCTGGGTGCCTTTGGATACCACACTAATAGATATTTGTGTAAGCACGAGTGAACAACTAAATGGATAAAAAGGCTGAAACGGGACTACATTTTTCATAGACCTTTCCTGAGAGTCATATGGACTCAAGATATAGTTTTAGCAATTAAGACATCTATAACTGAGTAGAAATGCCCCTCAAAAATAAGTAGAAAAAATGCCAAAAATTAGTCAAATTTTAAATTAATAAACAATATTTACTAAGTGGCTTGCTTTGGTATTTCATTACTCAGATATTTAAAAACTGCACCTACATTAATCTTGTTGAATTTTTTGTTTCCATCTCTGCCCCTCAACATTTTTCTCCTTTTCTGCTTATTTATGGTAATTTCCCACAGTATTTTCACCTACACATCTGAAACTTTTGAGAATTCAATTATTGGACTGCTTCATATGTTCAAGACAATATCTTAAGTGCTCTAGGAACTAAAAGTTTAGTCAGGGACTACACATGTACAGGTAACCACAATATAATGAATAAGTGTTATGAGTTCAATAATTTTCTCTTTGAACAAAAACGAATTAACATCAACCTAGAACGAGCAAGAAATCTCATAGAGTAGCTGGCTTGTTAGTAGTAAATGAGGAAAACGGGTAGGGTTAGGAAATGTGGAGTTTGAAGAGTAAGATCATTTCAGGTGGAGAAAACAGCATGAGCAAAGGCCACAGAAGGTGGAAAATGAAATATGTTGTGTGGGATAAAAAGTAGTTCGGTGTGACTGAAACTTAGAACACTCTTAAGAAGAGACTGACAAAGCAGGCTAGAGACTTTTTCCGGAAAGCCTAAATACCAGGTGAAAAATTCCGACAGTATTTGGTAGATGGGATACTGCTGAATGGTTTGAATGAGAGAGTGACATGGTGGAAGAGCAGACACATTGATAGTGAGAAGGATGGACGTTTGGGTTCTTTCCAGTTTTTGGTTATTATGAATAAAGCTATTATGAACATTCATGTACAGGTTTTTGTGTGAACAGAAATTTTCACTTCTCTGGAACAAACACTCAGAAGTACAATTGCTGGATTGTTATGGTAAACGCATGTTTAGTTTCATAAGAAATGCCAAACTATTTTTCAGAGGGTTTGTATCATTTTTTATTCCCATTGGTAATATATGAGTGATTCAGTTTCTCTGCATCTTCACTAGCATTTGATACTATCACAATTTTTTATTTTAGCAATTTCAATATGTGTTATAGAATTTTTGATGCCAATAAATATAAACTAACAAGCTAATTTTTAATGACTGCGTAACATTCCATTTTGTGTGGGAATTAACATTCTCCAATCAATTTCAAATTGATGGGAATTCAGGTTTTTTTCCACTGTCAGAAACAATCTAAGAAGCATACATCTACTTGTATTTGTCTGGTTATCCTACTGATTAAATTCCTAGTCGGTGGTAGGCTGGTCTATTCCTTTTTATGGCTTTTGATACACCATCATTTGTGCTGAGAGTCAGAGATTTAGGTTGGGTATTGATTTCATCATTAGTACCTATGCAGTTTTAGGCATGCTATTTAAATTTCTCTGGATTTCAGTTACTTCATATGTAAAAAGGAGGTGATGTTTTGCTTGTTGATCTCATAAGATTGTTGTAAGTACTAGTTAGAGTACTTTTTTGTATAATGTTTACACTCAAGAATCTTACAAATACTCATTAAATGCAAGGTCTTTCTAGATTGAACTTCACACAATGCTTTGAATATATATATTAAAGTACACTAAGAAAAAAGATGACATTATTGTCAGAAGATGCAAAATTTTCTGCCTTTAAGTTGAAGTGGTGTTTGCTTGACTGAGCAGTATAAGGAAATTACAAGAACTTGGAAACTGAGAACATTTTATATGTTATTAAGAATTTAACGTATGGTAAATATTTAAAAGGCATTCCTTAGCAATGGCTCTCCATGTGTCTAACTCACTTATGAAATATGTTGTCCATTTTCACTAAAAATAATATTAGCATATTATCATTGTTATTATTTTTAGAGGCTTCAATTTTAAGTCTTGAAACTACCAAGAGCCAGGTGTGTGGATCTCACTGTCATTGATGTTCACACGACTTTGCCATGCCTTGCAAATTTTAGTGAGTCACCAAAATGGACAGCTCTGCTCTGTCTTCAGTCTTTAGTCTCCTGTCCTAAAATGCCTCTGGTACTCTCCCCCATTTAACTTCAACTATTATTTAAAAGGTCCATCCAATTTGTTCTTGCTTTCATGACCTTAATTTCTCTTCCTGATGGACCCTAGTGTGTTTACTTATTTAGCACTTCATCATATACTATTTGGGTCATCTAATTTATTGCGTTATTATTTAATGTTTCACACAGGCCTTTTCTTTTTTTTAAATCTTTATGACCAGATTTGAAGGTTTTTGAGAACAGAAACTGGCTTACAATGGATTGTTTTCCCAAGCATCTAAGGTTGGACCTATTAGAGTAGCTGTTAAATAGATGTCAATTGAATAAATAAATGAATGTATAAACAGATATATGCATATGAAATAATGAATGAACTAATTGGAAGTCTGGGATCTAGAAATAAAAGGTTATCATACTCCATAATATCTGATAATTTATATAATGAACCGCTTTCTGCTTATGTACAAAAACTTAACTCAGTTTTAAAGGTTTTGATCTTGTTTACTGTGTTGTTAAGCTACTGAAATAACTAATAACTGGGGGGATAGAGATATATCTTCACTTCCGGCAGTTTTTGTAAAGAATAGACAGCTCTTTTTCCTTTTTAGATTCATCTAAAGTTGGATAAGTTGGATTTACAAAGTTGGAGGCCGGGTTGCATGATTTCTATTGCTAGCAGATGAGTGAATCTATGATTTTGAGAATGAGCTATCCTCTGGAGGTCACAAGAGTGGCCTCTGTATAATGCCTACAGTTTAAACTGCTAACACAAAAGAAGGCCAACTCCTAATTCCACCTACTTGTTTTTAAAATAAAGAATAATGTTCTCAGTTAACTGATAGTTGTTTGTGAAAAACCATCCAATCTGCTGGGTTGTGGCCAGTGTTTCACTAACTGCTTCATTCTGTTTAATTTACATGTTGTCGGCTCAGCGGCTAACTAGATTCTTAACAAACAGAACTAAACTGTGACACTTTCCCCTTCTATTTCTGACTGTAATATCTTTGTTTGGAAGTTGTTATGTACTGTGTAGTTATGACCAATTGACAAATGATAAGATCCGTATCTTTTCTAGCAAAGCTGTGAGATTACTTTTTCATGAATTTCCAACAAAAGGAAATACAAATCCTTTTACAAGGGTGAGGGTAAAAGTATTTTTAGTTAAAGAGTTAAAAGAATTATTGTACACACTTTGGCACATCAATTTAAACAAGTAGAGCAGTCACTGGATGCAGACATTTCCAATTGCCAAAGCGTTTTAATACTGCCTTACAATGACATGATGTATCATTTCTCA
Source organism: Equus asinus (assembly GCF_041296235.1). Taxonomy (NCBI): domain Eukaryota; kingdom Metazoa; phylum Chordata; class Mammalia; order Perissodactyla; family Equidae; genus Equus; species Equus asinus. The sequence continues at coordinate 57,767,063 of NC_091792.1, read as the reverse complement.
TCCTCAAGTAAAGCACATGGACAGAAAAGTGGATAGATGTCTCTGCCAGCTTGGAGATCCAAGGCTCTGCCTGGCACTGTGTATGTGATCACAGACCATCATGATCCCCAAATAAAAGTGGCCCTTTGAGGACAGGGCAGACACCCCAACCCCTCACTTGGAGTTGTGTTTCTTGGACTCTGAGGATGTTCAGCTGGATGAGGTCTCGGTCTTGGGCCAGAGTGTCTCAACATTCCCCCAGATTTCTAAGGGCAGCTGAGCTAAGGAGAGGAATCAGCATAGGAAACAGGTTCATAGTGCTGTTTTGCACTTTGGGAAATCAGTTTTCCCTTTGAACCTCATTTACCTCATCTGTAGAATGGGTAGAAATACCTAGCATATAGGTAGGTGTGTTGTAAGAGTTAAAGGCAATAGAATGAATATAAACCCTATTGTACAGGAGGAGCTCAGATTTTCTTTTTTCCTGTAATTTCCCTCTCTTATCTCATGGGGAACACATTCAGGCGGGATACCAAACTAAAATGTCTATTTGTAAAACTTCATGGAATTGACCAGGTTAAATTTTTTATTTTATTTTATTTATTTGTTTTTGAGGAAGATTAGCCCTGAGCTGACATCTGCTGCCAATCCTCCTCTTTTTGCTGTGGAAAACTGGTCCTGAGCTAAATCCATGCCCATCTTCCTCTACTTTATATGTGGGATGCCTGCCACAGCATGGCATGCCAAGCGGTGCCATGTTCACACCCGGGATCTGAACTGGCAAACCCCAGGCCGCCGAAGTGGGATGTGCTCACTTAACCACTGCGCCACTGGGCCGGTCCCTTAAAATTATTTTAAATGCCATAATCACAAAACCATCAATAAAGGCCTTTCCGCACCAGGAGAATGCTGCCCCTGCTCACTCATTGCACAGGTTGGCATAGCTGGCTTCTAAAAGATTATTTTTTATCTAAAATTCAAATGTAACTGAGTATCCTGTATTTTATCTGAAAACTCTAGCCCAAATTCCTTTACAAAATTTCTGCTAAACACATTATTATTTTTGAGCTTATCCTTGATTTCACTACTTCACATAGTGTCACCTTGATTTTAGGTTCCATTGGTTTATTGTACATGATACACTTTCTATTAAGGAATTACCACACTAAATGAATTTAGTGAAATAAACTAAATGATAATGTTTTTAAGAAATGATAATGTTACTGTTCTTGTAAAACTGCATTTAAGTGATCTAAAGTAAGACCTCAATTGTTTTCCATTATCTTAACAGAACAGAAGAAATCTGTGAGTCAATAATCTACATACTATCTGTTCCTGTTTTATTTATTTAGCTGGGTTATTATCTATCTGGTTATGGATTCTATATCCTGTCCACTAAATGTTAATTGTCATATTATCATCTCTTCCCCTTGTCCTTTATCTCGCCTTTCTTACACAAACTTTATTCTGTTTGTCCTGAGAGTTTTAATTTTGTGAAATTGAATGATTTGTTCCATCTTTGCCCTCCAGGACATAAACAGAGGAGAAGGTTCTATTTAGGAAGTGTATTGAAGGATGAGGAAAGACATAGTGGCTGACCCAGAGTTGCCTGGGTCCGGAGTTACTCTGAAGTAAAGTCGGGTAGTGAATCCAAAAGACACAGGGAGACTCAGAGGGTCTAGGTGTTCCAGAGTCACTCTCCCTCAGGCAGCTGTGGCCTAATGGCTGGAACACTGGACATGTCATTCAAATCTTTCCATTCAGGTCCTCTTCCTGAAATCTAATAGTTGTGTCTTCTTGCAATAGTGACTTAATACTCTGAATTTCACTCTTCTCAGCTATGATATAAGAATAATAATATATATACAGGTAGCTATTCTAAGGAATACCCTGCTGTTCCTGAAAATGATTTATAAACTATAAAGTATTATACTAATATAAGATATTAATTATCCTATATTAAATTACAATTCATTATTTATAGGGTATTGGTCAGAACTTATCCATAGACATATATATGTTCATATATACGTATATATTATATGTACTAAACATCATTTGCCTTAAGGTATTGGTTTTATGTATTCTTCACTATTTGTTTTAATTCAGCTTGAATAAAGTGATATAAAACAAGTCATAGGAAGTTTTTTCTTTCATCCATTAAATTAATAAGATGTGATTTTCAAAAGAAAGTGAAAAAACAAGAGTAAGAATGCTACAAAGAATCCTAGAGACTTCCAGAACACTATTTACTCTGTTAGCAGAAAAAAAGAACAAACTGAGTAAGGTTTCATTATTTACCAGCCACGAACAATTGATTAATTCTGCTTGATTACCTACCATGACCCTTTATGAGCTATATTGCAGAAAGCAAGCCTCCATTCAGAACCTGGGAAAAGGGCACCTGAGGGTCTCTTCAATCAGAAGAGACATCCTGCTGAGATGAGAGGGAGGTGAGAGTTCCTGTCAATAAGACGGAAACTTTCTCTGTGTCTACATGCTCAGGGCGCTTTCCTTCTATTTCTGACTGTTGTAAAGAAGCCTCGCCATGGCTGATTATAATTCTGCAGTGAAATGTATTTACTCATCTCGAATCTTTGTCTCAACTGATTACTGCTTTATAACCCTTGCATTCCATAGGGAATCATGCATTTCAATCTATGCTAGACATAAAATATCTGTTTTGACAGTCTTTGATTGCACTTGAATAGTGCAGATTTTAAATAATCAAGGAAGGTTTATTTTATAAAGTTGGAGGTCTCAGAAGTGCTTTTCTGTCAGTAAGGAGGAGAAAAAAGGGGAAGGTTTTTTAAAAATAGGATAGAACTAGAAAATATCATAGAGATCATCCAGACTCAAGGACTCAGTTTACAGATGGCAAGAGGGAAAACAGAGAAGATAAAAGAAGCTAACATGACTTGTCTAAATTCACACAGCTGGTTAAAAACCAGGATTTAAATCTCAGTGAATTTTTCTCTCCAGTACAACTTTTAAAGCTTTTACATTTCGTTTTTTCCTCTGTTTGTTTGTTTGTTTCTGTCTGTCTGTCTGTCTTTCTCTCTCATTACTATTATTATTATTATTTTATCTTAGTTTACTAAAGCATAGACTTGGAGTCACATTGCCTGTGTTCAAATTCTGGCTCTGTTTCTTATTACCTACAGCATCGTAGGTAAGCTGTGTTGCTTTTCTATAATTCAGTTTTTCATCTATAAAATGGAAAAAATAAGACTATTTATCTTATAGGGATATTGACGATTAAAATATTCAAAGATTAAAACATATGAAAAGACTCTTTCCTAAGCATGGCTCCAAAATATTTCTCACTGTTGTCAATCCACTTTAATTAGGGTAGATATTAAGAATTGAATTAATAAAATTAAAGTATGCTATACAATTATTTTACCTCACATATTATAATAAATAAAAACTCAATACATAGTTATAATGGGAAAGTATAATTTGACAAGAATTACCAGAATTCAACTCCAAAGATCGTCATAAGCAATGAAAATGAGAAAATAAGTAATCATAGATAGCTGTGTTTGAGGGAATATCTGTGCAAAGAATAAAATTATTGGGAGAAGATATGGAAACCATATATATGTTTTCAAGAGAACTGATATACAATACTCAAACAGATTTGAATCTTGCATCTGCCACTTAAAAATTGTGTAATCTTAGGTAAATTCCTTAATTCTCCATCTTGGTGTTCTTTCCCCCTCAGCTTTATTGAGGTATAACTGACAAATAAAAAATCATATATATTTAAGGTATCCAACACAATGATTTGATGTATACACATTGTGAAATGATTACTACAATCAAGATAATTAACACGACTGTCACCTCACAGTTACTGGTTTTTTTTTTTTTTTTTGCAGTGAGAACACGAGATCTACTCTCTTAATAAAGTTCAAATATACAATACCATATTATTAATTATTGTGTGTTGGTGTTCTTATCTATACCACATAGGATGGCTGTCAAGATTAAGTAAGGCAACATATATAAACTGTACACAGTAGATGGTAGATAATAAAGATGATGACAATAACGGGGTGAGTAATAGAAGTGGGATAATTAGTAGTAGCAACCAGGTCAGCATCTAACGGTGGAGGAAAATGACATACTCATAGAGATAGTATCTAGAAAAATATATAATGCTTTAGAAGCTCCATGTGCAATAGTTTCACCCTGTCAACATTTTAGACCATGGATTGTCAAGCCTGTGGGGCAAATCCTGTCCCTATGACCCACAGATTTAGAATGATATTTACATTTTTAAGTAGCTGAAAAATATCAATAGACAAATATTTCATGACATGTGAAAATTGTACAAAATTCAAATTTCAGCGTCCATAACTGAAGTTTAGTTGGAACACAGGCATGTTCATTCACTTCATATTGTTCATGGCTGCATTTATGTTACAATGGCAGAGTTGAGTTATTGCAACAGAGTGTATCTGATCCACAAAGCCTACATGAATTACCATCTGACCTTTTACTGAAATTGTCTGCCGATTCCTGTTCAAGACCAAAAAATCATCTGTGAGGGAACATATTCCCATGAGACCCAGACCCAGAGACCCTTCTCAGAAGTTAACTTACATGACTTGTGAGTAAAGAAGCGATATCACAGGTTAACACATCAGGAGAGAGGAGAGCCTTTCCAACGTCCACAACTAAACTGAAGCAGATCGAGAAAAAGTTGAAGATAGTTGTTCATGCCAATGGCTACTCCCAATGTATGAAAAAGAAGATGGTAGGCTAAAAATTGTCTTTTAGAAAGAATGGAGATTCTTTAAAAGAAAAAGCTAACAAATGGGCAAAAGGGGAAATTTTTTTCTTAGAAGATTTCCTTCTGTCTTTCCTATATCCCATAGCTTAGGCTATTCTAGATCCTCTACCCTAAACAATGAACTACCTGGAAAGCAATCAGATCAGAACCAGTCCCAAATTGCCCCATAACTGTGGGCCCCAGGTGGAAATAGGACATTTTTGAAAACTGCCTAATGATCTATCATTATTAGATTAAAAATGTCTCTGTGAGATATGAAAAGACAACCTATAAAACTGGAAAAAATATTTGCAAACCACATGTCTGATAAGGGGTTAATGCTCAAAATATATAAAGAGTTCATGTAAGTCAATAACAAAAAAACAAATAATCCAATTAAAAAATGAGCAAAAGACCTGAATAGAAATTTTCCCAAAGAAGATATATGAATAACCAACAGGTACATGAAAAGATGCTTAACATTACTAGTCATTAGGAAAACACAAATCAAAATCACAATGAGATATTGCCCCATGCCTGTTAGAGTGGCTGGCATCAAAACAACAAGAGATAACAAATGCTGGAGAGGATATGGAGAAACAGAAACCTTTGTGCACTGTTGGTGGGATTGTAAACTGGTGTAACTACCAGATTACATGGAAAAGAGTGGAAGTTTCTCAAAAACTTAAAAATAGAACTATCATATCATCCAGTAACTCCACTTCAGCAAATATATCTGAAGGAAATGAAAACCATTATGTGGAAGAGATATCTGTACCCCTATGTTGATAGCAGCATTATTTACAATAGCCAAGACATTGAAACAACCTAAGTGTCCATCGATGGATGAACGGATAAAGAAGTTGTGAGATAGATATGTATATGTATATGTGTGTGTGTATATATATATATATATATAGTGGAATACATATACACAATGGAATATTACTTGGCCATAAAAAGAGGAACTCTTGAGATTTGTTACAACATGGATGGATCTTGAGAATATTATACTAAGTGAAATAAGTCAGACAAAGACAAATACTGTATAATTTCACTTATTTGTGGAATCTTAAAAAAGCAAACTAACTCATAGAAAAAGATATCAGATTTGTGGTTACCAGAAGTGGAAAGTGGAAGCAGGGGGGAACTGGACGAAGATGGTCAAAACATACAAACTTCCAGTTTTAAGATAAATAAGTACTAGAGATGTAATGTACAACATGATGTCCATAGCTAACATTGATGTATGGTACATATGAAAGGTCTTAAGAGAGTAAATCCTAAGAGAGTAAATATTTTTTCTTTTTTTTTGTTTCTGTATCTATATGAGATGATGGATGTTAATTAAACTTACTATAATCATTTCACAATATATGTAAGTCAAATCATTATGCTGTACACCTTAAATTTATACAGGGCTGTATGTCAATTATATCTTAATAAAACTGGACAAAAATGCCTACATGAGGGCGTGGTTACACTAAATTAAAAAAATGCACATGAATTGACAAAACATACCATATCACCTCAATTGACCACACATCATTCTCTTTTCCATATACCCTGTTCTTTATCAGTTCCCCAAATGCTATTTGAACTTTCCCTTCCTAACACATTTGCTCCAGCTGCTTCCTCAATCAGAATTTTCATCCTTTGCTGTAGAAATCTTTTCTAGCCTTCAAAACCCTATCAATGTCCTCTTTGAGAAAATTCTTCCTGTATGGCTTGTTAGAATCATTCCCTTCCTCTTCTGTCTTTCCACAGTTCTTGAGCTCCACCTCTGTTTCGCTCTTCCTTCTATTCTTCCTGTTCCAGTTCTCACGTGCATGGCTGGAACCATTACTGGACCATAAACTCCGTAAGGATCGTGATCTGCTGTTTGCTTCCCACATCACTGAGCCCAGTATTTTGAGCATGGTGGAGGCACAATGAATAGCTGTTAAATTGAATTGCTAAAGGTATTTCTCTCTCTTTCTCCTTTTACCTCTCTCCAAGGTGGAAGTATCGTCAAAAAAAGTGGTAGGGAAAGTAATGAATGCTATTAAAAATCAAGTAGTGTTGAACTGGGTCGGAGGTCAACACAATCATAAGTCTCCACATATTAAAATATTGTACAATTAACACTAAATAATTTTTTGTTTTTGCTGGGAAAGAGTCACCCTGAGCTAAGATCTGTTACCAATCTTCCTCTGTCTTTTTTTTTTCCCCTCCCCGAAGCCCCAGTACATAGCTGCATATTCTAGTTATAAGTCCTTCTAGTTCTTCTGTATGAGCCACCACCACAACATGGATACTGACAGACAAGTGGTATGATTCTGTGCCTGGGAACCAAAGCCAGGAAGCTGAAGCAGGGTGCACTGAATGTTAAACATTAGGCCATCAGGGCTGGCTCAACACTAAATAATTCTTAATATGTTAAGAGTAATTAGCCAGTCCTGGTGGTCTAGTGGTCAAGATTTAGCACTCTCACCATGGAGGCCCAGGTTTGTTTTCACAGTATTTCAAATACTAGCAGGGTCATCCCTGGTTGACAGGTTTCAGTAGAGCTTGCAGACAAGGCTGGACCAGCAAGAAGGACCTGGCCACCCACTTCTGAAAATTGCCATGAAAACCCTATGAATAGCAGCGAAGCATTGTCTGATACAGCACCGGAAGGTGAAAGGATGGCACAAAAAGACCAGAGAGGGTTTCATCAGGAGTCAGAATCCACTTGACAGCACTGACAACAACAAAGAATAAATAACATACATTGAACTAGTCGTTAAACATAAATATAAAAAAATTTTCTTTTCTGAATAGCTGATCAGTTTCTTGGAACATTAAACTCAGAGACCTTTTTTTAGTTGTTTGTGAGAAAAATCAGGTTTTTCAGGGATAGAACATTTAATTAGCTAGAGCAGGTGATTAACTCTAAGAAAATAACCAGTTGATCTTGTGAGCCTAACCAAAGTTTGTACAGATTATATTTAACATTTCAGGAATTTAACTGAACTCTGAAGTAGAACAAGAGCAGGACTGGCTATAAAAGCAAACACATTGCATTTAGCATCATCAGTAGTACCTTTTAAATCTTGTTTCTTTAAACTCAGAAACCTTAGAGGACCCTCAAATTGTCTTAGATCTTTATGAGATGAAGGGTCACATTTGAGAGCCTGTTTTTGACGCAAGCAGATCTCTATGACTAAATTTGAAGCAGTTGCTCAGACAGAAAGCACTCAAGAGAAATCAGAAAGCCACTGAAGTTATAAAAAAGAAATGTGTGTGGATGTGTGAAATGAAGTAGGCAGCCACCTCATCCTGTCTGTTTCAGTCTGAAGAGTGTCCATCAATTTTATGAGTCATATGGAGAAGAGTGCCTGTTCGCATAATATATGAATAACCCATATTTTTAAGGGCATGCTTTGTCTTTTATATAATAAAGCAGGACCAAGTAGGAAATTACTTGCTCAATTTGCCCAACACCAAAATACAGAAGGATTCAGTTACCTGGGAGATGGCAACGTAAGCTTGGGAGAGGTACCCATTTGGCTCTGTAAAAGAATGCCATCATAGACACTTGTATTTCTACATCCTTAAAGCAACATAGATTTATTAGTTTGACCATTTTGTGTTGCTTCATGAATTTTTTTCCTAGAGGTACAAGAATGAGAAGTCATTTTTTCCTCTCTCAAAGACAGAAGTATATAATTTAAAATGAAACTGGAAAAAAGTCTTCCAATTGGAAAAGAATTAAAGTTGGTTATGTCCCTCTTAGTCTCTCTTCACATTTTATAAATGTCCTTGTATTCTTTTGTTAATTACTTGATTATAAAGTCTTTTCAAAAATCAAATACTTTACATGGCTAAGTAGTAAAAGTTTAATTTAAAAGCATCAGACCATGACATAATTTTAACTTAAAATGAGCCTCCTGGGCTGAGAAAATTATACTTCTTTTCTGGGTCACAAACTATCACATACTTTCATATTTAAAAACAGTACCTCAGGCAACATCTAAAATTCTTTCATTTTCTCTCTCTTTCACACTGCTAAGTATCTAACTTTAGATTTTAGACCTTAACTGCCATTAAGAAATCCAATTTGAGGGTGCTCTGTCTAGTTTCTGGGTGTACGTGCCTCAAGGGTTCAGAGATCATACGAAACACTCAGTATTGAGAAACTAGAGTTGGAGAAGGACTCCTTCAGGGCACAGCGACTCTTTATTCACATTTGTCTCTGCCCAGTACTGAGCACAGAGCCTTGTACATAATAAAAACACAGCAAATATTTGTTGAACAAAAAACATAGTAACGGGGCGATGCCATTTATCAGCTGGGTGGCTTTGGGCCACACACTTAACCTCTTTGGACTTAAGTTTTGATTTGTTTTTTTAATCTGTAAAATGATGATGTTTGAATTACATGGTCTGTTAAATTCCTCTAAGTCCCAACGTGCTAAAATTCCATAATAACTTAACTTGGCCATAATAACAAGAAATGACTGCTGAAGTGGCAAAAACAAACACCTCAACTGGAAGTTTTCTTCTTTAACTATTGTCTCTCCAAGCATCAATATACTGTCCCCTGGACCTTGGGGAGCCACCACTCTTGTGATCTCTCTGTTGATTTCCTCTGGGGATATTTATATATAGATGTATCTCGAGGGGGATTATCTTTGGTAATTCTTGAAATGAATATTTTGGTTAAATAAGGAAAATCCTTTCTTGGTGGATAAGAGTACCACCGTGCAGGTTAGCCTGAAATAACAGGCAAGAAAAGAATGGACCTTCCTAACATAAATTTTTATGGTTGCTAAATTACAATGACCTAAATTCAACATAAAACCAGGCAGCATGCTGCTGGTGTCTAACTTATGCCCAGTCAATAACACTAACATCCATAATAATTTTTTGGCCTTCCTTGTTGTGAAAGGAATGAAATAAATCTTATTACTTTTAACCCTCACATGAGTATTTTGATATTAATTAAAATGAGTGAATAAAAATTAAAACTCATTTTTTTTTTTAGTTCTTGCTATGTGCCAGACACAATGCTAGGCACAGTATTACCTGTAATTCTTATGATAACCCTGAATGATAGGATCATTTTTCTCCCCATTTGTTATGAAATGTTGCATTTTTGAGAGCTTTGTCCATTCATAGTCACACAATCAGTTCGTTCTAGAGCCATAATTTGAACCAGATCTGTATGTAAGGCTCCAAACTCAATATACATTACAATTTTATTAAAATGAAAGTATTTTGCTTTGTAATTACTTTCAGGAACTGGAGTATTTTGGAGTTGGCTGGCAGAAACTTTATTTGCTTCTGAGAACTCCTTCAACAACTAGAATATAATCTTGCTTAGCTCTGCTAACTGAGGGCTCAGAATTGTCGGCCCTCTTCTCAGAGGCAAGCACCGAAATTAAAAAAAAAAATTTAAAATCTTTATCCTTCTTAATAATATCACTATAGAGTAAAAGGAAAGCTAAACTCATTGCCTTGAACCACATTTTTGATACAACAGAATTTAAACAGAGTAGAGGAAAGAAATCAGTGACCACAATTATTAGACTTGGTCTCACACAACATAATTATCACACACAATGTACACACAGCTAGGTGCTAATGGTGTCACGTTAATATCAGAAAATCCAACACCCCAAATGACAGTTTGAAGTTAATCTCAAAATGTCGTGATGTTCAATATTTATAATATTACAGAACTAAAGTTATATGATAAAACTGATTTCCTCCCAAAAAGTACTTCAGTATTTAATGCCACCACTTTCTGGCTTCAAGAGCTCTCAAATTCAGTACTTCAGTCCTGTGTTGGCTGGACTTTAGCTTCGCAGCTGCCCTGAGCTTAATCAATGTGATTTCTGCTGTTCAGAACCTCTCATGTTGGAAACACTGCTGCTCCGCTTCCCACATCTTACTTTTACTTGCCTTTGAATCTTGTGATGAACAACTTGAAGTGGGGCCATATGCAGGGGAGGATATAGCCTTTGAGTGGGAGCTTTTTTCTGTTACTTTTGATGGGGAGTTATGCTATATCAAAAGAGAAAAAAGGGGCCTTTATGGCTGAGAGAGGCCATTATATTGAGAAGCTAATTTGAAGTACTGCTGCTGATTAGGAATAAAACAAGCCAAGTAGGAAGGAAATGCTCTTTTCTTTATGGACCAGGGCTCTGCCAGAGAAGGAGTATATCCAAAGTCTCTTGATAATAATTATGAAAAAATTGTGATTTTACTCTCAGCTTTAAATTAAACCTCTTCATGGCCTAAATCCATATTGGCTGCTTGATGGTTCTTTTTCCAGGACTCCCAGTTATAACACTCTCAAATTATGTGGCTTCTCTCTTTAGTGTTCTCAAAAACTATTTGAAACTTCAGTGTAGGAAGTCTTTCTCGTTAGAGGTTTAGTTAAACAGATAAGATTTATATAACCTTTATCATATATATATTATATATAATAGAGATATAATATATATTTTATATATATATATATATATATATATTTTAGGAAGATTGGCCCTGTGCTAACATCTTTTGCCAATATTCCCCCCTTCTTTTTCTCCCAAAGCCCCCCAGTACATAGTTGTATATCCTCGTTGTAGGTTCTTCTGGTTCTTCTACGTGGGATGCCACCTCAGCATGGCTTGATGAGCAGTGCTAGGTCTGTACCCAGGATCCGAACTGGTGAACCCCAGGCCACCGAAGCGGAACACAGGAACTTAACCACTTGGCCATGGGGCTGGCCTCAAACTTCACTATTTTAAATTCAGCTCTTAGATTCTTGTGAACTGTCATTTTCAATTCATTTTTTAAAATAGAATTCATTCAATTACATTTCATCCAAATTCCTAGTAGAGGATATTAGTACTGTGAAATACTTGCAGTACTGGCAATAATAGTCAAGAGCAATGACTTTTTCTCATATTTTTTTTCCCCAGGTTTCTAGACAGTGAACTGAACTCACAAACTTACCTTAACTCTCCAAATCCCATTTTATTGATCAAAGACACATTAGGATAAAATAATCTATAGTTAAGTCTTGGGAAAGAAGGAAGGATGTCATCCATACATCTCAGTCTTTGAGGCATTTCTGTTTCAGATGAAGCAACCGTGATTTATTGGGGGGGGAATGCTGATGAATGCTGATGAGTGGTTCTCACCGCACAATTCAGCACTGGCAAAGGAGGGGCCTTCCTAAGAAGTAAGAGAAAGTGCTTCCTAGGGGAGTCATAAAATCCTCCAAACGGTAAGCGGAAAGACAAAGAGTAAGGGTTGTCAGTGGGGACCTGGCAAATTAGGTCAACAGAAGGATTTGCAGATTCTTGCTAATGGCTTACATAGAGCAGCTGTGGTGGGCAGAATTCCAAAGCTGCCCACCAAAGACTCCCGCCCCTGGTTATTCAATCAAATGCTAACAGAGGTACTGCTGTGAAGGGACTTTGCAGGTGGAAATAGTGTTACTAAATCAGCAGACCTGGAAATAGGGAAATTATCCTAGAAGATCTGGGCCCAATGTAATCATGGAAGTTTCTTAAAAGCAGAGGAGTCAGTTAGAGAAATGCTGTGGAAGGGGGAGCAGTAGAGATGGGAAGTGTGGGAAGGACTCACCCGGGGTTGCTGGCTTTGCTGCTGGAGGAAGGTGGCCCTCAGCCAAGGAATGTGGATGTCCTCTAAAAAGTGAGAATGACCCTCTGCTGATGGCCAGCAAGGACAAGAGATGTCAGTTCTGCAGCCACATGGAACTGAGTTCTGCCAACAACCTGAGAGACCTTGGAAGCAGACTCATCCCCAGATGCCCCAGAAAGGAACGTGGCCCTCCCACCACATGGCAAACCTGGAGCAGAGAGCCCGCTGTGCCTGGACTCCTGACCTGCAGACTCTGTGATAATAAATGGGTGTTGTTTTAAGCTGCTAAATTCTTAATTGTTACAGCAGCAATGGAAAATGAATGCAGCAACTGACACAGGCTTTATCACAGTGTTTCCCTGAGCTCTGACTGTGTATTAAATAAAGTGGAAGATTTGCTGTAGGGAACTCCTAAGATGGGCAATAGAGCCAGAAGGAGAAGTGTAAAGGGCTCAGTTAACTTCAGGCTGTGACAACACACCTGTGTGGGAAAACCAAAGCACACATACAAAAACTCACCCTAGCAGTGAATTCCTCTTAATAGTCTTACCTTCTTCTATAATTCCTTTTATAGTTCCTATTGGTAGATATAGCTCTAATCAAACACAGATTCCCCTAGGATTCTCTCTACCCCAACATGAAGTGATGGACGAGGGAAGGTGTGGACCTAATGGGGAGAGGCTAGAAAGGAATGATAAAAGAATTTGAGGAACATGGCTTGAACTCCACACTCAAAGTAACTGCACTCATCAGCCCCCCAGGCTTAACTTGGTGGGGACAGTTTTGGAAATAATGCAGGATGTTTGGGCTCAAGTGTCCACCAGCTACCTGCTGTTCTCCACTATATTCACGATGATTCCCACCTGCCGTCTGGAGTACAGTGGGGCTACCACTGGAAGACAATAGTTTCTCATATAATTCCTGCTGGAGTCCATAAAGTCACAAAGACTAATTGGCCTAGACCTGTGCTTCTCAAACTTTGAAGTGCATGTGAACTGTGACTCCATTTCAATATCCAAACAAACTGTCATTCACGTAAATGCAAAAAATTCTTCTATCACCTCGAGGTTTGTTAAAAGTTTCCTTGGTCCCACATTAGAGATTCTGATTAAGATTCAGGGTGAGCGTGGAGAATGCATTTCTAGCAACCTCCCTTGAGATGCCGATGGCGAAGGTCCAAGGAGCAGACGTCAAGGTCACGCTGGCCAAGACCACTATTTGGAAATACGAGCAGAGAACGACAAAGAAATCACGGAGCACGTGATGTGAACCAGAGGCTTGAACAATTTGGACAAAGATGAGAAATGAGAGAACAAGTCCTCTACTAAAAAAGAATTAATGGGAAAATAGAATAGAATTAAAAAATAACAATAGTTATTCACCATGATATTTGAGAGTTTCTTTTCTTGATAATCTAAGACCTTATGAGAAAGAAGCAACTGAAGAGAAGAAATGTTTTTTGAAGTTAAGAAGTGATTTCTTGAAAAAAATTATTAGACTCATTGAGGGGTGGAATGACCGCTTTCCTAGTTTCAATTTAGTTGAACTAGAAGAGTAATTTGAGTAATATTCTTAGAAGGCAGTATAAAAGATAATGCTAGAGATATTTTGAGAAAAATGATGAACAAACTCTGAGGAACTGAGGAGGGCATCTTAAAGTCGACATAGTAGTTTTATTCAGAAAAGAGGATAAAGCAAGAAAAAAACTACAGTTAAAAAAATTAAAGGAAAGTTTCATAAATTAAAGAAAAAATTGTCTTTCAGATCTTAAAGATTCTTCTATCCCAGTTAGAAATAATAAAGAAAATATCCACCTTGAAATAATACCCTGGTGAAATTTCTGAATTCTTAGAGTAAAGACAAAAATTCTAAATGCTTTCAAATAAGGAGGGTGAAAAAAAATCCAATAGGCCATCCACAATGAAAAGAGATCCTGGTAACAGATTTCTCATGCCTAAAGCTAAATTCTAGAAGGGAATAGAGCACTTATGTGGATTTCTGTGGCAAGTGGACTGTGTCTTCATGTCCATATTCAAGCAAACTATCATTCATATGAGTGCGAAACAAAGTTAAACTTGGACATACAAGGATTCAGAAACATATCATTCATTCACCATGTACTTTCCTAAAAAAGAAAAATTCTTGAGGAGGTATTGCAGTCAAATGACAAATGAATCAGAAAAAGGAGGTCAAGAAAAGAGAAGGAAACAGTGGAGAGCAATAAACATATAGAACTTATAGTTAAGTCTAATTATGGCTGATTTTGTATATGCAAGTTTAATATATTAATGATTTCTAAAAATGAAGGAGTCATAATGTAAAATAAAATTGATAAAGAACTGGACATAAAATTCCAGTTATTAAAATACAAATCAACAAAACCTGAGTATGTGGGAAGAGGGTAGTGATTAAAAATTTGTGCCTAAATTCTTTTCATGGCCTAGGAGGTGAAAGGGTGTGGATACTATTTAATTCTTTATGCTGATAGGTAAAATATTGGTTCAATTGTTTGTGAAGTAATAAGAAAAATCATTAGTAGAATAGAAATAGAAAATTTCAAATCACATGAAAATAATTCATTTATTCAGTCATTCGTACAGTAAATACTGATTGAGTACACTACATTCAATGTGCTGTATCTTATGGTAAGCAAAATAGGCATGATCCCTGTCCTCAAGGAGGTTACCATCTAGCATGAGAGAAAGCATAAATTAGTAGTTGATTTTGGTTATTCTTGGCCGCATTTGTCAGGGTGCTAATAAGATGAAAGTGAGCTCAGAAAAGAACTGGCCAGGTGGTAGGAAGAAAGAGAATTGAGACAGTCTGAAGTTTGGGGACTTGCAGGATGGAATTCCACCCCTTAAATGGCAAAGTTGTGAAGGTCTTTCAGGTGATACTCTTGCAACAAGTATGAAATCAAGGGCATGGCTGTCATACCTACTGTCAATGACTCAGGGCAATGAACCTGTTAAGTTGTGGTACCCAAATCCTTTCAATTGGACAAAACAGCTCTCCCACCTAAACTGGGTAGTTCAGGGTACCCCGGTTATATCCGTAGAGAAAAAGAGAGACTTAGGGTGTGAGAAAGCAAAAGTAACAAATGGAAGCATGTTCATAAAAGAAATGTAGATGTTGAACAGAGTCAACTAAGTTTTTGGGGGATCTGTACTTTCAAATTGATCACCAGCAGGGATTGAAAGGGACAGTGACTGAGACTTCAAAATAAAGAATAATGGCTGGGAAGGCACTGGGCGTATTCTGTAATGTGCGCTTCAGACTGAAGCCAAGGAGAATATTATCAACAGAAGAACCTCTCAGAGGATGGAGCCAAGGATTTTGGAAAACTGTGGACAAGGAGTACCACCAAGGCATGAGATTCACAGCCTAATAAGGGAACCTTCTCTGCCCCCTAGGTAGGAAACTCTCAGAATAACTGCCTAGTGGGATTCCAGAATTACTATGACCAAGTGGTCAAGTGTCTGCTGTGTATCTGCTATTCTTCCCCTTTCTGAAGGTGGATCGTTTGTGAATTATTCTGTCCTTGTTCCACAGTTGTATTCTCAGTGTGGGTGTGTGGTGAAGTGGGAGGTGGGCACATAAGTTATCCGCCTTTTTAGTCATAGATTTCTGGATGGAAAGAAGCCACATCCAAATCTGATATAGAAACCACTGTTCCTCTCTGATACAGCGACTGAGCATCACCTGGAGATTCTGAACTCAGAGAGCATCCTGTGACTGGTAGGACTTTGGAGCTGTCTCCCTCAGGGCTAGGAGGTGAATATATGTTACGTAAGGAAAGGAGGGAGAATCTAACATTTGGTGAACAAAAGGGTGGCTGCATAGGTCATTAATGCTGTTCACTGAATATTTCCAATTCTCCATCCTTGTGGGCCAGTGGTAGGATGACATTTCTCTACCCCATGCAGTTACCTGGGCCACACTGGCGTTTTCAGTTCTCCTGATAAGCTCTTCTCCTCATTACAAGGCTTCTGCTTCTGCTGAATACAGTACCCAGAGTGATCCTATTTAAATGTAATTCAGACTACATACTCCTATGAAACACAAACCTCTTAACTCAGACCTGAAAACTCTGGGATCTGAGATCTGGCTGCTTCTCCAGCCTCATCTTAAACCACTCTCTCCTCTCACATCCTCTGCTGGGTTTCACAAGGGCTACATTTCTGTTGCTTTTTGCTGCCAAGTTTGCTCCTGCTTCAAAGACGTTGTGCTTGCTTTCACCTCAAGGTTCTTGTTCAGCTGTTCAAATGTCTGGGTCTTTCTCTTCACCCAGGTACCAGGTCACATATCAGCTCTTTGGGGAAGGAAGCTGTCCCTCACCCGACCATGCCTTCTGAAACAGCCCTATCACATTTTTGTAGTTTCACCATCCCATTTTCATTCTCTTCGTAGCGTGCATTCCTATCTGGAATTTTTTTTCAGTTGCTTATTTGCCCATCTTTCTCCAGACAAAGAGAAGATCATGCAGGGCCTTGTCTGGCTAATTTTATTGCTGAATCCCCAGAGCCTGGATCAGTGCTGGACACCTCGTAGGAGCTCAGTCTATATTAGCTGAATGAATCAATAGATGGATGATTCACTGATCAGTTGAGTATCACACCTTAACTAACGATACGATTAGGCAGAAACAAATCACCAGGGTGACTCAGGAGCTGCGTGACAAAGTTTATTGCTCATTCAGTCTTTGTACATGTTCATTCCAGGTAAGTTGAAGGTTCTGTTCCAGGTTCCCTGTTGACTAAGAAGCCACCAACTCTACACGGACAATTAATCATGTAGACAGAAGAAAAGAATGGCACACTGCATAATGGTTTTTAAAAATTCCACCCCAAAATGACACAGGTCCATCCTGATCATATTTCACAAGCTAGAGCAAGCCACTCAGCCAGATCCAACTTCATAGGGACAGGGAAGGGCAGTTCTGTAAGATGCCTGGACAGATACTAGAAAATATTTGATAATTAGCAATAATGGTTGCTGCATAGGAGTGAATACTGTTTCCTCTGCTCTTGAGTACTCTCCCCCTACCGTTTGGATCTCAGCTGGAATGTTCTATCCACAGTAAAGCAGTTCTCTTTATCTCTTAAGCCAGGTGCTTCTCAAATTTAATGCGAACATGAATCACCTGGGGGTCTTATTGAAATGCAGGTGTGGAGTGGGGCCTGAGCTTCTGCATTTCTAACTCGCTCCAAGGTGGTGCTAATGATCCTGGTTTGTGGACCACATTCTGAGCAGCCAGGTTTCAGACTCCTCTGGATGCCTCTGTTATAATCTCTCAAACTGCTGGGCATCCTTCTTTATGGCACTTACCTCAGTTTGAAATTAGACTTTTATTTACATGATTATTTGCACAACGTCTGTTTCTCCCCCAGATTCTGAACTCCGTGACATCAGGGCCTATACTGCTGTTGTTCACCCCCAACTCCTTGTTATGAAAGTGCTCCATAAATGTCAGCTGGATTAATAAATTGCTAGAGTTCCTAGATTTGTCAGGATTGTTCAGTTTTCTTGGTTACTCACAGAAACCCTGGAACTTTCCTAAAGATTGGCACTTAGTGGCTGTGAAATCAGCATGAACTCTTTGGAAAGTGCTATGGTCTGAATGTTTGTGTCTCTCCAAAATTCATATGTTGAAACCTAATGTCCAGTGTGATGGCGTTAGGAGGTGGGGCCAATGGGAGCTCATCAGGTCAGGAGGGCAGTACTCTCATGAATGGGATTAGTGCCCTTTTAAAGGAGACCTAAGAAAGCACCCCTGCCCTTTCTGCCGTGTGAGGACACAGTGAGAAGTTGGCAGTCTACAACCAGAAGAGAGTCTTCACCAGAACCTGACCCGGCCACACCCTGATCTTGGACTTCTAGCCTCCAGAACTGTGAGAAATATATTTCTGCTGCTTATAAGCCGCTTGGTCTGTGGTATTTTGTCATAGCAGCCCAAATGGACTAAGACAGGAAGGACACTTCTGGCTGTGAGTATTCCATTGATCTACTGTGAGAATTGTTCCTTTTGGGACTTGGGCACAAAGTCAGCTAAGTGTCACAACGTCAGCTAAGAATACCTGGTTAAAGCAGTAATTGGTCTAGGAATGCAGCTGGGTTCTTACCTTTTATATTCCTGAAGTTCACCTAGTTATTTCCAGTGTAGTCAATTTTCTCACTATATAAGTCAGGGTTCTCCAGAAAAATGGAACCAACAGGATGTGTGTATATATATATATATACATTTATATAAAAGAGATTTATTTTAAGGAATTGGCACATGCAATGGTGGAGGCTTGGTGAGTCCAAAATCTGATGGGGGAGGCTGGCCAGCTAGAGACTCTGGAAAGAGTTGCAGTTGGAATCCAAAGGGGGTCTGCCCTCAGGATTCCTTCTTGTTTCAGGGAAGATCAGCCTTTGTTTAATTAAGGCCTTCACATGATTGGATGAGGCCACTCACATAGTGGAGGGCAGTCCGCTTTACTCAAAGTCCACCTATTTAAATGTTAATCTCATTCTCAAAACACCTTCACAGAAACATCCAGAATAATATTTGACCCAATATCTGGGCACCATGGCTTAGCCAAGTTGTCACGTAAAATTAACCATCACACTCACCTTTCACATGCTCAAGAATGATTCAAATCTCCCTAGTAACTACAGCTACCTTAACAAACCAGTTATGAAATCTCTAAAGTAGGTCAGTTTAATATTCATTTGCAATTTGAGTTCATTTAGCACTGTTATTAGGACTTATTTTAAACAGCCAGAGCTGGCTTAGAGGGAAGAGGATAACTTAATTACCTTCGCATTTTAAGCAATATTCATATTTCTTCCTTCCTCTATAGCTCCTTTTAATTTTCTGCTGTAATTTATAGCGTTATAATTAGGAGTTCTGATGATATACTTGAGCAGAGTGTGTGCTTATGGATAAGTGGGCCGTTAAAAGACCAGGAACTTTGGGTCCTGTCTGTTTCCTTCACATGACTTTGAAAGGTCCAGATGCTCAGCTTTTAATACATGAATGACAAGCAGCTGCTTTGACTCAGTCACTGTTAGCCAGAACTGAAAAGGCCAGTCAGCTGAGCAAAGCATTTGAAAATAAGGACAAGGGCACTGTGAACTTCCTCACTGAGGACAGTTTTCCCTCTGGCTCCGGTGTCTCACTTCCTTGAGATATACTCTTCAGGTGACAGCTGTGAAGAGGAACGCTAATGATTATGTAAGGGCAGTAAAGTTGATGCCTTCCGCCTCTTGAGGGAAGTGAAACAGATGCTTGTGTCTTCTTATGCTTCATTTCTATGGTCTAATTGACGCTATTGTCCAGTATTAAATCTGGAGTCTGTTCTAGTGGGTCTTATTGTGACATGACTCCAAAGGCGAGAGAGTGGTGTCAATGCGGTAGAACAGTGGTTGCAAAAAATGAGAACCAGAGGTTGTTTTTATAGTTCTCAAAAATTACAGCTTTATTTTGTTTAGAATTAAACCAACTTTGAGATCTTAGCTGAGCCAATTAAACATGCTTTTGTTTCCCTTCCTAAATCGCAACATACTGCTGCCCATTCCTAAACATATTGAAGGGAAGGAATATAAAGAAGGTTGAGGCTCAAGTGGCTGGAGACAGAATAGCCCAGTGGTGAAGTTCATGGGCTTTGTGTTTGTATCTGTCAGGAATCGAGCAGAGAAGCAGAGCCAGTAGGAGATACCTATTTATTAAGAGATGTGTTGCAAGGAATTGGCTCATGCAATTATAGGGGCTGGCGACAAAAGTCCAAAGTCTGTAGGGCAGGCCATCATGAAGGGCAGCTTAGAACTCCTGGAGAGGAGCTGAAGCTGTTAGCACAGGTGGAATTGCTTCTTCTCCAGGGAAGCCTCAGCTCTCTTCAGACCTTTCAGCTGATTAAGACAGGCCTGCTCAGATTATCTAAGTCAGTTCATAATGGACTTGAATCACAACTACAAAATACCTCCATAGCAACATCTTACATTAGTGTTTGATTGAAACTGAGGACTCTAGCCTCGCCAAGTTGGCACATCAAAAAAAATCAATGTCCAAAAAGCCTGCCCCTTTTTACTGTCTATGAGATTTATGCCTCAGTGCTCCATCCTTTGTAAAATGAGAAAATTATAGAGTCTACATCATAGGATTTTTGTGTGGATGAGATGGCATTAAATGATCTAATAATGTATGCTGCTTACAATAGAGTCTGGCACAAAGTAGCGCTCAATAAATATTTGATATCACTATTATTTGTTAAATAGTTTATACTTTTCCAAGCATTCTCATCTTAAATATTGAATTTTGTGGTCACATTGACTCTTTAAGCATGAGCTTTGTGTTTTTTGTTCTTCAAGATGAAATACTGAAGTAGAGAGAATTTAAACGATTTGTCACCAATGTATCTACTCTAGATAACACAGCCAAGGCTAGAAACCACATTTGTTCTATTCTGGTGCTTTTTTTAGCTGAGATGTCTGTGTTACTATCAGTATTTCTGCCATTACCAACCTGAAGTTTCTCAGAAATTTAAATAGTTTCTACATAAACCAAAATGAACAATTGTTATTACCTACATTACAAAACCCAAGGTTTAGCTGGAGTCATCCCATCTTTTTAGATTTACAAGCAATTTGATTCAAACACTCATCAATCTATGGTGGAGAACTCAGTGTCCCTCCCAATATCATTGGGGATCCTTGGAAGGCCATTGCTGGCCTTGACTTTCCCCTTCCCGGGTGCCTTTTCCGTGTCCAAGTTTGAAATACAGTTCCCTTTCCCTGATGCCCACCAAGGCGTTTTGAGTGTAGCCAACTTTGTCGAATGTTAACAGAGTGGTGTTATATGTAGCCACATTTTCCCTTAACCCCACTTCCCATGGAAATTAACCTGGCACTATTCCCTCAGACTTTCCCCTTTCACACGTGGTTTTGGCTTTCTCTATCTTCCTCTGCTCACCTCTCTTGCTGCCAGTCCACACCCCTATAATCCAGCTAATATTTTTGTAGGGTTGTGACCACATCTTTGAGTGAGGTGAGAGTTGGGTGCTAGGAGTGAGTCCACTCCCTTCCCATTCATATACACACCAAACTGCCCAATGGTGGATTTTCTAAGTAAAGCCAGTTCTCTTTCTAAAGGAATGTTAAAAAAAACCCCTATTCTAATTTTAAGGAAACCAAGAGATTAGTTTCCAGACAACGCCTGTATTAAGGCATGAACATTTCTACTATGCCTTTCAAAGAAAAAAACTAAACAACTCACAGAGATTGATTGGTAAAATGTAGCTAACAGCTATGAGCTTATTTTACTTCATGCTTCAACCCTTCACTGACCTTTAGAAGATGAATTTCTTCTATGCTGTGTAACTGCTGTTCTGTGGAATCATCATTAATTATCAGGAGCCACAAACAAAACCTGCCGTGATGGATTATCTGCCGGCCACAGCATAATTACCGACTCCAATCATGGATGGCTCTTGCATAGGTGTGCCAGATATCAGGAGAGTAAGTTTTGTGGGTGTATTTCAAGAAAGTATCAAAAAGCTTAAAGAAGAGGAAAAAGAAAGACTATTAGAGAGAAAGACTAGTAGAGCTCAGTGACGTGTCAGCATGTGTTTTTGACCGTTAACACATCCACAGTCAAATCAGTGATGGTCACAATCTTTCTGTCTTCCTCCCTCTCCTCTTCTTCCGTCTCCTTCTTTTTCTCTTCTTTAAGGAGAGGAGGTTATTACAATTTTTTCATGTAATAAAACTTGAGCCAAAATTCTTGAATGAAAGCACATCTGCTCAAGATGTTAAAAGGCAAACTACTTGTGTGTCTCATATATATGTTATGTTAGAATTAAAGCAAAACTACGGAATGCTTAGGTCTTCAAGGTTCACCTTGAGAGATCTCTTGTTTAAAAAAACTAACAGGTCATGGGTCACTTCAGTGGCCCGTCTGTACTAAGCAGCTTAATAAAGTAGTAAGATAGTTGTCTTTCTTTTAGAGAAAGAACGCCCTTCATGGAATACATGGGTGCAGAGTGATGCTTAGGCCCTTGGTAGGCTGTGTCTAGGACAGGGATGCCTTTGAATCTCACCTGCTCTCTGAATAGCTCATTCACTTCACCCGCATCATTGGTGTGGATAGTGTTTACAGTTTCCATGAACTAAAAGACAATCAAATTACATGGTATATTTTTGATGATATGTGCCCTGTCATGTATGTTTTTGACTAATGGTTAACAAATCCACAGTAAAATCAGAAATATTACAATCTTTCTTTTTTCCCCCCCTTTTCTTCCTCCTCCTTCTTTTCCTCTCTTTTAATGAAATAATTTCAATTATTTCATCTCATAAAATTTGAAAGGCAATTCTCCACTCAACATGAGAAAAATGTAGACGATGATACACTTACCTTTCAAAAGCTTTTTGGTAAGACTAAAGTGTTCAGAAAGTGTGTATTGAAAAGTGAGATTTCCAAGATATACTTTGGTGATCAAATTTGTTTCCAAGGAAATATAACTCTAAAATTAAAATGCAAAAGATTCGACTCACTTATTTGAGGTACTATTCTTGAAGCCATCTCTCTTTATGGGGAGGAAATGAAACGTATGTTTATGTACTTTGGGGCAGAAGATACTAGGTTTGCTGGTGTCAGCTGTGTATGAGCTGTGTAACCTTGAGTAAGTTTCCAACTCTAAGCCTCATCTACAAAATGAGGATAATAAATATGCTTAATCGAAGGATGGATGTGAGGATTAAGGATCATATAAAGTGCTTATTGCAGTGCCTGATGGATAATAGGCACCAAATAAATGCCCACTCTTAATATTCTGGTGAGAATAGCTTAAAGTAGAAAGGGTCATTGGATTTGATGGCTGTGAAGATGACTGTTAAGTATAAAATAGACGTATGGCTGTTAAAATGTCATTGTCGGGGGCTGGCCCGGTGGCGCAGCAGTTAAGTTTGCATGTTCCGCTTTGGTGGCCCAGGGTTCAATGGTTTGGATCCTGGGTGCAGACCTATGCACTGCTTATCAAGCCATGCTGTGGCAGGCGTCCCACATATAAAGTAGAAGAAGATGGGCACGGATGTTAGCTCAGGGCCAGTCTTCTTCAGCAAAAAATAGGAGGATTGGTGGCAGATGTTAGCTCAGGGCTAATCTTCCTCAAAAAAAAAAAAAAGGCATTGTCTTAAAGACACATACACACAAAACAAGAACGATAACAACCCTGAAACCTATCAGGGTAGCTGAATTAGCTAAGGGTTTTTGAAGCTAATGGAAAGGAATTTATTTCTGATAGTATTACATAAAAAGAAATCAAAGTATTATTTTCTTCAAATTCCTATTGTTAAATAAAATCAAATAATATAAAAATCTATGATCTGAAATATACCTGTGATAAAATTGTATTGACCATCATAGCATTATGAAAATATGTGCTCTTAAACTTAGACTGCCTAAGTTCAAGCTCTGTCCCTTACTAACTGTTTTGTGTGGGCAAATTGCTTAGCCTCTCAATATCTCATTTTCTTGATCTGTAAAGTGGGTATAATTATTATATCTCCTGGATAGAGTTGTTATGAGGATTAAATGGTTACTAACAATAAAGTGTTTATAACAGTAAAATACTCAATAGTGTTGTGGTTACTATTACTATAATTCTAAGTTATTTTTGCTTCACCACCATAGGCCAAAGAAGGAAAAAATGTTGTGATTTTTCTTCCCTACTTTCCTTCAGAAACAAAATGATTGAAGGGTTTGCTTGTTTTCCTAAAGTAAATGACAGCACTGCTTGACATAGTTGGCTGATCAGCAGAGTCAGACAGTAGTGACGGCTCACATTTGTGGGAAGTTCAGCATGCAGTTCAGAATATTTTATCTCCAGATTGCTAAGGAATTCCTAAAATTCAGAATGGACGCCACTAGAGACTCTGCAAGGGAAATTTATCATATAACTTTAATATTAGTAGAAAATTTTTTATTTCAATGAAATTTGACCTAAATAAGAAAAAATACTCTAGTAAGTTAGCATCTGAAGGAAAAATTAAATAGAGCAGATGGGGCATAATGGAAAGAATTAAGGAGCCTAAGTTCAGGCTGATTTCAGCACACAAGAAATAGAACTCTAAGAAATTTTCTTTCGTTTTGTTTTTTTGCAAGAAGATAATGGTTTCATTGAAAAAAAGTGCTTAAACCTGCAAATTAAACATAACTATATCCACAGTATACCACCACAGAGCTACCGTGTACACCAGAATTAGTAGAGATTAAGTAATTTGAGCTCCCCTTTACAAAAAATATGTATTTATTTTTGAATCATATTCTTTTGACCTTTATAATTATACTAAGTAAAGTCCACCAATCTGAAGAAGGTTAATTTTCCTTGGTTAATTTTAAAATATTTTCAGTGAAAATGGTTTAATGATGATCAGAACAACTAAGAATATAAATATCTAGTAAGTGTGTGTGTGAGTATATTAGAAAGAGATAGAGAGAGGGGAAGGTGTATATGTTTCCTTAACATATATAAACTTATGTTGCCAACACACATCTAATACATTTACCATCATAATACCAGGCCAATTATGCATACTAAGGATGTGTGCTAAGTGTCTACTCTATGGTTGAAAATAAGGTGCCACATGCTGTGATTACAATGACAAATAATGCAGTCCTGATCTTCAAAAAGCATATAGTCTAGTGAGGAAGCAAGTAGTGGGCAATTACAAATTTTTACAACCCCTCTTGACAATCACAAACCCAAATTATATTCCAGATCACAAAATTACCTAAAAGTTTTATTCAGGACCTCAGAAGTGAAGTAGAAAACGATGGACGAGATTAATAGGATAGCAACTTCTTTTTGTAAGGAGGCGGGGGGAGTGCAGAGAGGCAGACAATTGTATTAATTTTTCTCCAATAGGAGACGGAAGTGCAAAATGTTGAAGTAAGATCACAAAAAGAAAGGAAAAAGGGAGTAAGACCATAAAAGAAAAAGAAGAAGAGGCACTGAAAAATAACAGGAAAGTGCAATTTCTTAGCAAACAGAAGACAAGATTAGCTGAAGAAAGTAGTGGGAGGTGGTCAACAACATAAGATCGAAGGCAAGCAGGAGATGATGAGAGAAGAGATGAGGAAAAGCCATTAGATTTGACAGGAAAGAAGTAAATTTTGATCTTTGATGAGCAGGTAGTTTCAGATGAGCTTTAAAATCAGATGAAAGCTGTCAGGATCTAAGATGAGACTGATTTGAGCTAAGATTTGAAAGAATAGGTACAGACCAAATACTTGAAAATCTTAGTAACTAAAAGGGAAAGAATTCATGAAAGTTAAAGAGAATGAGGGCTAAATCAAGCAAAAGCTTTCTGATTAGAAAACAGGAAACCTTTTATATTTGAAGGAGGAAGAAATTATATCTGTTGAATAGAATTGACAGAAGTTTTGACTGTAACTGTGAAGTGAAATTCTGGAGTAAAAGGAAAGAAAGGTGAGTTAAAAATGAGTTAAATATCCATATTAGAGGATAGGAGAGGACACTCACCCAGAGATTATCAGGAAGGATGTGAAGTCATGTTGACAATATGGAAATTGAATAGTATCTCTTTCTTCATTAAAATTCATGCCCTGGGTTCAGTGTTAACCAAATGTAAAGAATTTCTTGCATCATCTGGTGCATTCCTGTGTCCACAGATGCTTCTAGCCACACTATCCCTCTTGCTCTTTCTGCCATAGGCACAATGGCTCTCTTTCAACAACTTGGAAAGACCATGCTTTTCTCACCTCAGTGCACTCACATATGCTCTTATCTTTCACAGAAATATTTCTTTTCCTTTGCCCCCAATTAATGCAGTACAGTCTCAGCAAAAACATCCCATTTTAAGAGATATCTTCCTTAATCCAGCGCCCAAGTTAGGCTCCTCTATTTTACTTTTAAAGTTCCTTTTTGAGGAAGAGTCTTAGAATTATGATTGACCTCCACACTTCTGAAAAAGTTTGAGGATTGATATTGACTACTTTGAAATGCTTATGACTGGTTTCAGATGGACTTTGGTGACAAAGGGAAAAATAATCCTCATTCTTAGCTCAAGACCCATCCTTAGCTATCACCTAGATGACTTTTCAAATACATAGAAATGTTCTAAATTCTGCATTTCACCTATCCTAAGACTCATAATATATTAGCATCTTTATTTTACAGCTGCTTTGGGTCTGGACTAACGCTGAGTTCTTCCAGAGGATTTGCATTTATTTCTGCCACTCCCAGTCTGAGACTGCCTGGTCTCCAAGGTCTTTGAAGCCATAATGGTGGTGTGAATTCAGAGTTCAAGTCTGCGTGAGTACTCTTGGTGGTTCCAATTTTTAGAGGGAAATCTTTTTCCTCCCTCTGTCCAGTGATAAGATAGAGATATCCAATAAAAGATATGTACCTTCCTGTATGGTAGCTTTATTTCTCATTAATTTTACACCCTGATTTCCAGCTTTGTCTGGGGAGATTTCCTATTAGATTCCTCAAACTTGATTTTTTTAAATAAATATAAAAGATAGTGTCACAATGAACAACAACTTAAAATCTATGGTGTATTAGATGTAATGAATGAGGTAATTTTTTTTCCTTCTTGTTCACAAGGGCTCCTTGGAGGAAATTAGCTAACCAATTAGTCAGCAAGAAGAGTTCTCCTTTAGTTACTTACCAGTGGGGGAAAATTTATTTTTTGACTGCCAATTATATGACAAGCACTGTTCTGGACACTTGGGATTGAGAAGTGAACAAAACAGACAAAATCCCTGCCCTCGTGGAGTTTAATTCTAGTCCCTATGCAATATTGTGAAACTTGTTTGACTGCAATGAAATTATATTTGCAACACTAATTACAGTGTAAATCAAATAATTCTTGTTTCAATGCAACTTCTCTTTCGTAGAACTCATTGCAAGTATAATTAAATAAAAATGTGATAATTTTTATATACTTTTTTTGTGTGTGTGAGGAAGATTGGTCCTTAGCCAACCTCTATTTTGTATGTGGGACACTGCCATAGCATGGCTTGATAAGCTGTGTGTAGGTCCATGTTTGGATCCGAACACATGAACTCCGGGGCTGCCAAAGTGGACCACGTGAGCTTAACCACCATGCCACGGGGCCAGCCCAATAATTCTTTTGATATCTGTCCTCACTATAAGCTCCATGGTTTCAGGTAATGCCTTTCTTGTTTGGTCCTGTATTCCCTGTTCCTAAAGTGGGGCTGACCCCACTGCCAGGTGGGCAGGCAATAAACATGCATTTATGCATAGAGTGTACGTATATGCTACAACCTTCGCCTAAAAATTAACTAAGTTCTAATAATCAAATAAATGTCTTTATCAATTTTTATACTTAAAGGTGTCATATGGTAAACTTGAAACTCTTCTGTTTTCCTTCTCCTTCATGAAGAAGTATTTAATTACTCATATCACAGTTCACATCAAGAGTTACACTGCCATGCTTTCTCCTATGCTATAGTTTAAAAAAAACTTTTTTGTTCTAGTAGATTCAATTCTTTAGATGCTATCAGAACTTCGTTGCTAATGTAGTCCATTTTATTTCACATTTTGATTGTCATTTCTTGTTCCTTTGCTTCATTTTCTTCTTTGACAATGCTATTAATCAAAGCCAATTCTCTACATTGTATTTGAAATGTCCGTTATCATCTGTGACATTAGTAGACATCTCTTTTCACTTCCTCCGCATTATAGGTATGTATTCAGATTCATTTTCTATAGCACCCTGGCTGGGTTGAGGCAGCTTTTGAAGGCTTACAATGGTTGAATTTTTATTTGTTCTGTTGAAGTTCTAGTTCTTTGAACTTTCTGTTTATCCTGACCTATTCTTATTTAATAGATGCAATGACCTCCTTGATCTCATTAAAGATAAGTAGAAATTCTCTATTATTTCCTACTTCATTAAGAAAATATTTTTTGAGGAATAAGATTTTCTTTTAGGCCTTTAGATATCTCTTTTCTTCTTTTAAGCTATAGGTTTTTTGTTTTGTTTTGTTTTGTTTTAGCAGTGACATTGTGGCTACTTGCTGTTTGTTTATATATTAATTTGGCTTATATTTCTTCTCATAGAAAACTCAAGGAACTGCTGAATAAAGTAGCCCATGTGGTCTTTTTGAAAGCAGAGCACCTCCCTGGGCCCTCGTGAGGGGGAAGGCTGGAAGGAGAAGCCACGTCTAATGCTGTTCTCTCTGGTCCGAACGACAGTTGGATTTCCCAGATAGACTCACGGGTGGAGACCAAGAAAATCAGGCTGCTTTCTATGGTGTGAAAATCGTTTGCTTGCAAACAAGTTTGAGATATAATCATGGGAATTTTGAGATTTCTATCACAAGCTTTCTTCTTTCTGCTGAATTCCTCTACACAGAAGACACGTAACAAAACACGAATGCTCTAGAAGTGTTATGACCTCTCTGGCAAGCAAAATAACATAAGGTATGCCGGTGCTTTGTACTGAATAAGGTCTGTGCCCAGTAAAGCACTTAAATGCCTTCAAATGCCTTTATAAAATAAAAAATGTACACATTATACCCAAATATAAAGTTGTCCTGATAAGAAGACAATCCCATTTTGTCAAATAAATGTTTCATTTTGTTAACTTGAAAACATAACTTTTTTGCGATAAATATGAAACAATCACATCTACACAGTATTTAATTCATTTACTACATATATCACTTATTATATAAAATAATATATGTTATTTATATATTTATGTGTTTCTGATTATCCGGAAAACAAGTTCATAGATATTCTTCATACACACATTCGGCTTCAGTTTCTTTATTGTCTGTAAGAGCCATTTGTGAATTTTCGAACACAGAGACAGAATACGTCATCACTGCATAATTAACTAAGCCATTTTTTTATTATGACAGTTTTCTTCTTGAAATTCATTCTGTGAATGTCTACTTGTTTCCTGAACATAATCAGTTAGGGTAACACTTTGAATGTCATCTTTAAAGGTTTTATTTACAATAGCATTCAACAGTTGGAGTTAAGAGGCTACCCACCCAGCGATAATGACTATAATCCATGTGAAATTTCTTTACTTCTTCACCTTTTTTTTTTTCCTGAGGAAGATTAGCCTTGAGCTAACATCTATTGCCAATCTTCTTCTTTTTTTGCTTGAGGAAGATTAGCCCTGAGCTAACATCTGTGTCAACCTTCCTCTATTTCACATGTGGGTTGCCGTCACAGCATGGTTGAAGGGTGGTGTATATCCACGTGTAGGTTCTGAACTCATGAACCCTGGCCACTGAAGCAGAGCACTTTGAACTTAACCACTAGGCCACAAGGCTGCCCCCCTCCTCCCTTTTGTTGAAACAAACTTCTTTAGGTGACATCTGAGTTTCCCAAACTGCCATTGATTGAGGTTGTTTCAGGATAATGTACTTCCCTGTTTCCTCAAAATAAACTAAATTGAGAATGTGACTTGTAACATAAAATCTGTGTGGGGATTTGACTATAAAGTAGTTCCTTCTGTTAAATTGTTTGGGAAAAATTTCACCTTATATTAAAGTACACGGTAAAAACAAACTTAGTTCATATGCCTCAAAAATGAGTGCCAAATTACTCTTAGAAAATTGTCAGTCATTAAATTGGAACTTGAAGCTATAATTTTACTCTCCTTCAGCCACGTGAACTAAGTGTGGTTATCTGATGTGGTTATCAAATCTGATTTTTCAGAGATGAGATGAAGAGTAAGGGTGAACCCAAATAATGGACAAAAAGTTAATGACTTTGGTAAAGTGTTGGGCAGAGGACTTAGAAGAGAATGACCTAATCCAGTGTCAATTATTTACTATATGACATCCTGAAGTAGGCAAGAGGAAAGGCCCAGAATGCAAATCTCAGCAAAAGATGATAAGGATGTTAGCTGGAAAAGGACAGGGATTTTTGTGTGCTGTGTACACATTGATATTCTCAATGCCTACAGCTATGCCCACATGGTGATGACTCAGCATGTAAGGTACTGTTCATTGAATGAATAAAGACACAGGCTTTGGAAAAGTCCTGATTCTTTGGAGTTAAAATTGGTTTGAACCCTAGTTTGAACTCTATTCCTAGTTTTATGAGTCATTTAACTTTTGGGCAAGCTAAACTTTAGTTTACTCATGTATAAAATAAAAATTCTAAAGATTTATATTCTTAAAAGAATTTTGTGAAAAGTAAATTATATAACATATATAAATGATATGTAACATTTAGTGCTATGAGAATAAAAGGTTCCTCAGTTCCTAGGAAAAGATTATTCTTTGGTCATGCTAACAAGTAATCACTGGAACCACTTTTAATGGTATCCTCAGTGATAAACCACAACTCACTTTAATAAGTGAACTTCTGAAACTCAGCCAATTGGTGATAACCTCATGCTTCTAAACATCAGTCAATTAGCAACAACTAGTAATTCAGTAACTCGGCTCCTAACAGTCAGTGAGTCAGCCAGTCTATCTCTAGTAACCCAGCTGCACAGCTAAATTATGTCAACCAACCCCTAGACATGCCCACTTCTAAAAATCCACCAATTCAGGTGCCCCACTCACCCCCAAACCCAGTAGAATGGCTCTCTGCTTTGCTCATAGAGACTGTCTACACAGTCCTCCCTCACATGGCAAGCAGTAAAGTCAGCTTTTATTGTTTGTTTCAGATACTGAACAGTGCACATTTCCTTGACAAGTGTCTGACATACAGGAAACATTCAAAAAATTGAATAATACTCTTGCTGCTGCTGTCTCCACAGTTATTACTATTAATACTGGCATTAATGTTACGGAGTGCATGAGATTGCCCAACTCTCTTCAGTAATCAGCAACAAATACTTATTAAAAAAAAAAGATGAGGAAGAAGTGATTTGGGACTTCTTGTCAGTCAGTTTGGGAAAACTTTATGTAATCCAGAACTGTGGTGGGAGAAGCAATTCTCAGCATTGTTAGTTCTCAAGAAACTCATTCAATGTTATATAGCTGGGAGAACAGTGAAGCCCTAGGCAGACCAGGTAGGGGTCTTGAGAAATTAATCTGTGAAATAGGAGGGATACTTGACTTCCAAAACCCTAGAAGAGTGAGCTTCAGCCTGGAATGGAAGACCCCACCACTTTTACCTGGATTGGAGAAAATTTTATACACCTTCACACCTACCCTCTCCCAACCTACCCCACCCCTCAGCAATGAAATGAAGAGGAATGTCAGAAGTTCAAGTGACCTTTGCTTTGCACTTTTATTCCAGGTGATATAGTAAGTGAAGACTCATGAGTCACTTCATAATCAGAACTGGGATTCATCTTTGATCTGCTTCCTTTGTATTACCTTTTAGGGAGAGTATTGAAAAGCAGATGTAATTTCTGATTTTGCTTTACTCTGAGAAGCCCCTCACTCGACCTTATTCTTATAAAGCCCACCTGGCACTTTAGATCTGGGCGGAAAGAGGTAGAGGTGGGTGTAATTGACAATAATTAACCCCATAGGTCCAGAGACTTCCTTGAAGATATTCGTTGTGATTAAACAAGGATTAAGTCTCCTAACTTTGCCCTACCTGGGAAACCTCTGCAGGGTGGGTTTGGAGCTCCCACTTCACCTTTACTTATAATTGTACTATTAAGAGATCTCTCAAACTTCCGATTTTTATTGTCATCCTTATTTCCAAAGAGACAAATTAACTTGAATTAATTTGAATAAATGCTTATGAAGAATAATTCTTCCTTGTAATTTTCTAATGTCAAGATTTGTATTGACTAGAAAAATTCTTTTTCAGAAATCTAAAATGGCAATTTGAATTCCTAAATATTAACAGCGAGTTGTTAACCAATGTACTTGATTGAAGCTGTCAACATGGAATTTCACAGCTTTATTTGAAGAGCAACTTTAAGAATTTCTTTTCATTCTAAAAAATAGTTGCTTTGATACTTGAAAATCTATATAAAGAAAATTTATAAAACAAAATGACTTTATTACAAGTGTGTTAGTGTGTGTGCAGTAAAACCAACTATCATATTAATTCTATACTGTATTATATCAAATTAAGTCTAAAGAAGAATATGTAGTATATATCATTATAAAAAGACAGGAGCTGAATACAAGGATAATATAAAAAAGTCAATTATATTTTCATGTAGTAGCAGTGAACAAATAGACAATAAAAACACCATTCACAATATTGTTCAAATGTCATTATATACCTTGGACTAAATCTACTAGAAGTTGTGAAGCCCTCTACACTGATGGCTATAAAACTGCTGAAAAAAAGTAAAGAAGACATAAATAAATGGAGAAGCATACCACGTTCATAGATTGGAAAATTCATTATTGTTAAAATGCCAGCTATCCCCAAAGTTATCTATAGATTTAATACAATGCCAATCAAAACCTCAGTCTTTTTTTGTGGTGGAAAATAAAAAGCTGATTCTAAAATTTATATGGTAATATAAAATACCAAGGATGGCCACAACAATCTTGAAGAATAAGAACAAAGTTGGAGGGCTGGCTTACACTACACAATATAAAGACTTTCTGTAAAGCTATAGTAATTAAGAGAGTGTAGTATTGGAGCAAAGAAATATCATTCTAATGGATACCAATGGAACAGGTTAGAGTCCAAAAGAACTCCCACACGTATACTGTCACCAAATTTTCAAAAACATGTGCCACTGCAATTCGGTGGGAAAAAAATAACCTTCCCAATAAATGACCCCGGATCAATTAGTTATCTTTACAAAAAGTAAGGAATCTTGATTTCTACTTTGTACCATACACAAAAATTGTTTATGGACCATAATCCTACCTAAGAGTTAAAGCAAAACTATAAAGCTTCTAAATGAAAACATAAGATATCTTCATGATCTTTCAGTGAGTTAATTTTTCTTAAAAAGAGACAGCAAAAAGCATTAACCATAAAATAAAATATTAATAAATTGGCTTTTATGAAATTTAATATGTTGTATTTATCAAATGACACTATTAAAAGAAAAGCCACAGACTGGGAGAAAATATTTGTAATACACACATCCAACAAGGAAATACGCTTGTATCTAGAATTTATAAGTATTTATTTATTTGATGTCCTACAAATCAGTAAGAAAAGAAGGTAACCCAATTAAAAATGGACAAAAGACTGGAATGGATACATTATAACAGTATATCCAAATATCCAGTAGCATATGAAAAGTTGTTCAACCTCATTTGTTATGAAATGCAAATAAGAACGTGTTACTACCAAACATTCACTGCAATGGCTGTTGTGATGTTGTGAGCGTATGGAGTAACTGGAACTCTCATATATTGTTGGTGGGAGTATAAACTAACAAAGATCCTTTGAAAAACTGATAGTATCTTGTAAAACTAAACATATGCCTACTATATGACCTAGCCACTATATATATGTATATATCCATATGTATCTCTATTTATCTATATCTCTAGAGGCAATGATTACAACAACAGGCATATACAAGAATATTCATTGCAGCTTTGCTCAACCCAAATATCCACTAACAGTAGAATGGACAAGTGTATTGTGACATTTATATATTGTAATATTACAAAGCAATAAAAAGAGCTAACTACTATTACCTGCAATACATGTATGACTCTCACAGATACAAAAGACTGTGATTCTATTTATCTGAAGTTCAAGAACAAGGAAAACTAATTTATGAAAATTGTAAACCTCTTTGAGGGTGTTACCCGGAAAGGGGCAAGAGACAACTTTCTGGGGTGCAGGATGTGTTCTATATCTTGATCTAGGTGGTGTTCATTGTAGATGTATATATATAAAAATTCATCAGGCTCAATAAGTATGTGTGTGCTTTGCTGTATACATGCCAAAACTCAATTTCAAAACCACACAAACATATAGAAATCAAACCAATGTGATACCATTACACTTTCTCTAGAATTACTAAAATGAAGAAGACAGAAAATATTAAGTGTTGAAGGAGGTGAAAAACAACTGGAACTCGTATCTTGAAGGAAGAAGTATAAGTTGGAGCAGCCACTTTTGGAAACTATTTCGTGATATTTATTAAGACTGAACATAAGCATACTTTATGACCATCAAGATAAATACTCAAGAGGAATGTTCACTAATGACATATACAAGAATGTTTATGGCAACACTACCTATTATAGTTATAAACTAGAAACAGCACAAATGCCCATCAATGGTACAAAAATAAACTGTGGTATATCCATGTCATGGATTATTATCAATCAAGGAGAATGAACTAAGCATAGCTATGCATAAAGAGATGAATAAATATTGCAAAGAATGTTGAACAAGAAATGCCAGACACTAAAGAATACGTACTGTATGATTACATTTATAACAAATTCAAACACAGACAAATGTAATCTATTGGATTAGAAGACAGGATAGTGGCTATTGTTGAGAATGGGGGAGGCAGTGTCTAGATAAGGACTTCAGGAAGATGTCTGGTGGGCTCGTAGTATTCTGGTTCTGGATCTGAGTGATAGTTGCATGAATATAGTCATTTTGTGGAAATTCACCAAGTAGTAAATACATGATTTGTGCACTTTATTGTATGTATTTATTCTTTAATAGAAATTTTACTGGGGCCACCCCGTGGCCGAGTGGTTAAGTTCACACGCTGCACGTCGGCAGCCCAGGGTTTCGCTGGTTTGGATCCTGGGCGCAGACATGGCACTGCTCGTCAGGCTGTGTTGAGGCAGCATCCCACATAGCACAACTAGAAGGACTCACAACTAAAATATACAACTACGTACTGGGGGGATTTGGGGAGAAAAAGCAAAAAATAAATAAAGAAAGAAGATCGGCAACAGTTGTGAGCTCAGGTGCCAATCTTTAAAAAAAAGAAAAGAAATTTTACTAAAAAAACCACAAGGTCTCCAGAGGTACCACATTCTATTTAAATTCTGTTACCAATTTTAACTTGATTAATGCAGTAGTTGTGCCCCATAATTAATTAAATCATAGTTGCAATCAAAGTCATTTGCTTATTGATTTATGTGATCATTTTGAAGGTGTTTTATCTTCATTTGCCTTTGACCTTCAGTTGACAGAGACGTCAAACACTTCAGATTGGGTGATTATTCCTCCCCATTTCTGTGTCATGAGACTCCCAATGAATATATAATACACCAGCAGTCATTTGTTTTTTTTAAAAAAAATCTTTAAAATAAACAAATTTATCTGCTGGCTAAAACTGGATTATTATCTATCTATTAATTTTTTTCTAAGCAAGATCTATAGACTCATAAAATAAAATTTTGGTGGTTGGAGTAGACAACAGAAAATATGTAATTTACCTTTGTATTAAATAAATGATCTGAGGCCCAAGAAAATAAGTGACATGCATGAGGCTTGTTATTCATTTATTCATTCACTTATATATTCAAAATTTATTGTGCACCTCTGAAGTCCCAGGCCCTGCCTTAAGTCCTTTGGATATGTCAGTAAAGAAAATGAGTAACTCTGCCCTATAGAACTTAAATATCAGATTTGAAATATAAACAATAAAAAATAAATAGGATTAATCAATAAGTTATATGATATGCTAAATGGTAATTAATGCCAAGAAGAATGGAAAGTCCAGGTTGAAGGTGCTGGAGTGGGGTTGGCAGAACTCAGGAATAGTATTAAATAGGATTTCCTGTGAGGGTCTCACTGATATGATGAAATTTAAGATAAGCTCTGAAGAGGGTGAGGGAACTAGCCATGCAGATACCTGAGAGAAGAGCCTTCCATACAGAAAGAGTAGCCAGCACAAAGGCACTAAAGCAGAAGCATGGCTGGTGTATTTTAGGACTAGTAGGAGGACAGTTTGGCTGATGTGTGGCAAGCAAAAGTGAGAAGAATATGTTAAGTTAGAGAGTTATGGGGTGGGGCACAGGGCCCAGATCCTTAGGGCCTTGTAGTCCATTATAAGATCTTTTGCTTTTACTCCAAGTGAAATATCAAGCCACTGAAGGGTTTTAAGCAGAGAAGTAATATAGTCTGACTTAGGACTTAAAAGATTCGCTTTGGTTTCTGTGTTGAGAACAGACTATAAAGAGGCGAGGGTAAAAAGAGGGAGCTCTTAGGAAGCTATTGCAGTAATCCAGGCAGGAGATGATGGAACCTTAGTCAGGTTTTGCATATATTTTAAAGATAGAGCCTCATGATTAGGAGATCAGTAGATTAGGTGTGGGCTGTTAGATAAAGAGAGAATCAAGGATGAGTCCAAGGGTTTTTTTATTAAAGCAATGGAAGGATGGTAAAATGGAGCAACTGAGACCTGAGATAGAGTGGATGGTGGTGGAGCAACCTCATTGTGGTGGCTGTGGGTGGGGCAGCTTTGCAGGGGAAAGTTCAGGAGTTCAGTTTTGTACACGTTGATTTTGAGATGTCTATAAGACATTCAAGGAGAGCTGTTGAGGTTATTGTATATATGAATCCGGATTTGGGGAGAAAAGTCTGGACCAGAGATATAAATTTGGGAGTCACCATATATTGTGGACTGAATTGTGTTCCCCCCAAATTCCTATGTTGAAGCTCTAACTCCCAGTTCCTCAGAAGTTGACTATATTTGGAGACAGAGCCTTTAAAGAGGTGATTAAGTTAACATGAGGCTATTATGGTGGGCCTTAATCCAATATGTGTGATATTCTTACAAGAAGAGAAAATTGAGACACACAAGGAGACACCAGGGATGCACATGCACAGAGAAAAGACCATGTGAAAGTGCAGCAAGAAGGCAACCAACTGCAAGCCAAGGAGAGAAACCTCAGAAGAAACCAAACCTGTTGACATCTTGATCTTGGACTTCCAGCCTCTCTTCAGAACTGTGAGAAAATAAATTTCTGTTGTTTAAGCCACCTAGTCTGTGGTATTTTGTTATTGCAGCCCTGACAAATGAATATATCACCAAAATGGCATTTAAAGTGAATTTGATTGAATGAGATCATGAAGGGACTGAGTGAAACCTGGAGGACTCCAGCATTCAGAGGTTGGAATAAGCAGAGGCCATAGAGGCTGAACAACAAACCAAACAAGAGGAAAACACAGAAAGGGTGTTTTATTTGGAGCTAAGTGTATAAATTTTGACATGTACGAGAGAATGTTCAGCTGCGATAAATGCCACTGCTAGGTCAAGCAGGAAGAGTGCTGAGAACTAACAGTGCATTTTCAGTGTAATGAATTGGAGTAGATTTGAGAGAGAATGGAAGGAGAGGAAATGAAAACAGTAACTATAGAAAATTTTTTGAAGAGTTTTGCAATAAAGAGAAGTAAAGTAATGGAGTGCTAAACAGGTGGGAAAAGTGGGATCAAAGATTTTTTTTAAAGCTAGGACTACTAAAAGAATTTAAGCTGATGGTAATTAACCAATACAGACAGAATTTTGATGATGTGAAAGAGAGGAAAACTGCTGAAGCAATGTCCTTGAGTAGGTGAAAGAGGATGAGATTCTACACACAACATTAGAGCATAGAAAGTTCATCTATGGTAATAGTGGGGGCCATGTATGTGAGCAAAGGTGTGAGTAAGTAGATGTTATGGTGGGAGCTGGTTGGAGGTCTCATCTGATTCCTTCATATTTTGCAGTGTAAAGCAAGGTCATCAGCCGAGAGGTGGAATGGAGGAGGAGATGTTAGGAGGTAGAGGAGAGAAGTTGTGAAGTAGCCATAAAGTAGTAATGAACTAGAAAATAATAGTATAAGTACCTAACAACATTAAGGATTCTCTTGGGGTTATGGACGTTATTTTGAGAGAGACCCATCAGCTTGCTTGTGTGCTTTTCTTCTGCAACTCTCAACCACATAGGTCTAGG
This sequence comes from Equus asinus, assembly GCF_041296235.1. Taxonomy (NCBI): domain Eukaryota; kingdom Metazoa; phylum Chordata; class Mammalia; order Perissodactyla; family Equidae; genus Equus; species Equus asinus. The sequence continues at coordinate 57,728,879 of NC_091792.1, read as the reverse complement.
CAAGAAGTGGTTGAAGATCTATGGTTTTAACAAGAAAGTACAATGAAGAAAGAGAAGGGAAAGGAGCTGAGGTATAGGTAAGAGATTAATTACAATGACTGAGCATTAAATTTAAGCTAGATAAAGAGGGAAGTGAGGACACCAAAATGCTGAGGATAGGGGAACACTGGAAAGATCAATGGAATGGAGATCCCAGTAGGGTCAAAGAGTTTTGGATTACGATTTGGGAAATACCACAATAATAGTTGTTACAGGCAAGAATCATCAATGGATGCTAAAATTCATGGATGAAAAGTATGATAAGAAACGATATATTCATAGTCTTCTTTTCCTACAAGATACTTAATAATTGCAAAAGGAATATATTAACTTTACAGAGGGAAAACCTGCAGATACCACCTTGACTGAATGATCAAAACTAACATCAGCTGTAATGGGACAAATCAACATCACGCATCACCTGATAACAACGCACTGAGAAGGGTGCAACACCACTTCTGTGGTACTATTTTGAAAATTGGATAGCCTGGTTTTAGTCATGAGGAAATATTAGACAAACCTAAATTGAGGGATATTTGATAAAATAAGTGGTCTATACTCTTCAAAAGTGTCAAGTTCGTAAAAGTCAAAGAAGGAATGAGGAACTGTCCCAAATTAGAGATATCACAGCTAAATGCATTATGGGATGCAGGATCAAATCCCAGTCAAAAAGATATATTAGTGAGACATTTTGATGAAATTTGAATAAGGTCTGTGGTTAATGAATACTATTGCATCAATTTTAATTTCCTGCTCTTGATAATTTGTTGTGTATGATATTAACAGTTGAGGAAGCTAGGTGAAGGATATATGGGGACTGTTTTTACTATTTTTGCAGCTTTTTACAACTGTAAAATTATGTCAAAATAAATAGCTAAAAGCCAAAAAGATCCTTGGTTGAGATACTAGAGGGAGTGCGCTGGAAATGGGAGGTGGCAGTCAGAGTGTAGACTGCAAGCAGTGGTAGGCTGCTCACGAAGCTAATCAAGCTTGAGTGCCACGGCTTCTCACTTCCAGGAGCTTATCTTTTGGGAGAGGTCTACCAACATGTTCATAGAGACAAATGCTTTTGCAACATTTACTAAAGTAAACTATTTTGATTACAATCAGTTAAGACCACTGTCTGCTAATCTAACTTCCTCTCTCCTACAGTTGCTCTTTTGTTGCATGGCTGTGCAGTGGCCATAGGCATTTTTGAGATCTGATCAAGTAAAGTTGAGTTGAGAATACATTGAGGTTGGGTTTGGTGATTTTATATGTCTATGAGTATATATGTGTGTGTGTGCGGTTTTCGATCACTGCTGTGTTTAAAATTATTGCTAAAAGGGCTGTGGGAGACAAAAGAGCCACTACAGGGAAAACAAGGGAGAACCATATTATGTTAGAGCAAGAAAGTGGAGGGAATATTTAGAGATTAATTTTAAGATATAAGGTCCTTTGCTGATGATGGACTCTAAGGGATACAATGAAAGATTTTAGGAGTTGGAGGGATGAGTGATAGAGGGGACAAAATAAAATATGTATAAGGTCCTGTTGGACATTAGAGTGTGGAAAATTGGGTGATTTTGGAATCCTTATGGTGACTGACTGTGAAATAATACACATCTATCTATCTATCTATCTATCTATCTATCTATCTACCTATCTATCTATCTATCTATCTATCTATCTATCTATCTACAGATATATATCTGTCCCAAGTACCTGACACAGATGTCTTTTGTTTAAATGAAGTGACTCTTGGTGAGCTCCTGGATAGGGGCTGGTCACTAGAATGACCAAGCCACGGTTAGAAGCTTGGAATTTTCAGCCCATCCCTCATTCTCCAGAGAAGGGAGAGGGGCAGGAAATGGAATTAGCACTTGAGCATGCCTATTGATGAAGTCTCCACAAAAATCTCAATAGTATGGGCTTCAGAGAGCTTCCAGGTTGGTGGACACATCCACGTACCATGAGGGTGACACACCTCAATTCCACAGGGACAGGAACTCTTGTGCTCAGAACCCTCCGAGATCTTGTCCTATGTATCCTTTCACCTGCATCCTTTAATAAACTGGTAAATGTGGGTAACTGTTTCCCTGAGTTCTGTGAGCTGTTCCAGCAAATACTCAAATCCACGGGGGAAGAGGTCATGGGGACCTCCAATTTGTAGCTGAGTAGGACAGAAGTTGTGGGTAACCTGGGGACTTACTGCTTGCGATTGATACCTGAAGTGGAGGACAGTCTTGTGGGACTGAATCCTTAACCTATGGGATCGGATGCTATCTCCAGGTAGATAGTGTCAGAATTGAGTTAAATTGGAGGACACCCAGCTGGTATTGCAGAATTTCCTGGTGTGGAAAAAACCCCACACATCTGGTGTCAGAAGAGTTGTGAGTGTGATAATAGTGTGAGAGTCGAGGGGAAATGCAGGAGAAAGAACTGAGTTGTTTCCTACACACTGACATAAACAGGGATAATGCCACAATTAGATTATATCCAGTGAATCCAAGGAATATTTTTAGTGACAGAGCCAGATGTAGAACTTAAGACTTTTGACTACGCAGTAAATTATGCTGCTTCGTGATCTGTCCCTGAGATTAATGTTTATGCGGTCCCTGGGAATGTTCAATTATGTTAAATGATTTTATTGTTTCACCACTCTTTGTAGAATTTATTGTTTTGTTTTTAATTTGGCAGGCAGTCTTATTGAATACTTGGGAAAAATGAATACTTATGCTTTCATTAATAAACTAGAAATTGCTTAAGGATAATCAATATGATTAATATTTTGACTAGTGGTGCAGTTACATTCCTGTTAATGAAAGGTAAACACACCAATTCTGTCTGATTTCACAAATCAATTTCATTTAATAAATCCTAAAACATTCCAGGAAATGAATGATTGAAACCTCCAGCTTAATGCTTTTCTATTTCTGTCTAAAGCATTCTATGATCATTTAGAAATGCATTAGCTCTATAGATAATGTCTTAAATAAATTTCTCATAGCATTTTGTACTGTTTCCAAACATGTCAATTTGTAATCCTTATCTGACATCCTTCTATTATTATAAACAAAGCTTTAAATCCTTTATTATTACCAAAATTTACTAAGTCCAAAAGTTGTCATTTTAGAAGAGTTCATATACTAAATATTTCTGAATATGTTAATTAATATTCACTAATTAATGTTTAACTAACAAATTAGCAATCAATGGAGAGAATGAGTCTTTCTAAGAACGTTTCAGACTGACTGCATACTCAGCGTCTTGGTGTTAGGAACCAAAGCTTGTTTAGAAATATTACGTTTTACTAGTTCAAGTACACATGACAAATCTGAAGAAAATCATACTCATCATACTAATTTCTTATCATAAAAGACATCTGAAGTGTACCAGGCTTGGAAAAAGTCAAAATATTAAAGCTAGTATTAGGAAGAAGAAAAAAGTTTATCTTTCAGAATAAATAGAAGTTGTATTTTATTCCACCCCTAGGAAAGTCTATTAGATGAACACATTTTTCACCAGGGGAATTTGGCTAAGAAGTATACTGGTTTCCTATCACTGCTGTAACACATTACCACAACATCAGTGGCTTAAAGCAAAACAAATTTATTTTCTTACAGTTCTGGGATTCAGAAAACCAAAATGGCAGGGCTGTGTTCTCTCTGGAGACTGTAGGGTAGAATCTATTTTCTTTACTCTTCCAGCTTCTAGAGGCTGTCTGCCTTTCTTGTCTTGTGACTCCACGTGACTCTGACCTCTGCTTCCATTTTAGACGACCTTCACTGACTCTGACCTCTTACCTCCCTCTTAGAAGGACTCCTGATTATGTATATTGGGCCTTCTTGAGTAATCTAGGATAATCTCCTCATCTCAAGAACCTTAACTAAATCTCACCTGAAAGCCCATTTGGTCATGTAAGGGAGCATGCTCACAGGTTCCAGGCATTAGGACATGAACAACTTTGGGGGGGGGGGGGCGGCTGTCCATTATTCAATCTACCACAAGCTTTAACAAGTTTCTATTTTCAGTTATTTACTAGATAAGATGGTGTACAGTTATCAACAAAATAAACATTGGCATGTCATTATTTAGATTTCCATCTTTGACATCAGACTTATGATTATCATCAGTCACTTTCAACAATAGGGAAATTTCTGCAATAGTGAATTTGACCTTGTGTTAACATAGTATTGTAAAGTTCTATGTTAGAGCAAGGGGTTGGGTGATGAGTTTATGATTCTAGGACACTTTAAGGGTTCCATATCATGAAAAGGGTTGAGTACCCAGTGAATGTTCTACTGAATGAAGACAGTGATTAAAAGGTGGGCTGAAAAAGTCCTTCCAAGAAATGTGAAATCCATGGTTTTTACACTAATGCTGCTGTGAGACCTATAGGTTTCTTGTATATAAAAAATCATTATCTAATCATATAGTATATCTATCATATCTAATCCTTCTGTTCTGAATGCCATATTTTACAGGGGATGTTTACAAAATGGATGAACATTCGGGGAGGAGGGTGACGTAAAAATGGAGTACTCGAGTCATAAGAATGATCCAAGGACATGTTCGCATATAAAAAATTACTAAATAAGTATATTGGTGAGGAAGACCTGATAGTTCTTTTCAAATATTTGAAATTTGAAAAGATTTGCTTAAAGGAAGAAAACAGATTAATGGGTCAAACTCAAGGGGAAGCAGATCTTGCCTTTATTTAAAAAAACACCAAAAACTAAAACTCATATTTGTCTTTAGATTGACATGAGTTTGAATTATAGTAATAATTCCTAAAGTTGTCTTTTAAGTTCTAAAAATTTAGATTAAGACTGTTCAAAATAATTCTTATTTGATGTACATCTTAAATAAACAGGTTGCACTATATTTGAAAAATATTCCAAAACATTGATAGCTATAACAACTGATATATATAACACCTAACAAGTAGAACACTTAATCCAAGCATCCAAAACATTTAGTTGAGATAGGCAGATAAATAATAGGTTGGATTAATTTAAAAAAGGCTTCAATTATATTCTGAAGGGCAGTACTTATTTCTTACTACTTCACGATAACTGAGGCAGACGTTTTACAACTGCAAAATTACAATTATGACTTCCAGGAGTTTGCATCTTAAAATAATGACATAGATGTTTCTAATATTCTTGTAGAAACCAAATTGATATAGGCCAACAAATCTGTTAGCCATTTATTAATAACATCTATGGAGAATTTAGTTCTTTGAATGCAATACATCTAAGGACCAGAGATTTTCTTTTAGTGCCTTTCATATATACAACTGTTATTGCATTGTATTATAACAACTCGTTTAGATTTCTCTCATATTCACTATATTATTAGCTCTTCTCTTTATCCACATTCCCATACATAATGCTTGGTACAAAAGAGGATTCAAGAAATATTAAGTTTTTAGTAACAAAGATAATTAAATGTAGACAAACTTGTGGTTGATTTTAAGTAGATTAAATAGTGTTATTACAAAGGAGGTTGAGACTTCCCTCGGAGTGGAGGTTTTACTCTTTGCTGTTAGAACTTCATTCTTAAGTCAGAGAGGGGAAATTGGAATGCCTGTGGTGACCTGGTCTAAGAAAGGGGGAGAAATGAAAACTGGGTTAGACCAAGGAGCATGTATTCTGCCCCATCTAAAGGGTGCCACTGCCACTCAGCTCCAGCCAATTGTTGCCGCGAGGGACAGTATAACCAGACATTGTGGGTTTTCAAGTAAAGGCGGAAATCTGGATTTTTATGCAAAACTTTCCAATCTTTAAATATTGGCCACCGTGTGGTCCATTAAAAAACATGTCTTGAAGCCATGCTTCACTTGCAGGCAGCCTGTCTGTCATCTCTGCTTTTAGGTCGTGAAGCTTTCTCCTATTGGCTGGAGGGAAAATATTCCAGATGAAAGGCATAAACTGAATAAAGGCTGTGCAGTCATGTCCCAAGTTCGGAGAATGGACACTTTGTTTTGGACTGCAGTGGTCCCATTGGAAAAAGCTGGAGGTGAATCTGGAGTGTAGCTAGTAGCCAGACTGGGGAGAGCTACGTTAGACAAGCTGTCAGCTTTAGGACTGGTTTGCCAGAGAAGAGAACTGAAATTGAATGACAACATACATGGGGGGATGACAAAGCTGCTTGGCTTGACCAAGGAAAAGACGGGAACCACAGGAAAAAGAAAAAGGAATGCTAGCTGTTCAATGAGAATAAAATGATGGGCAGGAGATGCCTTTGGATGGGCTGGTCCTGGGAGTCAGAAAGGAACAGTCAAGGGCTCTGCTGGTATCCCAGCTGGCAGGTGGATCACAGCAACAGGGGACTCTGCCATTGGACTCCAGGAACAGGCCCGAGCAGGCAGGCTGTTCACCTGGGGCATGTTACAAAACCCATGACAGTCATGGGGGTGAATTCAAGACCAGTTCTTCAGTAAATCTGATACCATCCAAGTAGGCCTTCCGTATGAGGAAATAAATCAGAGAATCACTGACAGAACTAGAGTTTAAAACTAAAAAAAAAAAATATTAATCATAAGGAAAATTCAAAACCCCTTTCACCAGAGTAGACACAACAGTGTACAGTGGAAGTACCAGCAAGGTGAATAAATGCCAGCCTACTGGGTGACAATCTAGGCTCCTTCCATCCCCCCCAACCAGGAACAGGCTTGGCTGAGCTTATAGGTCTGGGTAAGATGACCCCAGAAGCTCCTACTGGATAGCTGCTCTGGGCTGGAAAATAAGTAGTCTATTAAACATTCCCATTTCCTATGAAACAGCAAAGGGTAATAATCTTTTACATACACTGATGGTAACAATTGTGTGAATTGGGCCACCAGTTTTGGATCTCCAGTACAATTTGGCATGACGCCTCGAGACACATAACTTCACATTTTTTGGGGCCAATGGATGATTGCCAGTGCACCAACAGGTGATTGAACTATCCTTTGTTCGTATAAACTAAAGTCAGCTCTATACTGTCATTATGTTTATAGAATAGCGACAGCATCCTGTGTCAGCCCTTCGGCCGTAGGCTACTTTATTAACAGTCCCCCTATGGCTGCAACTTTGTGTCTAAGTCATCTTCACCACCCTCAGAACACGTTTATGAAAAAGAAAATTGGCAAATTAACACAGCAATAGCTCACAAAGGTTAGAGGGAATAGCAATGGTGGGATGTTATTGCTGGAAGTGGTATGAGCACACAGCTGTCAGTGAGGTCTCCTGCTCATGGTAATGGCACTGTAAGAAGGCAGCGGTCATTCCCGTTGTTGAGGCCATTTTCCTTTGAGAAATTTCAGCTGTGCACACAGCTATTCAGCCAGGTTGATGGCTAGTCATTGAACTAATTAAGGAAGACTTAGGAAAATACATTTTTTTTCACAACTTTTCCCCCCAACATTCTGCAAACCGAATTTTCCTGTAAATAGCACATTGTGTAACCTTTATGTCACTGAGAAAAGAATGTTCTTATCTTTCACTATAAAACTACCACATGAGTATTTTTCTTCCTTAAGGTGGTTATGAATAAATTATTCAAAAAATAACGTCATCTTGAGGGTTTAGAACAGTTTTTAAAAACTCATTACCCATGAGATATGCTTTGCGTGTCTTGATCTTAAAATACAAGACAAAACTGAACAAAGAAAACTCTGCAGAGAGCTACTCATGTGTTCATTCTTCATTCATTTGTTATTCATTTATTAATCAAAAATAGGAAATGTGGCCGGCCCAGTGGCTCAGTGGTTAAGTGTCCACATTCTGCTTCTCGTTGGCCTGGGGTTCGCTAATTCAGATCCTGGGTGCGGACATGGCACCACTTGGCAAGCCATGCTGTGGCAGGTGTCCCACATATAAAGTAGAGGAAGATGGGTACGGATGTGAGCTCAGGGCCAGTCTTCCTCAGCAAAAAGAGGAGGATTGGCCCCAGATGTTAGCTCAGGGCTAATGTTCCTCAAAAAAAAAAAAAAAAAGAAAGAAAAATAGGAAATACTGGGGCCGGCCTGGTGGCATAGTGGTTAAGTTCTTGAGCTCTGCTTTGGTGGTTCGGGGTTCACAGGTTTGGATCTCGGCATGGATCTAGCACCACTCATCAGCCATGCTGTGGTGGCATCCCACAAACAAAACAGAGGAAGATTGGCACAGATGTTAATTCAGTGACAATCTTCCTCAAGCAAAAAGAGGAAGGTTGAAAACAGATGTTAACTCAGGGCCAATCTTCCTCACACACACACACAAAAGAAATGCTTCACTAAAGTGTAGGATAAATACTCAAAGCAATACTAAAAAGGTAATTAAAAGGCAATCATTAAGATTGTGTAATGATAATAGAAACAATACACTGAAAAAGTACAAATGTAAGATAATGATTACAACTAAATATCACTATGGAGAGGGTGTATACCCAAAGGCTGTTAATGTTTTTATCACGGTAGTGGGATAATGAATGATTCTTTTTCTTTTGCTTTAAAAAATAATGTTTATTAATTTTTGGATGATATGAAAGAATTAAAAACAATGCAGAAACTTTGGAAATCATAGAAATGTACAAAGAAGAAAAAAAATCTCTTGAAAGCCAGAGAAAACCATTCCTAATTTTTGGTGTACTTCCTTCCAGTCCTGTTTTGCTTTGTGAGTTAGCTCCCAGGCGTGTTTGTGGGTGTGCCTCACCATAATAACACACTGGGAACCTGTAGCATGGACATTTACAGACCATCTTTTAAGGCACTAACAACATTTTTATGTCATTAAATACTTTTAAAACCTGAATGTTAATGGCTACATGATTCCATCATATGAATGCCCTATATTTCTGGATATTTAAAACATTATTTAGATATATGGTGGAAGTCAATTATGAATTTAGATGCATTTGGCTTGATCATCATGATACAAACTATCAGAACTTTTCAGTATTTTGTTAAAAGATGTGTTTCATTCTCAGATTACCTATACTTTCCAAATTCAGGCACACCTGAATTTGTGTATTTGTATATGGCACAATAACAAACACAGGAGACCAAGTAGGGAATTGCGAAAGCAAATTACACTCATTTTGCTTCACAAAAACATCGTTATCCACACATGAGTTTTAGAAGAAGAATTTTCCTGGAATTTTATTTTGGTGATTGAAATGATTGAATAGATACAGTTTATTCTTAGCAGAACATTAGGACTATATCATTCAGAGCAAAAAAATGTAGTTAAACAATGACGTCAATCATCAGAAAAATACAAGGCCTGATATTAGTATAATGGAAAATTTTGTCTTTTTGCATATCTTCAAAATATTAGAAAGTTACTACGCATTAAAACAGTCAAAACCTCTGTTTTATTGCAATCCATACATGTTAGATGCCTAAAGAGTTTTATGTTTCCCTTTGGTTGATGTTTCATCTACATAATGACTCCATGCAAATATCAATTATATTCTGCATACAGGTTTTATATATATTGCATCTCTATACATTATTGCAAGAGGTACCTGTTAGTTTTCTAAATGATTTTGTTTTCTGTTGGTCAATGTTTTTTGCATAATTACTCTATTTAAATATCAGTTATATTTTCTATGCTATACATACACACACACATTTCCACAGGAATATCTTGTTTCCATATAATTAGATGAAACCTGTCTTACTGAGTTGGAGGAATAAAGACAAAATGATTAAAGGAAATACTTTTCAAAATAGAGCTATATGAGAGCATAAAAATAAGCTAAAAAAAAAAAAAGACGAAGATTGGATGGCTGTCTTAAATACAGATTGCCATGGAGATAATGTCTGTTTCACAGGCTCTGAGGCAGAACTGTTGTGAAGTAGAGTTTTTTTTCCCAGTTTCTGTGGTAATGTGATTGGCAGAGATGCAGGTGTATTATCAGCTTGATGATACTGCCCCAGAGCGACTGATGGATATAATTATGATTTCTAGTAGAAAAAGTGCTCTAGAGATTATCTGCTACGGAAAGATAAAATGTATATTTATGTTCTTACATGATGTAACCTTGGTTTTAAATTTTACATTTCTTAGATACGTTAAAATAAAATAAAATGGAGACCAGGCTTCAAAATCCCCCAAGGAACAAAACCATTTAAGCCGTATAAGCAAAACTCAATATATTTTATTTCATGAACATAAGCAAAATTTAGGTTATTTCTTGTAAATTCCTCTGACAGTTGCAAACAAAACTTAAGTCATCTTCCTCAAATGGTACAAGATAATCACTTTGAACCAATCTCTGCCATCTGGAAACTCCTATTATAATAACCAATCATTGTAAAGGTTAGACGACTTCCTCATTCTCACTTTATAAACCAGCATGTAATGTCATGACTCTGAACTTCATACCACTTTTGGGTTTGAAGTCTCCTGTTTGCGAACAGTTTGTTTCTTGCTGAATAAAATCTTCATATCATCTAAAGCCCTTTGAAATTTTCTTTAGACAGGTATTTTCACTGGAAAACTCCAGTCTTACTTGGGTTTGATTCTTTGGCCTCAGGTCTCGTGTTTTGATTTTTTATTTTATTTTGTTGTCTCTTTAGCTATTTAACTGTCAGACTTTTTCTTTTTAGATGCACTGAAAACCTGCAGAACACTGACAGTAAGTAAACTGGATTGAGACAAAGTGAGGAGGTTTGCAGATTGAAAAAAGAAAAACAATTTCCTATTTGGGAGAAAATTTCAGTAACAAAAGACGTTACGACTCAGGAGGATATCCTAACAACAGTAACATTCTCGAACACTAATTCTCTAGTTAACTACAGAAAATCATGTGTTATGTAAAGATAAGATGGTCAAGGAAGGAGCTCTTTCAACATGTTGCTAATAACAGTCCCTGAGGGAAGTAATTTTGGATGATTCCCTAATGTGACAAGTATATTTTTAATGATTTTTTCATCTTGAATCCATAAAACATAAATCATAGAGTGCCAGAATAAATATGGGCTGAGTTAAAATTGGATTTCCCAGGTGCACAGGGCTTTATTTAATAGAAAGTGTTTTATATCAGCATCAAAATCCCCACTTCTCATGCTTTGCTGATATCTACACCTATGGGGAATAAAAACAATCTTTCAATTGATATGCTAATCCATTGCAGCATTGATGGCATACAGGCAGCAAAGACTTTAATGGTAAAATGCCCCAAAGTTTCATACTGATAACTGTTGAATTTTAAATTTTGTACTTTTTATCACAGACAAAAATGTAATTAGCAACTTTAATTAGATAAAATGGTAATAAAAGTTGGTTGTCATGTAGAAAGTAGAGTTTCAAAATACATTTTGCTTTAAAACTTTTATTTTTAAAAGAGTATGAATACTTAATAATTTCATAATCTCATACCTAAATTCAATTCAGATGCTCACCTACAAAGTCTGTGTTTTTCAGTCACAAAACTAATGAAATCATTATTTTTTAGTGATAAATAATGCTTGCCCACAAATGATAACCTTGGTCTTTTAGGAATCTTCAGAAATCTTCAAATTTGACTCTTGTAGAAGAGTAAATGAGTTATTTTTTCTCCTGTACTGAATAATTTCCTTCTTGTAGCTCGCTACAAGATAAAACAGAACAGAACAGGATACACAGACTCTCACACACAGAGCTATGTTAACCGTGTTGCTGTACGTAAAGCGGTGATTTTGGGGGTGGGTAGGTGTCTTTGTGTGTGTTGGGGAGAGCTTGGGTGGATTTAAGGGGCCACGGTTGCTATGGTGTGTATAAGAATCTTTGCAGCGTATGTGAAGTTAGGGGGAAAAAAAAAATCTTTTGGTGCTCTAGGTCAGTGATATCAGGAAACCAGATTAAATAAAGTAAGTGTTTTATAAAAAAATGCAATGATTTTTTAAAAATCCTTTAATTTTGCTAAAAATTGGCAGGAAAGGTTTATATTCTCTGTGTACTTGGCTATGGAATTTTTGTTTCTTAAAAATAAAATTCAAAAAGCTTCCAAAAGCCTCACTTTGGAAGCACCTACAACACAGAACCATATTAACTGTGAAACATTGAATAAAGGGGTTCACAGAGAGACTGACAAATACATATTCAAGGCTATGCAGCTTTTGCCTTGTCCACACGTATGGAGACCCTCAAACCTCCCACAAACAAGCAGCACTTTGCTCAAGAAAGGTTCAAGACAAGGAGTCAAGTTTTTCTTATGCCTCCTCTAATAAAACAGATGGTTTGCATGTACTTAAAATGGAGGAAGCACCTAAGTTTAATGATTCTAACTTACTTCCCGAGGGCTATTAGAGTTCTTTCAAATTTTCATTAAATGGTCAGCTGTCCGAAGATAGACTCTGGGACTTGCTCACCATGTTGTGTTTGCAACATAATTAGTACGGTTTCTGGCTCATAGCAGGCACTACACAATCATTTTTGAGTGAATAAATGTGCAGTTGACACCAACATTAAAATTCATATATGGAAATTGCTGACATCTAAAACAAGTCAGCATAAATTCAGATGAATTTTGATAATCACCTACATGAAATCGAGATATCTTTTACCAGGTTTGCATAGAAAACACACACACATGCTCACAATGACAGCAATCAAATAACCCCTCAAATTTGCTTTATTGCTAACTGCATTTTACACGTTTTTACAGAGTAAGTCAGTATTTTATATATGTAACTTCAAGCTTACCACTCCATTGCTTAAAATACTCCGGTAGATTTACCTTTGTTAATAAAATCTAGATCTCCATCTGGGCTTACACAAGTCAGACCCCTGCCTACTTCTCCAACCTCATCTCTATGCCTCTCTACTGCACCACGGCTACATGGGTGTTCTTAAGCTTCCAGCAACATGCAAGCTATCTTCTAACATAGGGCGTTGGCCTGGCTTGTGTCTAATTTTATCTTCTGCATGGAATGCTCTTCCTTTTATCTCAACATGGTTAGTCCATTCTTGTCATTCAGATCTGATGAGAAGTGATATTCAGTTACTCTGTAAAACATTACACTATTTAATTCTCAGCATAGAACTTCTCTCTCTCTATTTTTATCATTTCTTCGATTTTTTGGTTTACTTACTTGTCACTCTATCTCACCACTGGAAGTTCAAGTTCCTTGAAACACAGGACATCATCTCTGCCCTTTCTCTGGCTCTCTCAATGGTGCCACACACATATTTAATACTTAAATAGACGTTTTTGAATGAGTGAAAGAATTAACTAGACCAAAGGAGATATGTAAGAGGCAGAATAAAAATCTAGGTTTCTTTCTTTGATCTCACTACTTCTCTTTTCCATATGATACGCTGTATCTCCAATGCTTTCTAATGCATTTTTCATCTCATTTATTGAGTTCTTTGGCTCCAGAATTTCTGTTTGGTTCTTTTTAGAGTTTCAATCTCCTTGGTAAAGTATTTCTTCTGTTCATTGATTTTATTCCTGAGCTCACTTAGTTGCCTTTCTGAGTTTTCTTGTACCTTATTGAGTTTCTTCATGACTACTATTTTGAATTATCAGTTACATCATAATGTTTGTAATCTTTTATGTTTGCTTTCTGGAAAACTGTTTTCTTTTTGTAATGCCATGGTACCGTGGTACTTTCTGAGTTATTCCTCTGCTGGCACATTTGTTGTGGCAAATATGTTTTTAATTTGGGTATAGCTTTGTTTTTTTGATTCAAAGGTTTCAACTGCTTAGAGATTAGAAGCTTTTTCTATTTTTCAGTGGGTGGTGCTATAGTGCTAGTCTTTGGTTTCTCCTTCTTGAACTGCCTCTGACTATATTTGAGGATCTGCATGTTCCATCTTCCATCTTCCACTGCCTCTGCTTGGGGAGTCACTGGTAGGTTCATCATCCCCACCTGCACTTCTGGGGGGGTCACAAAGCCTTGCTGTTACTGCTGTCACTGAGGCCACTTGCTTTGCTGCTAGGGGCACAGGGATGGCTGATGCATCAGCCACATGGGGGATCACCTGGGTTGGAAGCTCCACCACCATGGGAGGGGGAAGGGAGAGTGGGGAGGGAGTTAGGTATGCCAGGCACCGTATCAGCTGTTGCTTGTTACCTCATGGCTGTAGGCACCACTGCAGTTGGGATGTAGGAGTCCTGTATTTACCTCTGCTGCTGCTACCAGGCTCTGAGCCACAGCTGGGGTGGGAGGGTCGCAGGATCATGGGGCTCCACCTCCACCACGATCAAGTGGGATTTTTTCCCAGGGATGCACAGATGGTTCAACATCCACAAATCAATTGTGATACATCACATTAACAAAATGAAGAATAAAAATCACATGATTATCTCAATAGATGCAAAGAAAGCATTTGACAAGATTCAGTATCCATTTATGACTAAAACTCTCTAGAAAATAGGCATAGAAGAAAAAATCTCAACATAGTAACTGTTGTATGTGAGAAACCCACAGCTAGCATCATACTCAATGGTGAAAAACTGAGTTATCCCCTTAAGAACAGAAACAAGACACACTCTTGCTACTCTTATTCAACATAGTAGTGAAAGTCCTAGCCAGAATGATTAGGCAAGAAAAAGAAATAAATGCATCCAAATTGTAAAGGAAGAAGCAAAACTGCCACTATTTGCAAATGAAATGAGTTTAAGAATAGAAAACCCTAAAGAATCCACCAAAAAACTTTTAGAAATAATAAACGAATATGGTAAAGTTGTAGGGAAGAAGATCAACATACAACAATCAGTTGCATTTCTATACACTAAGAAGGAAGTAGCAGAAAGAGAAATTAAGTATACAATCCCATTTACAACTGAAAGAAAAAGAACAAAATACATAGGGATAAACTTAACCAAAGAGGTGAAAGATCTGTACACTGTATCTATGTTTAAGTAAGAGTTTATGTTCTTGTAAGCAAAGGAGTGATGCTTGATATACTGATATATGGAAATTCTTAAGATGGGAATCACATTTTAGATTATATTGGCTAATTCTAGTGCTTATAAAGTATAGCCCCCTCAGTTAACTTGCAAATTTTGGAAACATCCTAAGTTCTATAGAGTCCATGATTAATTATAAATGGATATAATTTTGCAAGAGATAGATGAAAGATACATGCAAAAATAAAATTGATGAGTAAAATATCTAATGAATAAGATTTAAGAAATAACGGTAAAGTAAGAATTATCTGGAGGATTGATAAAATTAAAGACTGGCCTAAGCTAGACATGAAATAAAAAAATGCCTTCCAGACTCGCATCCAGTTCACACACAATGTTAGAGCAATAACAAGGCTTTATCTAAATAGACAAGCTTGGAAGAACTAGTTTCATTCTGGCCATTGTAGAATGCTAGCCAAGAATTAAACTTATTGCAAGAGAGCTGGAAAATTAGTTGGGTTTTCCCATAAAGAAAGGGATAAAAATGCTGAATGAAATCATACTAATTGGATAGCTTACAAAATATGGCCTTAAATTTGTTCTTTTTAGTAATTACACTGTTACTCTGTTACTCTGTATCCTGTTTGATGTGTTTAACATTAAAAGTCATATCATTTTATAAAAGCATGGCTATTCTGGCTTCCAGGTGGTTTCTATTTCCGTGTATCTCTTCCCTGGTCTTTTCTCCTTCTCTCCTTTCTCCCTCCTCCTTTTCTTTCCTTCTTTCTTCTAAATTTTTGTTTGTATTACTGTAGTTAAAGTATATCAAATGTGATTTAAAGAGCAAATAGTCTTAGTAGATTTGTCAAGAAAGACATCAATTCAGAGCCTCTCCATTCCCTTTCCCCTGAAGCATTGCTTTTGAACTCTTTTAGGTGATTCCTTGGGTATTTATCTCTATAGCTCAACATAACCTGCTTGCATTGCTACTTCTTGAGTTTTCAGTTCTAGGTATGGATTTCTGACTATGAAGGATAAGGATTTAGCTCTTACCCTTCTTGTCTCTCCTCCTCTACCCCACACACTTCATCTTTTAAATTGTTTCAGCATTATTTTAGTTAGAGCCCTTAGTGGTTACATCATTATCATTATCTTGTGAATTGTCTTATAGTAAAATAGGATTACTTTCTATCTCTTCCAAAACCTTGTTTTTGGTTTGGACTTAATAATTTTTAAATTTTTGTTCACCTAACCTTCTAGGTATATATTATTGTTCAACCTTAAAACTCTTTGCTAATTCTCTACATCTCCTCCACATCAAATTGATCTTGAAGAAACCTCTTCTAGAGTCCTCAGACCTGCCTCTCCTGAGCTGGTTTTCTTTTATACCTGGCACACAATAGCGTCCTCTGGGCATTTCCTTTCTGGCTCACCCTGGGGATTTCTTTTGGCTGTTTCCTCGGATGACTCTCCTGTTCTCACACATTCTTTCTTTCTTACTTTTCTTTTTAGTTTCAGAGGAGCACATTATTCAGTAGCTTTCTGTTTGTGAAAGGTGAAATAGTTGAGAATTCACAGGTCTGAAAATGTCTTTATGCCACCCTTAGAGTTGACAGATAATTGGTATAGAATTTCAAGTGTGAGAGAATTTTTCCTGAGAATGGTCTTGTAGCTTCTGCTGTTGTTCTTGAGAAATCTGAAAATATCCCCTAGTCCTTTGTATGTGATCCATTTCTTTTCTTCAGTGAAAGCTTATACAATTTTCTTTTTGTTTCTTGTCTTCTGAAATTTTAAGATGATGTGCCTTGGAGTGAGTCTATCTTCCTCCATTGTGTTGGGCATTTGATGAGCTCTTTTAATTTGAAATCTTTAGTTGTAGAAAATTCTCTCGAATTATTTTAATCATGATCTTTTTTCTCCATTTTTTTTTCTTGAGTTTGTATTACTGAAATGTTTGGAAAACTAGACTATCTTATAATTATCTTTTTTCCCCGTATCTTATTTTTTTTTAAATTCTTGCTCTAATTTCATGGGACCTTTTATCCTTTTCCAAATCCTCCATTGAGTTTGCATTTTAGCTACGATTTTTTTTAAATTTCTAGGATATCCTTTTTGTTCTCTGGACATTCTTTTTTTACGGCATCCTATTCTCATTTCATTTATGCATTATCTTTTTTTAAATCTTTTACTTGAAATCATTAAAGATCCTTTTTAGTTTTATTTTTTGAAGTTTTCTCCTGATTAATTTTCAATTAATGAATCGTATTTTACAATTGGCTTTGATCTCTGTCTTTCATGTTTGAGGCATTCCTTGAATTTCTGTAGTTTTTAGTTGTATACTAATGTTTAAGAAAGGATGACTAAAAGCTGAATGGAGTCTCTGAACAAGTGGATGGGAGCTTTTCAACTGCAAGATCACTGTAAGGGATCTCTCTGGCTTGTTTATTAGGGCGGGATCCCGATATCAGTATTTTTAAGTCCCTTCCTGTAAGTGTTAGATTTTTAATAGATGATTCATCCTTCTTTTGTCTGGAGGACAGTGCCCTGACTGTCAGTGCTCTGGGAACCTCATAGACAAGACAAGTGAGGTAATCAGAATTTAATAGGCAGATGTTTATCTAATGCTTCTGTTTCATTACGTTCTTTCTTCTGTACATTTCCCTCCCTTGAGCCCTGCCTGGTGCCCACAGACCCAGAGATCTTCTACTGTACATTCTTCAGAGACAAGATGTCCAGCCTGTAATCAGAACTGGGAGCAGTAGTCTGGCAGCGTGGAATTCAGGCGGAGATCTAGGGGACCCCCTTTTAAACTCTCCCTTATTTCAGTCTCTATCTTTTTTACCACCATCTCCACGGATAACTATAGTCCCTAATTTCTGAGACTTTTAAGGATTCGGCAGTATATATCAGGTTGCTTCTTGCCTTTCCCAGTTGCTCATTTAGGATTTACTGTCTAAGGTCCACTAATTCTGTTACCACTAATTTATCTGCTTCCAGCTTTCAAAATTTTTTATTGTTCTATTTGACCTTGTCAGCTTATGGTTAAAACATTTCTTTGTAGAGGCCAGCCCTGTGGCTGAATGGTTAAGTTCACATGCTCTGCTTTGGTGGCCCAAGGTTTCACCGATTTGGATCCTGGGTGTGGACATGGCACCGTTCATCAGGCCATGCTTATGTGGCCTCTCTCATAGCACAACCAGAAGGACCTACAACTAGAATATACAACTATGTACTGGGGGGCTTTGGGGAAAAGAAGAAGAATAAGGGAAAAAAGAAAAGATTGGCAATACATGTTAGCTCAGGTGCCAATCTTTAAAAAACAAAAATTTCTTTGTAAAGTTTTTGTGAGATTTTTGGAGGATCAAGCAAAATTCACTGCATGTATTCAATCTGCCATATTTCTTTGCTCTCCTCACTTATCATATTCAACCTTTTAAAAATGTTTTTAAGTGTTTTTTGGTAAACAGAGTATATATGGGTTTTAACACAATTTGATAGTCTCTGTTCCATAATGGGAATATTCAGACCATTTACATTTAGTGTAGTGACTGAATTTTTATCACACTGTATGTTCAGTACTTACTTTTCATTGCTGTGTTTTCTTTCCCCTTTTTGTTTTGTTTGCTGGTTTGAATAGCTTACTGTTTATTCAGCTTTCTTTTTGTTAATATTCCAGTTCTACCTACTTTTCTATTCCCTTATCTTCTGATTATCTTTCTTTTCCCTACTCTATGAAGCAAAATAAATCATTATTTGTGAGGAAGTTAACTACTATTTATCCCTCAAAGCAACACTGCTTACTCAACAGTGAGATTAATTAATCATTCTTCATCAACCCTCCAAAAGAGACAGCCTTTAGGATACTTTCACGACTCTCCATCTGCCCTCCCCTTCCCAAATCCCAGGTTTATTGAAATAGTTTAGCACTTTTAGAATTTTCTTTACATTTCATTCCATGGCACTATATCTTAATTCTTAAGATTTTGTATAAAAATATACATATGTATATAATTTTTGCAAGTTTCACTGCTCTGCACTGTTCCATCCTCATACATTTTGAGGCTCCCATTCTGATTCATTTGATCCTTGTTTGTAATATATTTTTCAAATATTTTCTTTAGATAAAGCATGTGAATGATATACTTTCTGATGTCTTGAATTTTCCAAATTAACTTTCACTTGCTCTGACGGGTGACTTTTATCATGGATTAATATAGGAGTTTTTGGTTTTAGTTCTTTTCTCACAATAGCCTTGATATGCAGCTCTACTGTTTAGCCTTCTCTTGTGTAAATGAGAAGACCAGTGCTAGTCTGATATTATTTTTTCTTTGTAACTAACTTTTTCTCTTCATAGAAGCTTAAAATATTTCCACTTTATTCTTAGAATTCAAGAATATTATCAAGATTTTCTTGGATGTGTATCTTTTCTTACTAATCCAACTAGAAACTTACAGCAGCAGAGTTTCCACATGTTGTTCCGATGTCATAGCCCTCCCCATACTGCCCAGGGCCAAGTTTTAACTTTATTTACCGCCCCCTGGCCTTCACACTTAAGTAAGGTTTTCCTTCCCCATCAGAGAGCACCTGTAGCAGTTCTTTGACTCCAGCAATCCAGCCCCCAGCCACAGGTTGACTTGGGGTTGAGAGCATCAAGGGAGTTGTGACCAAGTTCCCAGCTCCCGGAATTCTTACCTTCTCTCCCTGAGCTGGGCTCTCAATGCCTACTTTTGTTCGTTCATGATTAACTTTCTGTTACTTTCTTTCTGTTTTCCAGAGATGACCCACTTAATGTGATTTACCTTGATTTGCTGTGCCTCCAGCTTAAAATCACTTTCTGTTATTATTTTCTTTTTCATCCTTCATTCCAACATCTCAGTAAGTATTTCTCTTTCTGATAAAGCTATCTCCCTCCTGAATATCTCTACTGGATATATAGCTGGAACCTAAAACTCAAATTTTCCAACAGCTACTGGGTTGATTTACTCTCTAAAAAAGCACTTACTGATTTCAATTATGAAACCAGTATCATATTTTTGCTTTTCCCTATTTTCTTTTCTTCACATCTAATCAGATATCTAAGGTCCTTTTGATTTTTCCTCTTTCCTTCCTTCTTTCCTTCCTTCCTTCCTTGCTCCCTCCCTCTCTCTCTCCCTTTTTTTTACTCTTTCTCTTTTCTTCTTCCATTTTACTTTTATCACACTAGCTATGACCTTCATTATTTCTTGTCTGAAATATAGTTTTAATATTAATCTCGTTATATTCATTTTTCCTTATTTTAATATTTTTCATATATTCATGATAGAAAATCTAATCTTAACATCTCACTATCCACTTAAGCATTTTCAATAACCCCTTATTCTCTATTGAGTTACACAAAATATCTTCAATCTAACATTTATAGTTAGCTACAGTTACACAACAATCTACCTTCCCAAATCTTATCTTTCATTTCTCCATTACTCATGCTCTATTCTCCAGCCAATTCGATCACTCATTCTACTCCATACATGTCAAGTGCTCTCCCAACTTTAGCTCTCAATCTTTGTTTATATAAACCATAACTCTTAAAGGTCAATTGGCTCTCTTCCATGTTCTCCTAATGGAATCTTTCCCTTTTCTTTTTGTGCAACATAACTTGGATTTTTAAGACAATTTTTACAAGGAGTTTTTGCCTTGTAACAGAGAAATTTATCTATTTATATTTTTTGTCATAACTGGCACACTGTGTATTTGTGTACTTATTCTTCCTTTTACTTCTTTTGTGCCCCTGTGTAGTGAAACATGTCAGAACACTCTACACAGTAGGTATCAATGAACATTTGAGGACAAAGAGAGGTGCTCAGTTTCAATTGGGCAAGAAGATTTTAAGTTAAATAAACTTGGGCCATTCATTCTTTAGCTCCGCAGAACTGTAAAGATGACATAGTCTCTCCTCTAAAGAAGTTGAAAAGATTTTTTTCTCCAGAAACCTTAATAAATGTAGTGGAAAATTCAGGGAACATTACGATGCTATACAAGTAGTTACCTTCATGTGTTTACAGACAAATCTTATTAAGTTTCATTAAGACTGGAATCTGTGACATGTTAGATGAGGACTGGAAGAAGTTCAGCAAATTAACAGTGTAAATGAAATTGCAATATGAATCTTGTTCTCACTTAAAACAGGTTTCAAGAACTTTTTTTAAAAAATTTTTCTGGTGAGGAAGATTGTCCCTGAGCTAACATCTGTGCCAATCTTCCTCTATTTTGTATGTGGGATGTAGCCACAGCATGGCTTGATGAGTGGTGTATAGGTCCACTCCCGGGATCTAAACCCATGAACCCTCAGCCTCCAAAGCAGAGTGTGTGAACTTAGCCACTATGGCACTGGGCCAGCCCCTTTCAAGCACTTTAGAAGTATCTGTAATTAGATAAATTAGTGGATGCTAGATATATGATAGGTTATGAATGGAAACTAGAGATCTCAGGGGATATCCTTATAAACTAGAACAAGTTATTGCATCCTTTTGTGTCTCAGTCTCCTCATCTCTGAAATGGGGACAAGGAGACAACTCACAGCATTACTATTAGAAATAAACAAGAAAATATGTAAAAAGAGGAGGGGCAGCAAGGGGCTAAAAGCATAGATTTGGCAATCAGAATGAGATTAGAATCTTTGATTTGCCAAAAACAGTGTGAGTATGAGCAAAATTACATCAGCCATCTGACCCCCATGAGTTACCTTGAACACTCACGTTTTGTACCTTATGAGTAATATCTATCACATTCTAATTTCTTTTATATTTATTTGCACATTTATGTCTCCAATCAATTGTAGTCTTTCCCTCCTTGAAACTTCTCAGCACTTTGAGTGCTATTTGGGACATTTATTACATTCTAATTTCTTTTTTAGTTTTTACTGCATACTTACTAATCTTCTTGGATGGTTAGAATCTTGAAAGCAGATTTTTAAAAAATTCATCTTTTATTCAGTATCTAATTCAGCGTCTTGCAAATAGTTGCTGCCCAACGAAGAATGGATAAAGCAAATCAAATCCTAATTAAGGGAAGTTAGCAGGGTGAAGTGCAGGTGGATGCATGCTAGAGACATGGATTTGGATGCCCCAGCATTCATTCTCCTTTCGTATACTTCTAGGAGACAGACATAACTTAGTGGTGATCTGCACCTGGTCAGCTGTTTAGATCTGGTTGAGTCAACTGAATGGTTAGGAAGGAAGGACTCAAGAACAAATGAGAACAAACAAAAACTCAAAACTGAATCTGGATTCAGACTGGATGAATGAGATTGTATATTTATTTTCTGACTATTCTATGTTGAGGATAGAAAAATCAGAGATATTTTTTCTACCTTGATTTTGGAAGGTCTGTTCTCTTACCTATGCTAAGAAAATTCTTAATAATGAAAAACTAGACAAAGAAAATGCACAGATCATTTGTTTGAAGTTCCGTTTTCTCAGAATGCTCCCCAAGTAGCATAATATTTTACATAATTTAAATAATTTATTATTCAGAAATAAGCCAAAATGAAATCTTGAATTTTTCTCTATACTAAGTATTCTCAGTCTCTTCCTTCATAATGATATTTTCTCTTCAAGAGCTTTCTTCAACAAAAGGAAAGCCAGACCCCTCAGTTCAAGAGTCACACTCTCCTGACAGAGGGTATCTTAAGGAGCTAGGTCAGGAGAAGAGTCTGCTACCTGAAGCTCTGTCTCCACCAATATCAGACATGAAGCCGAATGAAGAGAAAGTTCTATGAAAACCCTGAAAGCCAGAGCTTGATTCAGGAACCCAAAATAGAAGCGCAAGTCTTCAGATACAGGGAATGACTGTGGGCAATGTCCTGGAATAGGCACTGATATTTGCAGTTGACTTCAATATGTGAACTCCTCAGGAATGTGTGCAGAATTCTCATTTGAATAACTGACATGGGAGAAACCCTCATTCAGCATTCAAAATCTTTAATTAGGTCCCGTTATATAGTCTTTGGAGAAGTTAGGGGGAAAGGAAATTTTTTAGCTTCTGTAACGATCTTTAAAGTAATATTAAAGTTTATTTGTTTGATGAATAATCCCAAATATAGTTCTCTGTCTTCAGTGCTTGCAAGATGTGTATGTGCATAAGGGTGTATTTGTACCCTGTGTTAGCGTAAACAATATTTCCAGACTTATATTTACTAAATAAAGCAGTATAACCACAAAATTTATAATCTGGACTATCAGGAGCAAAACAAAAAGAATGAAGTAACAGAAACACTTAAAAAAATTTCTAAGAGTGCTGTACAGGGTAGTGTATTTTAAAAATCTCCACCATTTAAAAATAAACTATAGGCATCCCCAAGTGTTTACATAAATTTCCTCTAAACTTATTGAACAGAAACAAGCAAGCTTCATGTGAATGAATCATTTGACATGGTAAAAAAAAAAAAAAGAAACAAATCAAGGAAAACCAAGTATACTGGGATTTTTCTTCCTTCCCTTCCTTTTCTTTAATTTTCTCTCCATGTTGCACATACATTATTATATCATGTTAGGTAATTTTAGCAAAGTTTACGTGAACCATGAACAGTCCAGGTAACTTAACTTCAGTAAAGGTACACCAAAAGCATAAAGGATATTATAGTGCCTTTGGGGAAAAGACAGTAGATCCAAGGTAGTGGCATGTCATTACAAAAGGAAAAGGTAACTTGAAGAGGCATGTGAAATGTTTGCAACCACAGTTCAGATATGTCTCTTGGAAAGTAGTAATAATTGCCTATGTACAAGAGAAAGGTTTCTTTGCTGTTTCAATGATGTAGACATTTGAAGAAAATATTTCCTTTGACATAGACATTGTGCAGTACTGAAGAATAAAAAAAGGAAGGGGAGCTCACATGGCTAGTCTTATCCAAAGCATATGTGTTACGCTTATTTCCACATGTATATATACACATTTTAGGATATTGTTAGGTTATCTGACAGTCATTGAATCTCAAAACTTCACTTCAGGGATCAAATAACCAGACATTTAGTAAACAAAGCTAACAGAAAATAACTAAAGCAAACTCAAGGAGGTCATGCCTCAATAAGTAGTTAAGTTTTTATGCTTGAGATGTTATACTGTTACATTAGACTTAGACCTGAAATTTACATATTTTGAAAGAAGATGACAAAGTTCCAAACCAGTGGTTCTTGCCAGAACTGTGAAGGTATAGTTGAAACAATGTAAAATTGGTTTATTGTTCTGAAAAATGTGGCTAAGAGAGAGGAAATCAATATTAATCACAAAAGTCGTATTGTTGGGGAAAAACCCCTCACTTTTGTTATTTTAGAAAGAATGGATTGATAGAAATAAAAAGACATTTATTTGTGCAAATAAATGACCAGGATGAATAGTGAAGGCTTTCTACGACAGTATTGCGTGTGAATGCATGCATATTTCCATCCTCAATTCATAAGTGGATCGATGTGCTGCCCAGCAACCTGAGCTACAGCACTCAGGGCACAAAGGAATCTTTTCCTACTGACTGGACTATTGAAGGGGAAATCTGCTGTTACGATTTGGCCCCAATTCATGTTTATCTCTAAATCCTTTTGTAATTTCTAGTATCTTTGAAAAATCACTTTTCTCCCATTCTTGCCTTTCGTGGCTTCTTGTTTACAGCATGGAGATGGAGGGAGACTTGCTGAGCCGTTCAAAACGAATCAATTGATGATTTTGATGTTATTGAAAAGCACAAATCATAATGGAGCTCCTCTGAGATGGAGACTATGAAAAGAAACCCACAAAAGAATGTATCATTGCAAGCGATAATAGTTCTAAGAATCTCATATCTAGTCATGTTAAGTGATAGCCAGATGTTCAGGAGGCCCGATTCACCATGATGTTCACTGTCCTATACAGAAAGAGCAGAAGAGTTTCTTCTTTACTGAATTTATTATCAGAGAAAATATCAATAGGTGGTTCCAGGGCACTCATTACTAGGCAGTGGAACATTAGTGAAAAGAGTATAGATAGTTTTTATGGAGGCAAACTGTGCCTTGATTTCTTGGCGTGTTTTCTTAAGAATCACCTTTCTTTGCCGGCAAATATATGGCATGTCCAACCCTTTACATAGCATATCACAGCAGAAAATGATAAAATTTCCCAGGCACTCAGCATTAATTAAGAAAACTAATGTGACCAGCCCAAGGACACTAACTGCTTCAAGCCCTATCCTTTTGCTACCAGGACTGAAGGGATCAATATCTCCTTATATTAGCAACCCCTGCCAACCCCAACAGTATGAGAGAGAAATGCAGAAAGACTACCTAACTCACTGAGAGAATACATTAAGACTTGATGCAAAAGCCTATAACAATAAAGAATTCTTGTTTATTCTTTCGTTATTCTGCTTATCCATTTATTATTCTATTTCTGCTTTTGCCTAGCTTTACCCTCTATGTAAATACCTTGTTTGGGGATCTTTGGAGAAGGAGGGGCAGATGCAAGACATGGTTCCAGATGGGAGAATGAATAATTTATCCTAGAGGTGCATATGGGAATAGTTGACTCAGGCGACGGACATCTCAACATTATACTAGCAGTAAAGGGGTAGTTATGTAAAGATGGGATTGCTAACTTCTTTTGGTATTTTGTATTTGCTTGATTGCTTGTTTGTTGTTAAAGATGCCTTTGTATTTGGTTGATCTCCTGAAAATTACACCCACTTGAGGAGTTTTATTTCAATTCAGGTTAGCACACACATATGTATATAAATATACATCTCTCTAGATATGCATAAATATGTATACATAAATATATATATACATTTTTCTTTTGAGTGTGTATTGTGTTCTGGTTCCTGAGATAGTGTCTGTGGGAAATCAAGGATGAATTAGAGAGTCACCTTGGCTTTAAGACTCACTCTGTAGTAGCCTCATTAGCTGATTTCTTTCATTCTTGAGATGCTGTTATTACAAAAGACCTTATTTTTAAAGATATGCACCATTTTTTCTGTCTCTTCATCAAGGACAGAATTCATACATACATACAACCTACATCCAAATGCCATATAATTGCACACACTTCTATCTTTCTCTCTCTCTCTCTCTCTCTCTTTCTATCTATCTATCTGTCATCATCATCTATCTATAATCAACCTTCTTAGGCAGGAGAACCCAATCCAGAAGCTAACTATGTCTCAGTTTTTGATTGTAGGCTCACCACAAAGAATAAAAAACATTTTAATTTCCCCTCCACTAAAAAGCCAAGAGCTTTGAGACCTGGAGGCCTGAGTTACTCTTTACCTGGGAATAAATATTAAGAGATCTCTTTATTGAAATACTGGACTCTTGGGGAGAAGAATAGCTCCTCTTGAGGACAAAATGGATTTTACAGCAGGGCTATGGGTTTCCGGAAAAGCTGTGTCACCTCCACGAGAAGAACCTTGAGAGGGTCCAGGCCATTGGGGGATGTTGTGCCTGGTTGTCAAGGAACTGGACTCCATGTACCTCTGTCCGGGGTGCACAAGGAAGCTTCCTTGGTGACCATGTTTGCCTTGAGGACATGAATGTCATGATTTGAGGGCTGTGCACATTCAAATGGAATGTTCAAGTTTTGAAAAGGACAAGTAAGAATGAGAAACACGTTGAAATAAAGACCAGAGTCTTCTTTTCCCAATCTTTCCAGAGTCTTCTATTCCCAATCTTTCTAGACTTTGTTATTCTCTAGGTTTTCTACTATAATTCAAAGGAAGCTTTGCAAAAAAGATAGAAACCAGATTTCCTGCCAATTTTGCTACTTGAGAGTGAAGCTAAATCTAATTTGATTTGAAAAAACAAAGAAATCTAATTTTTCTCATACCAAAGTATCATGAAACAGATGTGTACCAATTAGACAAACATACACACATATGTAACAGAAACGGCTCAAGCTCTGTGTTGAATGTCACCAACATTCTGAAAAAGTCAGTCAGGACCAAGTAAAATGAAAAATAAATGGGTGTTATTAAAACAAACAAACAACTTCCACTTGGTTACAAGAAAGAGGATTGAATGTCGGGTTAAATAAGGAATATTTTCTCAACTACCCATAATTAAATGAGATCTATTGCATTCTGTTTTATGGGGCTCATATCCAAATTTCCAAATTTTCTGAAAGGCCAAAAGTGGATGTTACCGTTTATGAGCAGAGGATGGTACACATTTAAAATTTGATCCATGTTCAGCCAAAAATTTAGGCACTTCACAGTTTTCAGTTGTTTCTGATGCATAAACTTCTTTTCCATAATTACATATTTTTAAGTCTTTATTTATTTGAAGAAATGAAGACAAAGGGCTCAAGTGTCAGCCAGTGGCTTTGGAATGGCCATATTAAAGGATCAGAAATTGTCTGATTTTACTAAACTATGAGTATTTGCCTTACATTTGGGAAAGTAATTATTTTACATCCTTGGATCTAATTAAAAGGCTTGTAAAAATGAATTTGAATGTAAGGAGTTAAATAGCTTTGCCGTGGAGATTATAAGTCAGATGAGTTGTTACATATTATATTTTCCATCCTACTAGAGGGATTCATAACCATCACTAGACATGTAAGAATTACAGATTGGATTTATAGTACACGTATTCTTGCCATACACCATAAAATAATTGTGAAGAGCAGTGTAATAAATAGAATGAAGCTCATTGCTTTCATTTTGAGGAGAACTTAATAGACAGAAACAGCATCTTTGGTTTATAAATTTAGCTTAATTTGTACAAGATGATAAACTTTGGGGAGTAAGCAGGCCAGTGGTGAAACAAAAACTACAGTCTCATTTTGGCAAGCAAGGCAAAATCTTTTTCTTGGTGTGTTGCCCCAGCCTTTTCTTCATGAAAGCACTGAGAGGAGAGCTGTTACAGAAGAGAGGTGAAAATGCATTATGGAAAACAGCGAAAGAGGTTAATTTTTAATGAAAGAGCAAAACAAGAAAAGGCATATTGTGTAAAAAGAATAGGAGTATGTTTCACCTTCTCTAGTGACAGAGAAGAGTTTTTTGTCACTGAGATATTAACCAAGATCTTTTTTTTTAGTTTATCTGATTTATTAACCATGTACTGTTTGGATCTTTGCTTTGCCTAGACTAACACAATCTCAGCAGGTGTGCTAACACCCTAGCCTCTGAAGTCATGTGCCCTGTGGCTAAAGGCATCTAAACAGGGAGGCTAAAACGCTCTTCTGGAGTCATCTCAGTGTGCACACACTGTTGCATTGATTAGAACATGCCTAAGGAATGAACTTCTCATTTGCAATTTGGAAAGCATACATTCCCTCTGGAATACAATTTTTTTTAAAAAAAATTTCTGCTCACGGTTGACCTCACCTTTTTTGTTTAACCAAACCCATTAATCAAACATATCCCAGAGGTAGCTAATGATCTTTCAGAATTCTAATAGAAGCAGAAAGTCAAGGACAGTACAAATTGATCCACATCACCCACCTTATTAGGTCCACAATGCTGACAGTGCTCCCTTCATCTTTTAAGAATAACAGCCTCTCTGGTTAGCAGAGGTCTGCTGTTTTAACAACAGGATTTTATGTCCCTGCCTACAGGTTCAACAAAATTGGCTCTGCATTTCCTAGAAAGTATGATGCAAATCTTTTATGAATATTATCAAATTTTCCTTTCTAATATTTGAAAAAACTTATACACATGAAACTATACAACATATTCATATCATTGTGAAAAATATATTTTTCTGCAAGACCTCAGTTATTGAAAATTCATGTCCCTTTTCTGTATTGAATTTTTTTTAAATGATGATCTTCATATTTCAACATTTTTCTGAAGTTAAACCTTTTCTTTTCTTTGCTGGGAAAGATTCTCCCTGAGCTAACATCAGTTGCCAATCTTTCTCTCTTTTTTTTCCTCCACAAAGCCCCAGTACATAGTTGTATATTCTCACTGTAAGTCCTTCTAGTTCTTATATGTGAGCCACCACCACAGCATGGCTACTAACAGACCAGTGGTGTGGTTCCACACCCAGGAACCCAAACCTGGCCTCTGAAGCAGAGCACGCTAAACTTTAACCACTAGGTCATCACGGCTGGCTCTGTACTGAATTTTTTATATAGGTAATTATTAGCTAAGACACAGGAAAAAGAACAAAAATATAAATCATTAGAACTGATTGGTGACTATCTAAACTGCTCCAATGAACCACTGGCTTTATGAAGTTCAAGCTTCATAGCTGTGTATTTGGAGACTCAGAATCTAGCTCTTCAATAGATCCAAAAAAGATGAATATATTGGAATGTAAGAGAGAGACTTTTTCCCGTAAAAAAACACTTATTGAGAGCCTCCATTGTCTATGTATCATTCCTTTAAATAGTTAAACAGGAATAGGAGAGGGAGAGAAAGAGAGAAGGGGAAGGGGTGGGGCCAGAGAGAGTGTTCTGGGAAGAGAAACAGGTTCAGTGATCTTACAAGGATAGACCATCTAGGTTTCTGCCCAATATGGGAAACCCATCTTCAATGCAAACCTAATCAAAGGGTAATACTAAGGAGAAATCATATATTCTTTGTAGTTTGAACAAAATTCCTTTAAAGAGAGTCCAGCTTAGTTGAGAATAAACTCTGACAAACATGCTGCAGGGACAAACTGGTCTCAGGATGGATCCTAGTTTTCGAGGGGAAGAGGGAGGTTACCATGCAAAGTAAAATAGCAGAGGAAGAATGGGACCAAGATGAAGCTTATTTCTATCCAGGGCTTCGTCATGCCATTTATGGCATAATGTTTAAGTATTCTTAAAATATGGTGCTTCCAAACTCAAGGATGGCATAATAATTACAAATTCTAAAAACATATTTTGTCAAAATATTAATAATAGGCTTTGCCTTTTTTCTACATTTCTGTGATCTTATTAAAATGGAAATGAGATCATGGTTTAGGTTTCCCCTTCAAAATTCCTTTCCTGGGCCTTCCATGTCACACAGAATAAAATGGGTCTCTTCCTATGGTTTTTTAGGCCTTTTAGGACCTCGCCCTTGACTGTCCCTCAAATGTATGTAGTCACCCCTGCTTGCTGGTGTTTTTTACTTGCTATTGTCTAAGACAAGACCTCCCTCTTGCCATACTCTTCACACAGTTAGTATCTTCTCTTTCTCCAAGTCTCTGCTTTATAAAGGCCTTCCATCCCCATTGCATCCAAAGCAGGCCCTCCTATTATGCTTGATCTGTGCCCCTTAGTTCTTTCCTTTATAGAAATTATCCAGCTTTCAAATTATTTCATTCATTTTTCACTTTATTTGTCACTCCCCCAACATCTATGTCAGTCTCTTACCCTGGGACATAAGCCTTATATACATAGGCGCCTCATCTGCCTTTTAAGTTGATTTCAGTGCCTAGTATGGTGCCTGGCACACATGGAAGATGAATGAATATTTGTGGAACAGCAGAGGGGCTATGTTCTGGGTAGCACTAGAAATGGGACTGGAGCATCTTCAGAGGCTGGGGGAGAGGGAAAATGTTGAACAGTGGAAGGCAAGGTAATATATGTAGGTCAGGGCTCTGGAGCCTACATCCCTTCTTCTAGAGAAGCTCTGCTCATTTTCATTTTGCATATTGGACTTCCATATACTATTTTGACTAAAGAAAATACTTGGAAGCTTAAAAATGTTTGAAAGCCACTGAAATAGATGAATTCCCTTTTGCATTTGATTAGGCCTTAGTAACAACTATCACTTTATTATAAGTATATCCTTAACTAAGGGAAAAACTGAAAAAGTACAATTAAATTTTAGGAGAAATTTTTACATCAGAAGCCTGCTGTATCATAGTGAAAGACTCTCCTTGTGGGCTACTCAACAGTCATTGCAAGTCATTTTTCATAAGGCTGAAAAACAGAGGTAATCCTTTCCCCGAGTTCCTTTGCAGCTAGGGATGATGACACACCTTGTTCTGCCTAATGTGGCTCAACAGTAGGTTTGTAGGAGGACTTCTGGGTAAGCTTTTGCCATCTTGATTTAACCAATGGCCTCTCTTCCTCATGCTTTTAATATTACCCTGATGTCCAGTGCCCTGGCTTTATTGTACTCCAATACCATCCTTATACCTCTTACTCCTAGACTTTAGGTATGTGAATTAAATGTAATTTTTCTTAAATCATCGTTAATCATATCCTCGACATCCTTATACAAATTCACACACACGCACACAATCTCTATTTTCCTAAACACTATAAATTTGATATCATTATTTTTCTATTTACTGATAAAGAAACTGAAGCCCAAAAGAGTTAAGAATTTCTGTTACCTCACTCCCAACTTTCTCCATCTCTCCTGTTATCTTCCCATAACATAACCATCACTGATGACAGTCTATTTTTGGCCAGGCATCTTACATACATTCTGCATAAGGCACGCTTTTCCCTCTCATTGTTTTAAACAGACAATGAGATTGAGACTTAAGCAGATCATGCAATTTTTACCAATGCTCTCTGTTGGTAAAACATGAAATTGAGGTTTGCATTCCTGTTGGTTGGACACTTAAACACATGTACTTTGCATCTAATTTCACGTGTCTCATGGATTAGGAGTAAAAACATGCACACTGATATGAACTATATTTGCCTCCATTGGTGTGGGCAACCAGAAGTTCCATCTCCACCACATATACAATTGAAAACTTGTTAGGGGGAAAAAAGGATGGTAAGAGACCTTCAGGAGATAAGAAGAGAGGGATTAAAAAATAGGTACATGACCAGGTTGCTTATATTCCAACCAGTTCTTTACTTTTCCCTCTTATTTTTCTCTGGGTTATCAGAAATATTTCTAGGGCTTCAAATGGCATTTATAGGCTGGTGTTTCTCAAGTTCAAATCTTTAGCCAGGTGCATCTCTTTAGCTACAGATCCATGCATTCCAGATGACTGCTAGATAATTTCACCACGGTAGCCACTGTGTCCTCAAACTCAATGTATACAAATTTGCATTCTACTTAAATCTGCACTTCCACTGACATTTCCCAGAGGAATAAATATCATCCTAATCATGCTGTTGCCCATGCTAAACTCCTCCTTCAACCCCTAAGAATGATCAGTTCCATCAGAGATATCTTCTGAAACTGGATTCTCCTTTCCAATCAACAGTATTGCCAATTAGTTCAGACCCTGGCCATCTTTCACTATTCTTGACAAGTGTAATAGTCTCTCATTTCTGTATCCATGTTCTGTTCACCCTCTGTACTTGTATTTATTTTTTAGAATCTCTATTATCTCTTACTTTAAAAGCTTATGTTGATTTCCTATCTTGTGTAGGATCCTTTATATATTCAAACTTTTGTTAGGCTTATAAGGGCCTTTCAAGTCTTCATTTCCTGAATCTTCTTTCCCCTTTACAGTTTATATTCTAGTCATACCAAAGCTCATGCCTTATCCTGAACCCACTCTCCTCTTTCAAACCCTGTGCCTTTGTGCATGTATTTCCTCTCCCAGGAAGGTCCTGCATTCTCTTTTTTATCTGGAGACCTCCTAGAGCTCCTTAATGTGAAGTTCAAATTACCACCACCCACCCCAAACTGTTCAGATTTCTTATAACATTTTGTTATTATCTTTTGTAATGACATCTATTTCATTCTATTGTAAATATGTATATATTTACCGTCTATCTCTCCCTGTGTATTTCCCCCATTAATCTGATTCCTCTTCAAGGTAGAGTCTTTTTCTTCTTTGTTATCCACTCAAAATGACTATCATTATGAGTAGTATAAGAGAGACATTTGATAAGGTTTGTTGAGTATTGATGTGGGAATATTTGGGATGAAGCATGTTTAGGGAGATACAAGAAAAAAAACTTTCTTAAAAGCATAAAGTATCCACATCTTTCCTATGCTTTAGTGGCACATTTTACAAATCTATGTTCAAGTTCACCGTGTGTGGAAACCAGAAAGGCAATTGCTGAAGTTTAACCCATAGATACTGAGGTTACTACTGTCAGTTGCTTTGATATAATCCATTTTGTCTAGAAAATGCTTTTATCCAATTTTCTCAAATTCACCCTTGGTGCTTTCTGTGTTTTTTAAATGCCAATAATTGTGCTTTTACAGTTATAGTGTCTGATGTGCTTGTTCACTGTCATTGAGTTTCCTGAAGAGAATTATTTGGAAACAAAGAGAAGAAAGTGTTACTGCTCTGTGATCACACTGGGAATACTTCAGAAAGAGCAAAGTCTACTTACTTCTCAGAAATCACTAGTGAAGATTAATGTATGAAGTCTACAGTGAAAATGCTCTTTTAACTTTAAAAGATCTCAACACCTACAGCTATTCACTCACATAGGTACTGAAGCTTTTAAGGACTCACAAATCCTAAAGATGAGAAAAAGATACTAAGTCCTTAAGCCAGAGTGTAGAGAAGATAAGCAAAATCTTCACCAGAAAATGACTAAGAATTATTTATCTGGAAAATCATTCTTGTTTTCAAAGATTAAAGTATATACAGCTGGTATTTAATCATATTTTAATTTTGTTACCTCTAAATTTAAAATCTAGATATTATCATTCAATAAAGAAACTTCAAGTTTCAAAGGCCTTAGAGATGAGTATTTTACACAGAGCGTAATTTTTCTTTATGTATCTTTGGCAAGTGTCCATCATACTTCTACTTAAATTCTTCTGAGATGATGGAGTTTGTTCCATTAGCTTATCTAAGTCTATTTCCTTTTTGGGAAGCTCTAATTAGTATTTAATTTATTAATATTAAGCCTAAATAGCCCTCTTTGATATTTCCACATGCTTTTTTAAAATTCACTTTGTTATATATATGTATATATAGTATGTATTTAATATACATATATAAATATATATACCTAAGCAACTGAAAGCTAGTCTGCTCTTTGTCCTATAGCCCTTAGAAATTTGAAAGAAATTTATCCTATCTCCCATTAATCTTTTCTTCACTAGTTTGCACACCTTTCATCCCGTAGCAGCATGAAGAATGATAAAAATCATATTATGGTAATCTTTCTTGACATAGCATGACGTTACTAATTCACCACTCAGCAGGCCAAGAAGTTTGCTTTTGTTTATAGTACTAATGAGGCACTTATCTGACCACCGACAACCTCTGCTTATTTCTTCAAAGAATGGCATTTATTTGTTAGATTTTCAGTGAGTATGAGATGCTTTCCGTGACTGTAGAATAGAGAAAAATTACTTGGTGCAAAATAGTTGAAGACTGCATCCCATTCCTAGTGTGTTCTAATAGGCAATCTAGGTCATCAAAGTGAGTGCTAATTAGAAAGAAGTGAATAATGAGTAATGCCACCAAGATCAACCTGTCCTGTCTGGAATCAAGCATTGATATACAGAAATCAGATATAAGTTAAACATTATGCTCTCACAGTAAAATGTCAAAGAAGGAAAAGTTCAATATGACTAGCGTACAGGAAGACAAAATCCTAAAAATACTATCATTTTATTTTTTTTTAATACTATGACTTTATTAAGAATTTTTTGTCCCTAAAGTGACATTCTCTTCCTGGTATTTTTAAATTTGTTTTGTTATTGTTTATTTATTTCTTATTTTCTAGACCTCTTCTTAACAGCAATATTGTCCAAAAGGAAATGGCTGGTTTTAACGGTTTTTACAAATCGATGGGTATTTGGATTGTTGTTCCAGTTTGGGGCTATTTTGAACAAAGCTGCAATAAGCCTTTGTGGATAAGTATTTGTGTATACACATGCTTTCAAATCTCTTGGGTAAATACCTCTAAGTCTAATTGCTCGGTCACACAGTAAGCATATATTTAACTTTAAAGAAACTACCAAGCTTTTTCCCAAGTTGTTGTAAAATTTTATATTCCTACGGATCGTGTCTGAGAGTTCCAGTTGCTCCACATCTTTGCCAATACGGGTTATCGCTAGTTTTTTTAAATTTAACAGTTCCGATGGATGAGTAGTAACATCTCATTGTGGTTTTGATTTCATTTCCTCAATAACTAATAATGGGAGGCATCATTTCCTATGCTTATTGACCATTCACGTGTCTTCTCTGGTGAAGCATCTGATCAAATCTTTTGCCCATTACTTTAGTGAGTTATTTTTTTCCTAATTATTTTAAGAATTCTTTATATATTATGAATACAAGAACTTATACATATATCTATTTTACAGATATTTTTCCCAGTATGTGGCTTCTTTTTCTTGTGTTAAAATCGCTTATTTTGAAGAGTAGATCTTTTAAACTTTTTGAAAACTGAGGTATAATTTGTATACTATAAAATAAACAGATCACAAGAGTTTAGCTTGATGAATTTTGACAATTGCATACACTACAATAACCACCACTCTAACCAAGATATAGCGTATTTGTACCACCCCAGAATGCACCACCCTCCTGCCCTTTCCAGGAAATCCTCCCCACCCTTTACTACAGACGCAACCTCTCATCTGTTTCTGTCACAATATGTTAGCTTTGCCTATTGTAGAATTTCATATGTATGAAATCATTCAGTTGTCAATTCAGAAGTCAATTTTGTGTTTGACTTCTTTTGTTCACCATAATATTTTTGAGATTTATCCATGTTGCAGCACATATCTGTAGTTCATTCCTTCTTATTGCTAATTAGTAGTTCATTTTATGGATAGACAATAATTTGTTTATCCAATTAATAGTTTATGAGCATTTATTTTCTTTTCAAATTTTCACCTATTAAAAAATAAAGTGTCTATGAACATTTGTTATGTCTTTTTGTGGACACACATTTTCATTTCTCTTGGGTGGAATTCTTGGGTCATAAGGTAGATGTAAGTTTACCTTTTAAAAATTTATTTTTAAATCATTTTAGGTCCACATAAGAGTTGCTAAAATAGTACAGGAAGCTTCAGTGTATCCTTTATCCAGCTTCTATCAGCGATAATATCTTACATAAGTCTATGTAAGCATATAGTACAATCAAAGCCAGGAAATAGATATTGGTATAAAACTATTCACTGACATACAAAACTTATTTGGATTTCAACAGGAAAATATTCCTTTTCCTGATGGCTATGAATGTTGAACACTTTTTCATGTTTTCAAATTATTTGCACTCCATATATCCTCTTTGGTGAAATTTCTGTTTAAGACTTTAGCCCATTTTCTGGTTGCATTGCCTGCTTTCTTACTGTTTAGTTGAGAGAATTTTTCACATATTCTGGACACAAGACCTTCATTGGATATGAAATTTGCAAATATATTGCTCCAATCGGCTGCTTGCTGTTCATTCACTTAGAGTCTTCCTTAGTTCTTTAAAAAATGTATTGTCTGATATCATTTATTTTCTTTTATGGACTACGGTTTTGGTCTTATGTCTAAGAACTCTTCTCCCAACTTTAGGTCACAAAGATTTTCTTGTATATTTTCTTCTAAAATTTTATTGTTTTACATGTTACATTTACATCTATGATCCATTTTGAGTTAAATTTGGCATAAGGTATAGTGGTTAGGTCAAGGATCTAAGTTTGTCTTTTTTGCTTGCATATGAATGTCTAATTGTTCCAATATTGTTTATTGAAAAGATTGTTTTTCCCCACTAAATTTCTTTTGCCCCTTTGTCAAAAATCTATTGTCCCTATTTGCGTGAGTCTATCTGTGAACTCTATCCTGTTCCATTGATTTATGTGTCTATCCCCAGACCTATACCTCACTGTCTTGATTACTGTAGCTGTATTAATGTCATAAAATTGTGTAGCATCATTTCTCCAACTTTAAGTTTTTTCAAAATTATTTTTAGCTATTCTAATTCCTGTCCTTCCATGTTAATTTTGGAATTAGCTATCTATATCTACACAATATCTTGCTGGCATTTTTCTAGAAATTGCCTTAAACCTATAGATCAATTTGGAGAAAATTAACATATTCACTATGCTGATGCAAACACAGTATATTTCTCTATTTAGGTCTTTGATTTCTTTTACCAACAATTTTTAGTTTTCAACATACAGATCCTGTACAGGATTGATATCTAATTTTTTCTTTTTTGTGGGAGTCATTGTAAACGGTATTGTGTTTTAAATTTCTATTTCTAATAGTGCATTGTTAGTATAAAGAAATATGATTGCTTTTTTTTCTTGTCTTGACCTTGTATCTTGTGACCTGCAATCTTGCCAAGCTCATATGTTAGTTTGAGAAATTTTCCTAATTCGTTGGGATTTTCTACCTGGAAAGTCATGTCATCTACACATAGGGAGAGTTTTAATTTTTCCTTTCAAATCTGTATGGCTTTTATATCTTTTTCTTGCCTTATTTCTCTAACTAGGACTTCCATTACTATGTTGACTAGGAGGGTAAACATTCAAGTAGGTGTTAACTGTAGAGTTTTTCATAGATATTCTATATTGGGCTGTAAAAAACTTTCTTTTACTATTCTTTTCCTGAAAATTTTTATCTTACATTGGTGTTGGATTTTGTCAAATGTTTATTGCACTAATTTGTATAATCATTGTTTTTCTTAAGACTATTAATATGGTAGATTGCATTGATTTTTTTTTAATATTGAACCAACCTTGCATTTTTGAAATAAACTCCATTTAGTCATGGTGTATTATTCTTTTATAGATTGCTGGATTTGATTTACTAATGTTTTGATGAGAATTATTGCATCTTTGTTCATGAGAGATATTGGTCTATAATTTCTTTTTTTGTAAAGAGTTTTCTGGAGATTTTAAATTTTGATGAAACTCTATTAATTTTTCCATAAACAAAACACTTTTTTTTCCTCTTTATGTGCTATCTTGGAAATATGTGTGATTTTTGTGTGCTGTCTAAAATAGTTTTACTTACTCTAAATTCATGAAGATTTTCTCCTATATTTTCCTTTAGAAAACTTACTTTTAGCTTTTAAATTTACTTTCATAATAAATTTTGTGTTAATAGTTTGCATATTTTGTGAAATTAAGTTTAAGATTCATTGTTTAAATACAAGTAAAATTTTTTTCCCAGAATCATTTGTTGAAAAGACTGTTCTTTGCCCATTGAATTATTTTGATACCTTTGTCAAAAATCCACTTATTATATGCATTTGAGCCTGTTTCTAGACTCTTCATTCTGTTTAATTTATCTATATGTTTATTCTTATACCAATACTATATGATCTTAAGTACTGTAGCTTTATAAAAACTCTTAATTCAGATAGTATACATCTTTTTCTCTTCTCTTTCAAAGTTTTCTTGCCTGTTTTAGATGCTTGGGATTTACATTTAAGTTTGGAATCACTTATTGATTTCTATAAAGAGCATGCTGGAATTTTGATATGGATTGCATTCAATCTATAGAGAAATTGGGAAAGAACTGGTATCTTAACATTATTGAGTTTTCTTAGTGACTACCACAGTAGATCTCCTCAAATTTATGATTGTCTTTAATGTATCTCACTAACCATTTTGTGATTTTTATCATTATTAGATACTTCATAGTTTTGTTGCTATTTTTAATGGTGGTATTTTAAAATTTTTGTTTTTCAATGACTTGTTAATAGAAATACACCTGAATTTTGTAAATGGATCTTGTACCTTTTGACATTAATAAATTCTTCTATTACTTCTAATAGGTCTAATAGGTAGATTCCTTAGGATTTTACTTGTGTGTTATATTTTCTACAAATAAAGATAATTTCACTTCTTCCTTTCCAGCAAGTATGGTATTTTTCCCCCTTGTATTATTGCACTGGCTAGGACATCCAAGACAATGTTAAATAGAAGTGTTAAAAGCAGACATCTCTGCCTTTTTCTCAGTCTTAAGAGAAAACTATTAAGTCTTTCAACATTAAGTATGTTAACTGTATGGTTTCAATAGATTTCCTTTATCAGGTAGAGAAATTTCATTTTTATTATTAGTTTGTGGAGAGTTTCTATTTTTTTAACATTAGTTGATGTTGAAGTTTTCGAGTGCCTCTTTTGTACCTATGAAGAGCATCACATGGGTTTCTCATTTATTTTTTTTTGCAGGGAAGGGTTAGCCTTGAGCTAACATATGTTGCCAATCTTCCTCTCTCTTTTTTTTCCCTTCTCCCCAAAGCCCCAGTGCATGATGGTATATCCTAGTTGTAAGTTCTTCTAGTTCTTCTATGTGAACTGCTGCCACAGCATGGCAAGTGATGCATGGGTGGTGTGGTTCTGTGACCGGAAAGCAAACTTGGCCTGCTGAAGTGGGGAGAGCACCAAACTTTAACCACTTAACCTCAGGGCTGGCTTGGGTTTCTCTTATTTTCAAAATTAGTATGGTAAATTACACTGATTGACTTTTGAATAGCAATCCAGCCTTGAATTCTTGGGATAAATTCCACTTGGTCGTGGTGTACTCACTTTTAATATAACAAGGGATTCAATTCGCTAATATCTTGTTATGGATATTTGCATCTATAATCATAAGGGAAATTGCATGTTGTTTTGTTTTCTTATTGTAGTTTTGCCTAATTTGGGGATCAGGGATAAAATTCTGGCCTTCTGAAATGAGTGGGAACTATCCAGATATTCCAATTAAAAAGTAGAGGTTATCTGATTAGACACAAAAAGCAAGACACCATATGTTGTCTATAAGAAATGCATTTTAAGTATAAGGCAAAGATGAGTTAAAAGTAAAAGATGCAAAAAGAGAAAACATCCAAAAAAACAAATCCTAAAAAAGCTAGAGTGGCTATATTAATATCAGGCAAAGTGGACTTTACAACAATACAGATTACCAGAGATAAATAGGGATATTTCATAGTGATAAAAGGTCAGTTCGTCAAGAAGACACAACAATTCTAAATGTGCATGCACATAATAACAGAGCTTTGATATGAATGAAGAAAAAACCTGACAAGTAAAAGAAAAAGCAGGCTAATCTCCTATTATAATTGAAGATTACAATCCTCCTCTATTAGTAATTAATAGAAAAAGACAAAAAAAAAATCAATGAAGATATGGATTGTTTCAATAACACTATCAAATGAATTGACCTGTCATTTAGAACATTATACCCAACAAAAGCACAATATGCATTCTTTTCAAATGCAAATGGAACACTCACCAAGCAATACCATATGTATGGAGGACCCTTACAACATATATTTCCTCTTTCCCTCCCCTTCCTTTGTGCTATTGTTATACATTCCACTGTTGTGTATGCTCTAAACTCTAATATATTGTAAATATTTTTGTTTCAAACATTCTTTTACAGCTACTAAAAATGAGAAAAAGTTGTCTTTTATATTTATACCTATATTTACTATTCTCTGTCCTTTCTTTCTGTAGATCCAAATATCCATATGGTGTCATTTTATCCCATTCTAAAGAACTTCCATTATCATTTCTTGTAAAAGTATGCTAGTGATAATACCCTTTGCTCTTTTTTTGGCCTGAAAATATCTTTATTTTGAATTCATGTTTGAAATATATTTTCACTGGATATAAAATTCTAAGTTAGACATTTTTCCCTCTTTATATTAGAGATTACATTCTATTATCTTAAGAATTGCCTTGTTTCTGATGAGAAATCTTTCATTTTTATCTTTGTTCCATTTATAAGGAACAAAGCCCCAACCCTGAGGCTCATTAAAAGTATTTTTTCATCAATTTGGTTATTAAGATCCTTGTTGTGATTTTCTTTGTGTTTATCATATTTGTGGTACCTTTTGCTTCTTGGATTTGTACTATAATAGTTTTGATTCAGTTTGGTAAATTTGAGACATTGTTTTTTCAAATGTTTTTCCTATAAATCCTATCCCCTTTTGGGGGGACTCCAATTGAAAATGTTTGACTGCTTCATTTTTTCTCACATGTTACTGAACTTATGTTCATTGTTTTCTTAGTCTTTTTTTTCCTTCTCAGCTTCAGATTAGATAGCTTCTCTCACTATGTTCTCATGTACACTCACCTTTCCAGCTGCATTGTCTAATCTAATATTAAAGCTATATAGTAAATTTTTCATTTTGAATATTTAATGTTTCAAGCTATACTTTCCATTTGGTTATTTAAAAATATATTTCTATCTTCATTATATTCTTATTTTCTTTAAATTCTTTGGCACATTTTTATTTTTTTTTCTTCTTTTTTAAATTTTTTTTTATTGTGGTAACATTGGATTATAACATTAATATAGCTTTCAGATATATAACATAATATATTTTGAATTCTGTGTAGATTATATCGTGTTCACCACACAAAAACTAATTATACTCCATCACCACACATGTGAGCCTAATCACCCCTTTTGCCCTCCCCCCTCCCCCTTTCCCCTATGGTAACCACAAATCCAATCTCTGTTGCTATGTGTGTGTTTGTCATTGTTTTTATCTTCTACTTATGAGTGCGATCGTGCGGCATTTGACTTTCTCCCTCTGACTTATTTCACTTAGCATGATACCCTTAATGTCCATTCACGTTGTCACAAATGCCTGGATTTCATCATTTCTTATGTCTGAGTAGTATTCCATTATGTATATATACCATATCTTCTTTATCCATTTGTCCCTTGTTGGGCACCTAGGTTGCTTCCAAGTCTTGGCTATTGTGAATAATGCTGCAATGAACATAGGGGTGCATGTATCTTTATGCATTTGTGTTTTCACGTTCTTTGGATAAATACCCAGCAGTGGGATGGGGGATCATATGGTAGACCTATTCTTAATTTTCTGAGGATACTCCATACTGCTTTCCATAGTGGCTGCACCAGTTTGCACTCCCATGAGCAGTGTACAAAGGTTCCCTTCTCTCCACACCCTCTCCAAAACTTGTTGTTTCCTGTCTTGTTAATTATAGCCATTCTGACCGGAGTGAGGTGATATCTCATTGTAGTTTTGATTTGCATTTCCCTTATAGCTAATGATGTTGAACATCTTTTCATATGCCAGTTGGCCACGCGTATATCTTCTTTGGAGACATCTCTGTTCAGATCTTTTGCCCACTTTTTAATTGGGTTGCTGGTTTTTCTGTTGTTGAGATGTATGAGTTCTTTGTATATTTTGGATATTAACCCCTTATCTGATATATGGTTTGCAAATATCTTCTCCCAATTGTCTTTTCATTTTGTTGATGGTTTTCCTTTGCTGTGCATAAGCATTTTAGTTTGATGTAGTCCCATTTGTTCATTTCTTTCTTTTGTTTCCCTTGCCCAGTCAGACATGGGACTTGAAAATATGCTGCTAAGATCCATGTCAAAGAGCATACCGCCTACGTTTTCTTCTAGAAGTTTCAGGGTTTCGGGTCTTACATTCAAGTCTTCAATCCATTTTGAGTTGATTTTTTGTCTATGGTTTAAGGTAATGGTCTACTTTCATTCTTTTGCCTGTGGCTGTCCAGTTTTCCCAACACCATTTATTGAAGAGACTCTCATTTCTCCATCGTATGCTCTTGGCTCCCTTGTTGAATATTAGCTGTCCAATGAATGTGTGGATTTATTTCTGGGCTCTCAATTCTGTTCCATTGATCTGTGTGTCTGTTTTTGTGCCAGTACCATGCTGTTTTGGTTATTATGGCTTTGTGGTGTATTTTGAAATCAGGGAGTGTGATACCTCCAGCTTTGCTCTTTTTTCTCAGGAATCCTTTGGCTATTTGGGGTCTTCTGTTCTTCCACATAAATTTTAGATTCTTTGTTCTATTTCTGTGAAACATCTTGTTGAAACTTTGATAGGGATTGCATTGAATCTATAGATTGCTTTAGGAAGTATGGACATTTTAATGATGTTAAATCTTCCAATCCAAGAGCACGGAATATCTTTCCATTTCTTTGTGTCTTCTTCAATTTCTTTCAACAATGTTTTATAGTTTTTGGTGTACAGATCTTTCACCTCTTTTGTTAAGTTTATTCCTAGGTATTTTATTCTTTCTGTTGCAATTGTAAGTGGGATTGTATTCTTAATTTCTCTTTCCACTGCTTCGTTGTTAGTGTATAGAGATGCAACCGATTTTATATATCGACTTTGTATCCTGCGACTTGACTGTATTCGTTTATTATTTCTAAAAGTTCTTTTATCGGATTCTTTAGGGTTTTCTATATATGAAATCATGTCATCTGCAAAGAGTGACAGTTTCACTTCTTCTTTTCCAATATGCATCCCTTGTGTTTCTTTTTCTTGCCTGACTTCTCTGGCAAAGACTTCCAATACTATGTTAAATAAGAGTGGTGAAAGTGGGCATCCTCGTCTGGTTCCTGGTCTTACAGGGATAGTTTTCAGTTTTTCTCCATTGAGAATGATATTTGCTCTGGGTTTGTCATATATGGCCTTTATTATGTTGAGGCATTTTCCTTCTACACACATTTTATTTAGAGTTTTTATCATAAATGGATGCTGTATCTTGTTAAATGCCTTCTCTGCATCTATTGAGATGATCATGTGATTTTTATTCTTCATTTTGTTAATGTGATGTATCACGTTGATGGATTTACGATGTTGAACCATCCCTGCATCCTTGGAATGAAACTCACTTGATCATGATGTATGACCTTTTTGATGTATTGTTGTATTTGATTTGCTATATTTTGTTGAGGATTTTTGCATCCATGTTCGTTAGGGATATTGGCCTGTAATTTTCTTTTTTTGTGTTGTCCTTGTCTGGTTTTGGTATCAGGATAATGTTGGCTTCACAGAAGGAGTTAGGAAGCCTCCCCTCCTCTTCAGTTTTTTGGTAGAGTTTGAGAAGGATATGTATTAAGTCTTCTTTGAATGTTTGGTAGAATTCACCAGGGAATCCATCTGGTCCCGGACTTTTATTTTTTGGGAGATTT
Source organism: Equus asinus (assembly GCF_041296235.1). Lineage (NCBI taxonomy): Eukaryota > Metazoa > Chordata > Mammalia > Perissodactyla > Equidae > Equus > Equus asinus. Next base: position 57,685,368 of record NC_091792.1, on the reverse strand, counting down.
TTGATTGCTGTTTTGATCTCCTTACTGGTGATTGGTCTATTCAAATTCTCTACTTCTTGTTGGTCCAGTTTTTGAAGGTTGTATCTTTCTGAGAATTTATACATTGCCTCTAGATTATCCAATTTGTTGGCATATAGCTTTTCATAGTATTCTCATATTATCTTTTGTATTTCTGAGGTGTCCATTGTAATCTCTCCTCTTTCATGTCTGATTTTATTTATTTGAGCCTTCTCTCTTTTTTTCTTGGTGAGTTCAGCTAAGAGTTTGTCAATTTTGTTTATCTTTTCAAAGAACCAGCTCTTGGTTTCATTAATTTTTTCTATTGTTTTTTTAGTCTCTATTTCTTTTATTTCTGCTTTTATTTTTATTATTTCCTTCCTTTTGCTGATTTTGAAAATTGTTTGTTCTTCTTTTTCCAGTACCTTTAGATGTGCTGTTAGATTATTTATTTGGGATTTTCCTTCTTTGTTGAGGTAGACCTGAATTGCTATAAACTTCCTTCTTAGAACCGCTTTTGCTGTATCGCACAGATTATGGCATGTCATATTTTCATTTTCATTTGTCTCCAGGAGTTTTTTGATTTCTCCTTTGATTTCTTCATTGACCCATTCTTTTTTCAGTAGCGTCTTGTTTAATCTCCACGTTTTTGTTGATTCTATGATTTTCTTCTATAGTTGATTTCTAGTTTCGTACCTTTGTGGTCAGAAAAGATGCATGGTATTATTTCGATCTTCTGAAATTTATTGAGACTTGTTTTGTGGCCCAATATGTGATCAATCTTGGAGAATGTTCCACGTGCATTTGAAAAGAATGTGTTTTCTGTGGTTTTTGGCTGGAATGTTCTATATATATCCACTATGTCTATCTGGTCCAATGTGTCCTTTAAGGCCAGTGTTTCCTTATTGGTCTTCTGTTTGAATGATCTATCCATTGGTATAAGTGGAGTGTTAAAGTCTCCTACTATTATTGTACTACTGTCTATTTCTCCTTTTATGTCTGCTAACAATTGCTTTGTATATTCAGTTGCTCCTATGTCAGGTACATAGATATTACAAGTGTTATATCTTCTTGTTGGATTGTTCCCTTTATCATTATGTAGTGCCCATGTTTGTCTCTTGTTAAAGTTTATGTTTTAAAGTCTATTTTGTCTGATATAAGCATTGCTACCCCCACATTCTTTTCTTTGCCATTTGCATGGAATGTCTTTTTCCATCCTTTCACTTTCAGTTTGTGAGTGTCTTTAGGTCTGAAGTGTGTCTCTTGTATGCAGCATATATATGGGTCTTGTTTTTTTATCCAATCTGCCACCCTATGCATTTTGATAGGAGGATTTAGCCCATTGACATTCAAAGTAGCTATTAATAAATATGTATTTATTGCTATTTTGTTACTTTTTTCTGGGTGTTTTAGTAGCTCTTCTCTGCTCCTTTCTTTTTCTCTTGCTCTCTTCCCTTGTGGTTTCATGGCCTTCTTTAGTAATATGTTTGATTTCTTTTGTCTTACTTATTTGCTTACTTATTATAGGTTTCTGATTTGTGATTACCATGAGGGTCCTATGCAATATTCTATGTATATAGCAGTCTATATTGAGCTGATAGACTCTTTAGCTTGACCGCTTTCTAAAAGCTCTACTTTTTTGCTCCCTTCCTCCCACATTTTACATTTTTGAAATCATATCTAATCTCTTGTTTTGTGTGTGTCTATCCATTACCCTCTCATCATGGAAATAGATAATTTTAGTGCTTTTGTCTTTTATCCTTCATGTTATCTTCACAGGTGGTTGATCTGCTACCTTTACTATATTTTTACCTTTACCAGTGATTTTATTGCCTGTTTTTTTAAATAATTTTTTATCCCTATTTGTGGTCATTGCTTTCCCACTTAAATAAGTCCCTTCAGCATTTCTTATAGAACTGGTTTCTTGGGGATAAACTCCTTTAATTTTTGCTTGTCTGCGAAGCTCTTTACCTCTCCTTCCGTTCTGAATGATGACCTTGATTGATAGAGTATTCTTGGCTGTAGGTTTTTTCCTTTTAGCACTTTAAATATATCTGCCGTTCTCTTCTCACCCGTGGGGTTTTGACTGAGAAGTCCATTGATAGCCTGATGGGCTTCCCTTTATATGTCACTTGTTGCCTTTCTCTTGCCGCTTTTAGGATTCTCTCTTTATCTTTAATTTTGGACATTTTAATTATAATGTGTCTTGGTGTGGCCCTCTTTGGGATTATCTTGTTTAGAGCTCTCTGTACTTCCTGTACTTGGATGTCTGTTTCCTTCCTTAGTTTAGGGCAATTTTCAGCTATTATTTCTTCAAATAAATTTTCTGCCCCTATGTCTCTGTCTTCTCCTTCTGGGACACCTATAATACGAATGTTAGCATGCTTGATACTGTCCCAGAGTTCCCTTAGACTGTTCCCATTCTGTCTAATTCTTTTTCTTTTTTCTGTTCAATTTGAGTGATTTCCTCTAGTCTTTCATCTAGTTCACTGTTCCTTTCTTCTGTATCATCTACTCTGCTATTGAGTCCCTCTAGTGAATTTTTCATTTCCAGTATTGTATTCTTCATTTCTCATTGGCTTTTTTAAAAATATTTTCCAGTTCTTTGTTGATGAGCTCACTGCGTTCATCCAGTTTTCTCCTAATATCTGTGAGCATCCTTATGAGTTTTTGTTTGAACTCTTTGTTGGATATTAGGTTGCTTATTTCTGTTTCATTTAGCTCTTTTTCTGGGATTTTCTCCTGTTCCCTTGCTTGGAATGTATTCCTTTGTCTGCTTATTATGCCTCTTTCTCTGTGCTTATATCTATGTATTAGGCAAGTTGGCTAAGTCTCCTGATCTTGGAGAAGTTGCCTTATGTAGGAGATGCCTTATGAGGCCCAGCAGTGTGTTTCCCTCTCATCACCAGTCCAAATGATCCAGGAGTGATCCCTTGGTGGGCTACTTGTGTCCTGCTGTGGCAGGGCTGCTCTTAACGCAGGTACCAAGGGAGTCCAGTCTTTCCTTCCCTGGCCAGCTGTTTGTAAAACTGGCTTGGAGAGCTTCAGCACAGTTGGCTACAAGGTCTAACAGCACTTCTGTTGCAGTTTTCCTGTTAATTAGGTACATTCCCAGTGTAGCTGGTTGCTAGGCTCAAGGGCTTACGGTTGCTATAGGCCTCAGTCCTACAAGGCTGTTGTCAGTTCTCTTAGGAGTACAGCTGAGTGGGGCTGGCCCTAGGCATCGGAACCTTCAATTGTTTCAGGCTTTGGGAGGTGGGGCTGATCCTTTTTATGACTATTTGTGAAACACAGGTCTTCTGCTGTTGATAAGCTTCACCCCCCACAGGACCACACACACTGTAAACACAGTCCTGGTCCATGCACACTTCCCAACCCCCTGTAGTATACTCCAATGCCCCACTGCAGAGGCCCCACCTCTCCACTAATGGCCGCACAGTTCACCTGGTACTCACACAGACCCTGCCCCACAGAGGTAGACACACTTGCCTGCCTGTGGAGGATCAAGGCACCCAGTCAATGCAGGCTAAGTAACCTGAGGGCTTGCTGTTGGGTGGGGCCCGTCCTTAGGGTGGGCTGCCTGCTCTGGCTGAACTGGATTAAATCTGCACTCTACTAGGTGTGGCAGACCCCTGGGCTAACAGGCCAGGGGAGGAATTTCAATGGCATCTGCCAAGGTCTGTGTCAGCACTCCTGGACTAGGTCACAACAATGGCCCCCACCAATGTCTCAGTCTCTGGAGAGGTCCCTCCTCTCACCAAGATACCCCCAGAGCCCACCAGGCGAGTCTCTTTTCACCAAAGGACTGTCAGCCTTCTCTCTGGTTATTTTAGGTTGCTGAGACAGGTGAGTTTGTGCATGAGCCCTTTAAGACCTGGGTCTTTTCAGCTTTCATCTGATAGCTTTTCTGGGGGTATTCCCTGCTGCAGTTAATATCCTGCGAAGCCAGAGGGTAAGACCCTCGTTTCAGTTGTGCTGAGTCTGAAGGATGCTTGTAGCAGTATCGGCCCCTGCTCAGGAACTCACTCTTCCAGGGATGGCTGCATATCTTTGGGTGGCTCCCACCTGGCTGGCTAAGAATCTTAGCTGCTCCTGAAGGTGGTTTTTTTCCTCTCCAGAAGGGATTTCTGCCTCTTCCGCTTTAGTCAGGACTGTCCCTTGTTGTTGGGGTTCTTTTTTATCCAGTTTTCAGTTTTCTAGCCAGGGTAATTTTTCCAAAAATAGTTGCAACCTGGTTGTGTTCATGGGAGAGATGAGTTCAGAGTCTGCCTATGCCACCATCTTGATGAGATCCTTAGCACATTTTTAAAAGTTATCTTAAAGTTCTTTGCCAATTCCATCTTTGAATCCTTTCTGGTTTTAATCCTATTAACTTTTTCTTTTGGTTATGGATTACATTTTCATGCCTCTTCCCATTTCTAATAATTTTTTTTTATTGGATGATGGATAGCATGTATTTTATGTTGTCAAGTGTCTGGATTTTTGTAATCTTCTTTCATAGAGGTAGCAATTTTTGTTTTGGCAAGTATTTAAGTTACTGGAGGATCATCTTGACCTTTTCAAGGCTGGTTTTTAAGCTTTCTTCGGGTAGGTCTAGAGTAGTATTTACTCTGGAGTCTGACACCTCTAGTGTCTCTACTCCATGCCCACATTTTTAATGAGGATCTATCCACTTCAGTCAGACAAACTCAAATGTCTCTCATCCCTTTGTAATCTCTGCAATTGTTCAGCCTACTACTCCCCAATAGTTTTTCTCTGCCTAGACTTACGTAGTTTAACTACATGCATATCAGCTTAGTATTTGGCAACATACTCAAAGGCACCCCTATGCAAATTTTAGAGCTTTTCTCTGCACAGTTCAGTTTCTTCCTCCCCATCACTCTACTTCTCAATTATTAGTCACCTTGACCTCCTCTAACCCTGCTCTATCTTTCTTCAATTCAACAAATCTTTTGTGCTGTGTTTGGGTCTCCTTTTCCTTAACTGTGGTTCTAAATGTGCTTCTAGGCAGAAGGCAAGGATGATAGTAGGACTAATTTAATTTCCCCCTTTCTCAGGGATTACAGCTCTATGCTGTCTGTTTTTCAGTTGTTGAAACCACTTGTTACATTTATTTTGTCCGGTTCTCCAGTTTTTGTTTTTAAATGGCAGGGAGACTAATCTAATACTAGTTATTCTGTCATGGCAACAAACCCAATGTATTTCAATATAAAAATTACAACTGTTTAATATTCTCCAGCATACACCAATTTTAGTAAAAAAAAAACCCACATTGATCAAAATTTTAAAAACCTTTCCTATAGTATTAGAACAGAGCAAGAATTTAGAAATTCACCTGTTTACTTTTTTTTTTTTTTAATTTTAGAGAGTTTTTTTAGAGCAGTTTTAGGTTAACAGCATAATTAAGAAGAAGTAGATAGATTTTCCATATATCTCCCATCCCCACACCAGCATAGTTTCCTCCATTACCAACATCCCCCACCAGAGTGGTACATTTGCTGCAAGTGATGAATCCGCACTCACGCACCATAGTCATCCAAAGTCCATAGTTTATGTTAGGATTCACTCTTCGTGTACATTCTATGGATTTGGACAAGTATATAATGACATGCACTCATCATTATAGCATCATACAGAGTATTTTCACTGCCCTAAAAATCCTCTGTACTCTACCTAGTCATCCCTCCTCCCATCCCAGTAGCCATTGATCTTTTTTATTGGCTCCATATTTTTGCCTTTTCCAGGATGTCATATAGTTGGAATGATACATTATCTAGCCTTTTCAGATTGACTTCCTTCACTTAGTAATATACATGTAAACTTCCTCCATGTTTTTTTCATGACTTGATAGCCCATTTCTTTTTAGTGCTGAATAATAGTCCTTTGTCTGAATATACCACAGTTTACTTATTTGTTGACCTACTAAAGCATATCTTGGCTCCTTCCAAGTTTTGGCAATTATGAATAAAGCTGCTATCAACATCTCTGCGGAGGTTTTTGTGTCAACATAAGTTTTCAACTCCTTTGAGTAAATACTAAGGAATGCGATTGCTGGATTGTATATTAAAAATGTGTTTATTCTCAGAAACTGCTAAACTGTCTTCCAAAGTGGCTGTGGCAATTTACATTGCCATCAACAATGAATGAAACTTCCTGTTGCTCCACATTCTTGTCAACATTTGGTGTTGTCAGTGTTCCAGATATTGACCATTCTAACAAGTGTGTAGACGTATCTCATTGTTGTTTTAATTTGCATTTCTTTGATGACACATAATGTGGAGCATCTTTTCATGTGATTATTTGCCATCTGTATATCTTCTTTGGTGAGGTGTCTGTTACAGGTGTTGGCCCATTACTTATTCAGGTTGTTTGTTTTCTTATTGTTGAGTTTAAGAGTTCTTTGTTTGTTTTGGATAATAGCCCTTTATTAGATGTGTCTTTTCCCCTATTGACATTTTTGTTTTGTTTTGTCTTCAAAATTGCCTTGTGTCATCACAATATTTTAATGGAAAAATTCTTTCCTTCAGAAAAAGAAAAAAAGATTATCTCTTTTTAGAGACACATTACACACTTTAATCAGCTGTTAGGCTGCGTGAGAACATCCTTTATAAGCAATGTGACTAATTTGGAAAGTAACGTTTTCTAGCTCAGTGATGTCATGGCTCAGCTGTAGCATACCAGCACTTCTGAGACTAGCAGAGTTAATGATCCTCCTTGTGGGTGCAACACATATCTGCCAGATGGTAGGGTTATAGCAAATTTTACATAAGAGAAATAATGAAAATGGTAAGCATTTTTTTCATTTCTCAAGAAGCCATAACCATATCTTAAAAAATTAAAGGGCCAATATCTAATTGGATTAATATTGAGAATATAAGTGAGAATAGGTTGTTTTCTGTTAATGACAAAATATTGGGCAAGAAGGGTTTTATTCTTTACTCATCAGTGCACTCAATTGTCTTTACCAAGTCAGACCAACCAAACCATTTTTTTAAACTTTTTGTTAATATGACAGCACCTTTTTAATAACCCCCATGTGATCATAGTTATACATTTTGTCATACATGATGACAAAAGAAGGTTTCCAAAAGAACTTACATTATATTAATTTCAATCTACAAACATTTAAAAGGAGCAGAACACATTTGTTTGGTCTGTTAACACATATAGAATCACGGATTCCTTGCAACCACCTGCCTGTCTTTCCAGAGCTGGAGTGTGCGTACAGTTTGTGTAAAAGGGTTATGCAGGCACGTGGATGGTCTGAAGGGAAAAGTTTCCAGATCGTAGAATTCTCTGTTTTGATTTTTAATAAATTCAATCTTCTCAGGAATGTACTGCAGTTGCCAGGTTCTCTTTTCCAATCTCCTGTTTCATAAATGTCCTTCTCCAACTTTAAAAAAGAAAGGCGTGCTTCTTCTCTCTCTCTAATTTACTATGGTACATTGTCTTGGAATAGAAAAATCTTCTGATACACCAAAAAAACCCCCCAAAACAAAAAAAAATTAACAATTTGAAATATCGATAAAGTGAATAGTGTTAATTACCGAGTAATATATTTTTGTTGCAGATAGTGGGATAAATGATAAAGCTTGTCAGCATAAAGTTACCTTATAAGGATAATGAAATTAAAGTATAAATTCAAGGAGAAGAAGAAATGCTGTAAAATTTCTGACTGGTTAAAAATTTGTTCATGTATTTATTTTTTAAATGGGTGGTAGTTATCAAATTATGTTATTTAAAACTATTTAAACCCGTCATGAAACTGTTTTAAAATGTAAACTTATAAACTTTTCATAAGATATAAGCCTAGATATACCTGTAGAGCAAATGAATGCTGAGCAGTGTGGGAGGGAGACTGTTTATTTCTTAATTGTTCACTTTTCTTGCTGTCACAGTTGGAAATGCCAAATTGGCATCGGTCTCTGCAAACTGGTCTTCTGGCTACTTATGGACACCATCAAGAGCCTGGCATGCACTGATACAACCCATGGCATATTTCTAATGGCAGTTATCTCATAGATCCTCATTATATTTTGTTATTGTATATAAGCCGCTTGGCATTTGGGAAGCAAGAAATAATTATGAGAGGTATGGAGAGGTCACTTATCTCAACCTTCTAAAGAAAAAGACAGGTGCTCTTAGTTGATTTTCCAAATATCTGGACCAGACATTATAGGACTTTGCTGTGTTTTCAGATACTGCCACTTAGCCAAGGCAGATGGTCTGTTTATAAAAAAGAAGCTTTTTTGTTGTTGTTTAAATTATATGTTGTGCAGGCAGAGATCATTTTTTCATGCAATTAGGCTAGGGAATTCGCCTTATGTTCCTAAATACCAAAGGTGGTGATGTCATGACAGATCCAATTATTTGACAATGGAAGAAAATGCTGTGAAGGGAGAACATCTGAGGCAGCAAAATTTTCTCCGACACTCACAATTGAAATCTGACCCAAATATCCTACCTTTAAAAAAAAAGAAAGGCAGCCGCATTCAAACTAGGATTCTGTTTGCCTGGGGCTTTTTGAAGTTTTGTGGAGGAAGGAGACGTAGAATAATAAGCAATAATCAGATGCTTTTTGTGTGATTTAATTGATGTCTCTGTACTGAAGCAATGTTACTGATATTGCTAGTGTTTCATGAATATGCTGGAAGTTTTCAAAGCCCTGTCTCAATGCAATATTGACAACAAATGAAACTTGCCTGACTGTGGACATTTTCTCATTGTGAGGTCTTAAAAGATGTGGAATGCCAGGCACCGGTCTATTTAGACTATCAAATCCTGCCTGACTAGAATTTCACTTCTTAGAAAACTTGAACTTTAGCATTTACTGTAATTGCTACATAGTTTTCCCCAAAGCAAAATAATGCAGACTCTTTTCTACATCTGGCAAAGCACAAATAACTGTTATTTAATGGCACAAAAGATGCTGAGCCTGAAGTATTTCCTAATGTATTTCTCCAGCGGTTAGTAAGAAACAAGAAGAACTATCTATGTTAACCCAAGTACAGAGATAACAAGGATTTTAATTAGTGAGAGTATCATATCACAGGCTTCACTATAGTAATTTGATATAATGTAATTTGTGGAATCGAATGAAAAGTAATCACATTATAATAAAGACAACTAGATAGGGGTGTGCAGAGAACTAAAGCAGTGACATGCCCAACTGATGTCCCTGGGTGGCAAATTCATTAGTTTTGTGACTCCTGCCCATGAGAATGCATGCTAAGGGGCAATACCTGAGGACATTAATTATGTCTGGCAATATTTGGGTAGCTAATGGTCTCGCTTATATTGCTAAATAATAGAATTCACTTAACCAATTAATCTTTGGAGTTTTTATACAAAGTTAAAAGAAGATAATTTTGCAAATTATAAATTTGCCCCAAATTGCTATATTTCAATTTTATGAAAGAGCCATCTCAGTATTAAAATTTCTGATTCACTGATAAATATGTAAATACCTCCTCATATAGAGCTACTCAACTAAATAAAAAGTTCTGCATAAATAAGTTTGAGTAATGATATGTTCTATATATATTCACTTGCTTTTCCCAAAACCTAAAATCACACGTGTACACACACACACACACACACACCCCACCAGGACCAGGCAGGCATGTAAATAAGATCTTATTATTTAATGCTATCATTTTACATATATATATATATATATACACACACATATTTTATATACATATATATATATATACACACACACACACAATGTGGTGGCATTCTTATGGGATGTGGAAAAAATAATTCCTTGTTGAAATTACTCATCACTAAAGACATTTGTGAATTTTGCTTTGTCACCTTCCCTTCATTTATTCTATTAGCTCACCTAAGTATACAATACGTAAGACTTTTCTCATTAGCAATGTTAAGAAAGTTTTCTCTCTATTGCTATGGATTAAAGGATTGTATAGGTGGGAAGCATATGGATAAAATTTTGTAATGTGGTCTCTTTTAACACAGAATTGGTTCAGTGACTCTTATTCACATTTCTGTATAAATTGATGATGTGGGAAATAGGGTACCTGAAGACTGCAGGTAGGCATAACTTATAATGACTCAAGTCTCTTAAAAGTCTCATGTAAAAGGTATGGAAATAGGTATTTCTAACACTATTCTATGATATTGTAAAAGCACTGTCCTTGGAATATTTTTTATCCAAAACCCACAATTAGTCCGAAAAGGTATTTCCCCAGAGGCATGAACTATATAGGCAAGCTTTGATTTACACTAAAACTAAACTGGATTTATATTTCATTTTTTTAAATTTGAATAATATTAAAACATAATATAAGAGGTTGTTTTTAAAAAGAATCATGTTTTGAGATCCTTTGTCAAATAAAAATTATTATTTAATGTGTAAAGATATATACTAAATAGAGTAGGACAGTGGAAAAGACATATGATTGAAATCTATAAAATTCTGAAACTTAGATAATAAATATTTATTTAATAATATCAAAATATAACTGTGATTGAACACTTTACACTTGAAAAGCTTTAATTTTGAGCTAAAGAAAAAGGATTACAACGTTGAGTTTCCAAGATCTTATGGAAGCATTGCTATAAAAGTGATAAAGACAGTGTATAAATATATCTTAGAAGAGTTAAAATATGGAGATAGATATGAAAATGGTTACTGGTACAAGTTAAAAATGTCTGATTTCCAGCATTAAACACTTAAAGTTCTTTCATGGAAGAAAATAATATGCTCTACCAAATATCCTTTGACGCCATAGTAGGGGGGATATTTGCCTAACTCAGGATAGTATTTCTTCAGCCTCTCTAATGTTATCTATCCCAAGGGTGGTAGAATAAAGCAAAGAATGCTTAGTGAGTAATCAATATGTATGCCTTTTGATAGAAAATATAATCCACCAAGAGTCTCACAATATATTATCTTTCAGGTACATTATGTGATACCCACAGCTAATTTTGACCATCAATAGAGTGGTCAGTGAAGAAATAATTTTCCCTTTCCATATTTGTCATAGATGAAATTTAGGTAGCATCACTGATGATTCTAATATTTCCATTGCAAATCCTATATACTTAGTCAGCTAGTAGGTGCATAGAATATACCCAGTTAAAGAAACTATTGACCTAGGAGCTAATAAATCTGTATATTTCCTGATAGGAGGAAATAAAGCATTTAATAATAGAGAACAGGCTTTGTTGATGATGATGAAGTTGACAAATTTAGAAAATAATATAAGTAGATGACAAACAAGATTAGGAAGGAGTAAAAGAATAAAATTCTACTGCATATTATGTTTGAGATGTCTGTAAATGATCTAAATGGAGATAATGGAGATATCCAGGAGGCCATTATAAAGATCAAAGAGAAAAGAAAAACGTTTTCTATTACTGTGCTGTTTAGAATATAAACACCCTGTGGGTGGAAGGTTGTCTTTTTTTCAATTTAATACCATTTATCACACAACCCAGGGGCAGACACTTAATGAGTATTATTTTAATTAGAATTGAATTGGACTCAAGATGCTCATATTTCAATTCCCAAGATAGAAAAGCTGGTCATAAAAATGAAATATGCTTCTGGAGCAATTTGTCATTCATTTATTTTATGGGAGGAAATTCATAGGAAATTAGACATTGAAGGGGTTCAGAATGAGCCTCCCACAAATGTGTCACTTTGGCAAGTAGACTATCTTGAGCTGAAGGCAATCAAGACCCAGCAGATTCAATAAAAACTTTTACCTCTTGCTTATCTACCTCAAAGACTGTAGATTGGAGGTTAGGCTCGGAGAGAGAGCTAATACCAAAGATAATTTTATCTGGCTGACCTAGCTCTATGACAGGACAAACATCTAATTACCAAATATCTGTCCTTCTTATTGTCCTGTGAATTACCCTCCTCCCCTTTGAAGCCCCAGGCCGCTATCCCATTTCTGAGCTCAGGATGGCATATAAGCCTCAGTTGCCCTACTTGTCCTTGGGTCTCATATTCTTACGGGGCTCCTGTATGTAATGTAACTAAATTTGTTTTTCTCCTATTAATTTGTCTTATGTCAATTTGACTGTTAGACCAGTCAAAGAACCTAGAAGAGTATAAGGAAAATTTTTCCTCCCCCATACCCTGCACACCCATTTTGTATTAATCATAAATAAATATCAAAATGTCAAATTCAATAGCAAACAAGTTTCTGTGGATGTTTCATCAGCCTCAGTATAGGTAAAAATTGGTGTGAGAAACTCAAAATTGGTGTGAAGGAATTACTATACATACATACATATATATATATATATATATATAACACATATGCATGTATATAATACATATATATAACCACATATATATATATATATGTGATTTTTTAGAGCCGTTTTAGGTTCATAGAAAAGTTGAGCATAAAGTACACAAAGTTCCCATAAAGATATATTTTAAATGTCTTACTATCACCCTTCAAAAAATTATTAAATACCTGACTTTGGTTTGAAGGAGGGAGGGAGGTGGTAGTGACAGAAAGGTTTGGAAATATGTTAAGTTTTTTCCACTGCATGAACGTTTTTACCACAATCATGAGTCACTTAAGATGAGGATATATTCTGAGAATGTGTCTTTAGGTGGTTTCATTGTTGTGTGAACATTATAGAGTGTACTTTCACAAACTTAGATGATATAGCCTACTACACACTAGTCTTATGGGACCACCATTGCATATGTAGTCCATCATTGACTGAGAGGTTGTTATGCAGCACATGACTGTAGTGTGTTATGGACGGTGCTATTACTCTAAATTTTTTTCCTTTGTTTGAGGAAGATTAGCCTTGAGCTAACATCTGCTGCAAATCCTCCTCTTTTTGCTGAGGAAGACTGGCCCTGAGCTAACATCTGTGCCCATCTTCCTCTACTTTATATATGGGATGCCTGCCACAGCATGGCTTGACAAGCAGTGCCTAGGTCTGCACCCAGGATCCCAATCGGCAAATCCCGGGCCACCAAAGCAGAACATGTGAACTTAACCGCTGTGCCACTGGGCCGACCCAGTTATTATTCCAAGTTGATAGAAGGTTAAACAGAGAAATGAAATAGTTTATGCCCCCTACATGCCCTCCCCATAAGCAGGAAACTGGGGTTATGGGATCAGACTAAGAAGAGGAGTGGGGTGGGCATGGGGGAAAAGGGACTGCCTTCCAAGACTCAGGTTTCCATTGGCCTGTGGACGATCCTTCATGATCCCCATGGAAGTCTTCCATGAGGCTGAACCTTGGGGAAGAACTGAAGCCAAAGCTACAAAGACCAAACAAGTTGAAGAGAGTGGATGTAAGTGATATTCCAGGTACAGAAAAAGAAAAAAACAAATATTGAGCTCTACAGCATCAGAGAGCCTAGGATGACATTACGAGTCTGAATAATTTCCCTGAACGAAAAAAGTGGCTTCAGTGGCATTTTCTGGTGACCTCTCTAAAAGGCAAAGAAAGACTTTATTCTGGAGAGTAAAAGCAAGGTCTAGCACAAGAGGATGAGGCAGCTCAAATTTGGAGATTGAAAAATCAGGATCCAACCCGGTCATTTCTGATGCTGTCTCTCCCCTGATCACAAAATTTCGATTGGCTCCCTGTGTCTTCAGAATGAAATCTAATTCCTTGATGTGGTTATTGATCCCTTTGATGATCTAGTCTCAACTTACCTTCCAGGATACTTATCCTACTATCCACTTAAGCTGATTCCTAACCCAATTTACTTGCCCAGCAATAGCCAAATTCAAGCCAAACTGGATTGCTTAAAATTCCCTAAATGGTCTCTGAGCTTTCTCGTATCTTTTCTGTCTGTCTGACCTGCTCTTCCCCTCGTTTTCACCTATTAGATAAACCTTCTGTATAAATAATCTCAAATACTGCTTTGTCCTTGAAACTCATCCTCCAGCCTAAAGTACTTTTCTTTTTAACTTTCTCTACAACCATAGTATTTCTTTGTATCTTTTGTAAAGCACTTATCTGAGAAGGCTTTATAATTTAATTATCTGTACATATCTCATAGCCCTTTCCACCTAGATTACAATTCTCTTGATAGCTGGAGACAAGCCCTCTTTATTTTTGAATCCTGGACCCAAGCTTAAAACAGTGATTTATATATGGATAGTTGTTGGATACAGGCTTTGACATTATTTCAGGCTACTTTTCAATCTGTGAGATGAAAATTAGAATATTTTAATGTGTTACTTTTTCTAAAATAGTTCTAAAATTTCAGTGCTCCTAAGAACAACAAAGAAGCTTATTAAAATTCAGAATCTTTAGTCCTTTTCCCTAAAATTCAGATTTAGGAGATGATGTGTGGAGCCCAGAAATGTGAAGGTAGGCAAACGTTTCAGTGGAATGTCATGGATAAGGAGATCACACTTGGAGAAACAGTTCTCTCCCTTGCCTATGCATCAGAGAAGGCTAATTGGCTTCCCAAGATTTTGTTCCTCCTACCTGGGGCCATGTGACTACAATTTAGCAATGAAATAAGAGTGAAGTGACTTACACGATTTCCAGGCCAAAGATTTTATGGTATATGATAAAGGTGATGCAAGAAGAACAAGAGGGAAGAAGCATTGGTCCCCAATAAGAAAGACACTTGCCACAGGAAAGTGGGTTTTCTGCCCAGCAGGATAACTTGTTTGGGATTTTACATGAACGTGAAATAGACTTCTATCAGCTTAACCATTGTACATTTGGAGATTTTTACATGATGGTAAATAGCATTACCCTAAATAGCATTTTCATTTCTCTGGAAATATTTAAACAAAGTGGGTTGGATTTTGATGGTCTTCTTCTATTAGGTAGGTAGAACAATACTTTAAATCAAAATCTGTGAAATAACAATAATTAAGAGTTTCTGAGAAGAATTACCAATGGAAACATACATGACTGAGTTTTAATGCTAGTAACTTCTAATGAAGGCATCCCAGATTGTTTGAAAAATCCATCACAACATTTCACTTAAAGACCCATCAATTTTTAACTTCTGTATGTTAATAATAATTTACAAAAGCTTCTATTGTTATGTGATCCTTTATGAAATCATGAACTAAGAATAACTTCCTAAAAGTAATCTTTAATTTCTTAAAGTTAAACAAAACAAAACCAAAGAATGAGAGTAAATTCTGGAATATACTGATTATAGCAGAAGTCTACCTCCATCCTGATACTCCATGAGTGGCTATAGAAACTACCTTTTCTGACATTGTGTTTAGTTTCTTAAGTCTGTTAGCTGTTTCCATAAGCGAAGGCATCCCAGAATCGTTACAGCTGACTGTCTTCAAAATACTGTGCTAATTTGAATCTCCTCTCTTTCCTCAAATTCATGAAGCATTTCACGCTGCAGTCATAACAAACAAGAGACCACAGATTTCCCCATACACGTATCATGCACTATTGGATCAAACATCATTTATAATATTATTGGGTTCTACAGGAGCTATTATGACTCCCTTTTGTCAGAAAAGTGTTGAGCTTTCCGAAGAAGAAATAAGTCTTGTAGCTCTTCATTTGCATTTCAGAAGCCTCATTTCCAGGCATTTACTCTTTGTAAGTAAACAGATGGATTTTAAATATTAAAAACCCATTTGGTATGACTGAAAACTTAACCGCCTACATTCTCCCATTACAGAATCTTTGGGTGTGAAATTGAAAAGTAAATTATACCATGTTCGGTCTGAACAGAGTTCATTTAGAGCTTTGTCTTTGTTAAATTGAGGGGGAGATTTATTTATGGACAAAGACTACAAAAGGAACTGCTGGCAGGCTGGAGACTGACCACAAACTACGAAGAGGTAACTGCAGTTGGTTTCAAAAGGTGCGATTTGGGTAGATCTGAGATAACTCCTTTTTTCAAATGCCCAGCGGATATACTACAGGCAAGGAAATGATAACAAAGTGGGGAAAAGAAAAGTGGGATTCATTCTTACGAGGATCCCCCAGATTCGCATGTCCATCTACAGTCCATCTGCTAATGTTTCACTCTGTTGCCATTTCACCGAAAGTTTGCTCAGAAGCTTTTGATGGGAAGTCAGCCAACAGCGATGTTTTATCGCCTTATTAAAAAGCAGCACATGAACAACTGGGTCATAATATTTTCTCCATAAACCAACTGTTATGTCACAAACTGGAGGTGAGTGATTTGAGGTGGAGAATAAGCAGCAGGAGCTGAGACAGGTTTTAAACAAAATATCTGTTTTGTGCAAAGATGCATTAATAAGTAATAAGAAAGACAGGTGCCATGGGCCCCCGAGTCCCCTTCCTCCAGTGCCATTTGGCTTAGAAGGGTGGATTTGATTGCTCTATTAGTCAGTAGACATTCCATCTAGAGTTACACAGGGTAAAAAATTGATCCATTATGCACATTCTCAGAAGTAGTAAATTCTCCAAAAGAGACAGTACAATTAGAGAGAGAGAGAGAGGGAGAGTGAGCACTGACACACAGAAAGTCATTCAGAGTTAATAAAACAGAACAGGAAACATAGCGTTGCACTAAGACATTCATTTAAAGTGATCTGCAAGTTATTTGGAAAAATAGCAGGGAGATGTAGGGAAATATTCTGTGTTGCACACCATCAGAATCAAGAACGGCATGCACTTCATTTTTAAGGCTGCAGAGTTTAGACTCATGAATAAACAGCTGCTTTGCCAGTGATAGCCAGCATTGCTCTTTCTGGAAGGTAACAGCACAGACTATGACATTAGATCCGTCACTGACTGGCTCAGTTATTTAACCTCTCTAAGCCTCAGTGTACTGCTGTATAATGCTGCCTCTTTTGCTCTAAGAAAAGACTGTTGTGAAGTTGTTGTGAGCTATCTGAGAGGTGTTGGGAACTCAATACATCATTCCCTATGAAGTGATCAAAGTGATCATATATTAATAAAGCATTCTCACATTCAAAACAATTTTAAACTAGAAGCATCAAGTTTTTCAGTTTTTAAGAAATGGTAAAATTTACAAATATATGCAAGTGAAAACATCTATTTCTAAATTATATCCACTTTATGGGATTAAGAACTCAAATAGTATTGACTTGTTGTCTAGCCTTGACAATAAGAAAAAAATGAGCCTTTTTTCCCTCAAGTTAGTAGGACTTTATTATTATACATTATGTACCTAAATATAAGGCAAACACAAAGTGATTTCCCTATTTTCCCAAGCAAACCTTCTATAAAGAAGACTTTTCTTAAAATAGGTCAGATAAAATGTATAGCTTTTGCAAACTGGATAAAATAACCAAATGTCTAGATACAATATTTAACTAACTAGTTTAGTTACAAATAATGCATACTTTAAATCACGAAAATAAAATATTACATTTTCTTAGAAATAATGCTTTTTTCAAATCTATATGTCGATAAATTTTTTTTTTAAATTCATATTCACCTTCTGCATCACTGCCTTCGTTATGATGAGAGTTATTGTTAGAGTTATATAATAGTTTTCCAGAGCTGGTCATCACAAATCTGTTTGCGATATCGCACTTGTAGAGCCCGTATAGAATAATATTGCTGGAAATTATATTCCCATATACTTGGAATATTCTTTTCCAATGTTCTGATAGCATTTATTCATGACTTACGCATTATAACCACCGCTTCCTGCATTGGTTTCCAGCGTGATCTCTGCTAAGATTGTTACAAAGATGTCCAACTTGAAGACGATCACATAGCTTTTACTGACTCTATCAGGTGAACACACAGCATCCATAACTAGCTGTGATTGTGAGTTCTTTTTAATGTGTATTTGCCACATGACATTTTGTTTTTAAAACACAAATAATTGAAAGAGTGTGCTATAATATGGGACGCTGGTGAGAACTAGAACAGGCTTTATGCTAACTTCTTTTTGTGGGGAGAGGGGAGAAATGCTTTACATTGGGACATATAGGGCATCAGGGAACTTTAAAAACTTTCTTTTTCCCTGCTTAAGTATTTTCACTATTCTAGGTTGTTTTATTTGTATAAGTCTGTTAATATCAACTCTATCTTCAGTTTCTTAGTCAGTCTGTTATTCACTTAAATATCCAGGAAATAAGTTTTGAGAACCTACTATGTGTGAAATGAACAAAATCTCAAGTAACTCACAATCATCCAGAAACAGAGAATTGGAAAATCATAATCTCATAAGAAAAATACTGTAATTTGCCATGGGTTTGGGGTGATGGGGAATAAATGCAGTTCTTGTATGTGTGTGTATGCATGCACGTACAAGCACACTCTTGTGCATGCACACACAATGGTGTGGGTGGTGGTGTTTCACAAAAAATTTCCTGGGGGAGGTCTTACTAGAGCTGAGCCTGGAAGGATAAATAAGAAATTGCAAGCAGGAGAAAAGCAGGCATGGAAGGTGCTGAGGCAAGGGGAAGCATAAGCTACTTAGAAATTCAAGCAATATTTTATGACTGACTGTAGGGTGCATATTGGGTGGTAATGAGAGGTTAAACTGGCAAGGTTGGCAGGAGACACATTGTGGAAAGCCTTACTTCTGAGCCTACAGAATTTTGATTATATTCTTAAGGGAAGGTGAGCCATCACTTTCTGTAATATGACAAGGAGTGACATGATCAGATTTATGTTGAACAAAGATCCCTCTGGCAATATAGTGAAGGAAGGAGAGGGAGGAGTGAAATCAGAGACAAGGAGATCATCCTATAGATGAGGAGTGTCATGTGGTTTTCAGTAACAGTGATCTAGTCCGTTTTATTGTTCTTTGCAGAAATGTCAAAGCAGAGGTCTTCTAACCTTCATTTTCTGTCTGGTATCTGCATGACTCAGAGCAAGGTCCAGAAGTCTGAGGGTTCCTTATATCTGTTAACATTCTTTCTTAAAAGAACAGGGGACTGGGGCCTTCCCTGGGGAATAGTGATTAAGTTCATGTGCTCTGCTTCGGCGGACTGGGGTTTGCGGTTCCGTCCAGGCACAGACCTAGCACTGCTCATCAAGCCATGTGGCATCCACATAAAATAGAGGAAGATGGGCACAGATGTTAGCTCAGCGACAATCTTCCTGATAAAAAAAACAAAAAAAAAGACCAGAAAAACAAAACAAAACAAGAAAGAGAATAGGGGACTGTGCAACTTTCCACACAATTTTCTTAGAACACAGACATTTCCACATATGCGCACACACATACATTCTTCACGTTCTTTTCTTTAACTTCTAAGCCTATGGATAGTACTATAATTTTATGCTTGTAAGAAATAATCTTGTAACTTATCGAAATCAATAAATTTCTCTGCTATACCTTACGTTGTAAAATGACTTTGTTAATTTCCATACAAAACGTTGTGAAGTCTGTTTTCCAAATTAGAAGGTCAAGTTTGGAGCAAGAAATCAGGAGACATTTTTAGGCCAACCTTTTCTCTACTCTCCAAAGCGGAAGTCCATTTATACAATAAGAGGGCAAATTCACTTTCATGTTCAAGTACTGACTGTTATTAGAATAATAAAACATTCTGCAGAACAGCAAATGCTATGAATACGCTTTCAAAACAATCACTAAAACTTAATAATGAATTTTTCTTGTCTAAGCCAAGAATTTTGAATGAGTTTAAAAGTTTGAGGACTTTCCTGCACTAATCTTGCTGGTTTATTCACCATTCCCGGCACCTAGATACTAAGACATGTTTCATTCTCTCAGGGAGTTTAAAGTCTGGTTGGAGAGACAGACAAGGAAGAGTTTTAAGTTTCTCACAGGAAATAAAACATATCAGAAATAAGAAAACCAAGCCATAATCTACCTCCTCTCTACTAGACATCATCAGAACGATTTTTTGTCTAGTTCATCAGTTATATCCATATTGGTCAATTCAACAGATGTTTTTAAGTACTTATCTTGCTGACTTCTTGGCAGTACTGGAAACAGTGTATTTTTGTGTCATCACATTCTCTTGGATAACTGTCTGCTTTTAAACTAGTACTGTTCAGGCTATTTTGCAGCATCTACCTTCCTTCCCAACCATTCAATATTGGTGTTCCTCAGATTCAGTCTACAGCCTTCTTCTCATTACATTCCACAGACTTTACCGGGACAATCTTATTCATTCTTGTGACTCTGTTAATATCTCAATGATTATTCTCAAACCTCTCTTCACAGTCTGAATATACCTTCTGAGCTCCTGAAACATAAATCCAATCACAGACTTTACTTGCATAATTTTCTGCTCCTCATTTTCAACTTGTTCAAAACCAAATTCATTATTTCTCCTCCCACGCAAGTTCCAGCTCAATGCTTCCTTTATAATAAATACCTCCACTTTAACCTATAATTAAAAACCTAAAACCTTGCAGTCATTCTGGTAACTATATTCACTTAATCAAAATAAATTTAATTTCTTAGCATTCCTTAAATCTATCCCCTCTTTCCAAATGTACTCAGTACCTTCTTATGTGCACTTCCTAATTGGTTTCTGTGTATCTAATCTTTTCCCACCTTTGTCTATTCTCAACATAACAACTAGAGAAATCTCTTTAAAAATATAAAGCAAATTAAGCCACTACCTGGTTTAAAGTCCTTAAGGTTTGTCATTGCCCATCCCAATCAATGTCACGTGACTCCCAGTTCCTGTATATATACAGGAAGCTCAAGTCTAATACATTTCTTTCCAAACATCCTTTCTCTCGTATGCACCTTTGCTCAGAGCCTACCACTTCTTTGAAAATACGTTTTCCACCTCATTTCCTAGCTCTCCCCAAAACTTCATTCTGCTTCCTCTGGGAAATCTTTTCTAATCCCCTCAACAATTGAAATTTTCTCGTTGTGCTTCTACAGAAACTTCATATTTTATTGGATTCTTCATATTTTATCATAGTTACTTATTTGTCTATGTTTTCCATTAGCTCTGTCTATATTTTATGTGGGTAATGTCTTGTCTTCTCCTATATCCTAATTCCTTATACAAACTAGATCTTCAACAAATATTTGTTAAATTAATAACTGAATGCTATTAAAGTTATTAAATTTACTAAAGTTGTTACAAGAAAGCAGATGGGAATAATAATTTCTCTTGAGACAACGAAAGTTTTCCAAAAAAAAAAGTGCCTTAAAAACAGATTAAAATGAAACCTAATGTTTTGAAGCAATCTAAAAAGAATTAAGGAAATGATAGAAGATATAGAGAACAACATAAATCAGAATTACAAAGACTCATAAATGAGATCATTGGTGAAAAGGTAGATGTGAGAACAGAGGTGGCAGTACTCTGGAAGGAATTAGACATTTAAAAGAACTCATTCCAGAAACAAAGAATAAATTTGAAGAAAATAGAATGAATAAACAAAATGGAAAGTTTCCTTTAAATTTTTCTGTGTTCGTCTCTTTGGCTTATGTTCTGGGTAATTTCTCCCTCCCTATTCTGCTATTTTCTTGTTAATTGGGTTTTTAATTTCAATTCTTTGAATTTTTTTAAAAGAAGTTGCTTTGCTTCTTTTTCAAATATATTTTGCCAATTTTGATAGTTTCTTTTTACTTTTTTAGGCTCTCAATTCCCGATTTTATTTCTTTAAACATATCAAATACTTGTTTTATGGGCTGAATCCAAGAATTCGAATATCTGGGGTCTTCGTGGGCCTGGCTGGCATTTTGTTGTTTCCATTGATTTTGCTCATGGCAATTTTACTCACTTGTTTTCTGCAAATGTTGAGTAATTTTGTGTTGTGAGGCCAAGTTCCTTGAAAATATATCTGTCAGATATCTTTGAAGCATGTGTCCAAATTGCATTTATTTAAGGTATAGTTTTGTTTACTTCTGCCTGGTTCTTGGGTGACCTATTAACCTGGGACCATTTTCATCTTAATTTATTTGACTTGGGGCTTTTCAGTCTATTTATACCTGTGGATTTGGGTTAGGAATTCTAGAGGAGATTGTTGATTTTTTTCTACTCCTCCCACAGCCAAAGTAGAGGGAGTAAAATTCACTTTTATGGGATGAGTTCCTCCCCGCCTCTTTCTTTCCTTCCTTCTTGGTCTAATCACTGAAGTTGTCACACTTGAGGGTCTTGGAATTGTGAAGAAGTCTCTCCAACCCTGTACACTGCTAGGGCCAAGCTTTGGACAACTGCTCTTGGCTGGAGCAATTAATGAGTTAATGCTTCATTAAGACCCAGCCTCTAGGTCAGTAATTCTCAATTAAGGGTGTTATTTCCATGTCTGGGCATATTTGGAATCATGTGGGGTCAATTTTGATTGTTTAATGACTAAAGGTTGCTGTTAGCACT
The DNA here is from genome assembly GCF_041296235.1 of Equus asinus. NCBI lineage: Eukaryota > Metazoa > Chordata > Mammalia > Perissodactyla > Equidae > Equus > Equus asinus. Next base: position 57,663,151 of record NC_091792.1, on the reverse strand, counting down.
TATACTCTGGAAGAAAGGGAGAGTCCTGAAGCAAACGACTGCCTTTGAGGAACATGACTCTCTAGTCTTCTAAAGTCTAGACCAGACCATTCGAAATTGGGAAGTGTCCTTAAGGCAAACTCTGCCTCCAGAACAAGTCTTACTATGCCAAAGTCTTACTTTAATCAGCCCTGCTATTAAAAAAAGACGCACACTTTTTCAATATTTTAGGTATTCTATACTAGCAGAAGTCTTTCTGAACGTTTAGTTTGTCTTATCACCAGAAATGGGGAAAAGAAAATGCTTGTTAGGTTGAATAAATTTTGAATATGTACTCAGGCTACATTATGTAAAGTAACCTGGTGTGAAGTCAGCACTCAAAACATGTTAGTTGCCTCTATATGGGAAATATCAGCAAAACTTCTTGATGTCAGTGGACAAACATAGAATTCTGTCTCCACTGCATAGTACATAATTTGCTGATGTTAAAATATTCTGCACTGAGGAAAAGTTCCGTATTCTAATCAGTTTCTCTGGGAAGATTCTGGCTGTTAGTTTTTGCGAAATCAGATTGTCACCACTCAAGTCAGCTGATTATCTAAAGTTGGATGTAAATCAACTCATCAGCAGCCTCCTGAAGAATGTTAATGTGAGTCTGTGTCAATTCTCTGTTATTCAAGGAGATAACTTTAGTCACATTGTTTCAAAACCTCACTCATCATTTGCCTTAATTAAGAAAACAAGCTCATGTAGATTTGAATTTCTTTGTCACTAATATAACAGTTATATCTATAGGAAGAAACACAGGAACTCATCCAATATATATACTGCCTAACTGAGAAGGTAAACATAGACTGGTTTGTAACATAATTTGTTTAACACTTCCAGCTGAAAATTTGATTCTTGAGGGGTTTTGTGAAGCCATGGAGTATCGGGAAAATTGACCATCAAATTGGTCAACAAATGAGCTCTTGTTCAGAATATATGAATAAATCATGTAGAAATATTTTTTGTATAAACACCACCCAAGTTACCCTTGTTATTGTAAAGGTGTCAAGGGGTTGGGTTTGAGGTAATATCTGGAGACAATCCTCTTCTTTGGAAATCTGTTTGTTGAGAAATTAGCAAAGAGCAAAGCAATTAAACATATTAGCATTTAAATACCTATTGGCTGCTTTAATACCATATCACAATCTGATTTTGAAGACAAGAAGCCTAGCCTGAAGAACACGTATTCTGTGAGTTTTTCTTACATTATTTAATAGAAAGATTACCTGCCTAAATCAGCCTGGCAAATTTGAAATAAAATGTAGTGAAAAGACCCAATTATTTTGAGGGCGGATAATTTAGCAACAGCATGGAAATTTTTACTTCCATAAATGAACAGGCACTAGCAATAAAACCATCTTTAGCTTTTCTTTTTGAGAGAAATCGTCCCTTTTTTCTTATAAAAGAGAAAATAGGCCATTCCATGACCTCAGACAACAACTTTTAATACAGATAGTATTGAATAAGGGCAGAAAATTTCCTACACTAGTTAATGCCTGTCTTGGTTTCAGTATTGATCTCTTCTGGATCTCTTGTGTTCAAAGGGATATTATATATGAAGGTACTTTAGAAAGTATAAAGCTCTGTAAAATTGCAAGTCTTTATTATTATCATCATCATTATGTCTCCTCCCCAGGCTCTAAGGAAGCAGTGTATCATTTGTGATGTGCTAGGCTCATGTAATCAGTGGTTGTGATTGCTATTTTTGGAGGGGGGATTTGTACATATTGATCCTAACTATGACATTTTCTGACCCTCATGCACTTCCAATGATCTGGGAGAATCTGAAATCAGAAGAAGAGATGGAGGTTATTGGGTGCTGGGCCTTTCATAGGGTCTTGTGAATTGAGCCCACCACTCAAGGCAGAGGCAGCTTGCTTTGGCTTGGGTTACACAGGAAGCAACAGGTACCATCTAATGGAACATCCTTGGGCGGCTGTGTAAAGAGTCACCATGAAAAACTGCCACAGGAGAATAAACTTAACAGACCAAAAACCAGTGAACCGAGATAGCACACAGAGGAAAACAAGAGAAAGGTATTTGCTATGACAAAACTGAACTGTGAAAAAGAATGAGATCTCTGCGGATCTCTTAGTTTAGAGAAAATGTTCATGTATTTTACAGTCATGTTATGTAGATCAATTTTACAAAAATATAAATAGATTAGTGTGGGCATGGAAGAAGAAACCTATGTAGGGAAGAAACTAATAAGTAAGTAGTTTCATGTATTTCGGATTTTGAGTCCCTGTCACTAAACTTTCTACTGTCTTAATTTATTCCCAGAAAATTATTTTTCAAACTGAAAATCACACATCACGTTACTATGGTGGCAGTTCAATATTTGTTTGGGCAGAGAGATTAAAATATTTGTTAAACAGTTCTTAAGGTGACCCAGGAAAATGAGTTTATCTAAATTGTCCAGCTGTTTGGGAAGACTCCTCTGGAGACCAGAGAAATAACGCTCCCTTAGTGCTGTGGACGCCTCTGGTCCTGTCCTCCTCTCCAGCCAGTGACTCGAGGTAGAGACTGATTGACAGGGCCAGCTCCAGTGACTGAGAGACTGTGATGCAGTCTGTTCTCCACTTCGCTCACTGTGTGCTCTCAGATGCCACCCCTCAGCTGTGTTTCCCCAAGGCAGGGAATTTCTGACCAGCAAAACCCAGGTGGACAACCGACCACTTTCAATTTTTATGTAAAAAACTTTTATTCTCACTGTTGTGTTGCTGATCATCCTGAACTTTTCCTCAAAATCTCCTGGCACAACGGTTTCTTCATTAAGCTTCTTCCCATTGATAATATTTATAATCGAAACCATTTACTAAGTCTAGAATGTATCAGGTAGTCTATTCAAAGCTTTATGTGTGTGATTTTATTTCACTCCCTCAACAATTCTAGGAAGCAGATATTATTATCCACATCTTACAGATAAGAAGGATAAAACTCAGAGCCAGGTAATCTATTTGTAATCATAGAGCTTAATAAATGGCAAAAGTCAGGATTCCACATAGGCTTTTACGACTGCAAGTTCTTTCCACTATTCTATTTATAAGCTTCCATATTCAAACAACCCTTAGATCTGAGTTCACTCTATCATTTATGAAATGTAAGATCCTGGGTAAGTTACATAAATCTTTGAGTCAGTCTTTCCTCATTTGTATTTAAGAATTTTTGTGAGCAAGAATATCATAGCATATATAAAATGCCTAGGGGAGCATATAGCAACTAGATGGCACTTAATAACAGGAAATGCCCCTTTTGTAGATGAGCGCCTAACTGTCTCCCCAGCTTCCCCATCCTTCTTGTTCTGAGCAGTTTATTCAGCATGATCAGTGTAGACCAGGGCCATTAGAATGGGCTATGCCCACATCTTGCAACCGATACCATCTTTACCATAGTTAAAGGTTTAATGATCTCTATTTTCTAGAACGAATTGAGGCAGCTTCAAATAAAATGAAAGAAGTACTCATAAAAGTAAAAATAGAAAATAAAAATATTGAGAAGAGGAAATAATGTGCTAATCATAAGGGATGATACAGTTATTGTGAGAACATCAAATTGACATGAAACTTCCTGGCATGTAGCTCCTTTAACACCTAGGATATGAATAATTTGACAAACTGAATGAATGGAAGCATTTGTTCTGATCATCTTAGACCTAGAGGAAAGCAGAATAAAGCACATTGGTTCTAATGAGAGGTTTTTGCTTTGAAAAGAAGATTGTTTACAGCGGATATGGATTATGTAGATCAACTCTATATGATGATCGAATTCAATGAATGATAGCTGAACTTTCCCTTTGTGGTAGTAATTGATGAATCAAAAGTACATTGTGTCGAGGGGAACCTTTTACCTAAAAACGTTATACTAAGGCTCTAATGGTTTAGGATAATAGAAAACGTCATGGAGGTCAACACAAATGATACAGAATAAAACTTTGTAAAGGAAGAGTCAGAGCCAAATGTATAAATCCTTGAAAAAAGAACGCTCAGCAGGTAACATGAGAATCTTCCATAAACATCACTTTTCAGCCTTAGCATTAGCAACAAAAAGGGAGAAGTTTATTCAACTTGTCAGGTGGTGGTAAAAAAAATAGCAGTAAATTGATGCTAAAGAAAATGTTCTGTTGGAAAGTTTCTCCAAAACAGTAGAAATAAAGTAATTGGACTATCCATACTCTGTCACTCAATACTTATGAGCAAGCAGTTAAACCAGGTTTTAAACTATACAGCGAAGGTGAGTGAAAGTATAATATTGGATGGCAATAGAGAAATTTCTCTGATAATGTCTTATTTTAGTTTTCATGTTCATTTAGCTAGTTTATTTCTTTTTGGTTTCTGAAATAGTAATGGTGAATTGACTTTGAGAGTAGCTGAACCAAAAAGCCAAAAGATACCCTGAAAAAGACACGGTTACAAATTACTTAAAGAATATAAAATTGGAATTGCGTGACAGTATATTGCAATTTGAAAAACCTAACAAGTGTATATCTAAAAGGTATAAATTCTAAGTATCAAGAAGTTTTTATAATCTAGATGTGAGATCCTAAGACTATGGAGTTCTCATTACAAAAGGGAGAACAATTAACAAAATAAATAACAAGTACTATTTTTCAAACTTCTACAACAAGAGCACTTACTTAAACATCTAAGCAAAAATATCAGCCTTGCATAGAACTTAAGCGAAGCTGTACCTCCTAATTGCGTGTGTGTGTGTGTGTGTGTGTGTGTTTAGGCTTAGCATTTTAAACCATGGAGTCCAGTTGTGTACTACAGAGTAATTGAACACTAATCAAAACAGGCATGCATTACTTAACAGAGTTTACAGACCTGGAAAACTTTGTTTTCTTAGATTTAAGTCGTTATGTAATTGATAATGACATATACTTGTTAAAGGACCACATGAGTGGTTAAGAACCTTGTTGAAAAATAGGTCAGCCTGCAAAAGAACAGCCAGTCCTTTGCCCAAGGAATACATTGCATAATTTAACTAAGGTATCATGCTCCTGGCACCACTAAATTCATTTCCAGTGGTCACACTTCATGTCAGCATTTCATGAATCTAAGTGTATATTGGAAAAGAAAACCACTTCTGTGAAATGATGAAATGAAATAGAACACAGTGCTGAGAGCGGAGACCACAAATGCCTATAACTTTTATGAAAACCCCAACCAACAACGCTGCATTGCCTTCAGGCAAATTTTTATAACTTTAACAAATTAAACAATATAATCAACATCACACATCTAATAAATCACAAGACTATAAATCAGCAGAATCCGAAATGCTGAGTCATTGATTTTCAAACGTGGCTTGTAAATCAAATACTGTCTTTAAGATAGAGTGGCGACACGCTGCCACTTAAAAGTTGTAATAGAGAAAGACACATCTGGAAATTAATTTCAGCAAACTATAAAATTAAAATAGCAAATCAAAATTTGACAATGGCGGCAATGCTGTGGCCAAAATATTAGAAAGGGGAATAATTAGTGGAAGATTTTTTATATTTTAAAACAGATTTAGACTTCATAGTATGATGGGACCCTCTCATAGCAAAGTGGAAGTAACAGGAATTTGTGGAAAGCTCATGGGTTTGGAGTCAGATAGATCTGTTTTTAAACACTATGTCTATCTCTTGCTAGTTAAGTGATCAAGGGCAATTCTCTCAACTTCTCTATTAACTAACCTATACACAGAGGGCTATATCACGTAATCAGAAAGGATTGTGGTAGTGGATGTGAATTATCTACATAGAATGTACGCACTGGTTGAATTTCTTAAATAATAGTTGAACTTTTCACTATGCTTATGAAATATCTGACATATAATAAAACAATAAAGATGACATATCACCACTAGCAGAACAATGGTTGCAGTAAGGAAAATCATTAAAAATGGATATACACCTGAAAATAAAAACATAAAGGTTATGTTGAATACAATTACAACTTCAAAAATATTTCTGGAGTTAATTAACAATAGTATGTATGGCACAATTAATAAACGTGTCATGAATGAAGAGTTGTATTCGTAAGGCTAGGAATCCACTGATGACTTTTCCTCCCCATGTCTGAGTCTGCACTTGTCGGAAGTGACGTCTACATACAGTGGCGATGCACTCTCACTCCAAATGTCCCCTCCTCTCATGTGTATAACTAATTGGAGAGCACAGGAGCCTTTCCGTTCAAGTGTGTGCATGTGTGTGTGTGCTTGTGTGTGCACACGCATGTTTAAGAATATACATTACTTTTTGGAAAAGTTAAATACAAAGTAGTAGAAACAGAAATATGATATAAATAGTTTTTCGTATTTTAGATAAAATGCAAAGGAGGTAGATGTATTAGATACTATTGTCCTTGGAGTTGAGTTATAATTTATATCTGTTGTATCTAATGTCAAGAATGAAACTTGAGTCTGTGGACTTTAAGTTAATTTCTTTTCTTTTGTTGAAAGCTCTTTAAGTTTTGTTGTTATTTGCTTGTTAGCCTTTTTTCCTCCTTGATAGCCATAATTCTCCCTTAATCTTATTATTGCATATTCTGTTTGCTTATTAAAGGGTCTTTCTTTTGTCTGTTGTAAATTTACTAATAAATAGAAAGTTATGGTTATCTAATCTCTGACTCTAATTACTTTTATTTGTTAAAGTAGAGAGAGACAGAGACAGAAAGAGAGAGAGAGACACAGAGAAAGAGACAGAGACATTTGCAGCCAAATAATCATACTACGGCATAAACTCTCTTGTGACATTTTTCCCAGATTCTCTGCCAGTCAACTTTTCAAGCTTTGAGGCTAGGATTGCATTTACCAATTCATTTAAAATTGATCTAAACATTACGAGATTGATGCATTAGCTGTTTTTGTACTTCTCCTTCAGCAATTGCTTCACAGCTTCCCAGACTCTTACAAGCCTGTTTCTCAATCAACCTATTTCAGTTACGATCTGAAATCCCCAGAACACGAAATCTAAATCAAATTGGAAGAAGAAACAATTATGATATTTAAAAGAGGAAAGATTTTTTTCCAGGGCTAATTCTGGTTAAGAAAGTGAAATTCTGGGCAGCAAGTGTGAGACATGGGATTAATGGTGGGAATATAAGTCAACGAGAGGCTGTGTTTGTTACTCTGGTCACTTACACAACTTCAGAAACATTAATTGGAATACTAATATCATTTAAACTAGTCATGTTGGTTTACCTACATAAGGTATTATTGGCAGAGGTCCTGAAATTGACGTTGTTTCAATATTGTCAAATCATGCACTGAATAAAAGATTTTACATTCTTGAAAATATTATGCATATAGACACAGCCCTCAGGCATTCTCAGGACTGTAGGTTTTCCATTTAAGAGTTTCCGTCCTGAACTTTCTACAAAGGTTCCACATACCACTTTACCTGAGACTCAATCAGGCCAGTACTCTGAAGAGGAATAGATTAAGACTACGTATAGTGGGAAGATTAGCTAATGTTTCTTGCACATTACCATACCACGTAATTTTTTATTATAATAAATTACTGGAATAATTCTTTTAAATGCCACAATTGCTTCAAGCCTTTCAGAGGGAGAAATTTAGCAATAATTCTCTCTGTAGTTGGTAGAAATATGAATCTGTTTCTTCAAAGACCTAATTGAATGTTTATGAGAATTAGTTACTCTACAGTTTTCTGATAAGCAAGGAATCCAAACTTTCATTAAGCTCTAATGACTTTTATAAACTTTCTGGGGGAAAAATGAATCTTGACCTTGGCAACTAGAAAAACAATTAGGACATGGTGATTTTTTGGTTTTCCACTATGTCAACAATAAGGCATAGTAGTTTGATGAATGTGCATTGATGCAGAGAGGGAAAAGGCCACATTTGCATGGAAATTCAATTTATAATTGTTTTTATTTTTTTTGATGCTTAGTGAATTGAATCTAAAAGGAGCCATTTTTTTAAAAAGGGAATGAAACTTGACAAATAATGTATCTGGGTAAACACTTCCAGTAATTTTTACAGTAATTATACTCTGTTCGATATAATGATATAATGGGGTAAAAAGAAAACATCAGGGTTCAACTTCAGTAATTCTAGAATATTTAGTAAGTAAGGTGAAAGGGACTTGTGTCTTAGATCCTCTTTTATTTCTTAACAAGGGTTGGGGGAAACACAATTAGAAAGATTAAATTTAAGAAACCTAGGACTTAATAATCAGGGAAAAAGCAACAGGTACAACATTCCTTGACTTTAGCAAGATTTTTTGATAATATAATTAAGTCCATACTTGTTAATCAAGTATGGTAACGTCTACAATAGCACATTTGAGATTTTCAGCCAGATTACTGGAAAAAACTGAAACAACAGCATGTACGAGACCAGAAACACAGAAACTAAGAGATAATTTGGAAAATAGCAATTGGTTTGATAGGGTTGGATCTTAGATTATCCAGAGGCAGGAGAATTCACCAGGTGACTGGAAAAGCTTTGGGTCTCACATGTAAAGAGCTTTCTCTGATCTGTTTACCTAGAAAATTAATGATGATTTTTCAAGGGTAAGTGGGAGAATGTATAGCAGAGGTTCAGCATGCAAGGTTTGGGGTCAGACCTGAGTATCAGATGCATCAACTTACTTGCTGTATGTCCGTGGGTACATTATATAACTACTCTGAATCTTAGTTCTTTATCTGTAAAATGGGATTAATAATAGTTCTTTCTTCATTGTGTTTCAGAGTTAATTTGACATGGTAAGCCGTGGAAAGCTCCTAGCATGGATTTTGGCTGTGTAACATGCAAAATCTTGTTATTATTATTATCATCTTTCAGAAATAGCACTTACAAGGGGGCGTGAAGATTATATACCAGGGCGGCTATACTGTGGACACGAATTGTCACTGTGAGTCCACATCAGAGATTATACAGAGAACACAGACTGGCAGTGAGATGAGTGTGCAGAGTACAGAGATGACAGACTTGACAGCTTTAGGGGATCTAACGACTGGTTGGCAGGGGATAGTCAACAATTGTCGTCATCACTGTTTCAATCCAGGGACATATGGGTCCCCCCAGTCGAAAGATATAGCTAGTATTTTGTAGGATAGGAATAGAATCCATAGAAATTTTGACAATATGAGAGAAGACCAAATTCAAGGAGGATCAGAAAAATGCCTGCAGGGCAAGCCATATAAAGCAGAGAGAGACAATGAGAAAACCAGAGATCGCAAACCTATGGCTGAGAAAACACTGTGGACTGAAAAAAGTGACTGGTACACTGCTTTGAAGAAAGATGATGACAATATTTTATTAGAAACAGTAGACAATTGCCACATAATTTTCCCATATTCTTCTGAATTATTTAAAGCAGGCCTTCATCATTTATCAAGGATAAACAAAGGGTGTGCTTCTTCGTGTTTAAGTCAACAAAAATAATGGTTTTACTTTCTCCCCAATTATGTTAAATTTCTTGAACTCAGTGCAAGCCTTTGAAGCCCAAAAGATGTAAATACTGAGAAGATATTACTCTTCTTAGCTTATTCCTTCTGACCTGCTGAATAGCATCCCTGCCTTCTTTTAAGGAGTATTTTTACAACCTGTACTCGGAACATCTAGGCAGTCTTGGATCACAATATGTTTCCCTTTGGAAGCCTCGTAGTTGGACTTCCACATCATCCAAAGGGACAGCTATTCCAATTTTTTTTTAACATTTGGGTATATATGGGCTATTTTCTTATAGGCCTTTTCTGCAGGGTCTATTTGTCAGTTCACTTAGCAGGTCTGGTCACATAAAAATATAAAAAAATTAATATACTAATAATATCTTAAAGAAACATTCCAGTATCCGTACTTGCCTCCTTCTCTCTACTTTGAAACAACAAGGTTTTTGTATTTTTGTTCAAGGCCAATGTATCTGTGTTAGTTTGCTGGGGCTGCCATGAGAAAGTACCACAAACTGGGTAGCTTAACCAACAGAAATTTATTTTCTGACAGTTAAGTCTGAGATCAAAGTGTTGGCAGGCTTGGTTTCTTCTGAGGCCTCTCTCCTTGATTTGAGGATGGCTGTCCTCTCCCTGTGTCCTCACATGGGCTTCTCTGTGCCTGTCTGTATCTTAATCTTCTCTTTGCATAAGGACCTTAGTCATATTGGATTAGTAACCACCCTAATGAATCTAATTTTAACTTAATTACATCTATCTATCTATCTCCAAATACAGATCTATCTATCCAAATACAGTCACGTTCTGAGGTACTGGGGGTTGGGATTTTAACATATGATTTTGGGGGACACAATTCAGCCCATAACAGTATCCACTTCTGCTGTTAATCGAATCGCTTTCTGTTTCCTCTGGAATTAGCCCCATTGATTATGTCTTTCCTGCATTCCTCCCACCTCCTTCCTTTCTCCATTTCACTATCTCTCTACCCTCAGCAGATAAACATGCTCAGAACTCTGACACTTAAAAAATCGCCTTCATACTGGGCTCTTTGAGCTCTTCTGGCTGCTGCCCTCCCTCCCTCCCTACTTCCTCATCCAGTTTCTTAGACATGAAGCTTGTCTAAGATTTTAATTTCTTAGCTCCCTTTTACCCCTCAACCTCACACAATTGGGCATCTTTCCCAAACATTTGGCTAAAATACATCTGGCAAAGATCACCAATGAGCTCCAAATGATCAAATCTAGTGTGGACTGCAATCCTAGATGAAATAAATACCACTGGTCCCTCTTTTCCCCTGGTAACACATTATTCATACCTTGGCTTCTATAGTATTACATTTTCCTCCAACTGCAGATTTCTTTTCAAACTCATTGATGGATTCTCCTTCCTCAGCCCAGATTTTGATCCCTGATGTTTTCCAGGGGCCCAGGCTTCAACCTATGTTCTGAAGATTATCACCTTTAAATCTCCAACACTGATCTTCCCTTGGAAGCTTTGCTGCTGGACCTACACACTGGGATGTCTCAGAGGCAGCCCAAATCTAATATGTTCATAACTGAATTGGCTTTTTTCCCCTTTTTGACCCTTAAATTTTCTTCTAGTGCTTTTTTCTTTAAGGAGTTGGGCTTAGGATAAGGTTAAGTAGTAGTTGAGGAGTAAGTCTGGGCGCTGTTGATACCAATATGAACAAGTGCCTAGGAGTGGAAGAGGAAGACAGAGCAGTCAATGACAAAGCATCAATGTTTTTACCATCCTTCTCCATGTAGTTATCACATATTATAATTCTTCCTAAAGTTGGACTTTGGTGGGACCCAATGAATATTTCTTCTCTCCTCCTGAGTTCTGTGCCAACTGAGAATTAAGATGAGGTAGATGGAGGGATAAATAACTGTTTTTTACTTTGAAAAGTTAGATAGACATAGCTGAAAGTAAGGAATAATAGATTTGCTCACTGACCCCAAGAATTAGGCCAACTTGCCCTCCAAGTCACTGAAGTCACAGATAGTAACCTGTCTCACCCTGCTGGGTCAGGCCTTGGTACTGCTAAAATAACAGTCTGGAATAGAAGAGTGGAGAACCTGGACTCTGCACACAATTCATCTTCCAAGGCTTCTTCCAAAAGGAAGCTAATATGAGTTTATTCATCCACAATTTTGAAAAATCATTAGATAAGAAGCATTAGCACTCTTCCTTCCCTCCCCCTAACTCTAAATTGCCACTGAAGACATCTATTTCAAAACTTTTGCCTTGTGGAAAATTAATCATAAAAGACATGTTAATTCCTAAGCAAAAAAACTGAGAGTTTTATACCATGAATTATTCTGTAACCATCAGGGAGTTGAATATGAGTATTCAGAGTGTGAATTAAGGATTTTTGAATTCATATTTTAGCTGCCTACATCAACTAAGGAACTAAGTAATTTTATAATGAGCTCTCTGGTCCATGTGACTCTCACCTAACAATTTCAACTAAAGTTCTGGCACCACAGTGGGAGACCAAGTAAACAGCAGCCCAAACAGAATATAATGCCTTAAGAAGAAGTATTTATGATCAGAACAGCTGTTTTTATCCAGACCTATAGAAAAAGATATGTTTTCTGGTTGCGCCTGAGATAATTATGCTGATTTTTGAAACTAGGCAAGATTATTTTCTTTCTTAGAAAGATTCTACATATGCTGGATCAGCCAGTATTCCATCATGGACTATTTTAGGACTTAACTGTCAGGGAATATGCATGAGATAGATCTAATCATATTAGTTCATGAGGCCCATCAACTCTGAGAGAAAACTTGAATCCAGTCCACAAATGGAATTTAGATTTTTATAGACCTCTCTTAGAGAATGGGCTTCTCCAAAGAAAGCCAGACTCCATAGAAAAATTTGGGCTCTTGAGGAAAAAAATATTAATGAGTGAAGATGGACTCTTTGGTTATAATGGGAGGCTGTGCCTGACTGTCTCTGAACACAGATATGTCCTCAACTCCCCTCTTCTCTCCTCCAAGTGGATAGAAATTATATAAAGAATAGTTCTGTGGCACAATGGCAGGTGGGGGGGGGGGAGAAGCATCTTAATGTTGAAAAGTTTTGCTATGGAAGCCCTTTTCAAAGAACTAGTTACAAGAAATGGAAGTTCCTTGCTGACCAGAGACAGAAAAGGGCACCACAAGCAGATAGTTAAGAAGAAATTGGTATATAATTTTATTTATTTATCCATTTCTTCTAAGTTGTCCGATTTGTTGGCATGTAATTTTTCTTGGCCATCTCTTATGATCTTTTTTATTTCTGTGGCATCAGTTATACTGTCTCCTCTTTCATTTCTGATTTCACTCATTTGAGTGTTGTCTGTTTTTTTCCTAGTTAGTATTAATTTAAGTAAAGGTTTGTCAATTTTATTGATCTTTTCAAAAAACCAACTCTGAGTTTTGTTGATAGAGCAATAAAAAAACTATTATTTTTCTGGTCTCTATTTCATTTATTTCTGCTCTGATCTTTTTTATTTCCATTCTTCTTCTAACTTTAAGCTTAGTTTGTTCTTATTTTTCTAGTTCTTTGAGGTGTAAAGTTAACTTGTTTATTTGAGAGCCTTATTTTCCTAATGTGGGAGTTTATTGCTATAAATTTCCCTCTCAGTACAGCTTTTGCTGTATCTCATAAGTTTTGGTATGTCTTTTTTTCATTTTATTTTGTCTCAAGATACTTTCTAATTTTCCTTTTGATTTATTTTTTGACCCATTTGTTGTTCAGGAGTGTGCTATTTAATTTTTACATATTTGTGAATTTTCCAGTTTTTCTTCTGTTATTGATTTTAGTTTCATTCCATTATGGTCAGAAAAGATACTTGGCATGATCTCAATCTTTTTAAATTTTTGAAAGTTTGTTTTGTGATTTATCTTGGAGAATGTTCTGTATGTACTTGAGAATACTGTTTATTCTGCTGCCTGTGGGTGGAATGTTCTGGATATGTCTATTAGGTCCATTTGGTCTATAGTGTTGTTTAAGTCTACTGTTTCCTTATTGATTTTCTATATGGATATTCTGTCGATTATTGAAAGTGAAGTACTGAAGTCTCCCACAATGATTGTATTGCTATCTATTTCTCTCTTCAGTTCTGTTAATGTTTGCTTTATATATTTAGGTACTCAGAGGTTGGGTACATATAAACTTGTAATTGTGATATCTTCCTGATGAATTGACCCTTTCATCATAAGATATACTCTCCCTTATCTCACATGACAGTTTTTGACTTAAAGTTTATTTTGTCTGATAAAAATATAGCCACCTATGCTCCCTAGAAGAAATGGATAAATTCCTAAAAAAACACAACTTACCAAGATTTAATCATGAAGAAACAGAAAATCTGAAGGGACCAATAACAAGTAAGGAGATTGAATAGTAATAAAAAACCTGCCAATAAAGGAAAGCCCTGGACCAGATTGCCTCACTAGTGAATTCTATCAAACATTTAGACAAGAACAAATACCAATTCTTCTCAAACTCTTCCAAAACTTCTAAGAGGAGGGAAAACTTACTTCTATACTCATTGTATAAGGCCAGAATTACTCCAATACCAAAGCCAATAAAGCTGGGAAAGGGGCAAAAATGTGGAGATTAAACAACATGTTACTGAACAACCAATAGATCATTGAAGAAATTAAAGGAGAAATCAAATATTATCTGGAGACAAATGAAAATGAAAACATGCCATACCAACTCATTTGCGATGCAGCAAAAGCGGTCCTAAGAGGGAAATTCATTGCAATACAGGCTCACCTCAATAAACAAGAAAAATCTCAGATAAGCAATCTCAAACTACCCCTAACAGACTTAGAAAAAGAAGAACAAACAAAGCCCAAAGTCAGGAGAAGGAGGGAAATAATACAAATTAGAGCAGAAATAAATGAAATTGAAACAAAAAAGACAGTAGAAAGGATCAATGAAACAAAGAGTTGGTTCTTTGAGAAAATAAACAAAATTGACAAACCCTCAGCCAGGCTTACTAAGGAAAAAAGAGAGAAGATTCAAATACATAAAATTAAAAATGAAAGAGGAGAAATCACAATGGATACCACAGAAAAACAGAAGATTATAAGAGAAGAATATGAAAATCTATATGCCAACAAATTGGGCAACCTAGAAGAAATGGATAAATTCTTAGACTCTTACAAACTCCCCAAACTGAAGCAGGAAGAAATAGAGAATCTGAATAGACCAATCACAAGTAAAGAAATTGAAACAGTAATCAAAAGCCTCCCCAAAAATAAAAGTCCAGGACCAGATGGCTTCTCTGGAGAATTCTACCAGATATTCAAAGAAGATTTAATACCTGTCCTTCTCAAACTGTTCCAGAAAATTGAGGAAGATGGAGAACTTCCTAACATATTCTATGAAGCCAACATCACCCTGATCCCAAACCAGACAAGGACAACACAAAGAAGGAAAACTACAGGCCAATATCACTGATGAACACAGATGCAAAAATCCTCAACAAAATTCTGGCAAACCAAATGCAGCAATACATTAAAAAGATCATAGATCATGATCAAGTGGGATTTATACCAGGGACACAGGGATGGTTCAACATCTGCAAGTCAATCAATGTGATATACCACGTTAACAAAATGAGAAACAAAAACTACATGATCATCTCAATAGATGCAGAGAAAGCATTTGACAAGATCTAACATCCATTTATGATAAAAACTCTCAATAAAATGGGTATAGAAGGAAAGTACCTCAACATAATAAAGGCCATATATGACAAACCCACAGCCAAAATCATACCCAATGGGCAAAAACTGAAAGCCATCCCTCTGAGAACAGGAACAAGACAAGGGTGCCCACTCTCACCACTCTTATTCAACATAGTACTGGGGGTTTTGGCCAGAGCAATTAAGCAGGAAAAAGAAATAAAAGGAGTCCAAATAGGCAATGAAGAAGTGAAACTCTCACTGTTTGCAGATGACATGATCTTATATATAGAAAACTCCAAAGAATCCATTAGAAAACTATTAGAAATGATCAACAACTACAGCAAAGTTGCAGGGTATAAAATCAACATACATAAATCAGTAGCATTTCTATACTCTAACAACAAACTACCAGAAAAAGAACTCAAGAATACAATTCCATTCACAATCGCAACAAAAAGAATAATACCTTGGGGTAAATTTAACCAAGGAAGTGAAAGACCTATAGAGTGAAAACTACAAGATTTTCCTGAAGGAAATTGATGATGACATAAAGAGATGCAAAGACATTCCTTGCACGTCAATTGGAAGAACAAACATAGTTAACATGTCCATACTACCTAGAGCAATCTACAGATTCAATGCAATCCCAATCAGAATCCCAATGATATTCTTTACAGAAATAGAACAAAGAATCCTAAAATTCATATGCGGCAACAAAATACCCCGAATCGCTAAAGCAATCCTGAGAAAAAAGAACAAAGCTGGAGGCATCACAATCCCTGACTTCAAAACATACTACAAAGCTACAGTAATCAAAATAGCATGTCACTGGTACAAAAACAGGTGCACAGATCAATGGAACAGAATTGAAAGCCCAGAAATAAAACCACACATCTATGGACAGCTAATCTTCGACAAAGGAGCTGAGGGCCTACAATGGAGAAAAGAAAGTCTCTTCAGCAAATGGTGCTGGGAAAACTGGATAGCCACATGTAAAAGAATGAAAATTGACCATTCTTTTTCACCATTCACAAACGTAAACTCAAAATGGATCAAATACCTAAAGGTAGGACCTGAAACTATAAGGCTTCTAGAAGAAAATATAGGCAGTATGCTCTTTGACATCAGTATTGAAAGGATATTTTCAGACACCATGTCTTCTCAGACAAGAGAAACAATAGAAAGAATAAACAAATAAGACTTCATCAGACTAAAGAGCTTCTTCAAGGCAAGGGAAAACAGTATTGAAACAGAAAAAAAAAACCCACCAATTGGGAAAAAATATTTGCAAGTCATATATCCGACAAAGGGTTAATCTCCATACTATATAAAGAATTCACACAACTCAACAACAAAAAATCAAATAACCCAATCAAAAAATGAACAGGAAGCATGAACAGACATTTCTTCAAAGAAGATATACAGGTGGTCAATAGGCATATGAAAAGATGTTCATCATCACTGATCATCAGGGAAGTGAAAATCAAAACTACACTAAGATATTGCCTTACACTCATTAGAATGGCAAAAATAACCAAAATAAAAGGTAGCAAATGTTGGAGAGGATATGGAGAAAAAGGAACCCTCATACACTGCTGGTGGGAATGCAAACTGGTGCACCCTCTATGTAAAACAGTATGGATATTTCTCAAAAAATTAAAAATAGAAATACCATATGACCCAGCCATTCCACTACTGGATATCTATCCAAAGAACTTGAAATCAGCAATTCCAAAAGTCCCATGCACCCCTATGCTCATCACAGCATTATTTACAGTAGCCAAGAGGTGGAAGCAACCTAAGTGCCCATCAACTGGTGATTGGATAAAGAAGATGTGGTATATATACACAATGGAATACTACTCAGCCATCAAAAAGGATAAAATCGTCCCATTCACAACAACATGGATGGACCTTGAGGGTATTATGTAAGCGAAATAAGCCAGATAGAGAAAGACAATCTCTGTATGACTCCACTCATATGTGGAAGTTAAACATGTAGACAAAGAGAACAGATTAGTGGTTACCAGGGGAAAGGGGGGTTGGGGGCTTGGCACAAAGGGTGAAAGGGTGCACCTACAACATGACTGACAAACAATAATGTACAATTGAAATTTCACAAGGTTGTAAACTATCATAATCTCAATAAAAAGTTTAAAAAAAAACAGTCATGGTATGGGTTGGGAGACAACACCTTTCTAATCTGAGATACTGTCATACAGGATGTACTCTGAACCACAGATATATGATGCCTTTTCTCTAATGATGAGAATGGATGGGACAATGAGTGAAAGTAGGATTAGCGCTTATATTACTGAGAATTATTATAGAGTGGTAGTTAATTCTGGTACAAAATTGCCTGAGTTTGAATTCCAGTTTGACCACCTAATAGTTGTGAAACCCTGAAAGTTACTTAACACCTCTGTGTCTTAGTTTCATAATTTATAAAAGTCCTTAATAATAGTATTGTGGATTAAATAAATCAATATATGTAAATCACTTTGGAGAGTGCCCCCAAAATAGTAATACTATAAAAGTGTTTGCTATTGCTATTACCTGAATGACCTAGACACAAATTTTAGCTTCCTGTCTTCACGATTTGAGTCTCTTCTAGATAAGAACCTTACAACACAATGGTAGAATGCTTCCACTAGGAATACAACAATGGTTTCTTTGAACTGGAAGTTGAGATCACCAGTCAATTATTTTGGGCTCCTCATGTCATGGCGCCAGGAGGCAATAGTAAGGATTACTATGTTGCCAAGGGGAATTGATCTGATTACCAAAGGGAAAATACATTTCTGCTGTGCAATGAAGCAAGGAAGAGTATGTCTGGAAACCAAAAAAGTCCTTTGGGCTGCCTCCTAGTATTGTTGTGTTTAGTAGTTAAAGTATTGAAGACATGAGCAATCTAATTGGGTGGGATCACAGAGAGTTTAGATTCCTTAGAAATAAAGGTTTGGGCCCCCTCCCCACAAAGACATAAACTCCAATCTGTTGAAGTGCCAGCTGTGGGCAATGGGAACACAAAATGGACAGTGGAGGAATGAGGTTATAAATATCAACTGTAGCTTCATGAACAGCTAGAGTAACAAGGGTTACTCAGTCTTGTGTGCTTTTTTCCCAGTTTTCTTTTTTATTCTCTCCCTTTCCATTTCTATTTTATATAGACAGTGGTGGTGGTAGCAAATTCTGTGATTTATTCCAACTTTGCAGTATATCAAAATATGTTTGTGGCTGAAGTTGAAGAGAAATGAAGATGGCACTGAGATGGAGGCGGTGAATGATCAGTGATTACAAATCACAGAGCATTGTTTGTGGGAGTAGCAAGAATGACTTGCAAGCAAGATTTATACCTTACTACAGAGGAGAGACGGGGACGAGAGGTTAGATAGAACTTAGTGCAGCTCCTTATGGGATGTTCAAGACCAAATCACCCAGACCCTTGACAAATATGCCCTGATGTTTTGGGAAACAACACTAGAACTCTGCATCAAACAATCCATCCTAGTGATATAGGGTAAGCTGGCCTTTGTGCATGGAGGCTAATGGAGAGCTAGACAGAAATGTGGACTTGAAAGCAACCTTAAGGCTGGGATGGGGCCTGTGAGCTCCGAACTTAATAACATCTAATAGCAGTTGCAAGTCAGTCTCTCATTTTGAAATCTTCAATAAATTCTTGTTCAGTGTTGTAGCCTGTTGTCTGTGGTGCTGTTAGGAATTAAGAAGGAAAGCTTGTCTCACATTTGAGCTGGATGCCAAATTGAGGCTGAAACACTGATTGCCAGTGGAGGAAAGCACTTTTCAAATGAGTGATGGCATCGCTAATTGGCAGCAGGGGCTGCTACTAGGAGGCAAGGGGAGGTGACAGGAAGGAAAATACATAGAGAACTCTTATTGAGCATGCATAAGAGGGTACCCTGAAAATTCAGAGAGATCACTGATATTTTGTTGGCGGGGGAGGGTCAAGCTTATGGCTACTTGAGCGCAGTAATTAATGGCAGCAAGTTCCATGGTTATAGGCCAGGAAAGAACATTTTGGCTTCACATTAGTTTTCCTATTTAATTCTTACAAAGATTCAGAAAGGTAATAATTATCATACTCACTCTACAGATAAGGAAATTGAGGTTCGTAAGAGGAGATTTTCCCAAAGTTACAAATCTATGAAGTGATAGTCAAAATGTGAATCAGTTTGCTTGACCTCAATGCTACGGAATTTTACTAATTCAAAAATTTAACACATATTTTTCATTACTATTTATGTTGTTAATGGGCACTTGACACGATTTTAGACAGTTTGCTAATGTGGGGACCTGGAATTGGCCACCCCAAGATATGTCTCTTTGGCATCCGGATTATTTGAGGCTGATTGCTTTTGATAAACTGGGACAGGGAAGGAGGCTCTGAGCAATGGAACTTGCCCTTTGTTAGGACACATTTACATTTGTAAGGTAAATCTCTATCTGTAAAAGGTGCCTCCCTCTCTGCACCAGGAAGAAGAAAGGAGATGACCTTCTCTCTAAAAGCTCTTAATCAATACCAAAGGCAAGAACTTAAATCTGCATTTTATTGTGCTTCTCTGGTAACCTCCTGTAACTGACTTCCCTCCCCCTCCCAATGTTGACATCTCCTTAAAGATTAAGCATCTTTCTTTAGGCTGGGAACCGATTGCAGCGCTCATCTGTGACCCCGCCCCCCCCCCCCCCCAGCCCGAGGCAACACACCTGCCACCCTGCGGCGCTCACTGGCACAGCAGACCTATCGGCCTCCACCAAGCGCTGTGCTGACAGAGCAGCCTCATGACTGTTGTAAAAGGGACATTTTCAATCACATGTGAAACACCTTGTTTGGGGGTATATAACCACTCTGTGCACCCCACTTCTTCGGTGCCCTTTCTTCCTTTGGGAAAAAAGTCCCCAGGCTATGGTTCCTCATAAAGCTTTGTTTAATTTTCTCTTGCTATTCTGTCTCATGTGAATTTAATTCATTCTCCAGCCAGACGAACCCACATTTTGGGGAGAGGAAATGTTCTCCTCCCCTACACTAATTAAACAGAATACTTTAACACATTGTTTCTCAAGGTTTGCTGTACCTTGAGTTTCCTGGGGAGCTATGAAAAAGAGTGATGCCTGAATCTCACCCCAAGAGATTTTGATTTAATTGGTGTGGTGTGCAGCCCGGACATTGGAGTTTTAAAAGGCTTTACAGGTGATTCCAAAATATGGGAAATTTCAAGAACCAATGCACTAACATATTGATGGAGGGAAATTTCTTTTCAAGAAATTTTTTCTGACTGAGCAGTACATCCAGGCTGCCTGGAGAAATGGTCCAAACTGGCCAGAGAATGAGGGTGATATTGTTGGAATGATTTCTTAGTAATATAATTACTATGTGATCAGAAGAAATAGTGCTTGACACATGGTAGGTGCTGCATAAGGGATGTTGGTTGAGCGAACTAATCAACAGACGTAGAAGCCTTTAACATGTGTGCCTCACTAGATAAATACAAATGAATCTAGTCAGAGAACAGAGGGTAGGAGTTAGGACCCCAGACCTAGAAATCAGGTTGCCTAGGTTAAATCTGGCTTCTTCCACTCATTAGCTCTGTGAACTTGGGCACATTTTTTCACCTCATCTGCTTAAATTAAGTATTACCTCTCGATAAAGTAATAAGCAGTATTTACTTCATAAAATCATTGTGAAAATAAAAGAGGTAAGGACTTAGAAGAGAGTGAGGAGCATAGTAGGAATCATACAGGTGCTTGTTGCATTTCAATTATTTACTTGTGAAATGTTTCGGCAGCTTTGTTTCCATAAGGATTTAAAATCCGTAAGCATTTAAAAATTTCCTATTTTATTTTTACTAGTCATTTTATTATCACTTGATTCTACCATGTGTACAATCCTATCCATTAAAAATCTTGGTAAGTACATATTCATTTAGTAAAGTTTTTGTCTATGTCACCCACTTTGAAACATTGGAATCTGAAACGTTGAATGACAAATTTTATTATCATGAAACATCAACGGATAAACTTCTGAACAAGATTTTTTTTCCCCACCTCATGGTCTAAATTATAATCTCTCTTGCTTTATAGAATAGGAAGAAATACAAACTCCCTCCCACTGATGAAACATCAAGAAATGTTGATGCACTTACTCAGTCAAAAAGTGTGAAGCATTGCGAAACCACTTATACAGGCCAAAAATGTAAAACAAGTTTTAAAGAAAAGAAAAAAAACTAAACTTTCAATATTTTCTTTTCTTCCAATAATTTTAATAGAGAAAAAGCAAAACAAAACGAAAACAAAGAAAACAACTCAGATTCCAGTTATCAAGCGATGTCTAAGAAGATTCCGTAAATGAATTCTATATGCAGAGGGTGGCTAAATGGGGATTTAAGGTTCATTGCTCTGGTTCTCCCATCCAACTCACAGCCTCCTGCAAACATTAAGAATCAGACCTTCGGTTCTTTTAAACCAGGAGTTTCAGTGTCAGAACTATCTCTTTAGGATGTCACAGATCTGCTGAACTGAATCTGAAATTTTGATGGCCACAATTCTGCATCCCTTATCCCAATAAACACAAAGTTTTGCTGATACCAAGATGCAAGTTGAATATTAATTGCAAATTGGAAAGCATGGATTTGTTGATTCTGAATGAGTCTGGAATTTGTAATTTCATATTTTGCCATGTTTGAATAGAAAAATTTATTTCTTATGTGAAGAAAAGATAATTTTGAATAATAAACTGGTAGCAGCTATAAATCAGCTTACATTGGGTCATTTTAGGAGTGAGCTAGGAAAGAAATTCCAACCATTGCCACTATTGTTATGTTTATTAAAATTCAGCATGATTGTTTGGATAGACTATAAATAATCAGATCACTTGTAATAATTATTTTTAGCCACTTTTTTATTCTAATGTTAAGATATCTCAAAACATTTTCAATGAACGTTCAATGATAAGAATAAAGTCCTCTAACATCCTAGAAAATTCAACAAGTTTATTATTACTATTTTTTAATCATAGACTATAAAGTAAAGTTTCAAAGGAACGCTATTCACAGTCACAAATACACTATGGGACCTGAAAGGAATATTATAGAAATTATAACCCAGAATGTGATGTCCTCATGAGAAAAACGACAATATTTCAGCACAGCAGCTTTTGAAAAAAGTTAGATTTTGCTCCAGCAACAGAATGTATCTGCCTATTCATTCATTTGAAAATTTAACACTGTCAACCACAGGAAAGTAAGAGGCCACCACAGAACTGTATGCTTTAACCATTACCTTGTCCTCAAACTGCTTTAAATTCAACATTATCATCATCATCACTGTTATAATCCCAGGGAATTTGGTGTAATTTGTTTAGCTCTAGAATCTCAAGCAATTTGTTCGAGATTATTCCATGGCAAAAGAACAGACAAGTGGTACCAGAGGGTGGGATCTGGAAACATTTTCACCTCCTTCCCCGGTTCTAAATCTTATGATAGAGAACACAAACGTGTGTAACAGTTTTGATCAAATTATATTTTTGATGATTGAGCCATGACATTACAATCTCTATTTTTCATTTATTTTTATATTGAAGTATAATTTACATAGAGTGAAATCCCCAATTTTATGTAGAGAGGTTGATGAGTGTTGACAAATAGACACCGGTATTTAACCCGCATCTCTTTCAAAATATAGAAGATGTGCTTTATTCTAGTAAGCTCCTTCTTGCCCTTTTCTTGTCTCTCCTCATACTTGCTCTGCAAAAAGACAACTAATTGATATTCTTTCATCACAGTTTATTTCTAGCCTGTTGTAGAAATTCCGGTGAATTTTTTACTTAGCATAATGTCTTACCATGATAAGACACATCCATTATTTTGTGTTTCATTTGTCCTTTCTTTCATATAGCCTAGTAGAATTGCATTATGTAAACATCCCATGATTTCTTTATCTCTTCTTCTGTTGACGGACATTTTGGTTGTTTCCAGTTTGAGATTTTTATAATTAAAGCTGTTAAAAACATTCTAGTGCAAGCTTTTCTTTTTTTTATAAAAATGTATTTTTATTTCTTTTGATAAATATCTAGAAGTGTACTTCGTGAATTATAGGATAGATATATGCTTAACATCTTTTCAAAAAACCTGCTAGATTCTTCTTTTCAGTGTGGTTATACCATTTTACACTCCCACCAGCAGTGTGTCAGATTGCCAGTTGCTTCAAATCATTGTCAACAATTAATATTGTAGGTCTTTTTAATTTTGGCTGTTCTAGTATGTATGCAGTGGTATTTCATTATGGTTTTAATTTGCCATTTCATGAGGAATAACGGTATTACACAATTTTTCATGTTCATTGGCCATTTGACTGTCTTCCTTGTGAAGTTTCTATGCAACTCTTTAGTCCATTTTTCTTATTATTCTGTCCAAGTCTTTTATCTTTTTATTAATAAGTTGAAGGAATTCTTCAGATATTCAGGATAAAAGTCTTTAGTCAGATATAGGTATTGCAAACATTTTGTCCCAGTCTGTGCCTTGCATATTCATTTTCTTAATGGTACCTCCTGATGAGCAGGCATTTTTAATTTTGATGAAACTCACCTTATCAATTTTTTCTCTCCTGGTTAGTTCTTCTACGTTATGTCTGAGATGTATTTGCTGACCCTAAGGTCTTCTATGCTTTCTTCTAAAAGATTTATAATTTTAGCTTATGAGGAAACTACTATAATTATTTTCACTTGACAGATGAAGAAACTGAGGCACACACTGGTTAAGTCACTTGCCTGAAGTTTAACATTACGTAAACCAGGACTTGAACTCATGCAATTTTTGCTTACCACTGCTGGCTAGGCTCCCATGGATTACGTTACTGCGGAGAAAATGTAAGCAAAGGATTACATCCTCTTTTTGACTTTTGAATACTTTTTCAAGGAGCATATACTACTGTATCATTGAACATTTATGTTCTATGGAGAACAGTTTGGGAGATGTATGCCCAATAAATATTCATTGACTGAATTAAACTTCGATAATAGAAAAAGACATTCGACATTCTACTTCCCAATGGTCTAGTATTTTGAAAGCATGTGAGGGTATTCCATAGAACTTATAAATTTCTGTGTGTTCCCAAGTACAGGAAGGTTTATTGTCTCTTTATTGTTCTGATCTCTCCTTGAATCATCCTTATATCTAGTTATCAGCAAGGTGGTTTTTCCTACCTGCCCTGGCTCTGGCAGGCATTACCAACCCTAAAACTTGGAGTTTATTTATGGCTGTGAGTACAACACAGAAACCATTTTAGGAGCATTGTAGTAATAATTGACTTCACGTGTCAGCCCCCTTCTCCTGAGCTCTTTTGGAACCTGAGGTTGCCAGATAAAAATGCAGAATGGTCGGTTACATTTGAATTTCAGATAAACAAAGAGTTTTTTTAGTATAAATGTGTTCTATGCAATATTTGGGATATTCTTATACTGAAAAAGATGTTGGTGAGCTGTAGATTTATTTGTTAAATGGGACAACTTTAGTTAGGGTAAGGTATGTGTCTGGTATATGGGGAGAGAGCCTTCTTTATTAGCCTAAGCCCCCAGTGTCTTTAGTGTGGGTGTGTCATGGCATCCAGATCTCCCCTCTGCTGGAGGGTAAATGTCAGACGTGTAAATTCTATAACCCGTAAAAAAGAAGAAGTCATACGTAGGAGGACAACAATGCATTCATAAAAATGTTTAAAGATGTTCTAAGGATATTTAGCACTCAAGTCTACTAGGAATGGTAAGTGCCCTATTATACCATGTTATTATCATAACTGTCAGGAACAAGGAATGGAATGGAGGATAAAAATTACAAAATCTTCCCCATTAAAGCACATTTAAGTTTAAAATCATGGGATAAAACTTAATTAAGTGCCAGAAGTTATGTTAACATAATGTTGAGTTTGCAGATTTAAATACACAAAAGTGAGGCAATCTAGACACTAAAAGTTCCCTAGCAACATTAACTCATTCACATCATACCTTGTGTATAATAAAGGCAACATTTAGCAACCAGAATCCTCATTCATAGCACAAAATATGTGCAATTCAAGATCATTAACATTTTCCACATTTTTATATTTATTTCAAAGGTGCAATATCCTCATTACACTAATGTAGAAAGAATTACTCAGTCTTAGAGTTAAAAATTCTTTTCAAACATATTTGTTTATCTCACAGTCTTTCATTAAAGTCATAATTAACTTGGGTTGTATTTTGTTTCAACCACACAGAAAAAAGTCATTTTTACGTTTAAAGAATGTTAAATACAGCGTAAATCTTCACTTTCCACTTCCTAAAATTATTTCAAACTTGCTATCTCTATAGTTCTTATTCTGAAAAATACATCATTATTTATCACTCTACTATAATTTCTCATATTTTAATAAACACTGGGGAGGCCTTATAACAAGGAAATCCTGGCTGCATCACTTACTGTGTGATCACAGTCAAATTATATCATCTCCCTGTGCCTCAATTTCTCCATTTGTAGAACTGAGATAATAAGAGTACTTGACTTATAGGGGTGTCATAAGAAATAAATCAGTTGATATCTGTAAAATTCTTAAAGTAATACGTGGCACATGGTAAAGAGTGAGCTACAAATTTTTAGTGTTCACAAATAGCAAAATTACAGATATATAGGTACAGAAGATTTTATGTTACTCTTCTTAGATTTCTATAATTAGAATTCTAGAACACTTAAAACAGTTTTAGTAAGTCTATAGTATTTTTTTTTTTGAGGAATATTGGCCCTGAGCTAACATTTACCACCACTCTTCCTATTTTTGCTGAGAAAGATTGGCCCTGAGCTAACATCTGTGCCTATCTTCTCTATTTTATATGTGGGATACCTGCCACAGCATGACTTCATGAGGAGTGCGTAGATCTGTGCCCAGGATCCGAACCTGCGAACCCCAGGCTGCCAAAGCGAGCACGCAAGCTTAACCGCTATGCCCCTGAGCTGACCCCTATAATATTTCATCTTTTAAAGGCATCTTTTAAGTTTATAGGTTTTTAAAATTTTTCTTATGAGTTTCTGCTTGTGACTAAAGTATGAGAAAGTTGTTCAAGCTTATTAGTAATCATTGAAATAAAAATCAACATGAAAATTATCTTTTATTGTACACCTGCAAAAATAACTAAACTGAGTAAGACAGGCAATACCAAATGCTGGTGAGAGTCCAGAGCACATGGAATTATCAAACTCTGCTGGTGTGAATGTAAATTGCTACAACCATTTGGTACAACTATTTGGCAACTGTTACCAGTAACTAAATTTGACACATGTATATCCTATAATTTAGCAATTCCAGAAACCCATGTGCTTGTGCACCAAAAGAAATTACAGGGTGATCATAGTAAAAGTATTCATAATAGCTAAGAACTGGAAACCACCCAAATTCCTATCAACAGTAGAACAAATTGGACAAATTGTGGAATATTCATAAAATTACTTTAAAGCGAAGAGAATTAAGGCATTACAACTGCACTCAACAGCATGGATGGTTCTTACAAACAAATGTTTAATAAAAGATGTAACAAAAGAGCATACGTAGTATGATTCCAATTACATAAAGCTTATTATCAGGAAATTTGGCCTATGGTATTATAAATGAAAATAATTCTTCCTTTTGGGGAGGAGAAATTAGGGCTTCTAGAGAGCCACTAATGTTCTGTCTTTTTTTTCCGGGTGCT
This sequence comes from Equus asinus, assembly GCF_041296235.1. Classification (NCBI taxonomy): domain Eukaryota; kingdom Metazoa; phylum Chordata; class Mammalia; order Perissodactyla; family Equidae; genus Equus; species Equus asinus. The sequence continues at coordinate 57,636,298 of NC_091792.1, read as the reverse complement.
GGTGATAATTCATTGAGCTGAACCCTTATGACCACGCTTCTGTAGCATATGTTATATGCCAATTAAAATAAAATTAAAAAACTCAGAAAACGATTTTAATTTTAGAAGCAAAAAACCCCAATTTTTGTGGTTTGTATTCCCATCTTTCTAGTTCCCTATAGGATTCTTTCAGAAACCAATGTCCACTTAGAAAAGAAAAAAGTAAGCTAATTCATACCCTTATCATACCAAATTGCCAAAATAGTTCATTAGAATTGAAGGAAATACATGCAATGCTTTGATGAAAAATATACGAATGAGGTAAACCTAATCTTAAATAGTTTCCAGTTTTAGAATGATCCAAGGGACAATCAGAACAAAGATTTGAGAAACAGAATCGGGAAGTGGTGAACTCACAAATGTGCTTGTTGGAGGCAATGGCGACTGGAACAAGGGCAAGGCAGCGATAAGACGCTGAGCTCAAGCTGGTCCCTTGGGAAATAAAACTAAGGCAAAACCCACAATTTGTAAGGATATCTGAGAGACGTATTGAAAGCCTTCCATACTAAGTGTGTTCTATTTAATATTACATTGCGTAATTAGGAAAATATTGTTAGGGTAAGCATTTAATTTGTGTTAGCGATAAATCATAATCGGATTTTTTGTAGTTCAGGATACATTGGGATATGTATGAGCGTGATATTAATAATATGAGTTCAGATTTTAAGGCAAATTTAACACCTCATTTTAAGGGGGAAGATTCTCTCCCTAGGAAAATTATAGAGTTAATTTAATAAGTGAAGAATTTATGTATTTTAGGATCCCAAGAGACTTTTGTGAACAACTGGCAGAAGTCAGAAGCAGATAAGAGCTCTCATCTAGGTCAGTGGAAATAGTTCACCATAGTTGAGAGATCCCAAGACTGACTTAGCCTGCAGAGGTCCAGAGAGCAAGGGCTCTATTTCAAGTGAGGCTGCTCAAACCAGTCTGAAGAAGCTCAACCTTTTCCCACGGCCCAGGGGCAAGCGCCTAGAAGCAAATTATTAATTCACACCTAAAACAAAAATATTAATTTGAACCATACAAAATTTCTATTTTTATAGGTCACAAGAGCCAAATGTTGGTAATTTCATATGATTTAGCTTGATATATACACAAACAGAGAATAATTGTTAACAGTGGAAACTGATCAGAGAACACGTGGTGAATACAGATGATGGCAGTCCACTCTTTGGGGACTACTCTGACCACAAGCAACACGAAGGTGCAAAACACACGTGACACTTGTACTTTGCCAGCGTTATGTATTTAATCTAACCAAAGATAATAAAACTTTAAGGAAGAAGGTTTCTTAATGATTTAAGGGCATCCAAAACTTACAATATTTCCCTTACCACACTTGTGATTGGTAACCCTCTGGGAAAAATAAAGATTTTTTTTTTAACTTAAATATTGACTTTTAATATTAACCCTGACATGTAAGTTTTTAAGAAAAGAGTGGCTGATAGATTTAGAAATGCAACCAATGCATGAGCTAATACACAGAAGGTGGCCATGTTTTGATCCTGCAAACTTATTTTTCACTCAAATTTGTCATTAAACAAACAAACAAAACAATCACGAAATTTGGGCTTCATTATTCCTAGTAATAGAAACATCAGTGTCTCATAGGATAAAGATTGTATAATAGAAAACCTTCAGTATTGGCTTTTCTTTTTCTTAACTATTCAAAGAACGATATTTCCAGCTTAGCAGAAAAAAATACATTTGCTTTATCAATTCCAAAGTCATCGCTCTTTTAAGAACAAGAATCTTAGGCTATATAACAAGAATCTTAGGCTATAGAACTTAATGATACAGCCACAGAAATTCTGAATAACATAATTTCAGATACAAAAAGAGACTGAATCTCTAGATCAAGAAATTACATTTTGTTAAAAATGTATGAAAGATGTAACTGGGCATTGGTGACCAATTTCATTAAGTGAGCTATGACTTTATTGAAACAAAACAAAACAGGCATGTGTCTATTGAGTTCTCAAGGGCTAGATTATTCAATGGAAATTTATTTCTACCAGAATATCAGAATGGAAATAGCTGGACAAAATTCACGCTAGTGCACAACTCATTTATTCAATAATCATTTATCTCTTTAGAAAAAGTATTTACATAGTGAAATAATTTAATACAGGTTATAAGACTTTATTTCAGTTTTCACTTCTATTTATGCTCCAGACTTATCAGCTTAGGTTATTTAAACTCTTACACATTTGAATTTCTCCTTTCATTCCTCCATGAGTTGAGTGCCTTAAATTATGCACGAGCAGCTCCATTGTTCACCTTGTAGATATAACATCATCAACATCCTAGTATAGTTATTTGAAAATCCTCAGCTCCGTGGCTTTTTTGTACATGATAGTCTGTAAAAAGATTGGAGCAAAGAGCTTATACCCTGAGTCCAGCAGAAGCTGGTTCCTGTTGGCACTGTATTCTCCCAAACAATAGTGTTCCTACTACTGAATTACTATTACAAAGGGAGATTGTCACCATATCCTACCGATACCATGGATTGTCACCTATCCACAAACACTGATAAAAGTTGAAACACAGACATAGTGATCACATCCTCCATGCTTATTTTTCTTAAACTTGAAATTTAATTTTGTGATATTTAGGTTGTGAAAGTAAACACACTTGAAATTTTAAGGTCAAATGGACAGAAAGGAAAATTTCTTCATCTTAAAATTTTAGTTAATTTCAGGATAAAATTTCCATCTTTGAAACAAAATCAATTTTAAAATTTAAACTCTCTATATTACTAGCAAATCAAAGATTCTACTTTTATCAAGATATAATTTTTCTGGAGACTTTTGAAATGATATCAAAATCTACCTAATAAATTGGGTGTGTTCAATTTGATATTGATAAAAAGACAGATCTCTATAACAAATAATTAAAAAAATGAAAGTCCAAATGAATTTATGATCTCTAAAAATTACAAGAAGTATTGGAATAAAACAGGAGAAAAGAAAGTTTTATAATCTTAAGTAGGAAAGTCTTCTTATGCAAGAACCAAAAAGCAGACCCCATAAATCCCTGCTACTCAAAGTGTGGACTGTAGACCAGCAGCATGCACATCTCGTGGGAGCTTATTAGAAATATCGAGTCTCACACTTCACCCCAGTGTGCTTTAACAAAATCCCTAAGTGATTTGTATGCACAGTAAGCAGTTCTTCTCAACCCTGTCTGCACCCTAGCATCACCTGGGGGACTATCTCCAGTGTCACCCCAATCAATTGAATCTGAATCTGTAGGGGGAGGGGGCAAGGCTGCAGTCTTTTTATAAAGGCTCCTTCATGATCCTAATCTGTAGCATGAATTGAGAACCACTGTTTTTGAGAAAATTGTGAATGATTAACTCTTTGATGCTTGAACAAAGTTAAAAAGATGAAGATTCAGAGAAAAATATTTGCTATGTGTTTATAGCAAAGAGTTAATTTTCCTAAAGTGTCAAAGAATCCTTCAAATGACTGATGAAAAAATTCCCAACCCAGGCAATATAACCAGTCACTGACCGTGTCCTGAACCTTCACAGATGAGTACATGCAAATCCCTAACAAACCTCTAACAGATGATCAAACTTACAAACGACGAGGAAACTACAATTTTAAATAACAGCGACATGCTATCCTTCTCCTGACTGACTAAAATTAAAAGAACTGATGACATCCTTTGCAGAGAAGGGTGTGAGAAAGTGGGAACTCTCCCAACATCAATGAGAGTGCAATTAGCATTTCCCTTTTGGAAGGCAAATGGGCAATACCTGTCAAAATTTTAAATGCACGGATAATTTGTAACAACAATTTCACCCCTTGGAATCTTTACCATAAGGAATATTCACACAATTGTACAAATATATATGTATCCATTATGGAGAAAAATTTGAGACAAACTACTTGTTCATCACTGCTTGATTGTTAATTACTGCAAAACTTTACTATGGGAAGCTATTCAGTAGTTAAGAGAATGTTGTAAGTCTATGATACTGACACAAAGAAATTTATAAAAAATTGTTGAGTTAAAAGAACAATTTATAGACTTTTTTGGCGTTCTTTTTATTTAAAAATGTTGTCTATAAATTGGAAGTCTGGCAGAACATCCATCAAACTCTTAAAATTGGTACCTTTTAGGGTGAAAGATACAAGGGTGGAGCAGCACACCTTAACTTGTAGCATTTACACTGTGCTATTTCTTTTATCTGGGCTGCCTGCAATACTTTTGTGCTTAAGAATCTCTACATCTACAGTATTGCTTAAAAAGTTGATTCCCCAGAAGTAGCCTGATACATTACTGTGAAGGGAGGTAAAGAGACAGAGAAAGCAAGCCATTTTGTCATTTTTCTTTGAATTGCAACGAACAGTGAAAAACTAACCTACACAACTATGTAAACTTTTAGAATTTCCTTTAAAAATGAGACTATTAGATTTAAGTACTTTTAAGTTTTAGAAGTCATTTCATAAGTCATCTTATATTAGATAACGACAATGAACAACGAAAGTTTGTGACATGCCTAAGGTAACACAAGTGAAATTAGGTCACAAGAAACATGTTAGGCAAGAGAAAGTCTGGTGGAGAGATCAAGGCTGGCAAATTCCAATTGCATTACAGCACAGTGCGGTAAGAGTATTGGAAAAATCTAGGGTACAAAAGTCATGTAAGTAACCGCTCTTATGCTGCTAACCAGCGTTGCAATCTATTGCCACAACACCCACTTTAACAGTAGTACAAACATTAAAACATCAGTTGTTGCCAGGGACTGGGGGCTGGGAGAGGAAATTGACCATACAGAGCCACAAAGAAACTTTTTGACATGAAAATATTCCATATCTGATTTGGATGATAGTTAGATGACTGTGAGCATTTGTCAAAATTTGTGGAACTATATACCTAAAAAGAGAGAATTGCACTTCAAAATTTGGCTTTAAAAATAAAACACAACATGAATAACAAACAAAACAAAACATCTACCAATACCTACTCAGAGAGTAAGCTGAAATAACCTAACAAGATAGAACATTAAAATTTTATAATATAAGGCTTTATTTTAAAAACAGCCTGCATAAATCCTTATCTTTAACATTTATTGAAAAAAAATATGTATGTATAAGAAGATGCAGAGATCTTCAGATTTCTTTATGGTTCACAAACGTCTCATTCTTTGACACTAGTTCCTGGAAACACTTGGCAAACTAAATCTAAACATAAACAGAAATATGAATAATACATATTGTGTTGTTTTTAAAATTTGTTCTTCTACTGTGTTAGTTGGGCAGTGTGAACTTCATATAAATATGAAAGCAGTCATTGGATTTTGATTTTTGTTCATATTTATAGAGACTGAAATAGCATGTTCTTGGATAATGGAATCTTGAGTATAACTAAAATGTTACTTAAACTTTAGATTACTCCAATGTTTATATAACTGAAATGAAACTACACACCATGTACCAGGGACTTTAGCTTAAAACCACTTGTTAACACTGACAATGCGCATTCCTATGAAAATCTTGTTAATATAATTGTCCTGCCTTTTATTCACTTAAATAAACAAGTGATCCTTCCACCAATAGACACCTTTCAATATGTAAATGTGCAGTGACCTCCCCCAATAGCCACCTGTTACCTCAAGTGGTGAAGGTCTTGTACTTGCAGGTTATGTTTATCGTTTACAAAATTTATTTCTAAAATTAAAAAAGCTTCGTGACAATAACATAAAGTATTCCTCCGGGGAAGCAATAAGGTAGAGGCATGATTCTTTTGCCTCTTCATCAATATTGACACATTCAAAACCAAAACCAAACCACCGAAACCAATTCGCATATAGAACTTTCTCTATAGTCTTAAAGATTAATTTTATTTGGGATCCTCATATCCTCAACAAATTAACACACTAGCCATTTTTCTTTCTGATCTCCAGAGCAGACGCACAAAGTCATTGTTCCCAAGGCAACGGGACAAGCCCCACCCCGAGTGGCTGTTAAACCTCTGTAACCTGCACTACACAGGAGCTCTTTACTGCTAGAGCATCAAACCAATTCCAGAAGCAAGGCCACTTGAGAATGACAGATTAGCTTCTGGGAAGGTTGACTTAGCACAGTGGGGAGCTGGCTTAAACATGAAGAGGCAGAGCAGAAATAGAGATTCCCTGAATGGAAAGTTATTTTTCTATTGGCGAGGTGAAGGAGAGAAAAATCTGCAGGGTCACAGCCATTAGCACTTGAAATTTTTATTCAAGTTTAATAAAAAATGTCATATAGAGATCAGATCACATCATTAGTTCTAGAGGGATAGACAGGGAAAGTATAAGTGACATCGTCTTCAGGATGAAATAAGAAATGATATGAAGATAGCTGAGTTACATGTAAACTTTTCACATGTGTTGCAAGTATAAAAAAAGAAATCAATGAATCAAAGCATTCATATAAATATATACATATCTATAATATCTCTGATTGACTTTATAATGAAAATGTGCTACCCTTCCCTAGACACTTATTCTTTGGGGAAGTGCCTGGAACCTATAGAGAGTAGAATAAGGACTAGCCTTTAGAAGAGCAAGCTGTGTTGGTTCAAGAAAAATCTTCTCAAAATAGATGAGCATCCAGGGTCCAGCCTGGTGGCATAGTGGTTAAGTTCTCACCCTTCACTTCAGGGCCCAGGGTTCACAGGTCTGGATCCCTGGCACAGACTTACACACCGCTCATCAAGCTATGCTTGTTGTACGTGTGTATGTTGTTGTACATGTGCCACATACAAAATAGGGGAAGATTGGCACAGATGTTAGCTCAGTGGCAATCTTCCTCAAGCAAAAAGAGGAAGACTGGCAACAGATGTTAGCTCAGGGCCAATCTTCCTCACCAAAAACAAAAGAGATGAGCATCCAAAGGGGAGGCATCTTTACTCTAGCATGGGGAAGATAGCACTGGCTCAGGAATCAGCATCTGACAGGTCTGAATTTGAGTCTCAGTTCTATCACTATTGGTATCCAGTCAGAGTTTGAGTTTTGGTGCTATCATGATGACATTATGGCCAGGGACTCACACACAAAGCCTATATCCCAACTGCTGCTCACCCCTTCTACCCAACTGAGGCAATTGAATCCAAATGGGAAACGTTGCAAAGTCGGCAAGAGCCAAGTAAACCATCAATGTTCACTAATGGATGGCTTTCCTATAATAGTTGAGTTGATACCTAGATTAGTCAAATTCACAAAGACAGGAAGTAGAATGGTGGTTTCCAGGAGCTGAGGGAAGGGGGAAGAGGGAGTTATTGTCTAATGGGTATGGAGTTTCACTTTTGAAAGATGAAAAGAGTTCTGGAGATAGATGTAATGATGGCTGCACAACAACGTGAATGTACTTAATCTCATTGAACTGTACATTTAAAAATGGTCAAGATGGCAAATTCTATATTATGTGTATTTTACCACAATTTAAAAAAATAGTTAAAAAAGAAAAGTTGAGTTGAAAAGTCTATAAAGCCCTGTGTCCTAAATAAAGCCTTGATCTTTTAACACCGTTTAATCTAAGGACTCAGTTTTGCAAAACAAATCTTATTTAACTTAGAAAAGTAGTGGTATGTGTGAAGGAAATGGATAAGAAGGAGATCTGGAGGGGATCTGCTCCTGGAAAGCAGTCCTTGTCCAGGTCTACTTATTAGGTGGACCCAGAAGGCAAGAAGAAATAATCAGGGGCACTTCAGTAATCTTCAGGAGGTAGAAACGTTATTGTTTTTTTGTCAACATCATGTCACTCCAACTAGCATAGCTGCTGGAACATTGTTGGACCTCAATAAAAAGTTGTTAAATAAATTAATACATCTGTCCTCTAGTAAAACACAGTTCTGTTAGTGGCCTGTGGTCTTGCTAATTTGATCACATTAATTATTTCCCCCTCTCCTGAATGGAGATGAATAAGTTATTCAGTTTCTGTGGGACTCAGTTTCATCATCCATAAAATGCACTCCTCCCTCTCAAGATTGTGACATTATATATAGGTGTGTGTATCTGTGTATACATATGTATTTATATATATATATATACATATATTTAAAACATACATTTAAAATAATGCTCGACTTGGCACATTGTAGGTACTTAGTAAATAGTAACTATTATTTCTTCATTATTGTTATCATAATGAGCTTATTTTAGACAGGTATGATATAGATCTTGCCTCATTCTTTTGCTTAGCTTGTAATGAAAAAGCTTGCTATGAAGAAGCGGTCCTTCTGCCACTCAGTATATAGTCCACAGATACATCTCTGAAGTATAAACAATTTAGAGACAAAGCTTTAATTATGAACCTGTCAGAGTTAATAAAAGTCAATATATATGTTGATTCATTGATTTCTTCATTCATCCTTCCACCATCTTTTAATTAAAGGCCTACTGTGTGCTGAGCACCATTCTAGGATCTAAGAAGGCCCTGCTTTCCAGGTACTCAAACAGAGGAAATAAACAGGAAGGCAAGTGATTATGGTGAAAAACAATGATCTGAGCTCGAGAATAAGGATACTGGCAAAGTTTTGGAATGCTTTCCCTTCCAGCTTGCTTAGGACCTCGTTGCACAGGCTGTATAAATCCACACAAACTTTTTGAACTGGGATACAAAGGAAGTATCGTGGTTAATTAGGAACATAATTTATTTCCAAGTGGAAGATGAGGTAGAGGGAGGAGAGGTTGAGAGATTTTAGTTTCTATCTTCTGTCACAATAGTTAGTAACTCTGGGGCTCACTTATATTCTCTCACCCACATATCTTCACCTCTTTCCTTCACAGCTCTTATGAATAGTGAGATAAATTACAAAGTCCTGAACGTAAGGCAATTTGCTAGCTTTGGGCATTCTGAACTGTTACAACTATGTCGTATTACCTAGTTGTGCCTTACTTACTACCCTAACTGTACATTTAGTAATGGCTGGGCTGTCCATTAAACACATTTCTTACAACTAAAATTATTATAAATCACATTATCAATATGCAAGAATTTAAAAAATTATTCGCTGGAGGAGTAAAGTATTGAAGATGGAAATCTAAGTTCATTAAGTATATATCATACGTATCTTAATAGTAGAACATATAGGCATCCACAAATCTCTAGTCTCCCTCTGTGACTATATATTTACTGATGTAAGCGTTAGGAAGAATCTGGAGTACTTTCGTACAAGCATAATTCATGATTCAGTAAGCATAAATCAAAATCTCTGGGATGCAAAAAATTCTAGAATCCCTTGAGTAGTGTGAAACAGATGGCGAGTTAGATTTCACAGGTCTCTACGTATATGTGATTGGGATTTCATTTTTTCACACGTACAATCCCACAGTTCTATCTTACCTCCATACTGTACGTATGGTAAAACTGAAATGTTTGAAGAGTTATTAAGATCTATTTATGTTAGGAAAGCAAAAGTATCCTTACTTCATTAAAAATACCAGCACATTTAAAAAAAGTAATGAAATGAAAAAATAATTGTATTTTCCATAAATCCTCTTCTCCTTCGAAGAAGAGGGAGGTAATACAATCATGTGTTGCTTAACAACGGGGTAGGTTCTGAGAAATGCATCAATAGGTGATTTCGTGGTTGTGCAAACATCAAAGATTGTACTTACATAAATCTAGATAGTATAATTACTATACACCTAGCCGTATAGTACTGATCTTATGAGACCACCATCATATATGTGATCTGTCATTGGGCGAAATGTTGTATGTGATGCATGACTGTACATATGTTGGAAGGACGAGGAAAGAACGTATACTGCTCCTTTAAAAGTGACCCTACTTATCTATTCAACTATTCTTCCAGGCATAACCCCCACTATACATGGCAACAAGTGAGTTTGAATGAAGTCTGTAGCAGATGTTATAGACTGTGTATTTGTAATGGGTGGGAAGTTTGGATTGAGAGAGTCAAAGACGATGAAGAGAACATTTGAAAACTAGCACCCAAACCAGAGAAATAGAAACCAGAAACCAATGGTATATAAAAGCATAACATGAAGATAATATATTGTGTTAGAATTGAATTCTGTGATCAAGAAAACTGGAGAGGACAGAAAGGGCAAAAGAATGGAGACAGGGAATGTATCTAAATCTGGTTTCAGGAAACTTCCCATATACGACGTCCTATAGAGGAGAAACCAGTACTGATCACTGTGAGCCAAGTGACACAGTTCCTGTAGCTGTCAGAAAAGATGGCAACTGTGGAAGCAGGCCACTGGAGCTAAGAAAACTATCTCCTTGATTGAACTCCTGTCTCCACCTCGGGCATGTCTTTACTTCTCTGAGTCTGTTTTGGCATAATAATGGGAATAAAAAATACCAAAGGAAGGTAGTTTCACCATTTTCACAAAGTTGTTGTAAGAATTCAACACCTTTATACACACTAGCACTTTGGAACATATAAAACACTTCACAAATGCAAAGTGCATTTAGAAAACTTGTAAGTTCCTTCTCTGTCTCTTTGAAATGTATCTAAATCTTTTTAAAAGCTAAATAATCCTCTTATCAGCTTTAAGACCCGGGAATGTTTTTATCAAGGACCTGGGAGCTAGCTCTTTGAAACATAATCTTCAAAGAAGACAGGGCCCCATCTCCTGCTTTCTGTGGGAGGGGAGGAGGCTAACTTTGATGGGCACTTCACTCCATAACTATCTCCTGTAATAAAGACATGAAAAGTTGATTTATCCTTTGCATAAAGCCAATTAACACTAATGGTCTCCCCAGTTTCCAAGCAAATTTCGGATGAGCTATGTGTGGCAAATAGCACTGTGGAGTACTCTTGAAGACTAGTTATTGTCTATCTTGTGAATATGTACATAATGGGTTGAATCTGCTTGACTATATAAAAGGGTGGGGTTTCTTTCTTTCTTTGAATCTCTTTCAAGAATTGCCTGTGATGCGCATCATATTCTGGTTTAGTAGTTATTCAATAGCAACACTGCTTCTTTCTCTTCTATCTTTGTGAAGAGGTTTTCTGGGCTTAAAAGAGATTTCAGTTTTAATGATCTTTCCACAACAATAGCACAGTGTTTAATATCATTGAATGGTGCTAGGCTGCCTGAGTGTAAATCACAGCTTTGCCGTTACTAGTTGTATGACTGTTGACAAGTCACCTAACATCTCTATATCCAAGATTGTTAATTTCTAAAATGGGAACATTGATACTTAGCTCTTAGGGATATTATAAGAATTGAATGAGATAACACATATAAAGCACCTCAAACAGTATCTGGAACATGGGTGGAACTATATGGCTTAATTATCAATATTATTCCATTCATACCACACAATTTATATGGCTCTGGCTGTCATAAGCTAATTCAATTATGTTCATTAATCTTTAGAATTGGAAAAGACTTTAGGAATTGTCAGGGTTCACTTAACTTTCTGAAAAGTGAAACGATTTGATAAAGGTTGTGCAGTTTGGCTAAATTGGGACTAATATTCAGGTCTTTTGATTACCAGTTTAGTCTTTCCTCGTCTATACAACACTCCTTTTCTCCTGCAGTTTAGTTGTTGTAAATTGATATACGGTTGAAAATACTGTCTCCCTTCCATTTGAGGGAAACATAGTCTCCAGATTAGCAGGAAGAATTATACTAAGTGAAGAGAAAAAGAAAATGTTGAAAGAGAAAAATTCATCCTGCTCAACCTCGCTTTATTCCATGGCAACTGCAGTTGATGTAAATTTAGTACCAGGTCTAGATAAATAAATTTATTGATAATGATGGTGATGATGACCACAATGTCTTCTGAGTGATAATGATGGTAATGGAAATGCTGATAATGATCACGTATATCAATAGATGGTGATGGTGAAGTTGATGGGGGTATATTGTAATGATTAAAAGTACCCTTGGAAGGAAAAAGAAAAAGTCATTTATGTACATTTTTCCTAGTCTAGGCATCTCCACCAATATCCATGATGGATTATCTTTCTGACTCTGATCATATACTTCCAGCGAATACATGGATCTCTGTATGCAATTGTTTAGGTAATATTTCCCCTCTCTTTTGAATTCTTTCCTTTTAAATAATAAAATTTTCCAGGAATTACATCTTTAATTCTATTCCATCTTGTGTTGCCTCTGAGATGGCTTTCATTGGTTCCTGTTCATATAACAATATTTCCAGCTGCTTTTGATTTCTCTGATTCATTGTAATGTATGCAAATATCATCCTTATCATATGGTTTGCCCAAAACCTCGTAATTCAGCAAGCTTGGAAATGACTATTCATATTGACTTCCACTCTTAGAAGTAAAATATACTTCCATCTATATTTTGAGTCCTGGACCTCACTCTCATCTATTTGAAGTTTTATCATATATATCTACATATCTATATTTATGTCTATATTTTGAACAGAAACAGATGGCAGTAAATACCTATTCCTTAAATTATTCCACCATGACTTCAAAATTATCTTAACAAGGTGCCTCCACTCCTCATCCTTTGCTTCATATTGTTCTCCTTCTGGGAAAGTAGCATCTTCCACACACCTTGATTTGAAATCTTGTGATTCACTTTACTTCATTCCTCTTCTCTGATGTCTAAATGTAGCCAATGATGAAATCTTCATCATTTTTCTTTGAAAGTCTATGTCTTTCCTAATCCTCTCTTCAACTGTTTTGCTGCCACTCTGATCTTGATTGTCAATAATTTATACCTCCTGCAGCAGTTTTCTTATTTGTTTCCTTGACTTTATCCTCCCCACCTCCAAACTAGTTCATATGGTGTTTCCTAACCAATCACTTTACAAAGGCATTCTGGAAAATGTTGTATAAAGTGCACAGCGGCACCTTAGTGCTTATATCTGACCACTTTTGAGTGCTTGTCAAGATCTTCTATTATCTTGATTCTACTAGAGTTACATGATCTGATTTCCATTATTCTCTAAGATGCGACACCCTCAAGATATTGAGTTTTTCTTTTTTTTCTTTTTTTAAGAACTCTGCAATACGTATTGTCTGTTACTAATTTCAAATCTTACATAGCAACAATAACAAAAACCTATACAAACACACAATCTATTAGCAGTATACTGAACTGTAATCTCATTGATTAGTCAAAATCTAACCATTTGTAGCATCCAACCTGAGTGCCACCTCTCCCATGAAGGCTTCCGGGTATGCTCCATGAATGTTGAAGCCTTCTAACATGCTATGAAGTACTTCACGCGCTAGTTCTTTCTGAAACCTTTCCTGAATTTAATCTATGATGATCTCTTACTAAAGAATAACACATTTGAAAAACAAATGTGTTGAAATATATGTGTCTTAATGTGTATTGTTTTCTCTAAAACAGTTCAGGAAACCACATACTTCAAGGATATGGCTATTGTTCAAACACTGATTCTTTTTAATATTGTCAGTGATGAAAAAATCATCTTTTGAGAATGGATTTGATTTTTGGCCACAATGAAAAGTAGTTCATGGTTAAGTCTGTGGAAAATGCCTGATCAACATGGGTAATGAAATTTCGTAGTAAAAAACAAAGTGTGACTCTGAAGCTATGAGTTTATCTACCTATTTTTGCAGAAATTATAGGCCAGTTCCGAAGAATAATTCTGACTGGCAGAATAGCTGGAATGAATAAACTGTGTTTCTTTACTACTAATGTGAAGACGATTCTTCCCCAGCCCCTTGTTTGGCAGCATCACTATGCATTTAGCCCAGGACGCGCCAGGGGTGAATCTCTCGCCCACCCCAGATCCAGGTATTGAGTGCATCCTGGCGCAGATGTTGTAATTTTGGGGGGTCATTCATCCACTGGTTTTGGGGGTGAGCCGTGGGAGGGGGAGAAAACTGGCTTGACTTGCTCCCACTGGCTGGGACACAGTGAATTGGTCCAGCAGCTGACAGCTGGCGAAGGAGTAAGGCAGGAGGAGGCGTCAGCCAGTGGCAAGCACCAAGCTGTGGGGCAGAGTTCCCAGGGACTGAGAGGGTCTGCGTCTGCCTAGAAGGTACCCGTATGCCTGAGGAATATAAATAGCAAATTAAAAACCACCATTACAGGTGGAGAGAAGCCATGCAAGAAAGGAAAACGTTTTGTATTTTAATTTTAAGAAGTGGTTTTTTTTTTTTAATTTTTCCTTCTTCTCTCCCAGTACATAGTTGTATATATTCAGTTATGGGTCCTTCTAGTTGTGGTCTGTGGGATGCTGCCTCAGCATGGCCTGATGAGTGGTGCTAGGTCCATGCCCAGGATCCGAACTGGTGAAACCCTGGGCTACTGAAGCAGAGCATGGGAACTTCACCACTCAGCAGGGGCCAGCCCCCTAAGAAGTGTTTTAAGGGCCTCTTTTTTCCTGCTGTTTGAACAGGGAGCCTTACGTTTCCACTTTGCACCGGGCGGGACAAATGGGGTAGCTGGTTCTGCTTTAAGTCGCTACCCCTCCATGGTTATCCAGAAACCCATTGTTTTTTTGTTTGTTTGTTTGTCTACCTAGTTTGGACCGAATTCTAACCTGGTTGCTCTTGTTCTTGGCTCTCAGTTAAGCACCTGATTACTGATGGTAACATTTTTAATAAAAAGACGTAGAAGAGAAACAATACAAAATTAGAAGCAAATGAAAAACCTAACACAACAACAGGTAGTGCAGGAAGATATTCTGCAATAACAGAATAGACAAACTGAGATGATCACTCTGTAAGGTTTACTTAAATTGTGTTAGTTGTTGAGACTAATTGAGGATTTCTGACAAAAGACTTATTAAACAGGTTGCTTAATGATATAGAAATGTTCATGTACAGACTAGATAGAATGTTCTAGTAGGTAGAATGATGGTTAAGTCTCTGGAAAAATATCTATGTTGCAGATATTTTAAGAATCCATTCGTGCTGACAATGTGAAAGAACTCTACAAGGGGGCCGGTCTGGTGGTGCAGTGGTAAAGTTTGCAATTTCCCGTTTGGCAGTCTGAGGTTGGCAGGTTTCAGTCCCGGGTTCGGACCTATGCAACACTTGTCAGACCATGCTGTGGTAGGCGTCCCACATAAAATAAAGGAAGATGGGCATGGATGATAGCTCAGGGCCAGTCTTCCTCAGCAAAAAGAGGAAGGTTGGGAGCAGTTAGCTCAGGGCTAATCTTCCTCAAAAAAAAAAAAAAGAACTCTATGATATTGACTAAGAAAAAAGTAGACAATTACAGATTCTCATAAGATAAATTAAACACTAGCTGTCAAACTGAAGTAAAATTTTATCTCCAGTTTTCAAATAGTCAACTCCTATTCACTTGATAATTTTGGTGAATTAAAATAAGAATACAATTTTGTTTATCTGGTTTCTTGTCCTAATTGATGCTTGCCTCTTCAGAAATCTTGAAGTGACTATAGTTTCAATAGTTGCAAGGTTCCTTTCGCAAGTAGGGTTCTGAGATAACTTGCAACCCTCTGGCCAACTCAGAGAGAAGTCACATGACTCTTTCAGCCCTAAACCCGCTAATGAAAGCTTGGAGAGAATTCTGGTTTTTTAATTCCGTACAGCACGCTTTCAGCTCTTTTGAGACTGCCCATGCAGATTGCTTTAAGCCTTTTCATTTACTCTTGCATGACCCACTTTTTGCCACATGCTATAGCTCCATGCTGATCTGAAGGATGCATTAGCCACAGACAATTGCAATAAGTAGTTTTCTTGAGAAACAGTTAGAACTCTCACTGAAATATAATGGACTTTCTAAAAACCCATCAAGGTCTCTTCTATCATTTCCTGGCTCTTCCAGTATTTTAACTCTATTGAGGGTCATTGGTGTCATCGAAATACAAACCCATTCAAGTAGCTGATGCCGACACACCAAGAGTTTCCTATCTAAAATTGTGATGAAATTTTTTTGGTGTGATAAAACTTACATTCATGTAATTCTTGTTTATACCACACTGTGAATATGATTACAGAAATTTAGCCTTTCTATGAACATTGTTTACGTTCAGAATAATTCTTCTGTAAGTTGTCTAACATCTCATTTTTCTTTGAAAAGCTAAAAATTGTCATGACAATAAAAAGTTTTTCATAAAACTGTCAATATTATATTTACATATAGTAAATCTATCAAATTTGTTCTTTCTTGTGCTCCTATTGTATCATTTATCCTTAAAGAAGAAAAAATGCCATAAATAATTGAGTCCGAGATTATTATTAACAACCAGAAGCTACTGATGCTTTATAAAATTATTTATAATCAAAATAATTTAAGGGTACCTTAAATATTATTGAATCTTCTGACACCTCTAAGAGGGAACACTAATATGCTTATTTACAAGAAAACTGTGATTCAAAAAGAAAAGTAACCTGTCAAAGAATGCAGGCGTAACAGGTGGTAGAGCAGGATGTAAAACTCCAGTTTGTCTTATTAAAAGCTTAGAATTGATTAATTATGTAAATTAATATTAATAAAAGTAAGATTACATATGAATGCTAGAGATGGAATCAAAATGCTTTGGGACCAGTGCGGGTCAGCAGATAACTTTTCCCTTTAGTACTTACACTGAATATTTTGCTAAAAAGAGAGAAGAATTTCATATGTAGGTGACCTGAAGAGGACTGAGTCTTCGAAGATTGATTTTGGGAGGAGGCATATCTTGGGCTGGGTGCATTTGCCTGGGAGGTTGTTTTTAATTCTGGAGTATCGATTAGAACAGGGATGAGGGACAGTCACAGAGGCTGGCTGCTTAGAGTATGCAGTGAGCTCTAAGCTCATGGAAGAAGTTTAAGCGGGAAATCCAGGCTTCCTTCTAACTTCTCTAACCTGGCAACCCAGGGTACAAAATGCATTAGGGATTCCAGTTTTGCATTTCTGCTGCCTCTTCCTCTTGACACAGTACACACAGGACAAAAAAAAAAAAAGAGAGAAATCCTTAAATCTCTTAAGATACAGGCATATATTTTAGAAAGTTAATTACTTTTTAGAGGGTACATTCTGCAAGAAAAAACACTGTCAAAACATTCTGCGATATCTCACACACACACACTTACATACATTTCATTTATTTAAAAACGAACTAGGAGGCATCATATAGAATAGAAAGGAAAACAACGATGTCATCAATAGGTCTTACATTACAGATTATTATTTAGCAGTTTCATGATCTAAAGTAGTATAGGAAATGGCTTAATATTTATCAACCAATTAACACAGAACAGTTTATTTAAAAATATCTAAACTAAATCACTGCATTGTATTGCCAGGTATATTTAAAATCAGTCAATTTGGAAATGCTGTTGTTTTAGATTGCTGATATCTCCGGCTAGAATATAAGTTTATCTTTCCACCTCTTTCTTCAGTGTTTGGCACACAATAGGTACTTAAGTAACACTTGTTGAATTGATTACCAGTTACCTACATTAATATTGAAATGCAATATGATTGAAAGGCCATTGAACTTAACATTTAAAACGTGGGTTCAAACCCTGCCTCTCCTGTTTGATATGTATGGGCCTTTGGGCAACTACTTAAAATCTCTGAGGCACAGTTTCCTCCTCTGCAAAATGAGAATAAAGAGAAATTTAGAGTGCAGGGTTCTTGTGGTGATTAAATATTATTATATAATGTATGAGAAAGTGCTTAGCATAGTACATGAAACATAAGATTTCTAAAAATCTTTATGAGAACCCAGGAAACTTGTGAAACAAAAAAATATTGGTTGGGAGTGAAAAGATCTTAAATTTCAAATACGTTTTCAATTCTAGAAACATTTCAGCTTCTAAAACATGACAGTTGATTGTTTAGCAAATTCTTAAAATAAAACATATGATGTGGTTAGCTTTTCTTTCTAGCTAGCCTGATATATTTTTATATTGTGTCATTTTTTATACTTCCCCACATTCTCATACCAGCAACTAAAATCTGAATCCTAGAAATTATAGCAAGTTCAAATTCAATTTTCCCAAAGTGTTGGTCTACGAGTCAAAGATCAGAAAGTGTTTTTGTTCTTTTTGAACTGTGAAATTAAAAGATTTCTAGTAGAAAAGGACCAGATCTCTGAATATTGTGGTTGCTTGAGTTCTTTGTGCTTTCAGAATTAGGTATTATCTGTAAATTATTTAAACAACATATGCATATTTAGTTTACATTAACATCGACAATTAAAATCACATACAATTAAAATAGAGAAAAGTTATACATCTTAATAACTAACTAAAAGTTTAAATTTGTTTTTTTATTAATTGGAAATCTATGAACCTTGAGCTACAAGCTAAACTCTTGATGGCAGAAATATCAATTCTGCCACCTAATGGGCTGACACATCTAATCCATAGAACATGACGAAACTGTAATATCTCATCCTCATTGGAAAAGCCTGAAATTTGTTCAAACACATTGAAAAGTTATAAGAGAAATAGGAGAGAGGCAGTTAACTCTGTTTTGGGTTTGCCACAGAATCATAACTTATTAAATCAGACATATAGGTGCATTGATCTTATGTGCCCAAGACCAAAGCATTGCAATGGGCTCTAAAGGGTAACAAGGCTCTTAAAAGCAACACAAAACCTGGTTATGTGGAAAGCAGTGTAGTGCACTGACGAGAGAATGTTGCATAGGCAACCTATGATCTGAGAGGGTATAAGGGCTGCTTCACAGAGAATGTTCAGAATCACCATGGAGGTGTTGCCATTCACTTGGCAAAGCACAAGTCTATAACCTTCTCCTAGGACATACCCACATATTTTTGATGGTCAACTAGCTGTCTTTCAAGCTTTACCAGGTCAATTATGCGGATGTAATTTACAAAAATTTTAAGCAAATCAGTCAATGTGCTGGTGGCAATCAACATATTCACCTCTTTCCCCTGTCACTTGGTGTCATGTTCACAATCAGCCATTCCATCAGATGAAGGAGAAGGCTCTTGGTAGGATCAGAATTCTAAATGAGATGTGTTGCCAGCAAAATCTACTTTAAATACTAAAGTATCTCCGTTAAGGTCTTATTATGATTCTTCCTTTTACCTCATACACAGGGAAATTACTTTAAAATTATCTAATTTACTTGCATGTCATTCTTATGACTTGTGGTTATTTTGTATATAATTACAGAGTATCAAAAGAAGTAGGTTAGACATCCATCAAAACTCTTGAGAAATAGCTAAAATAAAATAATAAAATCTTTCTCTAGTGACTGCACCATCTAGGAGCCATCATTGTCAACATAATGCAGCTCTAGCTCTGGTTTCTGGTGACATTTTGCTGTAAAGTGAAGCCAAATATCTTTCCTTGTCAGGCCAGCTTATGAAAAGCATACCTAGTTCATATGGATAAGGCGGGGAGGATTCTTGCTGAGTGGAAGAAGAGAGATTAGAAAGAAGAAAGTGAGAGGTGGTGAGGAAACTAATTTCCATGAATATGATAAAGGCAGGTAAATAACAGCAAAGGGTCTAATAATAGGATTCCGGATGAAACCATTACACTAAAATCTGCTCAGCTTTCATACAGGCCCTGGCTCTCATTTCACCATAAGATGGCATAGAGTTTGATTAAGACCTTCTCTTGAAAGTCAAAAGGAAAGATAGATTTAAAACAACAGTTTAAAGCAACACTTGCTAACAGGTTTACATAGTATTTTTATATGACTATATAGATGCTATATCTAAATATGAAGTGGAAGATTTAAAAATCATAGTGCTTAAAAGGGAGAACCCTGGAGTTGACTGCCAGGACTTGACTCCAGCTTTGCTACTCATGATCTTGAGGATATTCTTAAACTTAGATCTGAGTATCACTTTCCTCCATTGGACTTCAGTTGCAAGATGGGGCTAGGAAGAGTTCTTACCTCATTAAATTGTAGTGAGGAGGGAGCAGTTCCAATAATGAGTGATATTGAACCTATCAATGACTTGGTGAGTTCATCAAGATTTTACTTAGAAAAAAGTAAAAAAGTAAATGCAGTCATGTATCAATTAACAACTGGAATAAGTTCTGAGAAATGCATCCTTGGACAATTTTGTCACTGTGCAAACATCATGGTGTGTACTTACACAAACCTAGATCGTATAGCCTACTACACTTAAACTATATGGTAGTAGTCTTGTTGGACCACTATCATATATGGGGTCCGTCATTGAGTGAAACGTTATGTGGCACACGACAGTACATGCTGTTTGGGATTGCTAGAAATATAGAAATGGATATGTATAGAAACATCACATAGTCATGCACCACATGGCAATGTAGACAGAAACATAGAAAGATACAAATGGATATTTGCTATTATTTAAGATCCAATTGCAACTTACTATAAAAATTATGAGTTATGGAGTAGCTAGTTTCTGCCAGGCAGAGAATTATCAGTAAATGGCCCACAACAGACCATCAAGGTAATAATTTTGTTCATCTTTGTACTAGAGCTCCTTGGTAATGCAATAAGTTTAAAAAAAATAAAAGAAATGTATAAAAACTTGAGAGGAACAACTAAAATATCATTTTCCTTATTAATAGGTGGCATGATTACGTAACCACAAAATCCCAAACAATGCACAGGTAAATTATTAGAATCCTTAGAAGTACTATGCTGGATACAAGCTCAATATGTAAAACTCAATTACCTGTTTATACTTCAGAGACAAACAATTTTAAAATTTAGCAAATTGAAAACCACACCATTTATAATAGCATCAAATCTAGTAAAAGAAGTGCAAGAACCTTACACACCAAATTTAAAAAATAAAAAAGATGTAAATCTAGAGGAATACTAGGTTCCCTCCAATTGGAAGTTCAATATTGTAAAGATGTCATCTCCCCAAACGAGTTTTGAGCAACTAGACATACTGATCCTAAAATAGTTTTGTGGAAATGCAAATGGTCCATTTATAGCTAAGATACTCTTTAAAAAGGAAAAATAAAAGATGAGAAGACTTGCTCTAGCAAATAACAATATTTCTTATAAAGCTATGGTAATAAAAACAGTTGCTGTTGGCATAAAGAAAGGCAAGTAACAATAAAATAGAATAAAGAATTTAGAAATAAACAATTGATTTATGTAACTGCAAAACAGTGGGAAAAATAGCCTTTCAAGTAATGGTTCCAGAAAAATTATATATCCATATTGAAAAAAAATGACACACTTCCTACCTCACGTGATGCTCAAATGTGAATTGTAAATCTAAATGTGAAAGGCAAACAAGAAAGTTTACAAAGCATAACCATAGGAAATTATTTTCTTGACATTAAAGTAGGGAAACGTAATTAAACAGGACAAATAAAACAATACTAGCCGTAGAGGAAAAGAGGTTATTTAACCACATTGAACTTTAGAGCTTTTTCTTTCTTTCTAAAATATATCAAGAGAGTTCCAAGAGAAGACAAAGGTGGGAGAAGATATTTGCACCTTATATAATTAACAAAGGCTCATATCCAGAATATATAATGAATTCCTACAAAGCAATGTACATATCGGAAATGTGTGCATGTGTGTACCAAGAGATCTGTATAAGTATGTTCATAGCAGCATTATTCATAACGTTTCCAAAATGAGAAATATATGTGTCTATCAACAGAAGGAAGAACAAATAAACTGTGGTACGTTAATACAATGGAATGCTATGCAGGAATAAAAATGAGTGAAATACAGCTACACGTAAAAACAAAGATAAATCCCACAAACACATGCTGAGCAAAAGCATCCACACAGAGTAGAAGACTTGTTGTCTAATTTCATTTATATAAAGCTTAAAAAAGGTAAAACTAAATGATAGATTATAGGCACGTATGCTCAGGTGGTTAAATTATAAAGGAAATTAAGTTTTGATTACTATAGAACTCAAGTCGCTTTGGGGACAGTGAGGGTTAATGATAGGAAGTAGCAGTGCATGGGCTTCCAAGGTGCTGACAGTGACCTATTTCTTCACCTGTGTGATGTTGATCTGAGAGTTCCTTATACGATAAATCCTGAATTAGTGTATCTTTTTGTGGCACATGGCTCTGAATGCATATATAATTTGTAATAACAAATATTTTATATATATATATATATATAGAAAGACAAGTTAGAGATCCCACTAAGAAAGTGCAAAGAAAAGAAATGAAGTATGCTGTGTCTGAACTGTGTTCCTCCCAAATTCATACACTGAAGTCCTAACTTCCTAATAACTAATGTGATGGTATTTGGAAATGGGGGTCTTTTGGAGATAATTTCATTTTGAAGAGGTCAAGAGGGTGGGGCTCTTATGACAGAAGGAGTGCCCTTATAGAAGAGACAGCTTGCTGCCTTCTCTCTCTGTCGTTGAGGACATGTTGAGAAAGCTGCCATCTGCAGGCCAGGAAGACAGCTCTCTCACTAGAAACTGAACCCTGTTGGAACCTTGATCTTGGACTTTCCAGTCTCTGGAATTGTGAGAAATAAATCTCTGTTATTTAAATCCCCCAGCCTGTGATGTTTTGCTATGGCAGCCCAAGCTGACGTATACAGAGTTTGAGAAGATAATTATAACACTTAGAACTCATAAAAGGCTTGAATAGAGAAGACAAAAGAATTTTTACAAAATCAGTAAGAAAAAGACAAACAATGCAATAAAACAATTGGCACTAGAATGTGGAGGCACTTCACAAAAGGGCACATGCAGATGGCCAACGAAAATGTAAAATAGCTTTTAACCTTATTATTATTAATCTTTGAAATGCAAGGAAAGCTACAATGTCATAGCACTGTACACCATTTATATTAGGATGGCTAAAATAAAAAGTATTGTCAAGGACAGAGGCAACAGGCCCACTAATAATCTAGTAGTGGGCACGTAAATTGGTTCAAACACTTTTTCTTTTTTTGAGGAAGATTAGCCCTGAGCTAACTGCTGCCAATCCTCTTCTTTTTGCTGAGGAAGACTGTCCCTAAGCTAATATCCATGCCCATCTTCCTCTACTTTTTATATGTGGGACGCCTACCACAGCATGGCTTGACAAGCGGTGCCATGTCTGCACCCGGGATCCGAACCTGCGAACCGGGGGCCACCAAAGCAGAACATGCACACTTAACCCCTGTGCCACCAGGCCGACCCCAGTTCAAACACTTTTTAAATTGATTTGACCTTATATTCCTATTTTATATCTTATTTTATGACCTGGTGATTCCAATCTTTGATATATATCAACAAACATATATCTACATATGAACCAAGAGACAGACACAAGATTTTTTTCCACAGCATTATTTATAATAATCCTCGATTGGAAACAAGCTACACATCCATTACTAGTAACAGTCTTAAGCTACAACATTTGTGGCCTGGGGCAAGAACACAAATGGAAGCAACATATACCTCATGTCTAAAAAATTAAAAGCTAAAAGTTTAAAAAGATAAAATGAAGATAACAAACTGTATTAGTTTTTCCATTGCTGTGAAAATAAGTTACCACAAAATTGGTGCCTCAAAATAACAGTGCACAATTACATAGGTCAGAAGTCTTTAAAGACGTGGCTGGATTGTCTGCTCTGAGTCTTATTGAGCTGAAATCAAGATGTTGGCTGATTTTGTGTTTCTCACGTGAGGATCAGGGTCTTGTTAACTCACTGGTTGTTGGCAAAATCCATTTCCTTGTGGTTGTAGGACTGAGGTCCTGTTTCCCTGCTGGGTGTCAGCTAGGGCTTTTCTTAGCTCTTAGAGGTCACCACATTCCTTACCACATGGCCCCCTCCATTTTCAAGCCAGAAATGGTGTTTCAAATCCTTCTTGTTTTCTCAATCTCTGACTTTGTCTGCAAGCAGCAAGAGAAAACTCTGCTTTCATTGGACTTACATGATTAGGTCAGGCCCACCTGGTTAATCTCTCTATCTGAAGTTCAACCATGTAACATAAACTAGTCTCCTCAGTAAAATCCACATTTACTGTCTCATGGTTATGAAGGGCACATACACTAGAGGAGAGGGAATTATTGGGGACATCTTAAAACTCTGCCTACCACAGATTGCCCTCTGGCTCCCAAAGATTCAAGTAGCTTTCAAATGGAAAATACATTCTCTACCTCCCAAGATTCCCAAAGTTTTTATCCCATTGCAGCATCAGCTCAAGTCCAAAATCTCATCTAAATCTCATCAACTCTACTCTAAAATCTCATTATTTAAATCATCTAAACCAGGTGTAGATGAGCCTTCTGGGTAAAATCTGTTAGCTACAACTTCTGGGATACAATTACTCTCCATCTTTGGACCTTTAAAACTAAATTGAGAAATTATATTCCTCCAATGCTCCCACCATAAAATGGTGGCACTGGAGTAGTTAAAAAGGGGGGAAATGGAAGGTAGAATGTATTACATTTGGTTCAAAGCAGTTTTAAAATGCAGCCTCATCAACCCTAGCCATATTCCCTTGATTAGGTTTCAAGGCCTGGGAATAATTCTCTGCCATCTGGTTCTTGGCTCCACTCTTGGGCTCTTGATTCTGCCCTCTGAGTCACTCTTCCATTTTCATGAAAGGGAGCACATATTTGCAGCTGAGTAGCTTGATTAGCCTGCTTCTTGCCAGTGCTTTCTCTGTCCTTTTAGTAAAGATTTGTCAGTGGTTCGGCTGTATAACATTCTCAGAACTTTGTTAACCTTGCATGAATTTCACTGGTTTTCAGTCCATTAAGCAAAGTTATATCTGCAGATATTTTAAAGACAATTCTCCCCTATCCTTGGTTTCTGCAGAGATGGCTGAGGAGCAATTCCCTTCAACTTCCTAAGAAGAGATCCTCCTGTTTCTGTCCCAAGATCTGTGAGGCACACCCTTCATCTCTTGAAAGACCAGTTTGCTTGACTGAATTCTCTGATCTTTTGATTTTTTTTGAGGTTTTAGCAAAAGGTTATACAGCCATGTGACCTCAGCCTTTTCTCTATGCCATGCTTTCAGAATTAGTCTTACAGTTTTTGTGTCTTTTCCCATCTAAAAAGGCTAAATTTTCTCACCTCAAGTCTCCTTATCTTATGGTTAACAATGCTATAGTATAATATAACCTAACTATGGGACTGAAATCCATCATATTCACAGTCCCAAGGATTATGCCAGGCATGTACACCAGGGCGAGATGATAAATATTGGGAGTCATCTTAGGATTCTGCCTACCAAATAAAATGTTAATAAATGTATTCTCTCCTTTTCCTTTGTTCCTACAGTTTCTGTGTGGCTTGATGAGAGCCAAAGCAGTGTCATTTAAAACACAGAGCCAGAGCAGGCACTGTTTCTTCTCGGGTCCAAAGGGATCTATTTATATAAATTCAGAAAGAGTCAATGTGAGCTTAGGGGATAAATTTACAAATAAAAGCAAGAATTTATTATCATAAACATCAGGATGGTAGTTGCCTTATGGAGGGAGAGGGAAGTGTCGGTTACTAGGAACAGTCGAGAGGGATTTAGGATGCTGTAATGTTGATTTCTTCCTTTTCTTTGAGGGAAAAGAATGGGATGAATGGGCACATAGAATACTTCAAAAGTGATGATAATCTCTCTTTAAAAGAAAAAGAGTGACAGGTATGCCTGGGTTGATTTCTTGACCTAAGTAGTAGTTACATGAACATTTGGTTTGCAATAAATTATTTAGCTGCACACAGAACAAAATTTCTATGCTGTATGCTGTTTCATACATGTATTATATATCCTAATAAGAAAGGCTAAATAATACAATGAATTAAGAAAATACTTTGTAAATGACAAATGATTTGGTAATGAATCAACATTGAGTTAAAACTCTTATCTTCATAATTAGATTGATTACAGTAAAACATACTTTATATCTCTGGTAACCAGAAAATGAAAGAAAAAGATAAATCTCTAAAGATGATAATAAATTAATGAAATGCAAATTTTAAAGTATTCTGATAAAATTACGTTTGTGTCTTTTTATTACTTTTATTATGAAAATCAATCCAGATGTAATTCCCTTAGTGTTTTTTTTTAAAGATTTTTCTTTTTAGAAATATATTAGATACGGTTTTAATCATCTTTCTTGATATATTTAATCAAAATTTCAACTGTGGCACAGAGCATTGAAATTTTTTTTTCCTGAAAAGTCTGTTTTATTTTAAAATGAAGCATTCTCTATATTGGGTCCAACTGCACACATGAATTATCTGAATTAAAGTAATATTTACAAATGAGTCTCTGGGACACTTCATTTGAGTCCTTTTGGAGAGGTATTAATGAAATGAAGTGCCAGTTTTAAAATCCAGTTACATGCCACATGATATAATTGTCCTCCTATAAAATGCTAATGAATAAGATCAGATAGAAAGAATTTCAGTGGAACCTTTTATCTTTATTACGTTGACTGCTTCGTATAATTTAATTTCACTTTATTTCAGTCTAACACAAAATGAGGAATTCCATTGTCTGCTTAGCTGCCGTTTCTCTTGATATTTGAAATATATTTAATTATACAAGGTCACATCTGAAGAGATAAAACTCTCTGGAGAGAATGTAAATGAACTTTCCACTATCAGATCACTTATGAATTCTTTATTACTCTAGAATTACATGATATTATCCTAAAGTGACATGAAATGTCTTACTTCTTGTCTTGCCTATTCCTGGAATGAAACTGGAATATTAAAGAAAACTAATGGTTCTGAGAATTGGCTGCTCCATAGGGTACACTTTTTCGTTACCCATGCTTTGTAATTGGCAGGACACCACAGGAAAAGCAGTAGGAATATTCTGATTACATTTAGAGACTGGGGTTATGGATCTTCTTTTATGAAGAGATACTGAAAATTATGGCAAGTTGTTTGCAATGTATTAGAGATGCCAAAGTTCTGTTTACGGTAAAATGTTTTATACCAGCTGTTAATTCGAAGAATTTATCTTCACTCAATTGCTGAAGGGCTGTTTGTACTTTGTCTTTGAGGAGAGCAGCAATGCCACTACAGAACAAAACAGAAGCTCTCTCAAAGCTTCATATTCGCATTTTAAATAGTGAATGATTAATAAAATGCAATCTATTTGTGCTCTCGTCTATGCCACGGTTATACAATCTAATTCCAGATATTTTAATCTATATTTCTGTTCTCTTGGGAAACATCTATTTTTAAATTATATGGACTCTGAGAAAAATTACATTCTTGAAAGTGAAGGAAACATATTTTCAGTTTTTCCTCTAAACTCCTGCAACTTTTAATTTTTTTATACATACTTGTCTGAAAAAATAATACATTTTCAGCTAAACAGTTCTTGATGCAGCTCTCATTCAAAGTGACTTTTTTTTTCAAAGTATCATTTTTGAAAGTAGCATTTTGCTACCTTGGTGTGTCTGTGCTTGTGTTTTTGTGACTTTATGTAAACAGTACACCTATAAAATATTTCGATTCAACAGTAAGTTTGACTATTTGCAATAAAGGAAAGAATAGCTGGATCTATAACGTGAAAAAGTATGAGCATATCTTAGTTGAATTTCCAGATGAGAATACTGAACCCAATTCATCAAAATACTTCTCCTTCCTAAGGAAAAGTTTAACTGTGAAATCAGTATGAAACTCTGGTTACACATCTACATTTCTCAAAGGAGAAAAGAAATGCCTACTGTGGCAATAACTTTTTACACATAGTCAAATAATTTTTAATCCAGTTTAAAAAATTTTGACTCAAATGAACAGCCAAGAGAGTAGAAAAGAGGAAATGAACAAGTGAACAAACCGAAAACACAATCTAGGCCAAAGACTTTAACAGACATTGCACCAAAGAAGATATACAGAAGGCAAATGAGCCTGTGAAAGATACTCCAGATCATGTGTCATCAAGGAAATGCAAAGTAAACCATGAGATACCACTCAGACCTATTAGAATGGCCAAAATACGGAGCACTTAGAAGACGAAAAGCTGGCAAGAATGTGGAGTAACAGCAATTCTCATTTATTGCTAGGGGGAATGCAAAATGGCACAGCCACTTTGGAATACAGTTTGGCAGTTTCTTACAAAACTAGTCATACTCTTGCCATATGATCTAGCAATCATACACCTTCATATTTACCCAAATGAGGTGAAAACATGTCAACACAAAAACTTGCACATAGATGTTCATAATTGCCTGCAGCTTTGTTCATAATTGCCAAAACTTGGAAGCAACCAAGATGTCTGTCATTCAGTAGGTGAATAGATAAACAAACAGTGGTATATCTAGACTGTGGTTTTGTTTTGTTTTGTTTTGCTGTGGAAGACTGGCCCTGAGCTAACATCCATGTCCATCTTCCTCTACTTTATATGTGGGATGCCTGCCACAGCATGTCTTGATAAGCGGTGCATAGCTCCACACCCAGGCTCTGAACGGGTGAACCCTGGGCTGCCGAAACAGAGCTTGGAAACTTAAACACTGTGCAACCGGGCTGGCCCCCAGACCGTGAAATGTTATTCATCATTAAAAAGAAATGAGCTATCAAGCCGTAAAAAGACATGGAAGAAACTTAAATGCATACTACTACGTGAAAGAAGCTGATCTGATATATACTGTATGATTACAGCTATACAACATTCTGGAAAAGGCAAACTAGGGAGACAGTAAAAGATTAGTGGTTGCCAGGGGTTAGGGAGGTGGGGTGAAGTGAGGGATGAACAGGCAGAGCACAGAGGACTTTTAGGGCAGTGAAAATACTCTGTGAGATACCATAACGGTGGATACATGTCATTATACGTTTGTCCAAACCTATAGAATGTACACCAAGTGTGAACCTTAATGTAAACAGTGGACTATGGGTGATTATGATGCATCAATGTAGATCCATCAATAGTAACAAATGTACCTCTCTGATGGGGGATGTTGATAAAGGGGGAGGCTGTGGATGTGTGTGGGGAGGGGGCATAAGGGAAATCTCTGTACCTTCCCCTCAATTTTGCTGTGAACCTAAAATTGCTCTAAAAAAATAAAGTCTTAACAATAACAACAAATCCTCTGGATTTTTGGTAGTACAATGTTCACAAAACACAAGTTTATTTGATAGCAAGTGGATGTAAGCAATAATCCAAAGTTTATTGGTTTTCAGAGTAATTTCCATGGATGATTGTCCAGAATGAACCGTGTATGACAAGAAAAAAAAAACCTAACTAAAATAAAATTTAAAAAATTTGGTTTTCTATTCATTATGATTATTTTGGAAATGTAAGATACAATGCAACTAAGAATGCAGCATGGCCCCGTGAAGAGCAGTGGAATGTGTATTAAGAGATTTGTGTTCAGGTCCTTGCTGTGGCATTGACACACTGACATTAACTTCTTATAATTTTGAGTTCTTCACCTAAAAATGAGAATAATAAAGCCTACCACATCAAGTTGTATAGTTTAAATGGGATGATGTTTTTGACGTTAATTTAGGTTTATAATAGTCCATACATATGTAAAACATTACTATTAATAATAGGTCATTTTAAAAATGAAATATTCCTTCAAAGTGTTGTAATTTATCTTCATGAGTTCACATTATGATTATCAGCTACTCTTTTCACTGAAAATTTTGGTTCAAGGAGAAGTCTTATCCTTGATGTTCTTGTGATAACATCATAATTTAGGAGGACTATTACAGTTAATTTTCTATATTTTAGATGTGACATTCCCTGAAGTTATTAGATTTATTAGTTTGTTTGACAGGTCATCAAGAACTGAGACATATAAAATTCACTTGACCAGGTGAGAGGAAAAAAGCAGAGGCAAAGAGCAGTAGAGATATCTGAATATTTAAGATTAGCAAGAAACCAAATCAATTGAGTTCAGTCTATTTTACCCAGTACCACCTAAGAAATTACTTTAAGTATAGCTACAACACTACTTAAAAATTTCTTTAAGTATAACTACACTATTCCAATTAAATGAAATGTAGATCAAGACAGAGACTCAAAATATCTTTGTAAATGAAAGAGACCATGCAATTCACAGGTAGCTGTGGATTACCAAAAGAAAATAAGTAAAGAAGAGAGAGAGAGAAAGAAAGAAAAAGAAGAAAGAAAACATTATTTATTAAAGTATAATCCATTTTCTTGGGAAATGGTACAAGCATTACGTAGTAATAAATTTTTCACATTGATGGTCAAGAGAGTTGATCAACTACTAGTTAGGGAAGGTAGTCATTTAAGACTTTATTCGGAGCTCTGTTGTTTTCTTTCCTTTGTTTGAACCTGTATTATCCGTGCTTATTTATCACTGCTACAAAGAAAGTGGCCATTACTTTTTTTTAAATATTTTTTTGGTGGAGTCAGAAAAGTGTGTGTAGCGTGTGTGTGTGTGTGTGTCCACATTATTGAAAACATGAAGTTGAAGTTGAGAGAGGCCCTGATAACTTGCTTATACTTCACCATAATCAGCAGTAGGTTTTAGTTAAGATTATAGGTTCTTCTCCACGCGTTGCAAATGCTTTTCAGTGGCCCCTACCTGACAGTATCACCAGTTGGCAGATAGGAAAACAGTTTAACGAATGGAGACTAAGTTCTTTTGTTTCATTTTTGTACACTCAAACTCACTTCTAAGATAATGCAATAACGTTTTTGAAACACCATAAGCGTACCAAAATGAATGTACCTTAATTACTTGATCTCATATTATATTATCCTCTTGAACAGTACTTGCATTTATTTCCCTTTATGGATAGTTAAGTCTCTTTCAAAAGACTTCAGAAGTTGTTTCGGTAATTACTTTGAAATTTTCCCTATGAGAAGTTATAATGAGTTATTAATTAAAAAACATATTTCATGGATAAACATCTGACTTGGAAATCTGAGACC
Organism: Equus asinus; assembly: GCF_041296235.1. Lineage (NCBI taxonomy): Eukaryota > Metazoa > Chordata > Mammalia > Perissodactyla > Equidae > Equus > Equus asinus. The sequence goes on along the minus strand of NC_091792.1, from coordinate 57,605,600 downwards.
AAAGACAAAATGATATCTTAGGGATAAACTGAATCATTGTAATTAAAAAAAAAGAGAGAGAGAATGCTTTAGATTCTGGAGAAATGGCTCATAATTCTATCATCATCATCTTCACCATTCTCTAGATTTTAAGAACATGAGGGAAAGTTTGCATTATGTGTGAAAATAGATCTAGTATAGGTTAGAAAAGAATGAATCTTCAATATACAATATATGCAGTTTTCCTTAAGAACAGGAGTTGTTTAAGAATTTGTTAAAATAAAGCTCACACATCTCATTTACGTTATTTATCCAGAAACTTTTCCTTCAATTTCTTCACCTTGGCTTACTAATTTTTAGACATTTCTGAAACATTTCCATGAGAATTAGGAAAAACAGATAAAAAATAAATTTAACAAGTTTTCCTATTATCATCATTTCCCCCAAGACTTTACAGTCCTGTAGGCTGGAAGTGATTTAATAAATCTTCAAGATCCCATTTGTGACCCTAATTTTGTTATTTTTAAAAAAGCAATATTCATAGTCTTATAAGCCTGAATGAGAATACTGGGGCAGAATATTTGGTATTGAAATTGTCTGGAATATTCAATAACTGTGGTTGCCTTTAAGAATCAACTATAGAACCTACGTCTATGCATATGGTTTTTTTACAAAAGCATATAACCTATCAACTTAAAGCTGGTATACTTTCAGGTGAATAGGAGGAGTGAAATGGTTGTCAAAAGTAGAGCTTTAGATAAATTGTGGATTTAATTTTTTCATGCTCTCCTTACTCTACTGTAGGGGAACAAATTTTGCCACTCCGAAACATGTCTCTTTGGCGTGAAGAAGGTTTTCTTTTACCTCTCCCTTAACTACGTGGAAGAATTTAGGTAGAGAGTATGTTTCAGGAAGAGTATTATCACCAGAACAAATACAAAGAATGTGAGCTAGGTGTGGTGGGGGAAGCTCAAAGTTCTCTCTGTGTCCCATTGTCTCTGCATGGCATGGCAAACATCTGTGTACCAAACACTTGCTTTTCTCATCTTCCTATAAATTTTTTTCCTTCTCTTTGAACTTCCAGACCCCTAACCCCTTCTCTTTAGCTCAGAATAGCATATAAACCTCAAATGCCTGAATATCTGGGCCTCATATTCCTATGGAATCCCCACATGTATGTAATTAAATTTGATTTTCTCCTGTTAATCTGTCTCATGTCAATTTCATTCTTAGCCCAGCCAGAAGAACTTAGAAGGGTAGAGGAAAAAATGTTTCCCCCTCCACACTACTTTAGCCTGGAAAATTGATTGTTATTAATAAAAATTTCTCTCAAAACCCTTTGTAATCTATTTGCTCCCTCAGAAATTTCTAATCACGGTAGCAAGTGTTAAAAAACAAGCTGTTTTTCGGCCTGGTCCAGTGGTGTAGAGGTTGGGTTCATGCACTCTGCTTCTGCAACCTGGGGTTTGTGGGTTCAGATCCCGGTTGCGGACCTGCACACTGCTCATCAAGCCGTACTGTGGCTGTGTCCCATGTAAAAAAAATAGAGGAAGATTGGCATAGATATTAGCTCATGGATAATCTTCTTTAGAAAAAAACCTCACAAACAAACAAACCAAAAAAAAACAAGCTGTTTTCAAGCCATCCCTAATGTTCTAGTGTTTAAAGTTTGATGTTCTTGCCATTTCGGCAGCTCAGGTTCATTTTCTGGTCACAGATCCAGACCACCTGTCTGTCAGTTGCCATGGTGTGGCGGTGGCTCACATAGAAGAATTAGAAGGACTTATGACTAGGTTATACAACCATGCACTGGAGGCTTTGGAGAAAAAATAAAGAAATAAAAAAGGAGAAAAAAAGAGCCAAGCTGTTTTGGTACTGTGGTGATTTCAACTGGGAGAGGTGAGATGACTCATTCTGATCTAGTCACCCACAAAATGTCAATGCTCTGACCATAGAGAAGATATATTCTATAGACTAAAATGTGGAGGATTTCTCTTTTTAAATTCCAGGTTTAGCTGGTATTAAAATCACCTCTTCACAGCGAAATCCATTGATGGAGAATAATATGTACCCACTGAGGTCATTTTACAATTACTTTCCCAGTTACACCACTTTTTAATAAGTTAAATGAATAACTTATAACCTTCGTGTTCCTGTAAACACAGGCTCTGTATGATTCTATAAACAGCTGACAAATGATTCTTAAGAGGTCAAAATATTAGCCCAAATCTTAATGTTTAAGATATATTTGGCCCTGGATTGTTGTTGTGCTGCCTCTAGTTTGAAAGCACGGGTTAAACTCTTTCTATTCCCTGTCAGCTGCTGTATGGACATCTGAAATGGGTTTCAGCCCCAAAACTAAGACGTGGTTGGTGTGCTCCGATTATTACTTTCTTTTAAAATTTTGATTTTGGTAAAATTTGTATAACATACATTGTACCACCTTAGCCACTTTTAAGTGTGCAGTTCTGTAACGTTAATTATAGTTGCATGGTTGTGCAACCAATTGCCAGAACTTTTTCATCTTGCAGAACTGAAACAATGCCCATTAAACAACAGCCTCTTGTTTCTCCCTCCCCCCACCACAGCCCCTGACAATCACCATTCTGCTTTCTGTGTCTATGAATTGAACTACTCTAGTCACCGCATATAAGGGGAATCAGACAATATTTGTCCTATTGTGACTGGCTTATTTCACTTAGCATACTGTCCTCAAAGTTCATCCATGTCATAGCACGTGTCAGAATTTCCTTTTTAAGGCTGAATAATATTACATTGTATGGATATACCACATTTTGTTTATCCATTCATACGCCAATGAACATTTGGGCTGCTTCCACCTCTTAGCTATTGTGAATAATGCTGCTATAATCATGAGAGTACAAATCTCTTTGAGATCTTGCTTTTAATTCTTTTGGATGTATACTCAGAAGTGAAATTTCTTGATTATACAGCAATTCTATTTTTAATATTTTGAGAAACCAGCATATTGTTTCCTTATGTAATTTTCCTTATGTAATTTTTTATCTTTTGCTTGAGAACAAGGACTAGAAAGTCTAAGGAAACCAAAAATCTCTCCAAGATGTTTGGAAAAAAGCATCATATAAAAAAAGAATTTGGTAACAATTTCCAGTATGTGAGAAGCCATGAACGTTGAAACCCAATGGGGATTTCTTGGGTGAATGCTGCACTTGGCTAAAATGGGGGGCTTGTTATAAATACATCTGTAATTCCAGGAACGCCCCTGGACATTCTGATTCAGTAGGTCTAGCTTAGGATTCAGGAATGTGTATTTTTAACAACTGTTTCAGGTAATTTGGATGCTACCTAACCAGTAAACAGCATTTACATAACTACTATTTAGACAATGGTTTCCAAATCAGGAAAAAATTTTAGTAAAAATCTACTGTGTGCTACTAGAAAAATGTATAAAGGTACTGGGTACATAAGAGTGATTAAAGCAAATATTACATTTGTCTGTATTCATTTTGCAGTGTTAGCAGACAAGATTTAATGTAACACATAAATATAAATATATATACACACACACACATATATACACATACACACACAACAAAACACGCACACACACGTATCCATGTCTAATTATAAATTGAGAACTAAGAGCTCCTTAGCTTCTGAGTTGCAGGTGAGGGTGATGTGCAGAGACACAGCTTTGATATACTGAGACCAGTCTCAATGGACGCTGTGCTGTGCCCTCCTGAATTCTCGTGTAGAAGTGAAGCACTCATTTTCCCAGCTGCCGGGAGTATTGGCAGTTGATGGTTCTCTTAGCTGAAGACTCTCCAGAATTGACCTGGCCCGGCTGGATTCCAGTGACCAGCCAATGGAGGTGCTGCTTATAAAGGCCTGTCTCCCTTGCCTCAAAGAGAGTTTACTGTGAGGGCAGCTTCAGAACTCCCCTGAGATCTCTGTTGTTATCACTACCTTCCGCTCAATCCTACTTCCTTCACTACCACTACCTTCACTACCAGAAGTGTTGGTCCTGAGGGCATCCCCCCAATAAACTGAATGCAAGTCTGTCTCAGAGTCTGTTTCAGAGTCTGTTTCTGGGTAACCTGACATTAGACACTGTAGGTAACAAAAAGAGAAGCCTAGATTTTGGGAGAACCCACACTGAGTGGATCTCAAGGCCACAGTCATCCACTGACACAACGCAGAACGTGATGAGAGAGGAGAACAGCTCTGCCCTGTGGGTCAGAAGGGCAGATAGAGGATGAGGAGCAGAAACCTTTCACCTAATGTCAGCAAGTTAAGAATGTATCACCCTTGGGGAGGTGGGAAACTTGCAATTGATTGAATCCTAAATTAACTACTTTTAAAACCAGAGGTAACTGAATTATTTTGAATTGTCAAGATAAACATCTCTCCATCAGTAGAAACAAAGGCTTGTGAATTAAGTTGGGTTTAACTGTAAAGAAATAAAGACAATTACAACTTCGTACATCCACATCCCAAAACTGTTTAAAAGTCATCTCTCTTCCTCATTCAATATTTAGTGAGAAAAGCTGTTATACGTCTATTTCATCACCACTCTTCTTCACAAAGGATTTTTCTATACTTAATGCTTCCATTATATTTTTTTCTAAACATTTCTCCACCAGTAGAAATCATGCTTGTGGCCAGGAGTCTTTTTCAAAATATACAGGTAAGGACTCCAGTCTAGGTCATACTGGCATATATTAGTTATGTATCAGTCCTGATTATTCCACAATCTGTTGAAAATGCAGTCTCTTAGACCACCAATGATCAAATAATTATTTACTGAACACAGACCCTGCTTCATCATTTTCCTCCATTCTTCAGGATGATGTGGTTTTCACACCATTCTGAATGGTAACACATATCTGAATAAAGCAACATCTTCACCCCACACAGGAATGTTCTCCATGTACTGTTGCTCTTACAAAACAAAGACCTCACATCTATCCTTTCCTTTCCATTTCTACTTTAAATTTTCATTTCTTCTTCCAGAACTATATCAGTAATTTTGCCATTGCTTTCCTACATATAGTTTGTTAACTCTTCAAATAGTCCTATTCATTTATTCATTCATTCAGCAAATATTTATTGAGCATCTACTATATACGAAACATTTTTCTGGTGCTGGAGAAACAGTGGAGAACAAGACAGACAATGACCTTGCTTTTGTAGAACTTACTTTTTAGTCGGAGGTCTTATCATTTAAAGGAACTAAAAAATACAATTATAATGGCCATGTCTGCATGTTAAAATGGGTGACAGAAAATGATTTAGTGACTACTTTAGGGAGGTGAGTAGATCAGGTTTCTTGTGGGACACGACAGCTAAGCTGAGATCTGAAAGAGTAGAACTGAGCCATGATCAGCAGGGAGAGTGTTCCCGGGAGAGGAGACAGCTCATGCAAAGGCCCTAGAGAATGATTAGGCTTGGCATATGCAGGGAACTAGAAGGCTCCTGAGTAATGGTGTGGAAGAGAGTGGAGGAAGATAAGGTTAGAGCAGAAGGAGGAGCCGATAATGCAGCAGCTTAGGGGCCAGGACGTGGGCTTGGGTTTTAAGTGCAATGGGAAGTTATTGGATTGTTTTAAGTAGAGAAAGGCATAGAAAGATTCACTTAGTAAAGGATGATTCTGGCTGTTGTATTAAGAACTAATTATAGAAGAGCCAAAGGAAAAGCAGAGGTTGGCCAGAAATTTGTCAGAATCATCCAGGACAGAGGATAGGGACTTGGCTTGGCATGGTGGAAGTGTTGGGGATAATGGAGGGAGCATTTAGGGTTTTTGGATGTAGAGTCAACAAGACTTGTTGATAAACTAATTTTAGAGCACAGCTCTGAACTTGTCTCCATTGCTAAACTTTCATTTTGTTACCAAGTCCCTCCACTACCTGGCCCAGACATTTGTTTGAACCTTAACTTGAGCACTCATCTCACTCTGCCTCACCTTGCAGATCATATTGCCCTTATCTACTTCTCTACCGGGCTGTTATTCTTAAAATCCAAACTCTTGAAGGCCAGGCTCACATCTTTCTCTTTGGAGTTCAAAGTATGTTGAAAAATATACAGTACGGATAGAAACTCTAATTCTGGATTAAAGAAAGACAATAAATAGAAAATAAAGCTGGCTGGGCAGCAGAGTATTTTAAAGATTCTGTGGCCTGCTCTGGGAATAATTTCATTATGTGAGGAAAATAACTATACATCCAGGAGAATTTTAAATGTGGAATAATTATAAAGTTAAGAAAGATTTTTGCTTTGATAGGCCAGAAGGAGTGAATTGGACATTTCTGTGTCAAAACTAAATCTTTGCAAATATCTTTATTTCAGAATAATGTATGCAGTTATGCGTTCATTTTGCCAAAGTCGTTCTCTGTGGAGCGGGGTTAGTTGAAACAACCCTGGTTTAGGCAAAGGTGGTTTTTAATGGGATGATTCTAATTCCAAGGGGCATGTCTGAATCATTCTTCTCTGTAAAGCAAATGAGTGAATCTATGCGAGTGTTTTCTTGAAGTAATGGAACCTGGGCAGCTGCTCTGCTGAAGTATTGAAAATCCTGATAATTACATATACATTATTGTGAATTAACAAGCTAAAGCCTTGGAGTAGCCATTCAGGAATTCTGTTTTAACCAAAGTTTCATGTTAATAGAATTATTTTTCAAATTACTCATAAATGTGAGGTATGGGAAGTAAGTTATTGAATTAACCTGAAGTGCATAGTTTGAAAATGACATTATACCATTTAGATCTTTCTTATCTTTCCCAGAACCCTCATTCCCAGCACACTCCTCAGACAAAAATTTGTGCCAGTTCTCCTTTAGCAAGATCAGTTAAAAAAAAGAAAATGAAAACAAAGAAACATAAGTTCAATCATTAAACTTACACGAGTATCAGAGTGTCATATGTCCAAAATCTCTGCATTCTCTGCGTGAACATGTACATTTACAAGGCACATATCACAGTATACAATTTTACTAGTAGAGGTAATATGAATTGTATGTGCAAAGCTCTGAGCAAGGGCTGTATGCTGGAGATTGTGAGCAAATACAGATGAAAAATAAAAGGGTAGTTCTCCCTGGCGAAAATCAGGGAAGAGGCTTTCCTCCATTTCCTTTTCTTAGAGCATTTACTTTAGAAAACTTGAAAATTCTTTCTCTGTCTCTCTGAAACTTATGTAAATCTTTTTAAAAATGGAATAAGTCTCTTGTTACCTTTATGGCCTAGCAGAGTCTTTCTCAAGGACATGGAAACCATCTCTTTGAAAGTATTCATCAAGGAAGATAGTGCCCCTGTGGCCCAGTTTCTGTAACTTTGATGGGCATCTTGCTCCAAACGACCTTCCATAAACTATGTTATCGAGACTGACCCCTCTGTAAGAGCGAAGCGTGTGCTGCTATTCCAAGGGGATGTGCTGTTAAGGTTTAACCGTGTAGAATGCTGGATCCATTGAACAGTGAATTGACGAATAGGATATGTCAGAACAAGACAAATTACTCTACTTGAAAATTAATGTATTACCTATCTCCCAGAGTAGGTCCAGTATCAACAAGTAATAAGCCAGTTTTCTAATTGTAATATTTTTGCTCATCTTAATTTATCTTAATTATAACTTTGCATGTTACTTTTACTGAATATAACTTTTATTGGGCTCCTTATTTTTCCTTTTGAGTTTTCTACAACATAAGTGTAAGACCTCAGGTTGGTAGCATTATGTATTTCAAGCAGAATAAAATAGATGAGATTTTGAAAGATTTGTATCTGTTCTTTGACTTGAATGTCCTTAAATCTGTTTTCCCTTCAACAACAGAATTTTCCTTGGGCGTTTCTTGCCCCTTCAGATGCAACCTTTCTTGCCTCTCTCCATTAAAGCTATACCTTAAAGCAGATGTTCTTCTGTTCAGAATACCATTTTTTTTGCTGTTGTTAACATTACAGATAAAATGCACCTGTATACAGACTGTCGCATTCACTTCTGAGACATTATGAAACTTCTGAGAATTTTGTAGTAGTGCACAATATCCTCCATGTATCTGTATTAATTTACACATTAAAAATTACATTAGGGGTTGGCCTGGTGGCGTAGTGGTTAAGTTCACATGCTCTGCTTCGGCGGCCTGGGGTTCGTGGGCTCAGATCCTGAGCACAGACCTACACACCACTTGTCAAGCCATGTTGTGGCAGCATCCCACATACAAAATAGAGGAAGACTGGCACAGATGTTAGCTCAGGGCCAATCTTCCTCACACACACAAAAAAGTTACATGATGTGCCAACCAGAAGCACAAGTTTTTCACACAGAACTAAAGTATATAGTTTGAGCATGTACATAGAGTAGTTTGTGATCTTGGGCTTATAGAATCCTAATCAGAAATTTTCACTCATTCTTCCATAGACTTAAAGCTTATTTGTCTATTAATAATGCCAAACAATGATATTGCATGGTTATCTATAAGCATGCTGTATTCTCTAGGTATATCTTTTGTTCTCTGTGGAACATTTCATTTCTTATAAAATTTTAAGTCATTTATATAAACTATAAATATAGAAAAATTATAGCTCCACAGCCAAATTTGAGTTCTTTAAAATAAATCCTTTGGGCTTCATCACCTCCACCCTACCACTATCACCACCACCACCGCCGCCGCCACATTCTTTCCACTGCTTGTTTGACTTAAATGCAGTGGGGTTTGTTGCAGATGCATGGCTATCTATAGTCTTTTCTTTTACTTTGCTCTACTGACTGCCATGTTTTACGGCATACTAGAATGTTTGCTTTATCTTTTATCAACTCAAGAACTCATGATCCTGTATTATTAATATTATTGGAAAATTATTTAAGAAGAAATTTTTTACAGTGAAACAGCTGCTTGAGAAAAAGAAAACAGGAACCAAAGCTGGGATGAACTGAATTCAGGTAAACAACTTTAAGTATTATGATGAGCTAAGTGGATTAGCTTGCAATAATTAAATTAAGCAATATGTGGACTACGTCCCTGTTAAATATTTAATAGGATCTTTTGCTTCCATAGATTTTACTTTAAGGTTAATGGCCAATTAATTTTTCTTGTGGTTAACCTAGTAAGTAAATAAGAACTTGAATAAATTGCCATTCTTGGGACAGTTTTACAAGATTTTGAGTAACTCTTCCTATACAAGTTACTTTAACGCAACATCATGACAATGTGATTCAGGAGATGTTTTGCTCCTCAACTTTTTAATAGCACAGTCTCCCATTTTGGGGATCCAGGCAGTCTTTTTTGGGTCCATTTGTGTAGGTGGAAATTTTGAGCATTTAAAGGTTATCTAGAATTTCTGTAATATTTAGTTTGCTATGACTTCATGAATGTTTACAGGCTTCCTCCACTAAATCCATTCCTCTCAGAAGATTAATCTTGGGTATGGACTGAAAGAGTAGAAAGACCACGCTACCCCTCAGCGTGACAGGACTCCTGCTGTGGTCTGGGGCAAGTGGCTTAACCTCTGTCTGAGTCTGGTTTGTAACATACCATGCTAATACATAATTGACCTCAAAACACACTGAATTCTTCTGGAATACTGTGTGAGTGCTCAATAGTTGTTTATGTCTTTATTAAAGATAGTTTTTCCTCATTAAACTAACTCGATTTCTGGAAATGTCAACATATTAAAGGCATACTTCCAATTTGTTCATTATCCCTTGAATGAAGAGTCAACTAGATGAGTTGAAGTGTCCTCACCAATGGTTTTAAAGTTTTGATTTGAGAAATAACTAATTTTACTCAATTACTAATTTTACTCCACTTAGCTACAATTTGATGTTGGAGTAAACCAAATGTGGACATAATTCAAATAGTAAAAAAATGGCTCATGAAAACTGTCAGAGCACCAGGATAAATTACCTGTTTGTTTCATATCCCAGTAGCTCTTGAATTTATAAGGCAACCATAAAAAGTACTGAGTTTCTGAAAGGCACATCTGAATAAAATAGGTTTACCAACAATCAACTTGGCTTGTGAGGATTTTTGGATTGAGTTTAACACAGTAGCCCATGTTAGAAGGGATTTATATAAAAATTACAATTTATTATACAAATAGTTTAACCAAGTCAATATTGAAAACAGTTGGAAGGGGAATGTATATGGTCTGTTTACTAGGTGTTTGTTGCATTATGTTGTGCAGCTGACTTAAGTGCTTATCCATTATTTCCATAAAATAATTGTATTTTAAGAAGTGGAATTACTTTTAGTAAGAAGTGTACGGCTTGTTAATCATTTGAATAGTAAGACATTTTTACATTATTTACCGCATTTTAAGATGCTAATTCTTTAATGGTTAGTGTTTCTTTTAAAACTACAATTGTTTCTGCATCCAGATGTGCCATTATATTGCTATAATATGGTAAGATAGGCTTCTCAAGTATGGTCAACTACAGAAGTCTTATATATATTTTGGGACAATAGTTTGACTTAAAAAAATAAGGCAAATCAAAATTTTATTGGCAACATCTAGATAATATTTTTATCATGTAGACTATGGCTACAAGGTTAATATGCTGAGACTGTGTACTAGTACATTCTGCCTCCAGTTTTGTTCTTGCTCATAACTGCTTTGGCTATTTGATGTCTTTTGTGTTCCATACAAATTTTAGGATAGTTTTATCTATTTCTGTGAAAAATAGCATTGGAATTTTGATAGCAATTGCATTGATTCATTAGATTGCTTTCGGTAGTATGGACATTTTAATAATATTAATTCTTCTAATCCAAGAACATGTATTTTTTCATTTATTTATGTCTTCCTTATTCTTTCATCAATGTCTTATACTTTTCAGTACGCAGATCTTTCACATCCTTGGTTAAATTTATTCTTACATGTTTGATTGTTTTGATGCTATTGTAAATGAGACTGATTGTTGGATATAGAATTTTCAGTTGACAGTTATTTTCTTTAAGTACATGAAAATCTTGTGCTACTTCATTCTGCCTTCCATGGTTTCAGATGAGAAACTTGAACTGGTGCTCCCCGTAAGGAATATGTTTTTCTCACTGGCTGCTTTCAAGACTTCTGCTTGTCTTTAGTTTTCAGAAGTTTAATAACGATGTGTCTCGGCGTGGGTTTGTTTGGATTTATTCTATTTTGGATTTGCTCAGCTTCTTAAATCTATGGGTTTATGTCTTTCGACAAATTTCTGAATTTTTCCGTAATTATTTCTTTGAGTGATTTTTGCGTTCCACTCCCTATTTCCTCCACTTCTGGGACTGTGATGTTATAATCCTTAGTTCTTTTGCTATTCTCTCACAGTTCCTTGAGCCTCTGCTAAATTTTTTTTCAGTGTACTCTTTTCTCTGTTGTTAAGATTGGGTGATCTGTTTTCAAGTTTATTGATTCTGTCCACCCTCATGTCCACTCTACTATTGAGGCCAGTCTGTGAGTTTTGAAACTCAGTGGTTGTATTTTTTTTTCAGTTCTATAATTTCCATTTGGGTCTTTTTAATAACTTCTATTTCTTTGCTGAGGTTTTCTATTTTTCATGTGTTTCATGAGAATTCTTTATTACTAGTTGAAGCATTTTTATGATGACAGATTAAAATCTTTGTCAGGTAATTCTAACTTGTGATTCATCTTGATGTTAGTATCTGTTGATTGTCTTTTCTCATTTAAGTTGTTATTTTCCTGCTTTTTGGTATGATGAGTGATTTTTGATTGTATCCTGGACATTTTGGATATTATATTATGAGACTCTGGATTCTATTCTTTCAGCATCATTTTAGAAGCCAAGCATAATTGTTAGAAAAACTTGCAGCAAAATAGGCATCACAATTCTTAGCACAATGAATTACTTATGAATGGATTTTTTTTCCATGAGGAACCACCCATTCTGTGCTGAAAGTTTTGAGGCACATAGCCTTGAAAATCTACTCATCGTGAATTGATTACGGAGTTGAACTCTAAAAATGTGGGTTAGTCAATATGTTCACATTAAGCTACAATACTTTATATAATTTCACAATTCTTATCTTCAATTATTTTCTAGCTTTTTAGTCAATAGGAATTTGTAAGTAGTTGCTTGGGTGATCTAAAACTAGGATTTAGCCTTAGACTCAAAATAAAAACTGAATATTTTGTCCACTATATTCATCTACAAATGGATATATTTCTCTTTGTAAACCACAAAATTAACAAAGTGCATGAAAATTAGAAATCATGGAAAAGAAATGACATGTTTACATAATATTATGGAATATAAATTTCATAAAAGTTTTTAAAATAATCATCTTTTTAAGTATATTTGTAAGCCAATACAACTTTAGGTCAAGCAATTTACTTGAACTAGTATAGATATTGTTTAGTAAAACCAGAATGAAACATGACTCATTCTCTAAGTCTGTAACTCCTGATGAAAGCATATATAGCTATATAGAAATATACACACGTCATATTTCAGCTTTCAGTAGTGGAGGGACTTTTCATAAATTCTGTTAGCATGTTCTTACCAAAATTAATGCTAGAAACCATGTCTTCTTAGCTATGAGTTTGTCTTCATAAACCAGGAAGGTGATAACTTTGAATGGAGTACTTACCCCTTCTTTTGGTATTCTTATGCGTTTTAATATCAAAGAATATCTAAAAATAATTACTACAGAGTGATTCTTCAATTTCAAACCAAAATGAGGATTTTAGGAAGATAATTTATGATGTACTCAGAGGTTCTTTGAATAATACTGAAATCCTGACATACCTACTTAATAGTCACTGAGCCCAATTGAAAATCAATTCTCTTTCATGGGAAGATATGGAACAGGAACTTAACAGTAAGATTAACATTCCTAGCCATACTTTACGGAGAAAGAAATAATAGCATGAAAGATGGTGGTGGGTATGGCAGATTAAACAAAGTATTAGAAAGTTTTTCAAACTTTGTTGTGTATTTGAATTGCCAAAGAAGCTCCAAACCTACCGAATCAGATTCCATGAGGGGAGGCAGGTGGAGAGTGTCTGGGGTATATATTTTTAACAAAATCATTAGGTTGTTTTGATGCACAAAGAATTTCCCTTATTTTATAGGAACATGATAAGCATATCCTTAACGTTATAAATCAGGGAATGGAGTCACTATGTAGTTTCAGTAGTAGTTGTAGAAAATTATCACCAAATAACTTTTGCTACTCATTAATTTACTCTTCATTGAATCCAATCATTATGTTTTCATATTTATTCGTTTACTGCTCCATATCAGACTTAGAATCTTGCAGTTCCCACTCTAACTCTCTCCTACAAGGATCGACCTGTAAAAGAAGCAGCAGCTTGAACAAACTGCTCAGAGACATCAGATATAGTTACCCTGCTGGAAAGAATTTGGGAAGATTGATTCAAAGCTGCTTTATATTTTAGTTTAAATGTTATCTTTTAAGAGGTCACTGTGATTTTACATTATACTTTCAAACTACAGTTTTAAACTGAAAACAAATCGGACATGCTTTGAGAATTCTTTTTGATATTTAAATAATCATAAGATTATAATACTGGAAGGAACCATGGAATCCATAAATATTCTTTCACTTATGAGGGAATTGAAGACCAGCTAGGTTATTCCCCCAAGGTCTTATAGCTAGCAATGGCAGAGATGGAATTTACACCTAAGTTTTTTTTTTTACTATAAATTGAGGAGTATTGCTACTCCACTCTTATCATTTTTTATTAGATATATTATTTAGAGTATATTCCGTATCATCAAGTACAAAAAACATTTAATAATAAAATCAAAGGAAAATATAACTAATACTCAGAAATCAAAAAGATATTCACTCTTTAGCCAACTTCTCAGAAACTCATTTATTTTGTAAAAAAAGTTATTCCTAAAGTGAATATTATGGAATTTACGTAAAATTTTCTAGGCTAGATGCTTCAAAGCACATGTTGGAAGTGGGTAGAATAGTAATTGTTTAAGAAGGAATTGGAGTAGAGAATATTTGGATTTCAAACTTCTGCTTCCTACATTTCCACCTACTAGAGATAAAATTATACTTTAAAAATGAAGATATGATGGGAGAGATCAAGCTCCCCAGAAATTATATGCTGATTCAAATTCCTGTTAGTTGCTATAACCACAAGGATAAACACACACTACAGTCCAATTATGTTTTATGGAATTTTTAAAAATCTTTTAGGTGCCTACAGTGTTAAAATAAGGCATGATCACCTCCATAAGGCCAACTTAAAGAAAAAGCATATGTTATTAAAGCATATTGAATTAGAAGTAGAACCTTCTTCAAATTTTTTCCCTTAGGTTTATAACTCCAAATTCTTGCTATTCAAAATATGGTTTGCAGACCAGCAACCTTGACATCACATAGAAGCTTATTAAAAATGCAGACTCACAGGTGCCAGTCCAGAGCCACTGAATCAGAATCTTCATTTTAATAAGACCCCTAGGTGATTAAAGAGCACGTTAATATTTTAAAAACAAGATATTAAGGGCATTTTCCCACCATCCCTCCTCCACTCTCAGGATCTAAAGCTCCACTTTTCCGTCCAGCAGTAGAACCAGATAGTGTAGACAGAGTGGGATAAACCTCACAGGAGTCCATGTCTACTGGAGGACATGGGGTGAAGAGTCTGAGGTCACAAGGACCAAAAGGTGTGGTGGAAGAAAGAGAGCATGAGAAAGGGTTTGGTGGTCACACATAAGTGTATAATTCTATTTGTCGAACTGGAAATTCTGTCGGTAACCAGCTGACAGTAAAACTGTTTTTAATGCTGATTATGCCTCCTCACTTCAACTAGGAGTGCAGAGCTGGAGTGACATCTCATCTTAACAAAGTTCCCTCCAAGCAACCATCCTGCCTCTTGACCGATGGTCCTTGCAACTATTCTTTGAGTTTCTTTTCTTCTGGCTTCTTTGTAGATTCTTCTGATTGTTACCTCACCGTTGCCTTTATTTTAGCCTTTTCTTCTTTTCTGGGTCTTACTCTTCAGCGTGTAAGCATGCCCAATCTCCTACATTGTAAAAACCTGCCAGGTCTCAACTTTGATTGCTCTCCTTCCTTTTTGCTGAGTTTCTTAAGAGTTGTCTGAATTTCACGTCTTCGTTTGGTATTTACTCCCCAGCTACCTCACTACTGGGTCTCTCCATGAGTGGCATCACATGAGGGTGTAAGGAGAGAATGCTGAGAAAAGAGCATTTTGGTTAACTATCTCAATATCATGTTGCCAAAAGAAAATGTCATTTAGGGTATAGAAGAAACACTTGGGTTGTATCCTGACCCTATTCATCATAATCTTGGGTATTCTGTTTATTTTATTTAAATCTCAGTTTTAACTCCATATAGCAAGACTGAAACTATCTTCATGGAGAAATATTATATAACTTTGAAAGGTAATATATTTCAAGAGCTCTGTATAGTGCAGGGCAAAAAGAAGGTAGTCAGTAATTTTATTTTCATTCCCCTCTTCTTTTATACAAATATTATTGCATTGCTCTATACAAAGTACAGTGTTTAGTCCTGTGGCATAAAGATAATTTAAATATTTTCCCTCTTAAAGAGCTATGTTAGGAACATATACATGGCAAATAGCTTCAAAAAATAGAAAGAGACCTAAATTCTAACTGGGAAGAATTTTGGAAGAAGGGAGAAATTTTGAGGTGATGCAAACAGTTAATTGAATCTTAAAGGGAGAGTAAGCATTTGTGAGGAACATTGAGATGGGATGGGGAGGGTGGGAGGGAGCAAGTCACTACTCTGAGAGACTGTATCTTAATTGAGGATTCATTGACTAAGCTATTAAGAACCTTAACACAGATTCTAAGATTAATCTAATAATTGTATTTCTGGCAGCACTTCCAGGAAGCTTTCTAAACGGGGGTATTACTTATTGGTATGCACCACAGAATGCACAGTCTATTTGGCTAAACTTGCTGATAAGCCCCTACTGCGAAGAGGTCCTGGATCTATTTCAGAAAGTTTTCTCTTAGGTCAGTTAAGGTTGTGAATGATCTCTAGCCATGTATCACATTTTTCTCTCTTCAGGTCGTTACTGAGTAAGTGCTTGAAATATTGGTCATCCAGAGTTATCAGTTCAGGAAAAGAATCTGTAACCTTTGCAAAGGAAAACTCAGGTACAATGTAATCATCCTTCCAAGCAAAAGTACTTTTTCTCTTTGTAGACACAACCTTTCTCTGACACAGAAACTAATATCTTTTAGTGATTTTCCTTAGCCAAGCTTCCAAGGTCCTACTTTTAAAAGTTTTAGCATGCTCTTTCTGTTAATGACAGCAACTCATTGAAATTCTCAAATCATCCTTTACATTTGAGTTAGTAAGAGACAAAAAATATTTCTTGCTAATATATCCAACTTTTAATAACTCAAGACTTTAGGAAATCTTGATACCTTTGGAAATTAACTAGACTCTAAGCCAAAGAAAGAGAATCAAATAATCATTAGCTCTGAGGATATTTGACATTCTCTAAATAATATATT
Source organism: Equus asinus (assembly GCF_041296235.1). Taxonomy (NCBI): domain Eukaryota; kingdom Metazoa; phylum Chordata; class Mammalia; order Perissodactyla; family Equidae; genus Equus; species Equus asinus. The sequence goes on along the minus strand of NC_091792.1, from coordinate 57,589,163 downwards.
TGACATTCTCTTAAATATTACATATAAAATGTTCTGATGTTTATCACCTCTTACTAGTAAATCTGAAATTAAAATCATAATAGGAAGTTAGATAAATGCCTAAAAGTTGAACATAGTTCTTAAAAATTCATGTTTAAAATCACAGTATTTCTAAACAAAAGTGAATGATGACATTTGAAAATATGAAAACAATATATTGAAAAATAATAGATCATCTGAAGGATGGGGAGGCAAGATAGATGTGAAAATTATACGAGGTTCAGAGAGGCAGGGTTTTAGAATAAATTCCTGTACTCTCATCTCTATGAAACAAATTTTTTAAGTGGTTGTGAAACATGACTTTGTCAGAGATTCTTAAAACATTTGATTTCACTTAAAAAAAAGTATTCTTAACTAACAATTAAGTAATAAAAATGGAAACAATGCCCAGTTTCAAATGTATTATGGTGTATACTAAATTTTAAAACGTTGGAGACAAATAGCACATTAAGTTGTGCTATGTCATCTTGTTTTCAAGGCTATTCTCTTCAGCAATCTCCCATTCTCCACCGCTACAATTTCAATCATAGGACATTCTTTTTTAACATTGAATCCAATTATCCCTCTGTGTACCCTTCTTCACAACAGCCGACCTCCTTTTCTTAACTGAGAAAACAAAGTGCCGACATTCCCTCACAATAAAGTTTTCAAATCTGTATCTAGCTTTTTATTCTATCTGCATCCATGATGCCTCCTTCTGCTTAAAGCTAATCTACTCCCTGTGCTATGAGACACATCTCCTCTTGCTTTGTCTGGGATCTGGCTCCCATCTTCATCCCACTCTCTTCCGTGTGTTCAGCTTTGTCTCTTCTGCTAGGTCTTTTCCATTAGCATTTCAGGCTCCTCACCTCTCTCCAGTTTGTAAAACAAGGAATCAAAACCTCCCTTGATCCTATATTCTCCTCTAGCTATTTCATACTGCCTTTTTTTTTTTTCCAGAAAACATTTCAAACACATATTTTACTTCTTTTCCTCACTTTCCATTTAGAATTCAACTCATCATAATATGGCTTCTGCTTTCACCACTTCATGAAATTGTATCCAGGGCATTAAGTCCAGCGGATACGTTTGTCTCAGAGCTCATGGATTTAGTGTCCTGAAAGCAGTTTACCATTAGTTGACCATTCTCCTGAAAATATTTGCTTGGCTTCTGTGATTTCTCATGGTCTTATTTTTTCCTCTCTCCCTATTATCATTCTTTTCTAGTTTTCGTTGCCTGTTACTACTGCATTATAACACCCCTTAAATGTTGGTTTGTCTCAGAGCTCTTTAAGGTTATCTCTTTGCTCCATGTATTCTTGAAACCAGGTACCTCAGGGGTACTGTAGATATTAAACCAAATTGCTGTTTTTCCTGTTTAACTTGAGGGATGACTCAGGGCTCTTGAGAATTTGTGAGCTTGTTTTGCAGAAGAAAGAGAACGCCTCCAGGGAGGTTGTGATCACTGGATGGCCCCCAGCAGCCATTTGAAGCCCAGAAGTCGGACTGCCCAGAAGCTTATAGGGAGTGACTCCTTTGTTCCTTGAAGCTCCTCCTGCCAAGCCCCTTAGCTCTATAAGCCCCCCTGCCTTCTGTTCTTGGGGAGGTGGATTTGAGCTAACCCAGGCTCCCATCTACTCATTTTGGCCAATTCAAAGAAATCTTTCTTCATCTCCAAGCACCAATGTCTCGATGTTTGGCTTGCTGGGCATGGGGCACATGAATTTGAGATTAAGAGGCTTGGTATCATTCTCTTAATATAATCTCATCCATTCTCAAGGCTTTAATAAACAACTCTATATTAACTAAACTCAAACTGTCACATCCAGTCCAATTTTCCATATAGGAGACTCTCTCCTGAACTACTTAAAATTGATGTTTTTCATTCATTCATGCTTTAAGCTATGTATATCCAAAATGAAAAAAATGCTCTTTGAACTAGTTTTATTAACAATGTATAATCTCAGAAAATGGAATAATTATTTGCTCAGTATCTTAGTTGAAAACTCAACAGTCTCTGATTTCTCTCTATCCATCATTTATCCCCATCAATCATCAAGTCCTGTCAATTCCACCTCTAAAACATTACTAAAATCTGCTCCTTTTCTCCCACACCACTGCTACTATCTAGTTCAGGATATTTTTATTTCTTTCCTTAATTATCATAGCAGCCTCCTAATTGACCATCCCGCTTCCACTTTTGGCCCATTGAAAGCAAATTGTCTTGTTACTCCCAAATCAGTTAACTCTCTATGAAACATCAATAGCTTCCAACGTCCCCAAAGGTAAAACATTCAAATTTTTAACATGACTTATAAAGCTTGAATGATCTGACCCTGCTTATCTCTACAGCACTGTGCTTTTTTTCATACTATTCAACTCCCACACTGAAGACTACACTGTGTTCCTCTGGGCAATCTCTTGACTCAAGCAATATCTTAACACAACCCATTCCCTTGCCTGGAATGTCTCTCACCTCCCATGCTTCTTTGATTCAATTACTGCTTCAAGCATAGAACATAGCGTCTTCACTGTATTACTACCACTTTGCACCTGTGCAACACACACTTTTCAAATAGCAAGTGTTGGTGAATTGAACTGAATTGGATTCCAATCACTGGGATGGAGCTGCTTTGTCTCCACCATGACTTTTATTTTATTAAATAGGATTAGAGCTTAAATATCTTATATTGAACACTTAGTATGACCTAAGTAGTGTATAAGTGTTTTATATATTATTTAATTTAATTATTTCAACAACTCTGGTATTATCCTTCCATTTTAGAATAAGGGAAACCAATCACAGACCTACTGAGTAGTCGTTCCAAGGCTGTGTTAATAAGGTGCAGATCAGAAGTGAAAACAAAGTTTTTGACCCAAAAGGCTAAATTCTGAACTATTACATTATACTGGCACAAATTAGAATGTTTTGAATATGAAATGAAAATGTCTTCCTTGTACCTTTTCAAGTGTATTGAGAAATTAATTGAAAGTTCCTTCAAATTGTCAGTACTTGTTTTTTTAATACAAAAGTGGCATTTAAGACTGGTATGTGTACCAAGATTCAGATCTCTCTCCCAATGGCTGCAGCCAAAATAAAATACAGAGATAAAATATTTCTTAGGCTGATAGAAGCCTGAGTTATCATCTAAAATCTCTGCTTTTATAGTTTTCCCCCCAAAAAATTTTGTTGGTATTGATTGCCTTTATAAGTCAATAATAAAAATGTGTACTCAGATACAATATTTATTAAAGCAAATATCAAATTAATGTATTTTATATATTAGGGTTCCATATAAATAAAATTCATTTGATAAAAGGATTTTGCTGGTTTAGAACAAAAAAGAAAATTTGTTATTAAGCTAACGACCAGTATTGAACAAATTATGTAAGGAAATAGCTAGAATGTTAACTTCATGAGTGAGTAGACCACGTTTGTGTTTCCCATTGCGATATTCCTAGAGCCCAGCACTGTGCCTGGTGTATTACATGCTCTTAATGCATGTTTCTGGAATAAGTGAATAAATGTAATTTCAGCCTTCCATAATAAAATAAATCCTGCTTCCTCAAATTTGAGTAAGAATGCTCTAAAATCAAAACACTCGAGTCTATATATACTCATCTTTCAATTTCTGTATTCCTTTTGAGGAATGTCAATGCCATCACCATATTGCCTCTGTGACCACTTTTGATACTGGTGCAAGTGTTGACATAGAACATTTGCCTCAATAAATTTAAGACAGTTGAAATAGAAATGAAATGTTTTTAAAAACATCTTTAAAGTAGAGGATATCAAAATCAAAATAAATTCAGTGCTTATAAGTCAAAGCTTATTCTTCCATCTTCCAAGATCCAGCTTATGTTAAACCCTACTTTGCAGATACTCTCTTTGGACCTACTGCTCACAAGTCTATGTCTAGAGATCAACCGTCTTGATAAACTTCATACTCATCAGAGCAGCCAGAGGTGCTTCCGTTCTGGGCTGCCTCCAGAATTCCCACTTCTGGTTTCAGAAACTTTTGTTACTCAGATTATCAATACCAGGGATATGTTAACCCATCAGGTGAGTTTGCTGTATCTACTCATAGGTGTATAGATACTTACAGGTAACAGCAGGAGAATAACCATCTCAGTGCCACACAAATAATGCCAGGCAAGAAGAAGACATTTTATGACAAACTGCTTTGTGTGTGTATTTTCATGTTGAAATTATTAGTCTTTCTGCTTTGAGAAAGTTGTCAGGTGCAGTTACCGATTTTTAAGAACTAATCCCTAAAAGAGAATTCTACAAATTTACTTTTTGCATTGGAAGTGTTCACTGTGGTTGGAATTAGTGTTTTATTTTAGTTATTTTTGCAAGATGCTTATTTTACTCATCTTCCTAAAACTCTCTCTTGGAAATTATTATTAAAATATTTTGAGTGTCATAAGTTTTTAAGAGTCTTTTTCTTTAGTGATACACACTGAAATATTTACAGAGAAAATTATATGCTGCCTGGGATACGTTTAAAAATAATGTGGGGAGAGAGATGGATAAGAATATAGATGAGACTAGAAACTAATAGTTGTTGAAGCTGAATGATGGATATACAGGGAATTGTTCTGCTTTTGGACATGTTTAAAATTTTCCATTATAAAGAAGTTAACATTAGAAGCTCTCTCATCAAGTAACACAGACTTTTCCTTTGTCCCCTACTTGTGGTCAGTGTATCTGCTCTTACTGCAGAGTGACTGTCAAGGGAATCTGAGTTGATTCTCTTTGTTCCATGTCCAGCTTTTTGGATTTGAGTATTAGTGAGGATTTTAATGTTTAGACACAAGATCAGATTTGCTAGGATCTCATTTAGCTTCTTTTCTCAGGTTGAAAACAATGATATCAAAATTTCTAACTCCCTTTAAAATGGTATTTTATAAAAATAAATGTATCTAAATTTTGACAATTGTGTATTGAGTGAGATCGAACTTGAATAGGTAATACTAGATACTCCATATTAGTCCTGGGCTTTAGCATCTTACTTCAAAGGATTTTTTTAGAAACTACAACTGGTCATCAGTAATGTAATCATTTTCATTTTCTACATCAGCATGTATCTCCTTTGTTTCTTGTTTTTATTCATTAAATAAATCAGTAAAAAATAAAGAATAATTGAAGAGTAGACCATGGATAATTCATAAAATTTTCTTTGCATAGCCTAAATTGAAAGCAACCAGGCTTTTAATTGTTGAATTAATTATAATTAAATGAGGATAATTCTTATTAAGTAATAATAATTTGATTGTTAGTGTAAGAGCACTAAACTGTTCTAAGAATTAGAAGATCTGAGTTAGATTTTGTCCATGCTAATGCTAACATTTTTTCCCTTCTGCTTTCTCACTTGTAAAGTGCAATACAGCAGCTTAGTTAAAACTTCACAAGTCTTTTCGACAACATAAGGTTCTAAGCTACGTGAGGCCAAGGACAACCCCTGTCTTTCTCGCTGCTGTATCCCCAGCCCCTACCTGAGTGCCTGGCATATAGGAGAAGTATGTACTTCATAAATATTTACGAATAAATAAATGAATGAATGAGCTACTGAAGATTTTAGAAGGCATTTTTCAGGCATCTTTCTAACTTTGTTGTATAATCTGACTCAGAAAATATGCATAGGGTAGATGTTCGTATGTTTCACCAAGGACATTGAACTTCTCAGGCATGGTACAGATTCTTGGGTCTGCTTCTCTGAACTTAGTTTTCTTACCATGAAACAATATTAATAATGTTATAACACTGAGTATTGTTAAAATTAAGGGTGACAATATATTTGAATAACTCATCGTAACCTAGAAGGGACAATTCTCGGCATACACAGCGTTGCTTTATTTTCGTAATTGTTATATGAATGCACATGATGGGAGTAAGGGAGAATAGAACGAACACCTCAGTCTAGTGCCACTTCTGTTAGTAGCTGTTCAAGGGCAATTCATTAAGCTTTTCAGGCCTTCAGACCTAATAGGTAATAGGAAGAGTTGGAAATATCTGTAAGATATTCTAAGATTCTTTAGAACTTTAAAGTGCAGCAAATTTCTTCCATGAATTTAATATTACAAATTCTTACATAAACCTTTTTCAGGTATGAGTTGAGAAATTAATTTTCCTTCACATTCTTTTTCTTCCAGACTTAGGAAGAGGCAGGAGCTTACAGTGGTAGTTTTTTTTTCCTTATTCATTGTGCCCCAGCATTGCAACCTTACAACCAACTACATATGTAAACACAAAACACTTTAGTTCAGATTTCAAATTATTTTATTTTTAGTTCAACTCAAACAGACTCTTTCTCTCTGATGCTGCTTCAGTCTCTCTCAGTGGGAGGTTGTGGAGTTTATATATTATTCATCCATTTAAAAACCCTGAGGCTAGCCCCCTGTGGAGAGTGTTCAGTAATTGGTCTGCAGATGCTGCTGATACGAAGCACTCTAAAAGTCCTTAAACATCCCAAGAATACAATTCCATCTGCTTCACTAGTTGCATATGTTGGAATGATAGCAGACTGCTTACCCACATTTTTACTCCTTTCCTTTGGTATCTAATTATTTTGTATCTGATATGCAGCATGGTAAGATATATGTAAATGAATATAATAGCATCTTGCAAAACTGGTAATTGCTGTATTATTTGAGAGTACAGTGTAACCAAATCTTCCAACCACAAAATCACTGAGTGTTAGCAGCAAGATAGCCAATGGTTTTAATTCCTCTCTGGAAAACCTATTCCCGGGTAAGCAGCGAGTACTTAGAGTATATAGGTGTAACTCTACATCGAGATAAATATTCATTGTTTAGTCTCATATTATATATTTAGACAAATTATGCTAAGAATTTTAGTAAAATGAATAAGCAAACATGCATAAATTAACAGATAACCAAACGTATTTAAACAAAAGTGCTTATCAATAATAAAATAACTTCTGAATCAGTGTAAAATGAAGCTTGAATAAATTTCTTTTTTGTTTTACATAGTCATATTTACTGCTCTGTGTATGTATATACACATTTATAACTATGCAGGTTTATGTATTCATATATATGCATGTCCTATATATGTATTCATATATATAAAATATATATAAAAGGTACATATTTATTTATATACACATATGTATAAATCAATTTCAAATTAAGTAACTACACTTCTTTCTCTGAAATTCTCTGTTCTATGTTTTCTTAAAATGTTATTTATACTTACTCTTTGTTAGGTGTTTGCTAATGTTGTCTGTTTATTTTGATATATCTCTGTGTTTGTATATATATGCATATACGTGCATATATATATGTGTATTACAAAGATACAATGGTAATTTCTATTGTTTTGTGAACTGTATATCAAGATGGGGCAACTGGATAATGTTTTCCTCTGGATAAATTGCCAGGTCTCTGTAACTCTGGCATTCTTAATAGTTTCTTAAATAGAGAAAGATAGCATCCTAGAGAGTTGAGATATGAGTAAACTATTGGATATAATAACATACTCTTGGGTATAACTGTGAAATGGAAATGTAGTTGCACTTACATCATTTCACATCTTATTTCCAAGCTCTTCACAATCATTTCTAATTTTCTTGTCTTGAGTAGCGAGATAGGATGGATAGAGCATCACAGATATTCACAAATGCCATCTTTAGAGATCCTGTCCCAAACTCATAATCGTGTGGAACAGAATGCTGCCTCTTCCCCACTCTCCACAAAGACAGTACTCACCTCCATCAGGACTGCTTTCAGAAGACATAACACACAATTCCCTGGCACCTGAGGTATGAAGTGCTTACCTGCTGTAGTAGTTCTAAAATAAGTCTGACATCCCTCTCATCAAATGGTGGGGTTTATGTCCCCTTTCCTTAAATCCAGGCCAGATTATGCCTGCTCCAGGAAACAGAGTATGAGGAAGAAATGCCATTTGACCTCAGAGGCTAATAAAATAAAGGCTGTGTAGCTACTTCCTGATATCCTTGGGACATTTGCCTTTCAATTCCTGAGATGCCAGGTAAGATGCTTGACTACCCTGAGCTTGCCATGTCCTGAAACTAGGTCTCAAGGATAAGCAGTGTGTGCTCTAGCAGTGGCCAGTAACTGCCCCCAGATGTATGAATGAAGATATCTGCAAAGGAATTCAGCCCCCAGCTATCCAATCTTCCAGCCCATCACCTTCCCAAATGAGGCCCCGCCATCATGTAGCAGAGAGAAGCCATCCTTAACGAGCCCTGTCTGAATTCCCGATCCACAGGACCCACGAGCACAAGAAAATACATTTTGAGGAGGCTTGTTTTGTAGCAGTAATAATTAGACTACACACTAGTTTTTGTTTTTATGGAACTTATCTTTTCTAAGTCTGTGACAAGATAAAGTGAATTCCTTTGCTAAGACAATTCTTGCAAAGTGCTAGTGAGGTAGGTACATCGAGGAGACCCCTAGACCCACTCCTGGTTTCATTCTCTGGCTTCCTCTGTAGTCTTCTGTTCCAAATGTGCATTTGAATGATAAATTTGAGGATATAATAATAGTTTGCATTATTATTCAAAATAGCAATTAAAGATGAGAATTTGGGACTAAGCAAGGGAAAATGCAGCCTTGCTCTGTTGGTCTCTGTTGTAGCTTTCAAACGATTCTATGGTAATACCAAATTTTCCTGAACCCTAAGATAAGGATGTTATAATGATGTAGGGTTGAGACGTGAACACCTTCTAGGCAGCTGTGGCCTTACAGATATTTATTATATTTGTTACATGTATTTCAATCTCCTAATATATATCTAATACTAAGTTGATTCCTTATGCATTGGGAAATTGGCTGTCAAAAGATGGGTCACCAAATTGAAAAAACAAAACAAAACAGTGAAGATCTTAATTTTTATCTTCTACTACATTCTTTTGTATTTATTCTCAAGTTTTTTATTACATTTTTTTGCTATTATACTTGAATCATGCTATCTACTTTGGACCTTTGATTAAAAAATTTATTATTCACTCCAGACTCAGCTTCTCAGGCATGCAATTGGACTTTGCCTGCTCATCAGTATGGCTACCAGCCTTGTATTAAATTAGGAATATTTAGATTGTATTATATAAATTTTATGACCTTAATTATTTGCAGAAATAGATGATTTATACACCTGTCAATCTCAAGAAAAATTTACATTTGAACATACTCTTTTAGACAACTTGAAAAAGTCTTTCTTACTCTACTGGGCATCTTGAATTTACTTTAAGAAAATTTGGTCTACTTTGCTAAATGTTGTGCAAATGGTTTTGAGAGGAAAAATTGGGGCATCTGTTTTTTTATGCATAAAAGCGTCTCAGCAGGTCTTCAACAAGAAAGCAGAAGGCTATTATTAAAGGAAAGATTGTGCATGACAGAGGAAATATGGGGAGAATATGTAATCTGTTTTGAATACAAAATCAGTCTAGCAGACAGCAAAAACAATGCATGCTTGTCTGCAAGGTCATCATAATAGTGATCTAGGCTGACTAGAAGCAATTGAATAGACTCTGTGGAATGACATGGTCTAGCAAGACTGGCATTTATGTACATTTCTAATGCCCTGTCCTATCCTTCTTTCCCAGACAGCAAAATTAGAAGTGGTTTTAAAGATAATAAGATGTTAAGTGATATAAGTGTAGCTTTTCCATTTCATATTTATACCCAAGCCTATCTTACCCAGTAGTTTCCTCATGTCTCAACTCTCTAGGAAGTTTAATAGATTAACTGAAGGCTAAAAACAGACTCCAGCAGCTCTTCCTTGACTTCTGCACCCCTCCATCCTTAGATTCCTTGTTTTTCCTCTTATCATATCAATCATTTCCTCATACACTGACCTCCACAAATGTAACAAAGTGATTCTATATATAAGCCGTTTTTTCCCCATGCTGCTAGGATCCTTGATTTTACTCTCTCTGAATTGAAGTGAAAAGACACAGAAAAAGATTAAACTATTCCAGTCTCCTCTACTAGACTCACATTTCCAGAGCATGCAACATATCTATATCATTTACCCTGAGCGGACGCGTCGTCCCAGCACGTAACAACTACTGCAAAACGCTTGTTTAAAAATTGAAATAGAACTTCCAGTTTCTGCTTCTGACTGTAAGGAGCTTGGAAGTCACCACACATCGTCCTAACAGCAAGTAAAAAGCCAAACGAACTGAAAAATGAGTAACTTTTCTTGGATCTATAAGAGAAGAGGAGAAGACAGGGCAAACTGCTGCCCTCGGATAGGTGAGAGAGGTGAATACAGTAGTCCTCCTTTATCTGTGGTTTCACTTTTGTGGTTTCAAAAAGTCAAGTACAGCCTGAGAATATTAAATAGAAAATTCTAGAAATAAACAATTCATAAGTTTTCCATTGCATGCCCTTCAGGTAGTGTGATGAAATCTCATGCCATCTTGCTCTGTCCTACATGGGACGTGGATCGTCCCTTTGTCCAGAGTATCCATGCTATATATGCTACCTGCCTGTGAGACACTTGGTAGCCCTCTTGGTAATCAGATTGACTGTGGCAGTATCGATTGCAGTGCTTGTGTTCAAGTAACACTTACTTTACTTAATAATAGCCTCAATGCACAACAGTAGTGATGCTGGTAATTCAGATATGCCAAAGAGAAGCCATAGTGTTTCCTTTAAGTGAAAAGGTGAAAGTTCTTGACTTAAGAAAAGGAAAAAAACAGAAACCTATGCTGAGGTTAAGATCTAGGGTAAGAATGAATCAAATCTCCTACTCATGAAATTGTGAAGAAAGAAAAAGAAATTCATGCTAGTTTTGCTGTCACACCTCAAATACATAGGTGTAGGAAAAAACATATGGGTTTGGTACTATCTGTGGTTTCAGGCACCCATGGGGGGTCTTGGAATGTATGCGTCTGTGGATAAGGGGGGAATACTGTACATGGAGATGCTGCTTACTGGAGTAGAGATTGAGTGAACTCTAAAGTAAAATATGGACTTTTGGTGATTATAATGGGTCCACGTAGGCTCATCATTTATATAACAAATGCACCAAGCTGGTGGGGGATATTGAAAATGGGGGAGGCTATGCATATGCTTGGGTAGGGGATACATGGAAGATCTTAGTATCTTCCTCTCAATTTTGCTTTGAACCTTAAATTGCTCTAAAAACACGTCAATAAAAAAAATTGAAATACATTTTAATCAATGGTGAATATAGAATAGAGGCTTTGCTGAACCGTCCATAGATGGTTTTCCATGCTCCTCTGACGGGAATAATTCTCCTTATGATCCCACTGTTGCAAAACAGACAAGCTAGAGCACAGCTTCCAGGTGCATTCTTTTACTGCTTAAAAACGTTACTTTTACTACCTAAAAACCTTACCAGAAATCCTGACATGAAAATAAATTGTAGCAGTATAGCCATGTAAAGATGCACAAACAAGAGAATGCTAGTATGAAACAATAACGCCCCACGATGCCTCATTTTGTCAGTTCTCTTTTTTGAGACTTATCTTACCCTAAATGTCAACTCATTTATAGCAGGAGGTTAGTTATATTCTTTATGGAGGTTAATTTTCACAGACATACCAGGTACATAATAAATATTTGATCAATTAATTAAAAAATAATTTGCAATGAAAGAATAATTTACATGATAAATCTCCAGATTATCAGTAGCCATAACACTTTCTTGATCAAAAATACACTGAGACAGCACATATCTACACATATTTGTAAAAATATATAAAACAGACATTTTTGTAGAACAATATTTAACATTATGTGACATAAACTCTGGTATGTTCTTATTCTATTTCATTCTGTGATTACATTTTAAAAACATATCCTGAATCACAAAGTTGGTTCGTGGGGCATGACCCACAATTTGAAAAACACTTCTTTAGATGGTACAGAACGCCAGTTGATGAATAGAGCGAGGATGAAGCATAGGTTACTGAAGGAAGAAAGTAAAAAAAGATAGAGCAGGAGACCAGGAACAATCCAACAACAGGAAGTTGCCTTCGTTGTCTTAGGTAGAATAAAAACACCTGCTTTTCCACCTGGGTATGTGCTGCACAATATTTTTATGGTTACTAGGACAATCAGTTGGCATGCTCTGTTTGTCTTAATAAGTAAAAGTACTGGTAAAGTAAAATCAATTCCATAACATTTCTTTCCTAATTATACTATTTTCATATTAAAAATACAGGTTCTTTTAAAAATAACACCAATTAATTTTAAAGATAAATTCTTTAAGAAAGCATAACTTTTAAGACCATATGTATATGAACACAATTTTTATATGGCATAAGTTGTAAAGTATAATTATACTTTTCCTCCAAAAGGAGGTTATCTTGAGTTCTAATTATAATTCTGTCACTAACTAAAAGTGTCTTCGGATAAAAACTTTGAGCCTCTGTTTTCTTCTGTGTAAAGTCAAATAACAATTTGTGCTATTTTTTACAAAGAGGTAACATATGCAAATCACTAATAACTCTTTAGAGAAAGCTTTACTAGAAATATTTACTTCTTTATATGGTGCATTTTATAAGATGTTATTGCTTTTGACATTTCAACAACTCATTCTAAGCAATATAAAATCAATTCTGAGTTACTTCCCATCACTGTCAGTTATTCAGCCATCTAGGAAAACTCAGTAAACAATAATCAACAGGACCACGGATGTTTTCAACCAGTGCTTTCAGTCAATAGCACATTATTAGTCATTTCCTAAATATACTTCCTGTTACACTAGCACCTTTACTATAATTACAAACAGGTGCTATTTATCTCAGGAGAATCAGTCTTAATCAAATAATATAAGGCATTTTCCTAAAATCTAGTCATATTATTTTTTGTCATGATGACTGGCTAATATTTGTGACCCAATGCACAAAGTGCTATGAGTATTTCTAATCTTGTGCAAAGTTATCTAATATCTTCCACACAGTATATACAAATCCGCTACAACTAGTCATTAAGCCAAGTAATACGAAAAAGAGATTTGTTACAAAACAAGGAGCACACTTTGCTTCTTCTGTACTCTAAACGACCATACTCTTTCAGGATTGTCCTTGAACCATTTTTCATTGTCTCCATCTTCCTCAGAGAACACTTTCATACCAGGGTTTAATCTTTTCCTTCTGTGCAGATATATACAAAATATGCATCTCTGCTCTCTGAGCTCTAAACTCAATGTATATTCCTCGTTGTCTCTTAGACACATTCAGTTAGAGACTCTGATAGCCCTTAAATTCTTTATATCTTTACATCTCAGTATGTTTATTTTCATCCACTCTTCTAGCTTCGAAATCTTCTTTTCTTCTAATTTCTCAATTTCACTAATGTTTCCTCCATCTTCCAAGTGGACTCTGTAGATTATAGTCATTTCACTTCTTTTTACCTTTCTCCCCCATTTTCTTCAAATATCAAATATTTCTCAAATCTCTTCTTTCCCTTTTCAGTCACTGCACTCATCACACTCAAGACCCTCAAGAACCTTAGTAATTAACACTGACGCCCTTCGCCCAGTTCTCTCGACCTTCTACTTTTCAGTTGTAATTGGTCTAGACACTGCTGCCAAATGGATTTTTCTATCATGGAGCTCAAATCTTTGCTACTGAAAAGATGGTGAGGTTATTAACCGTCTACTGAATTGCAAAGGCCAGTACAAAGGCCCATTTAAGGTCGCCTCTTTATATACTTGTCTGGACTTCTTCCTATTATTCTCTCCTTGTATCACTGCCCTTTGTAGTGTGACATTGCAACCCCTCACATCAAGAGGTTGAGCCTATTTCCACAACCTTGAATCTGGTCTGAATTTGTGACTTGCTCTGGACAATAAAATCTGGTGAAAATGTCAATGCGCCTGTTCCGAGTCTGGGCCCGAGAGGCATTATGGGTTTAAATTTTCTCTCACACGCTCCTTCCTAGGCTAGCCTGCTAGAGGGTGAAGATCATGGGGAGAAAAGCCTAGATATTGAGCCAAGGCCGACCTAGACTACAGCTAGCCACTCTCCCAAAACATGTGACAGAGTCAGGCAACCAGCAAACTGTCTGCCTGACCCACTTCTGACCACGGGTACACGAGTGAGCCCGGAAATACTGTCCAGCTGACCAAAAGACTCACGAACAATAATACATGCTTGTTGTTTTAAGCCATGGAATTTTCGCATGATTTATTAGACAGCAACTGCTAACTGATACTCCTTACGAAATCATCAGCAACTATAGAACAGGGTTTCTATTTCACTCATCCTTGTTTATCTGAGTAATCCCGAGCACATTGTATTTTATATCATAGCTACTTAAATAAGCTCAACTGATTTTAGGTATTCAAGGATTTGACTATAGGCCCAATAAGATAAGAACAGCTTTTAAAAGAGCAACAGTTTTAATAAAGTACATGTAATGAAGTCAGATACATATGTTACATATACTTTAATAAAGTATATGTAAATGAAGTCAGAATTTACATCAATTAAGGAGGTAACTAAGGAGGTCATGAACGAAGATTGAGTAAGGAAAGGAGCCATACTCTGGCTAGGATAGTCAAACAGGTAATGGAAAGGAGGAGCACCTTGCTAAGACTGCCCTCCTCTCTCTCTTGTTTCTTAAGACTTTATTTTTGAGAGAAGCTTCAACTTCACAGCAAAACTGAGAAGAAGGCACAGAGAGTTTCCATGTAGCCTCTGCCTCCACACAACCACAGCCTCTCCTATTATCAACATCTCCCACCAGAGTGCTTAGGGTTCACTCTTGGTCTTGTACCTTCCATGGGCTTTGAAAAATGCATAATGACCTGTATCTACCATTCCAGTGTCATACAGAATAGTTTCACTGCCCTAAAAATCCTCCATGCTCTGCCCGTTCATCCCTTTCTCCCCCCAACCCCTGGCAACCACTGATCTTTTCACTGTCTCCATAGTTTTCCCTTTTCTAGAATGCCGTATAGTTGGAATCATATAGTATGTAGCGTTTTCACATTGGCTTCTGTGCCTCTCTTTACAATGTCTGTCTCTGATAAAATAGTCAATAAACCAATATTTGCAACTGAAATAATTTTATCAAACTCTGTGTGTTATCTATAAAAAGCATACAAGCACTTCATAACTCTCTAATACCATTCAGATTTTTAGATGTATTTTGTTAAAGTGGGTCATACAAGTAAACACGTATAGAAGTGAGGAAAGCTGATTCTAAGGGCATCTGCTTCTTATCTAACGGACCCCACAGGTCGGGGCGCTCTGCTGCAAAGACCATGCCATTACGCAACAGGCAACCGCTAACCTCCAGGTCACCATCTTCTGAGCTAATATATGAAGCCACAGTAATTCAAAGGAAATAGTGTAGAAGTTTATTTCCACTAAGATCATGTATTTCTTCCTTTTCCTTCCAGGATACTCTATTTCTAGAACAGAAAATTTTGAGGGGAAAAGTCACGCCTGATTTGCTTACGCTGGTGAAAAGAGTCAAATGCATTCCTCCCTCTATAGACATTTGATTTTTAGAGAGACTCAGTTCACAGCAAACCTCCAAATTTAAATTAATAAAACCAGGATAACAGTCCATTCTCTTGTTTTGCTATGTGGAGCAATATGTGGAGAAATAACAAATCAAAGTATGGATTTGCCTTCTCTGAGGTCTGTTGCTCATCGTAGGCAGAGGCAGGGGGAAGGTTCAGGAGGGAGAGTCGGCACTAACCAGCCAGTTTAGTCTTTCACTATCTTCTACGTTATTTTGCTTCTGAGTGAATTACTATTGTAACATTAAAAAAATAATCAAATACAACTCCATAGAAACTATCTCCTAGAATTTTCTTCCTTATATTATTCTAGAGTTTATTTTCTCTTTTACCTTTCATAGATAGACAGTCTCTCAAAGCCAGCCTCCTACTTCACCCTGTCTTGTATAATATTCTTAGGCGTGCTCTCTCTCCGCCTCTTCTATCTTAAACACGCATTCCTTAAAATCGCTCAAGCCATATAGATATTTTCTCCACATATTCATAAAGAATAAAACAGCACTATTTTCTAAATATTACACAGTTCAGGCATTTTCCCCATTGGAACAAATATTCTATCTTGTTAGTCAAGTTGTACAGTGATAGTTTCTGTTTTTTTATAATGGAAAAGCCTAAGAACATATTTTCTGCTTGGGTGAACATCCCAAATACCTCTCCAGGTTTTATCTTCAAGGTGCTAAATTCGTGTGGTGAATTGTTCAGTTCACCATGAGAGGCACACAGGGCACATGGTGTGCTGGTTGGTCATAGGATGGCAACCAGGTTGTTTATGGGGTGACAGAGAAAGTCTATCCAATGGGGTATTTTGGAAGCAGTGTATCAGTGAAGATAGGGAAGTTTCTCATGTAGACAGCTTCAAGCCTTAACCTGTTGATCATATATTTATTTTTAATACATAGGTATATATAATATTTAATTTCCAATTCAACCACGTGTCAAATAGCTGCAGTCTGAGGAACTAACACTCCTGCAAGAGCTGCTGCCCCCACTTCTTGTACTCAGTTAGATTTTTAATTCCTTAAACGAAACTTCTTGTAGTGTCTGGGTGCAAGTACACTCTGCAAAGAGCAAATTGGCATGGAGGGATATTTCCTGATAAACACTCTCCTCACAGAGTACATCTGAGGGTCAACTGCACACATTACCCAAAGGCCATAAACTAAAACTGATCTAAACGAAGCCTTTGACTGAAACATGAGCTTATTTCACTGTCTAGAACTATCTCAGCTTTGATTCTCACTAATGGCTGATTGTGTTGTAAACTAGCAGAGAATCTTAAATTCTAAGTCGAGGGTTAAATGAAGTTCAAGTAAATTCCCATGAACCAGGTTACTATATAAGGAGAACCAAGGAGACTATATAAACATATTTCTGTCTCTAAGTTGAAAAGGCAGAAAAAGCAAACTTTATGCACCATACTTTGTAACCTTCTGGAAAAATACCTGCCTGACTGCCTTTTTGAATGTCCCGTATTATACCTGTCAACTGAAATCTGAATGCTTTTTTGTTGCCAAGCCTGTCTCTGACTGAATTGCTCTACCTGAGAAATTAAAACCTAGGAGAAGAAAGATTGGAGGATATCATGAGATACTTCCAATTATCTGATCATATCTTAAATAATTTACCATGTGCCATAATATATAAAATAAGTGAAACTTTCTTCACAGAAAGGAGAAAAACATTACTGAAAAGTGGCCTGGTAGTCATTTTGGTTTCCCAAATGAAAACACTGTCTGAAAATACATTCAGGACAAATAAGCAATTTTGTAGGTGTGCAGAGAGATGTGACACATTGTTTCTATTAATAAATCACAACATTTCAACATTTTGATTTAACTGTTCCTCTTTTTGCCCTTCACCAACTGTAGAATGAAGGAAATCAATAAATAAGATTACACTCAGCACCTCATACAATTTTTTACCAGTTGGGGGCACAGCTATCCAATTATGGTTTGCAATTTGCTGAACATTTATTATCATTTTTTCCAGTTTATTCAGAGGAAACTTCTGGAGGCTCATTTGGTAGAGGCAATCAGTAGTACCTTAATGTAAATCAGTGTTGATTGTGCTGTGAAATGCAAGAAGGGATACAGGGCACCAAACGAAAGAGCTACCTTTTTATGTTTCACTTAATGACAGGCAAATGACCTAAGGGAGAAAATTTGATTCGTTTCATGAGAATCAAGAGAACAATATAAAATAAGAACTATTTCTGAAAAAAATCCACAATAGCTACATTTGTTTCCAGTAATTATTTTCATGTAGGTAATGTAAAAATGTAGGCAGGTATAAACTTAAGGAAATGTCAATATTTCTTATAGGATTCTTTACTCTTAGATATGAAGCAAAAAAATAAAGTGCTTATTAGCAGTACTAATGTCCAGTAATGCAGACATCACTGATTATAGTTCCTTCATTCAACAGATGTTTTCTGTGCATTTAGTATGTGCCAGGATCTGGGCATATACTTAGATATATCAATGGGCAAAATGGTGTAGGAGCATTGAGTGCCTTCGAAGAGTTTACATTTTATTTTATTTTTAATTTTTTTTCCAGTTTTCTTGAGATTTAATTGACATACATCACTGTGTGAGTTTCAGGTGTACAACATAAAGGTTTTACTTACATATATTGTGAAATGATCACCACAATAAGTTTAGTTAACATCCACCATCTCATTCAAATACAATAAAAAGCAATGAGAAAAAAAGGAAAAAAAAATCCTCCTTGTAATGAAAACTCTTAGAATTTACTCCCTTAACAACTTTCCTATACGTCATACAGCAGTGTTAACCATAGTCATCATGTTGTACAGTACATCTCAGTGCTTATTTATCTTATGACTGGAAGTTTGTACCTTACATTTTAGCATTGGAAGATATGGGGAAAAGTAGAATTTAATAAGTAGTATAGTACATTGAATTGTTATGGCAAAAAGGAAGTGTGGAACAGGAAATCAGGGGCTGGGAGGTCATAGTTGATGAGGCAGCTTGTAGCATGAAATAGGGTGGCTGGTGAAGGCCTTACTGAGTCAATGAGATCTGAGTGAAGATTGGAGGAATGTGTGGGAGTCAGTCAGGCAAATATCTGAGGACAGAGCAGTCCAGACTGACAAAAGAGCCAGGAGAAAACTCTAAATTGGGAGTATGAAGACTCGGTCAAGGAGTAGCAAGTCAGTCAGCACTCAGGAGCAGAGTCAATGGAGGGTGGAGGGGATAATGGTGGATGAGTTCAGAGAATGGAGGAATTTGTAGGCCATTTTGAAAATTATGGCTTTTACTGTGAGTCAATGGAAAGCCATCGCAGGGCTTTCTGCAGAGCAGTGGCCTGATCTGACCGACTGACTTCCATTAGAGGGTCACTCTGGCTTCTGTGTTGAGAAAGGACTCTAAGGGAACAGTGGCAGAAGTAGCTGACAAATGAATTAGAGTTTAGGAGAGAAGTTGAGACGGGAGATATCAATTTGGGAGTCATCAGCATATATGTATGAAACTGGATGAGATCTGGAAGGGAATATTTTAGACAGAGAAGAGCAAAAGATCAAGTTTGAGTCCTGAGGCACTGCAACATGAAGATGGGCAAAAGAAGGGGAGGAAGGAGCAAGAGATTAAGAAGCAACTAATGGCAAAGGAGGAAAACAAAGACTGATATTCTGGAAATCCTGTGAACAAGGTATATCTTGGAGGAGAAACTTTTCAACTGTGTGTGGCATAACAGTGACAGCTGGTAAATGAGTAGTGAATAATGAAAAGTGACCATTGGCTACAGTAACATGGAGGTCACTGGTGGTCTTGATGGGGAAGTTTCAGTGGCATGGTGAGGTAGCAGTAGTTTTAAGAGAGAAATAGTAGTTTTAAGAGATCGCAGTTGTAGAAGTAGCTTTAAGAAGACTCCGAGTCAGTGATTATAATGCACTATGATGCATGACTCCTTTGAGCTGCTTTGCTGCAAAAGGGAAAAAAGAGATGGAGCAGTGGCTGGCACAAAAAGTGGAGTAAAAAGTAGTTTGTTTGTTGTTTTTAGATATGGAAAAATGACAGCATCCTTATAAGCTGAGAGAGCCAGTAGAGGGCAAACAGATGGTGATGTAAGAAGAGAAGAGGAGAAATACTATAGTCTATAGCATTGAAACATATAGTCTATATCATATAGGAACATGACTATAGTCATATCCTTGAGTAAGCAAGATGGCATGAGACCTAGTAGATAAACTTTAAATAACAGCGTGCATAGCTTATACATGGAACAGATGGTACAGATGTTAGACATCATGATGAGAGGCCGTGGCTGAGCACGGGAAGGAGTTATTGGGTACTTAGAGCTTATGTAATGCATTTTCTTGGACAATTCAGAATAATCCAAGAGTAGTGCTTATTTATCAATATCAGTAATATGGTACCTGCCACTTATTAAACCATGACCTTTAGCAAAAATCCTAACCACCCGCACTACTTTCCCAGGGCTGCAAAACAAAGTACCCCAAACAGGGAGGCTTAAAACAATAACAATTTATTCTCACTCAGTTCTGAAGGCTAGAAGTCCAAAATCAAAATCAAGGTGTTGGCCACGTCCCCTCTGAAGGCTAGTAGTTTCTTCTTCCTTCTTTCAGCTTCTGCTAACCCAGGTGTTCCTTGGTTTGTGACAGCATAAATCTAATCTGTGCCTCTGTCTTCACATGGCTATCTTCCTTCTCTGCCTATGTCAAAATGTCCCCTTTCGTATAAGGACACTAGTCATATTGGAATAAGGGCCCATCCTACTCTGGTGTGACCTCAACTTAACTAATTACATCCACGATGACCGTATTTCCAAATAAGGTCACATTCAGAGGTACGGGGAGGGGAAGATTAAGACTTTAACAGATCTTGAGGGCCAGCCCGGTGGTGCAGCCGTTAAGTGCGCACGTTCCACTTCTGCGGCCCGGGTTCCCCGGTTGGGATCCTGGGTGCGGACATGGCACCGCTTGTCAAGCCATGCTGTGGCAGGCATCCTACATATAAAGTAGAGGAAGATGGGAACGGATATTAGCTCAGGGCCAGTCTTCCTCAGCACAAAGAGGAGGATTGGCAGCAGATGTTAGCTCAGGGCTAATCTTCCTCAAAAAAAAAAGACCTTAACAGCTCTTTTTGAGAAACACAATTCAACCCATAACACCATCTAAACTCAGTCTCTCCTTCTATAAAAATTGCAAAATACTACCTGTATTTCAGGGTTTGAACAGGTATTAAATATGTAGTACTGGTTAAGAGCTCAGGTTTAAAAGTCAAAATATCTCCATTGCTTTCAGGATGGACTTGGGAAAATTATAGAACTTTTTTAAGCTTCTATTTTCCGTCTGCAAAATGGAGGTAATGATAGTTCCCATCCAAGAGGGCTAACGTGAGAATCAAATTAGATAATCCACATAAAATAGTTAGAGACTCAAGCAATACTTAGTCCTGTGCCTGGCATATTGAAATGCCAATAAATGTAAGGATTATTATTGTTATATTTCAGACTGCTCTCTTTTCAGTAACTCTGTGAATTTATAATAGCATATATAGCATAGAGATGTTGTATGATAACAGTCTAATAGATAACACACTACACGACTTTATAAATTATCATATGCATAATCCCACATCCCTTCTAAACTTTCACACAATTTCCTTAGAGTTTATAACTTTGATATTGTGATTTATAATATATATATATATATATATATATATATATATATATCTGGTCTTTGTCCTATTTCTGATAGTTGCTCCTAAAACCCTTGGAATGATTTGTGATGACAACAATTAACGTGTCTTTTGTTATGTTAATGAGGTGACTTTTGGAAGGTACCTAAGGATACCGGCTGGCTGCCAGAAGAACCAACCATGTGATTAGACGGTTGGCACTTTCTTTCCCACCCCATGATTTCCTGGGAGGGGAGAGGGGCTAGAGGTTGACTCAATTGCCAATGGTCAATGATTTAATCAATCATGCCTACGTAATGAAGCCTCCAAAAAAACTCAGAAGGATAAGTTTGGAGAGCTTCCATGTTGGTGAACACATAGAGAGTCCAGGAGAGTGGCGCACCTAGAGGAGGCATGGAAGCTCTGCGCACTTCTCACATCTTCCCAATGCATCTCTTCCATTTGGTTGGACCTGAGTTATATCCTTTTATAATAAAATGATGATCTAATGAGTTAAATGTTTCTCTGAGTTCTGTGAGCCACTCAAGCAAATTAATGAAACCCAAGGAGAATTTGTGGGAACCTCTGATTTATAGCTAGTCAGTCAGAAGCACAGCTGACAACCTGGACTTGTGATTCACATCTGAAGTAGGGAGCAGTCTTGTAGGACTGAGCCCTTAACCTGTGGGATCTGATGTTATCTCCAGTAGAGACTGTCAGAATTGAGTTGTAGAACACCCAGCTAGTGTTGGAGAATTGCTTGGTGTGGGAGAAACCCCTCCACACCTTGTAATTGGAGGTAGAATCTGAATAACCAACATTAGACGCACTCGTCAGATGCAGATATTGAGACAAGATATTTTCATGACCTATGCTTTTGAATATTTAGAGTCTACTAAAAATAAACAGGTAGCTAGATGGACTAGCCTTGAATTTCTTCACTTCTACTTGTCCATTTCCCTAGAAGTATGACTGTTGCATCGTTGGGTATTTGGGAGAGGGAAGAGGAAAAGTTAGGGTTATTTGACTGAGTAAATGAGTGGTGTGGATATTAAGTGAGCCAAACGAAATTTAGGCAATTTCCATCATTTTTGAAAATTGTATGATTGCACTTAAAGGGATACCATGATAAATATTGAGCTCTTAAAAATACTTAGAATCTGAGCTCTGTACACAAAACCTTATTTTTATAAGTCAAGTTAATTCTTCTTGAATCACTGTTAGTTAAATTTTTAGAGGTTTAATAAATATTTGAAGTAATATACAGAAAAGGAAAAATAGTTTAGACATGCGAGTCATTCAAATATAACTATAAGGTATAATTTGCAGATCATCACAGAGTTGTTAGGGAAAGATCTGTCATAAAGAAAGAAAGAAAAGAGCAACAGCTGAAAAGAATTACAGCTGAAAAGAAATACAGAAGGGGAGATAAAACATTTAAAGAGAAGAATAATGTGAAACAGAAGATCATTGGAATTACAGTGGCATCAATAAACTCTGTACAATGAAGCAGAGAAAATGCTACAACATCAACAGACTGAGTAAAAGGGAATTAAGTCTCTATGGAAGGGAGAAAGGTTATCTTTTAATATCTAAGGTTAGTGTTTTGCAGCACAGATGAAGAACTCTATTTGAATTTCAATAAAATGCTAATATCTAAGAAAGGAAAGAGGTCAGATAGGGAAGAATGCTGGATTTTGGACTGGAGACCAGGGTTCTAGTCAGGACTCAGCCAGAGGTGATATTAAAACTATTGATCAACCTGCATGCAGGAGCAGGGTTCACGAAGCCTCTTGCCATAACTCCAGTTCACTCTTTAGTTGCTGGATCCGAGCATCTTGGCGCAGGAAACATGGAAGCTTTGTTGCAAGGTGGGATGGAGACCCTCAGAAGGCTAGAGGCAGTAGCTATGGTTATTTACCAGCTGCATCTGAAGAATTTTAGTATTTCATAATGTCCAAAATGTGCATTCCATCTGAATACCAGCCCCAAGCTATGAATTGGCCGGGTAAAATGTGCAAAACCAGGGCAGTTGGACTAGATGGTCCTAATGGCCTTTTTTTGGCTCTAACACTCTATGAGTCTGTGTGTTTGTGTATGTGTGTGTGCAGGCATATATAGATGGATATGTGTGTATGTCCCATGAAGAGACATCTTTTGATTTTCAGATTGACCTGAATTGTGAAATCAGTAGTTCCAATTAAAGGGAAGAATCCTTTAGTGTAATGAATTGTAAGGAGCAGAATAATTTTGTAGTGAGTAGTAAGGCTCTTCCAAAAGCATCAAAGAATGATTCTCAAAATCCAAAAGGCTCACAATACTTTGCGTTGTGCTACCTATCAAAAGTTAAGGCAATATATTGGCACTACTAATAGCCTGTTCTCACTCAGTTTCAGTACTTTCATTGATTTGGAAAGTTCTTTTTACTATAAGCGTTATGTGTCTTTGTTTTCGAGTAGCATTGTGCTGATGGTGCACTCAGTATCCATGTCAGATAATATAAAACACATGTTATGTAAGGCTACACAGGCCATCTCTTTCTGCATATAATCATTCCATTAGTTATTCAGTGTATATTAATTAAGCCCCTCCTAAGTAAAGCATAGTGTTTAAGGGGCAGCTCTGGAGTCTGTGGTTTTGAATACAGACATTGTTAAATCTTGTAGCCTCTATTTCCTCTTTTGTGATGGGGGACAAGGATACCACCTCTCTCAGAGGATCATCATGATGATTGAATTAAGCATGCTACACAATATACTTAGCATATTGCCTGGCACCTAGTTAATGTTTAATAAATGTTAGCTATTCTTTTTTGTGTGTCAGGTAGTATGCTGCACCTGGGTCTCTCTGTGATTATGCACAGCTTCACATTTCTTTAACTAGAAGAATCTCATATCTACTCATTATTGTCTGCTATCTCTGAAAAACGGACACCACTCTCCACAATTTTTCAGCTGTACTACACTTCTTTAAGGTGTGTTTTGAAAAGCCTGGCAATAGTAGTAAACTCAGCTCTTTTCATCATCTAGTAGGTGCTGAGGTAGCTTGTGGTTCTATCTATCATTCATTTTGCCACCAGCTACCTGCCCCAAGTTGCTTAAAGAGTTACTTAGGCTTAAAGAGTTGCTTGTTGCTTAGTAGTTTAAAAAACTGCTTAACAAATGCCATCAGCATTCATTAGTTCCTCAAAGTTGTTTTTCAGGAGAATGAATAGCTACCCACCAACTTGAACCTACTCAGACCAGTCAAAACCACACTGCAGTAATGATGCCTGCATAGAAGAATGGAAAAGTGTACACAAATAACCTTTACTTCATTATAATATTAAAAACTCTGCCCTAGGAGAAGCTAAATTCCTATTAACATAACATGTGATGTATGTGGAGGCATGTATCTGAACTGTGCACATGGTAGCCTATGCCCACCT
The DNA here is from genome assembly GCF_041296235.1 of Equus asinus. NCBI lineage: Eukaryota > Metazoa > Chordata > Mammalia > Perissodactyla > Equidae > Equus > Equus asinus. Next base: position 57,564,556 of record NC_091792.1, on the reverse strand, counting down.
TACATGGATGACAAACTTTCTTCTTGCATATTCATTCTCTACCCCAAATAAAAGGCATCCTCTCTCTTTGTTCAAGGAGCTATAGCTTTGTGGAATTATTCCCTATGGTCTCCATTTTATTTGCTACATGCTGTAAATAAAATTTATGCTTTGTGTGACAACTACTTCTGGTATAGTTTGATTAACTCGCTAAGGAGAGGACTCACTTTGGTCTAGTAACAATATCACTCCAGTGGAATTTAAAATCAAGGGATTGAATTAGTTTTGCTTGTTGTAAACATTATTTTTTAGAGAAACAAAGTAGAATATATTATAAGTAATTTAAATTTTAGCAAGCATTGTAGAATCACCTATTATATTCAATCTGTGCTTTAAAGTAGGCATAATGACTTACTTCTGACCATCATTAAGTAAGTGCACATATGAACTGAAATTTCAAACTTTTCTTTTTACTATAACACTGTGGCTGTGATTGTCAAGGCAGCAATTCTGCCTGACTTCTAAAATTGCCTGTCTTTATACCCATGCATGTTTTCCACTACTTCTCAACATATGCCTTCCATGTAAATTAGCCAAGTTTTTGCAATCATTTCCTTTAATCTTCTCAAGACCAATCCTCTTCTTATTTCCCCAGACTTTCCTTCCATATACTTGGCTCATCCCATCTCCAAGTGAGTCCTGTCCTTTATCAGGAGTGGGTCAAAGGTGAACAGTGCTGATCTACAGAGTAAAGGTGATCTATTAATTCCCTGCCATTCTTAGACTAAAGTCACATAGGAAGAAAATAATTTCTTAAGTACTTCCTAAAATGATGGGTGGGCTTGTCTTTACCAGGAATGCCCATTGACTGCTCACCATCCTCAGCAGCAGACTGACACCATATCAGTTATTTGAGCACAGAAAAATTAATAAAAACAATTGTTAGGTAGAAATAAAGTTAAGCAGGTAAAGGAAAGGATTAAAGAGATCTAAGCTATCAACTGCAATAGGCACACCATGGACCTGAGACGAGAATTCTTGAGAGAGGAAGCAGAGCAGTGGTGCCGGTTTCTCTGAGCTCAGAGAAGGGACTTGGATCTGAGTAGAGGTGATGTCAGCCAGCTAATGCTGGTGTTTCTGAGAGAGGGGACAGAGAATTTGATTCTGCAAGTGCAGAATAATTGCAAACTGGATTCAGCTGCTTCTAGGGGAGGACACTCTTGCCACTGAAAGTGTACCTGTGCTGACGTAGATAGGAACCAAAAGATGGGAGAGAGCAGGACTTTCTTCATCCTGAACACTTCCAGTCTTCCTCTAGGGCCCCCTACTGGCAGAGCCAACAGAGAGCCAACTGCAAAAGAAAAGAGAGTTTGCAGAGTCCCAACTCTAACATCTTAAAGCTGAGTGAGGAAGGGTGGTCTCAGAATAGAGAGGCAATAATTTAATAATTGGCAAAAATACTAAGACCCTTCAAGCCCAATTCAAGTCCTCAGTGAAATTTTCCCTAAAAGTGCTTGCTCAAATGTTTTTCTCCTAACTCTAATTCCTACTATGCTTCCTGTTTGCCACAAGTCTTCATACTGTATGGGCATTATGATGTTCTCAAGTTAGATCATGAAATGCAGGACTCTCATAGGAGGATACCTTTGTTTAAAATACAAAAGTAGATCAAATGGGTTTCTTTTTTAGCTGATGAATGATTTCTTATACCCATAATCTTGTGCCTTCAAAGTGGGCAGGACAATTTACTTTCACTTCATTTGTACTCAATAGATTATATAATAATACCAGTCATAAAGTACATGTTTGAAAATACTTAATCGAAATTTTTTTCCAAACCATGTGTTTCTGATAGTCTTAAACAAAAGATAGCCCCATCAAATGCCTCTTTATTTTAAATTATCTAGAAGTCCTGGTAATGTAGAAAAAAGAGGAGTTTGGGTGGCTATTTCATTGATAGTTTGTAAAAATGACTCAACAAAATTGTGACAATAAGGTGGACTTCAACAGTTTATCTTAAGTCACGATATTAGAAAATCTAAAACACTTCTACCTGTTGAAAAGTATTTAGAAAGTATAGTATTATTGTGAAAGATGATTGTAAGATGGTTTCAATTCTTCGTTCCAAATTTACATTTTAAAGGCTGTGGATATAAAGAGGGGTAAAGTTGATTTTCCCATCCCTTTTCTGTGGGCTGGTTATATGACTTGCTTTTGCCAATGGAATGTGACAGAAGTGACAATGTGCCACTCAACGCCTCAAGATATCATACATGCTTCTCCATGTTTCTCCTCTCTCTCTCTCTCTCTCTTTGTGAACCTTGCCACTGCCATGTGACAAACTTGAAGCTATTCTGCTGGAGAATGAGAGACTCCATGTGGGAGAGCCACTGTGCCCTGATTAACAGCTAGTCAAGCTACAGAGACAGTCTCTTAGGAGACTCTCAGTTGCATGAGGTAGCCCATTCGAGGCCAAAAAACCACTCTCTGAGCCATAGTCAAATTACTGAATAGCAGAATCATGTACTAAACACATGGTGATTTAAACTACTAAACGTTGACGTTGTTACGCAATACCTAATTGATACAGTCATGACAGTGGTTTGAGAACAATTTGTAGGAGTAGATTCTGTCCAACTGTAGCCTGAAATCTGCTGGTTTAATTACCTTTGTCATTTACCTTTTATATTGCTGAACTTTTCTTCTCCTTAGCTTAGAAATAATGTTTATTATTCTAGGGTATCACTTTCAAGTTTTTATGCCCTAGGAGTCCATTGCATTGGTTAATAAGATATGTTTAGTGACTTAGGGTCTTCTAGTTGAGTTCTGGACATTTTCCCAGGCAATTAACAGCACAAAGTGAAAATTGTAAGCTAAAACCAACTGCAGCATTACTAAGGAACACTAGTGCACTTTGCAGCAGAGTAAAACATAATGCAAATTTCATAAGATTCAAGACCTTTTGGAGGAGGTCTATAAATATACTGAGATGGGAAAAAGAAAATAAGCAAGAAAATAGATGTACAGTATAAGACACTCATTATCTAAAGGCTCACGAGAAGATTTAAAGGAAAATTTCCTTAGATAATACTGTTTGTATTTCCCACTGGCTTTGCTAACATTTGGAAAACGGTGCACAGTCCAGTCTGAGCTCCTGTTAGGTGAAAGAAGCTTGATTTTTCCTCAAATGTACCAACTGATGGATCAGTGATATTTATGACTACAGACTTAATTTAATAGTATTTAATAATAGTATTTTTTTTTTTACCTCTGAAGGAAGCGTAAAATGGAAAAGAAAGGCCAATGTTTTTCACAAAGCACTTAACGTTTCTTTCTAATCTTTATATTCAATAAACCTCAATTAACACTGTGCTCTACTTGTTAACTCCAGCCTAGCTGCAAAACATAAGATATGACTATAAAAAAGAAAAGTAAATAAAAATACATCTCTCCATTTGTTAAGTATTGACTTTTCCAGAAATTAAAACTTTACCAGTAACGTAACAACTGTTTTGAAATTACTAGTGGAAGTTTATAAAATCTTGTTATGAAATTCAACTATCACATTACTTTTATATATTTTCAAAAATAAATTCTCAGTTAATTCGTATTTTATTTATCTCAAAATAAATGCTTTTCAGGATGGAGTGTCTTGATGTTGTTTCAGCTATGGATTAATCCTTGGCATGTTTTGTGAGATTATCCTAAACTAGCAAAGGAAACTAGTAAAGGAAAAGTAATAATTTCAATTGTTCTTTCAAAATGTTACTAACAGTCATTAAAGATGTGTTTTATGATGTAGTCTCATTGTAGGAAAAATACCATCAATAATTTTAATTCTTGTTACATTACAGAAACATTTCAAGAAATGAAGAAAAGACTTTAAGAATCAGGACCATCTTGAAAGATTGACTAGTAAGACGGCAAACCAATCTGCATAAATTAGAGAGTATAATTTTGGAGAAAAGCAACAAAGTATTTCACAAAATTATGCTAAGAAGTATTATATATTACTAAATACAATTACTGGATATTTTACATGAAGGGCATTGATATTATTCAGAAAAACTTAAAATTTGTTTGATAAACTGAGTACTTATTATAGTTTTCTTAAACTCAGGACAGAAAATTTATATAAAAATACCAGGTGTGTAAGATTATTTTGTATACGAAATTCTAAGTTTTAATTAGAAATGTATGTCAGGTACTCGGATGGCACGGTTGGACTTTATTGCTTTTAATTGTTTCTTTATATTTATGCCAGAATTCCTATCTAATTCAGCTAGAAAAGGGCGTCAAATGTAAAAACACGTAGATTTTAAAAATCTCACAATTGAATAAATACCAAATGCTAATTTCTGTAGTGTATCATTCCCGTGGTGTGGAGATGCTGAGGCAGCCATCCACCACTGAAACATTGTCAGCATGCTGAATGCTACATAACAACGAAAAGATGTCAGGGAGCACACTAACAATGTGTCCAAACCGTAGAACTCGGTAGAGGAAACGAAAACAAGTATTGTTCTCTTAATTATGCTGCCTCATTTAAAAATATTTCTTCCAAGTCTTTGCCTCCTTGGGTTCATTTCCTCCCTTTGTTTTGAAACACAGACATTGAGTTTTATAAAAGTGGAATTCTATGGTAGAATAAAGTAAAATAAATTTAAATTGTTATATTAAAAACTATATATCAGAGATTTTTTATTTAAAAGACAGTTGGAACTAATTGCTCCAGTTTAAAGTGTACAAGGAATTGTACTTTGATATACTTCAACCGAATTTAAGGAAATTTCACTCAGTTTAAATTAGGATCATCCTAAAAAGTCCAGGCAAGCCTTCACCAATAGAAATTACATTAAGCAACTTCATGCACACAGAGTACTGAGAACAGTGGCTGTTACATAGTAAATGCTGAATGCTAGCTCTTATTATTATCATTATTATTACTGTTACTATTATTACCCCTGTTCTATGATCCCTAATTTTCCTCTCTTTGGCTATCCCCAGGCTTACAAGAGCAGCTCTCAATCTCATCAGAAGAGAATGATGTGGAATTATATCCATTGTCCCTTGTCCATGTAGCCATGTAGCTTTTAGAGAGTAACCATTACTCACAGGTGTTTGCTCTGTTGGTGATGGTTGAGAACTATGGTATATAATATTTAAATATAAAAAATAAAATTGTATGATGGGATTTATTAGAGGATCATCATGCAACAACCATGAAATAATCATCCATAGATTGCTTGTGAATTAAAATATTACCTCTTCAGGAAAGCTTTTCCTAATTTCATTGACTAAGTTAGGGTCTTCCAGTTAAACATTCCAGTAGCACTCTGTCATTCCCCTCCATAGCCCTTGTCACGCTGTAATTGAATAGCTAATTCCATAATGATTTATTTAGTGTGTGCCTCCCCTTATTAGAGGGAGAACTCCATGAGGTCAGGCACCCACCTGTCTGCTGGATCCCTATGGTAAGCTAGGACACTGCATGTCATAGAGTAGGTGAACAAATGGAGATGCGTGAAATAGGGACATACATTGACAAAGCACAATAGATTTCTTGCTTTTATTCGATGTGTATTCCACTTTTTCTTATGCTGTCTACATACCAATTTAGGCATTATATTGACAAATAATCCTGTCACATCCTTTACAATATCTGCCTGCTAGTTTCCGTCAGGATTTTCTTGGGGATTTATTTTGCATCTCTTTTCCTGAGTAGGTTGATTTTTTAGTGCAGTCTTGCGCTACCTTAGGAAGAGGTTTGGTTTTTTCCCCTCCGTTTCATTTTTTTCTCCCTCCTGCTTTAGAAACAGCAAGAAAATGTTTTACACTTATTTTTCTACTTCCATCAATAACTGCACTTACAATCCTTTTAAGCTCTTGTGTTTTTTGAAACAGCTCTCATTATTTATCTCCTTGCATAGAAGGTATAAAACAAACCACAAGGAAAATAAACTAACTGTAATTACATCAGGTTTTAGATTTCTCTTTTCTTTTCTTTTGAGGAAGGTTAGCCTTGAGCTAACATTTGTCACCAATCCTCCACTTTTTTTTTTTGCTGAGGAAGACGGGGTCAAGGCCCATCTTTATATGTGGGATGCCTGTCACAGCATGGCTTGATAAGCGGTGCATAAGTCTGCACTGGGGATCTGGGGATCTGAAGTGGAGCATGCAAAGTTAACCGCTGCGCCACTAGGCTGGCCCCTAGATTACTTAAGATGATATAAGAGGATAGTATAACAAGATTGGTGTGTATGATGAGTCCAAATACTTTGTATATGTGACACAGACAAGATTAGTCACTCTTCCCGAAATAGGTCCATTATGCTCCCAAATTTTTCTTGCATTGTTCTTGTTTAAGGTACTTTCCTTTCTGGAGAACCCTCAATCTAAACTTCTGCCCCTCGAAATCCTACCCACTATTTAAGGCTGAAAGAAATGGCACAGCTTTTCCTTTTTCTTTCCCCTTCACATTATATATGCAATTCCAATTCATTCACCTAGCCCACAAATATTTCCTGAACAATAGTTTTCCAGGTTTTGTGCACAGTTTTAGTGATACAGTAGGGAACAAGATAGAATTCAGTTCTTATGAAACTTGCAACCTAGAGATTGCATGACACATTAAATATTATGCTATTTTCAATAAACAGCTGATGGACCTACACAGGTAAAATCCTTCGTCTGGTACCCTGGTTGAATAGAAAAAGCTCTACTGAAGATGACATTGCAATTTAGCTAATAAGTAAGAGAAGATTCCTCAGATTGAAAAGAGAAATTTGGTGAGTTTGGATATATGAGAGAAGTAGCTCTCTATCTTTTATCCTTGTAGATAGCATCCTACCTCTACAGGTAGACAGTGATCTGAGAAACAGGGACCCACACAAGACAGCTGTGAACAGCACTAGTTCTTTGAGCCTAGAGTTTGGTTTTACCTCTCTACCATGGAATAGTGCTCCTGAGGCCCAGCAAGTAAGCTAGCTGGTAACTCTGACCTTATTAGCCAAAACATTCATACAAAATGTACCTTATGTGGTGGTTTCTCATTGGTTCTTTTTCACAGTTTTAGGAAAGCCTTGGAAAACTACCAGCTTCTCTTAGTTGCATTAAAAAGAACCAAAGGAAAGGGTTTATATCATTTCTTAGACCAGAGTGAAACACTGTGCCCACTGAAGCAATATGGTGAGAGAAGCAGTGCCTATACCAGGGGCAACTGGAAACTCAGATAGTTGAAGATAAGTATACTTAGCAAGTTGCCAAATCTAACCAGATAGTTCATCTAACTGAGCGAAATCCTGTATATTTTTGATTTTACTTTAGCAATAAAGATGGTCTTCCCTTATGAGAGGGAAAAAAATCTTTTTAAATATTACCTGCAGTCAAAAGGATTTCCTGTTTCTACTTGGCTCAGTGTGAGGCAGTCTAGGAGCTAGCAAAGGGGCTGGAGAGCCTGCCTTCAGACAGGATGTGAAGCTATGTGAACCAGCCTGAAGAGCTAACTTGAGTATCCAGATGGGTCCAAGGCACAGTGTCTAAAGCGCTGGTGTGACCGCAGCGATTGTTGGTATCAGAAGTTGGAATGGTGGTGTGGCAAGGTTTTGCAGTGGCAAGTCTGTTCAATGTTGGATGCTTGGTCACCAATTAGATCTAATAGACTTGCCCACAAATAGTAGAATCCTGCACAGGGGGCTGGAAGCACAGGGGATAGATTCAGTTTCACAGAAAGGGTTTGGCCAGAGGAATATAAAGGCCTCTGCCAAAACATCTAACACAGGGTGGAATGGGAATCCAGGGTGACACCTGGCTTTTGAACTGGGCCAGTCTGAAAGACAGAGAGATAAGGACCCTAGGGGACCTTTCATCCTAGAAGTGGTTGGATTTGGGATTTAGAAAAAAGACTTTCTTGATCAGATAGGACTGATGAAGTTGATGATATATTTTCAAGCTCAATTATGTTTTAGCAGAAAACTGGGGCAGAAAGAAGGATGGAGTAGGAGATGATTAGCAAAGGTAAAGGAGGAAACAAGAGCAGTTTCCCTAATGTTCCCAGTTTACAGTGATGCCACCCGCAGCCCCTTGTTTCCTTATGGAATCTCTATGATTGGGCCTTGACTAGAATTATATACTTGTCTTTTTCCTCATTATAACATTATAAATGTGCAATGGACAATCTCTGGAGTTTGTGTGGTATACAGTACAACACCTGGGTTTAGGAAGTTCTCAGTAAATGAAAGTGATGAAGGATCCACATCAGTAAATGAAGTGGATTAAGTCCTTGGTAGTATTTTTACTATATTTCTTTCCGACACAACCTGAAGTCGGACAATCTTATTTATTTTACAAATTGGGCATGTTTTCAGGAATGGAACTAACAGTGGATGTCATGTTTCTTATTGTCATTTAATACTCTGATTTTATTTGCCTCTGTCCTAAGGGTGCTGTCATGGGCTTTTGATTTGGGAGGAAAAAAAGGTGAATGTATTCAAGATTTTGTCAGAAAAAGGAATAAAAGGAAAACATTTTATTTAGTCCTTAAGTCCTGATGTGTGATTCTGTAACTTTCCTCTTCCCATTCTGAAAACTTTTGAAATTTTACTCATGACCTTTTGTACAGCTCATAACAAATTTCAGATTGTGAAAAGTAGTTAAACAAGGAGAAAAAGGATCAAGTAGACTGTAAACATACATTGTTGACCGGAGTTGTATGTGCCTCTGTTTTTCTTTTTTCTCAAGACAACCATGGAGTTGTCATTTAAAACTCATTTAATTAGTGGTAACTCAGTAAATCAGCTTTAAACCCAAATGGTTTCAAGGAGAGTCAGTTGTATGATTTACAGCTGAAATAATCACTATTTTAAGCACAGTGCTTCTTTAAGGAAAAGTCCAATCTTTTTCATAGATTGCTTTTTAAATTCTCTGCCTTCTTTCTAGAGTAATTTTATGCTCCTCAACTAAAAACATGCCTTCATTAGGTAGATTAGCATTCCCAGGAAGTGGTGATTTGATAGTGCTAATGGCCCCATGTCTCCCGTCTCACATTACATAATCATCTAATTTCTGAGGAAAATTTAGCTGTCAATGCCTTTCTTGATATTCTTTTTCTTCTAGAAATTTTGGGCTTATTAGTAAAGACAATAGACTAAAAATTTACATATATATAGTCTGACAGAAGATATTGGTACTAAGCCATCAAGAATCATTACACATCAATAGCTACGTTGTTTGTAATATGTCATTTTCTTCACAGAGCTTATTTAGGTTTTTTTTTTTTTTTTGGAGGAAGATTAGCCCTCAGCTAACTACTGCCAGTCCTCCTCTTTTTGCTGAGGAAGCCTGGCTCTGAGCTAACATCCGTGCCCATCTTCCTCTACTTTATACGTGGGACGCCTACCACAGCATGGCTGCCAAGCAGTGCCACGTCCGCACCCGGGATCCGAACCAGCGAACCCCGGGCCGCCGAGAAGCGGAACGTGCGAACTTAACCGCTGCGCCACCGGGCCGGCCCCTTCACAGAGCTTATTTAAATAAAGCCTGTTATTATATTTAAAACACAAATTTAGTTACTTAAAGAAATGTACTCAGCCACCTATTTTCAAAACTCTTAAGCAGCTTTATCTGAGTATCCTAAGCATAGTGAATGATATTATTTTACTGGCAAAAGATATCCATCTAAAGAGTCTCTCCTTGGTAACACAAAACATTAACTTTGTTTGTTAAGGATCTAGTAAAATGGACAGTTCAGATTCTATATCTTGGAGTACTGAGTGCTGAGTTCCAAAGAGTTTCATAATGTGTCCCTGGAAACATAACCTGGCAGGGGCAGAGCTGAGAGTACAACTCAGGCAGTCTGTTGGCCTGGTTTTTTATATTTTTCCTTTTGCTGTTGTAATTTTTTTGTTTTTATTTTTTCACCTTCATATTTTTTTTTTTTTAATATATGTCTTTGCTTATTTAACTATACGAACAGATCTATCTTTCCCAATGATAGGCTTGCAACCCCCAGATCCTGCCAAATCATGGTCTGTTTGGTGGAGTTGCTATAGCGTTGAATTCTAATTATATTTGTGGACATATGGACAGTCATATCAGCAAAAAAAGCATTCATGGGTCGTGTTTGCAGAATTGATTCTGGAGTACTCTGAATCCAAAGGGCTTATGCTTATACGTTTTTAAGTTGATTGCTGATGATTTTCTGTCAAGGTATACAATAACTTTATTAATGTGATCTATATCATATCATACATATATGACATGATACATGGCAAACACGACATTATGATATCATATCCTCCCTCTGACTACTTCCCCTGACACAGTGTTGCAGGAGTCCCTTATGTATCTTGTACCTTTATGAGCTAAAGAAGTCAGATCCCAACCTCGTCCTCCTCATTATCCTGCTTCTTGAGCCAGTCCTTACCACTTCTTATCCATCTCTACATTCTCTGCCTGGGACCCATACTTTTGTAACACTTTCTGCCCATTCATAGATCTAAGGGTCTTGCCTATAAAGGTCTTTGTGGTCTGCTATAAGAGCCAGGAACTACTATAAATAATTTAATATATGAACGTTTGTTTTGAATGAGTGACTGATCTGGGAACTCAGTCAAATTTTTCACTACGTCTCCCAGTAACATTCAAAATATAAGAAACACATTGAACTGACAAATTATGTCTATTATACCAGAGTGAGAGCTCTGTGTACATTTCCCAGATGATGATATTTAAATAACACATCAAATGGAACATGCAATGCTGGCAAAATCATCATGAGACCTTTCTAGAAATTATTCTTGCTTGCTGGTTTAATATTGTCAATAGGGAATATTGATCTGACTCTGGAATCTGCAATAAACCTTCACTGGGTGCTTACTATATGCCAAACAGAGTCTGAGCACTGGGAATGCTGTGGTAAACAAAGTCCCTGACATCCAGAATGTATCTTATCACAGAGGAACACAGACAATAAGCACATAAACAAATGAATATAGACTGTGACTTCAGGTACTAATAAGAGCTATATGAAAGGTAAAAAGAGACTAACATGAAAGATAATGAGTGAAGTCCATTTTAGCTAGGAAGATCCTCTCTGAGAGGATAGCATTTGAATTGGGACATGAACCATAAAAAGGTGACAGCCATGAGATATATCGAGATATGTCAGGGAAGAGTGTTCTAGGCAAAATGATTGGAAAGTTTTAACTGTGAGGCAAGAATGAGCTTGGTTTGCCCAAAAGACACAAGGAGGTCAACATGGCAACCACTGTTCCCAGTGATGGAGAGAGGTGGAATGAGTTTGGAAAGAAAGGCAAAGAAGTCACAGGCAATGGTCAGTCATTTGCACTTTAATCCAACAAGAAGCCATTGGAGTTATAAGCATGGGATGATATGATCTGATGTATGCATTAGACATATCTCTTGATTCCTATATGCAGAACCGAAATGGAGGGGGCCAAAAATAAAGGAAAGGAGTTAAATTGTGAAGCTATTACAGTAATTTAGTGAAAGACAAAAGCAGCATATGCAAGGATCACATTAGTAGACATGAGAAACGAGGGGGCTTGTTGATGGACCACAAAGGGTAGAAGGGAAAGAATGAGATCAAGGATTACTCTTACAATTTGCTCTCAGCAACTGGATGAATGGTGGCTCCATTAAATATATTGAGGAAGACTTAGGGCAGAAGAAGTAGATTTAGAAGGCGACAGTCAAAATAAATAATCTGATCTTGGCCATAGCAGGCTTGAGTTGCCTTTTGGACATCCAAGTGAAGGTATTAACTAGGCAGTTGAATATATAGGCCTGGAATGTGTGAGAGTGTTCTGAGTTGAAGACACTAGTTCAAGAGTCATAAGTGTATGTATAGTATGTATGTATAAACCATGCGTTAAGTTAGAGTTTACCCAAGAAGGAAGCTTAAATAGGAAAGAAAAGATAACAGAGGGCAAGATCCTTGGTCACTGCGACCTTTAGAGGTCTGATAGGATAGAAGCAAGGAAAGGAGACTAAGAAAGTCAATGAGGTAGAAGGGAAACCAAGAGATTGGAGTTTCATGGAGCCTAGAGAAGAAAATATTTCTGGCATTTACTAGTAGTCAACCATGTCAAAAAGTGTTGAAGTTCAGTATGTCGAGGATGGAAAATTGGCCATTGACATTGGCAAGATATAAGTCACAGGTAACCTTGAAGGAAGTATTGTAGTGGGATGATGAGAATGGGAACTTGTTTGGAGGAGGTTGATGGGAGGTGAAGAGGTGTAAGTATCTAGTACTGATAAAGTTTTTAGGAAATTTTGCTGTCAAGGTGAGCTCTATGCCCCCAATATAGTGTTATTTGTAGTGGTACTTAAATCTTTTTAGTTAGATAGTATTAAGACATGTTTAGGATATGGATGGAATGACATGGTAGAGAGGAAGAGATATAGGTGGTAAGGAGAGTAATGCTGTAGGGACCTTCTTCCAAAAGACAAGAAGGAATAGCAGCCTGACCACTAATGGAGGTATGGGGCAAGGCCATTCTTCCAACAGTGTGAGAAAGGCCAACTGTTCAGATACCAATACAGCTCAGGTTGTGGTACTAACAGTGAGAAGATGATGTGGTACTCTTCTGAGCACCTATTTTCTCCATGAAAAGGAAAGTTAGTAAGTTGAGGGGTTAATGGGCAAGATCTAGACATTTAAGGGGAAAAAAAAAGTGTGAGAATGTATGCTCATTAAGAGGGAAAGTGAGTTTATGAGGTAAGTGAAATCAGATTTCCTATCATTGATAAGTTAAGATTATGACTAGATGTCATTATTCGTAATCATTTCTGCCCCAGGGGAGGTAATACAAAAGCTCAAAAAAAGTCCTGCTTTTAAGCAGTTACCAGGTGTGCCCTCACCACTTCATGGTGAGTTTTAGACAAACCCTTCATGTCTGCTCCCCACGACAAAATGAACTATGCCAGCTCAGATGGCTCTTAGACTGCTCAGCATTTAGAAATAATTCTATATTTAGAGAAGGCTAAAATGGGGCATCAATAATATCTAGACTCTTCTTAGTACTCCCTGGGTATTAAGATAGAGGGGACAGTAGAATCCATGGATTGTAATTTACTGGAAATTTTGTTCTTATTTTAAGAATCAAAATAAGTCTAATTTAGAAATGTGAGTAACCTCTGATGTGGTAACACAATGAACACTGTGTAAATTGATTCAAGATGATAGAATGAAGACATTGAAGCCTGGATTACTGTCTACAGAAGTCTCAGCCGAGTCAACTTCTGAAGAAAATCTTAGAAAATTTCCAGAAGATGAACACAAAACCCCAAGGTAAGTATGGAGTAAAACAATTGCTGAGAAGCAATATTTCAATGTTTTGATGAACACACAGAAACGTGTTTAAGATCTGGGCTGGTGATCTTAAACAAATGGATTTTCTGGATTTTGCTGTTTACAGCATCAAACAGAACTGCCAGAGCCTCCTTTTGTAGGTGCTAGATCAGGGATCTCTTTCCGAACTGAAGAATCAATAACATTGGCTATGCTCGTCATTGTCCCTGGTATGTGCACCTGGATCCATGAGTAATAAGGCAGTGATTAGAGTAAATCATTCTTTCATCCATGTTCTAGAAAAAAAAGATCAATCCTGCTTTGAAAACCAAATCTTGACATTGGGTATTATTTCCTTAAAATACCATCATTTATAATAATATCACTGTAAGTTAATATGTTGTAATTTCAAAATAATTAACTTGCATTTGAACTCTTGGAAGACAATCTATTCCTAAGTCTAAGCCTGTCTTTAAAATAAATAAAATGCATTCCTTTCTAAAAAGTCTTGTAATATTTATTTAACCCTAGCCCTAGTAATAAAATAGAATGGGCGCTTTTCATGAAGTAGAGGCTCTGAGCCACATTAAGCAGTATATACTTTCCCCAGTCTTTATCAAGAAAAATCTATAAAATTTCTTACAGTAAGACTTTCTGAACTCAAGACAGCATGATGTATAGGACTATTTTCATTGAACTCTTGACACTGGCCATAAATGCATTAGTATCTCCATTTACTTCATAAAATTATCATTTACATTTATATTATGCTTTTAAAAGATATTTGTTACAATAAAAGGGCTTCTTCTATGCTAGTTTTAAGCCAGGTACACTAACATTGAGTTTTTATATATATTGCTGCTTTGCCCCTTCCCTAACTATGGGGAAATGTACAATTGGGACCTACAATAGATGCCAAACACAGTGACTACTTAAGAAAGTCGAATCAGACTTATAAATATATATATTTCCTTTTAAGTTGCAAGGCCACATAGCTCAAAAGAGTGACACTTGGTTCAGTCCAGCCTTTTAGGGCAGGATATAAGTGACAGATTGGTACTTAAAGCAATAACTCTAAGGCAGCCAAAGTGGGGACACTACAGGCAGGCAGGGCAGAAAGGACATTTCTGTGAAATAGTTCTCTGGAATTAGGCCTGAAACTAGTTTCCAGAACTAGTTCTTCTGTGAAATAGGCATCTTCTGGAGAACCTTTTCCTGCTCTTTGAAGCACCTGGTATTTGGCCTTTGTCATATAGCTTCATTTTCATACTGCTATTTACAGCACATTCAGCATTATGGTGGCATGATCTATTTAAATTCCTTTCTCTTTCTTAAAACTATAAGATCCTTCAAGTTTAAGACTAGGCCCCACTTTTCTTTGTGTTTCTAGGACCTAATGTAGGAAATAATACATAGTGTGCACTCAGTATGTGTGGAATGAGTGAATTCAAAAATGCCACTTTAGGCCAGATGAAACTGTTGAGAAAAAATAATAGTGGGCAGACTGGAGATATCAATAATCCAGGAACCAATTATAGGAATTATAACCTATACAATATGTCATCTGCAGTTGCAAAATAACAGGCACCTTCAGAAAGAGAAAAGGCTTCTCCCCATGCTTGAGGTTTATACTTCTCTCAAGGGTATATGAGGAGGGTTATGAGAGTTGCCACTCTGCATTGCAAAGAGCAAGACTACTACATAGCCTTACATCCTATCTATTTTTGTGACAGTGAAGCTCCATAGTTTTCATGATTAAGTTAGTTAGGTTCACAGAGCCTACTACTCCACTTCTAGCTTCATTGCCCACCAGCCATTTTGTCATATAAAGGCTTCTATTAACTCAGAACAACTGCCGGCATTTTCCCAGATTTGGCATAAGCTCTCATGATCAAACTTTTACATATGCTAAAACTCTGCCTGGAATACAATCCCACTGTGGTCATTTCATTTCATCTAACTCCTATCAGTTCCTCATAAATGAGTCAGTTCACATGCCCCTCCTCTCGAGTACATTTCTTGACCTTCTAATCAGTTTCAAATGCCCCTTTTCTGACTCCCGGGGCATTCTAAAAGAATCTTTTTAGATTGTTCAGAAGAAGCATAGATGGCTATTTAGAGTCTTGGTTTTGGAGACAGACAGATGTGGACTCAAATCCTAACTTGGCCACCTTAAAACTGTGTGACCTTAATCATGGTACCTCTTGTGTCTATTAATTTTGTACAAAATTAATAAGGTAATATCTACTTCTTTGGGATAGTTTTAGGATAAAAGGAGATTATGCATGTCAGACATACATCAGTGTGGATAAATTCTTGGTATATAACAATTCAAATTTTTAATATACTATTACTCCTGTTTGTTTTGGTTTTTATTGTGATAGGATATATTATACTGTGTTCAATTTTGACTTAATGCCTTCTGCATTGAACTTGAGGGTAGGGATAATGTCTTGTTTCATTTTATATCTCAATGTCAAGTTCACTTGACACAAGACAGGCACTCAATAAGCTTTTGCTGATTTAATGAACACATTAAAATAACAATACTAAGCATACATTTAGCCTGCTTCATCTCTTTTTCTAATATATGTTTTTTAACACCTTTAGTGACAAAAATAATATTCACCATCTTATCCACATATAACAAAGGAGGAAAAGAGAAAATACACCTATGCTTGCAAATAATTTGCAATTCACTAAGGAAGAATAAAAAGGTAGATATATATAGCTCTTGGCAAAAATTATCTACTTATAAAGCTGGAGGGGAAGAAATCAGGAACATCTAAAGAAATCTCTCAACAACAAGCATTTTAGGAAAGAAAAGATATTTATTTCATAAGGCGATCTTTCCAGATAAACAGAATGCCCACAGAAGAATAAAGCAAGTCAGCTTTTCACTTTTTTCTACTCTATTGATCTTTTTTCCCACAAAGATGGCTTATGCTAATATTTGTGTGTATGTGTGTACCTGTCTGTCAGTGCCTGGTTTCTTAAAAAAATATTTTACTTATCTTCTTTGGCAAGTGTGGAACATGAGATGGTTGAACGTATTCAGGTTTAGGTTGTACTGTTTTGACTAAATGACATAATAAAATTTTGTTCTCATCTGCAGTTTTTTGTTCTTTTATTTTCACTCTAGGGTTGCTAAACTTAAAGTCACGAGGCAAGACAAATCATTTAAACTACTTAGAAATAGAAACCTTTTTTTAATGGGTTAGCCTTAGGCGTAAATGAGCCAATTATCATGCGCACTAGCTACAGATGCTGCTACTTCAGTAGCGATGACCCGGTGAACAAGAGGTCCTCACTTCTGACAGCTCAAGTAGGACAAAAATTTCTGTGAGGGAACTGTGCCCAGGTTACAGGCTGGGGCTTCTTTGGTTTGCATACTGTTCATTTGGGTGATGTTTTACGAGTCGACTTGTTAGCCTTTCCCTAAATTGGTAGCCCAGTCGCAGAGTTACAGCCAACACTCAAATCTCCGCTATATATTTGTTGAGGTCAGACCCTAGGACATCAAGAATATCCTGACTTGGGACCAAGGATGAAGGTTAGGAGGATGGATTGTTGGTGCCCTTACTTCATTTTTCGGTTCTAAGATTATCCTAACAAAAATGTTCAACATTTGAGTACATGGATGATAGTAAAGATTCAGCTTGCTGATGTGACTGGATTTGGAAGGATGAGGGTGAAGTGTTTTTTCTGCCTAATTTCTCTAGCTAGTTGAAAAACTGTTTGGAATAGCTTATATTAATATTTTTTCTCAAACATTTCCAACACTATTTTTCTCTAATAGTTTGTCTTCTAGGACATGCAACTCATAGCATGGCGCTGCAACTTTTCAAAGACTCTCACAGCCATTGGCACCATTCTTAGTCCGCTTCTCCAGAAATAGCAAGGTCTAAGGCACAAATATATTTGTATTTCACAACATGCGGTTTGCAAAGTTGCAAACCGCATGCTTTGAAATAGATTTCTCAGCTTCAAAACAAACTTTCCAGCCCCAGAACAACCAATTTACAAAAACTCATTTGCACTTCTTCAAGTTTCTAGACAGTGTGTCAGGGCCACAGCTACGCTCTTACCTTAGATAATTATTGTAGCAACAGAGCTGGAAATGAGGGAATCATGAGGTAGCACGGTAAATAGAGCACTTTTTAAACTGATGTCAACATTTGGACTGACAAATGGTGTTTTCTTCAGCTTGCCTTCTCAGAGAATGTAGGCTGTTATATCACGTAAGGCATAAAAGATGGTTTGAACTGAGAAGTCATAAACCTAAACAATCAATCATCTAGCATTTCACAATTTACATCCAAGTACTCAGATAAAGTGTGTTAGTCTTAAAGACTATATAAAATATTTCACACATGTCTCTCTCTTTTACCATCTCCACTACCATTCTTGATTCAGTGATTCTCTTACCTTTTCTTGCCCCAACTGCTGAACCAATCTGCTGAGTTTGTCCCGCGAAAACCTGTTTTCCACATAGATGCCAGAGTGATCTATCTATCTACTCAAATTTGACTTAAGACTTAAATTTAAGACCTGAAACTATAAAACTCCTAGAAGAAAACATAGGGGCTAGGCTTTCTGACCTCAGTCTTGGCAATGATTTCTTTAGATTTGACATCAAAGGCAACAAAAGCAAAAATAAACAAGTCAGACTACATCAAACTAAAAAAGCTTCTGCACAGTGAAGGAAACCGTCAACACAATGAAAAGGAAGTCTATGAAATGGGAGAAAATATTTGTAAATCAAATATCTGATAATGGGTTAATATCCAAAATATATAGTAAAAATATGGGTAGAGAAACTGAATAGACATTTTTTCAAAAAGAAAAAAGACATACAAATAGCCAACAGGTACATGGAAAGGTGGTCAACATCACTAATCATCAGGGAAATGCAAATCAAAACCACAGTGAGATATCTCCTCACTCTTATTAGAACAGCAGTCCTCAAAAAGACAAGAGATAACAAGTGCTGACGAGGTTGTGGAGAAAAGGGAACACTGGTGCACTGTTGGTGGGAATATAAATTGGTGCAGCCATATGGAAAACAGTACAGAGATTCCTCAAAAAATTAAAAATAGAACTACCATCTGGTCCAGCAATCCCATTTCTGGGTATATAACCAAAGGAAATGACAACAGGATCTTGAAGAGATATCTGCACTCCCATGTTCATTGCAGCATTATTCACAGTAGCCAAGATATGGAAACAACCCAAGTGTCCATCAACGGACAAATAGATGAAGAAGATATGGTATACACACACACACACACACACACACACACACACACACACACACACACACACACACCCTGGAATATTATTCAGCCATGAGAAAGTAGGATATCCGTTTCCATTTGCGACAACATGGATGGACCTTGAGTGAAATAAGTCAGATGGAGAAAGACAAATACTGCATGGTATCAGTTATATATTTAATTTATTAATATATATGGATCATTACTGGTGATTTTTTCCCTCTTTATATTTCACAAGGTTAGAATTTTCTACTTTGAACACAGTATTACTTTACAATCAGAAAAAGAAGACCAAGGAATATTGTTTTGTAAAAGTAAAATAAGACAGAAATTTAAAGTCATCAATAGATAAAGATTTAATCTCAAATAGGAGTTGGCCCTTTCTGTGATTAAAAATGTATCCTCGGTCACGCGCTATTAGGAAACTCAGTAGTTCACAAGGCTCCTTTGTGCTGCCTCTGTATTTGCTTTAACGTTATTGGTTTTTTGATACTTTGAAATTCCCTGCCATTAATCAAAATAATTTTGCCAGTTCTTAATGGCAGAGACCACATCTTATTGATATTTACATCTGAAGTACCCAGCACCGTGCTTAACTTACAGAAAAAACCTTAAAATATATTTAGACTGAATGGATGGACTGATTTTCTGGCTATGGTCTCGCTCTGAAGCAGATGGGGCATCTACTGAGCTATGATGTGACTAGAGTCTGATATAAAATAGTGAGAGGGAATATTTCCAACTTTTATGCTGAGTTGCTGAAGGTCACAGAGAGTAAGAAATCTTTTGAATAGTCTAAATACTTATTGAGCATTGTTTATATATTTTAAGTACAGATGAATCTGGCTATTCATATTAGTTGTATTCTATAAAGTTACTGTGAACACTGACTTAGCCAATCCTGAACCACTGCTCCTAGGGGAAAGACACAGTTAAGTTCCTATGAATCTGGTCATAACATTTTCGTCAACTGATCAATACATAACTGTTTTCTGTGTGTTTCTGTTTAAAGACATCTTATATATTTAATATATATTTCCTACAAATAGTTAATTATATGTAGTATTTCTTTGTAATAAAACACTTGCCAAGAAGGGTTTACCATTTTCCTGACTCTGACTTTCAACTTCACAACAGTACTGTCCATTACATTTTTTTTATTGTCATCTCATAAATCTACAAATTTAGTCACTTTCCCATCTTTTCTACAGCTTCCTCTTGCAGTATAAATGTTAGTTTACCACTTTCTGGGGCAGCCTTGTACAGATCAGTGAGTTTCCTTTTCCTTTTTCTGGGTGTATGTATTGTTGATTCACTAACATTGAACTCATGGCCGACAGCAGCATAAGACTTGACTGAAAGCAGCTTATCTAACACACCTATTTTCTCTGTAAGGCACAATCCAGCCTTCTTGCACTTCAGAACAGCAGACAGCACTTCAGCACTATGCCTGGGGGCCATTGTAAACAGCAAAATCACCAGCCAAAAGCACAAAAATGCAAAAATGTGGCACTACATAGACCACAAAAAAGGGTACTTGCTTACAGTATGAGAGCTGAAGGCAGAACAGTGTCTTGAGGGACCTCAGGAGGGAGTAGGGTGACTCAAACTTTTCACGGCCCTGCACATGTGCACATTCATGTCACACAGGATGTAAAATCACCGTGAGTATTGACTTGGTGGTTGCGAATAAATTTTAGTGAGTAGATGAATTCACAAATATGGAATCCATAAATAATGAAGATCAACTGTATAATATTCTCTTGATTTACGTGAAAACCAAAATAGATAGTTTGAAGTATTTTTCTATGATGTCCTTGTTTGTGTTTCTTAATTGTGAAAATGGAAGCCCAAACTATTACTAATAACGGTAGCTGATGCTAACTATGTGCCATTATGCCAAGTTACTGAGATTCATTGTCTAATTCATTCCTTACAGCAAATGTTATGAGATTATTATAATTTTACCCTCATGTCATAGATGATAAAGGAGGCTCAAAGAGATTAAGGGCTTTACTCAAGACTACATAGCAAGGAAATGGTCGATCTGCATTAGAAAACAGGTTAAGTGACTCAGAGTAAGCACTTTCTGTATTTTTATGCTTTAAGAGGTTTTATTTAGAATTTTTTTTTTTTTTTTGAGGAAGATTAGCCCTGAGCTAACTACTTCCAGTCCTCCTTTTTTTTGCTGAGGAAGCCTGGCCCTGAGCTAACATCCGTGCCCATCTTCCTCTACTTTATACGTGGGACACCTACCACAGCATGGCATGCTAAGCGGTGCCGTGTCCGCACCCAGGATCCAAACCGGCGAACCCCGGGCCACTGAGAAGCCAAACGTGAGAACTTAACCGCTGCGCCACCGGGCTGACCCCTTATTTAGAATATTGAACATGCACAAAATTGTCCATAAGGGAGAAAAGGCAAGGAATTCTTTTTTTTCAAGGTATGGTTTTGTTTTTGGTGAGGAAGATTGGCCCTGAACTAACATCTGTTGCCAATCTTCCTCTTTTTTTCCCCTCCTCGAAGCCCTCCAGTACATAGCTGTATATCCTACTGGTAGGTTCCTCTCGTTCTTCTATGTGAGATGCCGCCCCAGCACGGCTTGATGAACAGTGCTAGATCCGTGTCCAGGATCCAAAACGGCGAACCCCGGGCCATCAAAGTGGAGCATGTGAACTTAACCGCTTAGCCCATGGGACTGGCTTCCAAGCAATTCTTCATCTACTATTTTAACTGAAATAACGTTAAGTCCTTCTATTTTGGGTTATTAAAATATGACAAGCTGATCCTAAACTCATTCAGAAATACGTACTGGTTAAAATACCCTTGACATTTTTGGACACAAATGATGAGTGGGTACTAGCTGTCCAGGATATTAAAACACACTGTAAGTCTATATAATTAAAAAAATGTGCCATTGATTCCTGAATGATATTAGAGTTCAGAAATTAACCAGTGTACATAGGGATTATGGTAAAGGTAGTATTTCTAATAAGTGAAGAAAAGATGAATAAATGATATTGACCTAGCTGAGTAGCCATCTGAAACAAAAATAAGTTTGGGTTCCCTCATCACACCCTACATAAAAATAAATTAGGATGGAACAGATATTTAATTGTTAATAAATAAACCATAAAATGTGAGAAAACTTGTAAGAATTTTTAGATTTTAGAATGGGAAGTCATTTCTAAATATGACTCAAAACCCCAAAACTATTAAATATATTGATAAATTTTAAAAAAAGGTAAAAACCCATGCATTAATATAATTCACATGATAAAAATGATGAAACGTATATATTTAATTCATAGCATGCAAAAGCCTAATTGTAATACAAAAGACCATATAAATCAATAAGAAAGAGATCAATAACATAATATTTTTAAAGGATGTGGATACCTGATGGTTCACATAAAATAAATATAATTGATTCCCACCATAAAATTACACTCATAAAAACTCATCTTACAGGGAATATAAACTAAAACATCTCGGTGCTTTGAAAAAATCTGTCTTGGTAAAGATTTCATTTTGAGAACATGCTTACTGAAGAGCTTGTGGGAAGTACGGTTATCTCTTGCATTGCTGGTGGGTCTAAACACAGAGTTTTCTAGGTGCTAAAGATATAGCATAAAAAACCTCTGCAAACTCCGTATCTTCTTGAGCCTAGTGTCTAAAGGATCTGATAGACAACAAAAAGATCAGTATGTCTGATACATTGTATATTTGATAATCATAGTACAATGGAGAAAAACAAAGTTAGGAGAGGGCATATTGAGTACTAAGAGGGGAGTGTTACATTTTTAAATAGGTGATAAGACAAGCCTCACTGAGATGGTAATATTTAATAAAAGCCCAGAAAGAGATGAGGGAAAAAGCCATAAGGATAATAGAAGAAGGCTCAAGATAGAGGAAATAGCAAGTGCAAATTCCCTGAGAATTTATTTGGCATATTAAGGGAATATCAAGGAGGCTGGCGTAGCTAGTGCTGAGTGAATGCTGGGAGATTGTTAGGAGATAGTGTCAGAGAGATATCAAGAGAAGATAATCTTGTAAATCATTTTAATGACTTTGCGAAGATGAGAAAACATATTAGGGTATTGAGAAATGACTTACTCTACCTTTTATTTAAAAATGATCACTTTGGCCATACAGTGTCAAGGACAAAGCAACAAGGTCAGTTAGTAAGCTCTTGTTACAATAATCCATATGAAAGAGGCCCATGACTTAATCCAGGGAGATTGTGGTGGAAGTGAAGAGTAGCGGTCCAATCTCAGACATATTGTGAAAGTGAAGCTGACAGAACTCCTGACAAATCAAATATGATTTAAAAGTAAGAGAGACACCTCACTAAAAAAGATATACAGATGGGCAAATAAGTGTATGAAAAGACAATTGATGTCATATGCCATTGGGGAATTGCGAATTAAAACAACAATAAGATACAGCCAAACACCTGCTATTAGAATGGCCCAAATTGAAAACACCTACAACACCAAATGCTGGCAAGGGTGTGGGGCAACAGGAACTCTCCTTCATTGCTGGTGAGGATGCAAAATGAGACAGCCACTTTGGAAGACAATTTGGCAACTCCTCACAAAACAAAAAATAATTTTACCCTATGATTGAGCAGTTGTGCTCCTTGATATTTACCCAAAGGAGTTAAAAATTTATGTACATAGAAAAATCTGCACATGGATATTTTACCAACCTTATTTGTAATTGCCGAAACTTGGAAACAATCAAGATACTCTTCAGTAGGTGAATGGGTAAATAAACTATGGTACATATAAGCTATCAAGTTATGAAAAGACATGGAAGAAACTTAAATGCATATTACTAAGTGAAAGAAGCCAATCTGAAAAGGCTACATACTGTATGATTCCAACTATATGACATTCTGGAAAATGTAAAACTATGGAGACAATAAAATGATCAGTGGTTGCCAGGGGTTAGGGAGAAGGAGGGATGAACTGGCAGAGTACAGAGGAGATTTAAGGTAGTGAAACAATTCTGTATGATACTATAAGGGTAGATACATGTCATTATACATTTACAAAACTCATAGAATATACAACACCAAGAGTGAACCGTAATGTAAACTATGGACTTTGGGTGATAAAGACGTATTGATGTAGGTTCATCAATTGAACAAATGTAACACTCTGGTGTGGGATGTTGATAGTGGGGGAAGGTATGGGTGTGTGGGGGCAGGAAGCATTAGGGGAGCGCTCTGTATTTTCCTCTCAATTTTTGTGTGAACCTAAATGTGCACTAAAATATAACATCTATTTAAAAAATGGGAGAGAATTTACAGACGAAATTCAATATTTTGAACTCAGCAGGCAACCAGTGGACATATAGAGTTGACTTACTGAGATAGACAAGTCTGTGGATGAAGGAGCTTTTGTTTCCTGATTTGTGCGCTTGTTGTATTTGGATTGGTTTAGTTTGGTTTCCAAAAGGAAAGAACAGGATTCTGGGATTTGAATATATTAAATTCAAGATGATCATTAGAAATCCAAGTAGAGGTGTAGGCAATTAGAATTACAGAAATATGTTTCTGAAATCTAAGAGACTGGTCAGAGATGAATATGAAAATTTGGGGATCGTAGAGTATACAGAGTATTTGAAGCCATGAGCTGGTTGGGATCAATAAGGGAGTAAATGTAAATAAAAATAGATGACAATCAGCAACTAAGCCTTGAAGAACACTGATAGCAAAATTTCAGAAAGAAGAGGAAGAACCAGCAAAGGAGAGTGACAAGTAAAAACCAGTTAATTACTAAGATTGCAAGTACAGTGTGTCTGAAGTCAACTGAAAAATGTGTTCCCAGGATGATGGACTAATCTGTGCCAAATGTTGCTGATAGGTCAAATAAGACAAGGATGAGAACTGGTTACTAAATTTTAAAATGTGGGTCATTGTTGACTTTGACAAGAACAGTCTTTAAGAGCAACGACCTGATTAGCAACGACCCGTGGCCTAGTGGTTAAGATTGGTGCTCCGCTTCAGCAGCCAGGGATTCACAGGTTCAGCTCCTAGGCACAGACCTACACAACTCATGAGCCATGCTGTGGCAGCATCCCACATACAAAATGGAGGAAGATTGGCACAGATGTTAGCTCAGGGTGAATCTTCCTCAAACAGAAGGAGGAAGATTGGCAACAGATGTTAGCTCAGACCAAATCTTTCTTAGCAAACAAACAAACAAACAAAAACCTGGTTAGAGTGTTTCAGAAAAATGGGAAGAGAAGATTTGAGAAATTTTACTGTGACTTGGAGAGAAAAATTGATGGAAACTACAAGAGGGAGTGTGATCAAGAGAGGGTTTTTAAAATTGGAGATTACAAAAGTATGTTATTGTAGTGACAGGGTCAATCCAGTAGGGAGGGATTTATAATAAGGAGAGAGAGAACAGATTTGCATATATAACATCCTTGAGAGGTCAAGGCTTAGCCTTAGTTAGAAGTGTTATTGGAATCAGTGGACTATAGGAAGTGAGCTGGAAAGTAGGAGTTGGATGGTTGAAAGCGCGGTTATATGTATATATAATGACAAGGTGTATACTAAGAGTATGGCCATAAGAATGAGTGGCCGAGGGAAAGTAAAGGTCACAGAGGACAGAGGTTAGGGAACTTAGAGACCAGAACTTTAAAGAAAGTTAAAAAAGACCATTCTTGGAGATATTGAAATTACCAGAAAATCTGGCAGACATATTATCAAAGGCATTGTTAGTAAATCATAAGCCAAAATCTTTCAGGAAAGAAACAAATGATTCCAGGGCCAAAGAAGATCACAAAAAGTCGGGATGGTGGGAAAATCCTTTGGTGATGCAACGTTTGGGGCTGAGGGCTTTTATGGAGTATGGAAGGAGAATTATATGTCTTGAGGGTAGTGGCTCAGGTCATTCTTCTAACAAAGATTGGTGGGGGGAGAAAGGGAGGGAAGCAAGGTATCCTATGTCATCTTTTCTGTCATTTGCATGCTTATCATACCTAATGGTGCCTGAGTCCATCAGATGGAAAACAAATGATGGCGTTTAATGAAAATCTTGGGATTTAGACCAACATCAATAGGCAGCGGAAGAAGGAGGTACTACAAGATATCACAGAATCCTAAAACCTGGAAATGAGAAATCCTGGATAAATTCAGATAAGGGTCTCTGTGATTTAGTATGACTATTACATACTATCCAGAGATTGGACCCTTTTAAGACTTTGTTTCAATAGTAGGAAAATTATGATATGACTACTAAAAATGAGAAGAGATCTTGATTCTCTGGAACAGAAGGAGTTAGGCAACATCTTTGGCTAATGGGGCAAGAAGACAGATTTTGTTTGGGAAGCACAGCACAGTCATTATTTTTCCTTTTTCTTCACCTTTTGAATTGCCTTTGGATATCTTTTGGGGTGAAAGGAAAGTCCTTCTCTAGTTTGGTCCCTATCATTTCTTATTATCTTATAACAATCCTCACAATTACATACTTTCATATATTCACATCACACAACTCCAAAGATTTGAATGATGACTCCTGCCCACTGCAAGGGAAGTGCCAACCCATTGTCGTACATGTTTCAGAATTCAACTTGCACTTTTTGTTCAGTTGTGAGTACCATGCTTTAATGACCTTGAGCAAACTTAAAAAACATTATATTTAGCTAAAGAGACCAGACACGAACGAGGACAAACTGTGTGTTGTCATTTTTATGACATGTCAGCATAGATAATAGAAGTTAAAATAATGTTGCCCATGGGGAAGAGAGTACATGTTGGCTGGAAAGTCACAATCACAATATGTGGGTTGATGAAATTTCTCTATATCTTGTTTTGGGTGGTGTTCCCATAGTGCATAGACATGTAAAAGGTTATGGGGCTGTACAAATGAGAGTGGTGCAGTTTATTATAAATAGATGAAGTATTGAAAAAAATTTAAGCATACAAAAAACTGAAAAAACTGGACAGTAGCACAGTTGGACAACTATATTGCGCATAGACCAAATAAAACGCATGCCCTTCCTGTCAGTCCCATGCAAGACAAATAAGTACCAGTTGAAAGAAAAAAGGAGGAGCCTGGGGAGAATAAGCTGAAAAGTGATTATTAGGGGGAACATGACAACAACTCTTCAAATACTTCAACAACAATAACAAAACCTGTCATGAGGAGGAGGGAGTAAATCTGTTGTTCCTCATGGCCTCTGGAATAGAAGTAAAATCAGTGGGTAGGAAGCCAGAAGGAAAAGATTCCACCTCATTATAAGGAAGAATGTCATAAAAATATTAACTGTCCATGGATAAAATGGTGTTCCACTTGAGCATTGATTTTCAACGATTTTCTCCAATTAATCTTCAGAAAACTTACATAGAAGTTCGATTTGTGAAAAATGGGGAGTTGGTGTGGCTGAAGTGGCATCTAGAGACTTGTCTGCTTTCTCACCCCAAATGACTCCTGGGGCACCACAGAGCAAAGATGTGCAACTGTTTACAGGAGGAATTCAAACACCTGATTTGCGCTTCAACTAGATGGCTCTTAAAATCTATTTTATCTCATATTCTATGAGCTTAAGATTTGAAGTTTAAAGGCTTTTGACTGGGTCAAAGCATCTGGTGATCACAATATTCCTTTTGTTTAGCATGCGTTCGTATTTTATATGGTGTTAGAAGACACTATAGCCTTCTAATTCATAGTGTTCACCTTGAAGAGAATGGGTAAAATTTATATTATCCATGTGATTTTAGACCTACCAGTAACTGCAGAGACATCACAGAAAGAAATTGTCACTTTCCTCTCTGGATAACTAAGCACATGGCAAATTAATAAAATAGATATAGAGGAACACTGGCAGGATCACAGCCCCATCGAAGCAGTTAAACACTCTGGTGCTAAGGTGTTGAACTCAAGGCTTTCTTACACAGACTAAAAGGAGACCTTCAATTTCACATGTGAAAGGGTGGAAGGATAATCCTCAAGCCAAATGTCAAGTTTAGATAAAAACTTTGTTTCGACTATTATTTACTTTCACAGACAGTTCTTCAGTCTTCCAAAGCTCACACTACTCTTATTTCTAGTTCCTTTAAAAAAAATGGAATAAGATATTTGCTAGCTATATGTGAAGTTTTCCTAAGTTAAAATAAATCCACTAGTTATATCACATACAAAATAATATAATACATCACAATAAAAATAATAATTATGAATGATACATGTTTTTGGATCTATGCTAGGTTCTTGGAAAATTCTTTTCCTCAAAGAGATTATATTTTAGCAGTGAGACAGACTCATTAGCATTATGATAGAAGGTAATAGAGCTTTAATGAGCTCATTCAGTCCCATAGCATTAATTATCCACTATTTGTTGCTGGTCCCCATTTTCTCTCTATTATAACTCTCACTCATGAATACCTCACAGATCCTATTCTAGAACTGCAAGTGCTGGAAAATTCTATCTGGATTTTTGACAGCGTCTTCAAGACAGCATATCTTAACTAAGCTCATGCTCTCTCTTTCTCCATCTGCTCTTCAGGAAATTTATTTGTTACTTGTTTTTTCTTAATTGATGAATGATACCAGCAGACACCCAAGCCAGTCATCTAGGTACTCTGTGGGCGACAGAGAGCCACAAAAGAGTTTTGAACAGGGAGAGAATTTGAAATTAGTGCATAGATCTCACAGTGGAATCCAAGGGTTTATAAAGTAGAGTTAGAGATCAATCAGGAATCCACTACAATAATTGAGGCAATTTTAGCAAATATCAGAGAACAAGAAGAATTGCCTAATATAAGGACCTAGTAATTAATTAAATGTTCCTCTCTTTTTACGAAGGAGCAAATGTATAAATTAAATATTAATTATATTTATAATGGATATTTCTTAAGATGAACTTTGCATATAGAGCTCTGTTATAATGAATACTTAATACTTAAAAGGTAAATAGAACAACAAATAATTTGGAATAGAAAACATAAAAGTCAAAAATAAAGACCAGGAGATAAGATGGCACGGAAATGAGAACAGAAATTGTACAAAGGAGAACAGTGGGATTCAATGTACTAAACCATTGGTACAACTTATCACTTATAAGTTTGGCTCTGTTATTTCAGAAAGATCTTGTTACCAATAACCCTCCCCCCTCTTTTTTTTCGGTGTGATTGCAACTACCATCACTTGGTGTTAAGAATGTGTGTTGTTTGTTTCTTTCTTTGGGTTTCTTTAGGTGTTTGCTGAAACAGGAAGGCAGATTGTTCTCCATGTTATTGAACTAGGCAAAGTAAAAGAAAGAACAAAATATATTCCCAACAAAAAGATATCTCTATGTTCAGGAAATCTCTAGATTTCTTGAATCTATCTCTCAGTCTTTCAAGAGTACACACAAATTTAATTTATTTAATAATTCAAATCTAAATTTTGAGCAGTCTAGCATATAATAGTAGTATAACTCTAGTACAAATACACTCAGTTCGAAGGGAGAAGGGTGATGTACCACTTCACTTCACTCGTAGAGACGACAGCTGAAGACAGATAACTAAAGTGTCCATATCACTTTTTGTCCAGACTTGGACATGATTGGAAATAAAAAGTATTCCCTAATTACGCCCGACAATAAGTTAAAACAGAACTCTCTAGACAAACTAGAACCTATCACCCTATAATTAACACATTTCCTTAGTATTATTGTATTTTAATCAGAAAATGATAAGGGATATGGGAGAATATAAGAAAATTTGCTGAAATAATACTTTGTGTATCATATTACAAACAACTATATTTATAGTGTAGAGATATAATAGACTAATGCTAGAAAATTCTGTGTTTTAAGTGCACAGGATGAAAAACTAAAATGAAGATTACAGAATTTATCTGTTTAAGTATGAAATATGTGTGATTGTCTAAATTTGATGAGGCTGGAAGGGTGTGGCAAGGGGGAGAAAAACCAAAACTGACACCAAGCTGTGTACTGAAACTGGGACAAGTTTTCTAAAAATGTATTTGGATCAAAGTTAACCTTGCTTTGCACAGTACAAATCATCTTACTCCTGGGAAAGGTAAAGTAATAGAGCCAACAGTGTTTGGTCTCCCAGTCCTCTGCTTGGGTTTTAGGAGTAAATAAGCCAGTAGAAAGGTGTGCCAGTTTCTGGAAAACAAAAACAAAAACAGCGTTGGGCTGAGGAGCCTGTGGGCACCTGGATTTGCACGAATAGAGAGGAGATAAGGAGACAGAACTTAGTCTTGATTACAGGCCAGGTGAGCCATCGTAATTGACATTTTTACATCACATTGGCTAATGCCCTGAGACTCAATTTTATTGCTTCTGTTCTTCAAGGAATGGCAAAGATGAGCACGCATAACTATCCCTGGTTCTCTAAGACCACTATAAGCCACGCCCACTTCAAGGAAGTCCTGCCTGGTATATGACAATCTCCCTAAGAATCAAGAGTGAGAGCATGGTATTTGTACATGATGGAAGCAGAGGGAAGTGACGGTGAAAAACACTGGGCAATGGATGCCATTTCAGTCTTTTTTGGCCGTTTACCCTTCAAAGGGGCTTATTTTCCTTTAAAACATGGGCAGCAATCAGATGAATGATGAAGGTGGAACAGGGAAACCTGAAATAGGAATAAAACACTGAAGATGTCTAAAGAAGACATTCTTGAAGATAGTCCTAGAGGCTGTATTGCTACCACATGACTCTGAAATAATTTTTATTCTTTTTTCTTTAAACACAAACATCATAACTGAAACATTCAAAGAAAGTATCTCGTATTTCTACACAGAAATTACAATGTCATCCCCAATGTAAATATTCTTTTTGTAGTTACTTTTTTTTTCTTTAAGTTTTCCAGCGATCTGTGTTTTTTTTTTTTTTTTAAAGATTGGCACCTGAGCTAATCACTGTTGCCAGTCTTCTTTTTTTTTTTTCTGCTTTTTCTCCCCAAATCCCCCAACTACATAGTTGTATATTTTAGTTGTGGGTCTTTCTAGTTGTGGTATGTGGGACGCTGCGTCAACATGGCCTAGTGAGCGGTGCCATGTCTGCGCCCAGGATCCGAACCAGCGAAACACTGGGCCACTGAAGCGGAGCATGCAAACTTAGCTACTTGGCCACGGGGCCAGCACCTGTAGTTACTTTTTCTTAATCACACAGACATAAAGAACAGCAAATCCTATTGTCGTTCCATTTTCTTTTTTCCCCCGGCTTTATTGAGGTACAATTGACATATAAGATTGTGTAAGTTTAAGGGGTACAATGTGTTGACTGGATACACTTATATATTGGGAAATCGTTGTTATTGTAGCATTAGCTAACACCTCCATCACAACACATAATTACTATTTCTTTTTTGTGGTGAGTAGTATAAGATCCACTCTCTTAGCAACTTTCAAGTGTATAATACAGTATTATTAACTGTAATCACCATGCTATACATTAGATCTCCAGAACTTACATATCCTATAACTGGAAGTTTGTACCCTTTGACCAAAATCTCCCCATTTCTCCCAACCCCCAGCTCCTGGTAAACCACCATTCTCCTCTTTGTTTCTATGAGTCTGACATTTTTTTCAGATTCCACATATAAGTGATATCATACAGTATTTGTCTTTCTCTGCCTGACGTATTTTACTTAGAATAATGCCTTCAAGTTTTATTCATGTTGTTGCAAATGGCAAGATTTTCTTCTTTCTCTTGGGTGAATAATATTCTATAGTATATATGTATATATACTATATATATATACATATCTTTGTCCATTCATCCATTGATGGCCACCTGTGCTGTTTCCATATCTTGGCTATTGTGAATAATGTTGCAATGAACAAGAAGGTGCATATATCTCTTTGGGATCCTGTTTTCATTTCCTTTGACTATATATCTAGAAGTGGGATTGCTGGATCTGATGGTAGTTCTGTTTTTAACTTTTTGACGAACATTTATACTATTTTCTATAGTGACTGCACAAATTTTACTTTCCCACCAACAGGGCACCAGGGTTCCCTTTTCTCACGTCCTTGCCAACACTTTTAATCTTATCTCTTTTTGGTGATAGCCATTCTAACAGGTGTCAGGTGATATCTCATGGTGATTTTGATGTGCCTTTCTCTGATAATTAAGGATGCTGAGTACCTTTTCTTGTGCCCATTGACTGTTTGTAGGTCTTCTTTGGAAAAGCGTCTATTCACTTCCTCTGACCATTTTTAAATCAGGTTGTTGTTTGTTATTGAGTTGTGTGAGTCCTTTACGTATTTTGACATTAACACCTTATCAGATATATGGTTTGCAAATATTTTCTCCTATTCTTTAGGTTGCTTTCTAATTTTTTTGCTTATTTTGCTGTGCAGAACCTTTTTAGTTTTATGTAATCCTACTTAATAATTTTTGCTTTTGTTGCCTGTACTTTTGGTGTCATATCCAAAAAATTGTTTCCAAGGCCAATGTCAAGGAGTTTTTTTCCTATGTTTTCTTCTAGGGTTTTGATGGTTTCAGGTCTTACATTTAGGTCTTTAATCCATTTTCAGTTAATTTTTGTGAGTAGTATAAGATGGGGGTACAATTTAATTCTTCTGCATTTGGTTATCCAGTCTTCCCAACACCGTGTATTGAAGAGACTATATTTTCTCTAGTATTTTTGGCTCCCTTGTCAAGTGTTAGTTAACCATATATGTGAGGGTTTATTCTCGGGCTCTCAATTCTGTTCCATTGCTCTGTGTATTTTGATGATAGTAACATACTGTTTTGATTACTATAGCTTTGGAGTAAGGTTTGAAATCTGGAAGTGTGATGCCTCCAGCTCTGTTCTTCTTTCTCAGGATTGCTTGGCTATTCAGGGTCTTTTCTAGCTCCATGTTAATTTTAGGATTCTTTAAAAAATTTCTGTGAAAAATGTCCTTGAAATTGTGATAGAGATTGCATTGAATCTGTAGATCACTTCGGGTAGAATGGACGTTTTAACAATATTAATTCTTCTGATCCATGAACATGAGCTATCTTTCTGTTTGTTTCTTTTTCAGTTTCTTTCATCAAAATCTTGTAGTTTTTGGTGTACAGATCTTTCATTTCCTTGGCTAAATGACCTAAAATGAAATTACCTGGCTTTATTAACAGAAGATAAAGGTGAGATAAATAGTCTTGAAAGGATATCCAGCACAATATTTTCTTCCTTTTGAGAGATAATCTGTTCATAAGAGTTTCTCTAATATTTAAAGGAAAATTTTTTTCAATAAGAATGTACAGATTATTTTTTAAGTTAAATTTACTTGCTAGGGTATTTTTGTGATGTGATTTTTTTTTTAAAAAAAAGCTTTTGAGGTATAATTTACATACCATAAAATTCACCCATTCTTTCACTGCAAGTACATAGTTTGACGACTTTTAGAGAATATTAAGGCAATTATGCAATTGTTACTACAATTGAGTTTTAGAACATTTTCATCAATCCCAGAAGTTCTGTCATGCCCATTTGCAGTGAATCCCTGGGACCTAATTTGATTGTTTGCATCTTTAACTGTTTAAATGCACAGAATAGTTCTGGGATGAAGTTTCCTTGCTTGGTGTGATCCAAGGGGTAGCATGATGCTACTTTAGACCTTAAAAAATCCGTAGTCATTATCTTTTTCTGCTCACATTTAACAGATAAGAAAGCTGAATTCCAGAATAATTTTAAAAATTTCTAAATTTTATAATCACTGGGAGAGCAGCCAGATCACCTAACTCCTAGTCTAGCTTTCTTGTAGTATGGAAGCACACTCAGAGAACTCCCCACTGACCCTCAGTTTCCTCATTTATAAAGTTAAGATGATGAAAGGGATGATATTTCATAGACTTTTCAGCTTCAACACTGGTTTAAACTCATCTGTACTTAATTTCTATTGACGCAAGGATTCCTTTACAGATATGGGAGAGAGAGATGTGAGTGCCTGGTTCAGTCATGCCATGCCCCACTGGTAATCGCAACTTCATGAAAAAAACGACACTTTTGCATGTGTAAGGGCAGCCCTACCTCCTGCGCATTTTCTCTTAATAGGCACCAATGGCATCCTGCTGCCCCATAACCCAGGCTGCGAGTCATGTGGCAGCTGTGAATAGTGTAGTGTAATCCTTACAAGAAAGGAAGCACATGCATGAATGTCATAAAATTCTTCCAGAAATTAATAATAAAATCTGTTTAGTTGGAGAATCATTTTAGAAACACAGCATTCAAATTCTAAATATGAGTTAAAGAATGTTATTCATCAATTCATCTGAATTTTAGAGTAATCATAATTCCATTAGCATCAATATAATACATAATACTTATATGTATATGTATGTGTGTTGATATGTATATATATATATAGCTCTCCACACACACACATATATATTTATATGCCGATATAATTTTCCTAATTAGGAGATTTAAATAGCCATTTTGTGATAAAATAATGATTGAATACAATGTTATAAAAAAGAAAATAACTGCATAAAGAAATTAATTATTTTGATTAAATTAAATAGTCAGCATCTTCAATTAAAAAGGCCAGAAAACCTTTCATTACATTGCAATTAACATTAGTGACATTGCAGATTGGAATGCCTCATAAATAATGGCTGAATTCATCAGTCATTCTTATAATTAAACTATATAAATATATTCAAGGTGGATCTAGCAGCATTTAGTGAATACAGGAATATGTACAGCATGATTAAACTTACTGATTTAATGGAAGGATTTAATCTTATTTTACCAACTTTGGAATCTAAACTTCAAATCATAAGCAAAAAAGAAGATAAGTAAAATGCAATAATTTATTTTGTAAATAGCTATATATATAAAATATGTATATATATTTTTTTCTCATGGTACCAGGATGATTATCCATACTTCTTCATAAAGCTATTTAATTAAATCTGTTTTGTGGTAAGAGTGTTACATTGCGTTAGGGTAGGTTAACATTAATGAGGTGAATTTTAACAACAAAACTCTAGTTTTAATATTGCCCCACTTCATCTCAAAAAATAATTCCCCCTAATTTATTTTTAAGATACTAATTTCAATATTACCAAAACTTAAAGATACTGGTGTATGTTGACATTGGTATATTATAACATATAGAAAGTGTGAACTGACTAATTTACTTGCTTGAATCTTCATTTCTCATCATTATAGGGAATTCAGTTTACAGTTGAAATTATTTTCTTTTTTCTCTGAAACTTAGAAATAAAACTTTCATAACTTGATTTTTGGGATTTTTATTCTTCACCAGGTCACTTTTTGTTGTCAGTTTCTGTATCTGTCATTTCACGTTAATCAAAGAGTCTCTCTCTCTCTCCTTCTCTCTTTTTTTTCTCTCTCTGTCCTTCCCTCCCCACTCCCCATCATGCTGTATCATCTTCGTCTTCAACACCTAGCATAGTTTTTTGTGTCAGATTCATCAGACAAATTCCTTTCTCAGTGCCAAGTTCTAAGAACTGGCTTCATAAAAGGATAATTTTATAATCAGCTTCCTTTAAAATTTTTCTTCTTCTCATTTCACAGACCCACTTTTTTCTCAAGCAGATTATGTTCATATTAAGTTATAAGAAAATCTATAAAATAAAATTTTATGTCTATCAGTTTTTCTCACTAATACCTTGTTTGTTTTTTTAAAAAATGTTTTAAGCAGTTAAGTGAATGGCATAGGTTTAAGATGTAAGCAAATGTGTGATGGCCAGCTAACACATTTGCAGTATTTATGGGCAATCAATTATTTAACCATACACTTAAAAAACATAGTGTTTTTGTCAAGTAGACTTTACATTGCTCCTAAATTTCTAACTTCCTGTAATTTCACTATTTCCAAACTTTACAAATCTAATAGAGAATTTGTTTTCTTTTCCTTCTGTCTCCTCCTCCTGCTTCTTCATCTTCTTCTTATC
The DNA here is from genome assembly GCF_041296235.1 of Equus asinus. Lineage (NCBI taxonomy): Eukaryota > Metazoa > Chordata > Mammalia > Perissodactyla > Equidae > Equus > Equus asinus. The sequence continues at coordinate 57,529,099 of NC_091792.1, read as the reverse complement.
CCCCTCCTCTGAATTTGCTCCAGTTCTGTAACAAATGCACTTTAGTTTTCATTTACTGATGATACTGTACTTTGGGGGGAAGTTGTACTGAATTCAGAGTCTTCAGTGTGATCCCTGTATCTTCACCTCAATTTTTCAAACTAAAACATGTCTGCATTACGGAAAATATGTTGTGAGGGTAAAATGAGGCAAATGCGTTTTGAAAAAGATAAAATGACATATACATTTTTCAGGATCAATGGAGCAAATAATCCTCAAAGAGATTAGGCTGCTGTTAGCCTCTGCTTGCGCTTCCGTGGGCTATTTGTGGATGTAAGTATGCATGTCTGAGTAGATGCTGTTTTGCTATTTTGTTAGAGGGTCTGTAATAATGACAATAAATTCCATAATATTTCATTTTATATTTTAATCTCTGCCAACTTAAAGGAGAACTTATAGGCTACTTAAATGAATAGTTGTCAGCTCCCTAATACTTTTTTACTGTTTGCATTTTTGTATAAATTCATATGTACTAATTTTAACACTTAGCTATTGATTTTCACAAAAAGATCTGTCCACCTAAAATCTATTCAGGAAAATCGTTATTACTAAACTGTAAAAACATAGAAGAGGCTTTGTATTTTGATGCTTCAAAAAGTAATTATGTTAATAATTTTGATTTCAACACTCATGGTAACTGAAATCATCATCCTATCATCAACGATGTATGTTTAAGTAATTTACTGTGAAGCATTTGGCTGAAGGACATTCTCAACTTCTTTAATAAGCCTTTGTCAAATCGTAACAAGACAACAAATAGATATTTCAGGGTAAATATGTTCTGCTTTTCACTTTCTTGATGAAAACATTCACTATCTTCTTCAAAAGGACCTGGAGTTTTTGGTAGATAACAAAAATACCTTTTTCTCTCAAAGTATGCATAATAAGCATAGCATATTACCTTTTCTCAAGAGTGTCTGTTAAGGTGGCATCCTTCCCTTTAATTCTAAATATTGACATGATGTTTTAATACTAAGTAAAATGAACAGCGGTGTCAGTATAAATGTAAAGATATAGAAATGTCTGAACATGGCTTCAACAATAATTGTGAAACTATGCCATTAAAATTCATTCTGGGACTTTTTTATATTGAGATAACATTGGTTTATAACAGTGTACGTTTCAAGTGTACATCATTATATTTTGACTTCTCTATAGACTGCAGTATGTTCGCCACCAAAAGTCTGGTTGTATCCGTCACCATACACATGTGCCCCTTTACCCCTTTTGCCCTCCCTGCACCTGTCTTCCCCTCTGGTAACCACCAATCTATTCTCTGTATCTACATGTTTGTTTGTTGTTGTTACTGTTTTATCTTCCACATATGAGTGAAATCTCTGTCTGACTTGTTTTGCTTAGCAAAATACCCTCAAGGTTGGTCCATGTTGCTGCAAATGCCAAGATTTCATCTTTTTATGGCTGAGTAGTATTTCATTGTATATATATACACCACATCTTCTTTATCCATTCATCTGTTAATGGGCGCTTAGATTGTTTCCAAGACTTGGCTATTGTGAATAATGCTGCACTGAATATAGAGGTGCATATATCTTTTTTTTTTTAATAATTTTTGTAAACACATCTTTTTTTAAGATTTTATTTTTTTCCTTTTTCTCCCCAAAGCCCCCCAGTACATAGTTGTATATTCTTAGTTGTGGGTCCTTCTAGTTGTGGTATGTGGGACGCCGCCTCAGCGTGGCTTGATGAGCAGTGCCATGTCCACTCCCAGGATTCGAACTGACGAAACGCTGGGCTGCCTGCAGCGGAGCGCACAAGCTTAACTACTCGGCCACGGGGCCGGCCCCAAGGTGCATATATCTTTTTGAATTAATGTTTTTGTTTTCTTTGAATAAATACCCAAAGTGGAATTGCTGGATCATATGATAGTTCTATTTTAATTTTTTGAGGAACTGCCATCCTGTTTTCCGTAGTAGCTGGTCCAGGACTTCTATTTTTTTGGGAGGTTTTTGATTATTGTTTCAATCTCCTTACTGGTGATTGGTCTGTTCAGATTCTATATTTACTATTGCTTCAGTTTTAGAAGGTTATATGATTCTAAGAATGTATCCATTTCTTCTTGGTTTTCCAATTTGTTGGCACATAGTTTTTCGTAGTATTCTCATATAATCCTTTGTATTTCTGTGGTTTCTGTTGTAATTTCTCCTTTTTTGTTTCAAATTTTATTTATTTGAGGCTCCTCGCTTTTTTTTCTTAGCGAGTCTAGCTAAAGGTTTGTCAATTTTGCTTATCTTTTCGAAGAACCAGTTCTTAGCATTATTGATCTTTTCTATTGTCTTTTTAGTCTCTCATTTATTATTTGTTTCCTTCTGCTGATTTGGGGCTTCATTTGTTCTTCTTGTTCTAGTTCTTTTAGATGTAATGTTAGATTGTTTATTTGATATTTTTCTTCCTTTTTGAGTTAGGTCGCTATTGCTGTTTACTTCCCTCTTAATACTGCATTTGCTGTATCCCATAGATTTTGGTTTGTCATATTTTCATTTTCATTTGTCTCTGGACATTTTTTGATTTCTCCTTTGATTTCTTTTGTTGACTCAATGGTTGTTCGAGAGCATTTTGTTTAATCTCCACATATTTGTGGCTTTTCCAATTTTCTTCTTGTAATTAATTTTTACTTTCATGCTGTTATGTTCAGAGAAGAATGCTTGATATTATTTCAACCTTCTTAAATGTATTGGGACTTGTTTTGTGACCTAACGTGATCTATCCTGGAAAATGCTTCAGGTGAATTAGAAAAGAATGTGTATGCTGCTGATTTGGGATGGAATGTTCTGTATATATCTATTAAGTCTATCTGGTCTAATGTGACATTTAAGGCCAATCTTTCCTTATTGATCTTCTGTCTGAACGATCTATCTATTGATGTAAATGGGGTGTTAAATTCCCCTACTATTATTGTGTTACTGTCAATTTCTCCTTTTATGTCTGTTAATAATTGCTTTATGTATTTAGGTGCTGCTATATTCGGTGCATAACTATTTACAAATGTTATATACTCTTCTTTGATTCTTTCCTTTATCATTATGTGATACTTTTCTTTGTCTCATTACAGTTTTTGTTTTAAAGCCTATTTTGTCTGATATAAGTATTGCTACCCCAGCTTTCTTTTCATTTCCATTTGTATGAAATCTCTTTTTCCATCCCTTCATTTTCAGTCTGTGGGTGTCTTTAAATCTGAAGTGTGTCTTTTATAGGCAGCATATATTTGGGTCTTGTTTTTTTTATCTGTTCATTCACCCTATGTCTTTTGATTGGAGCATTTAGTCCATTTACATTTAATGTAATTATTGATAAGTATGTATTTATTGCCATTTTGTTGCTTTTTTCTGAATGTTTTTGTAGTTCCTCTCTGTTCCTTTCTTCTTCTCCTGCTTTCTTCTCTTGTGGTCGATGACTTTCTTTAGTGTTATGTTTGCATTCCTTTCTCTTTATTTGCTGTGTTTGTTATAGATTTTTGGTTTGTGATTACCATGAGGTTCATATATAATAACCTATGTATATTACAGTCTACATTAAATTGATGGTCTCTTAAGTTTGACCTCATACTAAAAGCCCTGCATTTTTACTCCCTCATGTTTTATGTTTTTGACATCATATTTTACCTCTTAATTTTGTGTGTCCCTTAATCTCTTATTGTAGATATTGATGATTTTATTACTTTTGTCTTGTGACCTTCATACCAGCTTTATAAGTAGCTTATTCACTACCTTTACTATATAGTTGTCTTTACCAGTGATATTTTTTCTTTGATAATTTTATTATTTCTATTTATGGCCTTTTCTTTACCACTTGAAGTTGTTTTTAACATTTCTTGTAAGGCTGATCTAGTGGTGATGAACTCCTTTAGTTTTTGCTTGTCTAGAAAATTTTTTACCTCTCCTTCCATTCTGGATGATAACCTTGCTTAGCAGAGTATTCTCAGCTGTAGGTTTTTTCCTTTCAGCACTTTAAATATATCATGCCACTCCTTTCTAGCCTATACCATTTCTGCTGAGAAGAGTCAGCTAATAACCTTATGGGGTTTCCATTTTTTTTTTTTTTGAGGAAGATTAGCCCTGAGCTGACTGCTGCCAATCTTCCTCTTTTTGCTGAGGAAGACTGGCCATGAGCCAACATCCATGCCCATCTTCCTCTACTTTGTATGTGGTGCCATGTCTGCACCTGGGATCCGAACAAGTGAACCCCAGGCTGCTGAAGTGGAACATGTGACCTTAACTGCTGCACCACCAGGCCAGCTCCAGGGTTTCCTTTTTATGTACCTTGTTGTTTTTCTCTTGTAGCTATTAAGATTCTCTCTTTATCTTTAATTCTTGATATTTTAATTAAAATGTGCTTTAGTGTAGGCCTCTTTGGGTTCATCTTGTTTAGTACTCTCTGTGCTTCCTGTACCTGGAGGTCTGTTTCCCTCCCTAGGTTAGGGAAGTTTTCAGCTATTATTTCTTCACATGAGTTCTCTCCCCCTTTGTCTCTCTCTTTTCTTTCTGGACTACCCATAATGTTCTTGATGTGCAGTTGATGTTCTCCCAGAGGTCCTTTAAACTGCCTTTGTTCTTTTTCACTGTTTTTTCTTTTTTCTTTTCATCTCAGGTGAGTTCCTCTATTCTGTCGTCCAGATTGCTGATCTGTTCTTTTGTGTCATCTCCTCTGCTGCTGATTCCCTCTAGTAAATTCTTCATTTCCATTATTGTATTCTTCAGCCCTGATTGGTTCTTTTTCATGTTTCTAACTCTTTGTTGAAGTTCTTGCTGTGTTTATCTATTCTCCTTCTGAATTTGGTGAACATCCTTACGACCATGATTTTGTACTCTTTATCAGGTAGATTGTTTACTTCTGTTTTGTTTAGTTCTTTTTTCTGAGGATTTGTCCTATTCTTTTTTTTTTTGAAACATAATCCTCTGTATCCTTATTTTGCCTACCTTTATGTGCTTATTTCTAAGTATTAGGTAGATTAGGTATATCTCCCAACCTTGGAAAACTGGCCTTATGTAGGAGATGTCTTATGAGGCACAGAAGCATGCTTTCCTCTTGTCAGCCATGTCAAATGCTCCAGGGGTGTCCCCTGTGTGGGTTGTGCATGTCCTTCTGTTGTGGGGCAGCCATGATTGCTGCAGACATGCATATAGGCAAGGCTGGACCCCAAGCTGGCTGGTAGTGAGGCCTGGCCATGTGTGGCTGCTGCGGGCATGCTATTGTGTGCTGCAGGCCTCTGGCATGGCTGGCTGCATGGCCTGGTGGCACACAACTGCTGTGAGTTCAGTGGTGAGTGAGTTAAGCCTCTGGTGTGACTGTTTGCTAGGCCTGAGGGTGCATAAGTGCTGGTGCTTGCTAGTGGGTGGGCAGGGCCCCCAGCATGGTTTGACTGTGTGAAGACCAATGGCTTGTGACTATTGCTAGGTAACTGGTGGGCTGGACAGGCCCCCACTGCAGCTGGTGTGTGGGCCAGCTTGCAGTTGTTGCTAGCTCCTACTTGGGGAACAGCAGGCCTCTGGTGCAGGCTGTCTGTGTGACCTGGCAATGTACAACTGTGTCGGGTGAGCTAATTGGCAAAGGAGACCTCCTGCTCTGGTGTGGGCTAGCTGTGCAGCCCAGTAGTGTGGAGTTGCCTCAGGTGTGTTCATGGGCAGGGCAGATCCCCTATGTTGCTGGTTATGAGGCCAGGCAGCACAAGTCTGCTGTGGGCTCTCTGGTAGGTGGAATAGGTCCCTGTGCTACCTGGCTGTGTACAATTGCCTTGGGTGTTCTAGTGGGTGGGGAAGGCCCCCAAGGTAACAGGCTAGAGGAAGGATTCCAAAATGGTGTCTGCCAGCATCTGTGTCAGGACACCTGAACTATGTCGCAAAAATGGCTGCCACCATTGTCTCAGTCAAGATGGGGCCTCAGTCATCTTCTCTTCTTCCTTTCCAGGAGACACTCCAAGCTTAGTATGTGAGTCTCTTTTACCAACGGGCTATGCACTTTTTTATGTAGTGTTTTTGTGCTAGTTTCCAGGTGGAGTCTGTGTGTGGGCCCTTTAAGAAGAGGTTTTCCTTTCTCTGAAATTCTATAGCTTTCCTGGGCACATTCTTCATTGGTTTTCAAAGTCAAGTGTTTTGCAGTCTCGTCCTTCTTGTGCCGGATCTAAGGGTGGGGTGCCTAAAATGGATCTCAAATCCCTCATTCCTCCAGCAAGTGCTCCACACCTTTGAGATGCTCCTGGAGCACTGTGGCTAGGGGGTGATTTTTCCTCAGCAGGACTGTATATCTGCCTCTTTGACCACTCTCTGTGTTGTCCCTTCCCGTTGAGGTTCTTTTCATCTAGTTCCCAGATCTCTCTTGGAAGAAATTATTTTGTGGTTGTAGGTTTTTTGTGTTAGTGGGAGGAGGCCAGCTCAAGATCTTTTTACGCCTCCATCTTCCAAGCTTCCATTCTGAGACTTTAACCTAAACAAATGTTCTTTTTAAAAAGCCTTATAATCCCTGTTCATTGTCAAGGCATGTGAAAGCTTAATAATAAATTATGCTTTAGATTCCAGCATTTTTTTTTTGTTTTTTGGTGAGGAAGATTGACCCTGAGCTAACACCTGTGGCCAATCTTCCTCCCTTTGCTTGAGGAAGATTGTTGCTGTGCTAACATCTGTGCTAATCTTCCTCTATTTTTTTATGCGGGATGCTGCCACAGTATGGCTTGATGAGTGGTGCTAGGTCCACACCCGGGATCCAAACCTGTGAATCCTGGTCCACCAAAGCAGAGCATGTGAACTTAACCAGTAAGCCACCACGCTGGCCTCTCATGATACTTTTTTTTAGCATTGTTGAGCATTACTTATGTTCTTGATACATAAATGTCTGTTGTCTGTTGTCTGTTTTCCTTTCTTCCTTCCTTCCCCCTCTGTCCTCTCCCCCTTTCTTCCTCCCTCACTCTCTCCTTCCCTCCCTTCCTTCCTTTTGTTCTTTCTTCTTTATCTTGCTCTCTGTCTTTAAAACTTTGTATTTTATGAGGGTAAAGAAAAAGAATTGGTTGAGAATAACTCATCTCCAACTATGGAATCAGAATGGCATATAATTTACAATTCAGCCAACTTATGCATAATTACATCAATAGATTATACATAAATATAATATTTTGATACACACATTATTTAACCAACAGAATATGAAGTAATATATGTAGGTATAAATTTCCAAGTTTCCTTACTTAGGATCTGGCTAAGGAATATTTCTGTGCTGCTCTAATGTGACTTTCTCTGATGATGTATGTAAGGTTCTTCTGATTTTCCTCTGGGTGCCCTACACTTTTCTCTCTTCTGCCTAGTTTCACTGCAAAATTGTTTCCATTTTGGGGGGCTTTACTATCATTTGTAAAGGAAAATCCAGTCTCTATGTCAGCAATAGATCCATGTTCAATATCAGGCTGGATTCTACCTTAGCTATATGGTTAAGAAAGCTATGCTTTCCTTCCATACTTTGTAAATAGCAGTCAGCTTGCCATGAATTGCAAACATATTTTTCTTTCTATTTTCATGGATCTGAAGTTCTGTTTGATGTCTCTCTTGCTTAGATGCCTCTGTGTGTTCTATCTCTACATTTTTCATGTTTTACTTTCCCTCCAAATCATGATAAAGGGATGAGATTTTTAAATTCAACTGTTTTCTGCTAGAGTTACTATTTAGAGACTGGATCCAAGCTGAAAGGCAGTCTCCTACGTGGCTGCTAGTATAGTCCTGGTGTGACATTGTTGAACATTCTTGGCCAGACCAGCACAGGAATTTGCTGTTTTTGCATTTTAAATATTCTCTGCTATGGACTACAATTTCACCAATGTTATTTCACATAAATATTTTCACACTCAACTGTGGTATTATTATCCTTATTTAATAGTTAAAGAAAGTATATCTCAGAGAAGCTCTGTCACGTTTCTGGTAAAGTTACGAAACCACTGTGTACGAGATACTGATATAGAGATGAGTAAGACATAGTTCCTTCCCTCAGGAAACAGTCTTCAAGTGCAGTCCCTGATCTTTCCATTATATCATAATACTATTAAAGAGAAAAAATAGTGTTTATTCTATAGGGTTTCTTAACGCATGCTACTGTGTGATAAACACAAAATCCACACTCCCTTTAATGTCACTTAAAACTCAGAATAAACTACATTCAATAATTAAAAGCCAGTCAGGGCAAGAAGAATATTATGTTACTTTGCTTTCAAATTACGCATTTTTGGAAATCTACAAATTCTTTTTTGACTCATAGTTTTCTTTGATCCAGAGTATTTTTAGACTTTCATGTAACACATTCATAGAATGGTTTTGCGACCGAGATTACTTTTTAATATAGTTGTGTTATTTTCAATTTTATTGACATTAAATATAGACTAATTTTATCTCACTAGAAGCTACTGAATTGATTGACTACTTAATGAGCTCCCTAATCTAAGCCAAAAATGAATCCCTGAATGTATTTGCCATCTTCATTTCTATATCTCTACAATACTGCATGAACTTCGAGGGTATTATTTGGTCTTATTTTGAGGAGATATATTCTGCAATAGATATAGCCTCAGTCGTATTTGTTCAAATTCTATATAAAATCTGGAGTATCTCAAAAGGCTTCTGCCAATTTTTTTTTCTGTTCTCTGTTTTCCCAATATGTGTGTTTGGGAGGATATTAACTCATTCAGTATAATTTCACTTAAGTTCAAAGATTGTTGATTATTTATTCACCACTAGTTATATTGTCTTAGTCTGTTTGGGCTGCTATAACAAAAATACCATAAATTGAGTAGCTTATAAACAAAGGAAATTTATTTTTCCCAGTTCTGGAGGCTGGGTAGTCCAAGATCAAGTGACTAGCAGATCTGGTGTCTGATAAGGGCCTATTTCCTAGATGGGCTATCTTATGGCTGCAACCTCACATGATGGAAGGGGCAAGCGAGCTTTCTTGGTCCTCTTTTATAAGGCACTAATCCCATTCATGAGGGCTCCACCCTCATGACCCAATCACGTCCCAAAGGCCCTATCTTCTAATACCATCACCTTAGGGGGTTGGGATTTCAGCATATGAATTGTTGGGGACACATTCAGACTATAGCATATAACCAAGCGCAAATCACATGTACGCACACACCTTCTCTGTCAGCATCTGAGAAGAAACTTACATGTTCTAAGTTACTCACTATACTTTAAATTATAATTTTCTCATATTTTTTATTTTCATCAATCTAGAGAAGCCAAGGGGATCAGAATACCATGTTCACTGTGTACCTTTGTGGGAGTTGTGTCATAAATTTCTCTGTTAGTATAGATAACTGAGATATATTATTTACATATATCACTAGGAAAGGATATAGCTCTTCCCAAAATATGTGCTGTGCTGTGGTACTCATCATTTTAATACAAGGAAATTTTAAAACCATTATATTTGGTATCTTAAATACTTTTCATCTGTACTCTTTACACAAATTCACATTCCCAAAAAGTCAGTACACCCGAAAAATAACCCCAATGCAATAAAGCCCCTAACAATGTCAGTAGTTTCATTTTCCTTATAAAGCCCGATACTTGAAAGAATTAGAATTCCCTACATCTGTCTTTGGAGGGACAAGCTTGCATACTTTTCAGTGACAGAAGTTGCTAGTCATTGAAAAGAAATTAATTTTCTCATCTCTTCTTTCTGAACACATACTTTGAGTACATTTCCCAGTCTCCCTTGCATTTGGACGTGACCATGAGATTCAGTTCTAGCCAATGGATGTAAGTTAAAATGATATGTGTCACTTCTAATCCTGGATCATAAAAACCTCCAACAAATACTCTTTTATGCTTTCTTTTCTCTTCTTCCAGCTGTATATTGACGTCAGGGTTACCTTGGGGGCCTGAAATTATGAGTCTGCACCAGCCTGACCTATGAATGACCACATGGTGCAAACTCCTACCTCCATACCCTGCACCCACTGGATTGGAACTGCCTTGATTGTGATGTGAGTAAGAAATAAATTTATATTATATTTGAGTCACTTTTATAATTTAAGTTTGCTTGACATAATAGTTAGCTCCCTCTGACTAAAACACTTTCTCTAATGATTGCAATTTTAAGAGAAAAACAAATTCATGTATACTAACACACTGCATTTTGACCATTTGCAGAAATTATATTGAAAAAGAGTTGAAATGAAGAAAATGTAGAACAATTAAATTATAAAATTTTAGCAACCAATCTATATTATCAAAAATCGAGGTTATGAAAGAAAAGTTCATGATACGTAAAATATTCAAAATAATTGTACAATTCAAATTCAATAAACAGTCTAATGTTCTTACTGTGTGGTGCACAGCATCAGGGATGCAGTTTGAAATAAAAAATGCTCACTCTTACTAGGAAGTCATGTAACTTACTCCCAGTGCTTGGTTTGGTTTTGCTTTTCTTTTTATAATCCTAAGAGACAGTGGATTACCTTAAACCCAACTGTTCTTTTCTATCCCTAGTTTGTTAATTTAACAAACATTTCTTGATTGGCTGCTATGTGCCATGCACTGTTCTGAGCACTTAGTATACAAGAGTGAGTAAAACAGACAGAGATGTCTACTCTTACAGAGCTTATATTTTAGCAGAGGAAACAGGAGGAAAAAGCATAATAAGTAAATTTGTGACCTATCAGGCAGTGATAAATGCTACTAAAAAGAAGTGGAGGCTGATGGTGCAGTTCAGGAGGCAAATTCAAATAGATGATCAAGACAGGTTTTTGAGGAGGTTTTCAGGATATTTATTGTAAGCCTATCATATCTGTGGGAAGAAAAATCCAGATAGAGAGAATAGCTAGTTCTGAAAATCAAGAATAAACCTGGTGATTTCCAGGAACAGGAAGAGGCCAGTGTAGCTGAGAAGGCAGGAGTGAGAGGGAAACTTATGAGATAAGGTCAGGCAGTTAATCAAAGGAGGAGACAAATCCTGTAAGGCCTTGTGGATCACCATGAGCATTTTGGCTTTTGTTCTGCGGGAAATGGGGAGTCATTGTAGGGTTTTTAGGAAGAATGATATGACATAACTTACATTTTATAGGACTACTTTGACCATTAGAATGCACTATAGCGGAGAAAGAGTGGAAGCTCAGAGACCAGATAAAATGTTGTCACATAATCCAAGAGAAAGAATGCTGTGGCTTGGTCTGTGATGAAGATGGTGGAGGAAGTAAGAAGTGCTGGGGTTTGGGATTATAAAGGTAGAAACAAACTGAATTCTGGACAGGTTAGATGTAGAATGTACAAAAGCTGGGAGAGGACGATTAGTTCAAGAATTTTTTACATGACCAACTGGAAGATGGATTTGCTATGAGTCAAGATGGGAAAGGCTGTGGTAGAATAGGTTTTGGGAGCAAGATTAGGAATTCAGCTTTGGGCATGTTGAGTTTGAAATGCTCATTAAATATATAATTGGAGATGATAAGCAAGTCATTGGACATATGAGCATGGATTTCTGGTGAAGATCTGAGCTGGAGATAAGAGTTTGAAGTCTCTGTTATCTGGATGACATTTAAAGTCAGCAAACTGGATTAGATCACCAAGGGAGTAAGTGCAGATAAAGGTCAGAATAAACAAGAATAAAGTCTTGGGCACTTTAACAATCAGAAGTCAGGGAAAAGAGGAGGAACCAAAAAAGAGACTAGAAGGAAAAAATTAGAAAAGTGTGGCATTTTGCAACCAGAGGAAGAATATATATTAGTCAAATGATGCTAACGGGTCAACTAAATTGAAGATGGAGAATTATCATAGGATTTAGCAAAATTAGGTCCTTGATAATTTTGGCAAGAGCAGATGAAAGTGCACTGAAAGTAAAGAGGAGGGAAGGAGAGAAATTGGAGACAGAATATAGGCAACTTTTTGACAAAATTGTTGCAAAAGTTAGCAAAGAACGAGGCAGTAGCTGGTGGGGAAACAAAATACCAATCTATTACTTTATTCCTATTGCAGAGAAGGGCTATTTAAGAAATACTGAAGAACTGCACAGTATTTACACAAAATACATTAAGCACAAACACAATATTTCACAATATTAATGGTGAATAACCTTCGTTGGGTCCCAGTAGAGATTGGTGAGTGGACAGCAATGGAAGGGATGCATTCAAGGTCATCTAATTTTTGAATTAGATTAAAAATACACTTTTTCACAGCTAGAAAAGACTCAAAAACAGTTTTTCACTCTATCATCTCTGCTTTTGAAATAACAACAAAGAATGGATTTATCAACATGACAATTATTTTATACTACATGTCTAGGGGCAAAAATTCAGGAACCACGGGAGACAATATAGCTCTCTCCTGTCATCCTAAATGTCAAGAACAGAATTGGTTCCTCATTATTATTTCAACAGAATCTTATTGCTAATCCTTCATGGAGCACTAATCTAAAACATCCTCAAGAATTTTTAAAAGAACATTCCTTATGAAGAAGTATCTAAAATTTTATTGGTATCAACATGCACAATTTTTAAAAGAACTTGTTTGAAGCTTTTCTCTAAAATATTTGTTTATGTTAGATATTTTTATCTATAAATTATAAACATAAATTTACTTTTAAATATTATTTTTTATATAAATTTACATTTTTACATACTTTTTGCATAAATTTCATTTAACCTTCATAAAACCTTCTGTGGTAGGAGCTATGATTATTTTCATTTTATAAGTGAGGAAATAAATTGAGAGGAGATGAATAACTCCTCACTGTTACACAGTGTCAGAGCCATCCTTTGAACAAATAGCCATAGAGATACCCTACCATTCTGAAAACCAACAAAACTTCATATGACATTGCCTGAACTCATATACACTAAGGAGTAATTATATTTTATCACAAATGACTACATATGAAATATTCATTATATTGTATAATTGGTCTATGTACAGATCTTCCTTGACTTATGATGGGGTTACAGTCCAATAAAACCATCGTGAGTTGAAAATATAACAAGCTGAAAATGCATTTAATACACTTAACCTACTGAACATCATAGCTTAGCTTAACCTACTTTAAACGTGCTAAGAACACTTACATTAGCCCACGGTTGGGCAAAATCATCCAACACAAACCCTGTTTTATAATAAAGTAGTGAATATTTCATGTAATTTATTGAATGCTGTAGTAAAAGTAAAAAATAGAATATTTATATGAGTACAGAATGGCTGTAATTCATTGGTTGTTTATCCTTGTAATCACGTGGCTGTCTGGGAACTAGGGCTCGCTGCCCCTGCCCAGCATCACAAGACGGTATGGTACCACATATCACTAGTTTGGGAAAAGATCAAAATTCAAAATCCAAAATCCTGTTTCTACTGAATACTTATTGCTTTCACACCATTGTAAAGTCAAAAAATTGTAAGTCAAACCATCATAAGTCAGGAACCCTTTGTATTGACCCTACTAGATACTAATCTCAGTTATTTCTTCCTATATAAAAATATTTCACAAACTTTAGCTTGCAAAGTTTACTATTTTCCCCTTCTAATCTGAGCCATTTTGGATCTAGTATACATGAGACATTCAAATTTACTACCATGTTGAAGCTCATTGAGAATGTCACCAGAAAGGATGTACAACTAGTTCAATCTCTTCCAAATTTGCTTTGCAACTCATTACTCCCTGTGTGTGTGGTTACATTCATACTAAATCACTTAAAAAGTGCATTATCCTTTAACTTCATGCTGTGCACACTACCATGTGGTGCTTGTGTGGAATATACTATACTGTGAAGTGACTACCAGTAAAAACTGGGAGTTATTGCTGCCACTACCTTTTTTTTTTAATGGAGTTGCGCAGGATGTGCTATGGTATCGCGCTGTGAACCATTCTTTATCAGTTCTGACCCAAAGTAGGAGGTGAATCTTCTTGTCAACACAGGCTTAAATAATCTTTCTATCACAACCTTCAGGCTATCTTTTTTTCCAGAAAAATATCTCACTCATCACAAAGAGCCTAGACAGTTAAAACTCAATATAGAGAAAATTACCTGAGTTCCATCCTATTATCGAGTAAAACAGACAACACACTTTTGAACAGATTATTGCAGACAAGTAGAGACTTTCATAAATAAATGTATAATGGTACAACATCTAAAGTGCTTTAATAAAGAATATATTAGGGGCTGGCTTCGTGGCTGAGTGGTTAAGTTTACGCACTCTGCTGCGGCGGCCCAGGGTTCGGATCCTGGGCACAGACATGGCACTGCTCATCAGGCCACGTTGAGGTGGCGTCCCACATCCCACAACTAGAAGCACCTGCAACTAAGATATACAACTGTGTACAGGGGGGAGTTGGGGAGATAAAGCAGAAAGAAAGAAAAAAAAAGATTGGCAACAGTTGTTAGCCCAGGTGCCAATCTTAAAAAAAAAAAAAACACTTCAACATCGTGAATCCCATGATGTGATGCACTGAGGACAAATTATTAAAAAAAAAAGAATATATTAAAATACACATATCTCTGTTTTTTTGCACAAAACTGTAAACTTCTTGAGAGCTGAGCCACTGTCTTATTCTTACGAATGTCTGGAATCAAGTAGAATCACGCTGTAAATCACACCATAAATGCTTTCTTAAAGAAATTCTCAAACCTGTCTTTAGTTAGTGATGACATAAATAAACAAAATCAGAAGCAAAAAAACATACTCTAAAAAATAAACAAATAAACCCCTACCCAAGAAATAGATGTCTCAGTTTGAGGTTACAGTTGGTCTGGACAACGATTTGTCCCTTAGCCACACTGCTGTGGCTTCATGTATGAGAAGAAGCTGGATAGACACAAAACTCCCTCCACATCCTTTGTATTGTACAGCATAATGAAGTCTATTAAAACATATATAGTTCTCATTTCTGAATGTAATTTTATACTATGTAGTTATACTATGAACTCTTTTTTATTGACCTCAAAAAGCCTCAATTCAAGAGTTGCTTCAGAAATTTTTATACACAGAAGCTTAAATTTATGGAACCTTCATGTTATTATAAAAAGTCAGCATCCCAAGCTTCAAATTACACAAAATTTATTACATATTGCAAAGACAGTACAAAATATGCTGTCTTTAAAATAAAAAAATGTTAAATGTCCGTTAAAATCGTAACTAAAATAAACATACTTATTTGAGCAGTTCCTGTGTGCCAGGCACTGTGTTCATTGCCTCCCCTGCATGATCACATTTCGTTCTTACAACCAACCTAGGAGCTAAGTGTTAATATTACCAAATTAGGCAGCTAGAAAGAGCTAAAGCCAGGATTGGGGCCCAAGGCTGCCTGATTTCAAAGCCTGGTCTTTAATCAATAGGATATCAGATTAAACATTAGGGTTATTTTTTGGAAAAATTCCTCATTGTACAGAGAATTCACCTGGCTTTGAAGAACATGCATAACCACAAAGTTATTATATAAGATGCACACGCAAGTACATATTTGCATGTGTACATAAATTGCCCTCATCAAACCTAGAGCATTAGCAACAAAATCCTCAAGACAGAAAAGGACAATTGATTTCATAGTAAAACCGAGGATATGGGAACAAATCAAATAACAACAACAAAAATTTCCTATCGATGATTAATCTTGTAGAAAACTGCCACTTGTCTTTTTATTTTAATAACCCTTTCAGCCAATAAATTAGATACTATCATGAAGAAAAATTACCCTGAATTCAAAATGCTGATGATTCTAGACAATGCTGCCAGGAATTGGAAATCATTGTCCTGTGCAGATTCTAATGTTGACATAATCTTCTTCCTTTGTCACATAGATGCGTTTCGTTAACCTGTGTATCACAGTAGAATGAAAACATTCTAGAATTATTATATTAATGTTACATCAGTCAGCTGTTGCCACAATGAACTGCATAACAAGCCACTCCAAAATACAGCGACTTGCAACAGCAAGCATTTATTCTCTTGGTTTTAGGTCTGTTGGTTGACTGCCATGTGGATGATCTAGGCTGAATTTGGTCATCCATGCTGTCTCAGGCTGTGGGCTTGGATAACCTTGGTTCCAAGCCGTAGGATAGGTTCAGATCTGCTCCACATGTGAGCCTTTTGGAGTCCAGACCAAAAGGACAGGGGCTACCTGGGGGGCATATGGTTCTCATTGCAAATAACCAGTGTGCAGACACCAAGCCAAACAAAAGGACAGTTAAAGTCTCTGCTTGTGTTATGTTTGCTAACACTCTGCTGGCCAAAGTAAGTCACATGGCTGGGCCCAGAACCAATGTGGGAGAAAAGTATACTTCTTTTGACAGTGAGAGAGATACGTAGTGAATATACCCTAAGAAGTGAATATTACTGAACAATAATGTAACTATCATAGAACAAACTTCAAGTAATGCAGACATCCTTGAAAATAACCCTTTCCTGAAAAAAAAATTGGAAAGCTTTACTATTTTTCATTCTTAAATATTAATAAAACAATCAACAAGTGAAATACAACATTTATTCCAATTCAGTATCGTGAAAACTTTGTTATAGGGTCATAACTACTGTTGTCTGTCTGCCTCTAACTGTTAAAGAGATTAAGACCGCTGTAAACTTTACAATTTTTGAGTAGAGAGGGATTAATGATGCTCAGTCAAGTGAAACAAGACAAATGCTCAGTCAGACAAGTGCTGACTATGTCCGAAAGTTGTAGAGGTGTTATAAAGTGGCGCCAAAAAATGAAACAGGCTTAAAAAAACTTGGGTAATTTCTCCCTCCAAACCTGAGTCTTCACTGCAGCCTCAATGAGAACCTTTCTCTTCAAGGATCAAATGCATAGACATTGTTTTAATTATTGCTATGCCATATACAGGAAAAGAAACATAACAGCTCAAAACAAATAGAACAAAATCATAAGTTTCCACTTGATGATTTCCTCCAAATGATGGAGAAACCAGGTACAGAAAGGCAGGGACAATTGTCAAGTGCCAGACAAACTCAATAGGTAATCTTGCAGAAATCAAAAGAGCATGATTGAATTGTATGAATTGAACTCAAATGTATCTGATAGTGTCAAAGTATATAATATCTAGCATAATATCTGGAATATCCTATTCCCAATATATCTACTTGCTCTATTTTCTCCCCTACACACAACATTGTCCTGACATCATGGTCAGTCCACGGTCACTCTCTGAAGAAGTCATCCTGGCAGTGGAGATAAGTGGAGGGACATATACTGCCAATAATCTCCCATGTAACATGGGTAAGATACATATATGCTTCATTTACATAGCATCATGCATCTATTATTTTATTTTAGGGTAAGCATTCAAATGGACTTTTTGGTTTACTTCCAACCTTGATTTCTATCCTTGTCCTTTCCAATGAAGTTTTAAATTGCTCATCCCCAGATCCTCCTCTCAGTTTGAAGGGCCCTGATCTGAGTTATTAGAAAATACCACTATATTTAAAAATAATAAATTAGGATTGAAAATATTTTTCAGTTAGTGTTATGGCTAAAATATCCATTGACTATTTTTTTAAATGAAGTTTTAGGAGGAGGTAGCTGTTAGGGAAATTATAGCCTCTAGTATGAACCTAAAACTTACAAACAGTATTAAAATGAAAATATGCTTAATAAAGAAGTCTTTGGGGGCTTGAAAGGATGTGGGGTTTTTTGGTGCCTGGGCACGGGATTTTATTATTTCTAATTTGATTTATCATGATGTTTTTACATATTGTCAGCTATATTTCTGCTCAATTTGAAACTGTTCTTTAGCTCCTTGTGCACAAAAAAGTAGTGTCACAATTATTGATTGCCATTTTATTACTTATATTTTAACTTATTCTATCTTTTTATATGAGTCTTTGTAAGCTGACTTACCTCATTTTTGGAGCAAAGCAAACATAAATTAAATATCGACTAATCTAGAATCCTGGTTAGTAACTGTAGAAAAAAATCCTTAGAGATTATTTAGCCCAATATATCAATTTACAGGTGAGAAATTGAGACTGGACCTATTAGTTGATTTACCTGAGGAGTAGATACGTGTTATGAAAATCCAACAGACAACCCAGATTTTCAGACTTTAATTTTACCATATTTTTAAAACTCTGCTAAAATATCTAACTGTCAGCTTCTGCTTCAAGGAAATTTTGCAAAATGTAATTTTCATCGCTTAATGGAAATATACTGAGTATCATTATTCAATACATATACCCAAAACTCAAATTAAATGTACACATTAATATTAGATGACATTATTTAAACATTTACTCAGGTAGAAATAAAGTACTATGATTTAGAAGATTCCCAGAAATCTCTTTAATTTGACATTCTGATTCTACTCTTCTAAGGTAAGAGAGGTACACAAATGTGCTTTCTTGTCTCACTGGTGTAATGTCTGCTTATAGAAGCAAATTGAATATCTGGAACTGGGAAATTAACGCAAAATTAACAGCAGAAACAGGATACATCTAGAGACACAATCTTAGGGGTCAAAGCAGTTCCAGGTCTTGGAAATGGGAGTGCAGGGTAAGGATTTGGGGGGTGAGGTCGTACAGGAAAGATAAGAGCTAGTCATATTTTGAAAGTTTAGGCAATTCTTGAAGTTCTGTATGAGTAGTGTGTCTATAATCCAAAGAGGTTGTCTGAGTGACAGAGATCAGACATCTAACAAAGATTACAGACCCGAAGGAAGAAACAGCATCTACCCCAACAAATATAATACATTGGAATTAAGAAAATTTCTTTATATTTGAAGAAAAAGATTTTTCCCCAGGGACCTAGAAACAAACTGAAATCTTATGCCTGGATTTAGTGCATACTTTTTCGGAGGGAATGAGGACCTCAGATAGCTGTCATCGGACAGTCAAGGGAGTCTTTGAAACAAACAAAAGGAACTGCTACCTTAGAAAAATGTCTTCTATTAAGAAATAAGATTGGTTCATAAAAAGTAACAGAAGGAGAATAGACACAACCAGAAATGACTAAGTTTCTGTGCAATATTTCCTGGGCTTCTTACTTTGTTATATGCTTCACACAGAAAACCAGTTATGATAAAAGTTAGATTTACACGATGTTTTCCTATTGATTGATTACCTCAGGCTATTTTTACTTATGAAATTACAGTCAGTGGCTGCAAACAATTATAAGCATATAAACCATGAATTGAGACCTTTAAGGGGGAATATAAAACAAGTTTATGAATTTTTAGGAAACAGTTATCTTCTTTTCACAGAAGTCTTTAATCTCAGTAAAATAAGACAATGAGAAAAAGAAATTAAATGTGTAAGGAGATTCATTTCTAAATTAAATGTTTCATGTTTCAGCTGGCATCAGCTGCTCTTTAGACCACATTTACATTACTATAATGATCTCCACTTTTAAAGGTTTATTACCTTAATCAAAATATTCATTAGAGGGAGACATGTTCATTCAAAGTTAAATCTTGTATGCACTTTTTACATATTGAATTCCAATATGAATTAAAATTCTTTTCATTTATGCCAATAAAAATGATCAGTAAAAAGAAATTTGAACTGTTCTTGGTACACACACCTGTCCTAGATTTTAGTTATTATTGTGAAAAATTTGGGACTCTTTACTTAATTTATAAATGTATATTCTTAGGTACATGTTGAGTGAAAAATTGAGTACAATAATGATCACTGTGTTAGTTTAGCTCTCTTAAAATACACACTCAGTTAAAAGAAAATCTAACTGCACTATTTTTATATAGTAAATATGACAAAGAGGCATACATTTCTTTGTTTTTTTCTTGAGGAAGATTAGCCCTGAACTAACTACTACCAATCCTCCTCTTTTTGCTGAGGAAGACTGGCCCTGAGCTAACATCCGTGCCCACCTTCCTCTACTTATACGTGGGGCGCCTACCACAGCATGGCTTTTGCCACGTCTGCACCCAGGATCCAAACCGGCAAACCCCAGGCCCCAGTGAAGCAGAACGTGCGAACTTAACCGCTGTGCCACTGGCTGCCCTGAGACATACATTTCGTACATATGTCTAGAGGTATACCAGAATTCTTTGAAAAGTTAGATTCCATTTGAATCAGTTTTGAAGATTTTTACTTTTTGACAATTCAGAAATCCAACTGTCTTTTCCTGATTTTAAATTCACTGAAGCTAGACGTGTTAGGGGGACCTATGCTAATTAAGTCACTTCTTCACCTACTCTAAGTGTTGTGTTATCTGAGACTCTAAGCATCTGAAAATCTTTTCAAAGGAAAATTCTCTGATCTTTTATAGAATCATATTCCTGTATCTTTACAGAACTTCACACAAACTGTGATTTAGGTGAGTGTGACAAAGATAAAAGTGCTCACAAAATACTCTCTGAGCGTCCTTTTCTTTATAGTCCCTTTTGATTAGGTTTGGGCCATATAACTGGTTCAGCGCAATGAGCCATGAGCCTGTAACCCAGAAACCACGTGGCATCACAAGATGATGGAACCGCCGTCAGAATGAGTCTCTGAGGATTC
Organism: Equus asinus; assembly: GCF_041296235.1. Lineage (NCBI taxonomy): Eukaryota > Metazoa > Chordata > Mammalia > Perissodactyla > Equidae > Equus > Equus asinus. The sequence goes on along the minus strand of NC_091792.1, from coordinate 57,508,622 downwards.
TGTGGGGTAGAATCTCTCACTAGGCTGTGCTGGACCTGAGACATCAAGAGGAAATAAATTCCTAGTGTGAGGTGCTACTGAAACTTGGGGGCTAATTGTGTAAAAAGAATACTGAAACCAATTATGAAAATAAAGTAATAACCTAACAAAATTCCTCAATAACATTGCATTGCCTTAGCAGTTGGGCCATGGGCTGTGAATAAATTGCTTTTGGATTCTGGAAAGTTGCTGAGCTTGTGATCCAATAGCAAAATATTTGGTCCAAGTGTTGTCTGTAAGAACTTTGAAGGTGGAATGTTCATTGCTTGGGGAAGAGGCTGGAAACAGAAACTTAGCTGTATGCAAAAGCTGTTGCTGACAGGATTTTGCAAGCTATTACAAGAAAGAATTGGACAGTCAACAAGCCTAAATGAAAAGAAATAGAGAAATTTGGGACGTTGCAAAGTTGGAAAAGGGATAGATTTTAAAAGGCTTCCACGGACAAAGGCCCAGTAATACCCTTACATTGATTAAAATATCTCAAGTTAAGGTCAGTTTTAGGACTGTGGTACACAATTAAAAAAAAAAAGAAAAACCTCTCAATTGATTAAAATGCCTCAGGGTAAAACTAGATTATGGGTAATGTCTTTGACCTAAGTCTGAGTGCTTCAAGAGAGCTTCAGTAATTCAGAGTTAGATTGGAAGTAACAAGGAAATAAAGATTTGAGAACTTCTAGGAAAGGATTTTGGATGTGGTAACTGGCAACTGGACATGTCTAAAATCAAACACATTGGAAGTCTACTAAGTTTCTGAGCCATTTATTTTGTAAAGAAGCCATGAAGCAGGTCAAAAAAGGCTGCGACTGTGTCTGACCTCCCATGAGCCAACTCAGAGCTGAGAACTCCAAGGCCAATCTCCTACACGATCAAGAAGCATACGAAAAAATGAAAACTCACCTAGCATGTGGAGGCAGGGGCATGAAAAATAATGGACATAGGACTTCATCCAAGAGAGTAAAATCAGGAGGTAATCCAAATTTTCTACCACTCTGGGGTAGGGGATCTTCACAATGCCTAGTAAATAGAATTTCAATGTTTTTATGATCAGTGACTAACATGTCTCTCATTATTCCCCTCTCTATTTAGGAGTACTGTACTTATTCAGTCGTCTTGTCTATTTCCACCATTGCATGTTGTGTGTTTGTGTGTATGAGAGTGTGTGTGTATTTCAATGGGGAAGATAATTTGTCTTCTTTAATTCTTAATACTCTACACCAAGAGGAACAATATCTAAACCTAATCAAGAGACTATATTGCACTACACAAAGATCTTAAACTGAGCTAGGGGACGTCTTCTTGGGGAGGTATTGAGAGCTTTCCACGTGTGGGAGAATAGGAGTAAATGAATATTTATTATATAAAATGGTAGAATATGGCAGAAATAGAAGCGCTCACCAAATATTTTTGGGATTCTCCTACAGACTCTAGTTTCTTAGGTCACACCAATGGGTTGTGAGTGGAAATAGAATTTTTAGAGACTCAAGACTCCAAAAAGCATAATGTAAGAGAAAACATTTTCCCTATTCATCTCTCTTGACTTCTTGCTTCATTACTATAGACACTCTGTTGTGTCTTGAACTACGAATTCAAGAGGGGAAGGTATTCTTTCTATTCCATGCTCCTGTTCTGAAGCTATGCCAGCCCGCTCTCTTATGCTGGGCAAAGCAGAAGAATCTCAGGGTAAGTGTGACTAAATAAGATATGAAACTTGAATGGGAATTAGGTAAGACAGGCAATGTTTTCTTATTTTTAGTTAGGGGATTCAACTTTTTTTAGTTTCCCAGGTTTTATAAAGCTACCACATTTTCCAAATAGTTTAGTGTGCTACCTACATTTGAAAGTAAACCTACAGGTCAATCTTGTGCATGAAATACAATAGAAAACCAAACCAAATTATGTTTAATTCTATATTAAAAGAAAATCTGTAGTGACTATTTAGCATTCCCAGGTCAAAGTCTTTTATCATACGGAACATATTAGGTTTAGAGGTGTAAATCATTTTATGATTATATCAAATACACATACATACACACATATAAATTGGAAATATATACAATTTGGGAAATAAATCGACATGCAGATTATGACAATTCTGTGTGAAGATAGCATCATCCCTATTTATAAGTGAGAAAGCTGAGGTCCAAAGATTTTAAATGACTTTCTAAGGTCAAAGAGCTAATACACGATAAAGCCATTATTAACTCTCTATATAATGATTACTGGTTTGGGTGCTTTTATTACATGACTATATCTTACATTGTTGTCAGGAAAGAAAGCAGAAATTTAGATGACTTTTGAGAAAAATTTGGAATAAAAAATAAACATTTTAAAATACTCTATAAATTACCTAGTATTTTTGGAAGATATAGAGATTTCCTGCGATTCGGTGTCTAAATAAACAAGTTCATAAAGTTCCTTCACAGCCCAGGAAATTTATGGAGATAAAGTCTCTATCTTTTGTGCAGGAAATGAAAAAAAAATACCTACTTTTTATATTGTTAGACATTTGAGGAAAGATCAGGAAATAAAGATAAATGGAAAGGGATCTTGAAAAACTACCAGTGAAATCTCTTCTGATGCGTCAAACAAACCAATAGCAATTTAATGCATGTAATTTATTGAGCACTCTGGAAACATGGAGCACTTTCCTTTTCAAGAAATCTATATAATCTCTGTAAGGGATAGAAATGTTATTCCAGTTTCACAGATAGCAAGAAAAACTAATGCAAAGAAGATAAATTACTCTCTTTAATATCAGGTCGAGTCACCAGCACACACATTTTTGGTCATAGTAAAAACCTAATTCCTATCCCTAATCTCAGTGCATGCTCCCATGTGGAAATGCACTTGGCTGTAAAACAGCTCCATCTGCATCTCTTTTCATTTTTTCAGACAAGCCACAGGGGAATGTTTGTTATCATGGCATACGCTTATGAACAATTGCTTTCAAGTATTACATATTGCTAGACCCAATTTTATGTTAAGTTAGAATTGCCTCCAGGGAAATGTTATAAAATTAGTTGCCAGGGTATAAATGCAATTCATTTGCAGAGTATAAATGCAGCCCCATACGTTATAGAGTGCCTACTTGTGGTAGATATTCAGAGTTGCCTACCCAATATCTTTTTTCTCTTTTTTTTAAGCATAACAGAAACCTACTCTTATTTGGGGAGGCATAAACCTAGTCCCAGGCAATGAACTCTGTTTAAGTCAATCAGGATCTCCCTGTTCTTTGCTTTGCCAGCCTGCCTCAGCTCTGAATAGCTATGTGGCTCAGTCCTGGCTTATGAGACCTAAGTGGAACTTGCTGAGGTTGGGGATCAAGAAACTTCTGAAAAACATTTCTTTCCCGATAAAAGATTGGAAATGACAGAGCACTGCTGCTTTCTTCTCCATCTTCCTGCTGTGAATGTGGCTCTATTTCTAGAGCTGGAAGGGTGATTTTCTAACCTTGAGACTGCCAGCATTAGAGGAAGGCCAGAAGAATCTAGAGATATCAGCTTAATATTACTGGTGCACTTACCTTCTGCTTTTGTTATATGAACAAAAAGTAAATTTAAGACAATGAGTTTGCATTTTTTGTTACTTGCTGCCAAAAATAATCTTAACTGATGTGTTTTCAAAATTATGTCTCTAAGAATAATAAGGTTCTAGAATAGTTGATTTAGTGAATTCACAAGCAAAGAAGAATTTTCTGCCTAATAATGAAGATTTAAACTATTGTAACATAGACGTGTGTTGTATTCTTCTTCTTCTTATTATTATTAATTTTACATTACGTCCCATATATGATTTAATCCAGGAAAAGGAAAGTTTGACTGTTAAAATATTTAAAAACTATCCTGCAGAAAACTGCTGCAAAGCTCCTTAACCAAGAGTTTGTGAATATCTGGAATTCCACAAGCATATTCTTAGATTTTACTATATCATCATTTCCTAATATTATGTATTTTTATAGTAATTTAAAATGTATCACATTATCACATTCTGAATCATTTGAATGACTTCTTTATAACGGACTACATTTCAGAGGCTGCGTGTGCATTTCTTTTTATAATTAAGGAGTATCCAATGATGCCTTAAAATGATATCATTTAACTTTTGATGTGTTAGCAAACGTGTGATTGCCTTCAGGTTCGTATGTCTTAATGTCAAAATGGCATGTTTCTGTTACTTTGCTCACATTTAATTTAATGTCTTAGAAAGAAAAATTTATTTGAAAATATTTCTTAATTAAAAGGTAATTTTACAAAACGAGTGACGCTGTTCATGTACTATGGCCCTGAGGAACTGCCAAAAACCTGTGTATGACATCTTTCAGATTGCTCAGATGCTATCTTGGTAGCTACTAACTTTGTTACAATTCATTGGTAGCCAAGATAAAGATAATGATACATATTCCCCAATCCCGTTGTTAATCTGCAATTAGTTTGGGTCCTATAACTGAGTTCCATGGATTGTGAGCAGAGGAGATGTGTGCCATTTCCAAACCTGGCCCATCAAAATACATTTTCCATTCTCTTTCTCCCTTCTCTTTCTTCCACTGGTCTTCCATTGTTGACATCAGGTGACTTTAAACCCACAAGATGGTGGCACCACTAGATGTGAGTAGCTGGAATCCTCTTGAGCAACTGCTAGCCGAGAGCTGCCGCATCAGGAATATATGGGCAATGAACATTGTGTGAGTGAGGGATAAACTTTTTGTGTGTGATTACACTGAGAATAGAGGTTGCATTTTAAAGTAACTAATTGTATTAGATACCTATTGCTGGAGAAGAAATTACCCTGAAATTTAGTAGTTCAAAACAGGAAACATTTATTATCTCCCAGTCAGTCATCTGAGAGTGCCTCGGCGGGGTAGTTCTGGCTCAGAGTCTCCCATGAGGTCAGAACTGAGGTGTCATCTGAGGAGGCAATCATCAGAAGCTTGCTTGGGAGTGGATGGATCCACTTCCAAGCCCACTTACACGGCTGTTGGGTGGAGGCCTGTTTACCACCAAGTGGGCCTCAACATAGGGCTGCTCCCAACATGGAAGCTGGGTTCTCCTAGAGAGAATGATGAGAAAAAGGGAGAGAAAGTAGGCACCCTTGATGGAAGCCACAGTTTTTATAATTTTATCTCTGAGGTGACATAATTTCTGTTTTGTACGATTTGGCCCACAGACCAATCCTGGTATAATATGGTAGAAGACTACACAAAGGTATGAATTTCAGGAGGCAGGGATTATTGGGGGCCATTCTGGAGGCTGGCTACCTCATGGATATTAAAGACTCAGACTACGGTGTCAAAAAAAAAAAAAAGAAAAAACCCTAAGATGATCATGGAACAAAGCAGTTTAGCTGATTTTCTATTATCATAATGGAATTAAATTCTCTAATGTTTCATCACATTTTTCTCAGTTAGTTGTTAGTAAATTAATATCTCAAAGTTTAATTTTAAAGAAGGTTGAAAATGTGATATGATTTTTAAGGCAATTTATGAAACTTGATCAGAACAGCAAAATATCAGCAGACCCAACTGACATTTATTAAGCGGTTACTACACATGTAACACGTATTTTTATAAACTATTTGGCATGGAAATTATACTTTCAGATCTCAGTCGATCTCAGGGTACAGCACTTGCCCACCCATCTGTTCAGAACAGCAGAAAAATACAGTCCAAGTCTTCTATTCCTACCTTCTCCTTTCTCTTCTCCAAGAGAAGGGGCTTCCCGGCATGTGGCAGGAGCCAGTTGTGTTTCCTTTTGCCTCATAACACTGAAGCTATAACCAAATGCTGAGGTAAGAGATTTTTCCCCACTGTCACTCAAAGAATCAATTTGTAAAGATTCTCCCTATGTATCAACCATGAGGGAACTTTGGAGGGGGCACTGTCCAGACTGAAACATCTTTCCAGGGACGACCACTATACCCTCATTTCTGTGTTTTATCAGTTGAGCTCCATGGCAACACTGGTCTGGCTTCCAAAGGCAGTGGCTCATCAGATTCGCTCTTACTGTAGTAACTTTGCAAAGCGTTGAGCATTATTTATGTTCAAAATGATGTGTGTGGGCTATGATTTCTATTGTTTCCGCTAATGATGATTGTGGTACATGTCTCTGCTTCTTCCATAAGATGTGTTTTGAGATAAAAGAATCACACGTAGCCTTGTCAGGATTAACTAAGACAACACTAGACAAAAGTGGGCCTGGCATCCACTATTTCACTTCTCAGAGTATGAGGTTTAATCCTGGAGGGCCAATCAGATTTTGGTGTTGTAAGGCTCATAGACACAAATATGAGCTTTTTTTCTTCTTGTTTTTCCTCTGCAGGCAGCGCAAAGGTCAGTCCACTCTTCATTTCTGGTTCTGCAGTCAAAACAATTATTTGGGGGATTTGTTGTCCTACTGTGTGCCTAGATCTTGGTTGAAGTTACTCGGATGTGTTAGATTGAATCTTCTGGATGATGTTGAGGGTTCTCAGGCCTGTAACTCCTGTAGGTGTATGACTTCCAGAGAATAGATTCAATTTCGTCTATCTGTCCTGAGAGGTATTAGAAGGTTATTTCCTAAAACAAAGCTAAAAAACAAGCTCTCCTTTCTTATACTCTTCCTTTGCTCTATTACATATAATTATGTATGTTTGTGAATTTTTACTGAAAAATAATTCATATATTCTCAGACTCCTTCAAACAATGCTACATAGAATTTGCATTTGCAATGTTCTTTTACAAAACTAGTCTGACAGATGGTTAGCTCTTTCACTTCCTCCAAGTTTTACCAAGAAGTTTCTTTCTCTGTGAGATCTTCCCTAATCACATAATCTAAAATATATTTCAAATTCTTCATTTCTTGTTTTGCGTTTTTTTCTTCTGAATAGTCAGCATGTAACATGCTATATTTTCCTTACTTAACCTGTTCACTTTCTGTCTCCCCCTCAGAACATAATCTCCAGGAGGGCAGGATATTTGCTTACTTTTTTCACTACTGCATACCCGGAAAGCAACCGGACCATAGTAGTCATTCAATAAGTACATGCTGAATGAGGAAATGAATGCTGTGTGTATTTTGGGGCTTCTCAACTCATGTCCCACAGCACTGGTGTGTCCCAGGCAGGTTGTAGATGAGACAAGATTTTGTCCCTTCACCCCTCAGGAAAATTGGAATCTCTATCTGAAAAAAACCTCCCCTGTATACTCCAGTGTCCTGTACACTTGTTTCTTTCAATATGTGCTATAATGCAAAAAAAGCTAGGAAACACTGGTAAATTTTTAGCTCATCTCATCATCTACCTTCAAACTTTTGCTCTTGTATAGAACATATGAAAAACAATTTCACTGAAAACCTTTTTCAGGTGGGGAAAGGTAGTCATGATTATCATTAACCAAGGGCAAATAAATGACTCATTTGGAGTTTATTTTGAAGGCCCAAACCAGATTCCAACTGCATACTAATGTGGTAATTGCATTACCAGCTTCCTCTGATATTTATAAACTACTCAGACTCTGCATTAGTGGTTTGTGACATCAGCAATATCAGTTGATTTAATCATGGCCTTTTCTCCTTTAGTAAAGAGTCATATATCATTCTTCATAATAAGAACGTACCCCATAGTGCCTATATAAATCTCCACCAATTCCTTACTACATTAAAATTCCTGTGCTCCTAATGCAACTACTTCATCAGCAGATACAAGTTCATGTTTGCTGACTACTCATATTCATATTCACATATTAAAGATGAATAGTTAAAATTCATAAAAAGATTAAAACAGGCTTTCTTTTAATTTAGGATGGCAAAATTCATTTAATCAGAAATTATTTTGTGAATTTATACCGTCTGTGGCCTTTCAAACCCCAAGATATCTTCAAATGTGGTTGTCTTTGCCTAAAATAAAAAGCCACTCTTTCATTTATTTAGGTGCATAATAAATGGGATGGCTGCTATGCTGTTATATTACAATAAAGATATTTTATTTCCTATAGACTCTTGGTATGAAGGGTAGGAGGGAAAATCAATGTGTCACAACATCATAAAGCAACCCAGAAAATAAAGTGAGAAATAAAAGAGCCAATAAAAAACCCCAATACAATTAACTGATGATGTTTGAGTTTCCACACACACAAGAGTAAACTTAAAAGTAAGATGCATTTGTATGTTTTCTTGTTTTTGTGTTTTTTTAGATCACTTTAGAGGCCCAAACATGTAAAGTTAACTTTTGATTGGGAAATTATTTCATTGAATAAATTTGCGGACAATGACATGGCTCATCCAGACTTGAAGGCAGTGAGCTAATTAGTAAGTTACATTTCCTATATGATGCCAACGTCATGAACCAAACCTCCCTGCAGCACACAGTGTTATTGTGTCACTCGCCTCATCTAGAGATCTACAATATTTTAAGACATACTTTTAGGAGTAATAACCAAGATTATGTGCCTGTTTTATTTTCCAAACATTTCTCTTAAGGTATTGAATACAAAAATTACATAATAGAGTTCTGGAGGTTAGTTGCACAACAACGTGCGTGGACTTAACCCCACTGAATTGTCTACTTAAAAAAAGCTAAGATGGTAAATGTTATATAATTTATTTTACCAGAATTGAAAAAAGAACATTGTTTTATAGGAAAAAATTAGGTAATAAAATAAGCATCATGCAATGATGCTTAAACAAAAAATTAAAAGATACTGCTATTTCAAATATAAAATTAATGAATTAAGAACATTTTAATTTTAATTTTGAAAGTTATTGCATTTGTTTCTTAATGCATAAAGGTTTACTCTTATGAGTATTCTAGAATAATTAGCCTAATATGTGAATGAAAAACTTGCAAGTTTTATCTCCTTACATTCATGAGCTTTGTGGTCTTGGACAAGATATCAAGTCTTTCTAAGACTTGATTTCTACTATTTTCTAGGGTAGGTGGGTGGATTCAGCAAGACAATCTATAAAAAAGCATCCAGCACAGTGCTTAGCCCATAATAGATGCTCAAGAGATGTGAGCTTCCTTCTTTTCAGTTAAAAGTCAGACGTGGCTATCCTGAATTAACCAAAGGGTGCTGATGGCTGCTGGTCAAGATACTGAATATAAACATATATAAATATATTAATTAATTTACCTATATCTAAAAAGGTTGTTAATCATTGTTTCAGCTTAAATACCAACATCAGAAAATGTATATAGAAATGTGGAACATACCCTCAAATAAAATCTTTCTGGTTTACATTTTATACTAACTTTTCTTCACTAAAATATTGTCATTAGCAGTACAGTAGTCCCTCTTTGTTCTAGTTTCTCTTTCTGTGGTTTCAGTTACCCTCAGTCAACTGTGGTCCAAAAATATTGAATGGAAAATTCCAGAAATAAACAATTAATGAGTTTTAAATTGCACACTGAACTGAGTAGCATGAGGAAATCTCATGCCTTCCCACTCCATCCCACCTTGGACATGAATCATCCCTCTGTCCGGCATATCTACACCATATAGGCTATCTGTCCACCTATAATTTAATTTTGGCAAAGTTATGTAATTTTTACTAACATCTTATTTATTGAGAAGACGTCATTTAGTAGACATCACTACTAAATTAGCCACTTAGCAGCCATCTCCGTTATCAGATTGACCATTGTGGTATTGCAGTGCTTGTGTTCAAATAACCCTTATTTTACTTAATAATGGCCCCAAAGCCAACTATATTATTGTTATTATTGTTAATCTCTTATTGTGGCTAATTTGTAAATTAAACTTTATCATAGGTATTTATATATAGAAAAAATAGTATATATAGAGTTCAGTACTATCCATGGGGTACACTGAGGGGTCTTGGAACATATCCCATGAGAATAAAGGGGCGTTATGGTAAATAATCTGAGAAGTCCTCGATTTTGATATTTAAAGAGATCAGAGCTATCCAAATTAAGTATTGCATGCCTAGCAATATCCAAATTCAGTATAGAAAATTCATAGGGAAGACAAATGACAGCACTCAAATGGATTCTGAATACACTGTTTTGTTCTAATGGAATACATTTCCACTATTCACACATAATAATATTTTATGATAGACTTTCAAGTTCATGGTTTAATAAAGATAAGGGGTGCCAAGAAACATTCTCAAGGTGGTATTTTACTTAAATCCCCAAATGCTGTGACAAAAAGAAGAAAAAACTGGCTACAATTTATATATTAGCAGCAAGAAGCAGAATTTCCTAACCTGGTCTCCTATATATTTTCCACAGTTTCAGTAATCCTTTTAAAAATGTTTAGCAAAATAATATGTTGGCATATCATTGCTCATAGAATAATGACTTGATTCTATATTCTACATGGTAATCTTGAAGAGAAAATACCACATTTTTTGGCTACCTGCTGCTTGTAAATTATAGGGTAGTAGAGCTATTGTATAACATTTGGCTAAACATTGCATTCCCTTTTCTCTTCATTAAGGCTAATTCTACATAGAAAAAAATGCAGTATATGTTTTAATGATGAATATTGTTACTTTAGACTCATGATAAAGTACAATATAATCATTCAGCCCACAAAGCCAATGGACCTGTGTCTGAATCATCAACTAAAACAAATATTCATTTTATGTTTTGTTGTGTAGACATAATCCAAAAGTGAATTCATTATACAATGATTGATCCTTTTCCCAATACGAAGTTCAATATCTTACAAAGAGTTATTCAAATAGATTCTAGACAAATCAAATTAGTGAAGCATTGATATATGAAATGACAGTAATGCCCATGATAGAAATGCTACATTTGCACATAGTAGGCATTAATATAAGTTTGTGGCATTGTTGCCATAGAATCTGTCACATGCCTGAATAATTTTGCATCTTCATGAATTTTTTATCACTTAGTTCAGCTTCCTTCATTGCCATGAGTTTTAAATAAATGTTGTTTTCTATGGGAACCAGAGTATTAATCATTGGTGTGCTGTCATTCACTTGGTTTTCCTGCTCGTATTCTAAATTGGAGCGTTGATCTTATAAAGTTCATATTGGATAATATGATAATATGATAACCATGAAAATGAGCAACGATAAAGTGTGATTATGAATAGAATAGGGCCTACAACTGCAGCATCAACTCGTGCATTTCAGATGACCCTGAAAATCTTGAAAACTCCGTAAATTTGACTGTAATGGACATGCAATGATAAAAAATTTAAACACACAAGTCATAAGTAAAGTTGACTTATTTAAAGTGATTTTCAAAAAAGATAAAGACACACATCAGATGATTATGTAATTAACTAATGAGAGAAGATAGTGGGCAAGATAAACTGTAGTGTTTATCCACATATATAGACACAAAAGCTACTTAATATTTGGATCTCATCAACTCTTGAAAAAAGAAATAAACTTTTTAAATTTAAAGAATGTGGGAAATAAGAAAATACATTTTTGATATAAAATTTGAAAACTATTGATAGTTACTATAGCAATAATTTAAGATATAAAATTGGATAGAGGCCACCATGTATGACAAACTACGCCTAGTAAACTGAGAACGGTAGACTGGCAGTCAGAAAATAGATATCTCCAGTTCTTCTTCATCAGTTAACTGTAAGAACTTGGGCATCTAACTTTTTCTTCTTGTGCCTCAGTTTCTCCATCTATAAAACTTTCTAAGAATTCTGAGCTGTAAATTTAAAAAAGAAGAAAACATTTTCTGGTTAAGACTTTAGGGAATGAGAATCTGATATTTCACTCAATTTTCTTATCTTGAAGACAGTATTTTTTGTGTTGCTAATGAACTGAAGACTTTGGATTCCAGGTTGAATTGGAAAATGAGCATGATTTAAGTTTGTACATGCAAAGGTCATTTGTATACATGTTTTATCTAAATTTTCTAGTTAGTATGCATGCACAGTTTTTTTTTTTTTTACAATTTATCTATTAAAATATATTTCTGATTTAATCTTTTAGTTCTTTAAAAATACATATTCTTCTTAAGGTACTCATACCAATTAGCCTATATTCCAACTTATCATTTATTTATGACTTCCTTTATTAGGAAAGAGAATGAAAGTATTTGGAGACTAATGTGATATGTTTAAGTTTGTTGAAGGCAGAGTGACTTAAAATGCAACAATATCAATTCAGAAAATATATTCGAAAGTGCTTTGGAAATTAACAAATGTAACTTGTCAGTTGTAGACACAGTACTATCAACCTCTTTGGGAAGGAAATTTTCCATGAATGTCCTACTGAAAATTCATGAAGTGATGCACTGAACTGTAAGTGATTCTAGAAAAGTCCACATCTTAAAGCTCCATATTAGAACAAGCACAAGGAAAGAAAACTTTGTGGTAATCAAGGAAATCAATAAAAGGAAGAGATGAATAAGCAGTTTCGGGTATTCTGAAGGTGAAGATATTCTGGGCCTATGGAAATAGCATGATGGCCATCTTGAGACCAACTTGCTCTACTGAACAAGCTAATTTTATAAAATCCACCTGCGTGGGGTGGGGGCTGTTTCAAAACACAAGGCTTAGGTATTTCCATCTTAATTAGAAGAAAAAACCATGTCTGGGCACCAGGATGCACAATCACATGGAGGTATCTGTAGTTACTGACCATTGTTTTGTTTACCTTGCAAGGGCTTCATTTACTTGCATCACTTCAATGCAAGGGAAGGAAACATACATATATATATATATATATATATATATATATATGCACATTTTTCCAAAGGCAGAGATTCCATTTGGACAATGAAATGTCAGAATTCAATCGTCAACAATGGCCTAGTGTCTGAAGGAACTTCTTGTTCCCTGAGGTTTCCAGGGCACACCTGGTATAATGAAGCACACATTAAGCCTGACAAGAATGGCTTTGCAAACCATTTTGTTTTGCTCTAAAAACGTCTTTTAATTCTTTTTAAAAATTTGCCGGAAACCTAAATCAAACACCATTTTCTTAGTAATTACATGTTGAAGGACGTAATCATCGCAGCCTTCTGAAATCGAGAGACCAATAGCCCTGCCTTGGGCACTTTCCCACAGTTGCTTTTGTTAATGTACTAATGAGCCATTGTCACAATGGAGCCAACCTGGCATTAGCACTTACAATAAATTTACTGCAAGAACACTGCTGTTTGTAATTAGCTCTTCATTACACAATCAGGCTGATTTAGAGAAACTCTCATATGATTTGCTCAGCAAATGAAGCAATATAATTACACCTCACTTGAAATCAACAAATTAGACTGCTGTTTGCAATTGGCTATATTATGTACTATTAGTGCCTGGGCAATTGCAGGCCTGTTGCTTCCTTTAACACTTAAGTAAAGTAAGTCTAATTAAAGCACTGAATATTTCTGTATATGCAAGATCAGCTACATAATGGTCACAATTTTTATAATTAAAGAGGAAACCCAAGATTTATGTGCAGAATGTTTTATGTTATGCTCAAGCCTTGGCTATTTAAGGCTCTTATGATAGAAATCAGAAGCTAAAAACATAACAGGCTGGAAGGAAACATTTCTTTTCGAACCAAATTATTTCCTACCAGGGCACGTGAGAATTGAGGAAGATTCAAATTAGGTTAAAGCGAAGTCATGAGTTATCTATTCAGTTGTGTGTTTCTCAGCAGTACACATTCAGTATATGTCAGCTGTTATAACGGCTCAAGTTAGTTCCTTCTTCTCATTGGATTTTTGACTCTGGAGCAGTCTACCCACTAGTTGTAGTAATCAAGGGGAGAGGAAGTTGGTAGGAGTTTTAGAGAAGGGTTGCTAGATTTAGCAAATAAAAATACAAGATACCCAGTTAAATTTGGGGATCCTGTATTTTATCTGGCAACCTTATTTTAGGACATTTAGGATGTGCTTCTCTATATCAAACTGTATATATATATATCCAAAAGAATTAATTCTCCAAAAGATGATGGATTAAGAAAATAATTGTCGAGGAGTCAATGAGTTTTGGTTAGGATGGTGCCACTCCACTAGCAGTGTATTCTTCTTTAATTGAAAGACTATGTCACTTCATTTCTTCATTCCAAACAGTTGACATTTAAGAAGAGTATCGACAACAATTATTGAATAAGTCAATAAACAAAGGGAAATTCAGTGACTACACTTTTTTATAGTGGACTGACAGCCTTCTATGCTAGAATTAATACTCCTATTCAAAGGCCCCTTGTTTAGAAATACTGCCAATGCATGCAACTTTTGAAAAGAGCGGTATGTATGTGCATGTGTATCTGTGTGTCCTTAAATTAGTGTTTTGGACCTACTAAGGGATGGTACATATTGTGCACATTCAAAATATTTAAGTCTATTGTAGTTTCATGAAACCTGGTTGTTTTAAGGCAATTTTTGGTTAAAGTTAGGAAAAGACTTCTGTATCCTTGCCAAGTCCTGAATTAATGGTTTTATTTTTAAATTTTGTTTGGTGAGGTAGTTCATAAAAGATTTCGAACTCCTCAAATGTAATCAATGAGTTGCACTCATTGGGAATATGATCAAATATACCTGTGTTCTCTCCCAACTATTGCCTGGACTGTTCCTTACTCCCATAGGGAGCAATTGTGAATAAGATTAACTGTTTATATGGCTCATTGCTAAAGTTTCAGAATCAGGGCACATGTTGAGCTGCAACAGGAGGACCTCATTCCATTGTTTTCTGATGCCCTTTGCTTTGAGGTGATGAGGAAGTTTGCAAGTCCATTCACATCATGAGCCCACTCCCGGGCTGTGCTGGCTCTGGGATGTGTTCCCCCGTCAGACACTGTGAAATAAGCAGCACCATGTTTGTGAACAAATTACCAGACTTTAGCTTCATAATTTTTATTTTGAAGAATATTGCTTTGGGCTCATTCCTTTTTATACATTATTTAAAGCTGCTGACTAATCAAGATACTTTAAAGGTTTGGACCTTAGAAATTTAATTCCAGGGGCTGGCCTGGTGGCACAGTGGTTGTTTGCACTTTCCGCTTCTCAGCATCCTGGGGTTTGCCGGTTCAGATCCCGGGTGCGGACATGCCACGCCATGCTGTGGTAGGCGTCCCACATATAAAGTAGAGGAAGATGGGCATGGATGATAGCTCAGGGCCAGTCTTCCTCAGCAAAAAGAGGAAGATTGGCAGTAGTTAGCTCAGGGCTAATCTTCCTCCAAAAAAACCCACAGAAATTTAATTTCAAAAAAACAAGTGTCCAAGTTGAAATGCTAGAGAATTAGGCTGCAGTTTGAAATATAATGAGCTGACATATTTTCTAACATCTACTAATCTGAGGATATTCATTTTTCTACATAGTAGAAATCATGTACTTTAAATTTGTCCCTCTTTTCCTTCAACTTTTGCATTTAAGAAACACGTCAATAACAATTACTAGTCAATGTTTTAAAATAATTTGTGAAGCGAAATGAGACAATGAAATACTCTTAAAAATGAAAAATTATAAAGCTGAAGTCTAGTAAGTTGTCCATTTGGACCTCACCATATCAAATCAAATCACCCAGCGACTCGGAGTTTTGAACATGTTTCTTTTGCTTTCTGGAAGATTTTGTGTTCATTTGCATTCTTACAGTGCTATGGAGAAGAATTTTTTTCATAATATTAGTCAAGAAATCTTTTTATAATAATTAAAAAACAACTGTCTTGTTGGAATCCCTCTTATCTCTAACGGCATATTACTCTCCAATGCAATAATAGTTTTTTCTTGGAAAAGCTTGGCAACATTTGGAAAAATGGAATATTTCTCTTTAAAAATTATTTTCTCTGCTTTCCAACAATGGTGGTTAACTGCTTTGGATTTTAAATTATGCTTTAAGTCTATTTCAATGGTGGAAATTATGTTACTGAAAGGTAGCAGTGTCACTGACCTCACTGAGGGATTTTCCATGTTATCTTTTAAAATGACAGGTTTATAAATCATTCTGTAGAGAGCACTCAGCTTACCAGCTGAACGTAGATTCAATTTCAGGAATATAAGGGACAATCATTTTAGTAATCACAGAGACAACATCACAGCATTAAGCCAGGCAAACAGCATAAAACAAAGCCTGAAGCTCCCCAAATAGAGGAGGGAAAAAAAATGTTATCTTGCTTATAGACCCACAGACTGCAATGAATTGGCACATTTTATGAAAAGTATTTCATGTGAAGTAGATGTATCATAGAAAATATTTTTCTCAAACTTGGTGAGAAGTATTACGATCAGAAATTTTGATGTTTGTGAATTCGTTTTTGGGGGGGTTTCTGTGCCTGTTAATAAGAACCTCTCTCTCTCTCTCTGCCCCAGATATCAGAAAAGGTATACTGCCTTAGTATTAACTAAACACCTTAAAAATAGATTCTTTACTGGATTTTACCTTCACGACTAAGTAAGAATTTCAACTGCATGTCATCATTTCCGTTTCTGTGGGTCTGTTTCTAAAGCTTGTGTCATATCTGTGGTATAATTCAGTTCAGACAAAAATGTAATGAAACAGCTTTCAAGAAGCATAGTTTCTGAGTCAAAATATGTTGAAAGAGTGTATATACTTAAATAAGCAGGTCATAAGTTTATAGAAAGACAATGAAAGATAAAATTGACTTCAAAGTTGTTTTCAAAAAGGATAGAAAGCGTAAAAGAGAAATGAACTGTTTTTTCTGATTTAAAAACATTTGCATTGAAAGGGAAATTTTACATACTGAGAAATACGCTTTGGGCAATTAAAACAAAGTGTGGTTTAGCTTCTACAGAAATGGCTGTAGCAAAGCAAACACCTTGAAAATTAGATTCTGAATCTCGTATGGAATGTTGAACTTAGCAATATTTTCTCCTTTTTGGAATGAAAATTTGCTTTAAAAAATAAAATCAATAGCTATTATAATTCACTAATTGTGGATTTCAAGCAGCAAAACTATACAGAAACCGAAATTATGTCAAGAAGAGAGGGATAAAGCTCTGTGTTTTTCATACATTTTTCAAGTGTGTGTTTGTGTGTGTGCGTTTCATATGTGATTCATTGTTAATGTGACAGAAACAACACAAATGGAAGAATATGGGAGTTCATGGGGAGTATAGAAAATAAAATATGATCTTTGCAAAAAGACTGGGAAATTAGCCTGAGTAGAGTCACCTTTCTCTACGTCTGCAGCACAACGAAAAGAGAGATTGGATCCTCTTTCTTTCTATCTTCTCTATTTGTGCTATTAAATTTTGTCCCAGATTGTCTCATTCATCACTCATAGTGAAATGTTTTGCACTTATGTGTCACTTCACAAAAAGAATAGCTCTTCTGTGAAATGTATGTCTGTCACTCTCACTAAACAGAAACGCAGTCAAGGATGTTGACAGTAGTGTGGAAACAGCTGGTAGACATGCTCGTTAAAGGCTGAACTTCACATGGCCACTCCTTCCGATGTCAGCATTGTCAGACTCTCCGTGCTGGTTTCTCCTGTAGGCTTTGTTCTCCAGCCTTCCTCCCAACACTGACCTCCTCTTGCCCTTCCCTTGGGCCTTATCACTGTCTCATCTCTGTGCCTTGGTTTATGTTGCTCCTCCATTTAGGGCCTGCACACATGCTCCACCATCTAAATGTGGCATGGCCTTCAAGAAGGTGTTACAAGTTCCAGGTGCCCCACAAAGTCTTTTACTCTTGAACTCTTTTTCTAGAGTCCCCTGTGACAGTTTTAGTCTGGCATTATGTATTTTTTAGAATATGTCACAGTTTTGCATGTAAATACTATGTAAGTGCCAGAGAAACTTTAGCTGACCTTTGAGCTTTACCTAGTACTTACTAATTCTACAAATACTCTCAAAAGCACCAAAACATGTAGATTTTTTAGACTCAATGGACACAAAGAAAGCAGGTAGGTGATAACTGAGGATTAGAAATTCTAATTAGCACAATTGATTTTTTTTTCTAAAAAACTTTTAAAAATCTGTTGTAATACTGGTTAGACCTTTATGATTTTCAAAACAAGTATATGGCTGAACCTTCCAACTGATTTATCGTTATAAATTTGACAACAAATGGCATAGATGTAAATGAAAGAAGCAAGATCTTTATTTACATGTGGATTAAAAGAAAATATTCCTGGACAAAGTGAATAAAATATCACTATAAATAGTAGATTTAAGACAAGAAATTTTTTAAAAAAATTAAATGGAAGGACCAGCCCGGTGGCATAGCAGTTAAGTTTGAGCACTCTGCTTTGGCAGTCTGGGGTTCATGAGTTCAGATCCCAGGCACAACCTGTACACTGCTCATCAAGCCATGCTGTGGCAGCATCCCACATACAAAATGGATGAGGTTTGGCACAGATGTTAGCTCAGGGACAATCTTCCTCAAGCAAAAAGAGGAGGATTGGCAACAGATGTTAGCTCAGGACCAGTCTTCCTCACCAAAACAAAACAAAACAAAAAAATCAAGTGGAATAAAATGTCTTCATTTAAGTAGTATGCTCTGATTTTTTAATTACAATCTAGGATATTTTACTGGTAAATGGAAAAAGTCATTGATTTAACCCAAAAGTTTAACTTTTCTGACAAGTAAATAAAGTAGGATAACAAAATCATATGACTATAGAAGAGACATACCTACGGTTCCTCCCATATGATGCAGAAATAGACCAGATATAATATTTATTTAACAATACCCTAAGAAAAATATATTCATTGAAATCAGATACTTGGATGTAGTGTGGGGTTCTGAAAATGATTTATTGGGTCTCTGAGTTGTTAATATGAATGCATACTACTCAGTGGCTTCTGGAAAATTTATGAAATTAAGGGAAGAAAATAATATTGCAGAGAATGAGGTCACATTAATGAAGATTCATCTCGTACTAAAAGCAGACATCATGCAAATCAAAGTGCTCCCTGTTTATACTGCATGCATTTAAAGTTATTTTCTCAATAAAAATATACAGATTAAAATAGAAATTTTTAGAAAATAGAGGCTGGGCAAAAATAAAAACCTATATAATCCTTTGACCAGAGTTAAACATTATTAAATTTTTGCCATATATACTTGTACACTTGTTTATATATAAATATATGCATACATAGTTATTTTATTGCTAAATTGATTTCTTTAATCCGTGATGATATAAATAATCATTCCATAGTAACTCTACATGCAAAACAATATCTGCTCCACACGCCCTACTGCTCAGCAGGCAGATTAAACGTATGTTCAGGTGACTGAAAAAGTAAGGGTGACAAAATGCATATTTTTAACAGTTTATATTTGTTTTTCACAAAAAGCATGGAAGTTATCATCATGAGACAATTTAACAATTGGGTTTTCTTTTGCTAATTTTACTATTGCTTATTTTGAATAGGCGGAATATCACGATCGTTTGAGTATTTAGAGTTTCCAAATAGCTCCATTCAGTCTGTCCATAGAAACAAAAGAAAAGCTGTCATTGGCAGGGCAAGGGTATAAGAACCTAAAAATAAAATTTATGAAACCAAGCCAATAAATACAAATTCTCATAACTATGTTTCTATGCTGTTGAATATACTTCTACAAAATACGTTTGCAGAATCGATGTACCCTGGTTTATTGAACCAATCCCTTATTGTTGGGAGGTTGTTTCCAATTATCACTGCTATAGAAAACACCAATATGCTTTTTTATGATTTACTTTATTACAGTAAAAAATGCAGAATCTTTGCCTTACTACTATCAGTTTCCTTCTTTCACATCAACACATAATTCAAGTAATAAACAGATTGCTAAAGGCTAATGTCGTTTTGAAAAGGACAGTGCCAGCCTCTAATGCATCAAATTTAATAACACTTCCCTTACATTGGGTGAGGAGGCCCTGAATGGGATATGAAAAAGGATAGCACTCAACTCACCATCTGCCACTTCTTTCATAAATGCTCTTTAAGTATTTATTTATTTTGTTAATAAAAGATCAGTATCCTTGGTATCTTGTTATTTTGACAACTCATTTTAACACTAATCAGTCAGGATCACTTCTGAAGTAGACGCTGACTAATTATTTTTAATAAGCATTAACTCCTTTTGCTCCTACTCTATTATCATTATTTAAGAATATTTAATTACTTCTCTAAATTTGTCTCCATAAAAAATTAAATGTTAACAGCTAGAAATTATTTTTCATGTGGAATTATTTTGTTATCATACTAAGAATATGTGGAAAAGCTATTTTACAAAGTGTATTCTGCTTAGACATAGCATAGAAAAAACAATTGACTAATGGTTGGCATGCAGTTAGGGTAGATAATAGAAAGAGTTAGGAATAAAGAAGAGCCCAGAGAAAGATAGAACAATTCAAAAGTGAATGAAAGAAGGACGCTTAGCCTATATCATACTGACTGCAATCATATTTGGAAAAGATGAAATAAGAAATATTTAGTTTTAGAACAGTTGGATCCATTTTTATTCCAGCTACAAATGTAGAGCTCCTACGAGGTTAATCATTTAAACTGTCATAGGCATATAATTAATCAAAAGTTCCTTGAACTTGTAAGTGATTGGCATGCTGTTCCTGGTGTTTCAAAGAGTATGGACTTGAACATAACAACTGCAGGGCAAACTATTACTCTTCAATCATACCCTCAAATTCCAGTAATACTTTTATTGTCTTAATCTTTTCTTGAATATCAGGAAGATCAACTCATTTCTATTACATTTAACGTGAACTCTAATGCGAAAAAATGAACATTAATACACTAAAATGAGTTAATATGTGTTATGGTCTGAATATTTGGGTCTTCTCAAAATTCATCTGTTGAAAATTTAATGCCTAAACTGACCGTATTAGCAAGTGGGTCCTTTGGGAAGAGATTAGCTCATGAGGGCAGTACCCTCATGAATAGGATTAGTGCCCTTATAAAAGAGGCCTCAGAGAGCTAGCTTGTCCCTTCTGTCACTTGAGTGTACAATGAGAAGTCTGTAACCCGGAATAGGGCCCTCACTTGACCATGCTGGCATTCTGATCTCGGACTTCCAGCCGTCAGAACTGTGAGAAATAAATTTCTGTTGTTTATAAGCCACCAAGTTTATGGCAATTTTGTTATAGCAGCCCAAATGGACTAGAAAAATATGTAAATATGAAGACTTCTAAAGAGTTTATATTAATTGTCATGAGCCCAGTAAATACCATAATTTCTAAAGATCACACACACATCTACAGAATCTCTCTCATGGGCACACATACACATAAATATATCCGTATATGCTCCTGTGATGCATCAATTCCATCTCAAAGTTTACGTCTTTACGCTTAGCAAAATTTTCTTACTTCAATTGTTAGTAATTATATAATAGATATCATGGCAGAAAAAAATCATCAGTAGAAATATGATGTTGAAAGACCAATTATGTTGTTATTTTTAATTAATAAAGAACATTTCTAAATTTCAAATGATGGATCTTTTGTTACTAATCCCAAAAGGAAGCAGACAAAATGAACTGGATTACGTATTTAACTATTGCGTTAAGTAAAATGCTCAAGGTTAAAATTTTCTTTTAATTGGAACACAGTGATAATTATGTAAAAATAAAGTAGCATTCATGCAATCTATGAATACTTTTTATTTTTTCATTCAAGCCATGACAATATGTTCCCACAGAAAAAGCTCACATTTCCTAGAAGTTTGGACTACAATTTTGCTGAGAGTCAAATGTGTCATAAACATAATTATTCAGGTGAGTCGTTTTATTGAGAATTAGTTTTAGGAAAGGAGAAAATTATCATTGGGTTTGGGGACTGAATGGGAACCATCTCTTATTTTCGGAGAACCTTCACCTGGTTTGTAGTTTTATAAAAACTAGTGGAAGCTATAGCTATTCTCTATGATTGTTGGTCATGAAAAATACTATAAACCCAAAAATGGTAAATCAAAACAAGTAGCACATAGAGGCTTGGGACTAGAGAAAAGAGTAATTGTGGTTACACAGGCTTTAGACCGGAAGAAGGCAGATTTCCTAGCAATATGGAGTAAACTCCTGGGGAAGACCCTTGGTATCTCAGCCTGAATGTGGGAGAGTTTGGGCCAGGGAGGAAGAGGAAGCTGATGACAGTGTTTATAGTTAGCACAAAAAAAATACACATACATATTAGACACACAATTTTTGGCTCTTAGGCCAGGAGTCTTTTCTGAGTTTGGGCCAGAAAACAAAGCAGTTAATCCGCCAAGTGTTCATAGACTCATTCTTCACATCAGGGAGGCAGTTTGTGTATTAACAGTTAACGATGTAGGCTGAATTGCAAGAGAATTACATTAACAATAAAATCTTTAAAAAAACTTTGCCCATTTCACAGAAAACTTTGCTATTTACTCTTCTTTTGTTTTGAAAGGAAGATTGGCCATGAGCTAACATCTGCTGCTAAATTTCCTCTTTTCTCTTGAGGAAGACTGTCCCTGAGCTAACATGTGTGCCAGTCTTACTCTATTTTGTATGTGGGATGCCAACACAGCATGGCTTGATGAGTGGTATGTAGGTCCACGCCTAGGGGATCCAAACCCACTAACCTTGGGCCGTTGAAGCAGAGTGCAAGAACTCAACCATTCAGCAGCCAGACCCGCCTCTACCCTTCTTTAAATCTGTAATACTTTTCCCATTATATCAATAATTATCTTGAGAAGTTGGGGGGGCAGGGATTATTCTTTTTTTTAATTGTTTGTTTACTACATTAATGCATCTTGTTTATCTCTCTACAGGAAACATAATATACATGATCATCACTGTTTTCAAAGGTCTGATATCTCAGAATATACTTTAGGGAAAAAAATCTGGAATTGTTCAATGCCCCTGATACCAGTAACTCAAAGAATAATATGTTCAATAGAAAATTATTACATATTGTCAATAGTAAGAAAGGATTTTCCTAAAAGTTACATTCTAACAATGAAAAATATAATATTAATTTATAGCTAAAGAATTCTGATTAAAATTAAAAATAAAAATATACAAAAGACAGAAAATCGCAAATTTCTTTTGTGTTCATCCTTATGAAATAAAGTTATATTTTTTCAATCTTCAGCACACATTATTGAGAAATTTCCATGAAAACAAAGCTACTGACAATTTTTTCTAGGCTACAATGCATCTTAATATTTATAACTCTTGTACTAAACTTTGCATTATGGAAACATATGGACTTATGAGTGTAACTATTCACCAAGGGATGGTGGTGACGGTCTCTTTGGACATATGTTGATTTTCAAGGCATTCATTAATACAGAACTCTTCCAAAGATAGTAAAGCCTGTCAATATGATTTTCTTTTGAGAAGATGTTAATGTTAGATGCTTTGTAGTATCAATAATTTCAGTAATACAGATTTAAACCATTTAAATGTGGGAAGAAACTGCTGTTTATTTTAATGCTTTCTTAAGGATTAAAACAAAAAATTTTGAACACAGAGGAGTACACCTTAAAATATAAATGATAATAATAGCTGTAATTTCTACGAATTTCTATGACTCTCACGTTATCCTCTATGAATAAAAATAATTTTCTTAGTTATAATTCACTTTCATTAATATTTTTGTATGCAGTATAAGGGTTTTTGCATATTATAAATTTTCAATTAGGATAAAGATGAACTTTTAAAAAAGACACTATACTTTATCGTTCAATGTTTCTTTAATGAACAATGATGTTTCCTTAAAATGAAACTGAAGTTACGAATCCACTACTCAGGGGTATTGGAGTCTCCCTGTTATCTTTCTATTTTGGTTAAAGGCAAATTTGGCCTGACCATAACTATGTGTGGGTTCCAGAGAGATCCGACAGGTAAAGCGGAAAGCAGCAGACAGGCAGTTTTTGACAACCTTTGGACAGGTATGTGGAGGGGTGATGTTTGCTAAGAACTGATACCCAGTTCTTAATTGTGCTCATCTTATTCTTACTTTTCTCAAGTTTCTTCTCTTAGGGACAAGACACTTTACACATTCTTTTATGAAATCACCATAATCACCTCTGCTGAAATGACAAAACAATTATGCTCATTTGATACATGAGTAAACAGAAGTGAAGAGAACTTGTGCCTCTTCCCAAAGGTCACAAAGCCAATAATCCAAAAAGTAGAGATTCAAATCCACGTAATCTGGCACTAGAGCCAGGGCTTTCTTCTCTATATAATTGTGTTCCTACAAGAGCTGGAAGCACAGATGTTTTACACAAATTCCCTCATTATCCAGGTAAGTTTTTCTCTCCAAGATAAGCTTTTAGCCAGAGCCACACTTTCTTCCTTTAAGTATTGTAAATATTTCTAAGGGATGTTTTCACCACTTTCCTGAGGAAAATTGAGGATCTAAAGTTTCGTATATTTTCAACTCTTGATTTGTCTTCATTGCATAACTGGAATTTTCCTTGAAATTCTAATATATGTAAAGTAGAACGTTTAAGTAGAAGAATTGTTTTAAATTTTTTTAAGAGAAAATATTTGTTGATTAGTGTTATCGTAGTTTATTTACCCCTTTAGCGTGTCCTTTCAATCAACATTGGAAATCAGTTGGCAAGGGAACTCATTTTAGTTCCCTTGAGGCTTTGTTGAGTAAGATTCTTGATATCATTGCACATTCCATCTACCAGTAATAGGCAAGGTGCACTATCTGATAACTTCAGTGTAAAGTCTTTCTTGCTCTCCCATGTGGTTGGCCACACAGGACTAACAAATAAGGGGTAGTTTAAGAGCAGTTGTTCATAAATTATGCTTGTGAGATACAGCCCCTTATATGCCTGTAGCCCCTTGTTGTCCATGGCAACATCAACATTGAGTTTATTAAAATTTGTGGAATGTATGATTCCGGTTCAACTAGTTTGTAAGTTAGTTTTTTTTTAACATTGTAATAATTTAACGTGTTTAAAAATTTTAAATAATGTTGACTTGTTTTGATACAATTAACTATTCATTTCCATTTTTCCTTACTTTTTACCTTACCGTATGGATTTTATCTTATCATTATGACTTGTTGAAGAATGCCAAGATTTCTGGTTTACATACCCTGTTTAACAATCAAAGCTCCTGGGAGCCTCAGGGTAAAAGCTTTTTGCATTTCCCATTTCTCTGTGTTAATTTAACACTACTAATGAAGCTTTCTACTTGAAGCCTCTCACTTGAACAAAATATTACATTTTAAGTCATAATTGGTTATATTTATTCTTTTCCCTAAATAATATTGTTTTTGTTCTGGTAACTAAATTCTAGACAGTCCATAGTTGCTCTATTTCCCAGACAAGCCATGAAAACCTGAGAGCATGTTAAAATATTTGGAAACAAGATATTAAAGAGTTTGAAAAATAAATTAAATTTTCAAGATTATTACATTGCAGTCTTCCAAAATATTTCATGTCATTTTCTCTTGGTTAAAATACATAGTAACATTCACTTTGCTAAAGCAAATTTAACCAATAAGGAAAAATGAAATCTAAGCAGCAAAAAATGCTTTCTTCAGCAGTTTCCAGCATTCAACCAAAATATAAATGTTAGAAAGTATATCATTAGTCACTTGCAAGAAATCTGTCATACAATTTGGCTCTGTCATTAAATTAAATTCAAATGGCAAAATGGGAAAATAGAAAGCTATCGTTTTTTAAAGAAAATTGGCAAGCGTCATTTTTTTAAAATTGTGAACTAAAGAGATTTTCTTTTTTAGTAATACTTTAGTTTTTATTGCCCTCCAACATCCCCTCACTCAATTTTATATATTATGATGATGAATTATAGAGCACATACGTAGTCATACATCCACCTGCGTCAAATTCTGTTATTTAAGCCACAGTTGTTTCAAAGATTTTCTTTATTTTTTAAGAAATAACACGTTTGAGACACAGCTGAAGGCTGCCTTACGGCCCTCAGTGCTCCGAGTTACCTCTTACTCAACTCAGAAGCAGGCGGCGGACTGAGTTTGGATTTCAGCATTAACTCACGAGCTATATATGTCTATTCATTTTATTTTAATTGCTACATAAACAGAAGTTGCTATTAGTTTTCTACTTTATTTTTATTTATATTTCCTATTTGTTTTCTAACCATTTAATAAATATGCATACTCTTCATTTTTGCAATAAATCTGGGGAGAATTTGTCTATTAATTAGTCTTTAAAAAGGAAGCAATTATTGTTTTGTTAAAATGCATCATTACATACTTTTAGACTATCTTAATGATTGCTAATCTTACTTTATATCATTCTTTTTTTCTCTTTTTTTCTCTTCTTATTTTTAAAACATTCTGAATTGAACTCAGGTAATTAATTTTATACTAGTTGAGAAAGTTTTAAATGTTTTTTTCTTTTTTTTTTTTTTTTTAAAGATTTTATTTTTTTCCTTTTTCTCCCCAAAGCCCCCCGGTACATAGTTGTATATTCTTCGTTGTGGGTCCTTCTAGTTGTGGCATGTGGGACGCTGCCTCAGCGTGGTTTGATGAGCAGCGCCATGTCCACGCCCAGGATTCGAACCAACGAAACACTGGGCCGCCTGCAGCGGGTCGCGTGAACTTAACCACTCGGCCACGGGGCCAGCCCTTAAATGTTTTTTTCTTATTCATTCTTATTATTAATAGTATCAGCAGAATATTTCAACATATATTAAAATGCCAATAAATTAGGCACAAATATCTTATTCTGTATCATTGTAAAGGATTTCATAGGAATGTAAGATAAAATGTAGGTCATGGATCCTGAAATAGTGTCTAATATTATTAATAATATTACATTATTAAATTTTTAATTTGAATTTGGCTTAAAGCAGTCCCTAAGCCATCAGGGATTAGGATAACCAAGGAAAGAAAATAAAAGAGCAAATTACACCCAAAGCAAAGAAAAAGAAGGAAATAATAGCATTGAGTGGAAATTAATGAATAGACAATAGACAAACAAAGAGAAGACCAGCAAACCAAAAAGATCAACAAAATTGACAAACCTTTAGCTAGACAGACCAAGAAGAAAAGAGGAAAGACTTAAATTACCAAAATCAGGAATGAAAGAAGGGACATCATTAACAATATTAATGAAATAAATAAAAGAATATTGTGAACTACTGTGTTCCAACAAATTAGGTAACCTAGATGAAATGGACAAATTCCTAGAAAGACACAAACTACCAAAACTAACTCAAGAAGAAATAGAACATCTGTAAAGACCTGTAACATGCAAAGAGATTGAAGTAGCAATTAGACAAACTACAAACTAAAAGAAGCTCCAGTCCTGATTGTTTCACTGGTGAATTCTATTAAACATTTAAAGAAGATTAATACAAATGCCTCACAAATTTGTCCAAAAAGTAGAAGGGGAGGGAACGTGTCCTCTTTTCATGAAGCCAGTATTACCATGATACCAAAACCAAAGATGTCACAAGCAAAGGAAACTATAGACAAATATCTCCTTTAAATATAGATTCAAAAGCCTCAACAAAACACTAACAAACCAAATCTAGCAACATATAGGATGGATAATATACCATTACAAAGTGGCTGTTATTCTAGGAATGCAAGATTGGTTTAATGTCCAAAAATCAATTGATTTCATGTATCATATATTTTTAAAATTTTTTTAAGATTGGCACCAGAGCTAACATCTGTTGCCAATTTTTTTTTTTCTTCTTCTTCCCAAAGCCCCCCAATACATAGGTGTATATCTAGTTGTGAGTGTCTCTTGTTGTGCTATGTGGGATACTGGCTCAACACGGCATGATGAGTGGTGCCATGTCTGCGCCCAGGATCTAAACTGGCAAAACCCTGGGCCGCCGAAGCACAGCATGTGAACTTAACCACACAGCCATGGGGCCAGCCCCTATGTATCATATTAATAAAGGACAAAAGCCACATGACCATTTTAATAGGCACAGAAAAAGCACTTGACAAATCCATCATCCTTTCATGATAAAGGCTCTAAGAAAAGATAAAACAGAAGGCAATTTTCTGAACTTGATGAGGGGCGGCTACCAAAAACTCACAGCTAACATGACACTTAAGCAGGGAAGACTGCATGCTTTTCCATCTTAGATAAGGGCAAGACAAGGATGCCTGCTATTGCCTTTCTACTGGAGATTCTAGCTCGGACAATCAGGGAAGGAAAGAAAGCAAAATGCACTCAGATTAGAAAAGAAGAAGAAAAATAATCTTTAATCACAGATGACTTGTTTTTGCATACAGGCGTACCTTGTTTTATTGTGATTTACTTTATTGCGCTTCACAGATATTGCGTTTTCACAAGACTTTCCATCAGCAAAAAAATATATGACTCACCAAGGGCTCCAGTGATGGTTAGTATCTTATAGCAACAAAGTATTTTTTAATTAAAGTACGTACATTGTTTTTTTGTTTTTTTCTTTAAAGATTTTATTTTTTCCCTTTTCTCCCCAAAGCCCCCCGGTACATAGTTGTGTATTCTTCGTTGTGGGTTCTTCTAGTTGTGGCATGTGGGACGCTGCCTCAGCGTGGTCTGATGAGCAGTGCCATGTCTGCGCCCAGGATTCGAACTAAGGAAACACTGGGCCGCCTGCTGCGGAGTGCGCGAACTTAACCACTCGGCCACGGGGCCAGCCCCCGTACATTGTTTTTTTAGACATAATGCTATTGTACACTTAATAGACTACAGTATGGTATAAACATAACTTTTGTTTGCGCTAGGAAACCAAAAAATTTGTGTTACTTCCTTTATTGAGATATTCCCTTTATTGTGGTGGTCTGAAACCAAACCTATACTATCTCTGAGGTATGCCTGTATAGATAAGCCTGTGAAATCCACACAGAAAATTAGGCTAATAATCAGTTTTAGCAACGTTGAAGGATACAATGTCACTGTACAAAATCAACTGCATTTCTATACACTAGCAATGAAAAATCTGAAAACGAAATTAAGAAACAATTCCATTTACAATAGCTTCAAAAACAGCAAAATAATTAGAAATACATTTTTAAAAAGTTCAAGACTTTTATGTTGAAAATACAAAACATTTTTAAAGAAATTAAAGAAAATTAAATAAATAGAAAGACATCCCATGTTCATTGATTGGAACATTTATCACTGTTCAGATGGCAATATGCTCTAATCTGATCTACACATTCAATGAAATCTCTACAAAAAACACAGCTGCTTTTTTTAGAAACTACCAAGCTGATTCTAGAATATATATGAGAGTGAAATGGATCCAGAATAGACAAAATAACATTTAAAAATAAGATTAAAGTTGGTCGACATGCTTCCTGATTTAAAAATTTACTACAAAGCTACAGTAATCAATATAGTGTGTACTGCATAAAGATAAGCAAATAAATCAATGGAAAAGAATTGAGAGTCAGAAATATACCCTTACATTTATGGTCACTTGATTTTTACATCTGGATACCTAGACAATCCAATGGGGGAGGAACAGTGTTTTCAACAAATTGTGTAGGGACAACCAAATATCTACAGGCAATGAATGAATTTGGACTTCTACCTCACACACACAGAAATTTACACAAAATGGACCAAAACCTCAATGCAAAAACTAAAATTATAAAACTTTTAGAAAAGAGAGCATAGAAGTAACTTTCCATAACCTTCTGTTGAGCAATGGTTCTTTAGATATAACAGCAAAAGCACAAGAGACAAGAGAAACAAAGATAAATTGGACTCCATCAAAAATTATAAATTTCTGTATTTGAAAGGACACATCAAGAAAGTGAAAAGGCAATCCACACAATGGGAGAATATACTTGTAAATCACATATTTGATATAGCACTGTATTCAGAATATAAGATCCGGTATATCTCAACAATGAAAGGACCAAATTAAAAAATGGCCATGGGATTTGAATATATATTTCTCCAAAGATAGATAGATAAAAAGCCAATAAGATAGAGAAAAGGCCAATAAGCACATGAAGTGATGCTCAGCATCATTATTCACTAGGGAAATGCAAATCACAACCTCAACAAGATACTACTTCACATTCAGTAGAATCACTAAGAGAAAAAACATATCAGAAGTGCAGGTGAAGATATGCAGAAATGGGAATCCTCATAAATTACTAATAGATTGTAAAATGAAGCAGCAATTTGTAAGGCTGCAAAAAATGTCAAACATACATATGGCCCAGCAATTCGACTCCTAACTATATACTCAAGAATAATGAAAACATATGTCCTCATAATAATTTGCACATGAATGTTCATAGTTACATTACTGATAATAGCCAAAGAGTAGAAACAATCTAAATGTCCATCAACTAATGAATCAATAAATATAATGTTATTTATCCATGCAATGGAATATTATTAACCCATAAAAATGAATGAAGTATTTATACATGTTACAACATGGATGAAATACAAAACATTATGATAAAAGAAAACAATGTCAGTCACAGAAACCACATATTGTATCATTGTATTTATATAAAATCTTTAGAACAGGCACATACAAAGAGACTAAGGTAAACTAGTGGTTACAAGGAGCTGGGTGGTAGGGAGAGAGAAATGGGGAGTGACTCTTAATTGATACAGGGTTTTTTGGGAGGTGATGAAAATATCCTAAAATTGGATAGTGATGATGGTTGCACAACTCTGGAAACATTGTAAAAACCACTGAATTGCACACTTTAATACAATTTTATAGTATGTGAATTATATATCAATAAAATGTTCATTAAAAACGAAAAAAGGAAATAAACTTAAAGAAAAAGAAACAATCAGAGGCCATCCCAGCAGCGTTGTGGTTAAGTTATCATGTCCTGCTTCAGCGGCCCTGGGTTCACAGGTTCAGATCCTGTGCAGGGACCTACACACTGCTCATCAAGCCGTGCTGTGGTGGCATCCCACACACAAAACAATAGAGGAAACTTGGCTCAGATGTTAGCTCAGAGACAGTCGTCTTCATCAAAAGAACAAGAAAAACAAAAGAAAGAACCAGTTGTGTTTTATCCAAAGCCAAGATCGCAGCTTGTCCAAATTCTTAGAGAAAATGACAAATGATAAAAATAAGGAATAATCTTCATGGGAATTTTAGATTTTTATTCAACTCCCTTTTACATTACTGCTTACTTTAGAATGCCTTCAGCAAATTGTATGAATTCATAAAGCTTGCCTAACAGAGGGCAGTGAAATGAAATCTGCAGTTCAATGTATGACAGGAGCACAAACTGTAAAGATAATCTTCAGATTTGTTAGACTATCACTTCAATTTAACTGTTACAAAAAATAAATTTATTTTCACACAAAGCAAAATTTATTCTCATTAACATTCTACTGCAAAAAGGAAAAGGAATAAACAATTTGACAGGTTGAAAATATACAAAGAAACCAAAATTACTCTAGGATGCCATGTTCTAAACGTCTTCATTGTAAAAAACAAAGCAACAGAAAAATTGGAACGTGACCATTTTTAGACTATCACTTACTTCTCTCTCATGGTAAGTTATATGGATTTATTTTACAGATTCCAATTACATTTTTAAAGCTTTAAGGAATAGCTTTTCTTCGTTCTGAAATCCTATAAAAATAGATTACTTATGTTAATTGATGCATATTAGAGATTGTTGATGTTCTTTTTTCCTACTAAAGTGTACATCTTGGCACACTAAAAAAAAGAATATATAAACTAAAAGTAAGATTCTACCAGAATAACATTCATCTTATACTTACCCATTCGGGTGTTGAATATTGAAAGAGTTTAGGTCAAATTATCAAAAAGAGCAACGTAAAATATATAATAAAATGATCTTTTAGAATAATATTCATGTAAATAAAAGATAAACATCAATTTCATCTAGTTCATAATGCAAATCTCTCAGAGATATATTTTTAAAAAATTGTGGCTGATAATATATACATTTTGTAAATCAATATGTATATAGTGTAATTTCTTCACTTTGTATGTTATAAAATTCATAATTTATGTTATTACCAAGCAGTAGGAACCTATGACCAAAGAAAAACTTCCGGATAGCAGCTATAAATTACAATAGCTTTTAGTCACTTGCATATGAAATAAGAGAAAGCAACAAAACCAAACAAATACACTTATAATTTACTTCAAAGGGTGTTAATTTGAATTCCATCAAATTGCTGGTATTTCAGGAATTGCCTATTTATTTTTATACAATATTTTAAGAATAAATACATGACTGGGGTTATTTAATTAACATTAATTTTGTGCCAAATGTTTGCAAACTAAACAGGTAATGCTTCATTCTCTCAGCAACCCTTGGATACTGGCAGCATTACAAGACTCTTTTTTTTTTTGAGGACCGTGAAACACAGGTTGAGTCGAGCTCTCTTTTTTGACTCTACTTTGCTGCTTCCAAGCATTGGTATCTTTTCCTAAGAGTCATTTTCGAGCTCTGGAACTTCCAAATGCTTCTTTCACATGCAATAAGGAATTATTTAAGAACCATGACTTCAACATTGTAACTTTTTCAGACTGTATGACAAATAACTCAGGTGGCTCTTTTGGTTAAGGGTGACTGAAAAAGTAGTGTTGGAGTCACAGCACTTGCAATAATCCTGCTCTTCTATAAGAGCTTTGTAACTGTCATTATAAAACTATTTCGAGACCTGTTTATATTGAAGAGAAGTAGTATTTGAAGGTGATGTAAGGTATTTAAAACTTACTGGTGTATCACAAAACTAATTGCACGGCTTTCTGATAATTTTAAACCACGGTATTTATAGACACTATTTTGCTGGTGTTTTTCTTTTCAAAGTTTATAATAAAACATAAAATGATTTCTCAGACACACTTTGACTCAGTTTATGTCCTCAGCTAATACCGGAACAAAAAAATAAACCAGAATCTTTATCATTTTGTAGAACATTAATAGTGTTGACAAAAAGCGTTAAAAGTTTGGAGTTTTGTAAATTTACATTAACCTTCTGAAATGTATTAATAAGATATATACATATTTATATCTCAGGGATTAAATTAAATTTCTTTGGAAGAAAACATGTATGCATTAAGATTTATATAGTGTAACTAAACTATTAATTCAAGGAGATTTTTTTCTGCTCATTTATAGAAGTAAAAAATAGGAAATCTATCTGCATTAATATGTCCATTAAAATAAAAGGTTTAACACAACCCCTACCCTAATTTCTTGCACGTTAAGTCGGAAAATTAGGACATTTTAAGAAGCTAGAACTGAATGAAATTATTTAAGTTATATTTACTGACACACAGGAGCAGCATTCTTTCACACAGTTTAAAACGGTTTTTTCAATATCGATCAAATGCAGAAATACAAATAAGAACCAGCTTATGCCCTCATCAGTATCACCTCAAGAAAACTTGTCCTTCTAGTGGCCTTATGGGGGAATTCTTTATTTGGTAAATTTACCAAGGTCTAATATATGACTGAGCTGTGCAACTTCTGAAACCCAATTCTGTCAGCAGATTCTCAGCAAAAAGTTCAAGTTAATCATTAATGAGTGTGAGCCCATAGAAAGGCAAATACATCCTCATAAGCAGCCCTTTTCATCCTCGCAGGGAGGCCAGCATGTCAAGAAAATAACCAACCTACTTATTGGTCAACAAATAGAAACAAATACCAGAGGGATGAAAACACTATATGTCCGTATGAATAGAACTCCCCTCTCCTGCCTTTATTTCCTCTCTTGCAATGAAATGTATCAAAGAAAAAAAAAAAAACATGCTTATCTGGTTGTAGTCAGGTCTCACAGGTATGGGGACCCCATTTTAAGGCTCTTTACACCTCTCTGCTAGAATTCCTAGGGTGTTAATTTTAAAGCTTAAATCTCAAAAACTAAATATAAATCCTTAAAGGAAATCTCATAGCTTTCATATAACGCGTGTGTACTGGAGGAGAACTTTCGTTTCACTTCAATTCATCTAAACATGGTAATCAATCAGTTAACATCTGAAGCTGGTAAAGTGTTAAAATTTTGTTTTAAATTCCTAGGAAAAGCAGAACAAAGTAGTATGTCTTATAAAAGGGATAATATAAAAATATGTCAAAATATGTCAATATGGTAATGACAAATACATTTATTTACATTCTTAAATTTAACAGATTTAAATGGCTATAATATTTTGTAGTTTCTGTCTATATATAAATTTGCCAGATTTAGCAAACAAAATAGCAGGACACCAGTTAGATTTGAAATTTTTATCTGAAATTTGAATTTAACTGATAGAGTGTTTTTAATCTGTCAACCAGATCTATACAAAAACACTTATCAGAAAACTATATATATGTAGTTTCTATAGACCTTAAGTATGACCTTCGGTAATAAAAAGTGGGGAAAAAAACATTAGAAAATTTCCTGTAAACCATATCACCAAAACATATGCTGTCAAATTATCTATTTCATTTCCTCCACCAGCAAGCCTCAAGTCGAAAGAAATGCAGATGAATTGCTGCTTTTTCACAGTGATATAAGGCTTATCTTAGTTTTTTGACAGGGTCTGTACATAACAAAGCTCTTAATGGAAGCTGAAATTGTCTTCAATTATACCCAGTGTCTAAAGGTGGGTCAGCCTAGCTTTTTAAGCTCTTAAAATGTCTCTGACTTTTGTCAGGGTTACTAAATTAATAGGACTCCATGAACTTTTATCCTTACTTAAAAGTTAAAACTTGCAGGAATGCACTACATACACTATGATTTTCTTTAATAAAGATTTCCCATATTAGGTATGGAGATGAACTTGCAAGTTTATGCAAAAGGAATCTGAAGAAGAGCAAGACAGGGATTGAAAGCGAGGTTCCTCACAACTGTGTGTGCCAAGGGAGATAGGGTCTCTGATTTCAGGAATGGAGGGGAATTTTTTCATTTATGATTTATTAATTTATTTAGCATATATCAATTAAGCATCAACTATTCTATATCCTGGGCATTGAAGATACAGCAGTGACAAAAACAGGCACTTGTGTCTGCCCAGATGGAGCTTATAGTCTAACGTGGGGAGACAGGCCATCGTATGCTACTTTAACTTGAATAAAAATTGTTTTGAAAGAAAACATTTCCTATGTTTTCTTCATATATATATGAATGTATATATTATACATAATATATTATATATAATTACATATATATAAATTTATCTTACTCTGTACATTAGTTCAGAATTCTTTTTTAAAGATTGGCACCTGAGCTAACATCTGTTGCCATTCTTCTTTCTTTCTGCTTCTTCTTCTTTTCCCCAAAGGCCCCCAGAACGTAGTTGTATATTCTAGCTGTAGGTCCTTCTGGTTGTGCTATGTGGGATGCCACCTCAGCATGGCTTGATGAGCAGTGCCATGTCCATGCCCAGGATCCAACCAGTGAAACCCTGAGCCATGGAAGCCGTGAGCAGCCCTAACCACTCGGCCACAAGACTGGCCCCTGAGCATTCTTATTGTATCTTTTCAGTTTCACTTTGATTAGGCATGATCAGGTAGGAAACGTATTCCTCTGCCCACTTTTTATTTAAAATTCTGAATCTCTGTATAGAATATTGGGTCAAATATATTCAACATATATTGCTTTTCCCATCCGATGCCATCCTGCCGCTGAGACTCAGGATTAAAGGAAGAAATTTTATCTTCTTTTAAATATTAATAGATTCATGCTCTTTGAATTCAAAATTCCTAGAGATCAAAGAGTTTTTTAATCAAAATAAATAGAATTTATTTTGAATTTAACATAAGACTCCTTTGACATTGATCGTGGACAAGTTCTGATCCTAATTTTATTAAATCTACCATATTCTGCTTTCTTGAAATTCTCTTTTCTTGGAAAAATCAAATAACAAGTTTAAAATAATTAATACTGCACCTTAAATTACTTAAAATCTCTCAAATGGGGATAACCTAGCAGACCATGAGCTTGTAACTTTTGGAAATAATTCTTTCAAAGACGCATAATTTGTTTCTGGAAGCTCCGTTGTCTCTGATATGTGTCATTATTGTGCAGTGGCAAAATTTTCTATTTTGTGGAATCTTTCACCAGCTAAAGGATCTGAAGAAACAATAGGTTCTCCTACTGTCCTCCTAACAGCTGAAACCTATTTTTATACATTTAATTTTTAATTTTGAAGAAGTGAATGATTTCTATTTCCAAGATGAGCAAATGAGTAAATATACAGATTGGTTCAACACAGTAATTTTGTGACTATGATTCAGACTCATATAGGAAAAAAAATAAAGATGAGGATTCTCTTCTTCAAAGAGCTCATTAGCCGGCAGTGGGGATAGATAGAAACTCACATCCAATAATGTGGAAATTGCAATGCTATCGACTCTGACTATTATTGTAGTTACGAAGAATGCCTCTAACGTAGTAGTCAACAATTGTTTTGGACTTCTACGTGTCAACTCCTGTACAAGCACTTTACACGTATTCACTTTAGTACTCAGAACCACTCTATGAGATGAATACTATTATTGTCCTCATTTTACTGTTGGGGAAACTGAGTCACAGTGTTTTGGTTTTTGGGCTTTTTTTTGGCCTGTTTATTTTAAAGTAACCTTTTCAAGGCCTCATAGACAATAAATGACATAACCTGACATGGGAGGTATCAAGGAAAATGGGCTGAAGGTGTTAGTTATATTAGTCTTAAAAGATTAGTCAGTTAGACTAAGGGGCACAGAAAGAAGGGAAGTGCTGTGGAGATAATTTCAGGTAGGAAACAGGATTTAAAAAAACGTGGGGTGATAAATATATGCTGTGTGAAGGGGAAACTTGCCATCTTGGTTTTACAATGGCAAAAACTGCAAGATAAAATCTAGAGAAATATGAACTAGAGAGCTGATGAAGGACCTCATGAGGAAGAGTGCACTTTGCTTGATGTGTTAAGGATGGGGATTTATTTAGGCCTCCAGAAGCCAAAGAAAAGTTTTAAGAAGACAGGTAATTTGAACATTCTTGCTTGTTATAAAGATCATTTTAATAATGGGTAATAGATTTGGGTTGGACGAAACTGAGGGAAGAGCAACATGGAAGAAGGACATTTCAGCAAGTGAATTAAAGCTACTGTAGAACAGAATTAGAAGAGGGGACAACTTGAAAAGTACTGAGGAAGGACATTTGGCAAGATTTGTTCATTGACTGCATATAGAATGTAAGAAAGAATGAGAAATCACAGAGATAATTCTCAGGTAACTAGTTGGATGGACAATGATGTCATCAAAAGTGGGAGTGAATTTAGGAGGAAGAGATAGTTAACATTGGGAGAGTTTGGACATATTGAGTTTGAAATATGTGTGGGTCATTCAGGCCCAGAAGACCAGTAGTTCATCGAATGCTCAGGTCAGAAGCAAGAGAAGAGTTTAATTGTATAGAATATGGGAACTGATCACTCAAGGATGGTACACACAATGACATGAGCTGTGGGTGGTGAGTGAAATCCTGAGGGTCAGTGTTCAAGGAGAGTGTAGAGGAAGAGAAATCCACGGAAAAGCCTGAGAAAGAACGATTGTAATAGCATGCCCCAGATCAGAAGGAGGGATGCCAGCAATGTCAAATGAAGCAGAGAGGTATAATCTTAAATCATTATTACATAATTAGATTAAACAAATTAATTTCATTTCCTAAATAAAACTATTTATTTAATTAAAATAATTTATTTAAATTATAAATTAATTCTTTACTTAAATTATTCAAATAATTATTAAATCCTCATATAAGGAGCTCATTGGATTGTGTAATACTCAGCATTACAATTTTTCGTGGTAGTTGTACAACTTCAGAATCATTTTTGTGAAATCACAGGGACATCAGAGGCCTCTGAAGATAGCGTGCTTGTACTTTGTAAAGGTTTAGGGGATCTTCCTACCACTAGGCTGCAACTATTCAAAGGCGATAGGCTTAAAGGAAAGAAATAATTATTTGTTTAATAATTTTTTAAACTAATCTTTTTAAAATAAAGCATAGATCTTAATTCTGTACTCAGAGTTGTTGGAAATAGAATTAGAGATCATCTAGCTCACTTCCAGCCTTTTATAGCAAAAACAATAATGGCCAAAATTTATTGAGCGCTTACTTTGTACCCAGCCCAGTTCTAATTGCTTTACGTGTAGAAACAGTTTCCCAATGAGTATATGACAAGTGAGATAAGGAACTTGCTCATGGTGACAAAGCTAGTAAAGATAAAGTGAAGATTCAAATTCAGGATAACACCCAAATAAACTATTTAACCATCCTCACTCATAGTAGAGAAGGAAAGGTGAAGTCACTTGCTGACATGTCTAGTTGGTTATTAGGGTAGAGCATCATCCAAGGTCCCTTCCCCAAACACCCTGCCCCATTTTCTGCCCCTTCTGACTCACTGTTGATAAAATAAGAGAATTAACCACATTTTCAAGCCTTAAATGAATAGAAATGGATAGAACATGCTGACATTATTCATCACACATTGTCTTGGCAAAAGTTTACCCTGGGTTCAATTTTTAGGCCAAGTATAGAACCATAATCCATAAGCATTTTCTCAATCCTAGTAGGTATGAAGCCCAGCATTAATGTGAGGTACTGAGGCAACTTTTACACTGTTACATTGCACTTCAGCTTCCTTCTAGACCTCCCTGAGCCTCAAAAGGAAAGTGGCTTAAAGAATTTGGACAGATTATTTGCTATATCTGTTACTAGTGATGCCTTGTGATGTCTCTCATCAGAAGAGAGCCTTCACTGTACTAAAACATCAGAAAGACTCAACCTACAGTGCTAAGGGCTTTAAGTTTACCATAAAATATTAACAATTTTGCAGTATAGACTGAGAGAGTTTTCCCCAAAATTAGCAAAATAGATTATCCTTTTGAATTCTGAAATAGGTAAAAAAAATTTTAGATATATTAAGTGGCCAATATTTCTAATCTTGAAACATATGTTTGGCATGATACATTCATTTGCTATACTATTTTACACACTATCCTTAATCATCAAGTATTAATACATTAAACTACAGAGTGTGTTCACTGCTTTTGATTATGGGAAGAGTTGGTGGTAGAGAATGAGGAAACAAGCTGAAGAAATTAAACTCAAGCTTCTATACAGAGCTTGAAAGCAATTGCCTCTGGCCTGTAAGAGAGCTCAGTTTTTGATGTCTGGACTGGAGCTGCATTATTTCACACATTAGATTTGCCGTCTTCTGGATGACAGTCTGATATAACAAAGTTGCATCTTTATTGAAAGTACCCATTGCTATTCTCTTTCAAATTCTGCCTACTAGTCATATCTTACAATTTCTGCCAAGAGTAGTGCAATTGCAAACCGTTCTGAAGTAGGTTATTCAGTCAAGTGCAATGGTCTTTTTCTCTGATTTTAGTCTCCCGCTTTTCCTGTCCTATGTGGAGTCTACCCTATGATCCCCCTGTGCTTGATGATTCAATTTTAGGAATCGATCATCAGTTCCCTGATCACTAGTAAATGTGGACTTATTACAATTCAGCGATAATGCTATTCATTGAGGAGGAGCAAGGGATCTGTACCCTAGAAACTAAAAGAGTTGGCAGGAGCGCCTTTAAAATTTACTATGCAGAATTACAGGATACTTTTGAAATCTGTCATGTCACTGTAGCTGAAAATGTAGTTTCCTAGACATCGTATGGCTAAAATCAAGGTAGCCATCGTTGAGTGGGCCTTATTTATTGGTGCCATAGGACAGCTGTGAGAAAGCATTCGCATAAGGAAAAAGTACACGTGTTAGAACGCATACATCATTTATGAGCTTATAACTTTCAACATCTCCATTTAGGCTTATTGCCTGCTGCTTAGAAGCTACAGATATTTAAACATAGACCTGGATCTTGGGGATTATATGTCCCTGACTCTTTGCCTATCAGATGACTTCTCCTTTTGATTCATAAATCCTTTTGCAGTGAGGGGCCTACGTGGTTTTAGAAGATGACCATGTCATCTATGATCTTAGGTAAGTCATCAGGACTGCCATGCCATTTGACTCTCTTCAGGGCTTCATACTTACGTATAGAGATTTTGAGTAAGGGAAAACATACAAGACTATGGCTAGCAACAATGTGGTTAGGGATTCCTAGAAGTTTTCCATACCGCTGAAAGTCATCTGTTTAGAGCCTTTTTTGAACCTCGCTTGGTTTCCTTTTCAGTGGAGGCACCTGCACCCGTGCACATTTCATCTTTCATAGAGAAGTGTGATAAAGTGGTTTAGTGAGTGGGTGTATATGCGGGCTGATTGGGGCCAAGCAATCTGGAATAAACCCGGATGCTTATAGGAGTGACCTAGGAAAGCCATATGCCCCATATCTGGGATTCAAGGGCCAGTTTGATACATTGGGTCTCATGGGATTTTGTATTAAGGTCACTCCTGTGGGGAAAAGAAGCCCCAGTTCTAAGAGAATCTGAGCTTGGAAGTCATACCTCTTGTGGGGATAACGTTTGATAAAATTTGGCAGACCTGTGCTGGCTCATAGGACTTAATGTTTCTCTTATTACTTAAAAAAACATTAATGCAATTACTTTAGAATTTTTCCAAAGATCAAAACCAAGTACACTGAACTTTGAAACCTGAAATTTGCCCTTTTGTAGATATAAATACTATTTATCTGAGTCCAGTCATGGGAAGTTATTTCCTTCATCATCATTTCATGAAGATTATTCATGGTTAAAAGATAAATTTTGCAATTTCTCTGTGCATGTTGCAATGGTATAGACCTCCAAGCATGAAGTTATTTGAAGTAGTCACGGATTATACTGCTATCTCTTCTTTATATTGGGTGACTTATTTTTTCTACCCTTTCCAGTATAGAGATAATTTTTCTTGAGAGTGAAAAAAAATATTGAAATTGTGTCTTGTTGTTTCCGTAATCTAGCATCACAACCTGTTCTTTCTAAGTCCTGAGGCCTGTAAGTGGCAGAGCTTGGACTTAAATACAAAATTCTCTGTTTCTAACACGTAGGCTGTTAACTACTCATTATATTTCTTCTATCTGTTCTCTAAGTCTATAAATATACAATACTCAGTAATGTAAGATAAATAAATATTTCCTTTTCTTCATAGAGCCTTTCATTTATTTTCTAAGAAGCAGTGTTTCAACTCAGCAAAATCAGAGGAAAAAAAGTGTACCCAATCTTAAGGAAAACAATTGCTCAAATTTTATTTCAAACCCAAAATGTATCTCCATTAAGTTGAAAGTGGCCTTAACTATCCTGCAGAAGTCTAATACATAAAAGTTCAACTTATATTTTACAGCACTTGAGTTTGTTTAGGATATAAAATTAAGCTTTCTTTCATCACGGTCTCACTACAACATTGGGGTCAGGGTTTTGAGTGCTGGGGCCAGCTACTAGTTTTTCAAGCAGCTTGTAAATCTATATTCCATAGAAATTTCTTCATCTAGGTTTAGGAGACGGCAGAAAAAAAAGGGAAGTTATCAAGGATGCGTATCTAAGTAGTATGCTTCTAATGCCAGATATTGGCGCAGTCACTCTCCCCCTTCACTCCTAGCCCAGCTCTCTCTGTCCCAGAAAAGCTCACCTTCTGGGAACATTTTGCATGAGAGTAACCCTGGGCAATCTCAAAAGTGTCTTGTTTTCTGTGAAGTGAAGCTGCCTTGTCAGGCTCCCTAACTCCGGAATGACGCGTCCGGAATGAAGACAGAATCAG
Organism: Equus asinus; assembly: GCF_041296235.1. Classification (NCBI taxonomy): domain Eukaryota; kingdom Metazoa; phylum Chordata; class Mammalia; order Perissodactyla; family Equidae; genus Equus; species Equus asinus. The sequence goes on along the minus strand of NC_091792.1, from coordinate 57,467,107 downwards.
ATGACCTACAAGGGGCCAGTCTAAAACCCATTCACCTACCTCAGTAAATTCCACTTTACATCAGCCTGTGAAGCTGCATGAAACGTATTTAACTATGCTTTATGTTCATTTTATTACTTTGTAAGCCTTTCAGAATGTTAGAAACACTGTTCTCTCCAGGAGAAAGCCTCTGATTTGCCCCCTGCAGTGCTGGAAGGTCATTATGGGTACTAGAATTTGTGTGTTCAAGTCATTATTATTCTCATGAATCCTCCATTCCGATACTTACGTGTACACAGTGAAATGATGGTTTCTATTATGATCCTGATCCTAAAGCAAAAAAATGAGTAATAAATTAGATTCAATTATCTAGAGTGTCTATATAATTGTAGGACAGTTTTATTAAAGATAGTTATCAGAATGGTTCCAGTTTCTCAGAATTAGATGTCTGAGAACACTCGAGGCAAGGAACCCTGCATACTTAAGCTAAAGACTGTACATTTTAGTTGAATCTAGCATTTATCTAAGCATATAAAATTGACCTAGTGTGTGATATAGGAGGTCACCTTTCTGAGTCTTCATTCACTCATCTATAAAATGCTACAAATGTACCATGTCACCTACAAATTCCTTCTTTTCAAAGTTCTTATCATTCTAATGTGGAATTGTTCCTCAGGTGACGTAATCGTTTAGTTATTAGGAGAATTTTGTTAAAATGTGTTTCATAAACATGAATGCACTTGATGTTTAAAACCTGTCAGCTTATCAATAACCTTGAGTGATGAGAGATTGATAATTTTCTAAATGAATGTTATATTTCAAGATAAAGGAGGAAATATTTTTTGTATTGTGCCAATGCAATGATTATTTTTAAAAATTAAGAGCAGATGGATATTTAGACATCAAAAAGAGCTGTCTGAAATACTGAACACTGTATTATTAAAGTTCACTAGCTGAGGTTTGCTGACAAGAGGCATAATTATAAAACATAACCTTTTATTTCATCAGAGAAAGTTATGCCTGCCCAGGATCCGAAGCCCAACATCCCTAGGATGGTTTCACACAAGTGACATTCTACTCAAAACAGCTGTCTGCAAAGAAAATAAATGGGATTTAATCTGCCATAAAATGAATTGCACAATTTATTTTTCTTGAGGAAGTCATGCTTTTGTGACATTGGTGAGCTGTAACAATTTTGCTTTGAAAACAGTCACCCCTTTCTATGCGAAACTCATATTAATTGAACCATGTGGAGTTTTCCTCCAGAAAAAGCAACTGGAAAGCCAGATCAGTTTATTCACCATTTGATGACAACAGGTGCCCTTCTTTATCTTTAAAAGGACTGATTTAAAACATGGTCCCTAAATAATTGTTCAATGCAGAGGGGTAGGTTTTAAGATGCTTGGCTATTAAAGTTGAAGTATATGAAACTATCAGTCAGTTATTAATGTCCTACAAAAAAATGACAATTTCATATGCTTCAAACTAATATTTAAGAAGAGAATAAAACTGCAAAAGAACAAAATGCAGGTAAGAAAAATGACAGATGAGATTGGTCATCTCTTCAAAATGAAAATATTTTTTAAAAGAACTTAAAAGCAATTAAGAGAGCAAAGATAAATATTTATAACTGCAAAGTTGACTAAATTTTCTATATGTCTGTTTTAAAAGACATCTCACAATAGCGTTACAGTATGTTTTAATTTGTGTATTTCATTAACTGAAGTATGCAAAATATTTTTTAAGTGACAAAGGAAAAGAAAGCAATAATAAAATTTTGCTCTACAGTCCAACTAGACAATGGAACTTAGCCTCTTCATTCTATCACACGTTTTCCAAGATACTTATTTTGTGTTCAAAATTATTCTAGAAATGTTCCATTCTGATGCTATGTTCTCTCAAACTGCATTCTCACATTCTACATTAGAACATTCTCTAAACAGTTTCTGTTAAAATTAACTACATAAAAATGTCTATTTGTGTGGAAGTTTTAACAAATGTACCTTTGTAAATTAAATATAAATCCGACTGAAACTGAACAGAAACCAAAATTAATTTCATCAAATTTAGATATATTATTACTTTCTTTAGAATGCAGAAGAATACAATCCCCATAAGAATCTTTCACAGTGTTCTGAACCTACCTGTGCCAGTATTATAACAGCTCATTCGTAAAACAATTTATTAAGGATAACTTACAGCTTTACAGTATCACAAGATTCTTTATCCTAATCTGCAAAATAAGCATCTACTTAAAATAGGTTTCTACTAGAATAAAAAGGCCTTCTAGCAGTAATCATGAGGATTGTAAATGTGTGTATAACCCTCAGTAACACTCCTGAAAATTGGAGAGATTATTCACATTTGCTCTAAAGAACAAAAAAGAGAGCTAAATGCCACTCTAAACATTAAGCAAAAGTGAGGCTCCACAAGGATACATAACTCCCATTATTTCTGTCAGATAAGTTCTTTTGTGTACATAGACATCTACATCATGCAAGATTGGATTTTTCATTTAAAGGTAAGAGGCAGAGAAATCTCAAAAGTGCTTTGCCTTCTGAGACAGATTCTACTCAAAGCATATTCTGCCACTGATGGGTAATACTCATATTTTATGAACGCAAAGAGGCTTTTTATGAGTTGACTTTGTATTTTGTAACTTCGGAAAGTTACTCTTGTAAGCTGTAGCCTCGTTTTCCCCTGACCTTGAGGACACATTACTGTTTCACATTCATATTTATGAAACGGTGCCACTTTATGTCCTGGACTGGCTTTCAACCACAAATGCTAAAACAATTGGTAAAACAGAACTGTTTTATTAAAACGATACATTTCATCGTTCTGCAACACGATATAGAAATGTATCATCTGAAATCAGAGCAGATTTCTTTCAATTCTGTAGCAGGTGATGCAGAGTTTCTAAATAGAAAAGTATAGAGTTATATTTTATAACATTTTTTTTAGTTCCTACTTATTAGTATTTAATATTGTATTTTTATTTTAGAATACAATTATCTTTAATATTTAAAATATGAATATTAAATCTAAACAACTCCAGGATTCATTGAGAGTGACTACCTTTCGATAAATCTGAGACATAAAAATTGCTTGTCTCATAGTCTAGTGGAGTATCTGATGGAATGCCAGCACTAAAACATTTTTGTTGACTGTCATCTCAGAATCTTTATATGCACTTTAGTGTTAGTATTTTATCATATAAAATAGAAATGCACTACCATTCTTCATCTATTTTACAACTTTTTCTCACTGATGATATCTTCCAACTTTGAATAGCTGTAAAACTTGTGCTAACTGGTTTGTCTGCTTATGGAAACTTTCCTTAATGTGGACTTGAGACCATTTGAGTAAAATAGAACCTGAAATTCAAGACTCATCATTATCATTTGTGAAATTATTTAAATATTCTCACTATGTTAAAGATTTATAAACACTTTTTTTTTTTTAAAGATTTTATTTTTTCCTTTTTCTCCCCAAAGCCCCCCGGTACATAGCTGTATATTCTTTGTTGTGGGTCCTTCTAGTTGTCGCACGTGGGACGCTGCCTCAGCATGGTCTGATGAGCAGTGCCATGTCCGCGCCCAGGATTAGAACCAACGAAACACTGGGCCACCTGTAGCGGAGTGCGCGAACTTAACCACTCGGCCACGGGGCCAGCCCCTATAAACACTTTAAACCATGTGAATAGTCTAAGATTTTTATGGTAATATGGCTTTTTAAAAAATTGCTTTAGAGGCTGGCCCCATGGCGTGGTGGTTACATTTGGCATGCTCCACTTTGGTGGCCCAGGTTTGTGTGTTCAGATCCCCAGCACAGACTACACCACTTGTCAGCCATGCTGTGGCAGTGACCACATATAAAGTGGAGGAGGACTGGCAACAGATGTTAGCTCAGGTCAAATCTTCTTCAGGAAAAAAGTAAAAGTAAAAATAAAAATTGTGGAGCAGGCCCCATGGCATAGAGGTTAAGTTCAATGTGCTCTGCTTCAGTGGCCTGGGTTCACAGGTTCGGATCCTGGGTGCAGACCTACACCACACATCAGCCATGCTGTGGTGGCAACCTACATATAAAGTGGAGGAAGACTGGCACAGATGTTAGCACAGGTCTAATCTTCCTTAAGCAAAAAGAGAGGAGGATTGGCAGCAGATGTTATGTTAACCAAGGGCTAATCTTCCTCAGGAAAAAAAAAAGAAAAAAAATTGCTGTATCATTTATATATATATTTCTCATTCTGAACTTCCATGAAAATTATTGCATGATTCCAAAGCAAAATAAACCTACAAAATTTTGGAAGGCATTTGTATTAAAAAGGAGGAAAATTGTCAAGGGAGGATTAGCAACAGTAACCTGAAATTAAACATAAAATGCTATGAGTTCATAAGAAAGCAGAGTAAATGTCTAGAAATTTGTGAAAAATGCCAAAGTCTATCAAATAAATGTAATAATAATTATATAAAATAATGTAGAGGTAATGCTATAGAATTTCCATCCCAACTTTTCATTTATAGATTTAAAAATCCAATATCAATTAAATGCTAAACAGTAAAAACAAATACAAAAATTTATCTCATAATAATATGTACAAGAAACAGAAGATTTTTGAAGTTATGCTATTTATGCATCTGTATTACTCATTGAAGCTTCAACCCCAATTTTGAAACGCACGACAGTTATTCTGAAACTTTGCTTTGCACAAAAATTCCACATAGGTTTTGTTGAAATGGGGATTCGAGTATGTCTGGATGGCTCTGAGATTCTGCATTTTTAATAAGCGTCCATGTGATGCTGATGTTTCTGGTCTGTGGACCACACTTTGAGTAGAAGGATCTATGCCATCTGTGGAAAAGTAAGTTGGATTTCTTTAAAGTTGCTGACTCTGCAGATTGCGAGGGTAGTTTCAAGTTTCTGATTTTCCCTCTAACTAGTACATGGAGAATAACAGGTGTTTGTGAAACTCAAATACTCAGCTACCTATCTTTCCTGACCAGGAAGTTTGAAACAAGCTTGTGAGCAAGTGTGTGCATGTGCACCCGTGTTTGTGTGTGTGTACCCACTGCACAGTAGTACCTCCATACTTGCATTAAGGGAACTGTGTCAGCAGCTCTCCTGTGACTATCCTCAATTTGAACTTGCATTCGTCTAAGCACACAAAGTTTAGAGAATTGTCAGGTTCAAATATACCCTATCTGTGAGGTTAAGCCCCAGCTTATTTCACACATTTCAACATTTTCCATGTGGATGCCGTTAAGGTTGCCTGGAATTTGGAGATAAGCCCAGGATTAGTCCTGCTTTAAAGTCATCATGAAGCCTTGTTATAGGCCTCAAGTTAAGTTGTTAAATGTATTTCTGAAAGCTTACTGGAAAAAAAATCACATTCACTAACTTTGGTAAGCTTCAGATACCAAAAAACAGTGTTGCTGTTGAAAACTTACCTGCAGGCCTGTACTTTCACGTTTTTATGGACGGTAAGCTTATGTTCTGAGGCTAAAACAACATTCTGTTTACCAAGCTCGCTTTAGAAAAAATATCTAAACTGAGAACAGTTGGATGGGATAGGCCCTTTTTTTTTTTTTAAGAAAAGCACTTTGATAACTGGGTCAACTCTATTCAAGCAGATTATTTAAAATCACTTTGCAACACTTATAATTATTCTATAATTATAAAACATTTTTGTATTTTTTTCTCTTGCATGAAACCAACTACTACAGAATTTGCCCATCATTATAATGTTTACAAGTTTCTGAACTATGATTTCAAGCAATATTACACTTGTGCTATTAACATGGCTAACATATTGGCTTTCCTTTTTTTTTCCTTTTGCCTGTGTAGCTATTCTATTGACCTGGAGGACATACAACATGAGACAGTCATATTTAATTCAGTCTCATCAGAGTTGTGTTGCCTTTGGCCAAAGGACTTTGCAGAATATCTAGGAGAGCCATAGTGTAAAGGTGTTAAGATGCATACTGAATCAAATCGGAATTGACATATATTTCTGAAAATAAATATAAAGTGTAGCATTTCAGAAATAATTTTCTAAAGGAAGCCAAAAAACCTCTATATCTTCCTGTACTTTAAAATTTTCCTAGCTTACTTAATTTGACTATTTTTGGTAGGGGGTGAAGAGGAAGATTGTCCCTGAGCTAACATCTGTGCCAATCCTCTATTTTATGTGGGACGCCACCACAGCATGGCTTGACGAGTGGTGCTAGATCCACGCCTGGGATCTGAACCTGCAAACCCTGGGCTGCCGAAGCAGAGTGCACACACTTAACCACTACACCACCGGGCCAGCCCCCTTAACTTGATTTTTAAAGAATTGGTGAAAAAGACTCTATACATTACAGGCTTATGATTTCTTGTTTGTCCATAAAAAAGTATAAGTATTCTTTAAAGTATAAAATATAATAGCTTTTAACAGCATGGCTATAGATAATATCAGAATAAAAAGGAGCAGAAAAAACTTCTCTGTCTTAGAGTCCCTGTAAACAAAATATGCCTTGAGATATATCCCTTTTCTTGTAACAGTGAAAATAATCTTGTAAGGACTTTTGATAAACACTCATGTAAGCCCATTCATATAATTTAGGCAGGCAGCATGCTCTATTTAGCCTCCTTTTGGTGAAACTCTAGAATTGATTCTTTTTTCATTATCTGTAGTAAATTACCTGCTTATTGGCAAAACTGAAGATTTCTTAAATGTTAAAGCATTCCTAAGTTTTCCAACAAGTTGTGAATTCCCACAATTTGTCTTCACATGCCCTCTGACTTCTGTTGCTTCTGGAGATGACAGATAGACAGATAGATAGATAGACAGATAGACAGATTCTTGTGGAGTAGATTTGATTAAATTGAGACGATCTTCTCAAAAAAGTGTGGGGACTATTTATATCACAGTAGCACGGTAGTATTTGGTGAGTTGAGAGCAATCCTTCTATTGAGTAGTGCATTCATTATTGTACCATCCTCGGCAGCTCTCCATCATAACTTCTCCATGAGGAGTTACTTAGATAACTAAGGAGTTACTTATTCCCGTTTCGATAAAAAAATCTGAGACACAGAGGTTAATTTATGCAACGTCGTACAGTTAATGGTTGGTGTTGGGAGTCTAGCCTGTGTTTGTCATGTTAATTTTCTATACTTCCCATATTTCAGAAAGCAGGAGTGATGTTTCTTAGATTCACCTAAATCCCAATATTTTATCAGATGAGAATTTTGTCAACTTAAACAAAAATTTGGTAGAAGGGTTTCTCTTATTTCATGCAACTTTAGAACTATGATGTATTCTAAAAGATTATAGAAGTATTTTTATCACTGATTTCTTTCAAAGTTTACTTTTACACATTTCAACAGGGTAATATAATGAAAAGGAGTATTCAAAAAAATTTAAACTTTTGAAAGTTTGATGCTCATAAAATGCTTTCAACTTTATAGTTCGTAGGAATAGAACATATAAATGAAAGATTTACCAAAGCATTAAAATAATTATTGTGCTTAAAAATGCCCAATAGGAAGGTCAAAATCACCATTACTATCCCAAATAATCCTCTTTCTGTTGTCCTACTTCATTAACACTAATTACACCGACAGTTTTTAAGAACACACTGACTTCTCAGGTAACGTTATACGCAGAAGGATAGTCCATCAAAGTTGCCATTGTACAAAAGATGACAGTGATTTGAAGTGAAGACAAATGTAGATGTCACTATTTTCTCCTTCTTTAAAAACTTTCAATTGAAAAATACCCCTGAGAAATATTCAGCAAGAAATGCTCTACAAACCACAATTTTCTGCTACCAAGTGTTTCCTACTGTATTACCCTCTGGTCAAAATTCTGCTGTAATAAATAGTTTACCAGGACAAAGTTAATTATGTAGAAAATTCTCCACAGATAACACTGTCTTATTTCTCTTGGTACCAGCCAACCAAAAAAAGAACATTTATTTGGTGATGTACAACCCCAGATCTTTATTCCCTTTTTCACTCTTTTATTTAAAAGTAAAGTTTTAGCTTTAACACATTAAATGCCTATTTTTGGCCTGAGATAATAATGACTACTTTGAAATATGTAGCTTCAATTCAAATGAAAAAGAAATCAACATGTTATTTAAATTAATTTTTAAATATTAAGTTTTGGTTTTAGATACTGGCATGTATCCGGGGGTAGTACTGGATGCATACATGCCTAAGCAATGATAGACAAAAACTGCTTGAAATCAACCTAAATTACCAAGGTAGTACTTTACTATTTTAATGGAACAATGTTAGACAACCTTAGTTTTGTCATATAAACTTCAACACATATTAATATTAGGCAAACTCTGAGTCAGTGTCTGAAGTGAATCATTGAAGACTAGAACTCAAAACTAACCCACTAAGCAGTTCTACAGAATTTTTGATTGCTATGAAGAAAATGACATTTTTGCTGCAAATCAAATTTCAAAACTTCAATTAACCTGTATCATCTCAAGATGTATTCTCTGGTGAGGCATAAGAATAGTAAGCAATCAAACGATTTTACTGCCATTCTTCTTACAGATGTACAGTATAGTTAAGCAGAGCTTCTTCATGCAATAAAATATATTCCCAAATAGATGAATATCATTAGAAAAGTTTTCTTCCTTTCCACTCACACCAGCCAAGAAAGAGGAACTTTAGGTTTTCTGCAATATTAAAAATTCCCACGTTTAGAGCGAATGTGATTTATGAAGTCCTAATCTTAGGAAACATTCTATAATTTTATTCCCATCTTATAAGCCAATTGTGTTTATTAGAATGGTAAAAACATTAAAAATTAAGTCAAATTTAATAGTACACTGTTACACAAGGTTTATATTTTTGTTATTGTTCATATATGATAAAATAGCTAGAGTTGCCAAGTAAGAATATTTATTTGTGTTACTTATAATTTCTGGTGTTTATGAAGTAACACAGGCACAGCCTGGACAATATATCATACTGGTGAATAATAGAGGAGATCCTTTTCAGAAACAGATTTTATAGTTCTACTGTAATATTTCACCATTCATATGCACTTACAAGAATGTATTTTTCAGTGTTTGTCTTGAAGCTGAAAGTAGAAGTTGAGGCATTTTGCCAACGTGTCTAATTTATAACAGAAATGTAATGCAAATTTCTTATAGTTCCCCAAATGACACCAATAACTTCTCATTCAGTCTCTTTTGCATTTAGCCAACATTTTATGAAATCACAACATAGACAAGACTTCATAATCACCTTTCAGATAGAATCAGAAAGAAACATCACAATAATCCTTTCTTTTTTAAGCCTGTAATGATTATGTAGGTAATAACAGAATCACATAAAATACTATTAACTGTGTCTTACCTCTATCACTGAAGTCATCCACTAGAATGATTTCTGCTATCAGACTCTCTGGGGTTCGGTTAATTATACTGTGTATGGTACGCAGGAGTGAAGTCCAACCTTCGTTATGAAATGGGATGATGATGCTGGTGTTTGGCAGCCTCTCCAGGTACATCTTGTGCTTACAACTGGAGATGATAGAGGAAGAAAAAAGCTATGTCAAATGCAAACCTTTAGTATATCTTTGACTACTCTTTACTCACTGTGTATCAGACAGTTGTGAAAACTAGACTTTGTCTGATACTTTCCCAATCAGAGCTCGTGCATCATAATAGTGACTCTACTCATTCATGGAATTCATTAATGATGTCTTTTCACATTCACTCATAATGAAATAATCATTTACCCTCTTTTGTATCAGAGGCTCAAATATGAGGTAAGAAGTGTGTTGAAATATTGTGTTCTTGTTAAAGTACATTTCTCTTACTTTATCTAATATTAATAAGGGTAAGTTTTATGCATTAAAATTGTCTCCATTGAACACATGGTTAAGGTTTAGATGGGTTTCCCAGAAAGTTTTGGAAATTCAACTTCTATAATAATTATGCTTAATTAATCAATCTTGGTTGTGGTATGTTTCAATGGCTGGGCAGCATTTAAAGCTCTAGGGGGGGAAAATGACAGTCTTAGAATGAAACACATGAAGATTTAATCTTCAGTACTCATACACTGATACAACCACATAATAAGATTACGTTAAGATCCAAACCAAGACAGTATTACATTTCTAATGGAAATTATAAAAAATCTCATGTTGCTTTTCTCATTGTAAAACATATGAAATGCCAAAAAGGAAGTAGACTTTAACTTTTAGCTTAGTTAAAAGCAATTTACTACATGTAATTGCTATTTTTTTGCATATTTATGATTTATGTAATTAATTTGTAAGCCACATGAGGGCAGGAACCCGGTCTCAAATCTCATTTAATTTCTAACTCAGCATTGACTGTAGTTGTCCAAGCTTTATTGAAGATGAAGAATTCATTATAAGTTTGTGAAATCGTTGAGTTACTTCAAAACTGAAATAGGGTAAAATTTCAAACAATTAGCAAATTCAATGAATTTCCTGACACTCTGTTTTCAAGATAACCTGAAACAAAAAAGAGAGTAGAAATCTAGAAACAGACACAATTTCTCTTTAAACCATCTGATTTAATTCTATTTAAAAGATCTTCATCTTTTGCTGGGACACAGACTACTATTTAGTCTAGATGAGGAAACAAACCATATCATGATTTTGAAGTAAGCATAGATTCTACCAAGATGTATAAAAATGTACCAATATTCAAAACATTACTTAAAATATGTTTTTTTCCAGTCTTTTCGACACTTCATTTTACTGTGATCTCAACACGATGTATTAAATATTGCTGTGATCTAAAACAAGAGATAGTACCTGACAGCTTGGGAAAGTATGACACACGATAATTAAAGGTAAAAAATTAACTATTTAGGAGATGAAAGAAAGTTAAATATTTTAGACAAATAATTTAAATATACAAAGATAAACATTTCCTTTTTTATCCTATCCCTTTATTATCAATCATTTAAACTCTGAATTTAATATTTGTAAATATTTATAAAACAAATAGATTTTGATTACAATGGCAAGAGTTGGAAAATCCATCAATATGATACTATGAAACAGGCATTAAATGCTGGAAAAAACCTGAAGTTCATTTTAGACTAACATAAAATGATTAAAAAAAAAAGGTAATGGATGAAACATCTGTCAGTGGTTTCGAAGGAAGTGTAGAGAGATAGATGCTTTCAAATATAGTGCACAAATCTAGAAAAGTGCTAGAATAGTTCAATACACCTTGTCCTAATTATGTAAAACCATCCATTCTTCCCAAGGAAGCCAAAGGCTCAAGATAAGTGTGCTTCTCTATATCAATATTCAGGAAAATTGCACCTACTTGTGCAAACCGCCAGATTTAACAATGCTCTTGGAATGCAACTGATATTCCCAAGAAGGGAAATTATTTTTTAAACGTTAAGATGAGACATTGCATGTCACTTGCTTATTAATTTAAGTAAAAATTGCATTCAGAGTAATATCCTCTAAGCATTCAATAGGCTTACGACTTTAAAGTGATGTTTAATAGCTATATACCATCCATTCAGAAAAAAGGCAGACACTAGAGGATGTAAGAATGACCATATGCAAATAAGGCTTTCCCTTACAAAAATGTTTTCAAAAATTTCCACCTATGTGAGCTCACATTATTACCACACATAAGTAAAAGGATCCCTTCTGCTCATTCATTCCTTCAAATCACAATCATTTACTACAGGTTTGATAGAAGCCGGGATCCAAATGGATGTAAAACAATGAGAAAAACCTGGTCCCCGACTTTAAGACATTTACAGTAAAATAGGAGATACAGAATGGCAAACAGACAGTTAAAATTTTAAAGTGAAATTGCTGGTGTAGAAGTTTAATAGGGTGCTATAGGAATATTTAAGAGAGGCGCCTCAACCAATTTGGAAAGTGTTGAAGAAATTCAAGAGAGAGTTGAAGGTGTCCTGCAAAAGACAAGTTCAAGATATATTTAGGAATCAAATTGAAATGACATGATAAGTGTCTGGGAGATGTGGTTAAGGAAGACTCCCATGTTTTGGACATGGGCAACTGATCTTATGAAATGCAGAATGATATAGGAGCTCAATGTGTGATGGGCCTATTTGAGGGCTGCAAGAGTTGAGTGTGAAGATGAGTTCAATTTTGACCACGTTAAGGTTCAAGTGGCAAAATGATATCGAGTTGAACAGAGCAATCATATATGCAATATACACATCTATCTGTCTATGTACATATGTATCTATGAGTTTGCATGTGTGTAACTCAAGGTAAAGACCTGGTTTATAAGGGGAACAGGCTTATGAGTTATAGACTCTAGCAGATGATGCTGGTGCACCACCAATATCCCCTTAGCATTTGCTACCCCAGTATAAGCCAAGAGGATCCTACTATAAGTGCCTACAGATAGCCAACGGAATGCTTTCTCTCATCTCTGAACAGAGGCAGATTAGAAATTCTGGAGGAATTAACGCCCCAGGAGCAAGTATCAACCAATGAAGGATGGAAGTTGGAGAATGAACAGTCCTACTATGGGATAACACTGAAGTGTTTTCCATATTGTCTCCCAGAGTTTTCTAGAAACGTTGAGCCTCAGTTGCCCACAGGGATAAGCATCATGACAACGCACATTTTACTGGCTACTTTTCCTTCCCTGTCTTACTTCTTCACTTCACCTCCCCAGGCATTTTCTGTGATTTCTCCTCAAAACTATTACAGTCAAATTTTTGTCTCAGGGTCTGCCTCTAGGGGAACCAGATCTTAGACATAGCCATATAAATTATATTGCACTTGGTGAGAACAGTCTCTTGAACACAAAGTAATTCTTTACTCTTTCTTTCAACTTTTTAATTATTGCTGATGCTGTGTTCAGAGTCTATGCCGATGAAATACAAATATGAAATATGAAATATGCCGTCTCTCAAATGACATATTGCTTTCTGCTTACAACTGGTTGTTCAGAATCAGTCCACAGCTCAAGGACCCAGGAAGTGCAATCTTACATGGTATCAGGACTTTACACAGTGTATGCGTAAAAATGACCTTATCCTATTTAGTAGACTATTAGTAGTAAAGTTATCTTCTTTACGTAAATGTCAGTAATTTATTTTTTCGACCAGACCACATTGAAAACTCACTAATATCCTGTGCTGATAATTATTTCTGAAATATTGAAAAATCACATTTTATATATCAGACTATCTAGGTTTAAAGGATAGTTTTGTCACTTAGTACCTTTGTAACAATGAGCAAGTTATTTAACTTCTATAAGACTAGTTCTCTCTGGTGGGGCAATGGAGAGGTAAAAAACAAGAACAAAAAGCCTTCTTCATAATGTGTTAATGAGAAGTCAATTAGATAGCCCAGGGAAAGCGCTTAGTACTCTACTAAGTCTGATAATAGCAATGGTTTGATAAATACTATCATTGTTGTTGCTGTTATTGTTGTTGTTTTAATTGTCATTATTTTATGTGTCAAGTCCTCTTTGGAAGGGAGATAAGGAACTGGGAGAGACAGGCACTGAATGAGGGAAAGTGAGAGACAGTTAGATACAAAGATGAATAAATTACTGTTTCTTCCCTTAAGGATTCACAGACCAGTGGACAGATATATAAAATGATTAGACTCAAATGAGACAAGTGACATAATAGATGGCACACAAGCAACGAAAGCCGGAAGGAAGTATGACTAAGTTTGTCTGAACGAATTAGGGAACTCTTATAGATGAGTCTGTATGTTGAGAACAGATCATGTAGACTTTTGAAAACAACTCTGAGGAATTTGGACATTAGCCTGCAGTCAACATGAAGTATTCCACATATTGTTAGCGATGAGTTAGCTGGAATCATGTTTACGTATTCCTCTGGCAGCAGGGCAGATAATGCATTTAAGACAGTGAGGATTGGAGGCAGAAAGATTAGAGATCGGAATAGTTTTGGTAAAAAATAATGAGAGTGTTGATCTGATTTTTACTCTAAGGAAAACCAGCCTCTTTGTGACAGTGTTTAGTTTGATTGAATTGTATTTAATCTTTCCAGCACTTAACCTGCTCTAAAGAAAATTGAATTAATTCCCAAAGTCAGCCATTGGATTCACGAAGTTGTGGTCCAGATGACTGCTTCTCAGCATTACTAGAAACACTGAAGCATATCTGCAACCTGTGTATTTTAGGTTTGATCTCAAGTCAGGTTGAGAATGGAAATTTTTTAAATATGAAGACAGTGTAGCAATATGCAACTGTGCTGAAGAAGTAAGTAAAATAAAGTCAAACATAATTTATATGCTTATGGTTACAGATATGTAGCAAATTTACAGAGAGAAAATAGGGACAAATTAAAACATTGGTGGCATTAAGTTTATAGGAATACAAATGAAAATGCCTGTAATTATTGCACTTCATATTACTGCATTATTTTAAAATAAGTATTTGTATAAAATTAACTTAGAATTTAGGAATGCTTCAGAGAAGAACACATTTCTTTGTTAAGTAACAATTTCTCTAAATAGATGGGGAAAACATTCTTCAAATTTTAATTCCACCAGAGAGACAAAAGAAACAGTTTAAATTCTTTAAAAAGTTACTTGAGACAAATGACAAATCATAAAGGCATTTTAAAAGCTGACAAAAAAACAAATTAGTCTGTAAACATTCTGTCTGCTAAACCATTCAGAATATTGAAAATAAACTTCAGTGGCAAATTTCTCATACTCTTCTCTGTTGCCCTAAAATAGAATATACAAACATTTTCTGATATTCTCTATTGGCATTTGCTAAACTGAGATATTTAAAAATGTATTTAGTTTAACAGCACTGGTTATTTTAAACATACTTAACTGTCATTCCTTCATAGCTACGTTAATTTATCTTTACAATTTCATTGGTTTCACAAAGAAATAAGTTGTTCTTTCAACAATGGGAATAGGGCAAAAAATAAATTTAATTACAGATAGATGAAATAAGTACCAGAATTATTAGTGATTTTTTTTTGTCTAAAAGAGATATTTTATTATTCATACAACAGTGTCAAAATTTATGCTGTGAGCACTTACGTGAACTTTCATTTGAGGTTCTTAAGGCCTTCGTATTCTCCTTACCGTCACTTAAACATTCTTTCTCACCACCTAAGCCTAAATATTTGGTTTTGGATACAATGTCAAGTCCCACATTTTTAAAACTCAAACCCTTGGATTGCAAGATGTGAGTAAAATGTTTGGATGAAAGTATTTGCATATTTCAATCCTTAGGTTATTCTGTTAGCTTATCTGAGGTGTGGCTTAATTTATTTTTCATAGTTTTTTTTCTATCTACTTATACTAAATATATCAGTCAGGATGTTATGTTGTGGTCACAAACAACTCCAACTCCCAATGACTCAAAACAGCAAATATTCTCTTTCTTGGTTTTGCTGCTTGTTCATCAGTGGTTGGCAGAAGGGTCTCTGCTTTTCGTAGGCAGTGCAAACAGCCAACATTCTGACCATGTTCAATCACTCTGCTGGAGGTAAACGAGAACGCTGATGGGTTTCAAGCTGGTAATTAAATGGTCCGTCTCTCCAATGACATATTGCTTTCTGCTTACAACTGGCTGCTCAGAATCAGTCGCACAGCTCAAGGACCCAGGAAGTGCAATCTTACATGGTCCAGAGGGAATATAATCAGAAATATTTGGTAAACAATTCTAATGAACACAGCCATTTTAGTCTTCTGCCTTCTTTCAAATAAAAAAGGAAAAAGAAAAAAAGACAACTGCCTGTTAGCCTACATTTAATAGAAAAATTAAAGAGATCCAATTTCTTCACAGACAAAAAAATTATATCATTTAAGATCCCACATGTATAAGAGCATAGCTGCAACCACAGTTTTACAGCTGCAGCCACGTTTCAGAAATCATCAAGTTTAGTCCCTTGTTTAATTGGGAATTGAGTCTCAGAGTTTTAGAGAGCTAAACATAAATTATTTTACAATCAAATTGGCAAAACAGTGTACTGGGTGAAGAAGTGATACAATGATGAGACACTGATCCTGATCTGAAGAGTTTTTGAAAAGTATTTATAACTCACACAGCTAGATAACACAGAGCAAAGAATTCAAATCTAACATTCTTCACTTCTGATTATATAATCTTTTGGAAACATCATCATACCATTGGCCTTTTAAAATATCTTTATTATTATTATCCAATCAATTAAAATTATATAAATATTGTGATATTTTAAAGTGGGTTAGGCAATTACTTTATTAGCTCAAAAATTTTTGTGAAATGTACAATCTATTCTCCGTATTTTTGAAAATAAACCATTCAAGAATATGTATGAATAAAAATCTATGACAAAAAGTTATGATAAATCATCATTTGACTACAGGCCCTAAAAAGGCATGGACCACTGGACCATCTGGATCACTAACACTACACTATTAGAAGAATAAAATAAGTATGCATAATTAAACTGTTAAAATAAGTGATACAAAGACAATTTTAAAAGCAGCCAGAGGAAAAAAATATAGAAAAGTCCAGAGGAATGCAGATAAGAATGCCAGCAGGTTTCTTTTTCCACTATTCTTTTTTGATGAGGAATATTTTCCATGAGCTAATATCTGTGCCAATCTTCCTCTATTTGGGGATGTCACCACATGTGGTGATTTGGCATGTGGGATGTCACCACAGTGTGGCTTGATGAGCAGTGTGTAGGTCTGTGCCCAGAATCTGAACCCTTGAACCCTGGGCCACCGAAGTAGAGTGCACAAACCAAACCACTACACCACTGGGCCAGCTCCTGACAGTAAATTTCTTGTTAGAAATAATGTAAGACAGTGAGGTAGTGGGAGCAACATCTGTAAGTACAGAAAAGAAAAATCAAAAAAAAACTAAAAGCAACCAAGTTTTCTTTAGTTAATTAAAATATATTTGAAAAATGAAGGCAAAATAAAAAATTATTCAGACATACAAATATTGAATGTGCTCATTTATCAGAAGATCTGCACAAAAATAAATGTTACAGAAAATCCTTCAGAAAATTATACCAAATGGAAATCTATATCTAGACAAAAAAATAAAAAGCAACAGAAAAGGTAATTATGTGGCAAACGATAAAATAACTATTTTTTGTTACTTAAATCATTTATAAAGATAACTGATTAATGTGTAGCAAAAAAGATAGCAACGTATTTTGAGATTTATGACATAAATTGAAGCAAAATGTATGGAAACAATAGCCTAAAGGCCAGAAGTGGAGAAATCGATGTACGCTATTGTAAGGTTCTTATATTATAAAGGAAGTCATACAATATTACTTAAATGTACAACATATAAGTTAATGTCTATGAAACCTAATGCAACCACAAAAATAACACAATAAAAAGTTATGTCTGCTATACCTCCCTAAGAAGATTAAATGGAATGATTAAATATGTGAGTAGTCCAAAAGAAGGTAGAGACAGAGGAAGGGAGACTAAGACTAAAGGGTACAAATGGAAAAGCAATAGTAAAATGATATATTTGAGCTAACCATATCAATAATCACATTGAATGTAAATGGTCTAAACATACACATAAAAAGAAGAGATTGTCAATTCATCAGATTGCCATCTGCTGCCTCCAACAAACTCATTTTTAATATAAAGATGCAAATAAGTTTAAACGTAAATGTATAGAAGATTCTGCATGCTAACACTAATAAAAAGAAAGCTATATTGGCTTTATTAATAGCCAGCAAAATAGTTTTCAAAGCAAAAAAATATTACCAGGATATAAAACTTCATTTCACAATAAAGAGATCAACTTATTAAGAGAACACAACAGCACAAAATGTTTAAGCACCTAATGAGAGTTTCAAACATATGAAGCAAAAGTTGACAGAACTGTAAGGAGATAGAGATAATTCCACAATTACAGTAAGACATTTACTCTGAATTAATTTTACTTGTCCTTTTCCCCTTTTTCTTTTCTTTTTTTTTTTTTTTTCTGTGGTGAGGAAGATTGTCCCGGAGCTAACATTGTGCTAACCTCCTCTATTTTGTATGTGAGATGCCACCACAGCATGGCCGGACGAGGGTGTGTAGGTCTGTGTCCAGGACCTGAACCCACAAACCCCAGGTGGCTGAAGCAGAGCACGTGAACTTAACCACTATGCCACTGGGCTGGCCTCGCCTTTTACACTTTATTACGGTAATAGCTTAGATTATTGACTTGAGGACTTTTTTCTTTCTTTTTACAACCATTGATCGATAGAAGACTAGAATGATTTCATCCTAAGAATTACTATAAATATATCAAAATTTTTTAAGTATTTATTTTTGTTCATTTCAAAATATTTTGAATATCCCTTGAAACTTCCTTTTGACATGTTGATTACTTAAAAATATGTTTTTAATTTCGAAGTGGTGATTGTCTTATTTTTCTGTAACTAAGTTTTGATATAATTGTTTTAAGGTCAGAGAATATGCTTTGTAAGATTTCAGTCTTTTAATTTGTAATATTTGTTTTATGACCCAGGATATGGTGTATCTTGATGAATGTTTCTTGCATACTTGAGAAGAATATTATTCTGCTGTTGTTGAATGGAGTGTTTTCTTTGTTTTTGTTTTTCCTTGCTTCCCCTTTTCTGCATTCTTTCGTTTATTTATACATTTATTCATATTCCATTTCAATGTATCCATTGTGATTTTGATGATATCTTTGCATAATATTTTAGTGTTTGCTTTAGAGATTAAAAACACATACTTTATTTTTCCAGTGTATTTATAATTAATATTTTACCACTTCACTTTTAATATAGAAATCTTATTACTATATAGTCCCTTTACACTCTCTCTTTTAAGCTACAGTTGTCTTATATATCTACGTACATCGAAAATCACACCAGAAAATATATTTTTGCTTTCAACTGTTAAACATGTTTTAAAAAAACTCAAGATCTCAGCATTATTTCAGTGCTATTTTGAATTCTCATGTCGTTCTGTACTCCATCTATTGCTATTTTTTTTTAGTATCCTCAATTAGCTTGGCCGTCCATCTGTCCGGATTTTGTAGTTGAGTTCAACGGGATGAGAGTGAAATGTGTTTATTCCATCTCGCCTAGAAATCGGAATGCTGTCGGTAGACTCTTACTTACCAGTGTAATATATTTCTTGGCTCTAGGGATATTCAGACTTTCTGTTTCATTTTGTGATGTTATCAGTTGGATTTTCAAGAAAATTTTATATTTTGTCTGTGTCAAACTGTTGGCATGATGATGTTTGTAATATCCCTTCATTATGATTCAAATGTCTGTTGGAAGTTTAATGATATCCACTCTTTCATAACTGATAGTGGTAATTGGTGGTTTCTCTCTCTTTTGTTTTTCCTTAGAAATACTTGCCAGAAATTTAGAAATTTTATTAATGCATTCAAAATACTAAATTTTGAACTTATAATTTTTTCTCTTTTTGACAGTCGTTGATTTATTTTCTTTTTTATACTTATTTTACTTAGATGATTAATTTGAAAATTTTTCTTGCTTGATTTAAACATTTAAAGCTGTACATTTACCTGTAAGGGCTGCATTATATGTACAGCATATAAAAAAGCTGTGGGATGTATTTTAATTATTATTGTATTTGAAAATTTTCTAGTTTCTCTAGCTTAACATTTGACCTGTGGGTTATTCATAAATGTGTTATTCAATTTCTAAATATTTGTATATTTTATGGATATATTTTTTTATTGATTTTTAATTTAATTCAAGTTTGGTCAGAGAATATACTCAGTATTAATTCTATCCGTTGAAATTTAATGAGAGTTGTTTATGCAATAGTGCATGATCTATTTGGGTAAACATTTCACATGAAATTGAAAAAAAGCTTATCATGCAATTATTAAATGTAGTGTTCAGTAAATGTAAATAAATATAAATTAAGACAACTTATGTATAATTTTGTTTAAATCTCCTGTATCCTAATTGAATCTTTTGGCTCTCTTTAAACAATTACTGAAAGAGGACTGTTAAAAGTCTCCAAAATCTTCATTTATTTAAAGCCACTCCTTCAAAAAGTAAAATTTCATCTTAGTATTTAAAGTCACCAAGTTGAGAGGATTCAAAATTAAGTGAATTTATGTCTTACTTCTTCCTTTTAAAGTAATACGAAGAAAGGAAAGAAACATTTTCCATTATATGATTTTACTCATACATATTAATATTGATTAATATGTTTGTTGATAGGTTTGTTCAAGAAAGGTTAACATCTGCAACGATATTACCCATCGTACCTTTGCTGATGAAATAATCTAAAGAATGGAGTGAGAGTATGCGCTTAAAGATTCCTCAGTTATATTAACATATTTCAGATTAAAAAAGATACATATATATATATACATCATGTGAAACATATAAAACTTGGAACATTTTTCGTATAATGCTAAATGTGTTAAAATGTGATTCTGTAGTAATGATAATAAACAGGCAGGGAGTTATATTTTGAGCTCCCTTTAGGGCCCACATTCTAAATGGTTATGATTTTGTGCCATTTTATAATAATCCTGATAATTCTCTGAAATGGCAATAAAGAAAGAGAGAGCCGACTCAGAGGCAGTCGGTTTCATTAGGATGTATGTGGGAGGGAAACCAGTTCAAAATCCTACAATTTGTTTAACCTCATAGCTACAGCAAAAATGGCATTTTTTTTGTACATCTGACCACCTTTTGATACATTTACATGTGCTAGTGTCAGCACCTTGGACAGACCCCAAATTAATTAATTAAGTAAATAATTTATTGCCTCTTAGCTTATCACAAGCTTTATAAAATGGCTTTACTGATAGATGACAGTTCATTTTAGTTGAATTCTGTGAAGTCTTTTGAAAATAGATTTCCTAAACAAGATAATCAGGACAGCTAAATATAGTTAGTGAACCAATTTTTAAAAAAAATTTCTCAAAGGAACCACTTATGTTCAGAAAGAAGAGGAAATTTCTTTATTTTCTTTTAAATTTTTGTCACTGTAAGATTTCTTGCAAAACCATTTTGGTTCAGCTAACATTCTCTCAACCCCATTCTCAATAGTAGCAGAATAAAATGTCAACTTGGCATCTGGCTAGTGACAAGCATATTATAGAACATATCTGTGTAAGTCATTTCCAAGCACCAATTTACATAGTAATTGTTTTAATGTCAGCATATTCAATTTTCAATGGCTGGTTTCAGTCACACTGTTTTTCTGTTCTAATCATGCCATGTCAGTTGGGTTTGATAAAGCAGCAATAACTGGTGATTTATTTTGCCTTTGACAGGCCGGGAAAATCAGTTTGGACTGTCAAGTGTATGACAGTATGTTTGAGTAAGTGTGGACGGTCATCATTATTTATTTATTTCATCACCTAATACATAGAAACTTATTTTTTAAATTAATATTTTATATGGTAATATGATTAACACTTTAATGTAGTGTGATATGTTGTCTGTAGCAATGAACAAAAGAGTTTGTTGTGTTCACCCAGCTGAGTGTGCACTGTGGCATTGTGGTAGAAAGGTAGTGAACACAGAGAGAACAGCAAAAGAGGAACTCAGAGATAGGCAGGGATAAGAATATGAAGGTCAATGTTGATATTTTCTAAGCTATTTTTTTGGGTATAAGAGGGAGTCTTTTAAGTATTTTAGACAGGGGGATGTAGGTTTTGCCATAGTTCTTAAGGCTCATGATTGCTCACTCTACTCAATGTATTGCACAGGAGCAAGAGGGAGTGTGTGAGGTCCAATTCTGAGGTTATTCTAGAATTCCAATGAAGAGATGATAGTGGATATAGTTGAGACTAGGGGAAGTGTATGCGTTCGAGACACATGTTGTCACTACATTTCAGAGAGAATTAATAGGCCTTGGGGAATGAGATCAGCAAGGAGAGAGGAAATAGAATGAAGAAACTAGTGGTCAGCACTGAGCATCAGTGAGCTTTAATAGCCAGCTATCGGATGAAGAGGAACTACTAACGAGTTGAACGGAAGTTGAGGAAATCAGTATCTATATGGAACTTGGGGCTGATAGCTAGAAGGAAAAGTGAGTAAAGTGGTCATTTTACAGATGTGGCCGTATCAATGTTTTTTATTATACACGATTAAACTTAAGCCAGAATAATAAGCAAAATATAAAAATACATTAATAACTAAATTCTCCACTTCTGTAGAGAATGCCAAACAATTCCTTCCAGAACAGGAATTCAAGATTTTTAAGAGAATTTTATTAGGAAATAAAATAGTGTTCATGGCATTGAGATACTTGAATCTCACACTTTGCAAATAATAAACACATCAGTACATACCAGTTACAAAACCTAGAGATCAATACTTATTGCGTTGACTCAGATGATAAAATCCATCAGAAGAATTAATTGCTTGATTTGGTAAAAATAAAGAAGTAAAATAAAATTATTCGATTCGGAGAAAAATGAAAGTGATTTACTTTTTTAAACAGCTTTATTGAGATATAATTCACATACTATACAATTCATCTGCTGTGCCATTAAAAGCACATGATTCAATGGTTTTTAGTGTATTCATAGTCGTGTGCAACCATCAGCACAATGTATTTAAGAATACATTCATCAACTTAAAAAGAAATCCCATACTCTTAGTTATAACTCTCCTGCCCCTTCTCCCCTCACAGCCCTAAACTAACCTCTATCTACTTTCTTTCTTTTTTTTTTTTTGAGGAAGATTAGCCCTGAGCTAACTGCTGCCGGTCCTCCTCTTTTTGCTGAGGAAGACTGGCCCTCAGCTAACATCCTGCCCATCTTCCCCTACTTTATATATGGGACGCCTACCACAGCATGGCTTTTTGCCAAGTGGTGCCATGCCCGCACCCGGGATCCGAATTGGCGAACCCCTGGCCGCCGAGAAGCAGAACTTGCGAACTTAACCGCTCAGCCACCGGGCAGCCCCTCTATCTACTTTCTTTTTCAACAGACTTCTGTATTCTGGACATTTGTATAAATAGAATTGTATATTATACGGAATTTTGTGTCTGTTTTTTTCATTTAGCATAGTGTTTTCAAGGTTAATCCAAGATGCAGCATTTGTAAGTATTTTTATGCTTTTTATGACTGAATAATCTTCCATTGTCTGGATATAGCACATTTTGTTGATACGTTCATCCACCAGTGGACATTGGGTTGTTTCCATCTTTTGGCTATTATGAATAATGCTGCTGGAAACATTCATGTATAAGTTTTGTGTGGACATACGTTTTTATTTCTCTTGGATGTATACCTAGAAGTAGAATTGCTAGGTTGTGTGGTAACTTTCTTTTTAGTTGTTTGAGGAACTGCCAGACTATCTTCCAAAAGATCCACACCATTTTACATTCCCAACAGCAATGATGAAAATTCCAGTTTCTCCATGGCCTCGTTAACATTCATTACCTGACATTTTGGCTCTAGTTGTTGTAGTTGGTATGAAGTACTATCTCATTTTGCTTTTGATTTGTATTTTCTTGGTGACTAATGATGTTGAATATCTTTTCCTGAATTTATTGCCCATTTGTATATCTTCTTTGAAGAAATGACTATTCAGATCATTTGCCCATATTTTCACTGGGCTATTTATCTTTTTATTATTGAATTGTAAGGCTTCTTTATATATCTTAGATACAACTTTCTTATCAGATATATGATTTGCAAATGTTTTCTCCAGTTCTGTGGGTTGTCATTTTGCCTTCCTGATGGTGTCCTTTGAAGCATAAAAGGTTTTAATTTTGGTGAAGTCTGATGTGTTTTTGCCTTTGTTGCTTGTGCTTTTGGTATTATGCCTAAGAAGACTTTGTTAAATCAAAGATCATAAAAATTTACTTCCATGTTTTCTTCTTTTAGTACTTATTTTGAGATCTTTGATACATTTTGTGCTGATTTTTATGTATTCTGAGGTAAAGATCAAACATCATTTTTTACATATGGCTATCTACTTGTCCCAGTACCATATGTTTAAAGGACTATGCTTTCCATCTTGAATGGTTTTGGCACCATTGTCAAAAAAATCAATTGATCATGAATGTATAGAATTATTTCTGGACTCTCTATTATATTCTGTTGATCTATATATCTATCCATTTACCAGTACTACACTACCTTGGAGATTACTGTTACTTCGTGATAAATGTGAAACCAGGAAGTGTGTGTCTTCCTATTTTGTTGCTGTTCTTCAAGATTGTTTTGGCTCTTCTGGGTCCCTTGTAATTCCATATAAATTTGAGAATCAGCTTATCAATTTCTACAAAGAAGTCAGCTGAGATTCTGATCAGGTTTTCTTTGAATCTGTAGATCAGCTTGGAGTGTTTCACCACCCTAACAATATTGAAAATCTCCTGACCCACAAATATAGGATGTTTTTCCATTTCTTCAATTTCTTTCAACAGTGTCTTGTACTTTTCAAAGTATAAGTATTACATTGCTTTTTTCAATTTATTCGTAAGAAATTTATTCATTTTGATTTAATGGTGAATGGAATTGTTCTCAATTTCATTTTCAGATAATTTACTGCAAGTGTATAAAAACAAAATGATTTTTGCATATTTATCTTATACCTTGCCTCCTTGCTGAAATTGATTATTAGTTCTAATAGTTTTTTAGAGAATTCCTTGGGGTTTTCTATATGTAAAATTATCTCATTTGCCAATAGAGACAGTTTTAATTCTTCCTCTGCAATTTAGATGCCTTTTATTTCTTTTGCCTCCCTAATTGCCTGAGCTAGAATCTACAGTTCAATGCTGAATAGCAGTGCTGAGAGTAGACGTCCTATTTACCTCACGATCTTAGGGGAAATGCAACCAGTCTTTCACTATTAAACATGATGTTAGCTGTTCAAAATGGCAAATTTTCGTACTTTTTTAAATAAATAAACTAAATGTTCATCTCTACCTCTTTTTTCAGTAAGCTTCTGTGGGTGGGAATAAAATGAAGAAAGAGCACATTCAGAATTCCTGTTGTTAGATTAATCTTACAGAACAAGGTGCGTAATTACATCAAATTTCCATTTTCTTCTCTTTCTGGAATTAAACTTGTGAATCTATTTCTCAAACTTATGCTAACCTTCAGTTTTATTTGTTTGATCCTTATCATATTCTAAGGTTACAAAGGATACACTTTGAAATTCAATGGACATAATTTTGAAGCAGCTGTAAGTTTATTTTTAGAAGGTTTTTCTTTTGTCATTTCTTTTTTCACCTTGCATAACTTTCACATCGCCACTCTTAGACCTCAGTGCTCTTGTGCTCATCCTCAATCCACCTTTCAAAGACTCTGCTTCGTGATCTCTGAGTCACTCCAAAGGATAAATGTTTGACAACTCTTGAACAGTTATGTGTCCTAGAAGGATTTTCATTTCAACAGGGACATATCTTTTAGTTACAGTGATAAAAACTCTTTCTTATCTCTCAGACTTTCTTCAATAAGTGAGATATGTGTGTAAGTTTTTAGTTTTGTTTTTTTAAATGACTCTTAGAAACATAGTACTGTATCAATGTCTATACTCATTTACGTAAACTGGCTCACAAAAATATTGGAGTACTCACCTGACCAATGGTTTTGAAGGAGTATTTCCTATCTGATGTTCCTGATCATCCCTTCCCCAATCTGCTGCTCGTGATTTAACTACTTTTCTTTTTTTCAGTCAATCTAAATAAGATATACCCTAGGCTGGAAGAGCATTGGATTCAAAGGATGCATTTCCCACCTCCTTCTGTGGCAATATTCACACTTGATTGGAGTGCTGGAATAGTGATTTTAGCTTAATTTGCTTCAGCATTCATTTGTAACTTGTTGAAAGAAGGTGCTTAATCAACTTCACAAGTAAATCATAATAAAAACATAAAAGAAGCCAGTGCCTCTCAAAGTTTTACATAGCTTTTGAAATTGAGAAGTAAAAGAATTTTATCCTTGCATGTTTTTGGATGGTTAAACTCAGACATTTCTATGGGTGAGTTCTAGTATTCAATAGACAAGAGTCAAAACAGTTAAATCACACTTTCTTGGACACATATAATTAGTTTTCCTAAGAAATTGACTTACAAAATTTCTTTTTACGATTTAAATTTTAGAATTGTAGTTCACTAGATCTCCTTATTTTTATATCTTCATGATATAACTGGAAAAGAAGGGAACCAGAAGGATTATTGTCATCAGAAGGAAAAGAAATAACTGAATAGATCATGCTACAGCTGATTTGGTAAACCTGGTTTCAACTTTAATAATCTTAATACATGGTGAGAGGCATGAAGAAAGAATTCCCACTTAATGAAGTGGGTAAATAGAAATTCAAAACGACAAATTGACTTATGCAGCACTACAGTGCAAGCCATGGATGTCAACTTTTCCAGAACTATTATTCAACATAATTTCTAGAAGGCAGGAATGTTTAGACTGTAAGGCACTAAAAAATTTTAAAAAATGAGAAATTTCTCAAAAAATTGGGAAGCTGATGTTTCTCCTCAAATGCAAAGCGGATATTACGCACTATTCATTTAGGAAGGAGACTTCCCTTTCCTCTCGATAGATGTTCCTATGTAGAGGGACAACAATTAGATTAATACTCCTAGTCTCTCTCCATCTTCTCATGCATTCTTTCCAGGAGAAAGTAAGACACACAATTGATGAGTTTGAGTTGTGGAGCTTCCCACGCTTGGCTCAGCTCCTCCTTCATTTTTTTGCTTTGGGATCTGCTTGTCTTCAGAGAGCAGACAACTAACTGTCCTTCATGCCTTACGTTATATAATCATCCCTGTGCTGTCCAGCAATGTCTATGAAGGCTAGATGCACCTCATTCTGGAGTTCAGTATTGGGAATCACACGTGGCCCACATCCAAACTATGTCCACCAATATAATCTTATCAATAAAAAGAGTAATATTTTAATTCCAAACCATTTCTGGGACTATCTCTCATTTGGCCCTGAAATTGTACAGGGAGCAAAGTTGTGATGTATTAATCTGACATGACTGCAACACTGCTGGAATCAATTATATAATCCAAGAGGCTGTAAAACGCTCCTCCTATATTTTCTCAAGAGATATCATAGACTTTTCTCTCAATCTTCAATATCTTATTTATTGTCAAAGTTGTGAAGCTAAAACTATCCTTATCTTGGAAATATAATGAAATGTAAGGAAAAAGCTAAGTGAAAAGGAAAATCCACAATTCAGAGTAGAGTTATTTTAATTGAAAAATATGCCAGCTACTCACTTACCTTCTAAATGCATCTTAATGTTAACATGCATGAGTATATATCTGTGTAAATGTGTATTCTATTACAGCAAAAAAAATGAACCTGTATCAATGATGCATTTACCTGAATCCTCTGCAAAGCATACTTCAGCTCTCCTATTATACATGACTCATATGTCCTAATCTCACGCATTTCTTCTTTTCATAGATGCAACTTTAACTTACACATGAATTGTACCATTTTGGGGGAGTATTTGTGGTAACTGCTGATGAATTTGTTTTTATTTGGGAGTAATACTTGCTCAAATATTTTTCAATCTCATCTTGCTAACAATATATTCATTCATAAGTTTATCAGTTTCTTTTCTATGCAGGCCATCCATCCTTCCATGGTTTTCTATTTCCATATTTTATATGTATTCTGTATTCTACATATATGTTTCATATTTCCTATTTTGAACTGGAAGTCAAAATAAGATGTCCTATAGCATACAAAGATGTGGCATCCAAAACGGGTAACTGAATACAAAGAAAATGCACAATCAATATGCAGGTGGGGAAAAATTGAAGTGTGGTAAAATGAAGCCAGGCCAGCAAGATATCCACTGACTGGACATTTTTCATGCAGAAGCTTTCTGAGTAAAATTCTTATCAACACTGCATTAAATAAAATATAAAGATAATATGTTCTAAGGACAGTTCTCAGGTTATACCCAGGTACTATGGATTCGGACACAATTAGGCAACAACTGAAGAAGGGAGTATTTAAAGTACACAGATATGTCTTCAAAAAAGTAAAACATAAATGAAAAAGCTTGGAAATTATTCTTAGGATATAAGCAAGAATGATTAAATTATTCCACATATGTCAATTGACTTTCCTTTATCTATGGCTCCTACTTAATGGGAATCTATTACTGACTCCACAAAATAATAAAGCCAAAAGAAAGCAGTTCATTTTTATGCTAGTGAAGAAGAAGGGAGTAGGACAAGCAAAAGAAACATGCTTTCTGAGTTGAGATTTCTGAAATAATTCCTGTTCTGAAAATTCTTCACAGTGAACTAAAATGTGCACTAAGCACATCAAAACACCTAGAACCATGACTTTCTTTGACTACGTGTGAGAATATGAATGGGTAGAGAGCACTTGCATACTCAGAGAGAGTGATCAGAAGAGACTGCAGAAGAGTAGAGGAAGAACTACGCTTCTGTGTTTTGTAATAAAGATCGAGTTAAGCAAAATTGCAAGACAGTATTCCCCAATATTTCCCATAACAAAATCTCAGAGCAAAGAAATATAAACTCTTCTCTCCTATCATTCTGAGCCTGTAGTTTGAATTAGCTGACTGCAAATGCAAGGTTTCTTAGAACTCTTATGTCTGATTATCAAAGTCACACCGATTTTGCATTCTCATCTATAGATTCTGTCAAAATAAACAAGCTATGGTCAATGATCTGCAGCCTAGTTCAACTGATAACACTGGAGTGTGTGTCGAGTTGCTTTTATACTTTCAAGGACCACTTACACAGAACTTCATACTCTTGTAGTTACCTGTGTGTGCATTTTGAGAAGCACAAATGAGGTCAAAAGCACAGGACTTTTAAACAGTGGGATCCTTGTAAGGCTTTCTTGGGCTCTTGGTTCCCCTCAGGTAGGACCTCGACAACATCAGAGGCAACAATGGATCTCCGTTCCTGCAACTCTGAGAGTCAGACACTAGACCAACCAGGGTAATCTACCATTCCTGGTTGTCTCACACTTAGCACTTTGCTGTCATGCGCCTCCAACCCTTGTTAAGGTTTTGTCATTTTTGGTATCATTTTACTACGCAACTGTTTGTCTTATTAGTTATCAAGCCTCAATAAACAAGTAAGAACATGATCACAGACCATATTTTAGCCACATTTTTCTTTCCTAACATTTAAAATAATGCCCTCTCAGTCTGTAAACTCAGTAACTCTAATAAAAATTTCAAAATATTTTTCTTTCCATTCTTCCATTTTCTTTTCCATTATTGCCTAAGAACATCTTTTTTCAAAAGGAGGTAGTTACACTAAAAATACGCTGTCTGAGAAGAATGGGAACATCAGCCTTCTTTTGACTTCAGTGAGTTTCTACACCATTTCCATCTGTAATTATTTCCACTTGAATACACATTAAAAGATTGGACGTGTGGGGGTGGGGGAGGAGGTGGATGGAAATGATTCTCTGAGCACATTTATTATGCCAACAGTGCAATTTAATGCATCTTTGATGGTGTGCAATTAAGTATTAAAATTTCTCATAACTAAAAATGTTCTCGGTCAGTGGGAATTACTGTAGATAATTTCAGGTAACTTGGGAATAATTTGGCTAGCTAGAAGGCCTAGACCAATACATAAAGCATTCAGTTTAGGGAAAAATTGATTTGTTCTTCACATTAATCCTCTGCTTAACTATATTGGGAAATGCAAATTCACATAAAACCTGAGGAGGAAGCAATAATTCTTTTATATTTTAAAATAACGTTATAAATACACAATATGGCAACTAAAGAATGGTCCCCAAACTGCAATTTACTGACTTTTTTCCTAAAGGGTTAATTATTTTTGCACAAAATTAAGAGTTTTATTTACTGTACATTACTGGTTTAATTTAGATTCCTAGTCCTAATTTCAACAGTTGCCCTTATTTTATTTTCTTTCTCTCACACAATTGTTTCCAAAGGGAGATTGAGGTGGGGGGAGCGGTGAACATATTAGTATAGTTGGATAGATTATCAAATATCCATGACAATTCCACAACTTTAAATTCTGATCACATTCTCTGTTCTTGACATACTTTGTGCATTGCATATGCTGACAAGCAGACCATAACAAACTAGAAAAAAAGTACATGAAGCAATGTTAGGAGTAGATAGAGGTGGACATAGAGAAGATGAATTGCAGGTAAATATATGCAATATTATCCTTATTTCCATTTATACTATACTATGTGGGTATGATTCAGTAAAAACTGAACTCACTGGTAATTGACAAGCCACAAGCAATTCATGAAGTGTCAGAACTTGAGCAACCAACCATTGCCTTTGGAGTATGGCTGCATTCATTTCAGGCATTCTTTATGGAAGATGTAAAAACAAGGGCACTGAATATGGCTGGTGTGAGAATGAGGTCGATAGAAGGTATAAATATATATGGAGACAGTTCTGACAGCACTAACCCTCAGAAAAAAATGTTTGCTTCACAATCTACACGATCAAAAGTAAAAGCATGGATATGAAAAGATTTCATTTTAAATGGAGATAATACAGTCAACTCAATAATGAAAATGTGTATTAAGTTTTAGAGAGTTGGTAGCTATTCTTTTGGAATTTTTAAAGTTATTCTAATTTAAATCAAACATATGTAAAATTATGAAATATAAAAGGTTCTAATGAAATTATTAGAACAAAATTTTTAGTTACGTGTCTCACTGTGATACACATTAAACATAATAAAACAAAACAGACAAACAAAAGAAAACCACACTGCACAAGGAGCTTGCGGGTACTCACTTAGCATGGCGAATATCTGGCAGGGACCTCTCTAGAGCAATATTGTTGCTGACAAAAATGTTGAAACCATTTTCCCTATAAGCTGAGTCATCGTGGTCCTCTTCAGTGAGGGGGTAAGGTTTCCCATGTTCACCTTTCCCTGGCAGGAGAAAAAAATGGGATTATCAACTGTATTAAAACCAGTTCATCTGGTAGATAATAAGTCTTGAAGATCTTTCTCTTTAGTTACCTGTTACTATACTCCACAGAAGACTTACTGGTAAGACTTTATTATATCATATTATATTATTTTATTTAAGATTCATGATAAAAAGCAAACAACATAGAAGTAGAAAGTGTAATCTCACCTTCCAGAAAGAACCATTATTAAGATTTTAGGTCTGTGTTTCCTAGTATTTGTATGCAGGTTTTAATACACATAGTGTTTTATAATATGATTTTATCCTACATAATAGTATAAACAGCCATCTTTTCATTTACATCCAACAGTTGATACTATTTCATTGAATCCCAATTTACACCATTCCACTGACGATATACTTTTATTTCTAATTTTCCCTATTATAAACAATGTTGAAATGAACATCTTTGCTTATATATTCCTAGTTATGTATTTTTGGAAGTGGGAGGATAATTCCCACAAATGGAAATGCTAGAACATCTTCAGAGTAAGTATGATAGTTTTCATACATCCTCAGAACCATTGGATAATATGTTAAAATTTACTGGGGAAATATATGTTACTCATACTTTAATTTGCCTTCTCTTGATTACTAATGAAATTAACAACTTCATATATATTTATCATTTGTATTTTCTATCTTGTGGAGTGATGGTTCAGAGTTTTTAACAAAAAGAATTTGTGTTTTTTTCCCAAAAAATTTACAAGGCATGCCCCAGTGGCCTAGTGGTTAAGTTTGGTGCACTCTGCTTTGGTGGCCTGGGTTTGGTGCCCAGATGCACACCTACACCACTTGTCTGTCAGCAGCCATGCTCTGGCAGCAGCTCACATACAAAATAGAGGAAAATTGGCAATAGATGTTACCTCAGGATGAATCTTCCTCAGCAAAAATGAGGAAGATTGGCAGTAGATGTTAGCTGAGGGCAAGTCTTCTTCAGCAAAAAAAAAAAAAAAGATATATATATATATAATATATATATTATGTTTATTGAAGCTTTGTTAATTACATATGTTGTAACTATTTTTTAAGTTTATTTTATTTAGATCTAATTTAAGACATCTAGTTTCCAGTTATGCATGCAAGGAGTTTGGAAATTGTCACTCCCTCCTAACAACAAGTAAAAAACTGAACAGACTCAAAAATCAACAACTCTGCCTAGATTTGTAAGAGGGAAAATTACACAGAGCAAACTGCTGTCCCTAAGATTGGAGAGACAGACAGGCGAATATAGGGAGTTGAGGCTTACCAGAGCAGAGACTCACAAGTGGCAATCACCTGGGAACTAGTCCCGGGATAGGGAAAACTGAATGGGATTTGACAAATGGCTGGAAGCTCAGTACAGACAATCCCGAGATTTAAAAACTCTGGGTGTCCCCAGTCAAAGGGACGCTCCAGTAATTTTGTGAGATTTACCTTCAGGAGCTCAATCAGTTTCTCAAAGGAAATAATGGAGAAAAATCCTCTCGTGCTTCCAGCAGGGAGAGGAGAAAGGAACCATTTTCAAATACATCAGAGCATACCGTTCTTTTTAACAAGGTTTCAGGGGAAACTAGTTAACCAGATCCTCACCTGCTGGAATGTTGTCAGAGCCTAACTGACCTGATATCCAACTCCAGCCCACTCTAGCCATCCTGTCCAACCAAATAAGGGAGAAAAAAACCTCAGAAAGTGTTGTGAAGTTCATAGTCCAGAGGTCTAGGCTCACTGAAAGATGGAGACCTAATCGTAAGACTGTGGAACACTTCTCCCCTGATGCCTCAGCACCGTATTATGAAAGGCCTATTTACAGCAGTTCGTTTTACCCAGTACATCGTGTCCAGTTATCAATAAAAAATTACAAGGCATATCAAAAGGCAAAAACACTATTTGAAGAGACAGAGAGCAAGCATAAGAACCAGACATGTCAAGGATGTTGGAATTATCTGACAGGGAATTTAAAAGAACTATGATTAGGGGCTGGACCCATGGTGCAGTGGTTAAGTTTGCACATTCCACTTTGGAGGCCCAGGTTCATAAGTTCAGACCTATGCCACTTGTCAGCCGTGCTGTGACGGCAACCCACATATAAAGTGGAGAAAGATCAGCATAGGTGTTAGCTCAGAGCTAATCTTCCTCAGTAAAACAAAACAGAACACAAAAGCTATGATTAATATGCTAAGTGTTCTCATGGATAAAGTAAACAGCATGAAAGAACAGATGGGCATTGTAAACAAGAGAGATGGAAATTCTAAGAAGGAATAAAAAATAAATGTCATCAATAAAAAATGTTGTAACAAAAACAAAGAATGCCTTTAATGGATTTACTAGTAGACTAGACACAGCTGAGGAAAGAATCTCTGAGCTTGAGGATATGTTAATAGAAGCCTCCAAAACCAAAAAGAAAACAGAATAAAGACCAAAAAAAGCAGAATGGAACATCCAAGGACCATAGGACAACTACTGTAGAGAATCAGAATTGGTCACGCCAAAATGTGTCTCTTTGGCTTTATCATTTTTAGGAACAAAAGACTTTGAAAGAAACTTTGACCTTCCCCCTAACTGCCCAAAAGAATTTTAGATAGAAGGCCTCTTCCAGGTAAGAGCTAATACTGTAAGATAAATATAGTATAATGTAAAATATGTGTAACAGACAAAAAGTCACCAGAAAGCTCATTTTTATCAAATTTCTGTCTCTTGGGTCACATTGTGTATAGATGGTCCAATAAAACTTATTTATCAAACATTTGCATTTCCATTTCTGTGTAAATTGCCTTGCTCCCCTTTGAAGCCCCAAACCACTACCCCCAACATCCTCCTTTGTCTTTAGCTGAAGACGGTCTTTAAGGTGGTGGCTTTGGCCATTATGGTGAGTTACTCACTTTTCCTGGCTTTCTCCCATGTATACATGTTATTAAACTTTACTGTATCTTCTCCTGTTATTCTGTCTCATGTTAATTTAATTCTTAGACCAGCTGGAAGGACTTAGAGGGTAGAGGAATTGTCTTCCTCCCCTACACTACAAAAGGTGTAACATACACGTAATGGGAATAACAGAACACATAATGGGAATGGGAAGAAAGAAAGAAAGGAACAGAAATATTGGAAACAACAGTGACTGAGAATTTCCTCAAATTAATGTCAGACATCAAACCACAGATCCAAGAAACTTAGAGAACACCGTGCAGGATAAATACCCTCCAAAAGCCCCCAAACCTGCACTTTGGCATATTATTTTCAAATTACAGAAAATCAAAGATAAAGAAAAAATCCTGAAATAAACCAGAGGAAAAGACAGCCTACCTATGGAAGAACAAAGATAAGAATTACGTCTAACCTCTTAAAACCATGCAAGCAAGATGAGATGAAGTGAAGTATTTAATGACTTAAGATAAAAAACCCACCAACCTAGAATTCTGTACCCTGTGAAATTTTCTTCAAAAGTAAAGGAGAAATAAAGACTTTCTCAGAAAAAAAAATTGAGGGAATTCGTTGCCTCTAGACCTGCCTTACAAGACATGTTAAAAGAAGTACTTTAGAGAGAAGGACAATGATATACGTCAGAAACTTGGATCTACATAAAGAAAGAAAAAGCATCAAAGAAGGAATGAGGGAAGGTAAAATAAAAACTAAAACTTTTTATTTTTCTTATTTCTTATAAGCTTGTTCAAAACATACCAACAGTGTATTAAACTATGTATGCTTATGTATATATATCATATATATATATAAGTACATTTATGTATATTAGATAAAAGTGAAATGAATGGCAACAATAATACAAGGGATGGGAAGAAGGAATTAGGACTATTTTGTTATTATAAGTTACTCACACTATCTGTGAAGTGGTGTAATGTTATTTGAAAGTGGACTTGGATAAGTGGTAAATGTATATTGCAAATTCTAAGGCAACCCCTAAAAAAATTTAAAAAGACGTACAATGGATATGCTAACAAAGGAGAGAAAATGGAACCACATAAAATGTTCACTTAAAACTACAAAGGAGGGGCCAGCCTGGTGGCACAGTGGTTAAATTCACACACTCAGCTCTGGTGGCCCAGAATTTGCTGGTTTGGATCCTGGGCGCAGACCCACACACCATTCATCAAGCCACACTCTGACAGTGTCCTACATACAAAATAGAGGAAGACTGGTACAGATTTTAGCTAAGCAACAATCTTCCTCACCAAAAAAAAAAAAAAAACCCACACAAGACAGGAAAGAAGTGGAAGACAAAAATGGAACAAGGACAACAAAGAGAAAACAGTAATAATTATGGTAGATATTAGTCCAACTATATCAATAATCACTTTGAACATCATCGGTCTAAATGTGGCAATTAAAACAGATTGTCAGGTTGGATCAAAATAAATACAATTTAAGATTTTTTTCCATCCAGATGATCTTATTTTTCCTTTCATAGTTTCTTATTTACATGCTATCTTTATAAATAAGTCCCTTCTTGTTCCAATGTTATTCTTAAAATTCATTCATGAAATCAGTTTTACTAACATTTTATTTTTGTTCTATCCATGACAATTTTTGAACCATCTGTAACTTGTTTTTGTATGAGCAAGGAGGAACGTATCACATTTATTTTTCCAAAAATGGTTAAATAGTTGGAGGAATGGCATTTAATGAACAAATTGTCATTTCCTGTCCTGCTTTACTATACTACATACAAAATTTTGCACATTTTCTTGTGCATATGTTGGAATTTCCATAATGTTCCTCTTTTCTGTCAATTCTGACATTGGAACCCTGTGGTAGTAACACATTTTAATGTGTGGCAGAGCCATTTCTCATTCACATATTCTTTTTCAGACTAATATCACATGTTTAGTTTTTCTATGTGAACTTTAGACATTTTACTATTTAATAAGAATGGCCATTTTGGATTTTGTTTTGAGATTATATTGAATTTATTAGTTCATCCTTGGAGAAGTGCTATTTTTATATATCTTAACAATTTTTCAAGGCTTATTCCATTGGATCTCGGTGGAATTTCACACAATTTTGTTTACTTTAGTCCTATACATTTTTTGTTAAGTTTTTCTAGGGGTGTGTTTTTCTTAGCTGTACTATAAGTAGTCTCCTTTCTTCTATTATGTGTTCTAAGTGGTCCACGCTTAAGCTATTTATTTTTGTACATTTTTTTTTAACCAGTCCCCTATTGAACTCATTTTTTTTTCTAGAAAATGTATGTATTTATCTCAGGTGCTTTCAAGACACATGTTATCTTATTTCAAATAATAATGTTTATTCTTCCCTCTTTTTCTTTTCTTCATGAGTGCCTCTTGCCAGATGTCCTTGCTTCATTCTATAGTTAACAATACATAACATTGGTGTCAACAGGCATTTACTCAGTAATGACTTTAACGCGATTGCTGCTAAACATTATTGCAAATGTACTGAGTACTGGATATGTTTCTGAGTGTGTGTGTGTGTAAGACTGCATGTGTTTCTAACCTATCATGTTAAGAAAGAATTTTTCTAGTGACTTGTAACTAATGGTTGTTTTTCATGAATAGAATATTACAGTTTACCAAATTCTTTTTCAAAATTTTTAGCGATATTTATATTTTTCAATTTATTAACCTTTGATTTTGTAACATATTATTTATTTTTAATCACTTAAATTCATTTTGTTTTGTTAGAAAATGTGGCTTCTATATTAGTAATTCCTCAAATAAAAGTGAAAGCATCTTATGTTTAGCTTCTGGACTCTGCCCTAATGACATTAACCTGAGTAGAGACAACAGCCAAGATCAAACAGCTGGGGATTGATAGAAATTATATGCTCAAGAAGCAGATAGAAAAGCTCTCCAATTTTAAGGGAGAGAAACAAAAATTTTCATGTGTTTCACTTTGAGCATCAAAGAAAGAAAATATTGGATTTTGCCTATCTTCCTGTTTTGATTTGTTAGGAGAAAATACCACTGCCATTTTTCAACCTAAATGGAAGATAAAGGTAAGTGAGAAATTTCATCTGTATAACAGCTAATTATTGAGCATCCATTATGTACAAAGTACTATTTTAATTCATTTTATGTACATTTTTTGATTCAACACTATGAAGTTAACAGTGTTCTATCCATGTTACATGGATAAGGAGAGACTGACATTTTCAAGAAGCATTTCCACAATTTGCAATTAGCCATCAAACCAGGGGATACTTTTAAAAGATCTCAATCTCTCTCTCATGAGTGACCAAACTAGCTAAGAAGGTCTTTTGACCTTATATATTCTCTAGTGTGAACTGGATTATAAGTCCTATTTAATAAGGAAATCATAGTGCATGGTAGTCTTTAATAAGTTTTTATTTTTAAATCTATATGCCCTAAGTGAAATATATGGTCAGCTCTGGTGGTCTAGTGGTTAAGATTCAGTGCTCTCACTGCTGAGGCCCAGGTTCATTTCCCAGTCAGGGAACCACACCACCTGTCTGTTAGTTGTCATACTGTGGCAGCTGTATGTTGTTGTGATGCTGAAAGCTATGCCACCAGCATTTAAAATGCCAGCAGGATCACCCATGGTGGACAGTTTCCAGTGCAGCTTCCAGACTAAGACAAAGTGGGAAGAAAGACCTGGCCACCCAAATCCAAAAGAGCTGGCCATGAAAAACCTATGAATAGCAGTGGAGAACTGTCTGATACAGTGCTGGAAGGTGGGAGGATGGCACAAAAAGACCGAGCAGGGTTCCGCTCTGCTGTACACAGGGTCCCTAGGAGTCAGAATCGACTCAATGGCACTAACAACAAGTGAAATATATACACACAGATTCTTTTCAATAATTTTAGTAAAGATATATTTAATAATGAGCTTTTAGATTCAGCCAGTTTTAAGACTACAAATATAATATTTTAAAGCTAAACATTCATTAAAACACCTGTCAATCAAAGGGAAATCCATTTCCTTTGTACAACAATTGAGTCTTCACATTGATAAATCTCCTGAGATAAGGCTTTTCAAATCAATGTGCAATTCTCTAATGTTATAAAACAAACATTGTGAGTCACCCGTGATGGCATACTAGAAATTTCTTCATTGTTGTTGTTAGAATAGGTTTTAAAATTTTATGTTCTTGTGCACAGAGCCAGCAGCTTTTACTGCAAATGCTGCCAGCTCATCTTAAGTTTTAATATGTAGAGCTTCAGGGTCTATCATATCTCATGTGGTTTGCCATTTCTTTTGTAAAGCAACAGAACAAAACAAAGCGAGAGATTCCAAACAAGCAAAAAAATATACATATATGTTGAACAATGATATTACTCAAAGGTATTTGGAGTGATTATTAGTCTACAGATTTACCTATTTAATAATTTAAAAATTCTAATATACCTTCCTATTATCAATTGCAAATTCAAGTCAGAATCCTTTACTTTAAATATAAGGAATTGTGTGCTATCTGCTATGTGTGAAATAGTATCAAAGGTATGAGCAAGATATTTTAAAGAATCAAAATGTAAAAATAAATACCATATCTAAATGTATATGTATTAAGCAGAAAAATTAAAGGCGTATGGTAGAATTTATTCAAGGCATATTGTAGAAATTAACATGGAAATTAGGCTAATTTTCTCATAGTGCACCTGGTATCTATCCTCCAGATAAAATGAGACTTTATTTAGTCTGGTAGTCTTACAGATAGGTATGACTATCAATTTTTTTTAATGTTTATTGATTATCTACTATATGTACCACTGGGTAGGGAAAGTGAAAATGTGTATACCATGACTCCAGGCCTGAAAAAACTAGAAATATATTCCATTAGGAAGATATGGGGTGCTGTAAACTAAATGCTTGTGTCCCTGCAAGATTCGTATGTTGGAATCCCAACTCCCAATGTCAAAGGCATTTGGACTTTGGGAGGTGATTAGGCCATGATGGGTTAGACTCATGAATGGGAATTAGTGCCATTATAAAAGAGACCCCAGAGATCCTTGCACCATGTGATGAAACAAGGAGAAGGTGGTCATCTATGAACTAGGAAGTGAGCCTCACCAGTCACGAAATCTGCTGATGCCTTGATCTTGGACTTTCCAGCCTCCAGAACTGTGAGAAAAAAATTTCTGTTGTTTATAAGCCACCTAGTTTATAGTGTTTTGTTACAGCAGCCCAAATGGGCTAAAACATAGGCCAAATCTATAAAACAGTTATTGTCAAAAGGAAACATGGTATTTGTGGAAGCAAATGAACTGGACAGAAACCTCTATAAGAGT
The DNA here is from genome assembly GCF_041296235.1 of Equus asinus. Lineage (NCBI taxonomy): Eukaryota > Metazoa > Chordata > Mammalia > Perissodactyla > Equidae > Equus > Equus asinus. Next base: position 57,428,049 of record NC_091792.1, on the reverse strand, counting down.
TTCAAAATTGTGGCAAACAGAGGTATTTTGTATGGCTTGGAAACTCAAACTAGAAAAATTGAGTTTTCAGCTCAAGATTGAGGAGAGTGGGGATATACCTTGTTTTAAAAGATCTAAGGAAGAAGTGATGTCAGTATCATGGTGGAGTGAGTTGTTCCCTTTGTCTCTCCCCTCTAAGTTACAAGCAGTCAGACATCCATTGATCAAAAAAGGACTCCCTGCATGGCATGCCAGAATGCCCAAGAGATCCATGCATCTAAACATCTGAAGGTGGGTTGACTGGACCTCTGGGAGACAGTGGAACTAGAGGAGCAGCATCTCCCCCTCTCCTAGCAGCAACAATCCAAAACGCAGATCCTCACACAGGCAGCACACAGCAATGAACAGAGGCTGCAGGGACAGATATGGCACCCACAGCTTAGCCCCTGCTCCTAAACCAGCACTGGTGGGTGGCACACATGTCCTGAAGACTCAGGACACAGAGAAGAGCCAGTGACCGAGTCCTCTTCCCCTCACCTTGCAGTGGCACCAGTCTTTCCAGCAGTGGGAAGAGTTTCCAAAAATGAGGATTTTCTCAGCTGAGGGGAGGCACCCTGATCTGAGGTTTCAGGGCAGGCCAGCACACTCTAGAGACCAGAAGCTGCTAGGACACTCATTCATGGCTTAACCCCTAACCAACCCCACCACCCTCCTGGCCCCAAGTGGGGTGGAAGGCACTCTAGTCCTGAGGATTCAGGACAGAGTGGAGCCAGTGACCCAGCCCCTTCCCCCTCACCCCAGCAGTGACACTGGTCTTTCCAGTAGTGAGAACAGTAGCCAAAATTCAAATTCTCCCAGCTTAGGATGGGTGCCCTGACCTAAGGTTTTGAAGTTCACCAGCACACACCAGTGATCAAAGGCTGCATGAACAGCAATGATATTCACTTGTGGCTTAGCCTCTGCCCACCCCTGACCCAGTGGTTGTGGGTGGCACTTGTGACCTGAGGCTTTAGGAACCACAGAAGAATCTGCAACCCAGCCCCCAGAGGTGGCACACCTGACACCAGCTATTATAGCAGCAGGGTCTACATACAAGAACATGGGCCCCAGCAGCAACAGTGACACCAATAAATCCAGCACCCACAGCATCACTGCTGCCAGCATGCCCAGACATCCTGGGAGCGGCAGCACAGGTGGGGCATAGGGCAGCAGCACCCAAGCCTGTGGAGAGACCACAAAGAGCCAATAGAGCAACATGAGACTCAGTTGACCCTGGAAGCAGCAGAACCGCTCATAGCCTGGTGACCCTGATGGTGACACCTGACACTGCAGTGACATTGTAAGCAGCAAGGCACCAGCAACCTCAGAGGCACAAACAGCACAAGGAAAATACTGACAATGCCTCTAGCAGAGGCAGTGGAGGGTGGAAAGTGCAGGCTCTCAAATGCAACAGAAGCAGCTCAGTACCAAAGTAACTAAAGCCTTACCCAAATAAGAAAGGTGTTTACTACCACAAATGCACCAGCAGACAATCATTTCATCAAGTACCACGAAGAACTACTGTAACACAGCACAACACAAAGAGAATGGCAAGCCCTGAGAAATAAAACTTGAAGTCACAAAAGATTACAATCAAACTGACAAATAATTCAAAATAACTGTCATGAAGAAACTCAATGAGGTACAACAAAATTCAGAAAGACAGTTCAAGATGAACTCACAAATAAATTGATGAACAGAAGGAGTACTTTACCAAAGAGAGTAACACTCTAAAAAAACAAACACACAGACAGTTTGGAGAGGAAGAACACAATTAATGAGATGAAAAATAAAGTAGAGAGCATTGAAAATAGAGCTGACCATACGAAAGAGGGAATTAGTGAGCTCAAAGATAGAAATTTAGAAATGATTCAGGTGGAAGAGGAGAGACAATAAAGATTTTTAAAAATATAAACATATCATATGAGAAATATGTGACTCAATTAGAAAAATCAACATAAGGATAATAGGTATCCCAGAAGGAGAAGAGAGGGAGAAAGGAGCAGAGAGCTTATTCAAAGAAATAGCTGAGAACTTCCCAAACCTGGGAAAAGAACTGGATACACAAGTAAATGAAGCTAATAAAACTCCTAATTATCTCATTACAAAAAGACCTTCTTCAAGGCATATTATATTAAAACTATCAAAAGTGAATGATAAAGAAAGAATATTAAGGGTGGCTAGAGAGAAGAAAATAACTTACAAAAGAACGCTCATCAGGCTATCAGAGCATTTCTCAGCAGAAACTCTACAAGCTAGGAGAGAGTGGAATGATATATTCCAAATATTGAAAGACAAAAACTCTCAGACAAGATTACTCTGTCCAGCAAAGTTATCATTCAGATACGAAGCAGAAATAAAAGCTTTTCCAGATAAACAAAAGCTGAGGGAATTCATCATCACTAGACCCACCTTACAAGAAATGTTGAAAGGAACTCTCTGACATGAAAACCAAAAGGTAAAGCTTTACAAAGCTTTGTGCAAGGTGATAAATACACAGAATAATAAAATTGCAAATTTATATCAGAATAGATTAGCAAACACTTAATTATAACATAAAGGCAAAAGTGAAAGAAAGCATCAAAAATACTACAACCATTTCAATTTGATCACAAAATCACAACATAAAAAAGACAACTTGTGACAACAAGAACATAGAAGGGGGAGAGACAGTGGATGGAACCTGCATAGGCTAGTGTTCCTATGAAAAAAGATTATTTCATATATACAGATATTTTATACAAACCTCATGGTAATCACAAAACAAAAAATAACAGCAGAGTCACAAATCATAAATAAAGAGAAAACTCAAGAAGAACATCACAGAAATTCACCAAACTGAAATGGCAGACAGAAATATAAGGAAAAAGAAACAATGAAAAAATAGAACAACCAGAAAACAAAAAATAAAATGGCAGTATTAAGCCCTCATATATCAATAATCACTCTAAATATAAATGGATTGAATTCACCAATCAAAAGACACGGAGTGGCTGGATAGGTTAAAAAATAAGACCCAATAATATGCTGCCTCTGGGAAACACACCTTGGCTCTAAAGACAAACACAGGCTCAGAGTGAAAGGATGGAAGATGACACACCAAGAAAATGGCAACTAAAAGGAAGTGAATGTAACCATACTTATGACAAAACAGACTTCAAGCCAAAAAAGATATTAAGAGATAAAGATGGACATTATATAATAATAAAAGGGACATTCCACCCCAAAGACATAACATTTATTGATATATATGCACCTAACATAGAAGCAGCAAAGTACTTAAAGCAACTATTAACCAACCTAAAAGGAGAAATTGAAAGTAACACAATAATAGTACAAGACTTGAACACCCCATTTTCATCAATGAATGGATCATACAGACAGAAAGTCAACAGGGAAACAGTGGCCTTAAATGAAACACTAGACTAGATGGACTTAATAGATATATATATAGAACATTCCATCCAAAAGTAGTAGAATGCATATTCTTCTCAAGTGCACACAGAACATTCTCAAATATAGATGATATGCTGGGAAACAAAACAAGCCTCAGTAAATTTAAGAAGATTGAAATCATATCAAGCATTTTTTATGACCATAATGCTATGAAACTAGAATCAACTAGAAGAAGAAAGCTGGAAAAGTCAAAAATATGTGGAGACAAAACAACATGCTACTGACCAACTACTGGACCAAGGAAGAAATCAAAGGAAAAATCCACAAATGCCTAGAGACAAATGAAAATGAAAACACATCATACCAAGACTTATGGGATGCAGCAAAATCATTACTAAGAGGGAAGTTTATAGCAATATAGGCCTACCTCAAAAAAACAAGAAAAATCTCAAGTAAACAATCTAACACTATACCTAAAAGAAATAGAAAAAGAAAAATCAAAGAACAAAGTTAGTAGAAGGAAGAAAATAATAAAAATCAGAGCAGAAATAAATAAAATAGAGACCGAAAAAAACAATAGAAAGGATGAAAGAAACTAAGAGGTGAGTCTTATAAAGACAAACAAAATTGACAAATCCTTACCCAAACTCACTAAGAAAAAAAGAGAAGTCTCAAATAAATAAAATTGGAAACAAAAAAGGAGAAATTACAATGGATACCACAGAAATACAAAAATTATAAAAGAATACTATGAAAAGTTATACACAAAAAAATTGGATAATCTACAAGAAATGGACAAATTCTTAGAATTATACAATCTTCTAAAACTGAATCAAGAAGAAATAGACAAACATAATAGTCCAATCACTAGTAAGGAGATTGAATCAGTAATCAAAAACCTCCACTAAAATAAAAGTCCAGTACCAAATAACTTCTCAGGTGAATTCCACAAGCATTCAAAGATTTAATACCTATCCTCCTCAAACTCTTCCAAAATATTGAAGAGGATGGGACCCTTCCTAAGTCATTTTATGAGTCCAACATTACCTTGATACCAAAACCAAACAAGGACAACACAAAAAAGAAAAATTACATTTTGTATCACTGATGAACATAGATACAAAAATCCTCAACAAAATATTAGCAAACTGAATACAACCATTCATTAAAAGGGGCATACACCACCATCAGATGGGATTTCTTCCAGAGGTGCAGGGGTGATTCTATATCTGCAAATCAGTCAATGCAGTACACCACATTAACAAAACGAAGAATAAAAATATCACATGATCCTCTCAGTAGATACAGAGAAAGCACTTGACAAGATCCAAAATCCATTTATGATAAAATCTCTCAATAAAATGGGTATAGAAGTAAAGTACAACATAATAAAGGCTGTTTGTGACAAACATAACCAATCTTATACTTTTTATACTTAGTGAAAAACTGAAAGTTATTCCTCTAAGAACAGGAACAATACAAGGATGCAAACCCTCACCACTGTTATTCAACATAGTATTGGAAGTCCTAGCGAGAGAAATTAGGCAAGAAAAAGAAATTAAAGTGATCCAAATTGGAAAGGAAGAAGTAAAACTGTCACTGTTTGTGTATGACATGATTCCAAATATAGAAAACCTTAAAAAATCCACAAAAAAGCTATTAGAAATAATTAATAAATCAATATAGTAAAGTTACAAGGTACAAAATCAACCTACAAAAATCACTTCCATTTCTCTACACAAAGAAGGAACTAGCAGAAAGAAAAATCAAGAATGCAATCCCATTTACAATTGCAACAAAAAGAATAAAATATCTAGGAAAAATTTAACCAAAGAGGTAAAAGACCTATACACTGAAAACTATGAGATATTATTGAAAGAAATTGAAAAAGACATAAAGAAATGGAAAGACATGCCTATGCTCATGGATTGGAAGAATAAACATAGTTAACGTGTCCATATTACCTAATGCAATCCCGATTAGAACCCCAATGACGATTTTCATGGAAATAAAATAAAGAATCCTACAATTTATATGGAAAAATAAAAGACACTAAATAGCCAAAGCAAACCTGAGAAAAAAGCACGAAGCCGAAGGCATCATTCTCCCTAACTTCAAAATATACTACAAAGCTACAGTAATCAAAACAGCATGGTACTGGAGGAAAAAACAAACACACAGATCAATGGAATGGCAGTGAGAGCCCAGAAATAAAACCACACATCTATGGACAGCTAATCTTCAACAAAAGAGCCAAGAACATACAACGGAGAAAGGAAAGTCTCTTCAATAAACAGTATTGGGAGAACTGGACAGCCACGTGCGAAAGGATGAAAATAGATCATTATCTTATACCAGACACAAAAATTAACTCAGAATGGGCTAAAGACTTGAACATTAGACCTGAAACCACAAAACTCCTAGAAGAAAACATAGGCAGTACGCTCTTTGACTTCAGTCTTAGCAGTATCTTTTTGAATACTATGTCTCCTCAGGCAAGGGAAACAAAAGAAAAAATAAACAAATGGGACTTCATCAAACTAAAAAGTTTCTGCATGGCAAAGGAAACAATCAACAAAACTAAAGGACAACTCACAAACCCACCAGAAAATATTTGCAAATCATATATCTGATAAGGAGTTAATTTCCAAAATATATAAAGAATTCATATAACTCAACGTGAAAAAGACAAACAACCCAATCAAAAAATGGGCAGAGGATATGAACAGACATTTTTACAAAGAAGTTATATAGAGGGCCAACAGGCACATGTAAAGATGTTCAACATCACTAATTGTTAGGGAAACGCAAATCAAAACTACAGTAAGATATCACCTTATGCCCATCAGAATTGCTTTTATTAAAAAGAAATACCAAGTGTTGGAGAGGATCAGGAGAAAAGGGAACCCTCATACACTGTTGGTGGGAATGCAAACTTGTACAGCCACTATGAAAAACAGTATGGAGATTTCTCAAAAAATTAAAAATAGATATACAATATGATCCAGCAATTCCACTACTGGGTATTTATCTAAAGAGCATGAAAACACTAACTCAAAAAGATATACACATGTTCATTGCAGCATTATTCACAATAGCCGAGACTTGAAAGCAACACAAGTGCCCATCAATGGAAGAATGGATAAAGAAGATGTAGTACATATGTACAGTGGAATACTACTCAGCCATAAAAAAGATAAAATCGTGCCATTTGTGACAACATGGGCGGTCTTTAAGGGTATTATGCTAAGTGAAATAAATCAGACAAATAAAGACCAATACTGTATGATTTCACATATATGAGGAAGATAAACAAACACACACATATATATAAGGAGAATAGATTGGTACTTACCAGAAGGGAAGGGGATGGGGGAGGGCCAAAGACGTAAAGGAGTAAATGTGTATGGTGATGGATGGTAACTGGAATTTTGGTGGTGAACACAATACAGTCTATACAGAAGCTGAAATATAATGATGTACACCTGAGATTTATATGTTGTTATAAACCAATGTGACCTCAATAAAATAATTTTTATTTTTGAGGAAGATTAGCCCTGAGCTAACTGCTGTCAATCTTCCTCCTTTTTTTGCTGAGGAAGACTGGCCCCGAGCTAATATCCATCCATCTTCCTCTACTTTATACATGGAACGCCTACCACAGCATGGCAGGCCAAGCAGTGCCATGTCCGCACCCGGGATCTAAACTGGCAAACCCCAGGCCACCGAAGCGGAATGTGCGCACTTAACCGCTGCACCACTGGGCTGGCCCCTCAATAAAATAATTTTTAAAAAATAAAAGAAAATAAAATATCTGGGACTGTGTTATACATCCCACAAGAATGTATAACACAAAACCTAACAAAAGGAAAAGTGCAATAATAAAAAAAAAAATGCTATACTTATGTAACAAAAAAAGCAGAAAAGAATGAATCAAGCATTGTATAACAAATGAGGAATACAGAAAATAAATAGCAAAATTTAAACAAAATAAATTAACCCTTTAAAAAAGCTTACCCAAATTAGCAAGAAGAAATTTAATACCAAAATAGTCCTATACTTGTTTTAAAAAGTTTATTTTTTAAAATGTTTATTAAATGTTTATTAAATAAATGAATAAAAGGGCACACTTCAGCTTTTTAAAATGTTTTTTCAAATTCATTGAAATGTAATTGACACATAACACGGTGTAAGTTTAAGGTGTACAGTGTGTTGATTTGATACATGTATATTGAGAAATTATTACCACTGCAGCATTTGCTAACATCTCCATCACTTTACATAATTACCATTTCTTTTTTTGTGGTGAAAAGATCTAGTCTCTCTGCAACTTTCAAGTATACAGTACAATATGGTGAACTATAATCACCATGCTGTAAATTAGATCCTCAGAACTTAGTCATCTTATAACTGGAAGTTTTACCCTTTGACCAACATCTCGTTTCTCCCACCCCTTCAGTGCCTGGTAACCACGAATCCATTAATGTTTCTATGAAATCAGCATGTTTTGATTCCGTGTTTAAAAGTTGTCATGCTGCATTTGTCCTTCTCTGTCTGATTTCTTTCTCTTAGTATATACAATGGAATATTATTCAGCCATGAGAAAGAGGGGAATCCTTCCATTTGAGACCACGTGGACGGACATTGAAGGCATCACATTTAAAATATTTGAAACTCCAGGCCCAGAAGGATTCACTGCTGAATTCTCCCAAACATTAAAGTGAGAAATAGTACAATTTTTACACACATGTTATGGAAAATAGAGAAACTCTTTTATGATACCAACATCAGCTCTATATCAAAACCAGGTAAGGGCATTACAGGAAAGGAATATTAGTATAGTATACTACAGTATAGTGTAGTATAGATGGAAAAATCCTTAATAAAAGGTTAGCAAATTGAATCTATCAATATTTTAAAAGATATTATATCATGAACAACTGGAATTTATTCCAGATATGCTATGTCACTTAACATTCAACATCAATTGGTACAACCAACATTCACAGAATGAGAGAGGTCATATTATTATCTCAATACAGGCAAAAAAATCACTTGAAAAACCCAACATACATTCATGATGGAAATTTTCAGTCACCTAGAAATAGAAGGGAACTTTCTTTAAAATGACAAAGGTATCCACAATAAAAATGCGGGAAACATCATAGATCATTGGTGAAATAGTGAACACTTTTGAGGTTGGAAACACAGCAATAACGTTAAGTATCACTACCTCTATCCAACTTGATGCTATCTATTGGGCCTATCTATTATGCCTATCAAGTGACATAAGTCATGAAGGAGAAATAAAAGCTATAAAGATTACAAAGGAAAAAAACCCGGATATTATGTTAAATGACACGAATGTGTAGAAAAGAATCCAACAAAATTTAAAACTATAAAAATTGATGTGAGTTTGACAAGGTTTTTACAGATATCAATCAACTCTCTAAAAAGAAATTTGAAATAAAACATTTTAAATGCCATTTAAAATAGCATGAAAATTTCAAATATTTAGGAATAAATCTAACGAAATATGTGTAAGGTTGCCCTCTATACTAAAAATATAAGAAACGTTGCTGAGAGAAATTAATGAAGAACTAAGCAATTTGAGTGATATATCGTGATCGTTGATTGGAAAAAATATTTTAAGATGTCTATTCTCCATAAATTGATAACTGATCTATAATGTAATCCACATTAAAATCTCAGGGCTTTTGCTTGGTGGTGGTGTTGTGTGTAATAAGATTGAGGATCTGAGTTAAAAATGTATTTGGAAACGCAAAGTACCTAGAATACTCACCACAACATTAAAGAAGAACACAGTTGGAGAAAATTAAAACTATACACACTTCGTTATAGAATAAGCCAGAATTTATTTTTATGAAAAACTTTTATAAAATTTTAAAAATTTTATATCTAATTATAAAATTTAAATTATAATTTAAATTATAAATTTTATCAAATTTTTCTAAAGAATAATGCAATTATGTAGTAATAATGACTAGTCATTGTTTATGATATTAATTCTCTATTTTCTGATTATGAAAACTTCATTTTTAAAAAGAACATTTCTCTAATATATTTAACATCTGGAGATATAGACAATTTTTATATTAAAACGCCTTATATGTTTTTTGATTTAGCATATAAGGAGTTAAATAACAAGAAATATTTATATTCATTCTGAACACAGATCTTTAAAGTTGAGATAATATAAATCTACGTATACAAACTGATATTGTTTATAAGAATAATTTGCTATTAAACAAATTAAAAATTGACTATGGTTAAAATAGACATGTTTGTATAGACATCTTAGGTGTTCTATTATTTTTCAGCTTTCAGTGTGGGCCTCTGAAAAAGTTTTATTTTTGAATTGTGTGGTTATTCTCCGAATTATTATAAAAAGCTTCATTGTCTGCAGACAACACAGGAGAAATCATGTTAAGAAATAATTCACCTCAACATCTCAATCATTTTAAAGCTTATTTAGCTTATCATTGGTGTATATGGGTTCTACTTACATAGATATAATTACAAAGTTGTCTTAGTCATTAAGGACTAAAGATAAAAAGTATTTTTAAAATTTTGTTCAAAAATCACCTGTAATTTGTATTTTATAGGATTTCTGCATTTTCTCTCTCTCTCTCTCTTATCTTCACTTCTTCCTAAGGGTAAGTGTCTGATTTAATTCCCATGCAGTTCACTCCCCAGAAAGTGACAACTTTTTTTTTTTGATGGACTGAAGCTAAATGGAACATTACTGTCAAACGTATCTGACTTAGTCTGTTAGCATCTTCCTTTGTGTAAAACCCATAAACTGTCAAAGTGTCATGGATTGGACATTTTTACCACTTCTAAAAAAATCAGGCAGCACAATCATGAAGTATTACATATGTCATTTGAAGCATACAAAGAAGTTGAGATAAAACCTATCAAAGAAAGAAGAAAGAAATATAAAGAAAATAAAGAGACTGGTAAAGGGGCAAAATAGAATGAGAGGAGAAAAAAAAGATTAGAAAAGAAAACTACAAGTGAAAAGATTTGGTGGGTATGTTCTTTTCAATAAATTTATTCCTTGCAATAAAAGTCTGAGCGGTAAAATAATAGTTAATTTTATAATCTGTTATTAGTAACATTGTATATAGTTTAAGAAGACAACTGAAATTATATTTTACTGTATAATGAGGAAAATATAGAAGCTGTGATCCTAAATAAATTCAAGAAAAAAATTATTTAATTAAATATTAACAGGGACCCTGAAGTGATCATGGCTTTTAGATTGAGTGATAAATATATGCATATGTCAGATTTAAAATGGTTTCTACTTAACAATCAGTCTTATTATAATATGATTATAGCTGACAACAAATGCCTTACAAGAATGTATGCCATTTATAATAAAATTTTATCTGATACTGAGGGACAAGTGAATTCTTATTTAGTAGATTATAAAGAAAAGTGGATGCATGAGCAGAGATGAAGGAATGAAAAAGATGTTACTTGCTATAGTCATTCAGGGGTAAAAACACCACAAACACCACACTCTCAGTCAGGGCCAGGGGGCTTTGGGGAGTGTGGAGAGTGGGGTGACTTTGAATATCAACTGGACAAAAGAAAGTAACTCATGAAAGGCTCATACTAAGAACTATATGTAATATGTAATTCTTGTTTTCAGTGTGATTTGATTTGCATTTCTGTGGAACCAGAAAGACTTGCAACCTGCTCAATGAAGTGTAAATATCTTTCTCCCTCATGTCTGTAGTAATGGAATGAAAAATTATCAGTGATCCATGTCTCATAAACTTCCAATTGTCCCAATAAACGTGGCATCCAGAGAGCACAGACGCCTGAAACACGTAACTAATAATTCTACTAAAGTTTTCAAGTGAAGAGACTTTAATGAATGGAGAAATGCATTAGATTTAGTTTCTTAAAGGACAACTCAGTACAAATTCATTAATATCAGAAATGTCTGTGTTTTAAATTTACCAAATAGCTTCCCTATCTTTATACTAAAATTTTCTTCACTTCATGAGGTATTGATTAACTGTATATAGGTAATTAGCTGCATAACTTATAAAAGGAATAAACAATTGTTGTTACACCTGTACACTTGCTGGAAGGTGAGCTGGTAAGGTTAGTCCTAATTCCAAGCCTCACTCAAGGAATTCTCTTGCTCTGATTGAATCATCCTGGAAGTGATAACTGAAGATTGGTTTTCAAGAAATTGTGGATTTGACCACTATGAACATGAACAGAACATATCCATGCAAGTTTAGCTTAATCTTTGGGAAACCCATAAGTCATTCTTTTCCTAAATTGTTTCCAAGTAGACTCCCAATAAATTTTCCTTCAATAACCTCCCTTTTTCTGTTTAAGGAACAGACTTGTTTTCAAACGGCGGGGAGTTGACATAAAACTTCACACTATTGTACATAATTGCGGCTCCTTTTCCATCCTTTTTGATGGTGATTAGGTAGTATTTTTTAATTTGAAACTAATATTCCTCAGACCTAGGAAAATTTATGTATTCATTGTCTTTTCTCTATTCTCTTTTGATATTTCCTGTTATCTTAATCTTAATCTTAGACTTCTTGAATTGGTCATATAATTTTTAAACTTCGTTTCCTACATTCTCTCTGTTTTTGATTTGTGCTACTTCTTAGAGGACTTCTTCAATTTATCTTGAAAATTTTGTATTGAATTTTTCCTACCTGTTAGTACATTTCTTCATTTTCAATAATTCTATTTTCTTTCATGTATTTTCTTTAAAAGCATTGTGATCTTCTTTTATGAATGCAATATATGCTATGATTTCTCTAAGGATATTGTATCAGCTATGGATTATTCAAAGAAGCAGAACCTGTTGGGATTATCTATCTATCTATCTATCTATCTATCTATCTATCTATCTATCTATCTGTCATCTGTATAAAGGAATGGAGTCTAGTTACAGAGAAACATATAAATCAGAACAACTGTCAAGAACTGGAAAAGCTTCCCATTAAACACAGCAAAATACGGCAGGATAACAAAACTCTGCCTGTTGTTTAAAGATATTAAAACATTTTAAAGCTATAACAAAATTAATCACCAGCAATCACACAAGGAAACTGAGGAAAGGGGCCAAGGGGCAGAGGAAAACTACAATCCTCATATCAAAGCAAATATAAACATACCACCCTCTGTCTTAAGAGTCAGTCATTAGTCATCAGAGAAATGCTAATTCAAAATACAACGAGATGTTTTGGCATGCCTTTTAGAATGGCCAGCCTTAAAAAAGAATGACCATATCAAGTACAGGCAAGAACGTGGAGGAACTAGAACTCTTATACATTGCTGGTGGGACTGTAAAGTGGGACAACTACTTTGGAAAACAATTTGACAGTTTCCCAAAGTTTAAATACATACTTAATATATGACCTAGCCATCCCACTCCTAGGTTTATAACCAAGATAAAAGCAAGTATACGTCAATTCAAAAACTTGTGCATGGATGTTCATAACAGTTTTAGTTATAATAGCCCCAAACAGGAAACAATCGATAGTCCATCAAAAAGTGAATGAATAAACACACTGTGGTATGTCCATACAATAGAATACTACTCTGTAATAAAAAAGAGCGAAATTCTGATGCATATAGTCATATGGATAACCCTTAAAACAATTACACTGAGTGACAGAAATCAGACAAAATAGAATACATATATTACTTCACTTATGTAAATTTCTAGAAAATACAAACTAATCTATAGTGACAGAAGACAGATCAGAAATGAATGTGTTGGGGGTGCTAAAGGGACTGGAGAAGGGTACATGAAACTTTTGAGGTTATATATCTACTCATTTTCCAGATTGTGTTGATGGTTTCACAGGGCTGTGTATAGAGCAAAGCTTATCAAACTGTATGCTTCAAATAAGTGCAGGTTTTTATATGCCCATTTTATCTCAATAAAGTGGTTAAAATTAAATATTATATGTATATTGAATATTAATATAAAAATTAATTCTTATTCTTCTAATCTTTGACCTATTCCCAATGTACTGCTTACAGGAAGCAACACTGTTAATTCTTCTACTTTTTGTCTGATGGCTACCTCTATATCATAAACATAATACTAATATTTTTCCATTCATTTATTAGGTTTAGATATGTATCAATTTTATGCCATGTTATATGGAGATCTAACATTAACTTCTCATTCCCACTAAGAAGCTGTGTAATTCAGGTGGGTACTTTCACATTTCTACCCTCAGTTTTCTCATTTGCAAAGATAAGAGGTATGGTTAGATAGTTTTATTATAATTAAATTCCACACTAACTCCAAACCATTCAGTTTTTTTCCTAAATCACCACACATCGCCAGGCAATTAATTCACACTTTAAAAGCTGAGCTTGACAAATATTGTCTGAAACTTGAGTACTTTGCAATAATAATTACTTGAAAGCAATTATCAATAATCTCAAAGGAAAAATGATATGACTTAGTCATACAGCCAATCTATGAGAAGAAATAAGGATTCATTGTGGAGCTGGGCTATAAGATCCTTGAGACTGAGGGCATGGTGAATTCAATATATACTTGTTGCCTGACTGATTAAAATATAAAATATAACTAAAGCTAAGAAAGCAAGGGTAAACTAGATTAAAATGTACTAGGGGGCCAGCTGGGTGGCACAGAGGTTAAGTTCGCGCGTTCCCAATTCGGTGGCCGGGGGTTCACTGGTTCTGATCCTGGGTGCAGACATGGCACCGCTTGCTTGGCAAGCCATGCTGTGGTAGACATCCCACATAGAAGGTACAGGAAGATGGGCATGGATGTTAGCTAAGGGCCAGTCTTCCTTAGCAAAAAGAGGAGGATTGGTGGCAGATGTTAGCTCAGGGCTAATCTTCCTCAAAAAAACAAAACAAAACAAAAAACATGTACTAGGCACTTTAACACAGTTACCAAAAGATGTGTACTCATTTTTGTTTTATTATAAAAATATACAAAGATAAAGAAAACATAATTCCATCTCATACTGAGTTAAGGAAGACACTGTTGTATGATCCAAATACAAATTAAAAGTTTCCTCACAAAAGTTCCAGTTCATAGTGTTTCAGTTAAAATTGTCTCCATTTCTCAATCTCAGAGGAACTCATTAAATTTACTCTCCAGTTAAAACAAACTGATCCCAAAGCAGAGATGAAAGCGTTAGTTTCTAGATCTACAGTTGCAATATTTTCTTTCTCAAATAAAGTAGATGAAATAATTAACAATAATCCATTAGAAAGAGCCAAATGGAAAAAAGGAAATTTGTGACAAAATAAGCTGAAAAGTGTGATTTAGATATGAAGGCAACGACTTACAAATAATGACCTACAGGATGAGTCTCTACCAGCTACACAGGTAATCACTGAGAAGTCTGGAGAAGGGATGGAGTCTCTTGACAAAAGTGGTTTAAGCATCCTGAAAAGAGGGATTCTTTTATCTTCTAGAAAGTTTGCTGAACGATATACCTACCCACTTGCTGAAACTTGAGCTGTGCAGAGATTGGGGAAGTCTGGGGTCATGGTTCTCAGTTCTATCATGCAATAATTCATGGCCAGCGTAGGTTGAATTTGTTGCACACACCACTTTGAGAGTGAACCTTTGCCAGGTTTGTGGCAACTCATAGGGTCTGTAGCTTCTTAGGTCATTTTGAATGAAAATTAGTTTTGAGGATGTCAAAAGAGTAGGCTTTGGAGATGTCAACCAGTTCCATAATTCTCACATATGTTTTTTCCAAAACAATTCTTGTCATTAAGAAAAAATGTAATATGAGAAAAATACCCTTTTTATTATGTCAGTTAAGACTGTAAATTGTGATAATTACCATATAAGACAGAATCGGAAAATAATAATTAAAACACTATGATATTTTCAAATGTGAGGAGGAAATGATCCTTAAAAGAGAAACTCATTATAGAAGGTCACTTGGAGTGTAGTTAGGAGACACATAAAGAATGATGATGAGGAGTTGGTCATAACACCACTGCTTAATGAGAGAATGAGTGCATAAAAAGGACACAGCAAAACTCAGAGGACAAAAGTCTTAACTTTTCTTCATAACAAATCTTATCCTTTTATCAACCTAATTTTGATTTTCCAATTTTAACTGATGGTTGAAAGAAAAAATCATTAAAAACAAAGAAATATAAAGGCATTAATTTTGTCACAGCATTTTATACATGGCAATATTTTTACACAAATATGATAATTTAAACATCTGTGACAGGTAACCAGAGGCCATTACAGGATAGCTATAGCCTCTGTCTTCTAGAAGTTTGTAAACAAGTACACATGCAAAGTTATGCCCCTATCAGGTGATGAGCAAAATAGAGAAAAGAAAAGGAAATGCAAATAGAAGTTGAACTGGAACTTTAATTAATGCTGATATATTACTGGTAAAAATCCCTGGATTTTTATAACTTGACCAATTAATGTTTGAATGACCAATAATTTTTATGTGAGTTCTGTATCTAATTCAGCTAATCCTTGAGTTACAATTTGCTGTCAGAAACACAAGTCTCAAACGCTGTTCTGACTAAAAGTTTTCATAAATCAATTCATTCATTCAACAAATATTTATTATATACCTGTTTTGTGCTAGGGGCTGTAGTAGGACATGGAAAAGAGACATGAAAACATACATGGTTCCAGCCCTCCTGGGAACTGCATAACTAGGGAAATGGATTAAGATAAGGTGTCGAGGTATCAAAAAAAAATTCAAATTAAATAATTCTCCCCTCTTCTGAAAAATTTTGAAATACTTTATTAAAATTTTAACTAGGTGATTTGCAACTTCTACTTTTGGAATAAGACCAATTAGCTTACTATTTCTTTATTCACTTTTAGCCAGGAAATAGTCACTTTTTTCCTTAAAAAAATGCCGTTCTCTCAATCTTCATTATTACATATACATCAGGACACAGCAAAATAATTCAGGATCTGGTCGTTCTCCTCTTTTCTTAACTCAGTTGTGAGGTCATTTCTGTACTTTGAGGACAAAATCCACTTGCTCTTTTAAGATTGGACCAGGGAGTTCTACCTGCCTGCAGTATTTGGGAATGCTGACTTTTTCATTTTTTATAGTTCATTCCTTAAGGTTCCAGAAGCTTCTATAAACTTCTCAATCTCAGCACTCATTCTCACTACAAAGAAGTTCCACATGCAGAATGTGCCTTCATTCCTTGTCCTGGCACATACTCAGAGATCCTTTTAGGTTTATTTAAGAGCTGTTACCACCCTACCTCTTCCAGGAAAACGACTTAATCTAAGCACAAGCCATAGAATAACTAGGTATTTAAGATTTTGTAAGTACTTTTCCCTCTATTACTGTAGTAGTTATTTCTTAGGTTAATAAGACATCCTTGCAACAGCTACGTAACAATTTTGTCATAAATTATAATGTGTATATGTATCTATAGATACGGGTAGTGATATATAAAACACTATCTATTTTGTAGAGCTCCTCAGACAACCAGTCAGGTACTTGCTTAGTAAAAGTGATTTTAATTAAGGTTCAAATTAGAAGTTTTGAAGCCCATGTACTGTGGGCATGCATGCAGTGGGAAGCCTGTTAGCTGTGGTCAGTAGCCTCGATTCCATGGGCTAGGGGCCAAGAGAGCTGAAGTAGAGTTCTGGATTCTGTCAGGTTTTCATCCAAAGAGCCAGATGGCAATTATCCCTCTGCCATTTTGCACTTGGAAAATGTAAGCTTTTCTTAATCAAAATAACAGAGAAAAAAATGAGGATCTCCAACCATCATCACATCATCATGTTCTAAGAATATTCATTCTGAAGTAAAAGGATAGAACAAGAAAGCTAGATAAGCTTTATCTGAAGACACTAGTAGGGCTAAAGAAAGGCTGCTCCACATCTGGTGCACTGACCCCTAAGGCGACGAGCCTGATGGTGCCAAGGCTCTGTCGTGCAGGGAGTGTCTGCTGGATAAACTCAGGGAAGAAAAGAAACAGCAGGGCATGATCTCTCACCCAGCTGTCCTGCCATTCCTCAACTCAGATGCCTGGCCTCCAACTTGCAGCTGGATCTGGTGAGGTCTGAGTGCTTAGAAATGCTAATAAGGACTGTCAAGGCCAATCCACAAAGCCCTCATGTCCTCAGGCACATGACAAATCTCTGTCATCCTTTCTCTACTCTGTGGTTTCTCTCCGCTGACTCTGAAACACTACCCTCTCTTCCATTCTTAATTATTCTTCTTATTGGATTTCCAAGACCATAATTAACAGAATTCCCTACATCCTTATTCTCTTCACTGTACCCTCAAAGAAAACTCATTTGTCCCCTGCATATACAGCTTTACTTACAGCTCTCTGAGGCAGATGCTGATCTTCCTTTCAAACTCTGGAAGCCTCTGGTCAGGAAGCAGATCTTTGCACACCTTGTGCAATTTGCTATTACCCATGCACTTTGGCTATAGAACCTATTCTTATCCTTGTTTTTGTCATCTTTTGATCTCATTTTTAATTCTCCATAATTCAATAGATATTTCAGCACACAATATATAGTTGCACAGTCTACTACAGTCCCATTATCCTTTGTGATTTCATTTTCTACATGGATAGCTTATCAAATGCACTGTTCTCTCCAAATGACCTTCTTGTTCTATCTCAGTCATCAGCTCATGGTCACATGTTGGCATTGCCATTATCCAAAACTGATCGACCACTGAAATCACTAGAAAAAATATCTCCTATCCTTCTAGTTTGCGTATTTACTTATTTCTCCTATACCTGTCCTTGCATGCAATTAGGACCCTCAGTCCACTGACACTTCTTTTTTCTTCCTATCCATCATCTCTTTCCATCATGGCATTACTCTCTATCCAGCTTAGTATAATTGTCCATCAATTAGACTAATTTTTTTTTACCTATTGATAATATTTGAATAACAATATTGTTTCAGTATGAGGGAAGGTAACATGTTTTTTTTTCCTTTTTATTAAGATTATGATAGTTTACAACCTTGTGAAATTTCGGTTGTACATTATTGTTAGTCATTTCACCATTTCACCCTTTGTGCCCTTCCCCCACCCCACCTTTCCCCTGGTAACCACCAATCAGTTCTCTTTGTCTATATGTTAACTTCCACCTATGAGTGGAGTCATACAGAGTTCGTCTTTCTCTATCTGGCTTATTTCACTTAACATAATACACTCAAGGTCCGTCTAGACTAATATTTTGCCAAACTGTTTTTCACAAGCAAACTTGGATGTGTTCATTTATCTGTTTTCTCCTTACCTATTCCTTGACAGCTGATCAATGCTGGGAAAATCACATCCTATATCCTCCACCCAATGTCTCAGTTTGCAAAGCTGGGGGTCATTCTAGATTCTTCTTTTTCCTTTACATTCCACATCTAATTCGCAAATCACTGGAATTGGCTCTAATTGCCATTCCACATTCATTCTACATCTTCAATGGACTGTATTATTCTTCACAAATAGTTAATGATCCTGCCTGGAGTTGGATTAAATTTCTTTATCCCACTAATGCCAGCCTTGTTGATGTGACTTGCTTGAGCCACCCACACAAAAAAACTGAGCAGAATGATATATGTTTCTTTTGTATATAGTCTTTAAGAGTCAGGGCAAGATTTACTGTGTTCTCTTTTTTTCCATGTCAATAGCAGTCAAGATAGAGGCTATTCTGTCACCTTGGGTCCCAAAGTATAGAAGACATGGAGCAGAGCTGCTGTAGACCCAAGATGGATATTTAGAGTAAACCAAAATGAAGCTTTGTTGCCGAAAGTCACAAATGAAGCTTTTTATTGAAAACCACAAGATTTTTGATGATATTTGCTCTGCTTCAAAACTTTTCCTGTCTGATGCAACAATCTGGTCCATCTACTGGCATCTTTATTTAACCTTCTAAATCGTCTCACTGAACCTACTCTTGCTCCCGTACAATCTATCCTTCAGGTCCTTCACCTGATAGTTTGTGATCATATAAAGACATAAATCAGTTCACATCAACAGAAAAAGGTCTTACAACCTTCCAATGTCTCTCAATTATACTTAAAATAAAACCCAAATCATTATGATGGTACCCCAGGCACTAGCAAGTAGACTCCAGCCTACTTCTCAGAGCTCATCTCATTCCACTCTGCCTCACTGCACCCTAACCACTTCAGACTAAGTCTGCTCCATTGAACACACCAAGCTAGTTTTCATTCCAGGATCTTTGTACTTACTGTTCCATCAACATAGGAGACTCTTTCCTGAGATATTATCATGGTGGCATACTCCATATGTCAATTTAAAAGTCATCTCCTTGAAGCTGTGTTCCTCTAACTCAAACAGTTCTCTTTTCTACCTTGGTCTCTCTATTCAATTATCTTACAATATTAGGACCTGAAATTATCATTCCTCCTCTACAATGTGAGTTCTGGAAGGGCAGGAATTCTGTATGTCTTGACTACTACTGATTCCCAAGGTCTGGAAACATGCTTGACTCATAGAAATACCAAGTAAATATTTGTTGTCTGCTTACTGACAGACACAGGGATAGATTCACACCACAATTGATTAATTTCTTCATTTTTTGTCTGAGCTCTCAGCTCTGCCCAACAATATTACTTTGTTTTTCTAGTTGCCTTGCTCTGTTATTTTTTTAATGCGTCTAGTTGAAGAGTTTCTCTTTCTTCTCAACCTTTTGATACCCCTTATTTCACTCCTTCAAATTAGGGAGTGATGGATTTGCTCCCTAATTCTCAGGGATACTGGTAAAACCAGAAAAGAGTTTACTCAGTTTCTAACACCAAAACTGAAAAGCACCTATTTTTTTTTATTAAGACTTCTTTTTAGAGCAGTTTAAAGTTCAAGCAAAATTGAGGGGAAGGTATAGAGATTTCCCATATATCCTCTGCCCCCATATATGCATTGCCTTCCCCGTTATCAACATGTCCCACCAGAGAGTTACATTTATTATAATGGATGAACCTACATTGACTTGTCATTATCACCCAAAGTTTATAGTTTACATTACAGTTCACTTTTGGTGTTGTAAATTCTATGGATTTGAATAAAGGTATAATGACACGTATTGATTATTATGGTATTGTAAAGAGTATTTTCACTGCCCTAAACATCTTCTGTGCTCTGCCATTCAGCTATCCTCACCCCACAACACCTGGCAACCACTTATTTTTTCACTGCCTCCAGAGTTTTGCCTTTGTCAGAGTGTCATATGATTGAAATCAAATAGTGTAATATTTGTAGTGTAATATAGTGTAATATTCATTTAAGTTTTCTCCATGTCTTTTCATGGCTTGATAGCTCATTTCTTTTTAGTGCTGAATAATATTCCATTCTCTGGATGTACATAGTTTTTTATTCATTTACCTACTGAAGGAGATTTTTGTTTCTTTCAAGTTTTAGCAATTATGAACAAAGCTGCCATAGACATCTGTGTGCACGGTGTCATGTGGGCACGAATTTTCAGCTCCTTTGGGTAGATACCAAGGATCATGAATGCTGGATTGTATGGAAAGAGTATGTTTAGTTTTGTGAGAAACAGCCAAACTGTGGTCCAAAGTGACTGTGCTATTTGCATTCCCACCGGCAATGAACGAGAGTTTCTGTTGTTCCACATCCTCACCAACATTAGATGTCAGTGTTCTCGATTTTGACCTTTCTAACAGGTATGTGGTTTTACTTTGCATTTCAAAGCATCTATTATTTTCCTTCTTCTCTCTGTTCATTGGCAGAGCTGCCTTTCATTATAGTTATAACTAATTTCTCCATCTATTCTTTTAATTTCATCTCCTTTCCTTTGTAGGACACTTGTCCTATTGACTGTGTCATTGTCCAGCAGACACCTCTTTTTTTTGGTCTTTTTATCTCTATTTCATTGTTCCAATTAGCATGTAAACCCAATCAAATTTAATTTTAAAATTTAAAAGGATTCACCCTCCCTTGAGTTCTCACTCTTTCCCAACCTCCACCTGATCCCTCTCCTCTCATTTCTTTCCCTTACACTCCTTAGCACCTTAACACACTGCTGTCTGCCTTGTACCTTCTATATCTGCTGAGTCTGTTTGCACCCATGTTATGAACAATTATCCCCATGTCTCTTCATCTGATGGATTTACTTCACTCCTCATCTTGCTTTGACTTGACTGTATTTGGACTGACTGTTCTTTCTTAGACCTCTCTTTTCTCTACCCTTCTGGAAACCAAACTCTCATGTTTTTCTTCCTTGTTCTCCAGTCATTCCTTCTTTTTATCTTTATAAGGTCATTCTTCTCTATCTGCATATTAAAGTTTCTTTAGTTTCTGCCCTAGACACTCTTCTCTTCTCCTACATTTTCTTTCTGTGTTATCTGGTTCACTTTCATGCCTTTAACTATACTCTGTCAGATTATGACAATTTAGTACATTTCTCTTGTCCAGATTTTTCTCCTCAAATTCAAGCCTACTTAACTTCTCCACATGTATGTCTCACTAATACCTCATACTGAACATGTCTAAACCTAACTTCCCAGTAACAAATATTTTCACACCTGAACCACTGTCATAGCTTCTTAAATGGCCATTTGAAGCCAACTTCTCCCACCCTTGACTACCAGCCCCTTCCTTTCTCCATCCTGCATTCTCCATTCAGTTACCTTTTTAGAATACTTCTCAGGTTTTATCAAATGCTTTCTATTATTCCTTAGCCCATTAGTGACATTCTCCAAAATCCTTAGGATAAAACCTGAACTCCTTAATTTTGTCTTTAAGTCTTTTGAAGATTGCTCTATTCTTTCAGTTTTGGGAAAGGTCATGAATTGCCTTGGTCTTTGAACTTATGCTTTCCTTTACCTGGAACACTGTCCTTCCATCCTCATCCAACATCTCATTTATCTGGTTTATTCCTCCATATTCTTCATCTCTCAGTTTGGATTCTTTTCTTCAAGTAGCCCAATGTATCTTCTCTCATAGCATCATCACACATGGGTAGGAACCATGTTCGCCACAAAACCCGCATAGCCCCTGGCTTATGGT
The DNA here is from genome assembly GCF_041296235.1 of Equus asinus. Taxonomy (NCBI): domain Eukaryota; kingdom Metazoa; phylum Chordata; class Mammalia; order Perissodactyla; family Equidae; genus Equus; species Equus asinus. The sequence goes on along the minus strand of NC_091792.1, from coordinate 57,405,601 downwards.
AGATGCTCTGTAGAATTGTTGAATATATGAATGAATGAATCTATTTATGAAGATGAGAGAAGTCAAAGAACATATCATTAGCTTATTTTTAAGAGTAAGTCAAGCATTAGCTTGGTTTTTTATTTTTAAATTTTTCTTCAAAATAGAAGACATTAAACTATTCTGTATTTTTGTTGATAATCTCAGCTGAACAGCCAAATGTGAGAGCTTTTCAGTGTATTTTCCCTGGCTTACAAACTAGCAAGAAAACTAAAACTAGTTAAAAGAATATATAATGATCTCAGAACAGGTACCAACTGGTTGGTGAAAAATATGGAAAATAATACTGTAAAAAATATTAGATTTGATTTAGGAAGCCAAGGTTCTGATGCTTTTGACTCATGGCATGACATTTATGAACACAGTCCCTTTGAATTCCTTGCCTCAGGATCTTTAACAAATTTGCAGGCAGTGTCTGCCTGAGGTCTTTGTAGCTGTTAAAGCTTAAAGACAGGGAAGAAAGTAAGCTCCATTTAGGAGCAAGAGGGAGAGAAAGGAGTGTCTGTGATCACAGCTGGAGGGAAAGGAAAACAGATTTTCGCAGAGATAACGATGAAGTCAGAGCTTGGCTTGTCCAGTGTGTGTCAGAGAAATGACAAAGGTTCAGAGGACGCAGAGGCTGGGTGAATTTAGGGAGACTTTCTGGGAAATCAGGGGCTCCCTCCCTTACCAAATATATCTATGATATAGCATAGCAGAGAGTCTTCTGAGCCATTGGACTTGAGAGACTTAAAAGATTCTGCTGGTTTTAACCAAGGGCCCAATCATCAGGAGCAGGCACAACAGAACAGAGGGGCTTTGTAGCTTTGTAGAATGTTTCACTCTGCCCAAGACATCAAACTTTTGTTGGATTCTTAGTTATGCTTACAAGAAGGGTGGATAGTAACTGTGACTAAGTTTCCTGTCAGGCTGGTAAGATGGGGGATTAGGTGTCAATTTAATTTATTTTAGAGAAGAATGTATATTTCATGCATACCTGAACCTGTAAACTAATATACAACCCTGTATACATTTTTCAACTTTATCGTCCATAAATTCAGAATATGAAAAACTTCTTTAAATTCTCTGCCAAATTTTAAGCATTACAAGTATGTAGGAAAGAATTTTGCAGTAAGAAATTCCCTGAACAAATATAAGGTAATATCAGTAAAAAATTTTTTACTTTCTGCCTTAACTATTTCGGAAATAGATTAATTTCAATAATATGAATTATTAGCCGAGTGTTTAAAATTTTTACCTCAATTATTGTTAGAAATAAAGCAAAATGACTAGAATTCTTTTTAATGAAGGATACTAGAAGATAGAAGAATAAGATTTTTATAGCAAATTTAGCATTTCAAGTTCCACTTTCAATTAGATATATATACATAAATTTTAAGATTGATTGAGGCTATGAAAGACCCAAGAAAATATGGCTTGGTGAGAACTAACATAGCATTTTAGTTTAGATGTTAATTTATTTCAATTATCCACTGACCTAAATATCAATATTTTCTCACATTTTAATCACCATAAATTGCAAAAATGAGGCACAGACATTCTCTTGAAGGTGATGAATGATCTGAAATATTATAATCAAATGTGTAATAGGTGAAAAGCTAATGTTCCTTCTGTGATAATTAATTTGGAAGCTGCACTCCAAATTATTTACATGCAATACTTTGCCACAATTTATAATGCATTTTCATAAGAAATATGGCCTTACATTCAGTCTGTTCAGTTTTTAATGTTAATTACTAATTAGCATTAAATTGATCTGCCATGTTATTAGGACCAAATGAATTTGCATAAGGCAAATAAAGTGTGAAAGATATTTTTTAAAAAGCATAATACATTGCTTTATGCTAGTCTCTATTTTTGTGTAAATCACTAATATTGAATCCTTTTGTTTATAAAAATGAGATAATAATTAACAGTGTATATTTCCCTTGTAGACTATATGAAGACAATTATGCTCATAAAAGACAGTAATATAAAGGTCACTGCAATAATTTACTACTATTTTTTGATATTTTCTACATATGGCTTATTTTCTAAGAAGTTAGCACATTTTCAATAAAACATATTATTAGTGCATGGAATTTTTTTATTGAACCATTTAGTTAAAGCATAAACTAACTAAAAACTCATAGTAAAATCTTTACTACCAGCATTGTGTGGTTTTGATTTATCCTAACATCCTTACATTTCTTCTACAATACACTTCTCCATGAGGTGATTATTAATTCAGAAAAATCCTCTGTGTCTTATTCATGCACTTGTAGAGGAGTGCAGAGAAATGCAATTTCCATTTCTATTCTAAACTCTTAGCAGTGTTGAATTACAGGGAGATGTTCGACTACCTACTTATACCTACTGTTTTCTCCTTGACATGCCCCTCATCAAACCAGATTCCAACTATGCATGATGTGGGTTAGAAATGTAGACTGAGGAGAAACAAAAAGTCAATCTGTCAAAATAAGTAGAAAGACAAAAGTTAAAAGGTCAATGGCTCTTTAAATTCCTTCCCATGTTAATAAATGGACAAACCACACCATGTACCTAATTGCTCATCCCCAGAAATTAGAGGACACCTTTACACCTTTTTTTTTCCACAACCCTTGACCCAGAATAACCCATCATTAATTTGATGATGCTTGTAAAATATATACATATATTATTTTTGGTGAGAAATTTTGGCCCTGAGCTAATTCTGTTGCCAATCTTCCTCTTTTTTCGCCTGAGGAAGATTGCTGCTGAGCTAACACCTGTGCCAATCTTCCTCTATTTTGTATGTGGGCACCGCCATAGTATGGCTTGGCAAGTGCTGTGTAGATCTGCCCCTGAGATCGAACCCATAAACCCCGGGCCACCAAAGTGGAGAGCTCGAACTTAACCTGTACACCACTGGGCCTGCCCCCCCAAAACATATTTTGATCCTTTTGAATCATTCTATGTACAAAAAACCAACATGTGAAACTAAATTATAATTAGCTTAATTGCTTATCTCTGCTTAAAGCCTCAAAGTGCCTTCTCATTGCACTTCAAATTAAACTTGCATTACTACCACATCCTACAAGGCTCTGCTTATCCTGGCTTCTGTGTATTCTCCCAACTCATTTTATACTAGTTTCTCCTTACCTCAGGATACTCTACCTACACTGTCCTCCCTTTTGTTTTTGAAACAAGCTATGCTTTTGTTATGGTTTATAAGATAGTGCTGAACAATTTTCCAAAATTGTTGTAGCAATTTACTTGCCTTAGTAGTGAATGGTAGTCTAGGTAGTGAATAAGAGTTGTTCCGGTTGTAAGTCTTTTTTAGTCATTTTGGTAGATGGATAGTTGTATCTTATTGTGATCTTAATTTGCATTGCCCAGATGACTGGTGAAGGACAGCAATGTTTCATCTGTATACAGGATACTTGAATATCTCCTTGGTGAAGGCCTTACTCAAATCTCTTGATCATCATCTCTTGGATGATCTTTTTCACATTTATATATATATTATTATATTTAAGCCCTTTGTCAGTTTTTAGGCTTATATTTTCACTCAATAATGTGTTTTGATGAACAGTTTCTAATTTTATTGTAATCCAGTTTATAAATATTTCCCTTTGTGGTTAATGCTTTTTGCTTCATGTTCTAAAATCCAATTTCACAGCAATTTTTATTGACATTAAGAAGATATTTTGTCAAAGTTACAATAATGCCACATTAAGTTGTTTAAGGTGATCTATTCTTGCTCAGGGGTCAAGTGTCTTGTTCAGGTGCACTGCTCAGGTCACAGCAGATGGGCTGTGAGTTGGCTGATTTAAGCTGGGCTGAAACGGATTTGGCTCTAAGTTAAGATCTATGTCTGCTTCATGTAGATTTTGAACTAGTGGGCTTGTCACAGCTTGTCTTTTCCATGGTGATGGCAGAAGTTTTAGAAAGTAAGTACATTTCAAGCACTTGCTTGTTTCATAACTGCTACATTCCATTGACCAAATCAAGCTACATGGCTGAGTCCAAAATCAAGAAGCAAGGATGCACATTCCAACACTGATACAAAGAATTTCAAAAATCACAGGACAAGATGATGAATCATAGTTGGGGTGATAAATTGGGAACAATAACGCAATCTACCACAGGAATTCTTCTATCTTCCACTAACATTCTTGTTGTGATTCCATGTTTAGATCTTGTGGGTGGGCCTCCAAAGATGTCCATCAGGAACATCACCAGGCACCTATGAATATGTTACTTTACATGACAAAAAGAACCTTGCAGCTGTGATTAAGGATCTTGAGATAAATAGATTATCCTGGATTACTCAGGTGGGACCAATATAATCACATGTCCTTCATAAAGAAAAGAAGGGGTTCAACAGAGTTGGAGAAGGAAAAATGACAACAGAAAGAAGGTTTGGAATAATGCAGAGCCATGAGCCAAGGAATGCTGGCAGTCTCTAGAAACTGGAAAAGCCAGGAAAATATATTTTCTTCCAGAGATTCCAGAAGGAATGCAGCCCTGCTGACCCATTTTGGACTTCTGAGCTTCAGATACATAAATTAATAATTTTGCATTGTTTTAAGCCACTGACTTTGTGGCAATTTGTTTTAGCAGCAATAGGAAGCTAGTACAGAATATAATTTACCTGGAATTTATTTCAATAATATTACACAGTTGATTCTCTGTTATATGCATGCCTATGTGCATGTAGAAGTCCTGCAAATTTGTGTTGGATTTTTCTGGGTTATTTTACATTTTTGAATTCTATTGTAAATAAGTTCTAATTTTGTTTATTTACTACTGTATAAGGAAATAATTTTGTGTGTGTGTATTGATTTTGAAAAATGCAGTGCTGCTCTATAGCATGGCTTAATCTCTTCCGGTCTGGATAGAACACACATTCAGCTTCAGAGCTGCCTGGAGCATGGTAGGGACCCTTAGCCAATTCTCTAGAATATATTAACTGAAGTTAATTGATGTTTTGTAATCTCGGGTCTGTGAGTTTTGGGGATAGGATATTGAGGCCTGTCGGCATTGTTTGGTAATAATAATTAGATTCATGATTTGCACCTGGCTTTGGTGGAACTTTGGGAGAGTTGCTACAGGTCAGATTGGTCTTCTAGTGGAATGTGCCGACTTGACCAGCTGCCTATATGAGATCCCACCACGAGATATTTGTGGATTTCTTGGAACTAAGGTGCTTTGCAGGCATGCTGTTGGTGGTTTGAGATGTGGGAACAAATGTGTGTCCTATTTGACTCAGTGGAGACAGAACACAGAAACCTGGACTTGAGATCTCTGGACTTGTGTTTGAACCCTGTGATCCCTTTCAACATTCAAACACTTAAGGTAATTATTACGCAATCAACAAAGTCACTAAAATCATTAATATTTCTAATAATTTAATGTCAATTCTTTGTACACAATTATATTGTCAGCAAAAAATAGTTTTATTTTTTCTTTTCAAATTTCATACACTTTACTTATTTTTCTTGTTTTATTACACTGATCGTGATGTCCAGGTCAATGCTGAAGAGAAGTGGTGGCAGCTGGCATCTTTACTTTACATACAATCTCAGAGGATAAATGTCTACTATTTAACAATTAAGCATGATTGTTGGAAGTTTTGTGAAGATCCTTTATCAGATTGAGAAAATTTCCTTCTGTTCTTACATTGCTATTTTTAAAATCATAAATGGATGCATAATTGTAACAAATTTTTATTCTATATTTATTGAGATGATTATATGATTTTATTATCTTATTCTGCTAATGTGGTGAATTAGATTGCTAAAACAACCTTGCATTCCTGAAATAAATCCAGATTGGTTGAGATTATAATCATTCTCCTGCTAGATTTGGTTTGTTAGCATTTTGTTAGACTATTACATCTACATTTATGAGTGAAATTGGCTGGTAGATTGGCCTAAGACTTTCCACAATAGATAGATGCCCATAATAAAAAGATGATCCCAAATGCTAGGCTGGCTCTCCAAGCTTTCTTCTCAGAGATATTGACCCTGTAAAACTTCATTGCCTTTTACAGCTCTCTTAAGCTTTCAAAAGTGCTGTCTTTGATGTTTTCGAGGTTTTGTGTTTGCTCTTAGTTGAAGATTAGGCTTGAAATATGTAGTCCATCATTACTGGAAGCAAAATTCCTTCCTTTAATATTTTTCAGCAATTTTTATATTTTTTTCACAGAATCCTTATACATATCTAATTGTCATGTCTTTATTTAAACAAAATATTTCTATTACTAGTGTTCTAGAATCTCACCTTTTTATTTCCTAACACTAAAATTACCTATATGTACATTTTTTTCTGGATAATTTTCTGAGTTCTCTTGCTAATTTTAAGTGTTTTAGTTAATTATAATTTATAAATAATTTTGCTCTGTCTCGAATGTGTGTTTTATTTTTATTCCATGCCATATTGAATTTGCAAGAAAATTCAGAACAAGCTTAAATGAAAACCTAAATGCCAATACTCATGTTTTGATTTTGTTTTTAGTAGGAGTGCTTCCAAGGTTCTACTATTAATTGAGATGCTGGTTCTTGTCTTGTGATGGATATTTTATAATGATGCAAATATATCTTATAAACCCTAGCTAATGATTTTTTAAAATTAAAGTGAACAATATTTTATACTTTATTTTCTTTTCTGTGGCATGCCTTAGCACCAATGGAGACTATTATACAGCTTTTCTTATTCAACAGATTGTGTGTATGTATATTCCATTTCCCACAATTAAATAAAGTTGTACACTTTAAATAAGTACATTCCAATAAGAATGGAGGAGACTTCATCTGTTCGCTTTATTTAGGCATTTGGAATCTGTTTCAAGGACTAAATACCTTGAAATTCAAGGACTTCTTTAAAAATAATTTGAATATTTGTTTTTAATTTAAAATCATAAAAAATATGTGCCTATAATAAGAGAGTTTTAATTTGTATTCTGTAAATGTGCTATAATAAAAAGAAAAGCCTTGGATATTATATTACTAAAAAGTCTGTCGAGCCAAAGTCTGTGTTTAATGCATAATCCTAAAGAAAATGATTTATTTTAGAAGTTTGATTTAATCAAAATTAGTGTGTTACATGGGAATAAAAGTGCCTACAATGAGTTTGTGAGATAAAATAACACACTTTAGGGGCAAATCTCAAAATTATTATCTAGTTAAGGAAACTAAAATACACTACATAAAGAATATGTTTAATCCCTAATGTTTTATTTAGCATTTGGAGAAAAAAAACAATCCTCATATTAATTGTTTCTTTATCTGAATAAGATTGATCACAAAATATTTCTATCTAGTGTACAAACAAGTACATTTTAAATTTGGGTAAACTGTGTTAAATAATGGTTTTTAAAAGTTTATACATGGTATCAAATAAAATAATCATTTGAAGCCTAGAAATCTGGGTGGTTCACAGGTCTGGATGTGACTCCTCTAGGCCCAAAGAACTAGCAACTAAAAACTATTTTTCTCCCCCACTCACTATTAACTCTGTAATAGAAAGAGACAAGATTAAATGCACATGTGCATTTGAAAAAGGAAAGAAAGACTCCAAAAAGTCCTGTGTCTATGGCAATTGGGAAATACCATAGAGCCAACGTTGTGAATGCCCCCTCATTTTTGGACTCTCTCTTTTCTTTTACACTTCTATTTGCAAATCAACCAGTGTCCCCAGAGTTCAGCACATGTCAAATACAAACAACTGGAGCCAACATACAAATATTCAGATTCTTACAAGAAGTCTTTCTTCCAAGTTAACCAAACATTACCAAATTTTTTACCTTTGTATAACAAATACTGTCTTTTATGCTGCTTCCAGGATCAGATTCTGCAGAACCCAACCCCTAATTGCTAAGCTAATGCTTCTCCCTTCTCTCCTTTTTGTTTTTTTAGTTTTTTGGAAGTATGATAGCCATATCCTGGCCTTGTTCAGAATTCTACAGGAAAAAAGAAATCATTTTAAGACTTTCAGGCAAGAAAGGACTTAATATAGAGTATCAATTGTTTATAAAGCCTCTGGAAATAATGAAAACTTGAAGAACTCATAACACCATTAATGATCTTGGCTTCCTGCAGCTCTAAAGCCCATAAGTGGCAGGAGAACGCCCAGGAGGTGCTATAGAAACTTCCATCTGTCCTCTGCTGAAGCTCTTGCACCTGCCTGTTAACACTGGAGAGACAATGCTTCTGCTTCTCTTCTGCCTTCTGAGTCTGGCACAAGTCTTTTCCTTTGGTAGAATCTAATCTATACCAGATCTCTGTGGGTAAGTGTGTTTGGGAAATATAAATTTCAGGCTTTTAGTCCCAATATAGGGAAGAGCTAAGAGGAGGAGGAATGGGGCTGAGTCCCAACAGAAGGTGTAAGGCACATGTTCAATGCATGGGAGGTTAGAATAATTTTGGACTTCTTAAAAGTAACACTGGAGGAAAAAAATATAATAGTAATAATGACAATATTATAGCTAACATTTTTTTTTTGAGGCAGATTGGCCTTGAGCTAACGTCTGTGCCACTCTGCCTCCACTTTGTATGTGGGATGCTGCCACAGCATGGCTTGATGAGTGGTGTGTGGGTTTGTGCCTGGGATCCAAACCCAGGAACCACAGGCTGCTGAAGCAGGGTGTGTGAACTTAACCACCATGCCACTGGGCCAGCTCCAATATAGTAACATTTAAATGGAAGATCCTGTGTATTTCATGTACAATTCTTTGCATATTCTGACTTAGCTACCTGAGTATTATCTTCAGAATGTATTTTGCATTTTTCTAAAAAAAATTAATTGTGGAAAAGTACACATAAATAAAATTTATCATCTTCCCCATTTTTAATATTCCATTGAGTAGTATTAATTATATTCACATTGTTGTGCAACTAATCTCCAGAACTTCTTTAATCTTGCAAAACTGAAACCCTATACCCATTCATAACTTCCCATTTTCATGTCCCCTTAACCTCTGGCAACTAACATTCTACTTTATGTTTCTGTAAGTTTTACTACTCTAGATACCACATATAAGTAGACTCATACAGTATTTGACTTTTCGGGACTGGGCTATTTTGCTTAGCATAATGTCCTCAAGGTTCATCCATGCTATAGCATACAACAGGATTTTATTCCTTTTTAAGGCTGAATAATATTCCATTGTATGTACACACCACAATTTCTTTATTCATTTATCTGTCTATGGACATTGGTGTTACTTCCACCACTTGGCTATTGTGAAGAATGCTGCTATGAAAGTAAGAGTACGAATACCCCATCTAGACCCTTCTTCCAATTCTTAGGGATGTACCCAGAGGTGGAGTTGCTGGATCAGATGGTAATTCTTTTCTTAATTATTTGATGCACAGAAGTTTTAAATTTGATCTATTTTTACTTTTGTTGCCTGTGCTTTTGGTGTCATATCCAAAAATTCATTGTCAAATCCAATGTCATGAAGCTGTTGCCGTATGCTTTCTTTTAAGAGTTTAATAGTTTTAAGTCTTACATTTCAATCTTTGATACATTTTAAGTTAATATTTCTATACGATGTAAGGTAAGGGTTCAATATCATTCTATTGCATATGAGTATCCAGTTTCCCCAAAACTATTTGTTGAGCAGACTGTTTTTTCTCCGTTGAATAGTCTTGATACCCTTGTCAAAAATCTTTTGATCATATATGCAAAGGTTTATTTCTGGGATCTCTATTCTCTTCCATTGGCTTGTATGTTTGTCTTTATGCCAGGCCACACTGTTTTGATTACTACAGCTTTGTAATAAGTTTTGAAGTCAGCAAGTGTGAGACTTGCAATTTTATTTTTTCTTTTTCAATATTGGACATTTGGGGTTGGACTTTTTTCTTTTAACACAGAATTCTATCAATCAATCAAAGCTAAGCATAGAAAAAAGACATTTTTAGACAAAATTTCAAAAATTTACCTGTTATATGCTCATTCTCAGGAAGTTACTGGAAGAGTTTCCTAACCAAAATATGGAGGTAAATCCAAAATGATCAGACAGGATCCAGAAAACACCTGATCTAACAGAGGATAGGGGCAAAGGGAATTCCCAGGATGATAATGAAGGGGACACCCAGGGTGATGCAGCAGGTTTAGAGAATAAGCAGATCAAATTGGAATAAGACAATGGGAGGCTCGAGGGAGGAAAAAGTAGAACAAATAGATTATCAAGCAGGATAGGTATGTGGAAGTTGGCTGATGTCAATTTACAGTTATTAGAAAGGGTGTATGAAGACTTAGCCAGAGACACAAAGAAAACTATACAAATGAAAAACAAAAGAGGCCCTCTTAAGTCTAGGTCAAACACCAAAGTTTCACCAGAAAGGAAATTTTATCTTATTAAACCATTTGGCTCAACTTGAAATAATTTAAGTCATGATAATAATGAAAAAGATTTGTGATAAAAATCTAGAAAATGGAATATGGGAAGAGAGGACATACGAGAGATAAAATTCTCATCTGCAATAATAAGAAGTTAATGGGTAATAGTATAAATCAGTGAATCAGGAGATAGCAGCACTCACTGGTTATTTTAAAAATATGGAGCTATATTGCAGCAGAAATAGTTAAAGAGTTGAGAGAGTTACCTCTGGAAAATTGAGGAAAAGAGAAAATGGTATTAAGTTCTGTTTTAGTATTATAAATTTATTACCATTTTTCATATTTTAATATGCACATGTAGCCCATTTACAATTAGAAAAGTTTAAAATATTCTAGACTTGCATTTCTATGTTTGAACATTAAAATTAATGAAGACTGATAAAACAGCAAGTGCAAGTGGGGTTTAAGAAATCCACTCTATTCAAGGGTGGAATTCCAGTTTTCCACATTCAGAAAAGAAGCCAGTTTACCAAAGAAAGAAGCCAAACCCCATACTGATTTTGCTGTAGGCAGGTGCAACTGTACAGAGCAAAAATTAACATGCATCAGGATGGAGAATTATGCAAAAGAGACTTGGCTTGTTGGTAATGTTATTATGGGATGAAAACACAGTTCTCAATTTTTGACATTCCATTTCCCTTGCAAGGCTGAATTATGTGAAAACAAGTGGCACTTACATATGGATTCTAGATCATTCCATTTTCAATAGGTTTTTCATTTATTGGTTGTTATTTTTGTCCCTGATGTTCAGGAAAAAATTATGTAAAACCATTCTTGGGGCTGCCAAGTGTGACTAAGATTGAACTTGCTTCCATAGCAACAGACCCATTCTCGGGACAGCTCCTGGCCACTTGTAACAACAGCTTCAACCCATTAAATGGGAAGCTGCAGGCAGGATTTCACACAATCTTCCACTGTTGCAGAATATTTGTGTTTCTTTTGCCATGTTTTATTTTCAGTCCTCAGGAACCATGAATTCCTGTTCTTCTTCCATCATTTATATTCCTCACTGAGAATAAATTATTTCTTTTTTTACTTCATGTAAATAGCCTGAAGATTGATTTATGCAACCAATATGGTGAAAATAAAAAGTTACATAAAACCGCATACAGCCGTTCTTTCATATCCATTGTTGTTTGGTCATCTTAAAGGATTTACCAATGTTTAGTGTTTCTTTCCCAGTTGCTATTTATAAGTTGCCTTATTTTTAATTTTCATGTCCATATTAAGGGGAAGAGGGAATTTTAAGTACCTTAGATGCTTTAGCTCAAAAATTGAAGAAATTTTATCAGATTCTTAAGGTGTAGGAGAGTGGGCAATCTCAATTCCTATAAAAGAATAGACACTATTTATTGAACAACTACTATGTGCCATAAGCTATTATATCAGTGAAAGAGCAGAATATTTGGAAGAATCATCTACATAGATAATAAAATCACCAAGAATTGTGATGTATGTGGTGATGGAGAGAACGTTACCGTGTTCAGAGTTAAAATCTTCAAAGCATTAAAGTAGGGTAACCCAGGGTTTCGCAGATACAGAAAGGCAATGAGAGTTATTGACCGTTGACAGGAACTCAGTGTTTTTAGGGAAGAGGGAGGGAGATGATCTGGATTTAGCAGTGAGGAACAAGGAAAACACTTATGCTACTTTCACATCCTAGGAAGTGTGGGAGACAAAGCATCTACAACTTGATGGGGCTGCAAGGAAGCAGTGTTCTCTGGAGAACTGGGCTTCCTTGGAGCAGGAAGGAGTAATGTTTAGATAAGGGGTTAGAGATGTAGGAGATTTTGTTGCTGACTGTGTGTTCCAAAGTGAAGACATTTTGAGAACTGAAGATTGATGAGTGATGGCTCAGAAAGGGGAGATTAGATAGATAGATAGATAGATAGATAGATAGATAGATAGGATTAGGATATAGGATCTGGGGATTGATGGTCTGGAAATCCTGTGATGACAGAAGTAAACAATAGTATTAATGTACATAGAGCTCTGGGATAACTCACAACTGGCTAGTGAGGGTGAATGGTGTTAAAGAAATTGAAAATTTTTAAAGCTATATGGGTGGCAATATCCATCAGGTAATGAATGTAAGGTGGAAAGGGAAGATAGCTATGTAGTATCAACATTTAAGAGACAGCTAAAGAGGTGTCAATAAGAAAGACTCAGAGAAAGTGGATAGAGGTAGGAGAAAACTCAGGCTGTCAGACAACTGTAAAGAAAGAGAGCATTTCAAGAAGATGCTATGGTCAAAAACATTAAATCCTGCTGAACTCAAGTAAGATGAGGATAAAAATTCTCCATTAAATTCATAAAATATTGTAGTTTCTTAATATATTTAAACATACACTTATACATTTTACTATCTAAATTGGTTAATCAGTCAGGTGATTGGTACCAGTTGAAGTGCCCTGTATAAGGATATCTTAGTTCCTATATGAAACAGCTTTATAGACCCTAAAAAAACTACTTATTTTGTTTTAAAATTAATATATGCTACGACACAAGAAAATACTATGGTTGTACTATTGAAAAAGAAAGTTAAAGTGATGGTTATAGTAACAATACCTGCCGTAACCACACCAGTCACTCTTCATTTTCTCTTCATGATTGAACTGTGGGACCGGTAGTATTATGTCCCTTGTTTATAAGCAGAAAACTGAAGTTCGTATAAGCTGAAGGGGTTAGCAACATGACAGCATATCATTTACAAATGTATGAGGTTGTAAGTAACATGGATTTCAAGATCACTTACTTTCCTCAAATACTAGGAAAGCAGGAGTTAAGTGAGCATTGGCCTTGATTCACGTCCTTAAAATGCTATCAAGAGCTCAGTTATACGGAGCTTGCTCAGTGACTTACTGGTACTGTCCAGAGCATACTGTCTTCTTGTCCTATACTGGTCACCTCATGATCACAGGATGAGTGCCACAGCCCCAGGAAACATGCTCACATTCAAATAAGGAAAAAGTGAGAACTTTTCTGTTCTTTCTTCTGAGATGAAAATGTTTCTCTTGAAGACCCCAGGAGTCTTACCTTTTCAGTTCTCTGGCCAGAACTGTGTTCCACGGTCATGCCTCGCTGCAAGGGACTCAGAAAATGAATATCTTACTTTTTGAGGCGCCACAGAGGAATGTGAAAAGGGGTGTGAAGTCTGGGAATAATTATTTGCATTAAGCAACTAACTTTCTAACCAAGAGAAAAGTAATTTGAAACAAAATTAAAATCTTTTACTGATTTTCATTTAATTTACTTTTTAACTGTCAGTCCATTTAGATTTCTTTTTTCCCTGGGTATAGGCCAGGATTTATCTTGTAACTGTCTAAAGGGAGAGAAAAAAGGAGTGGAGAAAATCTAACCTCCTAGTGTAAGCAAAATCCTTAGTTTAGGACATCTACTCTGGGAAAATGCTGTAACCAGACCTTCCCCACATCTCCCAGGAAGAAGGAATTCAGTCAATACTTCAACTTGTGGAAAAATACCATTGTATTCCCAAGTAGTCTGGATTTTACTATGCTTTTTTCACAGATAGAAAAGATTCAACTTTACTATGTCTAGGCCCGAAACCTAATGAAAAACACTTTAAGGATAGAAAAGGCTATTAGGTCTCATTTCTAAACCTTTGATCTGACATGGAAATGTAGAATATTAAGATTTCTGCCTAGGAAATGTAATTCATTTTTATTCTTGAATAAAGAAGCAGGACTATGAATTCTGACAATTCTTAAGAAATAAGCTCGCAAATGAAAATAAATGAAGGTCTATGAATCCTTAGCTACCTCTGTACTCATTCTTTCCTGCAATCTTCTGCACAAGCCTATCTTAGTCACATGTTCACTTTTGAGCGAGCAACTTAGTACATGTATTAATATATATCAAGCGTGTATTCGATTTTTAATAAATATTTATTGAAATGAATGGATATTTAATTTTTATCATACTAAGGTGAAAAATGGGGTACAAAATGTATTTTCCTTTCTTGTGAACAGGCTGTTGCACCAGCTAATTATATTATATCCCTTTGGGGGTGAGGATTGTTTTAATAGTTTCTTAGAGATGATCTATTCTGTTAAAAATATTTAGTTATAAAGGAAAGAAGGAAGAGAACTTCTTAGATATTCCATGCTCCTGAAAAGTGTTTTCATTCCTAGTGAGCACGTGCAACAAATGTGTGCCCTCCATCTTATTTTTGTTTACAGATAGCTCCCTTTCCCTCTTTATTTCTCTCCCTCTTTTTGCTTCCCCTCCCTCACACCCTTCCGCTTCTGCCTTCCTTATATGGTAAAAGAGTAAATGCTAATTCACCCCAGGAGAAAATATAAACAACATTACTTTCAAATGTCCTTTTGATATTTCTCATATATGTATATATTAACTTTCTCTAATTTTTTTCAAGCATCTTTTTTTCCTTTGAGTTATTTCCTTTTGAGGAAATTATTTTCCTTTAGAACATAAAGTTTATAGTTATAATTGTATCCCTTTTCATTTAAAAATTAGTAAATATCAAGAAATGTGTTACACTGGAAGAAATACTGATAATAAATTTTACCTTCCTCAAAATATGGTGGCTCTGCTTTAATACAAAATTTTTCAAAAGTGAAAGCATAAATTTTACAATTATTACATTATGAAACAGATCCTGAAGAATGAATGCACTTTCTCATATTATTTATCCCATAGTGGATAGAATACTTAGATTCTTTCATTATGTGTTCTCTCTCTCTCTGTCTATATAGCTATATATATGTGCATGTCTGTATACACACATGTATAAACACATCAATATACGCATATGCACACACATGCATAGATATCTGCACACACACATGCTTTCCCACGTATACCTATACGTGCATAGCCTTACACACCTGTACACATGCATAAATGCATATATGTGCATACCTATGCACCTGCATGTAGGTACATGTTGTATATTTGTGTGTGTGCATCTGTGTGTACAAGTATGTGTGTCGGCAACTATCTAAATATATATGTTTTTATATTTGTATATTTATGCATGCATATTTGTAAACATGTATGCATACATATAAATTTTTACATAGGCACACATAAATGATGTGTGTCTTTAATTGTGTGTGCCAGTTATGTAGGCAGATGCACACATATATAGGATGTATGTTTCTTGGATTTACATATATTCCTCTAACTATAGAAGTTAACAAATTTAATAGCAGTGATTGTCTTATATTCCTAACCACACCCCATGCATCATAATGATTTGTGACAAGGCAATGTATATATTACATAATTGAATATTTATAAAATATAAAGGCATTTTAACAAGTGAAAATCCATTATGACAATTCCTTATATTTGATATCTACATTTCAGGAGATCATAAAGTCAGATTGAAAATGACTTCGCATGTATTTTAATCGTCTCCTCTGATAGAAGGGAATCCCTTTTATAAAATGTTTAAGACAGTCTGTGCTCTTTCTGTGTGACACCTATATTAGTAGTCTGAATGTGAAAGATTAAAAAGGTATATTTTGTCTCAATAAAATCTCAGTAAAAAGTAAACAATTCTTTGAGTAGACTTCTTTACATTTCCTGCAGTGTTAGGTTATTTGGGAGGTAATAAAGCAAATAATCTGACTCTCCTGCTTTAATTTCAATGCCATGGATTTTTACTTTTTTAAGTAACAAGAAGAACACATACACTCTGATATGGGCTGAACGTTTCTGTCCCCCAAAGTCAAACAATGAAATCCTAATCCCCCAAGATGATGGTATTAGGAGGTGGGGCCTTTGGTGGGTGATTAGGTCATGAAGGCAACATTTAATAGAATAAGTAAGAATCATATAAAATAAAGTGCTATATGTAAATAGCATTTAATGTGTCTACAAGAATTCTCTATGCAATACATAGGCCAGGATGGTCAATTAAATTTTCTCAGAAAGAATTGGACTTAAATAGTTTTAACGTACTGTTTAATGAAGAAAAACATAAAATTGGTAGAAGTAAACTGGGGATGTTTCAAGAGCATGAATGCATTACAACCTGTGGGCATGAATACACACACGGTAGAGAAGAAAACAAAAAAGGTTATCACCAGCTGGAGTGGAAATTAGTGGAAGCTAATTTTGATAGGGCAATAATAGTGAGAGAATATGGCAACATATTCTTAAAGGTCAGATTTCACATGTAGTACTTAATCGGCAAGCCATGGGGAGCAACCACCAGTTGTTGCTTGCTGAGGGAATGTGTAACTACAGCAGATGCTATCATATGCCACACAGATCCTACATTCAGAACTGAAGGACTTATTTCCCCAAACTGCAGGGAGCGTTAGCTACAGAGATCACGCAGCTCTCAGCCCTAGCTGGGAATTGCCTTTGATGAGTGGAAATGCCTCATCCAGCTAAATGCTCTTTCTGAAGCAACTTGCATCCCACTCCTGGTCCATATGTAGTATAATGGCCCATTCCCTAGCCCCAACGTGTGACAGCACCCAAGGCCCGGCTCAGGTTCAGTTGGCTATCCAAGGCCTTCACTGAGATTGTATCACAGCCCAAATTTAAGCTGTTCCCAATCCTGCTGGTTTTCCTTCTCATCCACCTATGATGATATCAAGAGCATTTTGTAACAAACCTCCTGCATGGCAATCTCTGCCTCCGAGTCAGCTTCTCAGGGAACCTAACGTGTGATGGGTCCCAAAGTGTTACGCAGAATGTAGAAGAAGAAATATTTAGCGATAACATAGTGGGTTTATTGTGTGGTATAATTTGAAGGTTTAAGAGTAAACCCTTGCAACCCTAAATACTTTCTCACATAGAGTTCATTGAGGCATAAAACTGCAGAATTGTATATCCAGATACTTGGGTTCTGATATTTTCCTAATCCCTAAGGAAAGGTTATTAGTAAATTATCAGAAGGTTATGCAACCCATAAAGACTGAGAAACTGTGTGTGTTGGTGACAGGGTAATTAATTTGGTGCCAGAAAAGAGAAGAAAATGAAAACACTGGAGACGGGTAACATTTTCCTCTTTTGTTAACTCCCGATATTCTGAGGTAAGTGACTTTGTTTGCCAAACGGCTCATTAGTAGCTCGTTCTGTTCATCTGCTACTGTCTTAGAGGTAATTTTTCTCTGGAACTCATAGACTTTTGGGAATAAGGCTATACATAGGAGAAAAACACATGAATGCTCCTTTGGCTTAATTCCTTGTTGGACAAAGAGGGGAAACAGATGCTAAATAGTTGTTTTGAATGTCTCAAGAAGTAGTCAGTCAACGAAAATGTGAGAGGAATCCAGCCTGGGATGAGATTTTTCTTTTCTTTTATTTGTTAACCTGTTCACAACGTTTCCTTTTGAGATAGGCGAGAAATAGATTCTAGCTTCCATAGTACAATAGAAACCATCACTTCAATAGATGCTTCCATGATTCTCTGAGAAAAATTAGACTTAATCTTCTTTTAAGTTACTCCACAGTCCTGAAAGAACTATTAAAAAATTACTGAAAAGTGGGCCTCAACACTGGTAACACATATTGTTTAATGACACCTGTGCACTATTGCCTGTACAAACGCTAGGCATTCTTGTGCCTAAGTCTACTGTTCCATTTACCTAGAATGTTCCTTTAACTTTATTTCACTTTCATAGCCATAGACAAATACTACTTCCCAGAATAAACCTTTACTCATCTCATTAAATTTCCTTAGAAACGTATATGCAGCTCTCCTATAGCATTTGTAAACATCAATAATATTTAATATGTCTATCTGAAGGCAGGGTCCATTTCTCATCCATATTTGTATTTTTTACCACATTGTACAATCCAGGACATCAAAAGTTGTTTATTAAATGAAGGAATGAATAAATACCACATTGTGTGTGTTTTTTTTGAAGTGTTATACAAGGACCAACTGAATTGGAATCAACTGGAATACTATTAAAGTTAAAATTCCTGGACCTCATTTTATATCCACTCAATCAAAATTTTTGGGACTAGACTTCAGGAATGTGCATTTTGACAAGTAGCTTGGGCCATATTGTTTATTATTTGAGGACTTCTGACTGAATTGAAGAGAGAGAGGCTGGAGAGAGAGATTGAGATCTCAGACTGTCTTCACCACATTTGGATTTAGATTACTAAAATAACTAGAGACACAGAAAGTAAGAAAGAATTTAAAATTTTCCTAAAAATTGAAATAGTTAAGTAACCTTAAAAATTATCCCTGGGAAAAGAGGTTAAAAATAAATCATTTTTATATTTATTGTCATAATAAGTTTACCTGTATTAGAAAACAGGCAATAATTGACATTAGGCAAACCAGTACTTAATGTATATTAGCATGTTTTAATGAATGTTTTACAGCTATAATTTTTATAGCTATTTTACTTAGGTATAATGTAATAGGAATTATTTAATCTATTTATAATTATTCTTTTCTCTTTAGTCAATTTCTTTTTTTTGAGGAAGATTAGCCCTGAACATCTGCCGCCAATCCTCCCCTTTTTGCTGAGCAAGATTGGTCCTGAGCTAACATCTGTGCCCATCTTCCTCTACTTTATATATGGGACCCCTGCCACAGCATGGCTTGATGAGAAGTGTATAGGTCTGCACCCAGGATCCAAACTGGTGAACCTCACGGCCACTGAAGCAGAGCGCGCAAACTCAACCACTACACCCTTGGGCCGGCCCCTCTTTAGTCAATTTTTAATTTGCCAAAATATGAGGAGGTTCAGCTTACTATATAAACTGCACCTTCAGCTGCTTCTAAGGAGTAAACCTGAGGGAATTTAGCATCACTATAAGTGTAACTTGAGGAACTAATTTCCTCAGGCAAATCTCCCAAATGCTTTGCAAAGAGCAGTCAAACAAGCTCCACGTGTGTGCAAAGCTATTTTCCTCCAGCAGCATGCAGCCCAAAAGCAGCCTTATCTCAGGGTCAGGCCACAAGGGCTGTCTCACCCTTCACTGCTCCTGCTCAGGCTTCTGAACCCATGCCGCCCTGCTCACAAGCACAACTTGACTCTGTAGTTCTTAATCCAACAACATGGTAAAATTATCTGGGGAATGTTTAAAACCATACCAATGCTTGGCCTCCACTCAAAAATTCTGCTTTTACTTCTCTGGTGTGGAAACTGAACACCATTTTTCATGGCTATTTTTTAAGTACTCCCAAATGATCTTAAAGTGTAGCCATGGTTGAGAAACATTAGCAGAAGAGAAATTTTAAGATGGGGAATAACATGCAAGAATATATAAACTTTACCTTGCTTCAGAAGTTAAACTTTTTTTTTTCCTCCCAGTTTTGAGCTACAAGGAACAACATAGTCTCTAAGGTACTTTAATGTTCTCTTGTCTGGAGAAGAAAAATAAATATAACAAGTTTTGATTGACTTTTATACTCGTTATTTATAAACTCTAAAAGAAGGCAAATTTTCTAATGCTATTTTAAAATCTTCATCTGTTTTTGTATACTATTACAGAGTCTATGAAAAACTATGTATTTGTATCTTTTGCTCAGAGTCTGGGGAAAAAAATGGAGTATCTTCCTTTCAAAGAATTTCTACAGATTCTGAATTGCAGGCAACATGTTATAAAATGTCTGATTTGTAGCGTTAAGAACTTTCTGTTTTAGGTCTTAGATCAATTGAGTGGGACAAGAGAATCTGAAGATGAATTCTTGAACTATCTGAAAGTGTACTCAATATCTGGTACATGATAAGTAGTTCACAAATATTTTTATTACTATAGTAGTCTGACAAGTCCATTTTAACGCTTACTCTATTCTTTCCTTTTTCGCCTTCTGCTCCCACATAAATGTGAAAACTAACAGCTCACTTTGGAGTGCCTGTCGCAAGCCTCCTTTCTCCTTTGGATTGTTTATTGGGCCAGTAAGAAACAAAAAATGGAGCATTGTTTGTCAAATTCCTTGTCTACTATGTAATGTTATTTTTGTAACACCTCTCTGGTTTGCTCTCATTTTTAACTAATGATAACCAATCTCAGCCTTGCTTGAAATCCAGCTTGTGTTACCATCCCCTTGAAATCCAGCTTGTGTCATCATCCCCGTCTCAATTATTAAAATTGCAGAAGCAAAGCACCTCTCAAGACCAGCACTGCACCAAGGGAACTATTTGTTTGTTTGTTTACATATCTATTGATTTATTTATGGGGACCACTGAAAGTGGCACTTTCCTGTTTTCAAGAAACCATAAACAGGAATTACCACTAATAATCAGCTTT
Source organism: Equus asinus (assembly GCF_041296235.1). Classification (NCBI taxonomy): domain Eukaryota; kingdom Metazoa; phylum Chordata; class Mammalia; order Perissodactyla; family Equidae; genus Equus; species Equus asinus. The sequence goes on along the minus strand of NC_091792.1, from coordinate 57,384,976 downwards.
TTGGCATTACTATGTTTGGACATTTCATCTGCATGTCATCTGATATTCAGAGCTGTAGTCCATTTTCCCTTTTCTGATTGCACTGTATAAATTTGATGACGGAATCAAGAAAACTATGCAGAATTTTCAGGAAAAAAAAATAGTGTTTGAGGTGGCCAGTACACCCAGTGGGTACCTGGGGTGAACCTCGTATATATAGGTGTGTTATTTCTATTATAATCATTATTTGGGACAGATAAAGAAATTTCATTCCATGTAAGTGATGAGGAACCACATGGTAGGCTAGATAACATGAAATCATTCTATTCAGACATGTCTATAAATGCTGAAGATTTATTATACAAGCCTTTTTAAAAATGCTCAGCTAAGCTTCAATGTTACAGAATTCTTAAGTGACAAAAGGAAAGTGAGGAGCAGAATGGTAAGCTTCCGCATTTGTCATTATGCTGGTTGAGGGGTAATATTTGAATAAGTTTTAAACAGCAGATGAGACCTTAGGCTTAAGAAAGAAGTGGAAAAGAGACTTCCACAGGAAGCTGAGACCCACATCGAGCTGAAGCCTCTGAGAAAGAGTGAAGAGGAGGAAAAAGTCTTCCCTTGTCACAAGAGAATGACATGTATGTTTTTGGTCTTAGTCTCAGATATAATTGCAAAAACAGTGTCTCTCCTGAGATTCCACCTTCCTAGGTACACTCATAGTTGGATGCACATTTACGTTTTTCACATGGGCTAAAAAAGACAAACCAAGAAATTAACAGAAGAAGTCTGGGGCCATTGCTTTTTCTTGGCTCTCTTGCAAAAGCAAAAGTAAAATTTATTTGGAGGGATATCTTCTAAGCCCAGGTTTCATAGAATATCCACAGATAAAGCCCTACCAAATAAGAGTTCACAATCAAAAATTACAAACATGCACACACACACAAAAGGATTAGACTCCAAAGAAATTCAGTTAACAGAATTATTCAAAAGACTGTAAAATAAAAACATTAAATTATTAGAGTCATTTAACTAAGGAATTTAAATGTGAGAAAGAAAAACATTATATATAAACATGAATAATGAATATTTGGAAAAAGCAGAACCTCTAGAAATAGAAATTTTCACTGAAATTTGAACTTAAGTAGATGAATTAAAAAGCAGACTGCAAACAGCTTATAATTCTATTTGTAGGACCTGACATATGAAATTGGAATTCCAGAAGAAGGGAGAGAATGGGAGATATTTGAAATGATGATAAATGAGGGTTTTCCAGAATTGACGAAAAGTATGATCCTCAGATTCAGGAACACAAGCTAGTCTCAAGAAGAATGGATCTAGGTATTCATAACTAGATATATTTGTGTGGAACTTCGGGGTCCAAAGAGAAAATCGAACAAATAACCCACCAAAGAATAATACTTGGATTGAACACAGAATTTCTAACAGCAATAAAATAAAGAGAAGGTAAATTTTGCTTTTGGCATCACAAATAGTTCTAGGCACTGTGTCAAATAAATCTTTTGAGTAAAGATGTCCTAACTGGCTACATATTAAGTCAATTAGAAATTTTAAAAATACTTTTTATCCAGTATATTCCTGAAGCAAAGAGTGTTCCATTAATTCACAGCGAAAATGATTTTAGAGTTTCAGCTCTAAAGCTCCTTGAAGGTAGAAACTGTCTTATTCACAATGAAAGATGAAGAAAGTTGCACAGGGCCTCAATCTGGATAGGTGATCAGTAAATACTGGAATGGATGCTGTATAAACTACGTGAACATATTTCATATTAGGTGTAATCTTATCAGGAAATCAATAGCACATATATAACTAAATGATTTCAGATATGTTCCAATTCATACTTCGTTATCTATAAATTATTACACAGTAACGTCTAGAAGAGAAGGCTTTCTGCTAGACTATATATTTCAGGCTGAACAGGTGAGATGAAGGAGCTAATTTCCAGTTTTATTATTTTTCTTTTTCATGCTCCTATACTGAACATCAAATATCTTACAGATGACCACTATTAAGGATCAAGTCTTTCTGCTGTAAAGCCAAATGTACATTACCAAAAATCTCTGTTTTCTACAAAACTACTCAATAAAATAATAGGGAAAAATAGGACTATGAAAAACCACTCAAAACCTGTGGAATTTTGTAACCAGGGCATTAATAAAAGAGTGACATTCCCAATAAAAATACAGCCACAGATAAATTGCCATGTCTATCTGTACCTGGCAACACTCAATTCTTAGCTGACTTACATCTTGGGACTCGTGCTTCTCTCTTCTAGATGATATTCTCAGAGATGGTCACTCTAATAAAGACAAATTTCATGAAATCTAAAAATCTAAGTGAGAGCATCGATTTTTTTCTTTGATCATTTTTTAAGGTTGAAGGAGGGGGAGAGCGATATTTTCACAGCTGCTTCCTTTGCATTCTCTCATCTAGTAAACAGGTGCAAAGTGCAGCAATTCTTGATGCCGGTCAACAAGCCTCTTCTTGAAATAACGGAAGATATTTCTGTAGGATATTATGTTTTAATTAAGGGCTTCATGGATTGGCCAGGCTTTCTCATTAATTTTGAGAAAGTTGGCCCTGATCAATTAAAATATTAATCTGCTGGGGAGAAAATGTGAATAAACTGATACAATTTCTGCATTATGCTGACATCATTTCCCTAGTTACCAAATGCAATTGAGCTAATTGGTGTTAGAAACATATAACTTTAACGTTTCGCAGCATAGCAGAACAGAATGTGCTTGAGAACTTTTTCTTGACCTCAGAGTGAGAACACTTACTTGTCCCCTGGGAATATAGAGGCGAATGAAATAAACAAGGCACTGCTTTTACCAAGCTTACAATCTAGTGTAACATAATAGTGTAATAGTATAATATCTAGTGAGATAGTTTCAACCTATAAATCAAATGATGTCATTTCCTCACTTAAGTCCTTCCAATTAGCATGTAATTGGTATAAATGTGTCTAAAACCCAGACTTCTTCACCTGGTTTAAAAAGCCCTACAAAATCTGGCCCTGCCACCTCTGACTTCACGCCTTATCATTCCCTCTCCTGACCCCAGGGCACTAAATTCTAGCCACACAGACCTGTTTGATTTCCTCAAACTCTCCAGGTCCTTTTCCAATTTTGGGTCTTTTCACCAGCTGTTTTCTAACTACTTCCCATCTGGTTCCATCTTGTCATTCAGCTTGTAGCCAAAATGTCGCTATCACATTAATTCTGTGCAGAGCACTTGTCACCACCTGATACGTTTCTAGTAGGCATTAATTCATAGATTGGTTGATTGTTTCTTTCCGCACAAGTAGGTAGAGGTAGATATGAGAATCATTACTGAGGGACTGAATTTGCAAGAGAAATAGTAAAGAGTGAAATCAAGAGTAACCTGAGGTTATTGTGCTAAGCGAAGTGTCAGACAGAGAAAGACAAATACCTTATGATTTCACTCATATGTTGAAGATAAACAACAAACAAACCTATAGAAAAGGAGAACAGATTGGTGGTTACCAGAGGGGAAGGGTTTGGGGGGAGGGAGCAAGGGGTAAATGGACACTTGTGTCTGCTGACAGATGGAAACTAGACTTTTGCTGGTGAACACGATGCAGCCTATGCAGAAGCTGAAATGTAATAATGTACACTGGAATTTATGCAATGTTATAAACCAATTTTATCTCAATAAAATAATTTAAACAAAAGAGTAACTCTTAGGTTTAGGCTTGTAAAGTCGAGGAAATGATGGTGACTGACTGAAATGAGAGACTTTGGCATTTGTGAAATAATTTTTAGTAAAATGGGCAAATTTGTCATGATATATTGTTAAATAAAAGCACTTTGTAGATCAATATGTACATTATAATCTTAATGCTGTTGTAAAAATATTCCACATACATGCATATGTATAGAACTGGAAGAATATGCATTAAAATTATCTGCATTAACATAATGCCTACAAATATCGGTGCTGAAATATTAGTTGCATAAATGTACATTGTTTATTCTCTCTTCACTCTTTCTCAGTTGTCTGCCTGATTTCCCATTCGCTTCATTTTCTACTTAATTCAGAATATACATACAGTATATTTATAATTCCAGTTATAAAAACAAAACAGTCATTGTAGAATACCTGGAAAAGTATCAAAGCAAAAAGAATAAAATAAAAATTACCCATAATCCCACAATCATCCAATGTACTTAAGCATATATGTGCATGTATATGCATGCATTTATTTACAGTACAGATAAGATCATCATATGCACCAAGTTTGTAGGTAGAAAGAGAAGGACAAAGAGGCATGAGTTACTAGAAATATTTAGAAGTAACTGATTTCTTAAGTAAAATAAAGGAACAAATTATGATCTACTTGGAGGTCAATAGCATCAATTTACCATTGTTAAAAATATCATATATTTAAAAATATCTACTTTCTATCTGTAATATGTTAGTAAACCACTATTATCTTTAGCTCTTTCAACTAACTCAACAGGCTCCACTAATGATTTTTCTGTTTACTGCATACAGTGATTTAAAAAGTAAGCAGCAATGAAATCACTTTCATGAATCTACAAGTCAAATTATGGGAAGCCTAATGGTTTGAAACGTTAGAGGGCTGTCAAGTTAGTAAGGAAGAAATTAAGCATTACTCTAAGCACTTTTTTCAGAGATAGTATAATTGTATATTTGAGAAATTTTGTGATTCAAGTACAAATTCTCTGGGGAAAATGAATCCTACACTCTCTTGTGACATTAAACAATTGTTTAAAATGTAAAACTATCTTTTAAGGACATAAGGCCCTATAGCACAGCTGTTTGAGGATGTGATATAAACGAATTAAGCAAATTTCTATTGTGTTTGAATTTCTGCAAACAATTTAGTCATAATTTATTTTAATACGTTTTATTAAATGACTGAATAACTCCCCAAATTGACTAAGAATATGGACACATAATTGAACGCACAGTTAATATAAAATCCTATCTAAACAAGGGAAAAGTCCAAAATAGAAGTTGAGGGAAGAAAATATCCTAATTGATGATAATTAAGTCATTTGAATAATTTAAGACAAGCCAGATATATATGAAGTTGACAATGTGTATCTCTTCTCCTGCAATTGAAAACCAGTGTACACTGAAATACATGATTGTCTGTTTAAAAATGAACTGGCAGAACAAATGAGTTTTAAACCTTTATACCATGCTCACTCTTATTCTGATTTTTTATTATTCTTTTGTTTTACAAGAAGGTTTAAAATATTGTTCTCACGAAACTTTATACTTCATGGAAGAGGTGAAAATATTTAATCGGTGATTAAAAGCAAACATTTCTAGGCCTTGTGTGTGTTTGTGTGTAAACTTCTAAAAGCTAAGAGAAAAATAATTATCTGTAGCAAAACAGAGCAAGAACAGAGAACCAGACAAAGCAAAATTAGTTTTGTATCATTAGAATTTCAAATACAGAGCTGAGTTCAAAGGCAGCCTCACTCTTTACTCATATCTAATTTATCATACATAATAGTTTTGCGTTTCTATTATATTGAGGAATTCTTATTTCTTTTTCTGCTAGTGTATAATGTTCCAGGTTTGGCACTTCTCATTCTTGACATTTTTCAGTACCAACGAAAGAAGTGCCTCGTCAAGAGCTGGCATTCCTTTCTGTGGAATATGGCCAAGATCTTGTATAAATTAACAAAAGCCATTTTTAGCAGAATGTTCATTTCGTATAAAGAAGTCTTGCAGCATCAGTAGGAGTAAATAAGCTCTGTTGATTAACCTTCATTTTGCAATTGTAATCACTGGCTTTTTTGATTGATAGTTTGTTTAAAATCTTCAGGTAGGTAATGCACAGATTTAGTCATATTTTAAAGTGTCCGTCAGGGTTTTGCTTCTGTGTTCTTGAACAGACATTCATTCAAATAATTAAAGTTTTCTTCACCAATAATGCGTATCTTCATTTTAATACCTATAGAAATCCTCTCTACCAGCTTCTAAAATAAACATTCAAAGAAAGCCAGAAAATAATATATATTCAGTGACATGTATTTCATCTGTAACTGTGCTTCAAGAAAATAAGATATTTGAAACAGATGTGCTGATTATATTACATTCTCAGATTCTCAGAGAAAGGGAATTGATGTGAACGTGCAGTATGATGACAATGTGCCCCCCCAAGCCCACACAAGCTTGCAGAATGACATGTGATGTCTCACTTCAAAAATGCCACCGATTGTACCATGTGATATTCAGTATTATCTTAGCTACGTTTAAAAGAACGCCAAAGCTTGAGCATTGCTGTAATTTCCCCTTTTTAGACTGCTTAAATGCTTGTCACTATGAAATGGACCAGCTCAATTTAAATGGGATTTCCATATGCTAATCATATATCTTACTAGTCGATGACATTCATCTTTCTTCACATTGGTCATGATGTTCTTATGACAATCCATTCCAACATTTAAAACAGGTTTGTCCTTGTTTTTTGCTTGGGTGCCTTTTCCCACCCTCACTCTAGGAATGTCTCTCTTCCTCTATAGCCATCTTTCAAAGCCAGTTTAATTTCCATCTCTCTCCCCGATGCTGTCTGATCTCTCTATTCCGCATTGACCTCTTCATTTTTTTCAACTTCTATGACCCACCCTGTAGAGGCCACATTGCTTAGTGTTATTTTTAATTTAAAATGTAAAATACAGTATCTCTATTCTGACCATTTCAATAAAATAACATTTGTCATTTTATTAGCAATCTGTCTTTATCATTCCAAACTTTCTGTGCATTAAATGTTTATATGCAAGCATAAACATTAAGTTGAATTTTAGAAAATTGCTGCTTCTGAAGATTAAAAATGTTTGGATATCATCAACTTTATATGGTTTCAAAATTAGATTGTGTTACTTCACCCCTCATCAATACAGGATGCCCCTTGTTATGTTATTTAGCGGTTTTCTCCTTAATTTTTCTTTACTAATCCATTCACAGCATTCTTAATCATATGCCTACTTCTCTACCATTATGTGACAAGATATCAAATACCTCCTCCCACCACGACACTGCTTCTAATAAGATGTGACCTTTAGAAATCTTGTACTTCGCCTCACTTCATCTTTTCCCCCAGGAGACTTTTGCAACATTATTACTCTCTGAAAGCTTTCTACCTTTGACGAGATGGCATGCTATTTTAAACTCTTAATACTACTAATTTTTTTCTTGACTATGTCAGTTTTATCTTAAAACTGTATGCTTAGAAAAAAGTAAAGCTTGTCTAGTCTTCTATCTAGATCCTTTTTGTTTAATTATATACAGACCAAAAAAATTTTCTTTATTTTTCCCTATCCTGAAGATTTTATTCTCATTTATTTGTTCCTTGGTTAAAATTCTTTACAGATTATTTAATTCAGAAGGGGTATGTGGGTAATAGATTCTCTCAACTACGTATATACTGAATGGTGAATTTTATATATATATATATAATATATTTATATACCTTCTTTCCTAATTTCTAGAATGGCAGATGATAATTTTAATGCCAGACTGATGATCTTTTCTTTATATGTAACTTTTTATTTCTACCAGGGTCCTTGAAAAAGATTAACTTTTCCTATATTCAAAAATTTCACTAACATCTGCTTACGTGTGTCTTTTTTCATCAATGTTTCCTGACATATTTTCAATCTTTGGAGTAAAATATTCTTTGAGATCCATGATATTTTCTTTTAATATTTAATTATGGTCTCTTTTTCATTCATTCGTTTAAATTCATGCATCTGTTCATGGTTTTAACCTTTCTGCCCATAATTTCTCTCTTAATTTCTGCCCTATTTTGACATATTTTAATATTTAATCGTCCTGTCCTCTAATGTGTCTCAAAAGCCATCATCCACTCCTTCTATACTTGCATTAAATGTTTTAAGTTGAAAGTCACATTTTTAGTTCCATAAAGCCCTTTGCATGATTTAGCTGATCCTCTTTGAAAGTCTTGTTGCTGCCATTGTTTAGGCTGTCTTCTGTCCCCTCCTAAAGTTTTATTTCACTAGGTTTTGATTCTTTTGTTGAAGTGTCCGTTTTGTGTTCCTTTCTCTGACTATTGGCCCCTTAGGGTGATTATTATGCTCCGTTTTAGTCTTCATTTGCTGTCTCTTGGAGTCCAAGTTCAGGTGTTCTTTCTTGGTAGCCATACCTGAATTGATGAGAGGTCAGTAAATCACCTGTCCCTTATTGAGTATCAGTAGGAAAGCTCTCTGTTTCTAGAATTGTCAATTGCAAGGGCTTTTCCTCTCCTGGTACCAGATGTAGACCCTCCAGTCTGGTATGCAGGCTTTCCTTGGGCCATATAGCATTCATTTCTGTGTCTGTTCAGGCCTGGTTGAGCCTTGTGATGGTTAATTTTATGTGTCAATATGGTTGGGCCCTGGTGCCCAAATATTTGGTCAAACATTATTCTGGATGTTTTGGGATAGTGTTTTCTGGATGAGATTAACACTTAAAACAGTAGACTTTGAGTAAAGCAGATTGTTCTCCATACTGTGAGTGGGCCTTATCCAATCTGTCGAAGTCAGCCTTAATAGAACAAAGGCTGACCTCTCCCAAGCAAGAAGAAATTCTCCCAGTGGACTGCTTTTGGATTTGAACTGCAACTCTTTCCTGAGTCTTCAGCCTGCCTGCCTTCCCCATCAGATTTGGGACTTGCCAGGCTTCCACAATTGGGTGAGCCAAATCCTTAAAATAATCTCTCTCCATATATATATATACACATACATCCTATTGGCTCTGTTTCTCTGAAGAACCCTCATACAGGCTTTAATCATATCATCCTGCCCCAAGATCTCTTTATGTCAGGAGAGGTACTTGTTATTTAGAATAATCAGAAGAGCATGAAAATTGGCCATATTGCACAAGGTGCTCCAAGTGTGTGCTATGCTTACTGATCCCTTCTGAATAAGGACCAATAGCGATTCATAAAGCAAGACTTGCTGTGTTTTATGCCAAGTTCTTATTTTACTGTGGCCATAGGTTTTCAACCATGGCTTACCGTCTGAACCAGATGGAATCATGTAACTCCAAGCTGCCCTGCTGTGTTTGAGGAAGCCTGGCATGCATCTGTTCACAATTTTAACCTATCTGCTCATAACTTCTGTGTCTTAATTTCTGCCGTATTTTTGCATATTTTTATATTTTAAGTGCTTTGTAAGTATATGTTTAAGTGCTTTATTCATTTCTTTTTGTTTTCTTAGTGAGGAAGATTGTCCCTGAGCTAACATCTTTTGCCAATCCTCCTCTTTTTGGTGAGGAAGACTGGCCCTGAGCTAACATCCATGCCCATCTTCCTCTACTTTATATGTGGGACATCTGCCACAGCATGGATTGATTAGTGGTGCATAGGTCCATGCTGGGGAACCGAACTAGAAAACCCCAGGCCACCAAAGCAGAGCACATGAACTTAACTGCTGCACCACCAGGCTGGCCCCTAATCCTTCTCTTTTTGCTTGAGGAAGATTGGCCCTGAGCTAATGTCTGTGCCAATCTTCTTCTATTTTGTATGTGGGTTGCCACCACAGCATGGCTTGATGAGTGGTGTAGGTCTGTGCCCGGGGTCTGAACCCACAAACCCCTGGCTGCCAAAGCGGAGCATGCCAAGCTTAACCACTATGCCCCTGGGCTGGCCCCATCAAGTGCTTTATTTTTATAAGAGGTTTGCGCCACAGCAATAACCTAACTGACTGGCTCTAACCAATCACATCCTCCCTTTTAGGGCTGTTTAGCCTGGAGATACAGTGAGAGAGTTAGTCAGTGGAGAAAGGAAGAACACAAGCAGTGGAAACTGACTAAAATGCAGAGAGAACTCCCTGCTAGACAGGGAGAAAGAGCGCCTCTGAGGGGCTCACCCTTGCCGTGCATCTACAAAGCCACTGGAAGTTACTGATGCTATACTATAATGTTGCCTGCTCAACTTTCACAGTCTCCTAAAGTCCAGGAAGGTTACTTATGAAAGTATTCTGCTTTTCAGCACTTTCATGTTTATTGTTAAAATAAATTTCCATTAGCTGACTGAGCTAATTTGTGGATCCATTCCTTTCAAAATGAAGGAACTAATACATTACTATAGCTAAAGAAATATTTAAAGGCACTTTTAAACAGTACAAAAGCCTTTGGGAAAATGTACATTTCATTTAAAGAAGGATTGCTTTGTTCTTTGTAAAATATATTTTGTTTATTCTTAACAAAAATTGACTACAAACCTCTTTCATAAAAAGAGGTGGCATTGCTCTTTTTTTAGTAGTTAAAAGTAAAATTTTCCATGCAATTGTTCATGAACTTGAGAAATCATTCCACAAGCATTTGTTAGTTTACTTATACTTTTATAATATTATAATTTTGATTTAAAATAGATTAAACACAATTTATAATGGTTTACGTTGTTGATGAGTTTATGCATGTCTGCTTATTTTAACACAAGAGTATACTGAGAAAGGAAAATAGGAAGAATCACCCAGTCTATATTTATATCTATAGCTACACCTATATCTGGTAGGGTGGGGTGGGGGATCCTAGCTTGAGTCTGATTGTACCTGTGGTGAGATCGAGCTCATCTGATGAACGAGCCTAGAGGTATCTCTGGTTTAAGTTTACCTTCCTGAGGGTTTTCACACATATGCACTGTTCCCAGGCAAGCAGTGGATAGGGGATACAACGGTATAGAAGAGCCAGTTGGTGTCTGAAGTTGGTTCCAGGTATGAGTTTAGAAATTTCTAGCTGAGTCCTTTTTACAGAAGAACTGTTTGAAGGAGCTGTTTTGTACAAGGATCTCTGGGAGAGAGTGAACCGCAAGCTTAGTTGTATTATTGCCTAGAAGACCACAGAGGAGAGAGGCATTCTTGCCACTCACTTCCCTAGGGAACTGTCAGGCAGAGGGCTGTGAAAAATGCCAGATAATGCTCTAGGGACATGACGATGCACTGCTTTGGGAGCACTGGAGGCAGAGTCCCAGTGCTGGTGGCAATGGGATGCTGAATGTGAGTAGTCATCAACCATCAGTTGCCAATGCAGTGGCCAGAGTAAAAGACTAGGGACATTAGTGTTTGGTAAACTTTAGACCTCTGAGGATCTCAGAAATATGGTGAGGTTTTGTAGAGAGGAGACTAGGGGGTCTACATTTAGTGAGAGCGGAAGTCAGAGAAATTGAGTCATCTCTATTATTATAGTCTCCATTATACACGTGCGTGGATGAAGCACAGAGCAATTTATGTTACATGTGTCATAAACAGCAAATAGTCAAAGCAGGAAAAGTCAATAAAGAGTAAGAGTAAGAGTGGATAAAAACAGAGTTGTCTCAGAATTCTTTGGAGTTAATGGCATTAATTCAAACATGTGAATGTATGCACATATAGTCACTTTACGTACATATGTATATTATATATGTGTACATGTATAAAATCACATGCATAAAATCACACATGTATATGTATAAAATCACTTTTCTAAATTTTGTTGTTTTATTTTAAATGTGATTAATAATATTTGCCCATCTCTACTTTATAGAGCTTTTGTGAGAAACATTGAGGCAATGTGCCAAAAATCACTGTACTCATGTTAAGGCGTTATGCATATAGAAAGAATGAAATGAGAGAAAATGTAGTATAAAGTAAAGAATAATATAGGATTTGTAGCAAAAAATTCTAGATCTTTTTCATAAGTATAACACTAACTTTCCAAATTTGGATAATATATTTAATGTCTTTGTTCTAGTTATAAAAATATTTGCAATGCATATGTCAGAGGTTTATAAAATATCTTATTAAGTTGCATAAAATAATTTCTATTATTACAAAACATAAGGACTAAAAATTAAATATCAATTCAATAATTTCTTTGTTTATAAAACATTTGTTATAATTTAAGAAGTTATTCCTCTTTTTTTTTTGAGGAAGATCAGCCCTGAGCTAACTGCTGCCAATCCTCCTTTTTTTGCTGAGGAAGACTGGCCCTGAGCTAACATCCGTGCCCATCTTCCTCTACTTTATATGTGGGACGTCCACCACAGCATGGCTTGCCAAGCCATGCCATGTCTGCACCAGGATCCGAACCAGCGGACCCCAGGCGGCCAAAGCAGAACATGTGCACTTAACCACTGCACCACCAGGCCAGCCCCGAAGTTATTCTTTAATGATTGTTATTTCTTAAAACAAAATAAAAAGAATTTTGTATTCATGAGTGAATTCTACTACTAATACATATATCCCAATTCATGTGTGCTACTCAGTTCTATTAGATTGTTATTTATGTCAATGTCTATTAAGTTAATCTAGTCATTCTAGCTCAGTAATGAATTGTGATCCCTAAGGCTGAGTTGATCACCATGGAAATTCAAATCATTATGAAATGCCAGATAATACTAATTCCATTGAGCTCTCTTGGTCATTTCATGTCAGTAAACCAAACACTGTATTAAATTATATTGTTTATCCATTAAATCTTATTTTATCTTTATGTTATAGTGTCTATTTTTTATAAATAGTGCAAGTTATACATATTTTTGTGCAGAGATATTTTCCTTTAAAATAAAATACCTTATTTCCGAGTTTCTAGTGTTCCTGAGGACCATTCATGCCATGTTTCTGTGACTGCTAAGTGTCAGAGGCACAGTTGCTTTCATCTGGTGTGAAGTTACTCACTCAAAGAGCATCAAGTCAAACTGGTGTTTACTGTTCTGAAGTCAGGGTCTGGAACGTGTTGCCATCAGTCTCTGGCACTGGCACTTTTCCTTCCCTAGCCAGTAAACACACATTTCCTCTACAGCACTCTTTAGGTAATGGAGCCAAGATGGCCCACAACTCATTACTAATAAATTAGTGCCAGATCCTGGGTATGAGTTTTGGAGGATGTTCAAAGAATCACTAGAATCTATCAATTATGCCTAAAATACAATGCCTTAATGATAATTGGGGCTCAATTGAATTACCTTCCCTCAAATCATGAGAAACTCTCAGTTATCACAGCATTGGCATGTTGAAAAAACATTGTAAATGTCATAATGGTGACATTAGAGTCCCAGGTCATCAAAAATGTATTCCGTGTTTTCAGTTCTCTTACTCTTCTTCCTAAAACTTATATATGATACATAAACTGTTTACCACTACCTGTAAGGATGGCTTTAACTTCTGCTGAAAACTGAAGCCACAGCAAAAATAGCATATCTAACTTCATGGAGTTTCAAGATCAAAGCTGCTATTAGCAGAAAGATTACCATTGGTGTTGAGGTGTAGATATTGGATACAGTGGGTATTTTCTGTGTGGCAAGCTGCTAGAAAATACAGGTTTATCCTTTACACTTGCTTAAGAGCTGTACAGGGAAGGGTTAAAACTGGGAAGACTAAAATTGGGTATAAGATTTCGGTAAAATGAATGGTGGGCATAAAATCAATTTAGCTTTAGTCTACTTGAACCCCCTTGTGAAAATTTTTGGGAAAGTTTGTGTCAATGGATTAGATTTGAAGGCACGAGAAAAATTGCATCAGGTGATTCAAGTTATAATCATAGACGTGTAGGAATCAAGCTTATGTGAATACACAAATAACCATTTATTGAACATATACGATAGCCCAGATAGTTTAATTATATAATTTAATTAACATTTTAAAAAGCTCTGTGTGATAGGTCTATCGTTAAACCATATTTTAATAATGAGAAAAATAAGGCTAATTAATCTTATGCATGCTTGCTTGTGGGAAGTTTATATTTCTAAGCAGAGAGATATTCAGAGTTTTATGACAAATAGTTAAATTGAATTATTTTTAAAAGCTAATTTTATCTTATTTTTGAATACAAACTAATTGCAGTTTAATAAATCTCCTGAGCTATTTCTATACTGCTGTTTTCATATTGTAATATCGAAGAGATTTTTCCCTAGATAATTGTCACTCACTTCAATTTTAGCTTAATTTTGTTCTATTATCAGACATACAAATGATACATCTCAATAGAATGCTCACAATCTTTCCACTTCCATTTTACATTTTCATTATTATACAATGACTGTCAAAGGAAATATTTCATTAGAAGTTAATTTTAATCTAATGAATAATAATGAATGTTATTTTGGTAATACTTCCCAAAGTTGATCACCTCCCAACAAATCTCATTATGAAATTTATTGAGAGCACACCATAGATGTCTAAATTATACTGAACCATGAACAATAAACAATGTTCATTGTTGGTAATAATGAAAAAGATGCCAGATACTGTTTTTAAGAGACATGAGGCATCACTAAAAGATGACCAGGAGGGGCTGGCCTGGTGGTGCAGTGGTTAACTATGCATGTTCCATTTCAGTGGCCCAGGGTTCACTGCTTTGGATCCCAGGTGCGGACCTATGCACTGCTCGTCAAGCCATGCTGTGGCAGGTGTCCAACATATAAAGTAGAGGAAGATGGGCACAGATTTAGCTCAGGGCCAGTCTTCCTCAGCAAAAAGAGGAGGATTGGTGGCAGATGTTAGCTCAGGGCTAATCTTCCTCAAAAAACAACAACAAAAACAGATGACCAGGAGCCATTGTAGTTATAGTAAAACTACCATCTTTTACTTTCTGAAAGCAAAGTAGTTACAATCTTTCCTAAATGGAGCACATTTTCGTTTCTCATTCTGTTTTGTTGGCAATCTTGTTTAATTATACAGCATAAAGACATTTAAGGGCAAAATGGGTCCCTGATCAGCACTAAAGTGAACTATTGTTTAAAGGGACTTAGGAAAGCCTACTGTGAATCATTTTAAAGCATGGTATGTTCCTACTTCTCAAATAGTGCTTTAATTGATACCCTTTTTAGATGTTTTGCTATGGAAATTCATAGCAATTAGTATCAACCCTTAGGAACTTAGATCATGAGATTTAAGGGGGCATGGGATGCAATCTCCAGAAAAGAAAAGCAGCAACAATGTTGTGTCAGGTTTTCACAATGCTTTCCTGGTCCGAGAGTGTCATTACTCAAAAACCTCAATTCACATGATTCAAGATAATGTTGTACCTTAGAGCCCTTGGGCAAGTGATTATATTTCAGGGAATAATAAAATTTTTAACTCATTAAATAAATACATATGTATATAAATATAGATAGAGAGATAATTGCTATAAAAATTAGTTGGGTAAAGGGATAGAAAGTGAATGAAAGGGATTGTATCTACATATGATAATATGGTGACTGACAGGCCTGCCAAAGCAGGTGATAAATGATCTGGTGACCTTAATGAAGGGGAGAGTGGGCTGTGAAGACATGGATGGCAGGTGTTTCAGGCAGCAAGAACAGCAAGTGACAAGATCTGCAACATGTTTAGCATGCTTGAGGAAAAACGAAGAGGACAATGTGGCCAGCGGAGGGACCAAATGCCAACCAGTAGGAGCCGAGGACAGAGACATGAGTCAGGGGCAGACCGTCTTGGATCTCATGATCTTGGAATGGACTTAGATTTAATTTTTAATATGATGACCAGCCTTTTCAGGCCTCTGAGTAAAGAAGTGAAATGATCTTATTATACATTTTTAGAAGATCATTCTGGCCGCTATTTGAAGAGCTGACTACGGGACAAGGACATTAGTTAGGAGGCTGCTGAAACAGGTTAGGCAAGAGAGATTAATGGGTGGCATCTGAATGGTCATGGTGTCAACAGCAGTGAAAGCACCTCTAACAATGCTGCATGCTTTTCAAGACCCACTTTAACTCATTTTTGCCTATTTATTTCTTCCAGAGTTTGGAGCAGTATTTGATATAAAGTGAGATTTATAAGTATTTGTCAAATGAGTAAATGAATAAATGAGTAAAATGATAGGACTCAATGAAAACCTTGGATATTCAAACTGTAAGTAAGATTAACTAAGAAAAATGGAAGTGGTGAAAAGTTACATATAACTTCATAAGATTCCTGAGGCTTATAGTGGAATGCATGAGTTGATTATTATTATATGGGGGTGTAACCTATTTCAAAGAAATAGATCAAATACAAGAGCTGAAAACAAATTTTTTCAGGACGAGTTCACTCATATTGAAATCCACAGTGAACACCTTTTTAGGTAGAACAAAAAGAAGACTGGAAAAGAAAAACTTTCAAATTTCAAAACTAAAAATAAGTATATTCTAGAAATATAAATTAGTGGTGTTAATAATGTTCCATAAGACATATGTACATTTGTGCACATGAACACACACACACATGTAGCACTCTGGATGAATTACTTAAAAATATTTTTTTATCACTTAGACAAAAGATGTTCCAAGAATTAGGGAACATCGCATATTAATTAGGAAACAGCTATTGAAACTAATTTCATTTTCTTCTCAACATCTAGCAAAAGTTTTTAGATCCATAGTTCAGACAAATGCCAAATACAGAGTTTCTTTATCTCAGATGTATACTCACATTTAAAAAAATTATATATGGAGAAATGTTAGCTAGATAGCATTTTAGCTACTATGACAATTGTACTGAATGATGCACAATATAACCATGTATACTGATAATTGATCAATATCAATTTATACATTTTCTTTCATATTATATCAAAGGAATTCATATTTCAGTTCTTTACATTCAACTTTTATAAATAATTTGAATGATTATTCAAAAAGCGTGCTTATCAGGGCCAGCGTGGTGATATAGTGGTTAAGTTCATGTGCTCCACTTCAGCAGCTTGGGGTTTCTGTGTTTGGATCCTGGGCGTGGACCTGCACACTGCTCATGGAGCTACGTTAAGCTGTGGCAATGTCCCATATACAAAATATGGGAAGACTGGCACAGATGTTAGCTCAAGGACAATCTTCCTCAAGCAAAAAGAGGAAGATTGGCAACAGATGTTAGCTCAGTGCCAATCTTCCTCACCAAAACCAAAAAAAGCATGCTTATCAATTTTGTGATAAAGAACAACTCCAAAGGATAGCTAAACGGTTGAAAGATGAAATGTGGTGTCAATAAATTCTCAAATGACATGAAACTAACAAATTAAGTGTAATGGGATCATATATAGAAAATGTATGATTAGAAAAAATAATGTCTAAACTATGACAGGGTTAGTAGCCATTAATGAGAGAGAAATCAAAGAATTCATTGGATGAAAGCACAACTTTATGAGATATCAGGATAGGCCTTTACCCTTTAAAATTTGGCTTACCTCTTCCAGGAAGCCTTCCTGACCCTAAAATTCTACACTGGATGCAATTCATCATTGTTAATCCTAATCTCAAAACAAAAAAAAAAGTGAAAAATTATGAAATAATAAAAACTCTGTTTTTCCTTGAATGTTGCTTAAAATTCTTCTAACGAATTCAAAGAATTCTTCTAATTTAGTACAATTCTAAGGGCACAGAATTCTGATGCAATACATAAAGTCTTAGGGCCTATCCTTCAATTGCTTCTTTTCTATTTTTAATTAATTAATTAATTAATTATTTTGGTGAGGAGGGTTGTTGCTGAGCTAACATCTGTGCCAATCTCCCTCTATTTTGTATATGGGATGCTGCCACAGCATGGATGATCAGTGGTTTGTAGATCCACGCCCAGAATCTGAAATCATGAACCCCAGGCCACTGAAATGGGGTGCATGAACTTAACCACTAAGCCACTGGGCTGGCCCTTGTTTTTATGTTTTTAATGCAAGAAATCTCCATTTCTTCAAAAGTAGAACCAATACTTTCCTCATTACTCACCTGTGGTGTTTAATAACTTGCTCTCCCCCTCATATACCACCTACTTATTAAAAAGTTACTGAAAATACCTAATATTTCAAAAATTACCAAATATGCCACAAAGATGTAATTGCCAGCACAAGCATAAACTAACAATATCAATAAAAACACTGGCAAAGACATTCAATGAAATGTATTCTATTATACTAATATATACTTTTATAAAGATTATTTAGATTTTGTCAGGAGGTTATTTCTCTTTATTCGTATTTTCAAGACAATTTCAGCATCTCTTAAGTGGACGAGATATTTTGAAACATTACTAAAACATGATATAACTAAAATATAACAAAGAATAGAAAGCATTGGCCCACAGCGTAGCACAATGCAGTTAAAGTGCTAATTAGAGGGACATTTAGAGGCCTAAAAGCTTGTTCTACGTTAGAAGAAAGGCTGAAAGGAAGGAGATATGAATCTATTTTTAAAATTTAGAAAGAAATAGAGTGAAAAAAATTCAGAGGAAAGAAATAATAGATATAAGACTGTAAATCAATGAAAAAGGTATAATAGATAAGATGAAAAAAGTCAAAAGTTGGTTTTGAAATGATTAATAAAATTGACAAATTCCTGGTGTAATAAAGAAAAAATGAAAAAAGAGAAAAATAAGCAATATTTGAAAGAAAAAGCAACATAAATTTAAGTGTTGCAGACTTATGAAATCATTGAGGACATTATGAATTAATTTGTTAATAAATATGAACTTTTAAATGTAATGGACATTGTTAGAAAAATATAATTAATTGCAGGAGAAATAGACCAACTAGTACTATAATTCTTTAAACATTAACACAGAACTTAAAAGTCTTTGCTCCAAAAATGTCCAGGTTAAGATAGTTTTACCCACAAGATTTCCATAATCATTAAGTTATTCTAATATACAACAAGCAACTGCAAAGTGTAGAGAAACAAGAAGTGTTACTCAAGTCATTTTATGAAACTATTGTTACATCATTACCAAAATTTGACAAGGAGTCTATGAGAAAGAAAAATTCAACGCCAATATTCACTCACAAATAAAGATTCAAAAATGCCGAACAGAATATTAGCAAACCAAATCCAGCAATAAATAAAAAGACAGATTTAGTCCAGAATTGCGAGTTTGATTTCCACTAGAAAATCAATGGATAAAAACTACCCAAATAATAGAATAAAGGAGAAAATTTGTCTTATTGATTTCAGTAGATCCAAACAAACAAAAATTCTTGATAATCAATGTTCATTTAGGTTTAAAATAATAAAACTCACACTTTCAGCAAACCAGATCCAGAAGACTTAGTAAATATGATAATGTATATTTTCATTAAATTGATAGATAAATTTTAACGCAAGTATCTCATTTGCTATTGTCAGAATCATAACAAGAGTAGCCACCAATACCCACTATTCAACCTTACACTGTAGTTTCTAGCACGTGCAGTAACAAGACAAAAAGAACTAAAATTAGCTGGCCCCGTGGCCGAGTGGTTAAGTTCACACACTCCACTGCAGGTGGCCCAGTGTTTTGTTGGTTGGAATCCTGGGTGCGGACATGGCACTGCTCATCAAACCATGCTGAGGCAGCGTCCCGCATGCTAAAACTAGAAGGACCCACAACGAAGAATATGCAACTATGTACCAGGGGGCTTTGGGGAGAAAAAGGAAAAAATTTTAAAAAAAAAATTTAAAAAAAAGAACTAAAATTATAAGGTCCAGAATGAACATAAAAAGTTTTTAAAAACACCATCACTACTTATACATATTATGAGTGTCTACACTGAAAATCCAAAATAACTGATAGGTAAATGATTATAATTCATAGAAAAGTTTAGAAAGTTTTGTAAATTCAAATCAATATTAAAAATTATTAACCTTTCTATATACCAGTGACAAACAATGTGGAATTTCAATAAAATCAATGACATGTTCAACATCCATATAACATTAATTTTCTAAGAATGACACTAAACATGTCTGAAAATAAAGTTACAAACACATCCCTAAAGATAATCAATAAGCAGTAAATAAATACAACAACATACCATAAAGTGGATAATTTGGCATTGAAAAAATGTCAATTATCCCCTAATTTATGAATAGACTCAATACAATTCTCAATTACAGTATTTTAGTGTGTCGGTCTATGTGTGTGTGAAATTTGACAAGTGAATATAAATTTGAAAGAAAGGCATAATGTTAAGAATGGCAATACACTTTCAAGGAAGAAGAGCATACAAAGTAGGATGAACTTTCCCAGCTATCAATAATTGTTGTAAAGATGTAGTACATAAGACATTATGGTATTAGCTCCGAGATTTTTACTCAAAGAAGAGAATTGAGAAATCAGAAAGAGAATAGACAGATATGGAAAATTGATTTATGATAGAATCAACACCGCAGGTCAACTGGGGAAAAGATAAATTTTCCAATAAATAGTGCTAAGAATTGGTTATCTAAATGGATAAAAACTAAATAAATATTGGACCCTTACCTCACATATGAAAATGACCAGTTGCATTTAAGGCCTAAATGTTCTCAAGCTTTAAGCAGACAATGTGAAAGATCAGTATGTCCTATCCTTAAAGAATGGTTTCTGAATTTGACTACATCAAAATTAAGAACATTTTTTCATTAGACACTACATACAGGGATTTTTTTTCTCTAAATAACCTACAAAATATGGGATAATATATTTTAACCATGTACAACCACCAAAGGATGTTATTCAAAATAAATTACGAGCACTCAGTGGATTAATAAGGAAGATAAATTAATTCAAAAATTAGAAATGAATAGGAATTTTACCAAAAAGAAGGCACATATGGCCCCAAAACACAAGCATAAATAAAATATCAAAAATTAGTAAAATGCGAATTTAAGAGACAGTGAGAGATTATTTCTTACCATCGAATTGGGGGAAAAAAGTCAGACAATATCAAGTGCTGACAAGGATGCTGAACAATGGGAATTCCATCTGTTATTGATTGGAGTGAAATTGGTATATCAACTTTGGAAAATTGTTTGTCATGCCCTTCATGATATAACTGAAATGTGCATCCCTTAGACATACAAAATCTATTAAATATGTGCCCTAAGAAAATATTGTCAGTGCCGGCCCGGTGGCGCAGCGGTTAAGTTCGCACGTTCCGCTTCTTGGCGGCCCGGGGTTCGCTGGTTCGGATCCCGGGTGTGGACATGGCACTGCTTGGCAGCCATGCTGTGGTAGGCGTCCCACGTATAAACTAGAGGAAGATGGGCACGGATGTTAGCTCAGAGCCAGGCTTCCTCAGCAAAAAGAGGAGGACTGGCAGTAGTTAGCTGAGGGCTAATCTTCCTCAAAAAAAAAAAAAAAAAAGAAAATATTGTCTCTATCCCAGAACTATGCACAAAAATACTTACAGCAGTATCATATACAACCAAAACCTGAGAACTCTCCAATTGTCTACAAAGAGGAGAATTTCGTAGAAAATTAAACAATGGTAAAAATGAATCAACTACAATTTCACACATCGAGATGGATGAGTCTCAAAAATAATTTTGAATGAAAGAAGAAAGGCACACAGTATGATTCAATTTTTAGATAAAGTTAAAACATAGGCAAATGCAACAATGTTTATTTAGGGATTAAAAACAACAGTGAAAAGTAAAAGTAAGCACAAATTTCAATACTTGGAGGGGATAGAGCAGCAAAAATGATCCTTTTTTTGGCTTAGATATTGAAAGCAGAGATGTTTATTTTATTTGGACCTTGTACCCACATGTGTGTTTGTGTGTATATACTCATTTTATATATATTTACAATATTTAAAAAAATGATGAACTGTAGTTTATCCCATATTTTGTAGGTTACTTACGGAAAAAAAATCTCCTTATGTATTGTCTAATGAAACAAGTTCTTGATTTTGATGTAGTCAAATTCAGGATTCATTTTTTAAGGATAGGATATACTGATCTTTCACATTGTCTGTTTAAAGCTTGAGAACTGTACCTTTTACATTTAGGCCTTAAATGTAACTGGTCATTTTCATATGTGAGTTAGGGGTCCAACATTTATTCAATTTTTATCCATTGAGATAATCAATCCCCAGCACCATTTATTAGAAAATTTATCTTTTCCCCATTGATCTGCAGCGTACATATAGTACAGTATATCTGTCATATATGTTTCAGTTAATCATGTACTAGATTTAAAAGATTTTTAATTCCACAGAAAATTTGCATTTTAGAAAACTTGTTATACCACCAATTTTCTTTGTAGGAAAATTTTCTTTTGGCCCAAGTGAGAATGAGGACATAAAATGCGTGTTCATCCAGGAGGCAGAAAGGGCAGTATGAAGCAGAAACAAATGCCAAGTCCTGGATTTTGTATCCAAAACTCATTGGCCCAACAAAGGTAGGCACATCTAATCAAGTGAAAGTAACTTAGATGGATTAATAATTACAGTGATCATTAGTTGAGTTTATAATATGTCCAAATAATTGTCCAGTTACTTAAGTTGTATTATCTTTAATCCTTACAGCAATTCCACAAAGTAGAATATCAGAAAGATAAATTGATATACCACTTACACAGCTCATGTATAGAAAAGTTAGGATATGAACCCAGGGGTGCCTCTCTCCCATAGCTGCCCTTATTATTACTTTATATTGCCCAAATATTATTATTTGATGTCTGAAAGTGGAGTATAATGGAGCATGATAAGACCTGACTTTTAAATCTAGCTCCGCAAATTATTAGCTGTTTGACTTTGGATAAAATTTAATAAATTCTCATGGACTCCCTTCTTTCTTTTTTTTTTTAACAAGAGATAATAATACCTGTCTATTAGAGTCATTATAAGGTTTAAATGAAATACATATGTAAAGCATTTGGTGTGAAACGTCTATTCAATAAACTTTAGCTTATTTTATTAGTATTAACCTGTGGCAGCTTGAGTTAGTTAGGTTACGTGACCATCTCCAAAAAACATCAGCATCCTGTGGTTAGAAAGAGGAGAAGCTGGTTTGATTAATGTAGGACTGATGAAGCAAATAGGAAAAAGATAAGAGGGCTGGAAATGTGAGGATGCTGGTAAGGAACTCACTCTCATGACTGTTCATGGGGTCAATGGCCAAGGTGCAAAGACATTGGAACCTGGAGGAGATTGATTCTCTGAGGAACAGAGAACATCCTTGGGACCAGCAGCTTTAATGCAGTTGGTGGGAGGGGGAGAGGTTTATTTGGAGAAAAGGAATAAAAGAAGAAAATGAAAGACTATACTTAGATCAACCACCCTTGACCCAGAGCTAAGAACATTTCACAGCTCTGAAAAATTTCACAACTATTTAAACACTCTCACTTCCGTTTCCCTGAGGGGATGAGTTATGAGGAAGGTTGACCAGAAGGGCCTCACACTGTGGCTAGTTATAGTTTTGCTGCTGATTTGACCTGGAATGCAGTGTCTTGGTGCTTCTCAGAAGTCTTTACCAAACAATAGCTTCTCTATTTCTGTGACATCCTCACTATGAAAAAAACAGAGCTCCTTTGGTCAAATAATGGAACGTGGACTTCCTATCATACGTTATTCACTTTCACTTAATTTCTACTTATATATACTTCTGAATATTTGTTTTCAGCAACCTAATTTATCAGTTCTTCTTGAGGGACTTGTTTTTTCCCATCACTTTTTACAAGAAGTAAGATATTTTCTCTATCTCTAGCCCAAGATTAGAATTCTTCTACATATATACAGACCTACTTGATTCCATTTAACTGTCTGTCTGTTTGTCCAGGTAGCAGCAACCAACCTCAGTTCCCTGGCTTCTGTGATCCACCAACTTTCTGTACCTCTGCCAATGTCAAGAGTTGTGGTACTCCTGCCATACTTTGCATTGCCAGTGAAATCTACCCCAGCCCTAATGAGTGAATCTGGCTCAAGACGCCAAGTCAAGTCTCATTGATAAATCCCAAGATACTCCCGGAAATTATTGAAAAGCAGTTTGGAAATATAAAGCATGATAGATTTCTAAAACTTTAATGACCTCTTCTTCAGCTGATATTTTAAAGGCTGTTTATTATTTGTTTTCTCTCTGAAATTTGTTTTAGTTTTGTCCAGCATTGACCTCCAAAATCCCCATGAAACATACCTTACTGTGTGCAGAACAAATGCTAATTAGAGATCCTTTAAGTGACAAAGCAGACACTGCTGTAAGTAAAATAGCACTTTGGCTTACACTGAACTTCATACCTGAGCGCATAGCCTCTTTCTGAATGCTTTCATAGTCATGCCAGTCCTTTCTTCTCAAACCATCTGTCCATGCATAGAATTGCCCATCGCCCAGGCCCAGTGGGAATGTCTGTGGAAAAGGAAAGTATTCAGAGCATAAAAAGGAGGTATTTCCTTTGGCATGGTAGGTAAACACAGCCGGGCACATAACAGGCAGTCAAGGAATATTTGTTGAATAAATGATTCTTCTGAGTATACCAAAAAGAAAGCTATTGCTAATGACCAGATTAACACACATTTTAAAACCTTTTTTCAGCTTTTAAAATAATAGTATGTGTCACCCACAACTCCTACCATTTCCTATTTTATTTATCCAGAGACATTAACAATTCACTATATCACCTCATCCTAGCATACGTGCCTAGCTGTTTTCTCTTGCCCAAAGTATAAATACTAGTGATACTACGAATGCATTAAATGGAAATAATTTTATTTATGATTTGGACAGTTTTATGCATTTTGATCAAGTATATTTGAGTGGCCTGATAATATTAGTAACCATTCGTTGAATGCTCACTATGTGCCAGGTGCCATGTTAAACACTCCATGCATAGAAGATCATTCAATCTTTATGATCGTCTTTGGTTGTAAATCTCCATTTTTCTGCCAATTAAACTATGGCCCAGAGAACTAAAATAACTTGAATTAAACCATTGTGGCAAAGTCTGGACTTGGACTAGTTCTGTTAGGACCAAAATTGTGGCCTTAACAACTGTTCGATACTGTCTGCCATCTAGATTTCTGTTAAAGTATAGTACATGGTTACACTTAGAGTTGAAGTTATCACCCACTCACCAACTGTAGTCACAACATATGTTTTATGCTTTGGTAAAGCCCAATATGTTCTAATGTCAACTTGAAAATTATTTCTGTGTACATTACTGAAGCTACTTCTTTTTTTATCGTGTTTATTTTTGGTCATAAGAAACAAAAATTGTTTTTAATAAAATTTATTTTCATGATCCTAGTCGAGATAATGTAAAATAAATGTTTTTATATTTGAGTACTATTTTCCTTACATTTGGTTCATTTTTGGAAATAATACATCTAGAGAATGAAGAGAAGAAAATTTTTTAAAGTTTCATTTTTGGTATAACAAACTATGAATAACTTCAGTGATGAAATTTTATTCTACGATCCTTTCCAAGGCAAATAAAATGTCTTACAAAGAACACAATTATTGTGCTTATGAAAAATTGTCTACCTTCAGTCCATTTTTATAGCTTGTAAAAGATCCACTTGGTTTGAAAGGATGAAAATGGATCTTAATATTTAAAAAAAAAACAAACCCAACAAGGTAGTTAAAATCAGAGGAAAAATTTTCCAAATCAGTTTCTATTATATATATGTTTAAAGGAGTTTGTTTATAATAGTGGTGAGTTCAGGAAAAAAAAGAAACAACAAAAAAATAAACACACAAAGATGATGTTGAATTTATACAAAATATAAGGATAATAAGGATTAATTTTAAAATGAAGATGACAAGAAGAAAGTTATGGGAAAATTAACAGAAAAGGATATAGTTTTAAATAATCAGATAGCTTTAAACTACAACACCCATGCTTTGTCTCAGACACTCATTGACTGAACAGTAATAAAAATCTCTTACACTGATTTACATAATACCAATTTATAAACATCACTTTCACATCAAAATTGATAATTTCAGAATAAATTTTTACATGAAATATGTAGATATCCTTGTATAAACTCCAAATATGCAAAGTTCTCTCTGGTTCCCTGTCAATTTGCAAACTGGGCCCCCACACGGAGGCAAGAGGGCAAGGAGAGACTGAAGAAAGAGGCAGAGTGTTCCAGATTGGAAGGTAGCAGGTTTAATATGCAAGGGAACTTACATATGAGGGCTGTCCTGGGTGGCCGAAAGAGGAGTGGATCTCCACACCCACCCGCCAGAATCTTAAGAGTCTATATAGTGGCCTAACAAGGTTCAGTCATGTATACCATCCAAAGGGTCTCAACAATACACTGTCTCAAGGTTGTGTCCTTGAAACAGTTCCTAAGGGGGAATAGTGGGCAGAACTACTTTCCAAGGACACAGGAGGGGGTGAGGAGCCTCTGATTGTGCGGCCCAGCTCACGGGTCAACTGGAGGTCACATCCTCTCAATGACCTCCTCCAACACGCCACCCTTCCTGACAGCTCTTACAATCTTACATGCCTCCCTCTTCCACAACATGCCCTGAGTGGTCAGCAAGGGATTTTCGTAGCATGAAAGTGGCTCCTTTGGTGGCTATCTGGCTGCACTGGGGGCAGAGGCCTCAGCCACAATACAGGCATATGCAAGAGAAAAACACAGATTAAGAAAATGATTCCCAAAATACGTAACAATTTTTTCCATTGAGTCCTTCCATCCAAACCACTGATTTACAAAGTCCTCTAGGCTGGGGTTGGATTATTCAGGGCATTTACTTGTGTCCTCAGGTGACTTAATAGAGATGATACATTAGCAGACTCATCAGGTATGAACATACAACATTCTATTTGAATAATGGCACAGGTGCCTCCTTGTGAAGCAGTAATAATGTCCAAGTGCATTATATTTTGGAGGACAGTTTTTCTCATTAGAGACATTTCAGTGTTAAGTAAAGATAGGCTTGACTGGCTATCATTTAAGGCTTGCTGGGTGAATTTAGTAAGGGCTTCCATGTGTGCTAAAACATCCTCCAGGCCAATGGAGGGAAAAAATATGGAGGCCAAATGATCGTACCAGTGGAAAACAGAACGTGCCCACCTGGTCTTGAAGAGAGGGAGTTTGGCAGCTTTAGGAACTTGACCTGGTTGCATATACCATACATGTTGGCCAGAGGAGGCAGTACTGTCAGGCATGAGGACATGAACTGAGGGTGGAATATGTCAGAGCAAGACTCCTACCTTATCCCCGCTTTCAATGGTGGTGTTCCATTCCAGGTATGGTGTGTTTCAACAGGTCTGGCTTGTAGAAGATCAACAAGATTTTGGTGGAGACTGAGTAGTTCCCCCTCACCCAAGGGTGCAAAGTAACTCACTTATCTCTATGGGACATCCCATTGCAAATTCCAGTATATAATACCTTTCCCAGGCATGTTGGGACTTGGTATTCTCAGCAGCATAGCACATTGATGCATGGTGAGAGCTAGGGGACAATGGCTGCTTCCTTCCACTTCCATTCCTTTACAGTATTGGTTATCTCAGCAGGGGGCCCCAGTCTGGCATATGGAATAACAGGCTGTATTGGTTGATCATTCAAATGTATCAAAGTCTGGACAGTACTTTGGTCCAGCTGGCCAAGGTTTTTATCTGCTAGTAATTTAATTTAATCTGCTGCTTTAATATATTATTTTTTCTTTCAACAAACCTTGCTGTTTGTGGATTATAAGGAGGTAGAACCTTCATTTAATGTCATGTTCTTTTGCCCAGACTTGCACATCCTGACTTTTGAAATCTGACTCTCAATCACTGTCTATTCAATGAGTCTATTGGTACTTCGTACTCAGCTTCTCTAATCCTCTAATGGTGGCAGCCTGGTTTGAATGGTGACGGGGAAAACCTGGGATAGGCCACACACAATGTCCTCACAAACCAGGGCATACTTACAACCCTCAGTCAGAAGGAGGGGACCAATATAAACAATTTTCCAATTCCTTGCTGGTTGGGAACTCCAGTGGATGGCCCCAGACTCCTTTGGAAGTGGCCTTGGGCATTGTTTAGAACACACATGGCATGCTGTTACTGTGTTAACCAAGTCACTGTATTTGAAGGGCAATCCAGTATCCTTGTGAATACTCCATAGCACTCAAGCACTATGGTGGCCACTCTTTCTATGTACCCAATCTGCTGTGTCTACTGAAGCGTCATTTGCTAGGGCTTGTACCTTAGCTAGGGCATCATCTTCCTGATTGCCAGGAATTGTTGGTGCCTTATGACCCTGGACATGGAAGACAGTCAGGACTGCCTCAGGCTCTTGAAGGTGAACCAAACATCTTTCCACATATCCTGACCCCACAAGAGCTTATTCACGATCATCCACCCCTCAGCTTCCCATTGTCAAAGCCATAGGGTTGATCTCTTTAGAACAGCCCAACTGTCAGTACAAAGGTTTGACAGTCAGGGTTCATGAGTGATCACCAGCCAAACTGCTGCTCTGAGTTCAGCCCACTGGCTACTGCAGTTTGTTCCTGTTTCTATCCAGATGATGTCAGTCTTGGGCTGAATAGTGACTGCAGTCCATGTGAATAGGTTGCCCCAAATAGATCCATCTGTATACTAGGCATCAGCAAGAATTTCCCCCACTCCTTCTCTGTGGGCTGTAGGGGCCACCATGGGAATAGTGGTGGGGCATTTGGGGGATCTACATACTCTACCTGGCCTAGCAGCACTCACATTTCTAGAGATGTGGGCTGGCAGATAGGCAGCTCCTCTGTTGCAAATAGGCATGCTATTAGCCAAACTGGGAGTTTGAGCTATGGCAGATGTAGGTCAATGGAATATATTCTCAAACTATCCCTTGATAGGAAGGGAAGTTCTTACTGTGATATGCTGTTCTTTCCTGAGACTCTCCACCTGGAGGAATGCTGTGTACACTGCTAGGAGCTATTGCTCTTTGAGGAGTATACCAGAAACCCCCAAAGCTTCTTCCGGAGCTGAGACCAAAATCCCAGGGTTGCTCTCTCTTTCTGTTGTTTCTGCCACAGTGCCTAATCCATACTTTCCAGAGTCACAGATATATCTAACTCAAATGATAGCCCTGCTTGGGAGATGCCCAGAGCTTTAATCTGCTTCACTAGTGTTTTGCCTTCTCAAAGTTCATCTTATTGCTCTCACCCTCACTCCCGCATGTGCCCTATCTTTAGCAAGTGGCAGAAGTGATGGAGGCACTGTGCCAAGTGGGGAATCAAAGTCTTCCAAAACCCCCAAATCCCTACAAAGTCTTGTACGTCTTTCACGTTCTTATGGGTTAGATAGGCTTTGCACCTTATCAATCACTGAGCACGTCTTACCCAAACAAATGACTCCTAAAAACTTTATGGTGGTGCCTGGGCCTGGAATTTTCTGTGGAGCCAATGCCCATTCTCTCTCTCACACACATAAATTCTGGCAAAGTCTGCAGAGTGTCTTGCAGCAGAGGCAAGTCTTCACATATTAACATTATATCATCAATATAATGGGCCCGTTTTACTGATGTGAGGAAGGAGAACAGAGACAGATCTTAGGCTACCATACCATGACATACTGTAGGGTTGTGCAGGTAGCCTTGGGGAAGCACTCAAAATGTCCGTCATTGCTTCTCCCACATAAAGGCAAATTGATCTTAAGACCCAGCAGCCAGTTTTATACTGAAAAAAGCATTTTCTAAGTCCAGTGTAGCATGGTACATTCTTAGGACCATGGCCAACGTATCTAAGATAGTGGCAATGTTGGGCACAACTGCACAGATGGGGGCCACTACCTTGTTCGATTCTCAGTAGTCCATGGTCATCTGCCATGAGCCATCTGGCTTTTTTATTGGCCATACTGGGCTGTTGAAAGCACTATGGGCAGGGTGTACAACACCCACTCAGTGCAGTTCTTGAATACTTTCTCCTATTTCCTTATGCCCCCCAGGCAGTTTATAGTGTTTGACAGTAACTACTCTTTGAGGGAGTGGTGGACTGACTGGTCCCCAGTCAGTGTTTCCCCTCAGCGCTGATCTGATTAACACCCACAGAAGTTTGCAGCATTTGACCTTGTGGGATATCAATGCTCAATATGTTCTCTGGTTCTGGAGAGATAAAAACCTCGTATTCTCATGGGGGAGAACATCCAATTTTCAGTGTCAAAGGGACCTTCCTGATCATAAACATGTGCCCTCTGTAACCATCAATGGCATTGAGAGGGCCAGAAAACTTTTGAGGGTTACCATGTATTAGAGTACGTTCAGCTCTAGTATCAACCAGAGCTGTCACCATTTGTTTATTTCTGGGGGAACCAATGAATAGTGAGTTCAACCTGAGGCCTCTGATTGCTTCCAGTGCTCCTCACCTGCAGGCACTCATGGCCTACCTCTTATACGTGGGGCATGGGAGGCACATGCCACAAATAGGACTGTATCACTGAGGCCTCTGCTGGAGCAGGCAGAGCATCTGGGATGGTAGAGGAGGATGGGGCAGGTCTGAACTACTGTTCAGGCTTTCCACAGGCTGACCAACACAGCATCGGACTGCTAGTTTATCTCTTCAGGTGGGGTCTCAGCAGCCATGAGGTAAAACCACACTTGCTTTCACCAGCCCCTCTGCAGTCAATTGGGATAGTCCTTTGGCTTTTTGAGCTCCCTTTCTGTCTCTCTTGGGTCTTTCCTACAGCCCGTACCTATTGCTGGCATTTGTCAGTTTCCCCCAGGTCAGCAATGGATTGCCCAACATCATAAATATCTTGTCCCATGACTGGGCTCAGCATGGATATTAGCATCCCATACCAGGTGCTGGGAACAGAATGAAGTATCTTGACCTTCATTTCTGCAGTGAATGGCCTGATCATGGCCTTCAAAGACGGAGGCGTAGATGGCCTGTCTCATTCCCAACTCCCTAAGAATTTGTTGTACATCCTCTATGGATTTCTTGGGTCCCACGTGCCCAGAGAGGTCCCCCTCCTTAGGCCAAGCCTCCCTGCAGGCTAGAATAATACAATTTATAAGAGAGTGAGTCCCTTGAACAGCCCCCTTGCCCCCACCCAGTGCCATGCAGGTGCTGCTGGAGGGCAGAGAGTGTGGTGATGTTGCTCATTTTCTCTGCCTCCTGCCCCATCAGAGAAATACCATCACCTTCTATATCCCATAGCTGCACCAACTCTGCCTGGACACTTGCCTTTGCCTTTTGCTGGAACTTGGCAGCTACATCAATAGGCTCAGCAGGAGTATATTCTCTCATCATGAACATTTCATGGATTAGGGGCTGCCCTACTGACTGACTGTTGTTGCTGTGCTTTGAGGTTCCTTTGTATTAGGGGTCTGATGACACGAGGTGTTTTGTCTGTTTCACAGTCAATCACCACAACATCCTCCCCCTTTGCTCTCCTCACTTTCCCAGGGATTCCACCTCTTAGGCTCCCAATCAGGCTTTGTCACAGGTACTCAGACTTTAATCCATGGCAGCTTGTATGCTTCTAGCTTTGCAAAATGGCATGCTAAGATCTCCAATCTGTTATCCTGCTCTCCCACCTTGTCTGTCTGCCCCGAAGCTGGCAGAGTAGTGGACAACTGCATGTCCTTCTTTAACCTCAACCCTTCTTCCAACTTTCTAATTTGAGCTTCAGCCTGTAGTTGGGTATAAGTGGCCAGCCGAACTGCCCACAGTAGAGGCCAGGTCACTGCAGCAGCTGTTAGTTTCCCTTCTCTGCTGCAGTGCGCAGCTCCTCCAACAAGTGCATTAGACCACTCAGCATCTTGGGGGTGTCCTGTACTCATGCAGGGGTCCACAAGTATCTAACGTACTGGTCACCCCTCCCCACATAGAAGTGGATGGTCAACTCGGTATTTCCCCTGAGGATGCCTCTTTCCAAAGACCCATTTCTTTGGTCTCCTGCCTGGCTTTCCAATTATTGATTTGCAAGCTGGTCCCATACAGGGAGGGCAAGGAGAGACCCAAGAAAGAGGTAGACCACTCCAGATCGGTAGGTGGCAGCTTTAATAAGCAAGGGAACTTACATGTAAGGTTGCCTTGGGTGGCTGCAAGATGACTAGATCGCTGCACCCACCTGCCAAATCCTAAAGTTTATATAGAGGTCTCAACTGGATTCAGTCATATATTCTGCCAAGATGGTCTCAACAACACACTGCTCTCTCAAAGCTGCACCCTTGAAACAGCTCCTTGTGTGGGGCTGGTGGGTGGAACGTACATTCCAAGGACATGGGAAGGGGTGAGGTGAAACAGAGCTGATTGCCAGAGCCCAGCTCGTGGGTCAACCAGAGGTTGTATCCTCCTGATGACCTTCTCCAACATTACCAGGCACATTCCATTTCCCTTATTTTGATATATTTGATGTAGAAAATTCTTAGCAACTAGTAGTACATAGCAGATTGAATACAAGAGCTAATTTTTGATTTCTCCAAATCCTATGAAAATGACAGGAAAGCATCAGGTGAAGCAAGAAAGCAAAGAGTTGAATTGACATAAATTTTTTGTAAGTGGCTGCAAATTACTCGAAGAGAAGCATATTTTCTTATGCCATTGAACTTTGAAAACTTAAAATTGGAGGCATGAGGCATTTCTGAGGGTGAGATTAAAGGTGATAACAAAAAGACTGACATTTTTTATGTGGGGCAGTAAGACTCTCCTAGGTTCTCTCCTCAATTTCAACAACCAGGTGACGTCTGAGGCTCATCCACTGTGCCCCTCACCCATAGAGGACTGGAGTTTGAATGAGAGAAGTATATTTTCAGGCTACTAGAAATAGTTGAAAACAAGGACACCATGCTGTAGTGAAAATCGGGGTTCCGTGTAAGTCTGTAAACCAAGTATTGTTAAGCAAAGCTAATCCCACACTATGTTCCCAGAAAGTTGCCAACTCACCTTACACCTCTTCAGATAAAAGATAGATGAATTCCTATACAGAGAATTGGAATCAAAAGAAAGAGATGTGTACTGGCTCCCAGGTACACACTCAGTAACTGCATGGGGAAGTCCTCCTGTACACACAGTATTTTCACTACTTCACTCGTAAGTATGAACTGGTAGCCAAGGATTACCAGACAAGTGAGACCATTTTAACATAAAATTCAAAGGATTAAATAAACAAAATTTATGATAAACTTGAAGAAAACAGAGGCAATGTAAGGCTCAGAAGAAACTTCCCCCAAAAGTCTAAATTTAATTTCCTCAAACAGCTTTAAGAAAAAGTTTCTCCATAGAATGGAAATTTAAAAAGAAAAGTAGAGAATAAGAAAGAGCCCTTGAAAAGTGGAAGTGGGATAGCAGACATAGAATAACTAAGAGATAGTTTGGAAAATGAAGATCAAAGGAACTGTACTAAGAAAGAGAAAAGAAAAGAGAAGAAGAAGAAACAACAGCGTCAGAGGCATAAAGGTAAAACATTGAAGGGAAGAAGCGAAATGGCAGCAAGCCTAGAGATCATCCAGTCCCGAATGGAGAAGAAGCATGGAAAGCAGCTCCAGAAGGGATGTCTGTGAAAGAAAAGCAAATAGAAAAACAAACAATCTTTGCCTATTTCTAAAAACATATTGAAAGAAGAGTTACAGTTCTTCCAAAGAGATTGGAATGAATTATTTATGCATATATATGAATCTAAGCAAATGAAAAGTGAAGTAATTAATAAAGCTAGAGAAAAAAAATGTACAAGAAAGCACCCTATTTCATTCAGATACAAATACTCTTACCTGAACAGTGGTTTAACAAAAATTAGTGCTATAACTATACTTGAGGTTGAGCAAAAGAGTGGAATAAGATTGTTAAATATGCATTTTATATAACAGGAAAACAATAGATAAAACCAAAATGGGAAAAAAATCAGAGAACAGTAATATGCGCATGCTACCTACAAATATGGAAGCACATAACAGAAATTATCGTCAAGAATTGACATGATTGCCCCTGGGGATCAGAAATTTCAGATAGGATAAATTGGGTCAGGTGATTGCTGGTTACCAGTGTAAGCCTTATATTATAATTATATTTTAAAAATTATTTGAAAACATTACTTTGTATAAAAAATAAATCTCAAAATTTCTTCGACATTCTTGGCAGTTATTAGTGCTCTAGTAAGGTACACACGTTATTTACGGCATCATGAGAATATTTTATGATGGTGGAGGAGTCAGGTTAAAGCAGACCATCTGAAACTGTGCTTTAACAAAGGCCGTCTGAGGATTTGCTTTACTAACACTTCTTCTTATCTAGATCGGTGCAACTCTCAGACCAGCAGCATCAGCACCACCTGGGAACTTGCTTGAGAAACAATTCCCTAGTCCCAACTCACACCTTTCAAATCAGAAACTTCGAAAGGAAAGAGATATGCATAAATCTGGGTGATTCTGAGGCTTACTGAAGTTTGAGAACCACTAATCCAAATGAATAGGAAAGTGACACAATTATCACATGAAGAAAATATGTCAGACTCATTCACAAAGGATGTGCCAGAACCTACTGAAGAATCATTTTCTCATTGAGGGCTGATGACCAATATAAAGATTAGACATGTTTGCATCTTTTTCACCTGCCAGAAAGATAGATCAATAAATCTAAGCCAATCCCAGTCCATTTGTATAGAACTACCTTGGTTCTGAAAGCTTAACCATCCAGTAAATGACACATCAGTATTCTGACCTTGCCTCTCACATGAGCAATTTCCAGTGGCCGGATCCATTTGCTTCTCCCCTGGGTTATATCTTGTGTCCTCTGTGTGATTAAAGTAATACAGATCCATTATCTATGACCTTGTAAAATAAATGTGAAGACTATTGTGCCTTCATCAGGCATATATTTCAGACCCATCATTAGGTCAGCCATTTATTTGTGAGCACGCTTTCTATTTTTCACCTTGTGGACTTTTTTATTCATTGTAACATCGCTACAAATAATTAACTTGAAAAAATAGCAGGGGTGGAAGAGACAGAATCCATTAAGTAGAAACCATATGTAATACTTAGAGCTGAATCCTAGAGCCTATTGAAAAATAATATACTTGAGAATGAGTCATGAGAAAAGATTTCCAAGGGTAAAACATTACTCACAGACAATGTGTTTAACGGGAGGAGCAAATTCAAACTGCCTCTGGGGTCAGAGATGTGGCACAAATGGGTGAAAAACTGGGATGTACCACTCTAGGAAGTGATGGATTCTTTAGTTACTTGACCACTGTATTTAACTTTCAAATAATCTTAAAACATCTCTAAGAGGCTGTCCATCTGGAATCCCAAGGTGAGTAAAAAATTGTCCTTTGCCTCTAAATTAGAGCAGTTTTATTTATTATAACTACAGATGCAATGACATTGCAAAGACACACTTGTGAATCTCTCTGAAGAAAAGATTGTCTGTACTCTAAAACCTATCTTAGATTTTATAAATCAACAGCTAATGGACTTATATTCTCACAGTCAACCATATACCTACCACTATACTTGTTCTTTTGAAGACAATATGATGTAGAAGTACTCTGGATCCAGGACCAGAAGACACACATTAATGTTTCAAACCATATGCAGGAAATCTAATTTCCTCCAGGTCCCTCTGTTGATTCACATATGAAATTAGGGTAATAAAAATAAAACGCACCTTACCCACCTCAAGGTTTTTTTGAGTAGTAAATCAGGTAGAGTATGTGAAAGCACTTGGCCTATCATAGAATGATATATAAATGCCACTTGTTTTCACCATCTCCGTTATTTTTATAGACATTTGAGTTATTTCCATTGCCCTTGAAAAGTGATAACATAGTTTCAGAGACAAAACTTATATACGATAAACAAATAATAATTTATGTGGGCTAAACTCTATTATAGCAGATGTTAACAGAATATAGTGAAGGGTGTGAATTCTTATATTGGATGTGATTAAGTTTCTTATCTGTTGAAGTCACCTGGGAGACATTCTAAGCAAATAGAACACTAGTGAAAAAGTAATATAATGGAAGACATGGATGGAAAAAAGGAGATAACAGTTATCCTTATATAATTTTATCCTTCTAAGAGTCAAGTGATGAAATAGAGTTCAAAAACGTGAAGGTCACGTAATTAATAAAGTCTTTAAGATCTCATAACTAAGAAGTGACAAACTAGAATTTAACAAAGTCTGTCTGCCTTTAAATCTTACAAATTACTAAAAACAAACATAGAAACTTTTTATGATTCTCTTGTTATTCATTTATTCAAACTTTATTATATAACGTCATTTAAAAAATGTTAGGAAACGAAACTAAAGAGATAAGATGAAGCCAAAAACATTCACACACAGGACTTTTGACTCTACGCACTGACTAATAAGAAGTCATTAAAGGCTCTCTAACTGAAGAGTAATATAATAAAATGTTACACAGAAGTTAGTTTTGTTGTTGTTCTAACATCCTTTTCCTTCCTGAGTTTGAACCCAACTACAGAGCAAGCAAAGGGCCTAGAATAAACTACAGAAAAGGTTCTGCACTTCTGCATACTCACTAAACATATTGGTGAGTTAGTCAGAACATAAAATCATTTTTTTTTAGTGAATAGAACTGCCTTGTTCTTTACATTCTGTATAAATTCTCAGATGTGATATTGTTAATATAATTCCAAGATTTAATAAAATAAAATAAGCCTTGAGCTGATATTGATCACTGAAACCTCTAGTCCATTCTCTTCACTTCATCAACATGGCATCTGAAGGGTTAAGAATTCAAACGTATGAAGCAGAAGGGAGGGCATACTGAAGAGTTCAGCTCTTCTTTTTAGATCTTAAATTTTCTGGTAGAATCTGGGTTGCTATTTGAATATCTTGATTTTAAAATGTTAAACAAATTCAAATATTTATAAAACTTATTTTGCAGGGTCATGTCTTTGGGACATCAAGGCTGCAGCCACCATTCCTAAGCTAATGGCCAGGCTTATGCCACAACCTTAATCATGACCTCACTCAGCTTGCCTCAGAAATTGGTGGCATTGTCTTCTATCTGGCGTAAATTTGACTGAGATGACCAAGACCCTGATCTTATATTTATCCTCTGTACCTGTATTATTATCTCAACTCCTGAGAGCACAGAATGATTTTTCACGTATCATTTTAATGAAACTCACATAGCATCTCTACAAGGTGGCTGTGTAGATCGTTATAACTAGTTAAAGACAAACGCTGAGGCAAGATTCGTGAGGAGATTAGAACAAGTAAAAAAGTCAAAGGAAGAGTCAGGGCTGGTAAATGGTAACCAAATAGTGCTCTAGTTTTTATTTTGAGCATAAAAGAGAGAAAACAATCAAGGACCTTGATGCTCACCATCCCAGATACCATCATTTCTTCCCGATGCTAAACAGTTACATTGACCATACAACTTGCAGGATGAAATTTTGTCATATTGTCATGGTTACTTTTATTATACATATTTGTGTATGGGATTTATTTGTGAAAAAATAAATAAAAGGATGCTATCATACTCATGTTATTACCATTTTATTTTAAATGACTATATTTATGTAAGAGAAGGAACGTACAATTTAAGAGTTCTACTGACATTTCTTGCTTCCTGATTCATTCTTTCTGAAACAATTTTTGATGACATTTTTATTTTTTTGGTCAGTGGGAAGATTTAAACATCGTTTATTTGCATAGGCAAAGGTTGTATGACCCTCATTTTGTGATTTCTTGGAGTGTTTGCGGAGAATTTCTGAAGATTCCCTTTTTAGATCAAACACATGTCTGGGTACTGAAAAAGAAAGAAAAAAATATTGTGTTTTAACTCTTTTTTTCTCTATATAGTTGCTTCATAAATTTCATTAACATTATAACCCGAATTAATTATCAGTAAACAGAAGCTTCTGTTAGTGAGAAACCAGAAATCAGTAGCAAACTATTCTCCTGTGAATAAAGGACAACATTATTAACAGTGGTTTTTTTAGTTTAAGAAAATTGACTGAAAGTGCCTGGTACAAGCATCCTGATATTAAATAGGGTTAAGAACTCAGCAGTTGCCATAATCCAGCTGACATACTATATTTCCATTTAAGCATACGCTGTAGGATAGTTGTGTTACTGATCCTCAAAATTACTATAATTTTTACTTTTTCATCACAACAAAAACATGCTAACTCAGCAGGAAAGCCCTCCATCTCCCTGATTTCTATGCAGTAGCATACCTTGCAGAAATATTCAGGAGACCAGCATCTTACAAAAATGACAAATTTTCTGAGTTTTTTTTCCCCATCTCAAAGTATTCTCTTTGTGATTCCTAAGGGGAAAGATAAAAAACAATAAAGAAAGCTTAATATAGAAGTAGATAGCATTTCTGTGAAAATTTAAAAGCAAAGAAAGATCATGTCAAAAAAACATATTATATTAACCTTCAAGAATCACCTTGCCCCCTGGTGATGGAGAATCCATACACTTGCAGTTTTCTGGGGGTATTAAGCCTGGGTTTCATGACCCCCTGAACTTTTCTTCAGAAGAACATCATATGGTGCCTCTAGAATTCCACCCTATCAATTCTTCAAGGAAAAAACATAGCATCCTCAGTTGTTCTCCAGAATCAATATTATCATAAAATATGACTCTATTTTCTTATTAATCTGAGCTCACTGTGCTATGTCTAAAGGGAAACATGTAACACAGAAAGATGAAATGAGGATTACAGAGAAAAAGCAAAGCTCTTTTGTCATGATAAGTGTGATAGTGACAAAGAAACCAAAACAGAGTGTCAGTTCTTTCTCCA
This sequence comes from Equus asinus, assembly GCF_041296235.1. Taxonomy (NCBI): domain Eukaryota; kingdom Metazoa; phylum Chordata; class Mammalia; order Perissodactyla; family Equidae; genus Equus; species Equus asinus. The sequence goes on along the minus strand of NC_091792.1, from coordinate 57,346,640 downwards.
AGTTGTATGTCAGCCAGATGCTTTTATACCTACTAACAAAATAAACAGTATAATAGCACTAGACCCAGAATTGCAACTGAAGATATAGAATTAGTTCTTGATTGAGAAATAATTAGACTGTAGCATGGTTCAGTCATCTATTTCAAACTCCCAAATTATCACTATATAAACATATGCTCAATTCAGCTGTAGTTATTATCATATTCACAATAACTAAAATCATCATTACATCAACCATATACATACAAATGTAGATGAGACCTCAACATTACCTTCAATGAGGTCTTTTCTACTTTTAGTATTGTTGGAATTTTAAATGGCTTTTCGAATGTGGCCTTTCAAGTGATAATTTCAAATTTCTATATGAAAGAAATTGTCCTAAACAGTGAAGAAAATTGGAATATGCCAACTTCATACTTGAAAGGCTCAGACAAATATGTTTTTAGCCTGTCTGTCTTAATAGCTGGGTTGACATTTTAAGCTGATTCAGTCTTCAGGAAAATTTAGTAAAAAGGTGATACAGTCATTGCAAGTCATCAAAAATTTAACAAATATTTCTTTATTGTCAGGAGTATCACAACCTAACAAGCAAATTCATGTAAAATGGATCATTGGTAAGTGATATATATTACTTGGAGACAGAGAGCAGAGGATATTTCTACCACGTTCCCCTTCCACTTTCAATATTTTAATACTGGTATAATTTTATTCAATCCCCCATTCAGCTGGTCAGTCAACAGGTATTTATTGAATGCCCGCTCTGACATTACAAATATAATTGTAAGGCAGAAAAAACTGCAGCCCTCAGGGACCTTATATTCTCGTAGAAGAGATTCATTGAATCAATTTTAATTGAGTATCTACTATGTATCTGGCACTGTTCTAGGTACTTGGGATTATCAGTGACTAATAAAGAGAAAGATTTATGCCCTTCAGGAGCTAACACTCTAGAAATGTGATATTACAAAAAATACATAATAAACAAGTAAACTATAATATTACCTTCAATGAGATCTTCTATAATTTATTAATTTAAGTATCATAGAGGGAAAGAGGGGGACAGACCTGAGTTGAGTTTGGGACACACTGAATTTATGGTGCTTAAAATCTAGAAGAAGGTATGCCTTTTAGGAAATTGGATTTGTGAATCAAATGAGCAATAATACTTTTGCCACTGAAAAATTTCACTCTAAAGAATTACTTATACAGAATATTTTATCTGAATATAGGGACCTATTCTTATGTGGATGGGTAAACATCTTTTTAGGTGGAAGTGTCAATGCTTTTGAATAACTAAATCAGTTTGCTTTTAATAGTATTGGTTATGAAGCATGAAGATAATTTGTCTACAGAGTTTGGGGAGTGGAGGGCAATCTCCACTTCTTTAAATACCAAATGATAAAATGTGAAGACTTGACAAGTAGAAGAGAAAGCACTTAAAATCTAAATCTTAAAAGGGTCTTGGACCATGGCTTTCACAGCTAATTATTTCAAATACCAGCAAAGATGTTTTCCAAGCTCTTAATTTAGAGTATCTTGTTCAACAAATTGTGGACATGAAAGACAATAGATCATTGTGTATTCCTGGTATCGACTCCGTACTCTGAAAATAATTTACTTCCGGGAAAGCAACTTTGATTATTCTAATTATAGCTTACGATCAAAAAGTTTTTTAAAACTAGAACTAAATATAATACACCCTATTTTATAGAACATAAATATGAGAATGAATAGCATATTATTAAATGTTAAATAAGTTTTATGTGCATTTGTCATGACACAAAACAAATAAAGATCTATGTAATATTTATTATTTCTATGTTAAGGGTGTGAACTGTACAACAATGCAACTTTTTCTACTTACTGAATTTGGTGTCTTGAAAAGTATCAATGAAGGAGATATTTCATATTAGTAATAAACATAGATGCCAAAGAGTAAAAATACAATAAAGTATTTTACTTTAAATAATCAGGGTTATTCTTTCATGTATATGCTTTAAGGTCAGATGACCAAGACATACTTGTATAATCTGAGAGATTATTTCTGATTGGAAAGTGTTCTAATTTGTAAATATGACTTTGGTTAAACTCTTCAACATACATCTTTCTACCATCCTAAATATCTAAAATGGATAGACAATTTCTGATTTTTTAGAGAGATAAAATAATTAGTGGTTAAGAGCACAAATTTCAGAGCCAGCCCTGATGGCCTAGTGGTTAAAGTTTGGTGAGCTCTGCTTTGGCAGCCTGGGTTCAGTTCCCGGGCATGGAGCCACACCACTTGTCTTAGTAGCCGTGCTATGGTGGTGGCTCACATAGAAGAACTAGGAGGACTTACAACTAGAATATACAACTATGTACTGGGGCTTTGTGGAGGGGAAAAAAAACAAAAGGAAGATTGGCAACAGATGTCAGCTCAGGGTGAATCTTTCCCAGCAAAACACAAAGAAAGAAAGAAAGAAAGAAAGAAAAGAGTACAAATTTCAGTGTCTCACTTTCCTAATCTATAAAATGGGAGTAATAAAACTTATCTCACGTAGTTGTAAGATGAGGACAAGATTTACTTGTAAACATCCATTGTAGTACTAAGTACACAGGAAATGTACATAAATACACAGATGCACATGTTCAACTGATTGAGAATTTAATTATATTTTTAATTGTAATATAACTAACAATCACAAGTTTTTAAGCTAATACTTTGCCAAACAAAATAAAGTATTACAGAATAACTATTTGTGTAAAAGTTACTAAGCTTATGTACCTAGGAAAATAGATCACTTCACTCACAGTCTTGAACAGGCTGGTCTTTCCAATTACTATGAACATTCAGACATTTAAAATTACTGTAGTATAACTACTCTAGAAATTAAGTGTAAAAAAATGACCATAATGGATTTCTGGTTTCAACTACACCCTGTAAAGTGTTTGAAAGTCATCATTCTTGTCTTTGCAAGAAGAATAGAGCTGAACAAACTGAAAATTCACAACTTTTCTTGGATCCTTCAGTTGACTATGGTTGCACGAGAAACCATCTCCCAGAAACCTATAGAAACAAGCAAATCCAAAGAGTCATAGTCAAGGTCTTTCTACTTGGAGCAGAAGCTTCAGGAGCCATAAACAGGTTATAATTAAATAATAATTATGGTGAAGTGATGGAAGATAAGTATGTACTATTATGAGAACCAGAAACTCCAGGGGCTGTAGTCTTAGGAAGTCCCCATCCTTTCCTGATCTTTACCTCCATGAACCATAGCAGTCTATCATGGTGAAGACCCAAGAAAGATCCCTTTATGGCTCTGTCAGGGGGAGAGGAAAAGTAACCTTTGTGAAATATGGCTAGAGTGTTCTCCATAACAAATGCTTATTCTCCAGGGGAAAACACTTTACCAGAGCCTAACCCAACTTGGGAAAAGGACATTTCTTGCAGGATTCCAGTCTACTTTAGCTTTCCTGCATCTCCTAAGTTGGGGGGAGCTATGAAACACTTGTAAAGGTCACGTTCAAGGGAAAGGCCAACTAAAAGACTGAGATTTAATCATAAGGTTATAGGGAGCTTTCCTTCTCTCACACCTTACCATCACACCAACATGGCTCAAGTATAAAAGTGGATTACAGTTGAAAGACACAGGCTCTATTTAAAGAGGAGTTTTTAGGGAAGCCCAAAGATGGAAAAGAGACCAAAACAGGGACACTAGAGGAACTCAAAGTTTCTGGCATGTACAGCTACTTCAAACATCAAACACAGCCCAATTCCTAGCCAGACTAACACAAAACCTATTTATCTCAATTCTTATTATCTGATACATCATGCCTGGTTTTCAACAACAACAACAAAAATTACAAGATATGCTGAAGGGCAAGAAAAAACACTATCTGAAGAGACAGAGCAAGCATCAGAACCTATGCAGATATGACACAGATTTTGGAATTATCAGACAATAAATTTAAAATAACTACCATTCGGTATTAAGGATTCTAATGGGAAAAGTAGACATTATGCTAGAAAAGATGAGACATTAAAATAGAGGTGGAAAGTCTGAGAAAGAATCAAAAGGGAAATGCTAGAAATCAAAAAGGCTAATAGAAATGAAGAATGTCTTTGATGGTCTCATCAATAGAATAAACATGGTCAGAATAAGAATCAGTGGGTTTAAAGATGTGGCAAGAGAAATGTCCCAAACTGAAATTCAAAGAGAAAAAATGATGATAAAAGTAAAGGAACATTCAAGAACTTTAGGAGAAGAAATATTTGAATTAATAATCACTGAAAATTTTCCCAAATTAATGACAGACACCAAATCAAAGGTCCAAGAAGGACAGAAAATAATAAGTAGGGAAAATACCAAAGAATCTACACCTAGGCATGTCACATTCAAATTTCAGAAAACCGAAGATAAAGGGAAAGTCTTGAAAGAAGCCAGAGAAAGAGTGAGGGGAAGAGTCTGATCCAATTCCAATGTGTGGGGACAATGGCATAGAGAGAATCAGATGCAGAAATCAGTAATAAAAGAAGAGAAAAAACTGACAAGACATGATACAAACTTGGAGTATTGGAAAGGGCCAGACTTTACTAAAGGATTCTATTTCCTAGCAGTGTGTGCTATATGTTATACATATGTGTTCATATGTGTATTTGTCCATATATATGTACGGGAGGAGGACATTTCCTCTTCCCAAATGTGGGTTCGTCTGGCCGGAGAACGAATTAAATTCACATGAGACAGAACAGCAAGAGAAAATTAAACAAAGCTTTATGAGGAACCATGGCCCAGGGCCTTTCCTCCCGAAGGAAGAAAGGGCACTGCAGAAGTGGGGTGCACATAGTGGTTATATACCCCCAAACAGGGTGTTTCACATGTGATTGAAATGTCCCTTTTACAATAGTCACGAGGCCGCTCTGTCAGCACAGAACTCGATGGAAATGACAGATAGGTCTGCTGTCCCAGTGAACGTCGCGGGGTGGCAGGTGTGTTGCCTCGGGCTGGGGGGGGTCACAGATGAGCGCCACAATTGGTTCCCAGTCTAAAGAAAGATGCTTAATCTTTAAGGAGATGCCAACGTTGGGAGGGGGAGGGAAGTCAGTTACAGGAGGTTACCAGACTAGCACAATAAAATGCAGATTTTAAGTCCTTGCCTTTGGTATTGATTAAGAGTTTTTAGAGAGAAGGTTATCTCCTTTTTTCTTCCTGGTACAGAGAGGGAGGCACATCTTACAGCTAGAGATTTACCTTACAAATGTAAATATGTCCTAACAAAGGGCAAGTTCCATTCTCAGAGCCTCCTTCCCTGTCTCAGTTTATCAAAAGCAATCAGCCTCAAATAATCCTGATGCCATGCCAAAGAGACATATCTTGGGGTGGCCAATTCCAGGTCCCCACATATATGTGTCTGTGTGTGTCTGACTGTGCATAGATATATATTCTTTTGTGTTCTTCCCACCAAATTTCAATTTTTGGGGGGAAGTGTTCCCCCTCCTCAACACAAGCGATTCTCTAGACACCAAATGAGTGTCCTACAATTCAACTCAATTCGGACTCTATCTACCTGGAGATAGCATCAGATCCACAGTTTAAGAGCTCAGTCCTACAAGACTGCCCTCCACTTAAGATGCTTCTGACCAACTGGCTATAAATCAGAGGTGACCACAACCCCTTGTTTGCGTTTGGTTAATCTGCTAGAGTGGCTCACAGAACTCAGAAAACCCATTTACTCACTAGATAACTGATTTATTACAAAGGATATTACAGAACACGAATCAATAGCCAGATGAAGTGATACATAGGGTGAGGTCCCAAACAAAAGAGTTTCTGTCTGTGTGGAGTGTGGGGTTCTGCTCAGTGACCTGTGGAAGCATTCTGACATACTAACTTGGAAGCTCTCAAAACTCCTTCCTTTTGGATTTTTATGGAGATTTCATTACATAGGCACGATTGATTAAATCATTGCCACTGGTGACTGATTCAACCTCCAGCCATTTTCCCTTCCCAGAAATCAGGGGATAGGACTGAAAGTCCCAACCCTTTATTCCTGGTTGGTTCCCCTGGTAACAAGCTCCCATCTTTAAGGGATTTCTAAAAGTCTTCTCATTAATATAAACTCATTTGTGATTGAAAGGGGCTTGCTATGAATAACAAGACACCCATTTCACCTTTATAGCTCTGAAGCACTTTAGGAACTGATGACAAGAGATCAAATATTATAACAAAAGATGCTCCCATTACACTTATCACTCAGGAAGTTCTAAGGGTTTTGGATGTCATAAGCTAGGAACCATGGATAAAGACCAAATATATAAGATCATCTGAATGATGAAAATATATTTCTTATAAGTCACAATATCGCAAAGAGGGTTGGCAACTTCTTACATACAGAGGGACAGGGATAAGACCTTTAGAGGACTTCTTGTTAGAAATCATGAAAGCAAGAAGAGATTGGAGTAAAATATTTAGAGTGTTGAAAGAAAAAACCCACCAACATAGAATTCAATATCCAATGAAATTATTTTTCAGAAATGAAGAAGAAATGACTTTTTTGAAAAAATAAAAACTGAGGGAATTCATTGCCAGCAGACCTGCCCAGCAAGAATTGTTAAAAGAAGCTCTTCAGACAGAAGGAAAATGATGTCATTCAGAAACAGATTTATGTAAAGTAAGTGCATCAAAGTAGGAATAAATGAGGGTAAAAAAAACCCGTATTTTATTTTTCTTATTCTTAATTGAGCTAAAAGATAATTCTTTGTTTAAAATCATAATAGTAATTTATTGGGTGAATATAGCATATGGGTAAGTGAAACAAATGATACAATATCCTAAGGGAAAGGAGGGAAGAATTGGGACTAGTCTGCCATAAGGATCCTGCAGTACATACAAAGCGGTATATGGTTATTTAAAGTTGGACATAGATTAGTTAAAAATTAATAATGTAAACTCGGGGACAACTAATAACATGTAAAAAGAAGAGGAATTGTTATCATAGAGTGAAGATAAATAAAATCATAAAATAATCAATCAAAACTATAGAATGTAGAAAAAGAAGGGAACAAAGAAACAAAAAACTATGGCAACAGATAGAAAACGGTTACAAACGGGGTAAATATATCAATAATCTCTTTAAATATGAATGTCTGAGTACATTAATTAAAGGACAGGGGTTGTGAGAGTGGGATCTCTACATTTCTGTCAATTTTGCTGTGAATCTAAAACTACCTAAAAAAGCGATAAAGCCTATAAACAAATGAATGAGTGAGTAAATAAATAAGCCAGCCAACAAACCAATTAAACAAACAAACAAATAGCAATCACAAATACCCACAACAATGGAGAGCATTCAAAAGGACACAAGAACTGACTGAAAGAGCTCCCAAATAGACAAGGCTGGAACAATTTGAACTACAAAATAAGGAAGATAATATTAGATAGTAACACAATGTATCAAGTAAATGTCCATGAGACCATACTGATATAAATAAATGATTAAAGAAGTAAATAAAGTGGGAAGAGACAAATATTTCATGTAGAAAAAGTCCAAATGATTAATGTGGGTAATCTGTCATTGAGTAGGTAGAACACAACTTTCCATTCCTTAGGGGTTGGCAGAGTAACTTTGTTCCAGAGTGCAGTATAAGGGGGTGGGGCTGGAGGTAAGAATTTTACAGTGGAGAAACTTGACAAAAGTGATCTTAGCCAGATGATCAAGGTCAACATCAATATTGACAAGTCATGGTGGTGTGGGGACCTGGAATTGGCCACCTCAAGATATGCCTCTTTGGCATCAGGATTATTTGAGGCTGATTGCTTTTGATAAACTGGGACAGGGAAGGAGGCTCTGAGAATGGAACTTGCCCTTTGTTAGGACATATTTACATTTGTAAGGTAAATCTCTATCTGTAAAATGTGCCTCCCTCTCTGTACCAGGAAGAAGAAAGGAGATGACCTTCTCTCTAAAAACTCTTAATCAATACCAAAGGCAAGGACTTAAAATCTGCATTTTATTGTGCTAGTCTGGTAACCTCCTGTAACTGACTTCCCTCCCCCTCCCAACGTTGGCATCTCCTTAAAGATTAAGCATCTTTCTTTAGGCTGGGAACCGATTGCGGCGCTCATCTGTGACCACCCCCCCCCCAGCCCGAGGCAACACACCTGCCACCCCGCGACGTTCACTGGGACAGCAGACCTATCTGTCATTTCCATCGAGTTCTGTGCTGACAGAGCGGCCTCGTGACTATTGTAAAAGGGACATTTCAATCACATGTGAAACACCCTGTTTGGGGGTATATAACCACTATGTGCACCCCACTTCTGCAGTGCCCTTTCTTCCTTCGGGAGGAAAGGCCCTGGGCCATGGTTCCTCATAAAGCTTTGTTTAATTTTCTCTTGCTATTCTGTCTCATGTGAATTTAATTCGTTCTCCGGCCAGACGAACCCACATTTGGGAAGAGGAAATGTCTTCCTCCCCTAGAGTGGTATTATGTACCCTTGGTATGGTGTCACAAAAATGGCACTTTACCTCAGTGGTCTTCCTCTCATAAATCTATAACCCCCGTCTACTCATGAGAAAAACGCAGACAAATTCCAGTAGAGATGCATTTTACAAAATACCTACCCAATACTCCTCAAAATGCCAGGGTCACCATTAACAAGGCAAATACAAGAAATTCTTGTCACAGCCAAGAGAGCCTAAGGAGAAATGTTGGCTAAATGTGATGTAGTACTCTAGAACACACAGCTTGTAGAAAAAAGAAATTAGGTAAAAATAAAATAAATATTAATACATTACAGACATCAGTTAATAAGAATATATCAATATTGCTTCCTTAATTGTAATAAATGAATCCTGCTAATGTAAGATCTTAATAATAGGAGAAATTGTGTTCTAGATTATGAGAATTCTCCATACTCTTTGCAATGTTTTTACAAATCTAAAGCTGTTACCAAAATAGACTTTACCTTGAAAATGACCATAAGTCTCTTTAGAAATAATTTTGGAATTTTAACAATATTTATGCTTTTTATATTATTAAGTCAATCTAGATGCTGAAGTGCATATTTGTCTTTTCAATTCATAGCGCTGTTGTCAACATTCCTCATTCTTTACTATGATGTATATTGGCATAATTAATAACTGTGAAGTAAATAATGGGCAAAGATGGTATTGGCTTTCTCTATGTTGTACTAGTTTGCATTTAGATGATGATAAACTATTCATTTTAATTATTTTTATTTACTTACTTATCTTGATACCATTTAAAATTCTAATACACCAAGAAGACTTTTTGCCAGCATGCCGGGAAGTAGAAATCCATTCAGCAAAATGAATTTGTGGAAGGGCAAATATAAATTTGAATGGAATGAAAATTAAACCAGCAAGCTCTAGCCTCTATTTATTAAACCTATGAACAAGTAAATGAAGCAGTCTTACTAATATGATTTTTTATTTTGATCCTATGTTATTACACCTATTAAAAAAAGAGAGCAAAGTATGTTTATTTCATTGAGTTACAATTATGGTCATTTGTTAATAGATTGGAGGCTGATGTCGGTTTGTTTTTGTTTTCCTTGTGTGTATACACTTGTTATGATTCAATAAAATGTAGCATTAAAATGAATAAAGACTGTTATTGTATCTAAATGTTTGGTCTTCTAGAACGACTTCTTTTTGACCAATGACTCTGGATCTTCCTTCCTTAAAAAGATAGTCAGAATGCATAATTTTCAGATTTTCCTAAATTATATTATACTAATGCTTTTGGGGAGACTAAATAAGGCCAGTCTCCTGGTGGACTTATGTACCATCTACATACTATGAGCTTCTAATGGATAATTTCCAGAATACTGAAATATCTCATAGTTAACCTGTGTGAGAAATAGCTTAGATCAGAATTTATCTACGCAATTTCGCAACTTGTAAGATTATAAGATTATTTGTGAATTTTGAAACGTGATTGTGTAAGAAAATGAAATCACTTTAAAAACTTGAGTAAATATTCTCCTTTGTAACTGGACATCCTTGTAACAGCCTTTTTCTAGAATAAGTAGTAGAACCAAAAAGAAAAAATATAGAAATAAAGAACTTGACAATTTCTGTAGTCTAACTTTGCTCATATAATTTGAACAATTATTTGTGCTTGAAAAATCCCTTTCTTTTTGTGTTTTCCTATAATTTTCACCCAAAGATGAAAAGAATAAACCCTCTTTTCTAGAAAACAGTCGTCTAATTATTTGAAGATAATGGTTCTTGAGCTTCTCACACAGACAGGATTACCTGAGACTTTGTCATTCTCCTCAGCCTCCCTCTGTTAACAGCAACCTCACCTGTGGTGTCCAGGTAGAGTTTGACCAAACCAGGAAAAGGCAATTTTAACTCTCTTGTTCTGTAATCAATGTTTCTATCAAAGCAGTCACTCAAAACACTTTGTTCTCATCTATAAAATCTGTCTTGTTTTTAAATGAGTAATTCTGTTTTGTGGTTTTACAGGTGAAATAATTTACAAAGCCTCCTAGCTTTGTGGAGTGTAAACAATATAGCATTAAAATTCTCATTAACGTTCTTCAGAAAAACACCAAATGGTGCAATGTGAGAAAGCCCTTCGGCAGGTTTGACTCTTTTGAAATTCTAATATGTCTTGTTTCAGTGAAACTTTTGTAATATTTCCAGGTTCATAATGAGATGATTTTGTTTCATTTAGTTATGCTTTAGGAACTCAATATCTTTAGTAATACATTGGTTATATATTAATTTTTTGCATTCCAAAAATTCTAGCCTGCTATACAATTCTATGATTTAACATTGAGTGATAATTGATTTAATAAATTAATTAAAAATGGGAAGAAAGAAAGAAAAAGAATACAAAGCAATATTTTTAATAACTTTAAGCTTATTGGGGAAAAAAAACAGTATCATCTTAAAATTAGTCTCCGATGAAAACTCAGCTTCCAACATGTACAGGTCAGGGGTCCTGCTTTGTAGAGCTCTTGAGCTCATTGTGTGACCTCCATATGACACTATTAGAGCTTTCACAAAGAACCAAAATGTTATAGCTCAACTGTCTAATTATAGCCTCCCACTAACACTTGACTTCTCACTGTCTTCCTTTATTCATTTAAATAGTGATTGTCCTTTTTAAGAATTGAAGAAAACTCTTAAAAAGCATAGGGTGCAGGGAAAATTCTATAAATAATATATAATCAATATATATTCTAAAGAGAGTGGATTTTAATAGAAACCATTATAGTTTAGGAATACTCATAAGAAACTTAATGTGCATCATGCACTTAATTATGTGTCCAACCTCTATTATAAGGGCTTTACTCTAATTTATTTAATCTCTGATAAGTCTAGAGAACTTATAATTAATACACAGTGTTTTTATTTAGGAAACTGAGGCACAGAGAATTCAAATAAGTGTTCAAGGTCACACAGCTGGTAGCAGAAAGAGCCAGAGTTTGTTCATATGCCCATAGTTTGGCTCCAGAACCTGGTTTCAACAACCACAATATGCAGGTTCTTGGAAAGAGGTATGTTGTAGCGGCTCTAGCCAAAGGTTTATTTAGGAAAGGGAAGAAAATGCTTAACTTCTTGGGAAAAGGCTGCCCAAATTTTGGTTAAAACTTAACACTTCCAAATTGTGATTAAAACTTAACATTTCTGGACGCTTCCTCGACTTACTAGAATCAATTTCCTCTTGCTCTTTCAGGAAAGGGCACTACCATCTGTGGAACTCCTTCACCGTCTCTCCTGACAATGACAAAATTATCCTTCCCTGGTTCCTCTGTCTTCCTATTTGTCCTTCTATAATCCATTCTTCACAAACATCCAAAGTAGGCTTGTCAAAACATAACTCAAATCAATCACTTTTTACTTAAAGCCACTTAGTGAATTAATTCATTACACTTAGAATGAAATTCATAGTGTTTACCAAAGCTTCGGAGTCCCCATGTGATTTGGCTTTGCCCATCTCTATGACCTAACTTTGTAAGAGTGTCCCACTTATTAAAACATATTTCCTTGGCTCTGACATGCATTCTGTTTCACAAACAAACAAAGCTTCTCCCAGTTTCAGGAATCTTTGCAACTGCTATTTCTTCTGCCTGGAATGTTCCTTTCCCAACTGTTCATGTGACTGGCTCTTTCTCATGGTTCAGATCTCACTTCAAATGTCACTTAATCAAAAATGCCTACATACCCTCAATCTTACCCACATAGCTTTCCTCTGTCACAATCCATCATATCACTCTGTCTTATCTTCTTTCTATCACCTATCACTATCTGAAATAGCTTATCTTACTGGTATTAACAGTGTCAATATAAATTACAGATACAATTGTAAAGAAAATATGTATGTCTACTCATCAAGGACTGCTGAGAACATTCATTATAAGAGAATATACTTTATTGTTAAATACCTTGAGCATTTTGGGGAGCACCTGTTCTTGTCTTTTGCTCACCATGTCCCCCTGTCATTATGTTCTGTAGTCTCCCATTATCTTCCTGCACCCGCAACGTTTGAACAGTTTTGTCTCGGATCATCATTATTGACAATCTGAAGGTATTTACAACCATCCTTGTGTGGGGCTACAGTATTTAAAGGGGCTTGTCTGAAATGTACTTCTGTTGAGACAGCTAGAACAGCAAAGGATGCTTAAAGATTCTCTCATTGGAAATTAAGTTCAATTTTTTCTCTTTCTATGATGAATCTCCAGATGCCCTTCTTTTTTCTTTTGCTCTGTAAACACCAGCTGTAGCCCTACATATGTATACAGGTAACAGAAAATTCTTTTTTTTTACCTATCTTATTTTAATCCATTTATGGTAGAGTTGGTGGGGGTGAAAGTGCAGTAAGATGTAGAGCTGCTGAGAGCTCCTAAGGAGAAGATGTGAGGAGGTCTCTAGAACGAAGACGTCCAAGTAAAGAACAAATATCACAGAGGCAGAGTAATTCTCTGATAACATTGCCTAAACCCTTCAGAATATACTTCTGAATTTGGGAGTGGGACTGGAAGTAGGAAGAGAGAAGAACAAAGGATGAGAGTTTTCCCTTTGTCAGGACATCCTCTGACCTAGCTTCAATATCCTCAGTCTCACTGTGGATTATCAAGATGTCACTCTGTGAGCCACTCTGTGGCAGGTGAGCCCCTGCCATTTTTTAAGTCACCCAGGACACCAAAAGGCCATAAGTGTCCCGATAAAGTGGGCTCTAGCACAAGTCTCAGTTTATATAAAATTCACCTTTGTTTACATATTTGTTGTGTCTCACATCACTAGCTAAAGCCTTGATCTGGAAATTTTTCTATTCTGTGTCTACTATTATGTAATCTTTCCTGATTAATTGTGCACATCCTCAGTTTTTTTGATTGACTAATTTATGCATTTATTGAATATGTCTAATGTGCGACACTTTATATTTGCTACCAAACATATGAGAATGAATATAATTTGTGAGCTTAAAGAGCTCAAATTCTAGTGTAGGAGACGGCATAACAGCCAACAATGTAGCATATCTTAGAGTTCTTAACTAGTTGGATGTGTAATTTTTGGGTTAGGAAAAAATAGATCTTAATTTTTTAGAGAACTCAAAATTAGCATTTCCTTCTAGAATGAACGCAGGCCATAAACTATAGAATTAGTGAGACCCGGGACTTCTTCAACAACAGAAACTGCAATTACTTTTATCTCATATCACAACTGATACAGCTATGTTGAAATGTTTGATCACCTCTTCTCTAAATTACAGGAGATATTAAACTCACCACTATAGCTTGGTATTTAATGTTAATAAAAAGAGCACAATAATTACTACATCAAATTTGATGCTTAAAAATATTTTGATAACTATTTTAATATGTTTGCTTCCCTTTGTAATTTTATGTATTTCATTTTATACATTTTAAAACGTTATTCTAAAAAGGGTCCGTAAGTTTTACCAGACGATCAGGTCTCTAAGAACCCCTGGTTTAAGGTGATAATATAACTTATTGTCCCAACTAAGACAATTTTTAAAATGAGAGGATAATAATTTTATCCTTAGTAATTATTAATATATTAATATAATTATTAATAGTATAGAATAGCTGAGACGATTAAAATCTTTTTTGGAGTTTATCTATCTGAACTCCAAAATAAGTAATAATAATAACAAAAAAAGACCGCTACCAACCAAAAAGCATGAACAACCAGAAACAGCCACACATGTGAACCATGCGAGGCACTGCGGAAGCTCTGCCTGCCGCCTGCCATCTGCCCCTCCCTTGAGCATCAGGTAGGTTGGATGAATGTGGTAGCACTGATGGTTTAATCGTAGACCAAGGCTCTCATCTTCGCCATGCACTGCACGCTTTAGCAAAGCATCCTTCAGTTATTACCATGGTGTAATTTTTTTAAAAAAGGATTATCACATCTAAGTATACATTTTCTATATTATTTTATTTTGATTCTTTTTAGGTTTATATTTCAGAACAAATGTCTCTTACTTTATATAGAAAACAACCCAGTAAACTTCACAATTTCCAAACTCTGATTATATAAAGTCTTATATGATTTTTAATAGAGAGATGAATATTTTCTTCACATTAGCTTAATTTTTTTAAAAAGTCAAAGTGCTAAACAACTAAAAAAGTTTCATAAAGGAGAGAAAAGAGCATGGACTTTTTAGAATCACATGGGTTTGTGGGTCAAATGTCAATGATGCCACAAATTAGCTGTACGTTCTTGGGAAAATGATGTAACATATTTGGACATGACCCCCCTCCCCCCAGCTCAGTTTAAAAAAGGAGGAATAGTTGGGAGGATTAAATGACATAATGTAGAAAAATTACTTAGAATTCTATCCGTTTATGAGATCGATATCCTGTAACAAGAGTCTATAATAATTATTCTGAATTTCTTTAATACTTTTAAAATCACCACCATTATTTCTTAGTTCTTCACACTCAAAACCTTAGAGATGGCTTCATTTTCTTTATCTCCTCCACCAAATTTGTCAAGTACATTTACCTTTTTCCTGACAAAGCCTACACAGATTCTTCCCTTTCTTTGCATTTCCCCAATAACCCACAAAGATACAAGCGCTCATATTCCAATAAATTATTGCAAACAATTCCCAATTGATCTTCTCCCATAAGAATATACCTTACATAACTTCATATTTACATTTTTATATTCTTACTATATCATTTTAAAAAATATTAGCCTTATTCTTTATCACCAGTTAATGCTATTTAATCTGAACTTCAAATCTCAAGACCACCTTTGCCTATTTCACACCTAGTCAAGCTTACAAATGTTAATACTGTCAAACTACATTGCCAAACTCTGCATAGGACTTTTTCTGTGTGTACGCCCTATTATTTGTAATTTAATTCGACTTATACATACAGTGTTGTTTTCCTCTCGGCCTGATTTTGATTTTGCTATCTCTCAAACCTAATTAAAATCTTTTCCAATTGGCCATATTCAAATTGCTTTCATGTAGAAACAATGAGTTTTTATGAAAAAGTTTTTAAAGGGTATGTGTATGTGGTTGATGATGTTATATAATAGTTAATATGTATGATATTTGCATCAAGAAAATGGGTTGAATGCACCAAGCACCCTAGATTCTCTGTTGGCACTGAGTATTTGCAATTTAAGGACATTGCCACTAGATGGTAATCATAGACCACATTGATTTCACAAGTAATCTATGTAGATACCTATTTCAGGGATAATGCCCCATATAAAGCTATTTTTAAATCTTTTTATCCAAAATAATATTTATCTATTTATTTGTCACTTACGTCTAAATCATGTCTGTATCTATACATATCTATATCCAAGTATCTATATCTATATATACACATATATTTGGATATTATAAAGTATTTGAAATTATTATTTCAATACTAAAATGATTATATTATTTCAAAAGTGTAATGGGATAATAAATGCATTGAAATGTTCCTGCTTTCCATTTTTCTTTCTTTCTTTCCTTACTTACCCAATAACAAATACAATTCAAAAGAGGGTTAATACTCACTGCACTAATTTCTGGCTTTTTCTATGAGAAATTATTTGCCTTAATCTCGGGGTACAACCTCAAATTAATCCGCTCATAATATCTACAGACTCAGTAAAGTCCTTACAATTACAAAGACACCAGCAAATTTTTTTCTTTTCTTTTTTTTTTTTTTTATTAATGTTATGATGGATTACAAGCTTGTGAAATTTCAGTTGTACATTTTTGTTAGTCATGTTGTGGGTACACCACTTCCCCCTCCGTACCCTCCCCCCACCCCCCCTTTTCCCTGGTAACCACCGATCAGATCTCCTTCTCAATATACTAATTTCCACCTATGAGTGGAGTCATATAGAGTTCGTCTTTCTCTGACTGACTTATTTCGCTTAACATAATGCCCTCGAGGTCCATCCACATTGTTGTGAATGGGCCAATTTCGTCTTTTTTTATGGCTGAGTAGTATTCCATTGTGTATATATACCACATCTTCTTTATCCAATCATCAGTTTCTGGGCATGTAGGCTGCTTCCACGTCTTGGCTATTGTAAATAATGCTGCGATGAACATAGGGGTGCAACGGACTCTTGAGATATCTGATATCAGGTTCTTAGGATAGATACCCAGTAATGGGATGGCTGGGTCATAGGGTATTTCTATTTTTAACTTTTTGAGAAATCTCCATACTGTTTTCCATAGTGGCTGTACCAGTTTGCATTCCCACCAACAGTGTATGAGGGTTCCTCTTTCTCCACAACCTCTCCAACATTTGTCGTTCTTGGTTTTGGATGTTTTTGCCAATCTAACGGGGGTAAGGTGATATCTTAGTGTAGTTTTGATTTGCATTTCCCTGATGATTAGCGATGATGAACATCTTTTCATGTGTCTATTGGCCATATTCATATCTTCTTTTGAGAAATGTCTGTTCATGTCCTCTGCCCATTTTTTGATAGGGTTGTTTGTTTTTTTGTTGTTAAGCAGTGTGAGTTCTTTGTATATTATGGAGATTAACCCTTTGTCGGATAAGTGGCTTGTAAATATTTTTTCCCAATTAGTGAGCTGTTTTTTTGTTTCAATTCTGTTTTCCCTTGCCTTGAAGAAGCTCTTTAGTCTGATGAAGTCCCATTTGTTTATTCTTTCTATTGTTTCCCTCAACTGAGGAGTTACAGTGTCCGAAAAGATTCTTTTGAAACTGATGTCAAAGAGTGTACTGCCTATATTCTCTTCCAAAAGACTTAATGTCTCAGGCCTAATCTTTAGGTCTTTGATCCATTTTGAGTTTATTTTGGTGTGTGGTGAAAAAGAATGGTCGATTTTCAATCTTTTGCATGTGGCTGTCCAGTTTTCCCAGCACCATTTGTTGAAGAGACTTTCTTTTCTCCATTGTAGGCCCTCTGCTCCTTTGTCGAAGATTAGCTGTCCATAGATGTGTGGTTTTATCTCTGGGCTTTCAATTCTGTTCCATTGATCTGTGGACCTGTTTTTGTACCAGTACCATGCTGTTTTGATCACTGTAGCTTTGTAGTATGTTTTGAAATCGGGGATTGTGATTCCGCCGGCTTTGTTTTTCTTGCTCAGGATTGCTTTAGCAATTCGTGGACACCAGCAAATTTTTAACCACCCGTCTTGTTGCAAAAGATGCTTTGAGGAATTGTGTGTAAAAAAAGCATGAAAGCTTCAATTAACTAAGCAAGGTATTTATATTACATAAGAAATTGTACTTCTCACTAGTGCCTCACTCTTTGTCTCATGGTTCAAACTAAATTAAGATATTCTCTCACAAGACGGTGCTATGCTTTTTAAATTCTAGAAAGGGAAGCAAGCCACCAAAGAACAAGTCTGGTTCCATCACTTCTGCTACCTTTTCCCCACCCATTTTCTTGGTGCTATCTCTTTTTCTAGCCAGTTTGAATTGGCACCAAGTGAGAACTGGCCACATCCCTCTGTTTTTACAGGCGAGTGCTGGCTGACAGTTAAAAAGCCAGTCTGCACTAGTATCTTCTTTGTCTTTTATTAATTGGCAATACCATTAGAACAATTAATGTAACAATTTATTTTCACTTTCATTGTTATTTCATGTGCATTATTTTATTGTTCAGCTAGTTTGCAAACTTCACAACAGGCATTCCATCTCTAGCTCCTGTAGCCACTAGCTGAATGTATAAGAGAGTTCATTTGAGCCTTATTTGATAAAAATATCAGTAGAGACTTTTACACGCCCCAACTCATTATTCTTAAAAAGTTTTTAAAATTATAGTAAACCATTAGGAAATAATTTTCTCCATCTAATTTCAAAAAAAAAATCTTAGTTTCTCATATTCCCCATAATGGATAGAATGCTTTTTCTTCACTCATGTATCATTTTTGGGGGAAATAATGTAATGAGAATTAGAGTAGTCAATTTTCAGCTTCTCTTTCATAAACTATGCTATTAAACAACATCAATAAAGCTTGCTTTCTATTGGTGAAGAAAAAAATAATTATTATTTCATGAGGACACACTATGTATCCAGCATTGTGTTAAGCCCTTTATACATAAATACTATGGTAGACTGCCAAACCAAAAAGATAAATAAGTTAGATATTATCATGCATTTAGGTTTGTATTTATGTGTCTATTCAGATACAGTTCTCTGACATAAAATGAAGCAAAACAAAATTATATTATCTAGTACATAATGCCAAAACTCACTACGTTGCCATCTGTATCGGTACACATTTTCAAATGGCATTAAATTATGAAGGACACAATGGATTATGCAGGCAATTGTAAAATATTTTCTGGAACCACTTGTTTGTTCCATTTCACAACTTGTTTTTCATTGCTGACATTTGAATTCATGGAAATAATTAGTCCCAAACATCAAAAGAAAGCATCATTTGTGATTTACAAATATATATAAATGATTCAAGGTAATCGGATTTCCTTAATGCAAGTGAAATCAATGTGCAGTCATGAGCAGTAGTTCTAAACTCTAACTTTAAATTAAAGATAAATAAACTGGAGTCTTTTAACAACATGAAAAAAGTTCAAATTTGGGGGAAATTTTGTTATGTGCATTGCAACACATGTTAGTGAAACATCAATATAATTCAAGCAGACATTCAATTAAGCTCCCACTGCATCTAGAATATATCGAATTGACAATTTCATCTAAATTACTGATACTTTTGAAGACATTAACTATTTGGATAAATAGTTAGTGATTACATTTCCCCAGATCCTTTAATGCGTATTAGAATTTCAAAGTTGCTTAACTTCTCGGGATTTTTGATTTCTCATATGTGAAATGAGAGAATTTGAACTGGTGTTTTTTAAAGTCCTTGTAGATTCCTAAAAATCTACTATCATCTGACTTATTGGAAGAGGAAACAGTATGGAGGCATATGGATAGCTGCATTAGAAACTGAGGGAATAGTCTTTCTAGAGTATGTCAACCCAGTATACAAGTATTCTTTTATTTTAGAATACTTTAAGGTTTTTCTACCATTGAAAACAAGTGAACAAACAAATATAAAAAATCTCTTTGTTCCAAAGTAAATACGAACTATTTACCAAGAGTTGCAGAAAAAAGTCATTATCAACACTTTCTTGCAGAACTCTCAAAATCATATTACTTCAGATTTAAACTTTCTTTAAATATAAGACATTCTATAGATGTTTTACTCAGCATCCATGTTGTGCCAATTACTGGATAACTGCAATGAATAAGACATGACCCTGTTATCAAGGGACTCACAACCTCCTGGGGAAGACAGAATTCTTCACAACTACTTATAGTACAAATCTAATGATGAGAAAATTATCCAATATGGGAGCATAAAAATGGGAGGGAAAACAGTTTTGACTGAAAGTGATGAGGAAAAAATTTACAGGGAGATCACATTATGTATTTGATATGAGTGTGGGGAATAATAATTGCTAAGATTTATTGATACTGTCTTTGTGTCAAGTAATACACTAAGCATCTTTTGTGTACTGTACCACATCCATTAATTCTTATAAAAATCTTATTAAGTAAACACAATTCTTATTATACCATCTGATCATGAAGAAATACAAAAGATATTGTGGAAATAAACATGACAAGAGAAAATAGGTTTGTTCTTTGACAAGCCCCTGTGACCTAGTGGTTAAGTTCAGCATGCTCTGCTTTGGCAGCCTGCGATCAGTTCCTGGGCACGGACCTACACCACTGGTCTCTCAGTGGCCATGCTGGAGTGGTGGCTCACATACAAAAAGAGGAAGGTTGGCACCAGATGTTAGCTCAGGGGTAATCTTCCTCAGCAAAAGAAAAAAACAGATTTGTTTATTGACTCAACAAATATTTATCAAATGTTTATTCTATGCTAGTTCCTTTCCTGGGAGCTGAGGATCAAATGGTGACTATCATAGTTTGTGTTCAAGGAGTCCAATGTGGGAGATAGAGTGCATATAAATTGTTGGCTATAATGCAGTTTAATTAGTGTTATGATAAGGAACCAAAGAAGGGTAGAGTGCCTTCAGTAGGAAAAAAAGGATTTGCTGAAGAAAGGGATACACAAGGACCTGAAAGATGATTAAGAATTGGTTATAGGAAGAAGATAGAGAAGTACTAGAAGCTTCAAAGTAAGAAAGAGGGCAATACATTTTGAGAAAGTAAATAGTTCTGTTTGGCTAGTACATGTATTAAATTGGTACAGTATGGCTTGGATGCTGGAAGAGGCAAGTAGGCAGTGGATTCTAAAACATCTTATAAGAAGGATGACCATATGTTGCCTTGGTTTGCCCAGAACAATACTAGCATAATTGTTAACAGCACCTTTTATCCCAACATAATTACTTAATGGCACCATCTTTAACTCCCGAAATGTTCCGGCTTGGCAATAAATTATATGTATAGGAGGTTCTAGTTTTCTACGAGGGCAATGGGAGTCATATAAGGCCTTTAAACAGAGAATTGGCACAATCAGATTCATGCTTTAGAAAAATCACTACTTGCAAAACAGAGAATAGTTTGGATAGAACTTACGTGGCAGAGATGGCAAGGCCCAAGGCTTTGTGCTCATCTCAAGAGTGCAGAGTTTTTGTTAGAAAGGAGCTGACTAGTTAAGGACTATATTTCGAAACTTCCTATATAATCTCTCATATGCCTTCTTCTCCTACCTGCTGGCCTTAGGTCAATGTCCAGGACAACCTTCAAAGATGCTTTGAAGATGGAAGCAACTTTGTCATCCTAGGTTACGGAATGAGTACATGAAACAAAGGACACACACATACCACCACATCTCACTGGACTTTACATGAGCAAACTGAACTTTAGGTGAGCAAAAAGTCAACTTCTATTTTGTTAAGGCTTGAAGATTTTAGAGTTTATATGCAATAGCAAGTAGCGTTACCCTAACCTAGTAAGACTAATGACAAATAGACCATTTAGAAGCTATTGCAATAAGCCAGGTAAGAGGTGATGCTGGCCTCATAGCTGAAAAGAGAGTAAGGGAAGAACTCCGGTAAAAATAGGTATCAGGTTTGTCCCTAAGGCTTTTTAGTTTGAGAACCTAAGTAAAATTTAATGAAAATTACTAATTTAGAAAGTGGAAGAAGAAAATGATTTGAGAAAAGAAAACATACTGAGTTCCATTTAAAATAAGTTTGAGTTTCATTGGATGTCCAAATGAAATGTCAGACAGGCATCTGTAAGTTATGGTCTGCAGAATGAGAAACCAAGGGAGTAGAAAAAGGGAGATAACATCCATTTCAGGCATTTTTTGTAATGATTGTTTTTTTCTTTTTCTTTTTACTTCATCTCTACAAATTATCTACATGTCAACATATGGTCTCTCTTTCATGGACAGTTGGAGATGGATCTATCTTATGACCACATGATAAATTTTCTATTTGTGGATCAAAGACTAGGGAAATTTAGTTTTTTGAAATTTGTATTTAATAGAGAATATTAGCATATCTATGGAGTTAGAATTTGTACTGAGGGCAATGTAAAAACATTAAAGGATTTTTAGAATAATCACTCTGGCAACAATGTAGTAACTGGAAAGAGAAGAGCTAGTAATTTAGGAGCTCAGTAATAAAAGACTTAATTAGGATAGTGGGAACAGAAGGACAGAACACATTGATGAGATTTGGAAGATAGTATCAATGGGAATTACTGCAAGGTTGCAAGAACGATGTGTTTTTGCACCAAGATTGTCTCCAAACACTAGAATGTAACCCACAGTCTGAATATTTGAAAATCCCTACCCTCCATCCAGGCTCAAGGGCTGCTGGTTAAATAGTCTGTTCAAAAGCCGAAGGGGCTATCATGATCATCTCTGCTTTGTGACCATAGTTAGGAGTTTCAGCTGTGTGAACTAGCCATCCAAACCCATTTAATTTCAACTTTTCATTTACTTTCTCTTGTATCTCTGAGCAATAATGCATAGTTACTATTTCAAAATTCTGATTTTTTTTACCTAATCCTGTCCATTATCAAAGAAAGAATTAATTGCTAAATAATTCAGTTATATTTCTGTGCCATATATTTATGTGTAACTCAAGAACTTTATTAGCCTTTCTGAAAGTGTTTTTATGTCTATGTGTGTTTTAATTATCTCTCAAATTATTATTAGTTGACATTTATTATAATTTGTTAATATTACTTACATTCTATTTGTTATAGTATGATGTCTTTTGACATATTTTAATTCTTCCTTGGTCCTTCCCAGAGAATTCACAGAGCATTTGTCTCAGCTCTCTCGCGAGAACATTTAAGGAAAGGAGGATGTATGTTTTCTGATACGGCTGCTTAATTGTGATGACCTCTCCTGCTGCTTTTGTGTTATTGCATTTTCAATAAACAATGCTAATCCTTTTCTACTCTGTGGCTTCTATGGTATTTGCAAATTCTGTGACTGAGAATGTCTGTAGTCTGTACTCTTATCATTGACACATTGCCCAAAGTTTATGGTTTCTTCTCCTCCAGTTTCTTCAATGAAAATTCCAAGGCCCACTGAGTTTTCTTTTCCTTCCCCTTGCATAAATCCATTTCTCGGTTGCTTATGAACACTACTTATATGCATGTGTAATAAAAGCATGGCTTTATAGATAGGCCCTTGCAGACTCACCTTCCTTCACAGGTTGTGAAGTTGATTTTGCCACATAAAAACCTGGGTTAATAGAAATTCAATGATCACTTAAGTATATAAAGAAAGTATGTTAGCACCACAGCCCTTTAATAGGTTTACTACCTTAGCATAATTTCATGAGCCATTTGTTTTCTTACTGCACTATGTGTACAATAGTCTAAGTAGAAGAGTCTAGCAATTAAAATCTTACAGCTTGGGGCCGGCCTGGTGGTGCAGGGGATAAGTGCACATGTTCCACTTCAGGGGCCCGAGGTTAGCAGGTTCGGATCCCGGGTGCAGACATGGCACCGCTTGGCACGCCATGCTGTGGGAGGTGTCCCACATATAAAGTAAAGGAAGATGGGCATGGATGTTAGCTCAGGCCAGGCTTCCTCAGCAAAAAGAGAAGGATTGGCAGTAGTTAGCTCAGGGCTAATCTTCCTCAAAAAAGAAAGATCTCACAGCTAAAGAGTTGAGAGGCTTGGATTTGAATCTCAGCATGGCCACTTACCAGCTTTGTAACTATAGACAAGTCACTTGAGTCTGTTTTTAGCTTTCTTATCTATATAATTGAGTGTTTTGGGGTTTTTTTTTTGAGGAAGATTAGCCCTCAGCTAACATCTGCTGCCAATCCTCCTCTTTTTGCTGAGGAAGACTGGCCCTGAGCTAACATTCGTGCCCATCTTCCACTACTTTATATGTGGGACACCTGCCATGGCATGGCTTGATAAGCGGTGTAGTACGTCCGCCCCCGGGATCTGAACCAGTGACCTCCAGCCGCTGAAGCAGAGCGTGTGAACTTAACTGCTACGGCCCCAAGCTGGCCCCATAATAGGGTTTTTTGATGTTATAGTTTTGTATGTAACTCTGTGGAATTCTTAGATCTGTACCTAGCACATAATACACTTCAATAAATGTTAGCTATAATTATTATTTCTTTTTGATCTAGCTATTCAACTATTGAGAATTTGGATATTTTGTCATTGCTTTGACTAAACAAATATTTCAGGCCTCAGAGACCTAAGTATATAAAATACACAATTATGTTAAAATAAGTTAAAGTTTTGTATGCTTTTAGTTCATATTCTTTACTCCTTTCTTCAATTTAAAAATGAGAAGCAGTTTTCCATTTGGTATTAAATCAATTTAATTTTAAAGTAAATAGTAAAAGAAACTTTATATTATAGTAAATGCTACTTTATTCCATTGCCTAGAGGTCAATTACATTATGATTTTTAGCATTTACCTCCCAAATGAGTTAGAATATGTGTGGCAGTACAATGATCTTACTTCAAGGATTTGCTTGGATGAATTCTGCTTTGATCATTCCAAACCTCCTTTGAGGTTTAGGTTTAGTTAACTAGTGAGTTCTGAAACATATCTAAAATCAAACAAAGAAAAACCCATAAACTGAGAAATAATAAAATTCATCCCGATTGTATTATGGGCTCTGGAAATGACAGAAATTCATTTTGCCTTTGCATGGCTATCAGTACATTGCCTCTATAAAAGCTTAAGTTAAGGGTCACTTCTATTGAAAAGAAAAGCCCACTAAATTTGTTCTTTCCTTTCACCCTTCCTTCCTTCTTTCTTTCAACATCCATCAAACCCTCACTGCATTGTACACACTAAACGCAGATAGTAATAAGACATAAACCAGAACTCATAGTGATAATATTCTAGTTAGAGATGTACACAAAAATATGAATTCGGTATAATGCAACCCATAATATGTTCGAGCTATGTAGAAAGCACTAGAAAAGCATATAGCAGAGGCACAGAAGACAACAGAGGAGACTTAACTTGAATGGTGAATTTTAAGTTTTTAAGGATGGTTTCTGGGAGAGATGATCCCTGAACTAAATTTAAGAAGAGAAGGGCATTTGAAACAATGCAGTGAAAGGAAGTGGAAATAGAGAAGGTGAGGGTGGGGTTGAGACAAATTCAAGAGCTATTTAATAAGTAAGGTGGAAATACGGACTTGTGCATATGGTTACATAAATATTTATTTGCCAATAAACTCAGTACAAAAAAGACTAGCATAAAAATCCTTTTGATAATACAATTTATAGTTGATTCTGGTCAAAAAAGATTTGCACAACATCTTCATATTTCAAAGATTTCTAAATAATCTTACAGTCAGTAGATTAGGTTAACTGTCTACTATGTAAATATGAATTTCCTTCTCAGCTCACTATTCTTTGAAGTTCGTGATTGGTTTCAGGCATTATTTTTAATCCTTACATTGTCTATCCAAGTCTCTGAATATAGAAACCATTCGATACACTTTGTGAGCTTAATTCTTGAATCCATGTTTTGTTCTGTCACTTCATGAAGAAGTTATAGTAACTAAGAGGAATTTTTATTTATTTATTTATTTTTAAAGATTTTATTTTTTTCCTTTTTCTCCCCAAAGCCCCCCAGTACATAGTTGTATATTCCTTGTTGTGGGTCCTTCTACTTGCGGCATGTGGCACGCTGCCTCAGCGTGGTTTGATGAGCAGTGCCATGTCCGCGCGGAGGATTCGAACCAAGGAAACACTGGGCCGCCTGCAGCGGAGCACGTGAACTTAACCACTCGGCCACGGGGCCAGCCCCAACTAAGAGGAATTTAAAGTTTATAAAGTAAGTTATGATTCATAGAAGAAAAGACATATAACATGTATCATAACTTTTTTAGTAAGAAAAATTAACAGTATTTTGCTGTTTTTAAATTTGCAAGCATTTTCAATTTAATAAACATTTACTGGACATTTATTATTTGCTTGGCTCAGTACCTAGAAATGATGATAAATCAATATTTTAAAATTTTATTGTAACATAATAATTTTCTCTTAAATCAGAAAATGATAATAATGCCAATTATTTATTAATTGAATAAATATTTATTATGCACCTATATGTGCTAGGTATTTATGAAAAGCAGAGCTGATAGAATGCTGAATAATATACACATAGGCTTCATAGCATTGTGGCTTAAGGCTTCTGGAGGATAAATATAAGTGAATAAACAAATATCACAGGGAGGCAAATCAAGATTTCAAGCATTAGGAAAACCTCCCTAAGGGCAGGAGTGGGAATGATGTCTATACTGAGACCTGAAAATTGAGTTTAACAGTCTCAGAGGGAAGTTTTGGAAGACTGTGATAAACAATGAGAATAGTTTATGTCAAAGTCTGAAGATGTGAAAGAACACCATATATCTGGGGACATAAACTCATTCATTTCAGTATAAATGAAGTGCAGATTATGCAGGACGAGGATGTGCCTGAAGATGGCAGGAAGGGCCCTCCAGAGGGGTTAAGGAGCTTGGGCTCTATGGCAGTGGAAGTCATCTAATGCCTTAAACAGAGAAGAGCTACAGACTCTCCTTGCTTTACGTGGATCCCTGTGGCCACTACTTGCAGAACAGTTTCCAAAGGGGCAATAGAAGAGGATAGTGTGCTATCTGATTATGTTAACTGAAAAGGTGATTGGGGGACTAATGCAGCTACTTACAATGGAGATGAGGGAAGTGGGAGACTTTGAGAGAGAACCATGGACTGGAGTACGTGAATTACGTATGTGGGATGAGAGCAGTTTCAAGAATAATCCTGCTTTATGTGAACAGTGAAGTCATTCACAGATAGGCAACTCCAAAAAACACTGACGTTGAGGAAGAAGTGTGTGCTTCAATTTTGAACATACTGTATTTGAAGTGCCCAAGAAGGACATTTTCTCTGGGATGTATATTTCATAGTCATCAGCACATCCAGGGAAGATGAAGCTACGAGATAAGAGAAATCTTTGAGGGAGTGAGTAGAATGACAGTGGAAGTGGTCCTAGAAAAGAATCAAGAGGAAGACAAGCATTGCCTTCCAATAAGGTTTAGAGTGAAATGCTTCCATTGGATTCCATAAAGAGAAGTTAGCCAGTTCCCTAGGCAAGGACCGTTTCAGAGCAATGGTAAAGGCTACATCCCCCTGCCTGCCAAGTAGTCTTTCTTCATGATGTGGACAAAGTTGTTTCAGAAGGCAAATCTGATCATGCTCCTCAGTTCCTTAAAACATATAAACAGAGCTTTTTACTGCTTTAGGGAATAAGACAAAAATGCCTAACCTGGCTTATGGGACCTGTGTGGCCTGGTTCCAATATACCGCTATAGACCCCTGGCCTTCCATGTCTCTCAACATTAACTACCCCTCTCTTTGTCCTATGTACACTCCATGTTTACTTCTGCCATTGGTGTCTACTTAAAATGTACCTTCCTCTGCTTTCTGTTGGTTTAACTTGCATTCCCTTTTTAATTAGTGTACTTCCTCATTGATGACAAGTACTAGCAATAGCTACTGAAGAATGAGATAGGTGAGGAATTGAAGGTGCCTTTTAACCTTTTGTCCAAGAAATGTGGGTATAATTGGGAAGACAGAGAAAGGGAGGCAGCAGAGAGATATGGGGTTGAGACATTATTTTTAAGATAGGTAAGATTCAATATGTTCAAATGATGAGGACGGGGTCAGAGAGTACACTGTGTGCAACACACACACACACTCTCACACACACACACACACACATACAAATCTTGTTTGGAAAATGTTGCCAAATATAATTTCTGAGCCTCTCTTTTCTTACTCGTATCCTTTAAAAACAGTGGATTTATTTTAATCATTGTTGCATTGGCTATAAATGGTCCCAAATTCTACATGCATAACATCTTTTTACTGTACTGTCTTTCTCAACTTTTCAATATAATGGTTTGTTGCTCTTGAGATAATGGTTTGAAAAATCATACAAGCTGTTGGAATATTTGCATAGTGATTATATGCTGAATAGCAGCCTGGATTTTCTATTTCCATCTGCTTCAACTTAGTAAATGTAAGATGCATTATTATTATCATTATTATTATCATTGAATTACCTGAATTCCAAATTAGGAAACAAACAAACTGCATATAATCTCTAGATGGATAAAAATAACTTTTGCTAAAAGGAAATTTTTGTTTTATATAATAGAGACTTTTGAATTTAATTCCCTTCTCAATTTGAAAAGGGCAAGTTTATTCAAGTGTAAATAATATGCTCATGTCTGTGACTAATGAAACCATTTAAAAATAATAAATTAGTCTGCAAAGCTTTCCGCAAGTATTCTTTTTAACATTTTGCCCTTCAGTCTCCTTGAACAATGAAGGTAACTTCATCTCTGCTTATAATCACCATTTATTTCTAAGAATAGGAATACTTCACTGATCTGAAACTCCTTGATTTGATACAGAACTGGAAGCCACAACAGAAGTAACTAGGGTTTCTGAGAAACCAAAGTGGATTTAACAAAATACTAGCAATTGTCCTCTTAGATGCACAGTGCTTTCTGGTTTTGTATGGCATCTGTATACTCTTTAAGTATCTATTATTTGGTACAACTGATGCTTAGTATTCATTAGATTTTAATGGAACTGTGCAGAGATTTTAGGTAATCGTTGGTTGATCTGTGACTTAAATTTAGTTCAGAGCTTTATCCTTGCCTCCCCTATCTCTAAGGTATCAATAAAAGATTAAATCTTATCATATTACAATCTTTCATCTGGTGAAGTGTATAAATGATATTTTTTCAAACTAGATAGAATTATAAAGTATTTTTAAAAGAGGAAGCCCTCAGCCATCTTGAAAATACAGCTAAGAAGAAAGACTTTGATGTGTGGCTTTGGCCCTAATACTGCTCACTCGGATCTGCATTTACCTTTGCTGAGATTTCAGGGTAACCCTATGAAGATTAAAATATGCTTTTCAAAAGTATAGAAGCTTATAGCTTTCTATGCTCCATTGCACCGCTTGTGTCCTGTCTTGTGTTACTCATTACACTCCAGGGGTGTTGCTTTCTATCATTTCCTCAAAGGACCTCCAGGCTGGTCACAAATACTCTTTCCCTCCCCAGGGCTCCTGCCTGCTGCTCTCTCATCTCTGCTGGGAATCCTCGCAGACTCTGTCCACCATCCTCCACCTAAGCGAGTCCTATTTATCCTTCAGGTATCTGCTTAGCTTTTATTTGTTCAGACAGGACTTCCTAGATTTTATAACCTAATTAGAGCTCCCAGGACACTGTCTTATCACACCCTGTGATTGGCCTTCAGATCACTTCAAGTATCTTATATATTTATTAGCATTATTCAGTGCAAACAGTGGCCAATGCCTCTCTCCTCATCTTCCCTTAAGCAGCAAGACGATCTTGTCTCTTTT
This sequence comes from Equus asinus, assembly GCF_041296235.1. Classification (NCBI taxonomy): domain Eukaryota; kingdom Metazoa; phylum Chordata; class Mammalia; order Perissodactyla; family Equidae; genus Equus; species Equus asinus. The sequence continues at coordinate 57,317,338 of NC_091792.1, read as the reverse complement.
GTTCTCCACTTGATCCTCATTGCTGGGGACTGTGTCTGTGGCCTGGTAGTTACTCAACATACCTTCACTGAATGATCAAACACAAGGATAGATGCTTTTCATGGTGGAAATTTGTGTGTAGGATGGACAATTATAGTGAGCCTGTCCTTTGCAAATATTTCCCTTTTCTTATTTTATTTTAGAAAGCCTTAGGGAACTTACTTTCTTGCTCTTTTGTGAATCATAAAACAATTTGGGAATATTAGGTTTTGCATTGATTTCTGAAATTTGTAAGCCTTACTTCTTAGTATCTGCAGTTCTTGACACATAATAGGAACCTGCAAAAACTTCCCCAGTGAATGCTCAAAGATTTAAGATGTATCAATATGACTTCAGTTTCCGAACCCAGCATTTACCTCACTGATCATACAGAAAAAGTGGAAACTTTATGTTCCGAAGGGCGAACTGGACTAAGTCATCAGCCCATCTCTATAATGCCTTTGTACATGAGGAGAAGATGTAAAATCAAATAATGTGTTCTAAAGAATAGCAGTGAAGGGAAACTACTTGAAGTGTCTTATCTTGATTGCAATAAAAATACAAGCTTAATATTGAAAAAATTCCACAAATGTAAGTAAGAAAACCGGACAATCATAATCTTTAACACTCAAAAGAGCACTTTAAAAACATTTGTCATTTGAGTTAATAGCATAAAAGTATTTAATAATTCATCATTCATATTAATGCCACATAATTATCAAAGGCCATCAGTGATATACATTATCCTTAGTGAATATGTCAAAAATGAACTTTGGGCCCCTGAATTGTGCCTGAACAAGACAGATAAAGGTTATTTTCTTCATTTGAAATTGTCACTGTAAAGGTTAGGGGGGACAGGCACTGCAACCCGTTGATAGCAATTCTCTTTTCACAGCAGGATTTCTTATGAGACAACTGTTCTGAATGTCCTTAAGTGAGGAATTTAAATCTTCTCAAATGTAATTGGTGTGTACTGGAAAATCTGTCAGCAATACAAGTGAATTTGAGTCATTTTGATTACTTATGTTCAAACAGCAGTAGGATAATCAAATATTTAATTTTTGCAAAAAGCTCATTTTAAGTAATAGTTCAGTGGAACAGACTAAGTGAATCTAGAAGATGAAGTTTCAATATAATTTTGAGGTATATGTCCTATCATTCAGATTAAAAATAAATACTCCAAAGCACCTTTTCTAACAATTGAGCGTTTACCCTGAAAGGTAATGAAATCCTATGTTTCACATTATATTGTTTTTCCTCCAGTGGTTTAATATAAACACAGTAATATATAAATGTCCTGAAATTTTTATGTTTTGCTGAAAATGTATAAAATACAACTATATTTGAGTACTGGAATCAACGACTGAAGCATTTTCCATGATAGAAGTTATAACATCGAGCTATATTTGATTTGTAAAAAATATTATATGTTAAAAAATGTTATTAGTCATGTGTGTATGCTAGTGAATATTATACTTGGCGGTCATGAGTCAGTGTTTTAGAACAATTATCAAACTTTTAATTTTTTTGAGATAAATTTCACGTAACATAAAATTACATATTTTAAAGTAAACAATTCAGTGACATTTCATGCATTTGCAATGTCATACAACCACCACCTCTATCTACTTTCAAAATGTTTTTATCACCCCAAAAGGAAACTGCACATTACGTATTTACTCCCCATTCCTCTCACCATCACGCCTCAGTCCCTGCAGCCACTAATCTGTATTTTATTTCTACAGATTTGCCTGTTCTGAATATTTCATTTAAATGAAATTATATAATACGTGAACTTTTATATTTGGCTTCTTTCACTTAGCATAACGTCCTAGAGGTTTATCCACACTGTAGTGCATATCAGTACCTCATTCCTTTTTATTGTTGTTAAGGCTGTCATGTCCAATTCCCTTTTTAGGGATGAATAATATTCCATCGTATGTATATATCACAATGTGTTTATACATTTACCTGATGATGGCCATTTGGGCTATTTCTACTTTTGGGTTATTGTGACTAATGCTGCTATGAACGTGGGCGTACATGTATTTTTCTGAGCAATCATTTTCAGTTCTTTTGGGTATATACCTAGGAGTGGAATTGCTGGGTCATATGGTAATTCTAAGTTTAACTTTCTGACGAGCAGCTGAAGCGTTTTCTACAGGTACTGAAACCCCTTACATTCCCAGGAACAATGTACAGGAGTTCCAGTTTCTCCACATCTTTGTTGGCACCTGTTATTTTCTGTTTTTTAAAAATAATAGCCATCCTTGTGGATGTGAAGTGGTACCTCATTATGGTTTTGATTTGCATTTCCCTAGTGACTAATATTACTGAACATCTTTCCATATCTTTTTTGGAGAAGTGGACCAATTCTCAATGGTTACAAAATTTTTCAATGTAATCTCCTCTTGCCTTTGTATCAGACAGTAATTTTAATTCTCTCATAGGCCTTCACTTATAAGATCTAACGCCATTCAAAAAAGAATATAAGGTAAACAAATTGATAGTTTTTCATTTTTATTTCATCTTATTAAAGATTCAGACCAAATCCTTCCTTTTCTTCTTTCTGGGAAATCGTAATGTTTGACGTGAACTATTTAGCATTTTCACAGTTGAGATGTTTCTGTAACTCTGTGGCCAACATGTTAATGGTTTCCTACAATGCTATATTACTTTACTCAAGCAGTAAATTTATATATCAAGAGCCATATTAGTTTTCAACATTCTGAGGAAAATCTTCTGATGTTAAGTTAAAGTCGGTTGGTAGTGAAAAAACAAATGACAGATATGACTTAGCACTTTAAGTAATTTACTAAAATCGTGAAATTCACTTATTGTTTAAGTAGGCATCTTCAAGTTTTGTTAAAAATGTACAAAATCTAATAATCCGAACTTATGCTTACACATTACTGTAAATCCAGTTATAAAAATTGATTTACCAAAAAGGGGAGATACCATCTGTTACCAATTCTGAGAATTGAAGAGAATTTTATGTTTTCCGTGATTAGAAAAATCTTAGAAATTAATGAAGAATTAACTGAACAAAATGAGATACACACATAACATGTGATATGGGTTGCAGATATGAAAATAACAGGATTGAGGGTTAGGGTATAATAATCAGCATATTTCCTTAAAATAGGCATTAATAACTTTGCCTTTGAGTATATAGGGGAGCATTTTTCTGGGGGGGAAGGGTCGTCCCACAAGCCACATTGCTGCCGTGGTAAAAAAACAAAACCCCTAACCCCCATGTTTTTCTTGTACAAAAATCTTTCTAGATGCTCTCATTATTTGGGTGTGGAACCCTTGCCTGATATTTTCTTTGGGTCTCCAAATTCTATTCCATTCTTCTTTTATCTATTGAATAGCAGCATTGTAGTCTGAGAATTGGCCTCAGCTCAAGGCATAGGGCTGCTGCTTCTGACTAGTCCATTCTTATTGCTGGCAAGGGGTTTAGGAACAACATGCAACCCAGTTTTATCTTATTTCATGGAGGAAGAAGCTTGCTAAAAGTGTTTTTAGAAACTGAAAAGAACTGTGAAAGGTCTGAGATTTTACTCTACTTACAAGAAAAAAGTTAGCCTGTGTTTTTAGATACTTCCAGCAGACGTGGAGACCCCTAGCTCAGAGGCAAAGGGATCTATTACTCATGACATGGCAGATGGCATAAGCTTCATGTTCATATCCTCTTGCACCCTAAATCTCATGGAGGAGATGTGGAGATGGGCTCAGGTGAATGCTGCACATACAATGGTTCTGTGGTATAGCTGAGAAAGTCTGATCTTAGGAAATCCTTAATTTTATAAAGGGGCCACTAGCAATTCTGTACCATTTTTGCCCTGGTGGGGAATATCATCTTTATCACCCTGGTCAAGAGACAAATCACTCCTATGCTCAGAGAGAGACCAGTCTCTCTCCTCCAAGGCTGTTTGCTAGACAAACATTGAAATATAATCTTCAACAACGACAAAATAGCTGTTAATGCTTTTCAGCAGAAAATGTGCAAAAACACAAAATACTCATGGAGAATTGTCTTTCAACAGATATTTACTCCTCCCTATTAAGGGATGGGTACCGGCAGTCTCACACTGCCATGAGATTTAATCAAGGGCTCATGTAGCCCTGAAGGCTCCTGGAAGTTATCTTATGACAATGAGGGAAACCAGAATGAAATAGATGCTGCTGATCATGGAACAGGAAGATGGAAATGATCGGAGTCCCCGCTCACTTTGTTGAACCAGTGAATCCACCAATCCTGAAGCCCACCTTTTATCTAGACTTCTGCTATGTAAATAATAAATTATGTATTATTTAAGCCAGTTTGAGTTAGTCATCTCGAAAAGCATCCTCATTGATAGATTCTGACAGCTAAATTTACTGTTTCCTCTCAGCATCCGTCCCCAGAGCTATCCCTCTACCCACAATAATACATTAAGAATGGTTCTGAAAAAGACATGGATATGATGGGACTAGAATATTCCCTATTACTTTTTATGCATTCTGCTGTCTTTTAAAATTTGAAAAAGAAGGTAGATAAAATAGAAAAACACATTCGGGACTTTCTCAAGCTGGCCTAGTTTTGTTTCATAAATATTTATTGATCGAATAAAAAGAATTTTTAGAATATCCTGATATAGACATTTTGGGTAGTCACAAACCAAACTAAAATAAGTGTGTATTAAATAAATGTTTGATTTTAAAGGACTAGGTTTTACAGGAAATCAGACTGCCATCTACCAATGAGAATCAATAAAATGGACCAGTCTTTTAGTGTGAATACTTAGGAAGCTAGACATCAACTTCCCAAAGGCCTTGAAAATATTTTCTTTGAATTACACAGTTTTATTTAATCCACTTACAGAACACATAATTGAATGAGAGGAAGTCTAACAATATGATTAGTTCTACGAGCTAATGATGAATATATTTTTGTGAAAATATGATGTACAAATTTGTAGCTTCTTACAATACAATTTTTGGTATTTAAATAAAAGCATGTTTCAAAAATGTATTTAGATAAATCAATAGATATATTTTGAGAGACCTGCTTAGACTTAATTTTCTCACCAAAAAATTGGTTGATCTAGTCTACTGAGTAGATATTCTCTTAGGGGACAGAACATTCTGTCTATGCAACCAGCCCTGTTTATCACTCCAGGCTTTTGCCATTGGGAAATATTTAAATGACATATTTTGTTAATATTGATCAGTCCTCTGTGGATGAATTAAAGCTGAGCATTTAGACTTAATTATCTGAGGAAGATGACACTCTCTCTGAACCATACCAAGTTACTAGAGTCCCGTGTGGCTTAGCCTGAAGCAGCTTGCATTCCTCTTGACCAGACTGTTTTTGCAACACCTGGTATCCAAAGCCCTCCCAGCTCAAGAAATTCTAAGTTTATGTGATGTAGTGGTTCCTTAGACATGTCTAAAGAAAACAGGACTCAAATAGCAAGCGTTTACTTAACGCCTAGGATGCATTTGTCAGGCACTTTTCAAATAACTATTACCTTTCATCCTTATAACAATTTTGTAAGTTAAGTCCTGCTTTACTCATTATAGATGAGGAAACCAAGGCTCAGAGCCAAAAGCCACAAAGCTAATAAGTCACAGTGCCGGGTTAAGCCTTTTGCTCCAAAGCCCATTCTCTTTCCATTATACTAACTGATACCTCAATAGAAATCAATTTTTAAAAAATCAGCATCAAGTTCTTTTTAGCACTGATGTAGTAATTTATATCATTTAATGACATAGTCATGGTGATTTCAAAGGGCAACTCTGAAGCTCTCCCAAATGAATTATGAAAGTCATATGATAGAATGAAACATCACTTTCTTCATGATTGATATGCAGCCTACTTACTATTTTATACATATACGTTTACTATCAGTTTGGGTATTATGTGAACACAAAAATATTTATGTCTAGTTGAGAAGATAAAATTACATCTATTTGCACTCTTTCTTACTCAGTGGAGCTAGTAGACAAAATAAGTGAACGGTAATCAAATATGTCATTCAACTAAGAAAGACAAGTAAATAGTCCCATCCTGTTGAAATAATATGTTGCCTGTGTGCAAGCAGGGACAGAGAAACAGCTGTGCATTTGAGGAGCTAAAATATTGATGTAGAATATCCAGACAAATTCTTTTAACGCTTCTCCAAAAGGAGTTACTTAGTGCCTCTGATGCATTTGTCAAGAACTGTTCAAATAACTATTATCTTTAATCCTTAGAACAATTTTTTAAATTAAGTCCTGCTTTACTGATTATAGATGAGGAAACCATGGCTCAGAGCCAAATGCCACAAAGCTAAAAAGTCACAGTGCCAGGTTTTATTTAACTCTTACATCATTTCTTCTGTGTTGAGGTAGTTTCTGTCTTTTATCCAAGGAAAATTCTAAAACTGTTCCAAAATGATTTTCTTTTATTTATCATTAGTCAATTATTTTAATGTTGTTACATGCTTCAACAACTGAATTTTCATTAAATTTTATTTCAAAGTAGTATATTTGCTGAAGAATTATCAAAGCGAAGTTATTCTCTATTAGACAAAGCAGACTTCCCAACCCATGTGTGTAGTTTTGACTATCAGTCTTTATTTACTCTCTATACACTGACTGCTTCCCTCCTTTTGCATTAGAAATTGTTCCCTAACAATAGGGGTGGGAAAATAGAAATTGAATTCCAACTCGGTGAGTCTGGGCCATATGTGGATCCTAGAAGTTGTTTAATGATGGCACACAGGAGTTCATCCAGGACTTCTACACTGAGATCAGAAGTTGAAATATCACACCAACAACTCACAGGAAGGTGTTAAGAAAAAACTGCATAAGGAAATTTGTGATCTATAAGCTGTATGGAGAGGAGAAGTAGGAGCCAACAGTAAAAGGAAGAAAATGTCCAACTGGACGTCCTAATAACATAAAAATGACTACATTCTTATACTTGCTCTTCTTTTATAGTATTTAAATTCTTTACTTATTTTTCAACTAATCTATCTACCAAGTTAATTGGCTATAGGCATTATTTTCATTTCTAATTATCCAATAAATACACTGAACACCCTTTAGTTTATCCTTTTTAATTCACTTAAGAGTTTCCTAGCTGCTGGTTTTTAAAACAAAAGTCAATCCATCATTTATTCATGTTGATTTCTATATGATCTGTAATTATTCAGCTGTATTGAGTTTTGTTTAACCCATGGATTTTTAACCAAAAGTATATGTGTGAGAGAAACAATGTGAGACAAGAGAAATAGCACATAAAGTAAAAACGATAACATATTAGAAGATTATGGGTAGAACAATATAAAATTGTGAGAACTAAAATGCATGCAATAGGTAGAAAATAAGGAAATACCCATTTACAATCTATAACCACCGAAAAATATTTAGAAAAATGTTTTGAATTGCTTGAAAACCTTCAATTAGTCTTTATTCATACAGCACAGGGCCAAAATTCATAGCAGTATGCTAATGTCCTCTACAACCAAATTCAAATTCTTTCCTAAAATCACCCCGTGGTCCAGCCAAAACGGAAGACTTACCACCCAAACGTAACATCCACCTTTTAAAATTTGACTTATCACTCACTCTTCCTCTTGCCTCTACTTTCCCTTATCTCCACCTAGAAATGACTCACATCCCTAATATGCCAGCTCCTTTTTAAAGCATCTAGTTTGTCTCAGTTGTGACATTTCTTTTTCTGTTCTTTGAATATCGATACTAGTTTGTACTTTCTTAGGGTATGTGTGTCTTTGTGCATTGTATCTTCTGTATCTATATGTGTATTTTTCTCCAGATATGTTTCCTGGAGTGCAAGAACTCTCCTGCCTTAGACTGACACCTGTCAGTACAGGCAATTAGAGATCCATAATGGTTTAGGAAACTTAGTTGCTTTATGGTTATGAAATGTAGCAAGTAAACTCCTTCGAATACAATATGAAGTAGGAATGCTTCGAGTAATGTTATTCCTTTTTTTCTTTCACTATTTGTTAAATCGGCGGGATCACCTCACCAATAAAGTCATTTCCCCATTTTCTGTAGTTGATACATAGAATATATGTTATTCTGTATTTTCATATCAACTACTGTTGGAAAGTGAAGGGAGGACAAAGCACACGGTGCCTGTTGAAGCTAGAATCATGCAGTGCATATAAAGAATTTTCACATCTTCTAAAACAATAACAACCAAAAAAATAAAACCTGTACTTCACTAAGGCAGGCCCATTGTGGTAAATGACACGACTTTTCATAAACTGTTCAAGCAGGAAAATTGGGAGTAAACACTTCTTTTTTCATCTCATAGTTTCTTCACAAAACCTTCATAGTAACTTCCAATTATTCTAATTCCAAACATGTCTTAAATCCATCCCCTTGTCTCCATCTTCACTGCTGCAATCAGCGTTCAAACTACCATTCTCTCTCAACGGATTACTAAGTAGTCTCTTAACTGGTCTCTCAATTCTCATCCCTGAAAACTTTCAATCCACTTTCCACCTGTCAGCTGGAGTGAAGTTTTTACAGAAAAGAAGAGATCATGTTATTTCCCCGCTAAAAATCCTTCAATAACTTACACTTGAAATAAAATCCAAACAGAAGGCCTTGCCCATCTATCCACCCACCCAGACTCTGCATCTTGTTTCTTGTTCTCTGGACACACAGGCTGTTTTCAGTTGCTGGTGTGGATCAAGCTTTTCTTTTCATATGGCTTACCCTGCTTCACATATGTAAACTAACCTTGAACAGAAGAAAACTTTCACTGATTTCTAAAATTTATATCTGAAATTCTATATGCCAAATTGTTATCCTCAAAGAATATTTCAAAATAAATTTTTCGCTTCATAGTGTTTTGGGGTATGGTCTATTACCATGTTCTTGGATATAAACACACAGTGTTACATACTCTTAAGAACATCCAAAAAAGTTACACAGGATAAAAAGAGAAGGCAACTGTAAAGCATAACTAAGTTTCTATTGTTGTTTCTGATAAAATTTCCCTTTTACGTTTTTCCCTATAAGTGACAAGGTCTTTACGGTCAATGTGAAAGATAGGAGTCATCTTCATGATCTTGGCCATCATCATTACCCTCATCAGCATCATCACGATCATAATCATTGTTAACAACAGCTGCACATGGATAGTCAGACCCAGGGTCCTTAGGTCAATCAATGTATAGAAAGAACAGCTAAATAATTTAAAGAAACTTTAGTAAGACCATCTTGGTATTTGAAACTTTTGGGCTCTCTATATGTCTTCAAATTGTATCTGGAATCCTTTCATGGATTTCACCATATTAAAAATAAGGCACAGAGGCTTAAAACTAATTAGGATTGGCTTGTATATTGCAGATACTTTCCAGGCGACTGCTAACAGAGATCTCATCAAATGCGAAAAAAATATATTTCAGGAAATAGAATGTGGTATTTACTGGAAGAGCACCAATGAAATACAGAATCATTGGATTTGGCCTCAAAAATACTTCTTGTTCATTTCACATAATATGTCATGACAGTAATTGGAAAAACTAAAAAGAAAAGTGTGCAGTTTGCTTCACTTAAAGGCCATGTATACTCATAAATAGATGGTTATTTCTACATCTGGTAATACTTTTATCACCAAATTAAATTCTTTGTTTTTTACATGTATTTTATCATGTATTTTACAATGATTCATCAAAATCATCCGTTCGATCTAAGCAGGTAAGCATCAAATCTGAAAGAATTTTGTTTTAACAAGATGTTTTTTGGCTGGGATGTGCTGTGCATGACACAATTTTCTTGCCAATGGTTAGACCATCTTCTAAAGTGTTGCTTATGCTTTTGGATACTCAGGAGACTTATGGGCTTTGTTTAGCCTCACTCAGGACGCTGAAACTAACGGGCTTCTGTCTCTAAAAGTGATGCTTCTTAATCAAGCCTGCACAGAGTATCACCTAAGATTTTTTTTTAATATCACTGCACTACTCCTAAATTCTAAATTCATATATCTGGAATGTGGCAGGTACTGGAAGTTTTTAAAAGCTTCTCAAGTAACAAATCGTAGGGAACATGTGGCCAGAGACAAGAAAACTAAGTCCTATGAGGTGAAATATCTTTCCTTGGGATACAAACTACTTATTGGTAGAGCGGTGTCTAGAACTTAGGAGTACTGATTCCTAGTTGAATGCTCTTTTTACATGGTCTGTCATTTGCTCAAATATTCATGAAAGAAGCCAAGGTAATACAGTTATATGTCTAATAAACCATAACAGAAGCATAACTATCATAAATTGAGGTAATTTATCTTATTTGCATTAGAATATAAAACACATAAAATTTGATGCAAATAGTGTACAAATCCAGATTGAAATAACTCACTGTCCAGGTGATGGAGAGAAGATATAAACAATTGGTTTGTAAACCTTAGATTAAGGAAGATCAAGGTCAATAGCTGCTTTGTAGGAAAGTGGAAACACTGGTAAGGAGAGTTTGATTACACTGAGACAGATGTGCATCCTTGCTTCGTGTCAAATTATTTGATCTATCCTTTTTATTCACCCTCATGCTATTAGTTACGAGGTTTCATTGCTCCACTTATTTGATAGGATGATATTATTTAATAATGTCATTTATAATTTTAAAGGAATTTTCACCTTTTATCACAATTCTCTACTCTCATTATTAAGCCAGTGAGGTACATAATATTTGTGTTTACTTGGAAGGTATATTTTGTGTCTTCTATGATGACATGAGACTGTTTATTTAATTCTGTATATTTAATTCCAGTTGATTTATTAATTTATAATAGAATTTATTTTTGTTTTCATGCATTAGGGATTTATTTGTATATATATTATATTTTCTTCATTTCTCTTTTTGTGAAGCTTCACACTACATTTGGGTCCCTCTGATCCACCTGCAGATGTGGCAGTTTCTTCCTCTAACCCAACACATAGATCATTCTTATGAAGCAGCATGTGTTCACTAGCAATAAGAAAATTAGTAGAATATGTCTGTGTTGACACTATTTTTCCCAACCTAATGACTATTTTCTGAAGGCATTCAGAAAAATTTGTATTGTTAGAAGCTTGGGGTTTCAGTCTCTGTTTATTCTTTTATGTCCACGGATATTGAATTTTTTCCTTTTAGATATGAATGTCATAATTAACACCCTTGGCATCTATCCAGGCAACAGAATTCCAATTTCAACTCATAATACGCTTATCATAAAATAGTAAAACAAAGCAGCAATTCTATACTTAAATTACGTGTGTAAAGGAGAAGTTTTAATTTGTCATGTGGGTCATTCTCTCATTCCCTAAATTATAAAGTGAATGTGTTCCTCCCCCAAAGGCATTGGGAAGTCTTTTGAGAATAGCTATGAAATGATGAGAAAAGAACAGGATTTGGAATCAAAAAACCTTGTTCCTGCTTCTAGTCTCCTTCCGAGGAACGGCATGGCAATAGATCGCTTTCTACCTCTTTGAGCTTGCAAAAAGTTGTAGGAGCTATTCCTTGGCCATACATCTTTCAGTCTTATAATATCATAATTGGTCGCTGGGGGGATTAATTGAGAGATAGTATACAAAATATATGGTGACCAGTAAAATAAACTATAAATGAAGCATAAAATAAAGATGATAATCATTCAAGAGAGAAGCAAAAAAAATTGTAGAAAATTTAGAACACAAACTATTGTGCCTTAAAAAATTAGGATGTTTGGAATTATATTTTGAAAACTCTGACAAATTGTCCAGATTTTCCTTAACCTCCTTGAAAGTTGACTTGGCAGCAAGAGTTACAGACTGTGCATTGGTGATTAAAGTGAGCACGTGAATATTAATGAGCTCCCTACATGGAGCACAATACAAAACACATTCCTCGCTGAGCCATAGATATGTATTAGAGCACATATATTTTTATCTTTTCTCGGAAGATGCCTTTTGGAAGGGCCTCACTGATAATAGTAGCTAATATTTGCATAACACTTTGCAGTTTACAGAACGCTTACACAGTAATTATAAGAAGAATGAAAACTCAATCATCTGAAAAACTATAAGTATTCTTGCCTACTTCCCCAAGTACTGGAACAGAGTTTAATTTGGGGGACATGTAACTGAAAATAGAAATACTTAACTCATCTATTTTAAAGTGTACTGGGGATCAAAGAAAGAAAGAATTATTAATACTATAGTAATAAGGGTAAGGTAATACTCCATATTTAAGTTTGGTTCCAGCTTTGGATAGTAAATTTTAAAAAGTTACTAATTAAATATATAAAAACTTTATTTGAAAACCATAGCTTTCAATTTCAGAAGTCTTAAAGGTTTTTAATTTCTGGATTACAAATACTTCCAAAAGCCATAAAATGCATCACAATGATGAAAATTTAAACTAATTTCTATTTACTTTAAATATTATTCATTTAGTATTTTAAAATGAGATTTAGTCTTAGAAATATTTTGGCTAAATTGTACGAAGAGGCAATTTTAGAAATGGGAAAAACGAAATGGGTTGATTACCCAATTAACTTAATTTTTATCATTTCTTGCATTTCATAGCTCCGGGTGGTCTGTTTTTCGTTTGAGAAAAAAATTGAAAGCAATGAACATGAGTGAAAACATCTTTGTCCTTCTAAAGAGCAGTCACTTAGTCCCATTTGAAAAGTTATTCCTTGTCCATATGTTTATTATTTTATTTTAATTCTCCAAATTCCCTGCTCATTCTTCATCATAACTGGATCTTGTGATAAACTTCCACTTCTTGTAGTTCCTTACACTGCAAGGAATAATGTTAAATCTTCTAAGTGATTTAAATGAGTGAAATTTTCTCTAATAATTAATATGAAGAGACCTAGCATACCTATGTGATTTCAATAACAGAAAAAAATTACTCCTATAATTTCTAATTTATACCCTATATATTTTTACAGATGTGTGTGTGTTGTGTGGGTTGTTTGCCACTTAATCAAAGATATGAAGAATTTCTGAAAATGAACAATTTCCATTGAGGCTTACATTTATGAATTTATAGCTACAGATGGCTCTCAACAGATGCTTGTTAACCTGGAAGATTCTGCTTGATTGGTTTACAAAGTTTACTGTAAAAGAACCCCTTCCTTTCTATAGTATGTATAAAAAACAAATGTCTGTATTTCTCATAAATTTACAAACAACTAATACGTTAGGCAAAATGATGAAAACTTGCAGTGACACAAATAACTTTTGATACTTTGAAGAAAACTATTTCCAAGAATATGAATTGCATTTTAAACTTAAGTACATTTTCTTGTTTTATTTGAACCTCATGTAAACAGATTACTTTTATGTATCTAGTATATACACAGTAAAATAAAGAAAAATTTGATTAACTGTTATCTACATTTAGATGCAAGAACAATGAGAAGAATCCCAAGATAAAATGAATAAACCACAGTTACTATGCATCTCTAAAATGAGACACCCAGAATGTAAAAATCTAGTAAATTTTAATTAGCTTAATTGCATTTAAAACTAGAGAGGAAAGAGTGATTTCCAAAAAATTGTGTGAGGAATTTCTCAAAATTTATGTAATGTAAGTTCACTTGCATAGGTGTAACTAAATAACCCTGTAATTTATACGAAATCTACAAGATTAGTAAAGTTAGACCTTGTGCCAATAGCTCACCGGAGCCTGGCCAGAAATGGACATAAAATTTTCATCAGGACAGTCCCACAGGAAATACGCTGATTGCCAGATATGTCTTCTAAAGGACTCAACTGCTTTATTCTCTGTGGTCACCTATTGCAATATTGCACAGAATATTGTATTCAACATTGATTATCTTCAATGTGTTCTCAGATACAGAATTTTATCTTGTGCAGCAGAATTAAAAGTGGTCGTGCTTAATCATTCAGCACAGCTTAATAAATTATTATTGACACCTTAATATTTGCTAGTTTTTTTGAAGGATTATGTCGGAAGTATGAAAAAATATACGTGGTTACTTGTTAGTTACTGCTTTTTAATATCTTGAATGAAAAAGAAAAGAGCAAGAGAATATTCTCAAAATGAGAAAATAGTGTGTGAAAATACCTATGGTCACAAAAGCTTTTCAAACTCATCCCCCAGCTCCTGATCTTGTTAGAAACTTGGATTTCTTTTTTTTTTTCCTGTGCAGACATTTTCCTTTTTTTCTCTCCCCTCAGTGAATGACAATATTTGGAGATTTCTCCAAATAAACAAATAAATAGATAACCTCTCCTTTTTTAACCATTTCTTTGAGACATACTCTAAACAAATGCTACTCTAACATCTTCCTTCTACCAATACTCTAGAATTCCCTGGCATCCCTGGCATCGTAGTCTTACTGCCACCCCCGTTACTGCTCATTCCATAGATAATATTGATGTCGCTGTGGGAAGTCAGTCTAACCTCCTGGGCCCTCAGTTTTGTCGTTTCCCTATGTCAAATAATCGTCTCTCTCACTCCATCCTATATACCCAGACCCAGAGTGACTTGCTAGATCTTGTCATCACAGGGAGCTCCTCAAAGTCGTTCGTGGCACTCTCTCATCATAATATGATATTCTTGGACAGAAGAAATTATTTTAAAATTCTTATGTAAGTAGGGTTAAAAATATGTCTGTATTTTCTTCCAATTATGATATGTTTTCTTGTTATGTTGTATATGTTCACTGATATTCTTATCTCTAGTGCCCATGCACCAATTTCATGTTCCATTGTGCCCTGTCACTCACTTTGCTTTAGCCACTTACTTACTATTTTAACTCCTAGAATAAGTCAAGCATTTTATTACATTCACAGGTATTCACCTACTCTTTCATAATTACATATATACATCTTATTTGTACTAATCCTTCTAATCCTTCAGAACCACCTTTCTCATCACAGAAGTCACTTACAACTCCCAGTCTTTCTTCATTCTTTCCGATATAATAAAGCTTTTCTTGCTAAGATCATCAATGACCTAAATTTAGTAAATCCAATGGGCATTTATTTCATGTGACACCTCAGCTGCATTCAATACAGTTTGTGAGTTGAAGCCCATTTATGCTCTTGGTCTCTGTGGTATCACTCTCCCCTGGTTTTTTCCAATCCTCCTAGATTATTAGTTTTCAGGATCTATCTTGACTCTCTTCTACATTAAACTGTTTCTGTAGGTAAGTTCATTCACGTCCCTGGCTTGAAATTTCATCCAGGTTAACAACATTCACTCTTATATTCCTGATAAGATCCTTCTCTCAAGGTCCAGACCTATACATACAACCGCCTACTTGATCTATCTTTGAGCACATCTCATAAACATCTCCATAGAAAGAACATTTCATATCCAAATCTGTTCCTCCTCCAGTAAGAGATCCCTTTCTCCTTAAGTGGTGAATTTCCTCATTCAGTTGCTAATAATGCACACTGGGGCATCAACCTTGATATTTCCAATCCATCACAAAGGTCAACGGATTGCATTTCTAAATTCTATCCATCGCCCATGCTAACTTCTTAGATGGAACACCGTCATCTCTTACCTAGACTACTGCAAAATCCCCTTATTCGCTCTCTTTATGTATTGTTTCCCTTCTCCAAGACATTTTCTACACAAATGTCAGGGTGATTTTATTTCAACACATATATGATCATATTACTTCCTCCCTTAACATCCTTCACTGACAGGCCACTAAATTCAAGATCAAATCTAAAATTCTCAACACGTACTCAAAGATTCTGCGTGATCTGGACTTTGCTTAACAGCCTCCAGCCTTTTTTGGTATGCTCCAGGTTCAGTTCCTGAAACATGGGAAAGCACTTTTTCCAACTAAGCATCATAACAGGCTGATCCCTTTTCCTAGAACATTCTCCTCCCCATGCTTCGCTGCTTACTACTATTCATGCTTCACATCTAAGCTTAAACATTTCTTACTTGGAGAAGACTACCTTGACATCTCAATATAAATGAAGCTTCTCCAGTAATATTCTCCAATTATGTTTTCTTTCAAAGGGTCTAAAATACTTTTGTAATTGAATATTAATTTGTGTGACGATTTCTTTCGTGTCTGCCTTTTTACAAATCTGCACATTTTCTCAGGGCTTAGACAATATCTGTTTTGTTCACCATTGACCTCCCAGTTCCTAGATATAATTGGTGCCAGGACCATCGTATACTATTGTACAGGCTGTTCAGTGCACAAAGCTATCAGTCCGAGGAGAAGAATGATGGTTTAATTCTAGCCTGTGCACTGCTTGCTAGCACTGCCCCTTGGTGCAGGACTGTCACCTTCTGGAGGTGTAACTTTTATTAGCTTGCACATAGGTGCCATGTGGACTAACACTGGCCCTGAGAGGTACTCAATAAGTGGTGGCTGAAATAAAGAATTGACTTTTATGGCAACTTATAAAAATAACTATATTAACACAAATCAGACTAGGAGAACTCTTCTTTATTTTTTGTAAAAATTACTCTAACTATTGGCTGAATATGAGCAAATAATTTCAGTTACATTCACACTAGTTCATTTATATGCCTGAAAGTTTTTCTTCTTAATTGTAGAGTGTTAACAATATACACAGCTAAATCCTTTGTCTGATCGGGACAATTCTATGTTTCATGGCCTTTGCAGAGAAACAACCCTCGTTTTAAAAAGTTCATAAAATAATTAATTGCTCATTTGACATATTATGCCATCTACTCAAGTTATCTACTTGGCACAAATTGGACTTCATAAATTTTATTATATAAATGCACCCTGTTTAACTTTGCCACTTGGTCCAGGCATCTGTCTCATAAAATTCTGTTCATGATCGTGAGAATAATAGAAAGTGTCTGAGTGGATCAGTGACTGTAAATTAAAAATACGACTCATAATATATTCCTCACTACCAGTTGGCAGCACTATGATACTTAAACAAAAGGACGGTAGCACATCATCACTTCATATAGCACGAAACTATGGCATTGGATGGTAAAGTCAGGGTAAAGTTGGTTAGTTTTTTAATGTAAATAATGTGTGAACATGTAGGGGAATAAGATGTATCACAGGAAAGCAGCTGGGCACAAAGAGACGGGTATTTGATTATCTTAGCTTATATTTTCAAAGTGCAGTTTCTATTTTGTTAGAATTTTCTCAAAAGAAAAAAATACTTTCATAATACAAAAGCATGCCCAATAGGGCAGTCTGGGTGTGGGGAGTAAGGGGACCAGATCTTTATTTTTAGGATCATAAATTGATGGGTAGCGCTGACACATAGAGATATCAAAATGTTTGATAGTTCCATGTCTTAGGAACAGATTTTTAATCTCCTAGGAAAGCAAACCCAGAGAGGTCCATCTGCCGGCACTGATTACTTTCTCATGGAACCACGCACCTGAGGTGAATCAAATCTGCCCAACAGCATATTGAGGTCAATTTTCAACAAACTTCAGTTTTTCCTGGATGAACCTGAGGTTGCTGCGAATGGCCACGATCATTCCTCCATCTGTTTCTGGTGAAAGTTTGCTGTTCATTGTGGTTAGGACGCAACATGAATCATTTACGAGCAAAAGATCATGCTGCAAAGGCCACGATATGCTCAATTAATTTAACATACCTGAGGAGCCGCACTAGCAAACATAGCTTTCTATCTGGAAGCGTGTTGATGCAACAATCTAATCACAGGAGATGTTTAAAATCTGAGGAGATGCCTTTTGCAGAGAATTGGAAAGTTATAAAGAATTTGATTTAGAAAACTATAGGGGTCAATCTTTTTTTTGCTTTTTGGTGAGTCACCCTGAGCTAACATCCGTTGCCAACTTCCTCTTTTTTTTCTTGATGAAGATTAGTCCTGAGCTAGCATTCATGCCAATCTTCTTCTACTTTGTACATGGGATGCCTCCATAGCATGGCCAACCAGTGGAGTAGGTCCACATCTGGGATCCGAACCAGTGAACCCAGGCCACCAAAGCAGAGCACATGGGACTTTAACCAGTTGGTCATGGGGCTGGCCCCAGAGGTCAGTTTTTTTTAAGTGATGAAATGCAGGTTCATCACATAAACACAAAGCTATCTTATTTTATAAATATTGTTCATAATAAAAAAAGAATTTTGAAAACAAAACATTTTTTTGATAATGGTACTTAAAAACTATGATAGTGGACTTACTATCTTCAATTGGTTACGAGAAAACAAGTATCTTGAGGTAAATTGACTTTTCTAATTTTGCATTCATGAATAAATTAATATCACTTTAAAATGCTAATCTTAGTAATGAACACACCATGACATTAACTAACAAATACTTAACCATTAATGTAGGCTGCTTCCCAAATTGAAGAAGTAGATTCAGGAAATCATAAGAAAAAGAAAAAGTTCAGGAAAGAAAAACTGTATGTTGGAAAGAGGTCGGGATCATAGTTTCAAATGCATTCCATTCTACAGTGTCACCATTAAAAACTAAACTTCTAATTACTGCTGAATCTTAGGTAGACTATGTTGCATCTTCTTCTGAGACTCCATACAGTATGTTACCTACAGACAAGCAGTGAGGGTAACAATTTTATTCTTTTTCTACACTTACAAATTGAAAATTAGCTGTGATAATGTTCAAAAGACACTACTGGTTTAGACCTTGGGGCTTCTGGAATCAGAATCTATGAAGCCATTTGCATTGAAATTTGGCTTTCAACTGCTTTAGTATCTTGGCACTTTAGCTGTCAGCTAGATTCTTTACTCTTTAAAGGAAAGACTAATGTTCAGTGTTTGCCTTCCCTAGAGTGCTTGGTATAATTTTATAAACAAAATAAGATTTCAAGACACCTTTGTTGATTTATCGATAAAGAGGACTTCCTGCTTTTCATATTGATGAGATATGCAAAGTTGTGAAGAAATAGAGAACACATAGGCTGGGACTTAGTATTATGGGAAACTTTAGAGCTTGTCCAATCCCAGACCATGATCATGATCTTTAATGCTACCTGAAAGAGCTTCCGTGCCCCCTTTCCAAGTATGGTCCTTCCCAATTCAGATCAAATGATGCTTCCTCTATAAATATGGCAATGAGGTAATGTGATATTTCTCTCATCTCTTTTCTTCTTCTCCTCCTCTTCCTGCTCCTCCTCCTAATCCTCATCCTCCTCTTCCTTTTTCTTCTTCTTCTCTTCCTCCTTCTCCTTCTCTCTCTCTTCTCCCCTGCAAAGTGTCTTTTCTTTTGTGTTTTGTTTCAGTCATGCCATTAAAGTGTCATGGTTCCCCAACTTGATTGTATTTTCCTAGAAGATGCAAATAATTGCATACTTCTCATTTCCACATTTTTCAGTTATCCAAGGGTTATATAGAAATAAAGAGAAGTATAATTATTATCTTATACATACGTACATACACACACATATATGTATGTATGAATATGTTTATATATTTACAGTCAAATTAAATATCTCCATGTGTAGGAGAATATGGCATTTGATCTAAATGTTCTACAGTTTTCTAGAGAAAACCTAGTGCAGAGTCATATCAGAATCAAACATAAAATGTGTAAATATATAAAAATTTTAAATGGCAAATTTTTTCCAGATATTTCAAAGGTAAAATGATTTCTTGAAATCTGTACATATAATACCTAAAAATATATGTCTATTGGTGCTTGTTATTTTATTTTGAAAGTTTATTAGATAAGAGCAAAGGGAAAATGGAACGGAAAAAGGCTAAAAATTGATAGGTGTGGCCAGGATTCCATTTACATCTTATAGTGGAAAGTTCAACAAAAATAAGTGAATAA
The DNA here is from genome assembly GCF_041296235.1 of Equus asinus. Taxonomy (NCBI): domain Eukaryota; kingdom Metazoa; phylum Chordata; class Mammalia; order Perissodactyla; family Equidae; genus Equus; species Equus asinus. The sequence goes on along the minus strand of NC_091792.1, from coordinate 57,297,590 downwards.
TAAAATATCTCAATAATCTAAACTCTCTGACTTAATGGGCCATATTAATTTCTTGGTCTGGCAGAATTCCATAGCAAATAAAGATAATTATTGGATACTCTCTAAAAATAAAAATATACTTAAAAATCCATTCCATAAATAGTACCTATATTGGCCAACATTTAATTTTACTGCAAATAGTTTGCATTTTTAAGTAGTGGTCATTAATGTCTAGATGATTATTTATTCAGAATCATACCAAACATTTACTGTCTTAGAAATGATTAAAGAAAAATTTCTTTCTCAAAATGTTTGAGCTTTGGACAAGACCATTCAGGAGACATGGCACTTCATTTCATACATGCCTGGTTGATGGTACCTGCAGAGGCCTGTCCTCCTAGTTTGTTTTATAAGTAGTAGCATGCTCGTCTATTATCAGTATAGAATACATATGAGAAGAAGCATCTTCATTTCATGTACCATGGCTTGAAGACATGGTGAAAAGAAAACTTCCCTTTAGGAAAACAAAACACCCCACAAACAAGCAAGTTATCATTCAAAAGGTAGTATTAAAATGCAGCCAGCATTAATTCCCTTTATAGGGTTTCATTTCAATTATGGTAAATGAATTAATCTCTCAATCTCAGGAATTTTTCATGTAAAATTAGTGTGGTTTTTATTTAACATACAAGAAGCAGTGAGTAATAATTTCTTAATGGCAACAAAGTACTCTAAAAATGAAAAAAAAGAAGAATGCTACTTAATCGCGTAGTGCCAAATAATAAAGAAATAATGTCATAACATTAGGTTAAATCTTCTTCAGAACGGCTATTGAAATGTTAGTTGGCAGCCTCGGCCTCCTTTTGGCAATGCCTCCTCACAGGGTCAAGAGGCCTGGTGGTAGACTATTGGACTTTGATGCGTCTGCAAGCATTGTTGCATGATTATATTTAATTCCTAGGTCATGCAGTATTCTCAGGAGCTTTGATGTCAGCATTTGCTACATCTGAATTCAGTTACTGTGAAAGTGGGGCCATATGTTTTATATTCTTCAAGAATATTAAATTCACAAATATATCAACCTCTAACAATATCTAATAGACAATCTACAGCATCATGGTGAACCAGCATAGCAATTTATGTGAAATTAAGAGTAAACACGGCATTATGAATTAAGTAACAGTTTTCATGCAAAATGGTTTTAAAATTAGCATTTTAGTAGTGGTTACTCTTCAGTAAGAGAACACTAACCTCATTCTTCTTTGGTAAGTAAATAAAGAATAAAACCAAGAAGTTATAAATATTGATTGAAGGATATCTTAAAAAAACATTTAAAAAATGTGTAATTGAAATTCAAATTCAAATTACAAATACTTAGACCATTGGCTTAGCGATATAATTGACTCTAATTGTCCATTTGTGAATACAATTTTGATTCATTTCCAATCATTTTCTTTGAGCGCAGGGAGGTTTACAGTTGATACAAATGCTCCTGAGAGGCCTTCTTAAAGGTGATGAGGTAAAATAGTGAAATCTTCTAATATTGGTTTCTCCACTTCTTTCCAAAACCTCTGCATATGTAAAAATTCTGTATTCTTTAAATTTTTACAATAAAGATCCCACACAATGATGGAAATTGTCAGCACAGTGTTTGAGGGTTGGGCTTGATAACGAGGCTGTGAGCTAGAGCTATACATTGAGGACATTAATCTTCATATATAACTTTTGCAATTCATTTGTTTGTAGCCAGATGATCCTGTTTTAAAATATTTCACTTATTATAATATCTCAATTCTTTAATTCCCCAATCCTCAGTAATCCTTCTCTATTACGCTTTATTATATTAAAGGCTTGCATTTTCTGCAACTTCTTTTCAGAATTGTTTTTGTTTACTGATTCCCCTGTAAATAAAAGTAACTCAAAATATTTACCATAAATATGGCAAATGTCATCTCATTCATAAATGCAGATGTCTCCGAGGTTGTCACTTACACATTTGTGTGGGCATAACGGCTATGAAGTCTGAAGAGGACACCCGGAAAGTGCTCAGTAAATATATATGAAGTACAGGGCAAAGGTTTCATTATTTTAATACTAAATAAAAGTCATTGATTCATAGTACCTTTCCAAACAAAAATACATATTAATTATACTTTTCATTTAAATAACAAAGAAACAGCTTGTAAGCGCCAGTGGGAGCTCACAGTCCTCCTCCATTACACTTTCTCTAGACCTTGATACCAACTGTAGCGAGAAGAGCAGATCACACCATCTGGGAGCTTGTTAGAGACACAGAATCTGAGGCCCTGCCCAGACCTATTGGATCAGAATTTGCTTTTTACAAGATCTCAAGGTTATTCATAGGGACTTTAAAGTTTGAAAACATTGCTCTAGAAGTACGACCCAACTCCCTGAATTTTTGAAAATACTCTTTCAAAGACTCTTTAGTTGTTTCAGATCTCACTCGGCTCCACTTTTCCTTTCTTCTGAAAGTGTTTACAAACTCCTGACACATTCCCCATAATGTTGATAGCTAATCCTAGAGGATCTACAATGATAAAAGTTCTATTTATAAATCTATGCACGTTTCGTTTTTATCTTAGATTGCTAGAAAAATATTTTTATGGCTCATGGTATGAATTGTAAGCCTACTGTCTAAAAATGGTTTAAAAATAACAATTCATCAGGATATGAGTATTCCTCTTATCCAAACAGTACGGAGAATTATCTTTTTAAAACTTATAAAGAAATTTATATCATAGTTTTAATTTGCCCTTCTTTTCTAGTGAATTTGAGCTTTTTAAAACAAACTTATTAGCTATTTATATTCTCTCTTTTGTGATTTATCTATTTCTTTTAGCCATTCCCTGCTTTGGTCTTTAATTTGTCCTTTTTCGTGTGTTTTCAATCTGTATCAACTATATATTCAGGATGCTAACTGGATGCCAAAATCTTCTCTGTCATAGTCACCAAGAATTCATGCTCATTTGAGAAACTTATCTGTATTAACAATGAATGTGTTCTTTAGGGAGTTTACAAAGTTAAACAACAGGTCTAATTAACAAATAGAGTAGTAGATTGAGAAAGACTAAACGCAAATATGGAATCAGAACTTTATTCATTTTATAATATCGCTTAAGTATATACAACAACTGCAAGTTCTTTCCTGAGCTATCCTTTTCTTAGTTATATACAGTATGGTTCTACATTTGACTCCAAGAAATCATTTAAAAGTTCTAATGTAAGGAGACAAAAGATCCAGAATAGCCAATGCAATATTGAAGAAGAAGAACAAAGTTGGAGGACTGTCACTACCTGAGTTAAGACTTACTACAGAGCTATAGTAATCATGACAGTGTGACACTGGTGAGGGCGTAGACCAACAGATCAATGGAACAGAACAGAGCTTAGAAATAGACTGACACAAATATAGTCAGCTGATCTTTAACGAAGAAGCGAAGCAACACAATAGAGCAAAGATAGTCTTTTCAACAAATGATGCTAGAACAACTGGATATCCACATGCAAAAAAATGAATGTAGACACAGACCTTATATCCTTCACAAAAATTCACTCAAAATGGATCACAGACTTAAATATAAAATGCAAAACTATTAAACTCCTAGAAGATAACAGAAGAAAAAACCTAGATGACATTGGGTAAGGAAATGACTTTTCAGATCACAACACCAAAGACGCAATCCATAAAGAAATAAGTTATAAGCTGGACTTCATTAAATTAAAAACTTCTGCTCTGAGAAAGACAATGTCAACAGAATGAGAAGATAAGCTTCAGACTGGGAAAAAATATTTGCAAAAGACACATTTGATAAAGGACTGTTATCCAAAATTACAAAGAACTCTTAAAACTCAACAATAAGAAACAAACAACCTGATTTAAAAAATCTGCACATGATGTTTATAGAAGCTTTATTCATAAGTGACAGAACTTGGAAGCAGCTAACATGTTCTTCTGCAGGTATATGAATAAACCGTGGTATGTCTAGACAATGGAATATTATTCAGTGCTAAGAAGAAATGAGTTATCAAGCCATGAAAAGACATGGAGAAAACTTAAATGCATACTACTAAGTGAAAGAAGCCAGTCTGAAAAGGCTACATACTGTTTGATTCCAACTGTACAACATTCTTGAAAAAGCAAAACTATGAACACAGTAAAAAGATCACTGGTTGCCTCGAATTAGGGGGTGGACAAGAATAAATAGGCAGAGCACAGAGGAATTTTAGGTCAGTGAAAATGCTCTGCACGATACTATAATGATGGATACATGTCATTATACATCTGTCTAAGCCTAAAGAATGTACGGCAACGTAAACTGTGAACTTTCGGTGATAATGACATGTTAATGTAGGTTCATCTAGTGTAACAAATAAACCACTCTGGTGGGGGATGTTGATAATGGATGACGCTATGCATGTGTGAGGGCAGTGTGTAGATGGGAAATGTCTATACCTTCCCCTCAAGTTTGCTGTGAACCTAAAGCTGCTTTAAAATTATAAAATCTTAATTTAAAAAATTCTTCTGTAAATAGGATTAAAAATATATTCCATTTCCTCCAATTATGGTATATCGTTTTATGTTGTACACCTTCACTGACACTCTTATCTCTAGTGCCCATGATCAACTTTATTGTGTTTCACTGTGCCTTTTCACTCACTTTGTATTGGCCTCTTATATATTATTTTGGTTCTTTGAATGAGCCGAAGGTTTTATTGCATCCATAGATACTCAAATATTATTTCCTTTGCCTGGGACATCTTTGCTTCACTCTTCACTGACTAAAGGGGACTCAGATTTTAGTCAAGTTTTTGAAAAGCATTTTTTTCAGAGGCTTTCCCTGCCCCTGCCCCAGATCTAAAGTATCCTGTCCACTATGATCTTTTTCATGGAACCTACATCTATTCCCTCATAGTGCTTATCAGAATTTGTGTTGAAAATCCTTTTACACTATGATGATAAACTTTATAAGTCAATCTTTTGTTTGCTCATTGCTGTTTAAAAAGCTCATCTCTTAGAGAATGTCAGGTCAACTACACATGTATACTACAATCAAAACTTTATAAACATAATTATATTTGTATCAGACATCATGTATGTAGGTTGGCATCCCTTCTCTTCAAGATCAGTATTCAGTGGTTTATACAAGGACTGAGGAAAAACCTTAGAGGGAGCATCCAAGAGAACTGACGAGTTGGAATCTCTACATATGAAGACATGCCTAGTGGGTTTGTACCATTGGTAGGCCCCACAAGGGTATGGGGGTGAGGTTTATAGGATTCTTGTGTGAAAATTCACTAGAGTAAAAGGAATGAGAGATGATAAACTAATCACAGGACCAAGGTCAGAGAGCCTTATGCAAGAAATAGTTCTGTGTATAGTGTATGGCAATTACTTGTTTTGTCCAACAACCACTCTGGTAGCATGGATATGTTGAGGGAAAGAAGAATTGTTTGTGTTTTAAATCTCAGTGGTGTGACCTCTAGTGGTCCACAGCTGCATCCTTTCACATTAATGGAAGTGAGCACTGAGTTCTTGGAGCGGCCAAAGTGTTTGCTGGTGACCTGTGGCAAGCAGCATCCTGTGGAGTGGTGCAGAGATGATTCAGTGAGCAGTTCAAGTAGAAGATCTGAGACTGTAAAGTAGAATATCTGCTGAAAGATCAGGGGGATTAGCGGTGGTGGTCTGAAGAGTGTCTGGGTGACTTGGGTGAAAGCTAGGACTTGGCAGTGGTAGTAGCTTTAAAATTACACAACATGGAAGCCCAGAGATAAGTGATGGCAGTGCAAAAGAGTAGGTGTGAGAAAAGCACACTAGAACCATTTGTGAGTGCAATGACATACTTCTGGAGGAGCTCCATGAAACCAGAGGAGAGAAAGGACCCCCAGACAGGGAAAAGTTATGTCCCATAGATCATGGCTGGAATATTTTGAACTATAGAATGTAGTCCATACCCAGTGTACCACTCCCATTACTCTCATTTCTAACCACCCACAGGCTGAGGAGTCCAGAGGATATGCGGATTACGTGGACACAAATTAGAAGATAGTATTTAAGGAGAAAAGGATTGGTCTGTTATGCGGAGGATACTGAAAAATAACATTATATGCACATGCATGCATTTAGTATTTATTTTGTTAATATTTCTTTTAAAATTATATGGTTCTCACAATAAGAAGTATTTTCATTTGGATCTAATGCAGTTTAAAAATGTAGGATAGCATGGGCTGATGTTTTTCACTATTTTACCAACCAGCTCTATAGTGTACGTAGGAGCTGGGATGAAGGGTACAGTTGATACGTGGGGGTGGAGATGTTGACTATTGATGAACAAGACTTGACTGTGGAGACACCATTGTGCTAATTAGAAATCAAATTATGGCCACATAAACAGAAAATTTTTACCGAAAAAGTTTATTATAACATCCTCTAGCAGGAATATGTATATGCCCTCCCAGATAATTATTATAAAGTGGTTACAAGAATTTATAAGAAAGAATCAGTAAAGCGTCTTGATGGGCTGAAGGAATCAGAGTGGTCACTATAGTCATAGTTCTGAGAGAATAGTTCTGTGAAATACAAGAGTGCTTTGTATTGGCAGTTAACCTGTTCAAATGATGACAATTTACAGTTTTAGACACTTAGGATTATTGAGAAAGACAGGGATATATCATTTAGGATAGGTGAGATATAACATGCACAGGAAATTTGTAAAAACACCTAAGTAGTTGACAGACAAAGTAATAAAGCTTGTAAAATTCCTAGGAACCAAGATTTTGCGGTGAGGAACGTCTGCCTTATGCCCCCATTTTTCAACATCATTTTCAGATTGCCAAACAAGTTTTCTTACTAAATTGGAAGTTGTGAAATTGTGGTCAACATTATGGTTTTGGTTTTTATTAATGTCTTAATGATTTCTAAGTCACAGTTTAAGATTTTCTGAGTAATATCATCTGTAAATTTGAGTGCTGTTTGAAAACAGATGGAGCAGAAAGACATAATGGATCTCTGAGGTGTTAATATCAAAAGTGCCTGTAAAAATGAACAAGTAGAGATTAGCTTCCTACTTGTCAATAAATTAAGAAATTCCTCCTCCATAGCCAAATTGAATATACAATGTTTTGAGAAATATATGTGTATTTAATCAGGATAATAATAAAGTTAATTGTTTTCAAAACAATATAAGTTGTCAGCTTGATTTACACTTTAATGTAAAAATACTGTTTTCAAAATACAGTCTGTGATTCCTTGAGTCATATTGGATTATAACTTAAAGAAAGTAAATTATGCCTTTAGTTAGCAATGTGTTCATCCCACAGAAAACATATTCACACACATACAAATAAATTTATGATTTTTATAACTAATAAAAATCAGAATTTGACCTTCAGCCAGTAGATGGAGAAGTTGATCTTTAGAGTAGATTCATGGTGCTATTAAAAGTCTCTTTGTAAGTTGCAAGAGCATAGAGTAAAATTGCTGCTGATTCAGATATCTGGGGATTGTTTTCATGGTTATTTTCTGACTGCTCTGCAAAAACAGCTCTTACAGTCACTCTCTGGCATCCCCCCAGGGATCAGTATTGTTTCTTGGAGATCTACCCTGTAGGGTCCTGATGTGCTTTATTTATAGGCATATTTGTTTTTACTGCCTATTCTATTTTCAAACAAGCTGGGAATGTTTCTTTTCTTCATAAATTATTGCTGAAAGTTTGCATAGTACATCTTTTTAGGAACCACAAAATGTTTATGAGTAAAGGCACTGAGTGATGGAATCAGCACCTCTCAGGGCAGGATAAAAATGTAAGTTCATTGTGTGGCTTTCTGAAAAAAGGCAACACATGTTACGTACTTCAGCATGCTTTCAGAAATTATGTGCACTCATATCCACTAGGAAAGGGCTCATAAATAAATAAATCAATTGAATAAATTATCTTGAACAAATTTCATGACCAAGCTCATGATCATTTGTTTAGCACGTTGACAGTTATTCTATATATTAAAAGATGCTAAGAATCCTGAGAATTCTGTATAACTGTGTGTTGGGTGTTGTTCATTTGTTAACACCCAACTCACAAGTTTTTTTGTAAAAATGTTCATGTTTAAATAGCCAACTATGTATAATGAAGCAATATACGAAAGTGCAGGAAAACTAAATTGTAGCTAAGCTTTATATTCAGAAGTGTGGGCTAATATGTCAATAAAATTAATAACAACAAGTAAATATTAAGGTAATGGTCAAAATGAAAACACAGGACTTGGGAATTATAATGAAATTATTTTCTGGAAACCCAGTGACAACTGAAAATACATGTCCTCTATTAGAGGTGTCGAAATGCTTATTATCTGTAACTTTGTTTCGATGGTTCATTTCAGTAAGTCTCATTGTCTAAAAATACATGCTTAATTATGCTATATTTAAATGTGCTAAAACTCCTTGTAAGCAAAACTAGAGATCATTTTTGTGGGGATGGGTTGTGGCTAATATGTGCTCATCTATTAAAAATAGAGTTCCCTTTGTACTTTATACACCTTGATTGAATCTCAAATTATCTTAATATATCATTTATGTTATTCAGTCTAAGAAATATTTTTTGAGAGCCTACAATTTGTCAGCAGTGAATGAGAAAGACACATTGGGTCCCTGCTCTCATGGCATGAACATTCTTGGGATTAGATAGACAACAGACAAAAAATAGATACAGATCATTACAGATTGCAATAGGAGATATAACAAAGTGATGATGCAGAGATGGGAAACAGTCTTGAGGTATTATTAAAATTTAAAAAAAATGAACAGCTCTGAACAGTACATTCACCATGCTGCCACCTGAGAAATAATTATCTAGAAAAATAGACATGTACATATCATATACAAATTCACATACACGTGTAGTTTTTGCACAAATAAATGGATAGCTACTCAAAGAAAATGAACGTGGTAACCTCTGGACTTAAAGTTTATGGGGGATTTTTTGCTCCTGTTTGTTTTTGGTTTCCTTTTGCTTTCCTATAGTTCACACTTACTCTCAAACTGATATATTTTCAACATTTTATGTTGAAAAAATAATATCCATCATATCCATTTTGTCATAAAGAAAAGCAAAAGAATTGATTGAGTTGGAGTAGTTAAAAGGACAGTATCATTCCTTTTAGCCACTGGCATATTGTTCATTGTTGGGATCTGAGAAACAAAATGTTTTAGTAGAAAGCCAGTGATGATAAATGCTCTTAACTTTCTTTGTGATTCTAAATGTATACTGGTAAAAAATGTAGCCTTTTAAGTAATAGTTATATGAGAAGATAGAGGAGCTAGATTGAGAAACACTCATGTCACATACATTACAAAATTAGTATTTCCATAAGACCTAAATCAACCAAAGAAATGTCTCATAGACTATCAGAGTTTCATTTAACACTTATTTGAAATTGCATACTTAGTTATTAGAGTAACAAAACAGTTCACTATACATAATGTGCATTGTAGGTAACTATAAGTACATATGCATTTATAAAACAATTTAGGGATTGTCTAAGATCGGAAACAACAGTACAAAGGGAAGACCATTATATTAAGATTTAGAAAAGATAAAATTCTAGTCCTGACTTTTTCACTAAATTCATTTGAACAGTCATTTAACTTCATAGAACTTCACTATATTTATCTACTAAAGGAGAGGCTCAAACAAGACAACTTCCATCTCCCTTCTATGTGATTTTATCATGTAAATATATCAGACTGGGAGAGGCATTCAATTTTTTCCTGAATTTCTAGATACAATTTTAATTTCCTAGGATTTTAAAGCTTGTAGACTGAAAAAGAGATAACCTAGTCCAGATTCTTTTATAAATGAGAACACTGGTGCTTAGAAATAGTGGGCAACTCAACCAAGTTTTCAGTGTTACAGAGTGGGAGAGGCTAAACCAGAACTTAGAGTTAGCAAATTATCAGTATGCAAATTTAATAGAATTCCACTATGGAAGCAATTAAAACCAAGTGCATTATTTTATTATTTTATTTGTCTCTATTTACATTAAATTTTGAATTGACAGAAGACTTCTAGCCACCTATTTAGAAATCTTATGAAAACAATGTTAAACAACAACAACAATAACAAGATTCTCTTAATAACTGTGGGATAAGTAGAAGGGTTTGGAATAAAAAACCCTGCATCTACCGGCTTGTGTTCCCCTAAAGGGAAGAAATTCTAGCCATCCTAGGGTCATGAGAAATCATGTGCATGGAGAGCAACAGCCGAACTAATAGTGCAAAGCTGGGGGTCAGCCAGAGTTGTTTTAGTTATCGCCATAAAACAGGGAACTGGAGAAAATTAATTAACAGAACAAGTATTCATACCAGATAAAAATCACAGGTCCTCTGGAAAGTGCAAAGTATAAACTATTATAGGTATAAATCCCCGACCTTAGGCACATGGGAGACCCAAGGATAGCAACCTATATGGAAGATAAGATAATAAAAATGATACACCAATTGAGGAAATGAATTACTGAGAGGATAATACGTTGTTAAGTCTAAATAAGCATTGACTACAAAAATAAGATGACTTCATGGTGTGCCGGACAAAGAGGAACTAAAATACTAGACCAGATCCTCATGAGTGAAGGCCAGTAAATAGCAATAGTCAGAGTTCAAGGTCTTACCTTGTTTGAGGCAGGTAAAAATAGTGATTACTTTAGACTTTTTAATGACACATTGTAAAAATATAATAAGAATTACTATAATAGAAATAGAACATTCAACTTCTAAGTGTGGATAGGGGAAACAGTAAACAGAAAACATAAACCTCCTGTTAGCACAGAAGAGGAAAAAGAAGAAGAATGTAACGAAGATAAGTCAAAAGGCAAAGAAATTAAATAGAAAGCTTAAAATATCATTTTGAAGTCCAAATATTTCAATATGAAAAACATTTAAAAATAGAAGTCTATTTTAAAAGAAGTAGACTAATTAACAGGTTTCTTATATAAACATAAAACCCATACACTGTTTATAAGAGATACACTTAATTTAAAATTACTCAGAAAAAGTGAAAGTGAGTGAACAAATAAATATGGCAGGGAAATATTCACTTGTCACTGACCAACTGTTTAAGAAGATATGGGGCACTCACTAAAAGCACCCTGAACACAGATACCTGATTTTATTTTCTTGCTATTTCTCCAGTACCCAACATACAGTAAACAGCCAATAAATATTTATTGACTCAATTGATGGAAACGTATTTATATACTAAATATAGAAATATCTGGATTGGACATGTATAAAACTAGTTCATGAACACATTTATCTCTGAGAAGGCAGGAGAATAGGATAATAGAAGGGAAAAATCCATAATATTCAATGATTTTATATCAGTAAATATAAAAATCCATTATCTTAGATATCACATTTCTTGCCCATTCAAATAATTATCAAGAGTAGTAAAGAATATGAATTCAAGGTTACCTCCCTTATTGTGTTCTTTAATGCCTTAGAATTCAAAATTCTAGAAATGCAAGCAGAACAAGTTTTTCAAAATTTATTGCTCATTTGCATGAGTGATGCAAGAGATGTTTGGGAAATCACGTTCCTGAAAATAGTTCACCAGACAAGTCATCTTCCAGGGAGTTTTAATTCTGGTATAGTTTAGCATCAGCTGTGTAATTCAGATTCAAATTGAACATAAAAGGAATTAAAATTTATGTTCAATGGGCCAGTGACCACAGATGCAGCACAGAGCTGTGCTAGAAAAGCTGATGAAACATTTGACGTTTTATAATTAGACTGGCTGTAACATGCTGATTGCAATCAAGTGCAATATGGTGGAGGAAGTAGTGACTTTTATGTTTATTAAATCCGTTATCTCATACTGTGACATGCACGCAGACCTTTGGAAGATCAGATAGTCTGAATGTTTAAGGATTGCATAGAACGTCAAATTATGTAGCACAAAGAGTACTAAATGTTGTCACATCTTAAGTTTTTCCTAGTCATATGAGAGATTTGTTATTTTGTATCTACATACTTAATGAAAATAATCATGTTCTTTTAAAGGCATGTAGAGGGATTATTTCTTATTACAATATTCTTTTGTATAACTGAGCATATGAATGGGAAAAACAATGACGTACAGAGGATTTTTGAAAAACATCCTTCATTCTAGTTTTTCTGAGGAATAAACTTAGAAAGTGTATAACTGGAAATCATAAAATAAGATTATATTTTTTCCATGTACATTGATTCTTTTGGCATCAATGAAGTTTTGTTTCTAACAGCTTTGCTTTCTTTATTCTGTCCTTATTTCAGGTATATGTGTGTTTGTGTTTGTGTGTGTGTATGTGTGTGTGTTCATGTCATTAGTCCCATCAGTCATCATTTATTGTCAGTTGTTTCTTAGAAGCGTGAAATAGCAAGTTATTACTTCCTTGCTACGAACTTTCTGTCCCAAAGTCTCAATTCACACATCTTGGCTTTAAATCATCTTTTTCATTCTTCATTTTTTTCTTCAAATTCAACTGACTTCTGATGAGCTCTAGGACTTCAATTCTGTCATCTTCTTTTGTCATCTTTTTATACCAGAAGACTTTTTTTTTAGTTAAGCAATTTTTCAAATTGACAATGTGCTTAAAATATTGACGTTAAGGATATTCTTACTTATTTAGTTCAATAAATATTTATTTTACTTATATATATTTGCTTAAAACTAATTATATATTATATGCTTAAAATAATCAGCTTTATTAAAAGTATGGATCCAGGTAAGTTTTTCACTGAATTTGTACTAATACCATCTGACAAGTGACAGACTAGGCATACAGAGCATATATCACATTGTGCTGTAAATGTTAGTTTTGTATTTTGTCTGCCTTCCTCACCAGATTGAGAGATACTTGAAAGAAACAGGTTGAGTATAATTTCTTTCTTTCTCAGCAACTAATATAGTGCTTCTTTCAAATTGATGGAAAAATCTGAGAACCAGAATGTATGTTTTTGCTGACACTTTTGTACTTACACCCCAGACACATTGGAAATGCTTTTCTGCTCTCTTTGGTATTTATACCCATATCTTATCTCAGAAGTAAGGACTCAAAGTAACACTCTCTAAAATCATTTTTCTTTGGCTCTCTAAAGTTAATTTAATTTACATAAGGGGCAAAGATTAATCAAAGTTATGCATAAGTTTGTAATAAATGGTACATAATTGATATAGAAGCCAGAAGCACCAGCTGTAACTTTTTCTTTCCCTGACTTTAAAAGGAGGTGACTAGATCTCTTTTTAATAAAGACATAGAATATTTAAAGGTATTTTTTACTGTCAACCTTTTCCTTCTTCTCTTAACACTGAGGGTCAATGATCCTTGGCAGAAAACAAACCAACCAAATTTCTACCCCATATCTCTTGCCCAATAAACTTTCTGTCAGTTCAGATTTTAACCTCTGATGGTTTTTGCTCGTGATTCAATTTCTTGCTGTGATATATTAAAGTTCAATCTACTGAAAGCATGTAAATTTTGAGGGCAGACCCTTGATGCAGCATTAAAGCGCTGTGAGACTAGCTGAGCAGTTGAGAGCATAAATTCTGGAGACAGCTTTGCCGGACTTCAATCCCCTACATGCTGCTTACTAGTTGTGACCTTGGGAAAATCACTTAACCTCTCTTAGGTTCAGCATTCTAGGAAAATGGAAAAAAATAAGGACCCCTATGTTATAGAGTTGCATGAAGATTAAATGAGTCGATATTTGTAAAGTTCTTAGAACAATGACTGGCACAGAGTAAATGCTATATAAATGTTTGTTAAATAAAATAAACAAGACTTTTGTAGATTGGTAGAGTGTCTGGCATTATCTGCAAAATTAATTTAGTAATATACTACATTTCTATGTGTCTTAAAAAATACCATACATCTGTTCCCCACAGTACTATATTTTATAAATTCATTTTGGCTGAATGTAGCCCGAAGGTAAAACTTGACCTTGTTCATGACTTCTTTTCCCACAACATGCAACTTTTGAAAGGCTAGGTAATTTTGAGTATGGAAATATTCAAGGATGAAGAAATGTAATGAATTTCCTGAGATTACTCATTGTGACTTTAAATTGAGAGAGGCTTGCTAAGACTGTGAGTATAGAAATTTGGGCTAACTGCCTTTAGAATACACACGATAGCACTAACACTCTATTGTCTGAGTTTATGATATAGGTAGAAAGTACAAGTAATTAGAAAATTACTGTTTAAGCAATATTAATAAGTACTTGTTGAATACAGTGTATATTTAATATAGCATGCAGATTTTCAGAGAACTCCATATAAAAGGCCAGTATTATCATCATAAAGAAATGTAATGTTCCTGAGTAATCAGAATGAAAACAAAATGACTTTAACAATTTGAGTCTTAGAAATGGCTTTTGAAAAAATGGATGAAAATATACTTGCAGACAGAGCAGGGTAGTTGGTTCCCATGAGAGCGAGGCAATCTAATTCTAAAGGACCAGAATTGGATCCTATGAAGGCGTATACTTATGAAATTGTCAACTTTGCCTATCAGGTATGATATGTCCTTCCTGAGCCTGTTGGAAGAGAGCAGTGTCAACGCAGATTATTCAACTTTCAGCATCCGCTGTCAACAATTTCACATCTGTACAATTATGTTCTAGAAAGTCGGGATTTAATTCTGGGATTGTGATTATATTGCTTACATCTAACAATAGTCAAGGTTACGTGAAGATATGCACTGGATTAGGCTGCAATATTTTGCCCTCTTAGCTGTGAGATATCATTCCATCACTGTCCTGACTGAGTTAAGCTTTGATTTTTCAACAACTCTCTTGAACTTTTTGAATTCTGTAAATAGCCAGGTGTTTGCCAAATTATTTTAAGAGATTTATGTGCTAAAGATATATGCATTTGTTTGAAGTTTTATTTTTCCCATCAATTAATAACAAACTTAAGTATTTCAAATACCCTTTCATTTAAAAGGTAAACACTTTAAAGTCTTCCAGGACGTAGGCAGTGAGTAATCACTGAATGAAGAATAAAATTCGAATTAACATGGCCTACAAGATCCTATAGGATCTACCCCCAGTGTGACTTTCCAAATTTGTTAAATGCCCTTGTCCACCTGCCCAAGAAGTTATAGTCTCATTGGCCTTTTTTAATTCCTAGAACACATCAAGCTATTTCTCAGTAAACGATATTTAATTTTTCTGTTCCTTCTGTCTATGACGTTTTCCTTCTAATTTATTGTTGATGTTATTTATTATACCTATGATAGCTTCAGCAGAGAAATAAATAACTCCTAAAATTTTCTTACTATAAAAAATTGGAGGTAACTTAGAGAGCAAGTATAAAAGACTTATGATAACTAGGAAGAAAGATATCAGATAATTTAAAATACAGAAAATCAATCTAAGTTAATTAACACAGTTGAACTCAAATTTGACTCTGAGATAGCTGGCAAAAAAAAAATAAAGGGAAAATTAAGAAAAGCATTAGATTAATGAACTTCAATAAAATGAAATGCAAACCAACTGAATGCAAAAGGGAGTAATTTAATAATGCATAACACCCAAAATATCAACGATGATAAAGGCGTTCAGAAACTGATTTGAATATTCCTGTGGATTTATGTAATTTATGGCAATCTGAATAGTATGCCATTAAGCTTTATTTTACATATCAAATATAAAGAGCACTCAATTGGAAAAGTCATAACTTTTTCAACCAGTCATAAGTCAGTTCATTTGGGAGGCTTCAGAAAGGTTTGTGCTGCGAAAGCAGATATTTTCAAACGCTTTTAGAACCTATTTCATCAACATAATATTGCAAAATATGTAATCATCTTTATCAGGCCTCTGCAGCAGCTCACATGCTCATGGCAACACCCCCAAATCACTGCAACTTGGCTTTTTCCCAGTTGCCAAAGCTTTCAGTAATCACTACTCTGTACAGAATGCAGCTGGCTTACGAGTGGGTAGCCTAGAGAAAAACAATCCAAGCCTTTGCACAATCATTGGTTTTCCTATTCTATGGACTAGTGATTTCAAAGACCAGACTCTTTCGTAATTTGTACCTGTCTCTTTGCCCCTGCAAAGGCACAAAGGTGTCATCAATCCAAAGGAGGAGTAGCTTCTCATCCAACTAGGGGGAAAAAATCAGAGAAAGAGCTCAAACATCTGCTAACATGGTTAATCTTTGTACTTTCTTATCTATCCTTCATTTGCTTGCCTGAGTTTGTTTTTATTTTTGTTTAATTCTGCAAATCTTTTACCGATATCGTTATCATATTCCTTGCACTCTGTAGATCCTCTGCCTTCAGATCCATTAAATGTTATCTTTCTAATTTCTTTCCTGTAATAGGTCATGGTATAGCTCAGACAAAACCCCTGCAGAGGGCCTTTCAGTCACTTTCACTGTTGACTCAGGAGAGGAAGAAACTATTACCATATTTCAACTATCAATACCATTGTGAGATTAAATTTATGGACAGTATCATTGATGATATTCTTAAATAAAATTTCCCCTAAATTTATTTAGAGTGTAAAGGGTATACACAGTTTCAAAATAGAATTTAAAAATACTAAAACTTCTTTTCTTTCCCCGGAGTCAGAATTTTCCTTTTACAAAGTTATAAAGAAGAAAATATAAATGCAATCAAAAGTCTCTTAAGGTGATATAAGAGGTAATTTTTCCTGATATATATCAATAATAAAACAATAATAACATTCAATAATGACATATATGAATTAGTACTTCCCATTTCAATTATCTCGGCTTCTTAGCCTCTAGCTACAAACTCTGTGTGAATGAGAGAGATCTAAGTGGATCACATGAAGACTTCTGCTAACGCAGCCACGGGAAATCCCATGCCCATGAAAACAGAGTAAAGTGGGAGTTAGACAATCTTAGAAAGACAATGAAGATGACCCCATGGCTACTGGGAAACTTTGGAGTAAAGTAGACTTCATTTTTCAAGAACTGATTATTTACATTCAGGTGTTTGTTGTTTCAAATACTGAAAACTGTAGTTTGACTTTTTTTCTGTTCCTAATTGGTATTTTTGGTAAATATTTTATTGAGTGAAAATGACTAAAACTATTATGAAAATGATTTTAATCATTCTATAATCATTTTCTTTGTACTACCTATGTATAAAGAACTATGCATAATTATATTCAGGTATTTCATATGATCATAATACTCTACTCCAAAATTGTGAAATAATTAATATACAAAATAAATTAATCTTTTTAATATTTAAACAGACATATTACTACAAAATCTGATGCAATGATGTTGAAAACATCACATTTTCTAACAAGCATATTTTAATAACTTTATGGTCTTTAGACCACTTTCAAGGACATGGAGAAAAACAAATTGAATTATGAATTTGCAGGGTTGGAGGAAATCACTGAGACTAAAAAGGCCAGACTGTATTTTTTGCATAGATGAGGAGACTAATGCCCAGGAAAGTTTGTTTTTGAGGAAGATTAGCCCTGAGCTAACTACTGCCAGTCCTCCTCTTTTTGCTGAGGAAGCCTGGCCCTGAGCAAACATCCGTGCCCATCTCCCTCTACTTTATATGTGGGACGCCTACCACAGCATGGCATGCCAAGCAGTGCCATGGCAGCACCCAGGATCCAAACCGGCGAACCCTGGGCCGCCGAGAAGTGGAACATGAGCACCTAACCGCTGCGCCACCAGGCCGGCCCCTGCCCAGGAAAGTTTTTTAAAAAACTGAACCACAGGCACATAGTCAATAAAGGACTTATATGTGAAAATAAAGGAAGAAAGAAGACAAATCACCTATAAGTTTTTTTCTCTTTTTAATGGAAGGAAGTTTTCAATGTTGTCTAGACTTTACCAATTTTACAAAGCCCTGTATACAGTATGAATTGTCAAGTATTTTCAAATTAACCAATTAAAAGTAATACCTCATCCATTGACCTCAATGATGTGAGATATGCTTGAATTATAAAAAGATAAAGCTAAACTATGAAATTTATCTGCCACTCACAGTGTTGAATGAAATATTCTTTTGTGAAACTTTTGCATGAGTCTGAGTAGGAGTAGTAGGAGATTAAATTTGTTCCTAATTAAAAACAGGGAACAGCCTTGGGAGGCCCTCAACCCATCCGAAGTAGATTTATCATTTTTAGAACAGGAATTGTATGTCTGTCATAAACATTTTTGAAGAAAAACAGAATTAATGACAAACTTATGTAATTAAAGCTAGTTTCCAACATCACTGTCTCTCACTCATTCATGCACAAACACACCCAGGTTCGAACCATCACGCTCTTCCCACAGTCAGAGCACATGCATTTTGGATGTGAATGAGAGAGAGAACACAACAGGAAGTATTTATTTTTAACTCATAGATTTTACATAAGACAATTTTAAATGTTTTTTTAAATGCAAAATCTTCACATTTTAAAAGTGTAGAATTATTTGTTAATTCTATAGAATCTTCACTCAAGGATAAAAAACATTAAATTGTGTTAGTCATCTTTCATTTGACAATTTTCCCTACATCTAATTATCCAAATAACTCCTTGTTTATACTGGCTTTTATGTGGTCTGATTACTGCAAATGCAAAGAAACTCTTACTTGTTATATAATTGGTTTCCTTACCTACAATTATAATTATTTCCTACCCATCCCTCTTTCTACACACACGAAAAGTTTTGAGAAAATACACAACCTCTACAGATTGGTCTTCAGAGCTGTTCAAATAGAGCCCCAATTTATCATTCTAGTCTTAATAATGACACAAAAACTGGCTTTTGCAAAATTAATATATGTACAGGTACAGTTTCCTGTAATCTTTCCAGTGATCCAATGAGAGACATACTGTTAACATCCCTATCTCAGATATAGCGGCACAAATGTCTAAAAAGTTAGGTTCAGCTTACAAGGTCACAAAGTAAAATGCCAGACAGAAATCAAGTTGTCTGACCTCAGAGGACATTTTGTTTTATGCTAAAATTACCAACTTGAGCAGGCCAATAAATTCACTCTGCTGAAAAGATAACATTTTATCTTCTTTTCATATATTTTCCTACTCTGCTCCTAAAATACCATCTTTTATCCGTTGATTGAATAAATCCTTCATAAAGTCCTTGCCAGCTAAGGTTTGTCTCCCTTTTCTGAACCTCTGATACTGTGGCCTTCAAACTGGACTGTGAACATCTAAGGGTGGGGGCTACAAAAAATTATTTGTTGGAAAAAGAATGAAACATTTAAAAGTGTAATTATATTCAATTCTCATTCATTCTTTTAAATTTGTTTTTAAAATAAGCATAGTTAGTCCAATGCTATATGGATATGCCATGTAAACATAAATCCATATATCGGATCAAAAAGTTTGCAGATCATTGATCAATATCGTTAACTTAAAATTTTCTCAAATATGGACTTTTATTGCATTTTTGCTATTTTGTGATGTACCTCTCCACGTAAACAATTTGTTCCTTAAGAACAGAATTTATTTTTTAATTTTTTTTAATTATCTATATCATTAGAATGACCTCATGTATGTGACCTTACTCCCAGAAAAAATCTTGATATTTACAGAATCTATGCCAGAAAGCATTTATATACACAAAATGGTGAAATAATTGCAATTGCAAAAGTCAACTGAAACACTGAAGGATGCTGGCTGTAATTTATTGGGAATTTGCTGACTTCAATTAGTAGAGGAGAATTTATTATTGATTTGATTTCAGCAAAGAGCAAAGGTTATATAGCAGTCCTTTTTTTTTTCTTTCTTTTTTTAAGTACAGAATTTGTTTTCTAACTTTGAGATATGGTATCAGTATCTTGTGGATGGTTCTAGTTCAGCATCCTGAGCTGGAGACTCTAGATTTTAAGGAAGCTCAGTGTTCAGCACAATTATTTGATTCTCCAGAAGACGTAATTGCCTGGGAAGTTTTGTTAATCAGAAAATTGAGTTGCTTAAAAATAAAAACTAGTGCATTAAAATGATAAGTATAACTTAAAATATTTAAGTTTTTAAATTAAGTTTTAAAAGCCCCCCCCCCCCCAAATCCGTATTTTCTCCTCAGAATGGCTAGTACTTAGGTGACTGTTGAGTAGCAGTGAGTAGTAAATTTAGGAAAATCTGCAGAGGTCACACCTTGGGTGACCTCACCCTTTAGTAAGGAACTGGGCATACACCTAGACTACATTTCCCATGCACCTAGACTACATTTCTACATGGTTGGGTGTAGCTATGTGACTGAGTTCTGAACATGGAACATGAGCAAAAGTGATTCTCCAACATGCTACTTGTGTTATTTTCCCCCTCCCTTGGCCACATGGGGAAGACTGCAAGGCTACAGTAGGGACAAGTCACAGGATGGAAGAAATCTCTGTCCTATTTCATGCTTTGAGAAGAGCTGAGCAGGAACACCTATGCTGCACTGTTCTGTGAGGAGGGAATAAATTTCACTATTTCACATCCATGAAATATGGGGGCTATTTGTTATAGCAGTTAGTCTATCTTGACTAATACAGCTATTGAATCTGTTTCTAATCACCCTGACTTCATAGTCCAAATTACAATTTTTCTTGAATATGTCATATATTCAAGAAAATTTAATTAATCATTACTTCCAATCATATATTTCTTATTTGATGAGGTATGCTCTTCCGCCCAGTTGTTTAGTATGAAGATTGAAATCAACCTACAATCTGCTATTTTCCTCATGTGTTTTAGCAGTAATTTATTCATCAAGACCAATAAACCAGAACTGTTTTCTTAATCCAGCTCATTCTCTCAGTGTTCACTGTCACTATCTTAATCCATGCCCTTATAATTGTTTACACGAGATTACCACGCAGTCTCCTATGAATCTCATTCATCAGTTAACCAATTTTCCAAAGTCTTGTTGAAAAATTCTTTCTTAAAAACAACACTGACTGTGTCACTACCTTCTTTACAGTTGCTGACTGTCTCTATATTTCCTTTCAGAAAAATCTGACTCCATTTGTAAAGAATAAGATTATTTATGATGTGATCTCTGAGACTTTTTTCAAATAGATTACTCTCTACTTCTCAATAGTCACTTGTGTATAGTTATTTTGTTGTTTCTCTTCTATGCCAGGCCTTTCTGCGCTCCTATAGCTTCGAACATATTAATTCCATGGACCAGAATAGCTGCCTCTCTCTTTCTAAACAGCCTTGTCTAGACAAGTGCTAGTCGTCTAAGACTCCATTCAGGTACCACCTTTGCTATGAGACAATTTCACATGCTTGCCCTAACCCCATACAAATCAGTCTGGAGTAGGCATGATGTTTTGATATTCACTGACCATCCATTGCATTTTAAACAAAAGCTTAAGAAAGTGATATTTGTTTATTTTCCTGTCTTTTCGTTTTCCGCTAGACAATAGAACACTTGACATCAGTCTATTCTTTAAACCAATATTCTTCACTCAATGTAGATATTCAATAAATGTGTTGAAATGAATAGACAATAGATAATCTATCTATTACTCCCAAATCTCAATAATCTAATTTTCTGTGTAAGCGGGGCAACTTGAAATATGCATAAACTGTTTTATATTAATATACATATAACCACTTCTGGATCCTCTTATCATAGATCATGCCCTCGTCAGCTTATCCCAACTATCAAGTTACCCACATATTTAAAGCAGAAAACCTGGAGTTCAGGCTGATTTATATATTGTGTGTGTTGCTGTGCTAAACAAATAATCTAGTGAATGGCCCAGAATTGCTGAAGATTTAAGAGAATATGCACACTAATGTTCTTTCTGCTTTTTTCTTTTTTCGCTTAGTTCGTTAGTCATTTGAGAGTGCAATTCTCATTTAAGTCATTCATCTGTAATTTTCAGTGGGAAATCGTGTAAGTAGTTCCTATCATGCATATGCAAAATTGGATGAATTAAAGCATACACTAAGTAGATAGTGACATATCTATGTTCATAAATAAAGCCAGGAAAGGTTCTGGTTTCTATATTTTAATGCTGCCAAATGATTTTTGAAAAAAAATTAGGAATAAAAAGGATACTTAAAGGATCAGATGGCAATGCCATGTGCGTGATAGATTGGTAAGAGCAGGCTTTACATTTTACATCTCAAATAGGAACAACTTTTTTTAGCAGTTCAGCTCTTTTAACACCTGCATTCATAACAACACTGAAAGGTTTAAATAAGATTCACCTGAAGAATAAGGCTTATATGTAGTAAAAGCACCGATACAGCTTTTGACTTTGTTTATAAGACAAATTAAACATGAAATAATCATATGTATTTTAACAATTGATGTGAGAGAAAGGAAAAGTATGCATGCAGGCATACTCACACTTTACCCCTCCCCCCACAAATTCAAGGTTCTGAAATTACAAAGAAGGCAATGGGGAAAAATGACAAAGAGCCTAAATTGACAACAATGGAGCTTAAAGTATCTGTGATGTTAGAGATGAACCACTTTGGTGGAAATGGTTGTTTGAAGGCAGAAACAAAATGCCTCCTAATCACTTTGGAAATTAAATGTTTATATGTTCAAAAAATATATGACAAAGATATTTTTGAATTGGTTATTTTTTAAACTGTATCACTAATATAAGGGAAAATTCAATCATAGTCAAGAAAATGAGATATCAACATTTAGCAATGCACAGACTGTCAGGGATAAAGCAAATCCTGGATATATCAAAAATTCAAACAGTGAAGAAACTGCTTGTGTTTTTCTACAACCAGATGGGCAAGTTAATCTTACATGCATTAGATCAAAATAAAATATCTTTTCAAAGATTTCTGGGTTATTCCCTTAAAAACATCTTTCGCTTTCCCTTTTCTATGCATTTCAAAGGAAAATTTTAAGTGCTCAATTAATACTCTCAAGAATAATATGTATTATTTTATAAGAGGTTTGCTTTACAAAACAAGAGAGCTAGCCCATTGATTCTTTGACATGAAATGAACAGCACTCATCTATCAATCATCAGACCTGATGTTGATTTTACGTGGCTGATCTGGCTTAAAGTAAGCATAAATTTAAGCTTCTGGTATGCACCATGAACAGTGTAGTTGTCAATGCTCTTGAGAGGCATCAGAAGTCATAATCTCTCCTCCAGGGCATTATCAGTTACTCTGAAAGACAGCATAGTAAAATGAAATAAAAGAATGTTCAATTGAATATAAACAATGCTACATAGATGAAATCTGAAGTTCTGTGGGAAAAATAAAGGAAATTTAAGAACTCTATTAGTAAAATTTCAAAGGGCAGAGAAGGGAACAGATAGGATATCCCAGTATGAATAAAAGCAGGAAGTAGAGACCACAAAGAGATGAAGAGATCTGTCTGGATATAGGGGAGGAAGAGCAAATAAAGTGGATATACAGTGTTTTTTTTTTATTCCAGCTTTATTGCAATATAATTGACATATAACACTGTGTAATTTTAACGTGGACAACTGATTAATTTGATACACTTATGTATTTCAAAATGATTACCACAATAGTGTTAGCCAAAATCTCCATCAAGTCACACAATTATCATTTCTTTTTTGTGGTGAGGACATTTAAAATGTACTCTCTTAGCTACTTTCAAATATATAACACAGTATTGTTAATTATGATCACCATGCTGTACATTATCACCAGAACATGAAGTTTGTACTCTTTGACCAACATCTCCCCATTTCCTCCACCCTCAATCCTCTAGTAACCCTCTTCCTACTCTCTGTTCTATGAGTTCAGCTTTTTTAGATTGTACATATAAGTGATATCATACAGTATTTGTCTTTGTCTGACTTATCTCACTTATTATAATGTCCTCAAAGTCCATCCATGTTGTTGAAAACAGTAGGATTCCTTCTTTCTCACAGCTGAATAATACTTCATTGTATATGTAAACCATATCTTCCTTATCCACTCATCCATTGATGGAAACTTAAGTTGTTTCCATATCTTGGCTATTGTGAATAATGCTGCAATGAACATGTGTGTAGATATCTCTTTGAGAATCTGTTTTCATTTCCTTTGATACATATACCCAGAAGCAGGATTGTTGGATCATATGGTAGTTCTATTTTTAATTTTTTGAGGAATATCCATACTGTTTTCCATAGTGGCTGCACCAATTCACATTCCCACCAACAGCATATAAGGGTTCCATTTTTCCACATCCTGGACAACATTTGTTTGCTCTTGTCTTTTTGATGACAGCCATTATAATAGGTGTAAGGTGATATCTCATTGTGGTTTTGATTTGCATTTCCCTGATGATTAGTGATGTTGAGCACCTTTACATGTATGCAGTGGTTTTAATATATATATGTGTGTGTGTGGCCTTACAAACCAGCTGAGCAACTTACTTATTGCAATTTTATAGAGAAGTTAATAAACCAATGGATCAGCTGTCACAAATGAAATGGAGTAACTGAAGGCATGGGATTCTGATGAAAGACTGTTTGATTTAAGCAATAAAGAGATTAGGAGACAGGATTTATCTATAACTGAAGGATTCCTGAAATAAGAAATATTTGCATTAACTGAGTGCCTTCTACGTACCAGACACTAGGTGAGGCCTTGACTCTAAGAAGCATTACAAAGAAAGGGCTAGCAGAATTGGAAACTGTGGAGAAGAAACAAATATCCAAAAATGAAAGTGGACGTGCTGCAACTCATATCATGAGGCCCAGCAGATTCCTCGGGATGTGCTTCTGGACTCTTGGTAAGAGGTAAAGTCAGATGTGAAAAGACTGTAAAGATAATAGCAGAAATCATGCACATGGATGTACTACCCCAGATAGATCGCCAAAGTTAGATGAAGCATAATATCAAGCCTCTGTAAAATCTATTTTGGATCAGTTTATCAGTTTAGTTTGGATCAGTTTATCAATATTTTAATATTGATTAAAATATTCACCACCTCTTAACTTGAAAACCAGAAAAATAAACTAGAAACATAATGAGAGTTTCTAAAATATGCAAAAAAAAAAGTTCTGCTGGAATATAAAAATATGTTAGGAAAGGCATGGTGAAATGAGGAGGAGGGAACTATTTAAACCAAACGAATCATAACAAAATACCAGTTCTTGTATTTGAAGTACGGTCTTCATATTTCTCGTCAATCAGTCAGATCATTTACTATACTAGACATATAGTATACAAAGGAAGAGGTTCTCGTTTGTTTTAATATGATGCAGTACCTAGGCATATTTTCTTAAAAATTAAATCTTTTTTGACAAAAGTCCAAAGACTATTTAAAAACTTAGTTTTCATAGTGAAATAGAACATTTAATAGAACTGAAAAATAAAAAATCTACTCGTCTCCAAGATCTCAAAATAAAATATGCAAAGCAGTTTCAACTTAAAACACTAAATAAAGCATACCCATGGAAGGGTTTAGATAGATAGACAGTACTTAGATGTATAAAGGTGGTATCACAGTCTTTACATATGCTGCATTTGTGCCAAATATATAATAAGACATCTCTTTGTGGGAGTTCAATGTCTTTAATAGTTTTCTAAATTTAATTATATTATCTTTCTATTTCAGGATGATTTATTTTAGACAGAGAACCAAATGCATTTATTTTAATTGATCTCTTATAAAACTGCAGTGATTTTGATGTTAATCATGATATGTAATTAAGTTTATTTTAAAACCTACAATTTCTAAGATATAGCACAATTTCCATTTATATTGCCCATTCATGGGCTGAAATAACAGCTTGTTAATTTTGTATGTTAACTTTTTAAATATTTTTGGTTAGATTACTTTTGATTATTTTAGAACTTCACTGTCGAGAGGAAATGTCTTACAATTAGAAACCAATGCATCATCAATCTTGATTCTATGTAATTTCTTTTTATATATTTTGCAATTACAATCATTTTAAACTATAAATTTTTAGATAAAACTATTATGAAAAAAGATAAGCATTTTTAGTTATCTTCCTAAAGATTAACTGGAAAACTAAGAAATAACCATTGGCCTAAATCATGTAATAAAATTAAATAATAAATGCAAGGATTCCATATTTATAAGCCATAGTTGAAACGTTAGGTTATGACAATGTCTAGCAGTATGTATTTTCATTGATGTCTTTTACTTTGGGGTTTTCTCTTCTATGAAATATATTAAATGTGTTGGGGCTGGCCGGTTGGTGTGGTGGTTAAGCTCGTGCACTCTGCTTTGGTGGCACAGGGTTAAATTCTGGGCACGAACCTAGCACCACTTGTCAAGCCACACTGTGGTGACATCCTACATAAAATAGGGGAAGATTGGCCCAGACGTTAGCTCAGTGACAATCTTCCTTAAGCAAAAAAGGAAGATTGGCAACAGATGTTAGTTCAGGACCAATCTTTCTCACAAAAGTACATAAATAAATAAATAAAATGTACTAAATGTGCATATTAGCATTATTTATCATACTCAAGACACATTGTGCTTCCTGAACTTGAACATCAATATCATTCATTATTACCCATTATCACTACATATATATCTTCTCCCCAGTTCTCACTATTCTCTCCTGATGAAAACTATATCAAATGTATATTGGATTATACAAGGTTTATTCTTTAATCACACTTTCATATTTTCCTTTGTTTCTGATTTTCTTCCTCACATTTTTCTTTCAATTCACTAATTCTCTCTTCAGCAAGTTCTTAACAGCTATTTAAAACATCTGTTGGTTTTTAATTTCTAATAACATTATTTTTTTATTTTTGGATTTTTAATTCTTTCTAAAATATAACTGATAATATATGACTTCATTTTGTTTATTTTATTTTGTTAAGTCTGTAACTATCTTAAATATTTATTTTATAATCTCTATCAGATCATTACATTATCTGAAAATCTTGAGTTCCTTTCTGCTACTTGTTTCTGGTGATTTTATTTCATGCTGAATTATTTTCTCATGTTACCTTATATTGAATTTGTCATAAAAATGACTTTATTTATAAGAATGCATTTGATGTTATTGAGGACGTTTCTCTCCATATTGGTTTTATATTTGTTTCTGTTAATCTCTCCAAGGGCAAATTTCCACTTCATTTTTTCAGCTTGGTATGTTGGCTGTATCTTTTTTTAGTTGGGAAGTTGGATCTTTTTCTGGTTCAAATCTGAACTCCAGTTCTATAGGGGTGCAGACCTGTGGTTATATATACTCAGGGGTGATGATTTTTTTTCTGTCCCTCTCTGAACTGAGTCCAAAAAACAAACAAAATAAAAGCTTACTTGTTGTTTCACTTTACTAGCAAGAAATATTTTGTTTTGCCATTCCATCCTTTCACTGAAAATACAGCCTATCAAGGATATCAACTAAATGTTGATGTCACATTTCCAGTGTCACATTTAAGAAACTCTAAGACCTATCTTTGCAATGCTGTGGTTGGAACTCTATAAATCATGTCTTTCTTTTGCCAACTGTCTTCTTGTGTGGCTCTGCCGAGAAGCTAGAGCAAGACTGGAAGGCTAGAGGAGGAAGAACTGTCTGTTCTCTCCTCTTTCCCTGCCGTTTTTGATTTTTCATCCTTTTCTCTTTCTGTATCCTGTTTCTAGTAACACATGCTTCTTTGTCCTATTAGGAACAATTTGTTTCAGTAGCAACTGTTGATTTGAGTTTGCAATTTTTTTCTGCCTCATCATATCCTCTTAGCAAAACCTGCACGAGGAAGTAAGCTTTCCCCTGCCAGATACATGAGTCCCTATACCCAAGCTCTTGCTCTGAGGTGGGAGACAATAACAGTACCAGCCTTCTCAGAGCTCCAAGTCCCAGTTCCACAGGACCTCTCTGTCAAGCTTCTGAGGCGTAACAATTCCAACTTCTTCCCTTCATTCTACCACCACCAAGGATGGTAACTGCTTCCTGCAGTTTCTGTTTTTATGATATCTTAGTGTTCCTTGTTTACTTTTTCAATTCTTTCCTACATCATTATATTTGTTAACATTAAATTATTTTTGTTGGAATAGTTGTGTGGTTTCTGCCTCTTGACTGGACTGTAGCTGTTACACTCCCTAAAGAGAAGGATCCATTGATATGGAGGGGTCAAGAACGGGGTATTTTTTGGAACAAATGTTCAGAGCATTTTATTTTAGCCTCCAATTAATCTCTTTGAAGCTTTTGATGCTCTTTCTTTTTCTCCCAAGAGCTGACACAGTAAGACAGGCCTGGGGCAATTCCATGTGGGAACATCTGTTCTCTCTAGAAACATTAGCATTGATCTGAGGCTCAAACTACTGAAGACTTAGAGAGAAGACTAGAATTTCTACCACCATGTTTTGACCTTCTTTGTCTAAAATACATCTCTCATCATAATCAGAGTATTAAAATGCAGGGAGCTCAAGTGCAGTGTTGGCTTACAGGAAAATGTGCTAAAACATTTATTGACCCATGCTGTGATAGACAACTTAGGCCTGCCTACAGCTGAAGGAAAGGAGCCTTCAACTGAGCTGGGCTTATCTCCCCAGGGCACTGTTTGGTCAGGTATGAGCAAAGCCTCCTAGCAAGAAAGGATGCGTTATCCCCTGTGTTTGAGGATCCTAAAAGGAAGGTTTCAGGGTTATACATCCTGTCTATTTATCAATCTCTCTCCATTAGAAACTCAATTCACATTTTGTCACCTTGTTAACATCCTTATGTGTGAGGCTGAATAATGGCCTTCAAAGATGCCCATGTCCTAGACCCCAGAACCAGTGAATATGTTACCTTACATAGTAAAAAGGACTCAACAGATGTGATCAAGTTAAGGATCTTGAGATGAGGAAATTATCTTGGATTATCCAGGTGGGATGAAGGTAATCCCATGGGTTCTTAGACAAGAAATGTGGATGGAAGTAGAAGAATAAAAGGTGATGTGATGAGGGGCCCTGATTCAAGGAATGTGGATAGCCTCTAGATTCAGAAAAAGGAAAGGAACAGATTCTCTTCTAGAGCCCCCAGAAGGAACCAGTCCTGCACACACCTTAGTTTTAATCATGTAAGACTCATTTCAGACTTCTGACCTCCAGAACTGTAAGACAACAAATT
This sequence comes from Equus asinus, assembly GCF_041296235.1. NCBI lineage: Eukaryota > Metazoa > Chordata > Mammalia > Perissodactyla > Equidae > Equus > Equus asinus. The sequence goes on along the minus strand of NC_091792.1, from coordinate 57,268,577 downwards.
TGTGTTGTGTGAAGCTACTAAGGTTGTGGCAATTTATTACAGCAGCAATAGGAAACTAAGGCATCTTTAAATGCTTTTGAAAATTGTGGAATAAGGATATATAGAGTAGATTCTATTATGGCCCTATTATAACTTATATAATTAAGATTCTAATGTCCAGATTTGGGAAAAAATAGATCAACAGGTGAGAAGAAATCCTTACCAGATTGTCTTAATAATGCTTATTTCTGACTGTGTATACTACATATGAAATTTCACATATATTACTTTAATTGACTTTTATTATAAGTATGCAAAGTAAGTAGGGAAAATACCCAAGTTCTTTTCATAGCTATAGCTATAACTACAGAAATTGAGGTGCGGAATGTTTCAGTAACATAGCTAAATTCAGATAGAACCAGTTCAAAACTCAAATTCTTGGCCTCCACACAGACCTGCTGAATCAGAATCTCCACAGGAGATTTTTACACATATTGAAGTTTTTGAAGCACTAGTCTAGAGCAGAGGTTAGCAAACTAGAGCCTACAGGTTAACTTTGTAAATAAAGCTTTATTGAAACACAGCCATGACCTTTCATTTAGGTACTGTCTGAATGCTTTGGTTACAATGACTGCAACAGAAAGTTTACCATCTGCAAGCTTAAAAAGTTTATTCTCTGACCCTGTTCAGCAAAAATTTGCTGGCCTCCTGCTAGAATACAACACAGCCTAAAATTGGATGCTAAATGGATGATTCTGTGGTTTTTCAGGATGTTATGACAAATGGCCAAGAAAATGGTTAGAAAATAACTAACACATTATCCAATTACTTGTTACTAAATGTGTCCCTTTCTCCTGCATTTCTGAATGTACTGGAGCACATTCCATGAAAATCCATTGGAATTCAAAATTAGAACTTGATAATAACCAAATAATGAGTCCATTTAGCTTTCTAAAATGTGTTAGAATAAAATCACATTTCCGTTACCATGATTAGTGCACCAAAATAAATCTGAAATGCAATGGTAGAATGAGATAAACCTTATTAATGGAGAAAAATACAGCTTTTATTGCTCTAAACTGATATGAGCCACAAATGCACAATAAAAATGACCCACACATTAGTTTAGCACTTTTATGAACACATTGCAAATTACATTTTCTTGAGTATTATCAAGAAATACAATAGTTTAATATTGAAATCAATATTCACATACTGTTTACACAACCCACACTGTGCTTTCACAATATAATTCGTATTAAGGCCATGTACCTAGGATGGAAATAACTTTATTGTGAATAAGAGATTTGATGGAATCATTGCAGAAAAAAAAAGTTTTATCTATGTATATCTCACCATATATTGCCATTCAAGCAAAAGTCAAAAATTTTAGAGTAAGCTAGAAACATTGTCTGTTTCTCATTTCAGAAGTAGGCTCTGTTGAGAAAAGGAAAAAGAAAATCACTACTTATTGGAAATTTCCAATTAAGAAAAACAGCTCTCCTCCACTATAACTCTCACTTCTCTTAAAATATTTTCTGAAGGTGATTTTATCTTAGTTTTCACTTCCTTCCTAGATTTCCTACAATAATCTAAGATTTCGTATTTATGATTATTATGAAGTCTTATTTCCACTTCATCCAAGTTTTGATAACAAGGCCTTAAAGCCTTGGGGAAAGCACTTTATCAGGCATATTTTTTAGCCTTATATTATGAAAAATTTCAAAAATGTTCAAATAAATTAGGTTAGTAAAATGAACCTCCATCACTCAGCTTCAACTATTATTAACATTCTCCATTCATATATCATTTATACCTTTATCCCCAATTACTGCTTTAATTACCAGATTTATAGGTATTTTTCTTTAGGTAAAATAACAAACATTTTAATGCACAAAAGTTAGCCTCACAATTTGACAAATGGATACACGCAGATAACTCATACCCCTGGCATGACATAGAGCAGTTCCTTCTCGACAGAATGTTCCCATATTTCCAGTCCAGTCAACTTCCGCCATTCCCCACCCCAATCCCAGTCCTCCGGAGGCAACCCCTGTTCTGCTATTTTTTAAAATTTCAGTTGAGTTTTGCCTGTTTTAGAATTTTATTTATTAATGGAAGCATACAATGTGGTATTTTCTATGTCTGCTTCTTTTGCTCTTCCAAAGAAGTGAGATTCATCCATGTTAATGCATTTAATTTGTGCCTTTCTGTTGCCAAGTGATATTCTAGTACATGAATGTGCTGGTATTTGTTTTTCCATCCTCAAGTGTTGATGGACACTTGAGTTATTTCAGAATATAATTTTTGAAACCAAAAATTTACATTGATTACATTCAAGAATTATTCTGGGAAGTTGGAAAAATAAACAACAATAATAATAAAATAAATTTATGGCAGTCTAAAATAAAGTATATTATAAAATTTACTCAGATGTGTTGAAGTTCCTCACCTTCCTGGACTCCTCTGTAATAGAGGGAGAGTAATAGCTTTACTTCACAGGCTAGTTATGAGGATTAAGTGAGTTCATAGATATACAGCTCTTATGACAGTGCCCGTCACATACGGAGGTCTCAGTGGATGCTAGCTTTCACTATTTTTATTATTAGTAACATAAAAATGCAATGGAACAATCTAAAATGACTCGATTACAATAAAACTTTAGGCAATATGCTATTACCTTAGGGCATAATATTCTTGATTTAATTTTCTATTAGTCTTCAGCTGGAAGAGAAAACTCGGCTGAGAATCAGCGATTGCAGGTCAGATACCCCAAATGTGCACATGAGGAGTGGGGGTTAGGGCCAGGTTGCAACTACATTGCTGTGATATTATTTTACATTGCTTTTTCCTCTATGAAGTTTGCTTTAAAATTAAAAATTAACTTGAATTTTTATTATTCTATGTATAATAATGGTTTCATTGCAGCACATTAATAGAAACAAGTTTTCTAGAACAAATAAATGATATAAGAAGTTATACTCACATGCCTACATTTTTGCTATTTTAAATTAAATTAATAGAAACAGAATAATATTCTGGAAAAAACAACTAGATTAATTTAATTCTCCATAAAATTATTCGATACTTGGGTTGATGTAAACAAAGAACTAAAATTATGTTAGGATATATTTGTCCCTGTTTAAATCATTTTCAAAGAAAGAAAGCACACAGATTTTGCTTTATTAATAATAACTAAAAATTGAAGTAAGAAAATCTCATTACATTTTGTAAATATTTTTTCTTTTGACTTCATTTAGAATTAAAAACTGTAACATGCTTTGCAGTTAAAAAATAAAGTTGTGCTTTGAAACAGCATTGTAGCTGGGAAACATTTTCAAAATAAATTTGTCTGCTTTTATGTGTTGATCTCAGACCTTGCTTTAACTTTTCTCCATCCTTACATTCTCAAGCTCTCAGAGGAATAATACAAAGAATGTAAGGATAATGCAATAATGCAAGGAATAGAAATGGAGTTTAAAAATCTCTCTTAACACTAGATGCCAGTAATAGTCAATAAACTACAAGATAAAATTTTAGGAAAGTACAAGTTGAAAGAATGACCAACCATGTCAAAAATTCTCACATACAAATAAAAAGTTGCCTGGGCCGTAGATAAATGAATTCCAGCAGGAACCCATATATAGGCATAATCCTGAAGGGATGATGGCTTTGCACATGTCCTATTTCAAGAATGTTTCTGATGTGACAGGGTCTTTTCTTAGCCAGCAAGAGTCATGAGTTTATTTGTATCCCAGTGAAACATTCTAACATGGCGGGCTCACCCCAAAAGCAGCTGTGTGAATCCCAGGAGGAGCTGCATGTCCACGACATGGGCCAGAAACCACTGCCAGGGGAGTGAGTGCATGATTGCTCTGTCCTTCACTCCTCCATGATCTGGAAATTTAAATGTCAGTAGTGACGTGAAAGGCAATGTATACACTTACACTGAAATCTCATCTCCCAATATTGAACAAATACAGTCACCCTTTCCCAACTCTAAGGAAAAAAGTAATAAACTTAGAAGAAATACTGAAAGAAGCAGTATGAAAAATAAGGCACACCTAAGCAGAAAAAGAGAAAAAATCTCACCCTCCCCTTATTCCACCCTAGAACAGACTTATTGTCAAGAAACTCGCCACCAAATGCATTGCCACACGTGGAGGATGGAGTTCAGAAAATCTCTAATTTGAATCCTCAAGGGAATTAATTAAACATTTCATTGCTGAGAAAAGAATCAATCTAAAATCAGAAAAAAAACTTTTAGATCAGTTTGTCCATTAGAAATATAACGTGAGCCACATGCAATTTAAAACTTTCTAGTTGCCACATAAAAAAACGTAGAAAGCAACAAGTGAAATAAATTTTTTTAATTGTATATATAATCAAATATATAGTCAATATTATCATTTCAAAATGTAATTAATGTTCAAAATTACTAATATTTTACTATCTTTTTTTGTACTGTCTTCAAAATCGAATGTGTATTTTGTATTTACAGCACATCTCAGTTGGGACTAGCCAGGTTTCTTGTCCTCAATAACTGCATTTGGTCAGTGGTACCATATTGGACAATGCACATTTAGATTAAAAAACTATATTGATTTAATATTAAAAAGTCAGAAAGAATTATTCGTCATTTCTGTATTTACTATCATGCTCAGAAATTTCTACCCTAGCTTAAGAACATTCAATTTTTTTCCTTAGTGATTTTATGTTTACTGTTTTATATTGTCTAAATTTTATTACACTTGTAGTATATTAGGGGTAATGTATTCGGCAGAAATAATTATTTATTGGGTTTCTAACTACTTGTCCCTACACCTTTTATTGATTAAATTAATAATTTCTCCACTAATGGGAAATTACTTTATCACATACTGGAACATCTTATGTACATTAGTCTGTTTTCTAGCCATTGTATCATATTACATTGGCATATCTTTTTACTTTTGTGCCAAAATTAAACTATTTTAATTTTTGCAGCTTTATAAATTAACGTGTCTCTTAGAATGCTCTCATCATCACTTGACACATACTCCACGTGTGTTGATTGCGGGAAAGAATAATGGTGATGCCACTTTTCACAGTCTAGATATATATTTCAACATTTATGTTTGTATTAGTGTTGACTTGGGATAATAGTCAATTAAAACTTCTAGCTTTTCACACATGGACTGTACTTTTGCTAAGGTCCCTAACTTGTAGAATTTTAAAAAATTTATTGCAAGACAATATGTCCTTTGATAGTAAATGATCTCCTTTTAATTTTAGAGGACGATTTGATCCTTTGAAATCCTAATATTGAGGTAAGTGTCCAATGCATTAGTTATTTATCTCACCTAAAAATTGTGAAAATACTTTAATATGACAATAAAATCAGCAGATAGCCATAGAATAAAACATGCAAAATCCAAGGCAGAACCCGTTATACAGCAGGATAGGTTAGGATTCATATTCTTTCTAGGCGGACATCAATTTTTTAAAATAGGCCCTTTCAACTCTTTTAAAAAATTAAGACTTACTGACATATAATTCATAGCTTTTACTCAATTTTATCTGTAAGAGTAAAAACAGTAGAGGTTCAGCTCAAATTCTGTACATTCTTTAGCATAGCTTTGGTTTGCTAGTCAATAAAATCTCTCACAAAAATAAAATAAAATTGAGTATTAACATTCTTCATGAGACATTCTTACTTCTCACTATCATTTCTTATATTCTTAGTATTCAATTTTTTTCTTTAATAACATATCTTACAATTTTTTAAGATATTTACTTCAAGCTTACTGTTCTATAGTCCATCTATCTTTTCTACTATTTTGAAAGTGCCACATAAATTTCATGTTATTGCCATTATTACTCAAAGATTAACAGTAGTGGTTCTGCTCTTACATTTCAGATAATGTTTTGGAGTCCTGAAATAGAAATAATCCAGACCTAGAAATTTATTCCAATTTATAGACATCATTAGTTTCTTAGTAACTGCTTATCCAACCAATACTTAGGACTCAAACCCTAATTGCACTAATAGTTTAAGTCAGAGAAAATGAAAGATTAGGGGGTGAATTTTGTTTGCTCTTTATAATCTATCACTTTTGTGCCATCTTAATGAAGCTCTTCTCTACATACTTTGAACCAAAAACAATTCCTTGAAGTCCTTTTGCTTACTTTCGGCATTTTTCAGGACTATCAGTTCTGTTCCTTCCTGAGGCCATTCGAAAAGGTTTTCCTCAGAATGTTTAATCACCTTTACTAATACTATTACATTAACAGCTGTCATCAGATCTCCACTTGGAGAGAGAACTACAATTTCTAGCGGAAAACACTCTAACAAGGGCTTAGACATTGAATGTGAGACACTGAGAACCCTGATTGGGGGCAGAAATTCTCTATGTAACATAACGTGATAATCCGGTGTTAATCTTCAAAAGGAAGAAAAACAAAAGAATAGCAGAAATAAAGGGTATGGAGCACCAAGAATAATTCACAGCGTAACCTCACCATATAAAGCCCATAAATCTGTAAAACATTAGTAAAGTTATTAAATTTACAAACAGGTTGGTGGGTGTGGTTTCTTGGGGGATAATTTATGAGAGTGAGCAGTGATGACAGAAAAGTATGTCCTGAGTAAGCTGGAAATCACAGAATTTCTGAGACAGTCCCTCAACTCTAATATGCCATTAAATTGAGGGGTCCAAACAATGTTTATCCAAATCTTCAGCAGACAGGTCCCATCTAACATCTCAGTTCTATATTAGTTATATAATAGGAAAAAAATCATATGTCTAAACAGTGAAGCACCTAAGCTCAGTATTCTTTTAAATCCCTTCTTAGGGAGTTATCTAAGCATTAAGTATCATTATCTTGTCTTTTTTAGCACAAACGCTACTAATCCTAGTTAAATTATCAATAATCTGAGTCTCCACAGTGATGAAGTATAGCTTGCTCTGACATTTTTCTTCTGATAACAAAAGACTTGAGTTCTTTGTGGTTCCAGTGGCTGTGTCTCAATGATTAGAACAGGAGTAGTTGTCATTTTATAGTTTAAAAAATAAAAATAATAAAGTTAGCCACTTGACAAAAGAAAAATACAATGAAGTAGCTTGAATCTCAACACACAGGTACTCGTTATCACAAAAAGCGTTGTGCTAGAACACTTCAGAAAGAGAGGACCCTAAAAAGGCCTTGTCTGCTTTGGCCATCTACTTGTCTAAAGTGAGCTTTAAATGTCAGTCCTTTTCGTGAAGAGTTTAGGCGTAAATATGTAGACCATTACTCTTTATAAGAGGTTTCACAAGGCAAACTGCTACAGCTTAACCTGCGCAAATATCTCTTTGATTTCTAATGAAAGATCTAATTCAAAGCAGCATTCACAGTGCTGGAGAAAAACGTCAAAATGTTTAGGAAGAAAAATAGATATTTCTGCTCTCAGATTCACGTGTACATGTTAACATTTTATATAGTCATTGTACTGTCTATATAAAAAGAGAGAGAAATGAAATGTCTGCTTTTTAAGAAGTATTTTTCTCTAGTACTGTATTTTATTCTTGGTACAATATGTGCTCATACTGCACAAATTGTTCGTGTGGTTATTATTTCATATAGGATTTTCACCAGGTGCATGTGCTTTGTGCTACTGAGTAACGTCCAGTAAATAAGAGAAATGCCACTCACAGACAGATTTACCAAAGACAAAAATGATCTTTGGATGTTTGGAAACCAGGCAGTTTAAGAAAGGAAATTACCTGAGAATAAATGTCATATCAAGAAGCAGAAGTAAGTTCTGGAAAAATTTTAGGTAATATATTCAACAAGATTAGGGAAAATCTTACATATATTATGCTACAGTATAAATTCATTAGGTAGAAAAACAGAATCAGAACGTAAGACTAGCGAAAAAAACATACTTGCTGAATCTAAAAACATACTGGATGCAGTAAGGGGCAGATCCCTTCATACAGAAGGGAAACAAAAGACAGCCTCGAAAATGCTGAGACCTTTAAAAACAAATCATTCACATACACATTCTAGGTGAAAGATGGCTCAAAATAAAGAATTAAGAATGTATTTAAGTCATGTTATCAAAGACACAGTGAGCAGAAACTTTAAAATATAAAATCACCCCCAAAAGTATCATTGTAGTTATAAAAATGCAAGTTCAAAAACTAATTATTAAAATCAAAATTCAAAAGTAATACTTAATATTTTAGGAATAGGAATCTAAAATCTCAAATTATAAATTACTGTAAAAATTAGAGCAAGAGACAAGAAAAGTGCTACATTTTTCACTATTAAGTAGAAAAAGGTTTTAATTAAATTAAGCTCATGCTTTTTTTATTTTCATGTTTAATAAAATTAAAAATGAATTAAAACAAAATAATCTATCATAAATTTAAAGAAATACAATATTTTGTTTTCTAAAGAGACATATTTTACATAATCATGTGGTTTTGACATGAACATAGAGGCTGCTTGCATCATTTCTGCCTTTGGTAGTGTAAATTGTTGGTGGGTCTGCTTTATTTTATTGCCAAAAAAGTTCTAACATACAGGTTTCTAGGAAGATAAAAATGTGATACATCACAATTTATTTTACCAGAATTCTCCAAAGTAGTTTTCCTTGGAAATTTTCTTTGGGTGCTGAATCAAAATTCTTCCAAGTAATCATCTAAGGAAGAGAGCTCTCTGAAGCTGCCAAATGGGACTTCCAACCACAGTGGGGAAACACAGGCCATGAATTCATCCCGCACATGGTTAGTGACATTACTACTCCTAGAAAAAACTTTTAAAATTCCATCTTTGAAAACATCAAAGCTAGAAAATAGTTTGGTTGTTGGTCCCATTTCTTTTTCTCATAGATGGGTTTGGCCCAGAACGTATTAGTTGCAGCATGATAAACAGTGCTCCTGGTGTTTTCGTTAGGAGTTATGGATGTTGGTATATTCGGAGATTCGAATGTACCAGCCAAATTTGCAAAGTTTTATAGAAAGTAATCATTTCTGTAGGTCTGCAGCAATCAGCAAAAGGTGAGCTTTATCCCTTTTAGCAAACATAGAATTTAGGGTAGAAAGCATTTGGTGATCTGGATTTAATTCTGCACCTTCAAAGTACTCTTTAAATTTAAACCACAGTTTTATAAATAACTGGCAACGCTGGTAGGGTGGATTGCTCCTACAGCTCTCTAGGAAGATTTTTGGCAGAAAATACTTGTTGACTAATGTAGCACATCTGAAATAGATGCACTTTTTTTCTTTGACTTTTTAAAAAATGCTAGTGACTAATTATTGAGAAAGTACTATCATCACTTTCTCCAAACAATTTTTGTCCAGAGTTCATTTCATCTTCTTTGAAGAATTGACAGCTGTATTTGTGGCCTCCAATAATATTTCCACTTATTTTTTATTCACCTCTATAAGATCAACTGTTGAGCACAATTTACTTCTTTAGTAAATTACTGAAAACAAAGAAAAGGAAATCTAACACTTTTAATCTTAGCCTAGTCCTGTCCAACATTGAGCAAAACGGCTCATATTATCAAAAGGCTTGCATTCCAAAGATAACCAAAAGGAGAAAAAAAGGGGAACCTCTTGAAAGTTCTACATTCCAGATAAGCCACGGAAAAGAGGGAACATTCTGTTTTACTTTTTCAAAGACAGGAACATCTTATCAAATGATAGTCAAATTTGAACCATAAATGTGTCATTTTCTCTTTATTTGACAAGTTCTTTCTTTCAGAAGACTTTAATGAAAGTTTTGTTTTTTTAATTTATCAAACTAGAATGTTTATGAGTTTAGTTTTTCTTTGGACTCTTTTCTTGAGATCCCATCAAGATTTGCCTACTTGGTCTCACCTGGTGAAGCCAATGGGCTGACTTCAGCCATGCTCCTTGAGAGCGCAAGCCCCCTGTACAGGCCTCCAGTCCTCAGCTACCTTAGGTCAGGCCAACCAAGAAGTAAATTGAGTCTTTACTCTTTTTTGTTCTCAGCCATTTGATTCATTTCTTTCTCACAGCCTTTTGAGTTGTTTCTGTCCAGAGCTACTTATCCTTCACTAAGAGGCAATTGCTGAGAGGTTGACATTTGTCTCTATTAAGTGCTTTGTCTGCAGAATTGCAAAAATTTTGAGTCATGAAGCTACCCACTAATTCACCATGGCCCATCAGACTGCTATTTACAAGATGTCAGCCATGCTTCAGCAGAAGGGTTTATAAGTGGGCCTGGGTCACATCCTACGCTGTGATATTATTTTGATTCATCTGTTGAAGACATCTTCATATTGTCTCCTCTGTGTCTGTCCATTCTCATGCAACTCTGGGGACAACCAATTATAGGACCATTCCCTGGCCTCTCCCTCAAATTTTGTCATTTTGTATATACTTATTTTGATCACAATATTTTCTACCTTAGGTCAAGTCAATCAAATCAAGTTTGCTTTCAATCAAAAATGACCCAAATTATGTTGGCCTGTGATCTGCCTTCTTTAGAGGTATCTCTTTGCTTTTGCTTGGAGAGAACAATGATATACTTTAACTATAATGCCCCAAGACATCATTAAATCTTATTTTATTTCTTTTAGTGTTTAATACTGACTTAAAGAATTTACGTTTTCTAGAAGGTTCAGCACTCATCCAGTATATAGATAATTTGTTATTTTATTCACTAAATTTAGTTAGTTGTCAAGAAAATTCTATATATCTCTTGACATGATAGTTCCAGTATGGCATAAAACCTCAAAGACAAAATAAAATTCTATCATGAAAAAAAATCCTTGTGTAGGAAATCAATTACTATCTAATGGATGGATATGTCTATTACATGGGTTGAAAAGATTCAGAATATCTAATACCTATTACAATGAAGTGTTTTAGTGGGTTCTTGGAATAACAGAATCTTGCTGGAAACCTCTACATGAAGTTACTAAATCCTCAATTTCAGAATTCCTTCCCTGGAATCTTTAAGCAGATTTTAAAATTTTGACCCTTAATATTGTCTTGAAGAAGCCCCTATTCTAGTCATACTGAATTATGCCAAGTTTTACATTCACTGGTGAATAAAAAACAAGAAAGTGAGCCTCAGAAAACAAGAACTCATTACTAACTACTGTTTACCTAAGCATTTCTCTGGGATTTCTTGCTGAGTCATTTCCCTTTGTCTGGAAAATATAAAGGTTTCTTATTCGCATCTGTCTTTGACACTTGGATAGTCCAAGTGTCACTGCAGTGTCATTGCAATGTCATTGCAAGTTTGAAAGGTATGTAAATTTCAACTTTCCTATTGCCAATTGTTCTCCAAAGTATCAGTGCCAACTTACATTTTTATAAGTAGTTCCACTTTATTTTTGAATCCTTTGAAAAATTTTTAAAATTTTATAATTAATATTTATTTAGGTGTATGAAATATCAAATATCTTAAAAATTCTTTTGCTCACTCTTTGTTCACTATGGAATCATGTAGATTCAATTACTTATTTATTTCAACATGGCTGTATAATTTTTCAAATGTATGTTTTTGTTGTCTCAAGAAAAACTTTTTATGTTTGATCTTGAATGAGTTTTTCTCATATAGTTGACAGTTGACAATGATTTAATTCAGTACTTTTAAGGTATTACTCATTATAGATGCAAGGATTTTTTGTTTACTAATTAAAAAATAGATGCCTTTTTGTTAACCTTATATAGATGAGCTATCTTTTCTCTCTAGAAGCTTCTAACATTTTCTCATTATTATTGATGCTATGCAGTTTCACTATGAGGTGTCAACACATGACTTTGCTTTTATTTACCTTTTTGGGACATAGTGTTTCGAATTTCCTTGTTCATAGTTTTCTTGACAATCATTCTGTTTGCTATTTCTAGCTACCTTATGAATAAGTCCCTATTTAATGTATGATTTTATTTCCTAGACTCCAGTTTAATACAACCTTGTTTCCTTCTGGATTTCCAGCCCCTTTATTTCTGATTCATCTCTTCATCTTTCTCAAGCAATTTCTGTCCTTCAGTTTAGGTCAATCTTTCTTGAACTGACTGCCAGGTATTTTTCTCTCTCTGGTTGGCAAACCCTCACATTAAGGTCTGGATTTATAAACATTCTCAGGAACTTTCTGTCAGTGGCCCTGGTTGGATTTCCAAAAACCTGTCCCAGTTCCTTGGTCTAGCCCCGAAGTACCTGCTTTTGGATAGTTGGAATATGGAGCCCGAGGGAGGATCAGGCTAAGGCAATCTGGCTAGGAATGTCAGGCAGGTCTCGCTTCTGAGCATGGCCCCCTAGATCAGCTCAGGATAACTCTGGATACTGCTACTCTTGAAAGGAGACTCCTTTTCCTCTTTCACAGATATTTAAAAGGTTTTGCTAACCCTACAGGCTGCAAAGGGACTCTAAGCCTACTTCATGGACATCTGAATACTGCTGGTTCTCAAGGTGGAAACCAAATTGTACACAGTTCTTCTCTTGTTAGCTGCAGAAAAAAGTAGAGTTGCCCATAGGCATATGGTATGTATATTCTAAATAACTGGAATAGGACTTCTCCAGGGCAAGGGTTGCTATAACTAGAAAATAGGCAACAAGTGAATGTAGATCCCTTTGCAACTATAAAATATACATAGTTCCATTACGATAACATTAATCACAATGAGCTTATGATGTATGAATGCCTTTAGACTTGCATAGTAACTTGTAGTACCCTATCTTCTTTAACACGTGCATAAATAATGCAGATCAGCTTTTAGGTTAACAGGATATACAATCTCCTGCCTCAGCAAGTAAGAGCAGTAGCTTCTTCCTGAGGAATCCAGCTGCTGGTTAAAAACCTACGTGTAATTTTTCAAGCCCAACCATAGGCAATTACAAAGGCTTTACCTGGCAGGCCTCCAAGCGGAAAGCTGCCCTCCCCACACTGGACTTGGTGCAATGCCAGAGCCTTGCAGTCTCCAAGAGGAGTTGCACTTAAGAGCTCAGGGAGCCCTCGCTGGTCATGCTCTTATGCACATTTGCATTCCCAGCCCAGGTGCCTCCATTCCTAGGTCTCTTTATCTGGGGCCTTGGGCAGATGTCTTCAAGTGTCTCTGCTGAGTCTTGCTTATTGAACGCAGGAGGGGGAAATCTTAAAGACACTTTACCCTGCTCTGACTCAATTTTCAGCACTCTTTTACTGCTAGCCCTGCCCACCTCCCTCTCTCTGGCTGCCGGGTCCATAAAACTACAGGATCCTTTTGTTTGGGGGTTCCTTAACAGTGAAATGACCACAGTGTCTGTGCTGATCCACCCAATCCTTGACCAAAACATCATGCAATGGAGGGAAAATTGAACAGGTCAAGTAGGCGGTTTCTCTAGTTTTAGCCTCTTGAATATTCTATTGCAGTAAGGGATTAAGGTCCTCACTATTCCATTCATTTTGGCTCTTGTTGCTTTAAGTGACTATCCCCAAACTCAGCAGCTCAGCTCTGTCCACAGCTCAGCTCTGTCTATAGCTTAGGCTCCTGACACTTCCTTGATGCTGAATGCTTGGTCTTGTTATTAGATTTAGAAGTAACTCTCACTTGTTCCTATTAGCCAGCTGCTCTCAGTGAAACACCTGACACCATCCTTACTTAATCCAAAATATTATGGCCACACATTCTTCAGAATTAAGATGGACAATCAGAGTAACTTCATTTAATCGTTCACCACTCTTGGCCTAAAAGACCAGCTAAACAGTCCTCCTTTTATTTGAACTGTTCTCATGTATAGTCATATCAACTAAATGGTTTATATCTGGACTGTATGTACTTTATGACTAAAATTGTTATCTGGAGATGAAATAAGAGAGTTAATGAGCTTCTGTAGCTTTGAGAAGCTGCTAGTGAAAAAATTCTAGTTTGCTGTTTTTTATAAATTATGTTAGAATGAATTCAGTAAATCCCCACAGGGATACCTATTCCCCAAGACCACCTAGAAACTGTTCCTTAAGTATTTTAAAAACCATTGCCTACAGTCAAAATTCTCACAGAGAAGATATTCCATTAGTAGTTTCCAGAGCCAGGATATTCTCAACTTCTGAAGAGTAGATATGTTTCCTTCAATCAACAAGAACTTGTAGTTTACAATGCTTCCTCTTTTAGCGAGACTTCTAGGAAACAAGAATTTCTCCAAGAGTATCTACTCTTTTAAATTAGATTTTCCATTTTAACCATGGTTTTGATTTCTTGCGTCTTCTTTCAACTCTAAAATATTTTTAAAATTGAGCAGGGTGTAAAAGACAAAATAAATCAATGAAGTGAACTAGTGATATTTAATCATCAGTCAAAAGTACCTGTTGATTTGGGGCTGGCCCCGTGGCCGAGTGGTTGTGTTTGTGTGCTCCGCTGCAGGTGGCCAAGTGTTTCGTCGATTCGGGTCCTGAGCGCGGACATGGCACTGCTCATCAAGCCATGCTGGGGTGGCATCCCACATGCCACAGCTAGAAGGACCCACAACTAAGAATATACAACTATGTACTGGGGGGTTTGGGGGAGAGAAAGGAAAAAAATAAAATCTTAAAAAAAAAAAAACCCTGTTGATTTAATTTAAAATCAGAAATGATATTCAAAGAATCATTGCAAATTAAGCATTAAACTGTAAGCAAAGTCTGTCTGTAAATAATATTAACATGATTATAAAGAAAAGGAAAAATAAATAATTTTATTAACTGGCAGACCTTTATTGACCAGATTCAAATTTCATATCCACTGTTGACCTTGGAGAAGTGTAGATGATTTGGGATAAATGTAGAGTATGATACCAGTGAACATCTATTTTATGCACTTCCTTATAAATCTCTCTTGCCCTAGTCAGTTAGCAGCATCCAAATCTCCCTGGTGAAAATTAGGATATTGGAGTATGAATGCAAGAAAAGGACAGGTGAGTCACAGTTTTAGACTCCTTAATAAATGGTAATCAAAAAAGTAGGCTGCGAGAAAAGCTGGATTTATGTTGTACTCCCTAGCTATGGATTGGGAAAAGCTTAGAGAGAGATTAAATTACCCACGCAGGATTCCTGGAGCTTAGATGAAGGTAAGCTGGGTTAGAGTTGTGAAGAAGAAACAGAAGGCATTTCCTTGGAGTAAAAAGGGAAGAATGTGAAGACGACGGGATTTGAGCTGGGAGCACCAGTCTGAGGACTTGGTATGGCCACTGGAGATAGCAGAACATTAACCCAGGAAGGCGGGCCAGAAGGTGAAGACCCATCTCTTCCCTTTCCAATAAGCTTGTCAATCTGCTTTTACTGAGATGCTGGCTTAGATCTTCTCAGCAAAAGCTGGTAGTTTATTTCCCGTGGATTGCCCAGCCTAAGGACACTCACTTGTGCACTGAGATTTTAACGAGTCCTTTCAACTGCCCTGAATTTTCACCCACCTACTCCCGTTTAATAAACTAGAACTCTTTAAGTTTCCTAGAACAAGTGGCTGGGGTCTTTGACTTATTGAGATGGGATCATATGAAAAGGGAAGCCCACTTTTGATTTGTCAGGATGACTTGGAAGTAATAAAACTCACATTTTTGGTCGTGAAATTTAATCCTCTCAACCTGTTTCTCATTTATAAATGGAGATAGTAATGCCAAACTTAAAGACCATTGGGAGAGTTTCCATTATGTAAATCACATTGTGCTATATCTGGAACTCAACAGACATTCAATTAACTATCCCTAATAATTATTTTTGTTTAACAGACTAGATCTTTGTCTATGGCTTTATCATTTCATTTTGGCATAATGATTATGTTTTTAATTTTTAAATTATTCATTTTTATAAACAGTTATCTAAACTATTATATATTCATGTGTCCCATATCTTGTATCTTCAATTTTCTCTTCACTATCTTTCTGTCTATTGCTTTCATCTTGGAAAATATTAAGTTCAGAGATTGAAGGGCTCATCTTCTAAACATGAGAGAGAAATGAATTTATGTTCTCACTAAAAACTAAACATATTGTAATTGCTTTAATTGAAAATCTGAGTTAGTATACTAGGAAGGTCCTGATTGTACCAGGCAGAATATATACAGGTAACATATTTCCTTTCTGATAATTATCTACACTTCATATATTACAAAGATATGTATTGTAGACCATCTTTTCTGACATTCTACAATTAAATGACAAAATGATAGGCAGTCATTGTGCTGTTTAAACTTTTAAAAGTTGAAAATATTAATAAGAAATTAAAAGTGATGTAAGTCCAGAACAGTTATTATTCTAGAGAATTGTTAGCTTACTCATACAAAAAGATCTTACAATCAAGAATAGATTTTTGAAAAAAACTATCTCAAATGAGGCAATGTAAGAATATTTTTATAGTAGTGTCATTATAACACATATATAAATTAACTGGTTATCTTTTAAAACTAAAATTATAGTTACAGCTTACTGAGGCAGTATAATGTTAAGAAATAGGTCCTGGAACCAAACTGTGAGAATTTCTGTCTCTACTACACCATTTGCCAGTTTTGTGTATTTAAAAAGGTTACTTCTCCCTTTGTTTCAGTTTCTATATCTCCAAGTGGCAATAATAGTGCCTACCTCAGGTTATTTATGAAGGAAGTTCTTGACATACAGTAAATTGATCAATAAATATTGGCTATTATTTTTCATTTGAGTGTTCATTTAGTCATTCAACCATCGTATATTGAGCTCCTACTATATGACAGAAACTGAGTTGGCAGGGAACAAAAAGAGATAGAGAGAGCCCTGCCCTTTGGAGCTTACATTCGAGTGAGAACTTATATTCTATGGTATTGTTATCATTAAGGGCCAGCTATGCATCATACACCACATTAGATACCTTGCATATGGCATCATAGCAGATTAATATCAATGTTTGTGATAAAATAAATTATATTCATGGTGGGAAATCATTTTACTCATCAATTTTGTTGTATGGTAAAGAGTCAAGTTACTAAATGTAATTCTTGGTTCTAGCATAAACATTTTTCAAAATATGATATGTAATAAATAATAATAAAAAAAGTGAAGATTCTGAGGTTGAGTGTGTTAATATAGTATCTCTTTTGTACAGTTCTAATGTTATTGAGTGTAGACAAGAATGGCTTATAATACGAATTGCACTGCAGCAGGGATATGAGAATTTGCACCAAGTTAACACTCTTATGTGATCCCCTGTTACAATATCTAGGACATATCACGAGGGTGGGACCAATGGTGTAGGGAGTAACCAGCAAATGATCATTGGTTCACACATGGACCAAACTTCAAACTTGGAATATTTAAGCATCATGTTCTAAAAAACTTAGCTGTTAACCATAAATAAGTTAGGGAGCTTAATTCCTAGGTACATTCAGCATACAATGGACATTCATTTTCTTCTCATAAAGAACCTGGATAAATAGACATTTCTGTAAAGAAGATACAGAAGAACTACAGGTACATGAAAAGGTGCTCAAAATCATTAGTCACCAGGGAAATGCAAATTAAAACCACAATGAGATATTACCTCACACCTGTTAGGATGGCCATCATCAAAAGACAAGAGAAAACAAATGTTGACAAGGATGTGGAGAGAAGGAAACCCTTGTGCACTGTTGATGGGATTGAAAATTGGTGCAGCCACTATGGAAGACAGTATGGAGGATCCTCAAAAAATCAAAAATAGAACTACCATATGATCCGACAACTCCACTTCTGGGAATACATCCAAAGGAAACAAAAACACTAACTCAAAAATATATCTGCACCCTCATATTCACAGTAGCATTATTTCTAATAGCCAAGACACGGAAGCAACCTAAATGTCCATTGATGGATGAATGGATAAAGGAGTGGATGGAATGTTATCCAAGCATAAACAATGAGGAAATCCTACCACTTGTGACAACATGAGTGGACCTTGAAGGCATTATGCTAAGTAAAATAAGTCAGACAGAAAAAGACAAATAGTGTATGACTCACTTATATGGGGAATCTAAAAAGAAAAAAACCCCAAACTCATAGGAAAAAGATCAGAATTTTAGAGGTGGAGGATGAGAGGAGGGGGAACCGGAGGGAGGTGGGCAAAATGTACAAATGTCCAGTTATAAGATATATAAGTACTAAGAATATAATGTGTAACATGAGGACTATAGTGCATGCTGCTGTCTGATACATAGGAAAGTTGTTAAGAGAGTAAATCCTAAGATTTATCACCACAAGCAGAAACTTTGTTTCCTTTTTTCTGTTTTTCTTTCTTTTCTTTTTATGGTATCTGTATGAGAAGATGGGTGTTAGCCAAACCTCTTATGGTGATCATTTCACAATATATGTAAATCAAACCATCATGCTGTGCCCCTTAAACTTATGCAATGATGTAGATTGATTATTTCTCAATAAAACTGAAAAACAACATCAAAAGAATAATAATTTGGAGGTCCCATCAACTAGATAAGGGCAGTGAAAGTCAGAAGGAAATCGAATAAGGAGTGAGAATACAAAGATCCTTTTACTTTAGGACTTTTGCTCTTGATGATCCCTCACAGCCACATAGTTTCTTCCTTCAGTTCTTTCGGGTCTTTGAATATCAAATCATCAGAGACTTCTTCCCTAACCATACTATGTGACCTCCACCCAACAATCTCCTTTACCCTTATATTTAATTGTTACTTTCTATTTCTTCATAGCATTTATAACAACTAATATATATTATGCACTGGTTTGCTTATTTATTTTGTCTCTCCATCCCTCTCTAAACATAAGCTCTATTTTTGTCAGGAATGTATCTCTGTTGTTCAGTGTTCTATCTCCATACCTCAAAAAGTGCTTAAGAGATAGTAGTTACTCAATAAATATTTATTGAATGAATACAATAATGAATGAGAATACTAAACATACATCATTTGTAATTTTGGTTACTGTCTGCATCCTTCCAAACCAGATTATCCATGAGACAGACACTTGACTAAGTAAACACACCAAAGGAATGCCACTTCGTGAGGTCCTAAAGTATACACAGCTGGCTGCTCTGGTCGACCTGGAGGTGTCACCCCTCAGTAGTACAAGTGAGAGATGGTGAGCAGATAACACATTTTCTGTATATACACCAATTCCTGTCAATAGCTTCCAATTTTTTAGTCTTGGACATGCATTTCTTTCCCTGAAGTTTACTGTGTGCTCAGGATGTTTTGCACATGGCCCTGTCTACTGCCTAAAGTAAAATACACAAATAGTGTTACATGTAAGTGAACTATTCAGCAGGCTTATAATAAAAGAGCAGCAATATACATTCATTATTGTTTCAAAGCCTACAATAGCATTATGCAATCATACAATCTATTTCATTAACCACATCATCCATTTTTATCCTGTCTCCTCCCAGCTAACAGTTCCTCTGTACTCTGATTTGCACCTTATCGGAACTTCTCAGCATTCCTTGCTCCATCTTTTATTTCCTTCTTCCTCCTTATCTCCTTTCCGTGTAAAATGGTTCTTTTGTCTCTTTATGTGAACATGCCTAAGTCCTATCCACCTAAAGCAACAAACGCCTTCTCAGCGATACCCACTTGCCCTTGTAGCTGCCACTGCTTCAGCATCTGTTTTGTTTTCCTCTTCAAACTTCAGCAAATAGTGCTCATACTCCATTAACTCCTCATTCATCCCACTGACCATTCCATTTGGTTTAACTGTCATCCTGAACTTGCCTTTATGCAAATCATCAATCAGCTCAAAGTTCACCAACCCAAAGGGAATATATAGCACGTTTTTGTCATCTCTCTCGTATTTGAGGCTGCACCTTTCTGAGAAGTCTAGTCTTTTTGATTTCCCAATCTTGTTCTCTCCTGATTTTCCTTCTACTTCTCTGGACGCTCCTTAAGCTTGTCATCCTCTAACAATACATAATTGTCAATAGTCTCCAGGGCTCAATTCTTGATCAAATTGTCACATGATCTTTGTGATTTTTTTAAACTCTCATAACATTATTTATTATTATCTGTGACCAGCAAATTTCACAGTGCTATTGAAATTTGGGGCCAGATAATTCTGTTTTGGAGCATAGGCCTATACTTTATAGGATATTTAGCAACATCTACCCACTGGATCCCAGTAACAATCCCTGCCCCTCCCCCATTATGATTTTTAAAAATGTCTATGGACATTGCCAAATAAATGTTCCCCAGGGGTCAAAATAGCCCCTGGTTGAGAACCACCAGCCAAAGCAATGGCAAGAGACATTCATACCTATAATTGACCTAAACTGGCTTCCTTGTCGAGTCTTGCTCGCTTCCAATATATCTTCTGTACTGTTGTCACAGTGACCCACACAAAACACAAACAACCACATCACTCCTTCGCTAGGGTGGTTTACAGATCTCACTTCATACTGAAATAACTTGGAGAACTTGAAACAAATACAGATTCCTCATTCTCAGATAGTCTGATTTAACATCAGTACTTTACAACAATTTCTTTGGGTCCTTGAATTATCCTTCTTTGCCTTGTCCCTCTAGGAAAGGCAAGACTCACCTCATACATCACCAATTCCAGTAATCCTTTTCTGTACCACTCACTGACTCCACCCCTGCCTCAGCAGGATTATATCTATCTATCTATCTATCTATCTATCTATCTATCTATATTTATTTCTTAATCTAGTCCATGAACATTTTAAAAAGACAAGCTAAGCTTTAATTTTTGTAACTTTATTTCTTAATACAGATTCTTGTACATAACATATATTCAATAATTGGTTATTATTTATTATTATTATGAATGGACTTTATTATTATCATGAGTGCACTTTATTGTCATGCCTGTTTCCTTTGGCAAAGAGTACATTGTGTCAAGAATGTACCCATGAAATTTTAAAGCTTCTGATTTATTGTGCCTGAGCAGGCATCAATGTAATTTTCTTCCCTTACAATGCCCCCTTTGAATGATGGTAAAATAGTTCTACACAGAATAGCTTCATATCAAAGAACATAACATGCTGAGGTGAGTGAGGCCTGGGGGCAGGCTGATAGCATCAATTAAGAATGAATTTGACAGGTTATAACGCAAAACAAATTAACTGTATCTTAATCAATTATGAGTTTGCTTTTCTCACCTAATAAGACTGAGGGTATGCAGTCGATGGTGAGTGTAACTGCTCAACAATGACATCAAAGACCCAGATCTCTGTTCTCTGCCATCCTCATAATTTTGGCTTTAATTCTCATGGTTATGACTTCTGTCCCTTCAAAGTTCATGTTCACTTTGAGGACAGAAGGAAGGAGGGGGAAAGCTGAAGGTGATGAGTTGTCTGAATCTGTTCCATTTTATCAAGAAAGTAAACTGTTTTGCGGGCATTGGCCTATACTTTCCTCTTTCCCAGAAGTCTCACTGTCAGACTCCTGCTTTCATCTTATTGGACAGATCTTATGTCATCTGTCCATCCACCGTTGCCAAGCGCATAGGGAGAAGGGGTTGGTAGTCGGAGCCTGGGTACTCTAGTAATGCATTTTTGACATATGGAAAACCTATAGGCAAATATTGAGAGATAACTCTTAGTGAACATCTGCTTATATTCGAAATCTATCCAGGAGAAGGCCATGGTGAACATAAAGAGCTGACTTTTTCCAGTATTGCTCTGCAGGGACTCCAAACACAGAAACAACAACAACCAAGAACAGGAGTTAGTAATAAGATTGAAAACAGGAAGGTTATCTTAAGGAAGTTCTATAAAGAAATTTACCAGTTGGGACCACTCCTCCACACACTGCTCTGCAAAACTCACTTTTTCAGAGTAATTGAAAACATGGCATTTACATAGAGTGAAAAAAATAAATGTTTCTCTAAGAATGTATAATGATCTCTCTGGGGATAGCTGGAGCTCTTAGTTTTGATGTTGGCATGCAAGCGTATCATCTTTTACAGGCAGGTGTTGGTGGGAGAGGATCCTAGCCTGCATTCTACACACATGATAAAGTACGGTCTACTAGTTTACAGAAAGTTATTCTTTTATGGGAGGTTATTGGGATAGAAATCTAAACTCACAATAGCAAAGGACATTCATGTCAGTTATTTATGTTAATTGACTTAGTTCTTCATTTTAAAATATGAATGACTAAACAACGATCATCAGGCATTTTTGGAACATTAAGAATACAAAAGAAAATGTCTAAGAAAAATTAGCAAGGAAGAGCATATTGTAATTTGAGGAACAAATGAAACATGTAAAAATCCTAAGCAGTCACTTCAAAGAAATTAAGATAGCCAAAACAAACAAATCAACAAAAAGCCAATAGGGGTCTGTGAAGAAATATAAGCAATCAGAGAACAAGAAAAAGATCATAGAATTGGGTGGAAATCAGTATTCTGAGGAAGGCCTAAAGGACAACGTCAGAGAAATTCAGAATATAGATCGTATCAAAAAGAAACAGAAAATGTCACAGAAAAACAAACATAAGACATCAACCCAGGAAGCCCAATATTTGACTAATAGAAATTCCAGACAGTAAAGGGAAAATGGAGAAAAATAAATTATCGATGAAATAAAGAAATGCTCAATTTTAAAATAACCTAAGAATTATTCTACATTTTATTATAAATTTAAATATACATTTTAGAAAACTAAGGATAAGAAAAAAGTGATATTTCCAGAAAGGAAAAATTCTCCAACAACTAAAAAAAGAAAACAATTAAAAAAAAAACAGGAGAAAGATTTGGCTAGGACGAAATGAGTCTTCACCAGCATCATTCTTCTAATCATGAGTAATTGCACAAGCACTTCACAATTTTGAAGAAGCCTGGAGTTCCATGTGCAATGCTGATGGTTACCTAACTACTTTTTCCCAACTTCAAAGCCACTATTTCATGATCTGCTTTCTGATACTGGGCAAGGACTCTGGAAACCACATTTCTCCCTTGCGAACTACCTTCCCGGGTAATCTCCTATGACAGAGGTTGCTACAAGGGGATTAAAACACTAAAAACAAACAATAAAGGGTACTGCTTTTTCTGTTTGTTTAATGTTCCTATTGGCATTCTCCAACAATAGCTTTTCCCTCTGTAACTAGCAGTTGCTTTCTGTTTGCTTCTCTTCTACCACCTCCAGGATCAGTTTCACTGCATCTCTCAGAGACATCCTCACTGACTGGCTGGCCCTCTCCTAAGTTCCTGATTTCTGGGTCTCTATGAAACTCCTTGAGCACACCTTGCTTCTCAGGGCCCCAGGGGTGGTAGTTGTTCTCTGACGTTCTTACCACCATCAATAACACCTCCACCTGGGTGTACCCTTTTTGCCTCTTTAATTTCTAATACATGGTGAATTTCTTCATATCATTATTTTTAAAAATAACTGGTATGATTTCTTTCTCCTGTTTGGATTCTCACTGATATAGCCACCAATTTGATTCTCAAGTAGAAGGGCAAATTGATAAAATTTTAAATGAGCAAAGCTCTGAAAATTTTGCTTCCTATGTGATCTTCTGAAAAACAACACAAAAGGGAAAATCCAAGGGAAAAAAAAATGAGATTCAAGAAATAATGGAATTAATCTAGGAATGCAATACAAGTTCAAGATATAGCTGTTGGGTAGACATAGAGAACAATAGTTACAGGTTAAAAAGGAAGTTGGAAGATTCTAAAAAGCAGATCTTCAATAAAAAGTTAAATTACATACAATAAATAGGATGAGCAAGGTTAATAACCTTAGAGTTATGGTAAAAGCATATGCCCACAATGGCAATAATATTCTTTAAGAAAAAAATAAAGATCTATAAAAGACAACTGTGGTTCAAATCAGTAGCAAATTAAAATGTACCATGATTTCAAAAAATATATGGAAATAAAGAAATAAAAATGTAATCAACTTTGGTTGTTATCACAAACGTATTTTGGGGGAATAATGGTTAATTAGGTAGAGTTACAGATCTTTCTATAGGATTGAGATCACTAACCACTTTGTTTCGCAGTCAGCATTATTCGTACACTTTTAATAAGGTAAATTTTATTTTTTTCAATTTTTAGTATTAACCTACAGTAAGAAACTTTATAATAAAGTATTTGAATACTAAATTGTTATTACAGAATAGAATACAAATATTTTAACCATTGCAATTTATATTAATCTTTTTCAGAAGTTTATACATTAGCACAGTTCAAAATTTTTATATAAAAAAGATTTACAGTAAAAATATCACCACCACCTTTGTCTCCATTGGTTATTTTTTTCGGTCACCTGTGGGTAATCACTTTTTACATTCTTGAGGGGTCTCTTTACAGGAAATCATTGTGAAAAAATAAGCAAATATAAATATGTCTATTATTTTTTCTATTTTCTCCATGATGGTAACATATCATATATGCTTTTCTGCACTTTGCTCTCTTTCACTCAATAATGTATCCCGGAGCTGTTTCACTATCACTATTTACATTTCTACTTCATTTAAAAAATATGCACAGTGTTTCATTTTACATCTATATCACAGTTGATTTAACTTTTAAGAGAGACATCTGAGCTGTCTCTAGTCTGTTACCATTACAAGCAACGTTGCAATGAATAACTTCGAATACAAGCCATTTCCCACCACACAAGGTGGGAACTGGAAGGTAGTAGGAGAGGGAAGTGGGACTCTGTTGTGCCATCTTACGTTATGAAGAGGATGTCAAGCAACATTGGAACATTCAATACAACAAGGAATACTCACATTATTAATATTTAAGAAGTAAAGTTTTGGCATATTCTTTTAAGTTAAATAGGTTACCATAAGCTGCATAATTATTACAAATTTAGAGGTGGGTAGGAAAGGGCAACAGAGTAGAATGAGAGATATGGGAGTAGTATGAGCTAATTAGTTCCTGGTTCTTCATAGTGGAAAGTCAACAGGGATGTGAACTTGAGAAACACATATTATTTAGAATAATGGAGATCACCATTAGAAGAGCTGAAGATATGAAAAGTAGTGGCCAAATGTAGTTACTTCTGTGGGGTATGATTGGATTGCAAATCATGACTCATCACTTGTTTTGATCTTAATTTCAACTCTGCGTGTGTGTGTCCATGTGTATGTGTGTATTAGAGCATAAATAAATAAATTTTATAATAAAAAATAATTAAAAACTCTTTTAGAGTCAAGTTTACAGCCAGAATATTTGAATCTACTCAACCAAGATAGCTTGCATGGGAATAAAGTTGAAAAACGTAAATGATTCTTGAACATAGTTCTTCTGAACAGAGGGAAGCTAGCCTTAGTGAAGTGACTAGAAACTAACGCTTCAGACAAGATGCTCTCTTAGTATGTTAAATATGAGCATATTGCAAATAGGTTTTCAAGTATAACTGCGTTACTCATTAAAAGTATCACCGTGTTAATTTCCCCCAGCTTAATTATAGCTAACGTGTACACCTAATCAGAAAGGTTAATAAATTATGATCTTTACTATTTGACCTTACTAAATCCCTCAGGACAATTCATTCAGGTAATAATGCCAGTAGAGCGAATATTAATGCTTTTCTCCATCAGAACCGATAGAATTCTGGTTGATATAAACAAAGACAAATTCTCTGTGGCAGTGTAAGTAATAACAAGCAGAGGGTTACTGAGTTTGGGTACAAAGGCTGCACTGTTTGCAGAGTATGTGTTAATTTCGTCTAGAAGTATTTGTTAAGGGCTGCAGAGTGCAAGCACTGATCTAGACACTTGAGTGTCAGGTTAGTCAGGCTAAGGAAGTTATGAAATGAAAACTGTGACAAAGCACAAAATTAAGGAATTAAGCTGAAAGTGACACTAGAAGGTGCTTCAGGCTGTTTCCTGGAAGGAAGTGAACTCAATCCAAAAAGACAATATTTTTTGGCCAAAATATCCAATATTGCAAAAACACTTAAAAAATATTTAAATTTAGAAATACATTTAGACTTTAAAATAATTTTAATATATACTTAGTTTTATTTTCAAGTAAAATAAAATACTTTTAAATTTAAAATAGTATTCATGAATGTTTCTTCATTAAAATCGTAGATTTTTCACTTCTTATGTATGACTCTCTTAGTCTTTCTTGCATTTTTCCCACAATCTATGTATAACAACAGCAAATATATATATAATTACACTTTACATGTATGTAAATTAATTTATTGAGGTATAATTGGCCTGTAAAATTGGCATGTAAAAGCATACATATTGAATGTATACAACTCAATAAGTTTGAGGATAAGTACACACCCCTGAAACCATCACCACAGATCAGGTAATGGACATATCCTCATTTCCCAAAGCTTCCTCTTGCCCCCTTTATTAGCATCATTATTTTGTTTGTATTGATGTGTGTGTGTGTGGTAAGAACACTTAACTTAAGATCTGCCTTCCTAGCAAATCTTACGTATGCAAATACAGTATTGTCAGCTACAGGCACTATGCTGTATAGTAGATCTCTAGAACTTATTCATCTGTATAACTGAAACATTCTACCCTTTGACCATCACATCCCATTTGTCCCTTCCCCCAGCCCCTGGCCACCACTAGTTTACTCTGCTTCAATTAGTTTATTTTAGATTCTACGTATAAGTGAGATGATACAGTATTTGTATTTCTGTAGCCGGCTTATTTCATTTAGCATAAAGTTCTCCAGATCCAACCATATTGTTGCAAATGGTAGGATTTTCTTCTGTTTTATGACTGACTGATAGTCCACTGTTTGTGTATACCATATGTTCTTTATCCATTCATCTGTTGCTGGGCACTTAGATTGCTTCCATATTTTGGTGATTGTGAATAATGCTGCAATGAACATTGGGGAGCAGGTGTCTCTTTGAGATTCTGATTTCGGTTCCTTCTAATATACATTTTTCAATCACATAATGAAATTCTCTGATTCTTATATGGATTCTCGACCATTTACATTGCTCCAAAATGTTTTGGGGTGATTATATTGCCTCTTTATCTTTCCCTTTCCTTTAAAAATCTACCAGTTTCTGTCTTTCTTTCATGTGCTCCTCAAATGTTCTTTCGTTCAGGAGCTTCAACAACTTATGGTTATTTTCAATAACTAAGTGTGCCAAAATTAAGTATTCCCACAATTTTTACTGAATCACATTTTGCATTTTTCACTGATTACTATATATTTAGATATTTTTGGCTTTAACTATGAATATTTACTTTTACTTGCTTACAATCTCTATTGAAATTCTCTACAAAAAAAGATACCCTAATCCATTGTGGCGACACCATCTCGTGTTTTACAGCTTAAAAAACTCAATTCTTCCTGATTATCTTGTTGAGCTTTAAATGATCAATACTCAAATTACTAGTAGAATTTTAAGGAATAATCCTAGTAAATTATTTTACACTAGAATGAATGTGATTTACTTTAACGGTGCTACTTCCTGGCTATGCTTATTCTATTGCCCATTCTCCTGTTTTAGTAAATGTAGATTTTACCTGACAATCACCACCTGCATATGATTCATTATACCAGTGAAGTAATATAAAGAGTTACTAATGAAGAAATGCAACATATGGTAGCCCAAATTGGCTGATCTAACGTTTATAAATTCAGGGAACAGTTTAACCAGTGGAATTTCTAAACACATTGTGGGGCTGAAATATGTAGGACATTCCACTTAACAACATTGTCATTGTAAGTTCATCTCAAGATTAGAAAGGCGTACAGATTTGGAATGATTTGGATTCTGGAGCAATCACATTGTAAACCAGCATGCGAAATTACAAACAATATCCTGGATGGCACAAATAAATAATAATAATTTTTGAACTGGGGAGAATCCAGGAGAGGGTGCCGGCTGAGATTCAAAAGTTGTAGCCTGGGTAGCTCTCCTCAGTCATAGGGGTCGGTTTGATTGAGGATATTGGAAGTGCTGGCTACAGAGATCTATGCAGACAGGATCTTCTGGAAGAAGCCAAGGGGGATGCTAAAAGGCCTGTCGTTAGGCTATTGGACCCAATGCTTACCAGATGCTCCTGCTTGAATCCCTTTTTGGAAAAATAACCACTATTTCTAATCTGTTTGTGGACATAAACTGAGCCTGTGCCTACTATTTAAGGAAATCAAATAATTGGAGCCCAGAGATTACAGTAATTTCCCAGGGATTCTCAAAGAAGCATAAAAATAAGAAAGGGGCAGCAAAGCAACAAAAAAAGACTCTTTTTACAGATATGAGGGAAAAACTAGACCAGGGCAAGTCAGCCTGTTGGGCTAAATTATATAGAGTTCGTAGGTGTGCAAACTCTCCTTGTGGATATAGTTCTTTTTAAACTGCAGAGTAATATTTCATTCTATAATTATGTTGTATATCCTCATTCTCCTTTTGGTGGACAGTTAGGCTGTTTCCATTTTTTTTTGTTATTACTAGTAATTCTGAAATGGATATAATATGTCTCCCCAGTCAGACATGTAAGAATTTTTGCAGGACAGGTATCCTTAATATTTTCACAGCATGGGCCACATAAAAAATGTTAACACTTGTGCTTTGCAACGTTGTAACCACATGAATCTGTTGACTGAAGGGGACTCGTCTGAGCTGGGAGAAATTCCTCCCGCACTGCAATCCATTGACAGAACAGCAGCTGTGCAAAAGATCTGTTTTAAAGCACAAGAAGAAGCCGAGTTATAATACTGTCATTTTTTTTCTTCTTCCAGATATATTACTCAGTTTTTATCTAAAAGTAAAAAGAAATGGTAAAATTAAAAAAAGTTCTCCTTTGACCATAAATTCCCTCATTAGCACTCTCAGTCTTTCCTCCGTTCATTTCTTCATTTTCTCATATCCCATTTCCTTCTCAGTCTATCGTAATCTAGTTCCCCCACTTACATTTAACTTGTAATTAGACTACTCTGTAAGTAGTTCATTTCAATGTCATCAATCACCTCTCATTAGACAAATCCCTAGATAATTACTCAGTTCTCATTTTGCTTAATTTTCTGTAGTCTTTGGCAAACATCACCGCTTTGTGATCTTCAAGCTTCCTCTTGTTGTCCAGGACATCAGTCTCTGCGAGTATTCTTTATGCCTTGTGGTTACTCACTGATTTCTTCTATTGGACCCTGTTCTTCAGCCACTGCTTAAATGATGGGCTTCCATGAGTTCCACACTTAGCCTTATACTCTCACTCTGCACATCTCGTTTGAGTGTGTCCACACCCAGGGCTTTCTTCATTTCTTTATTAAGTATTAAATGAGCACCTACAATGTCTGAGGCACTGTTTAGTCATTAGAGATAAAGCAGTAATAAAATTAGTCAATAATTTCTGCCCTACTGTAGCTTATGCTAGGAGAGAGGCATTCTGTAAAAAAGTCAAATGAATAAATAAAATATATAATACATCATGATTAATAAAATATATAATACATCAATATACAATACATGATGGGTGCCATGGAGAAAAATAACGAAGAGAAGAGGGATAAGGTACATCATGGGACTGGGAGACAGGGAGAAGGTTTTCTATTTTGAGTAATGTTATCTGGAAAGTTCTCACTGATAAGATGACATTTGAACAAACAGCAGAAATGAGAGTGAGCCATGCAAATATCTAAGGGAAATCTGTTTCTGACAGAAAACATAGCAAGTGCAAAGGCCCTGAGCTAACAGTGTTCTTGGAGTGGGACTTTGTGTTTGAGGAAGAGCAATGAGAACAATGACCCTAGAGTTGAGTCAGTCATCTTGTTCAACCTTGAATGTCATTGTAACAACTTTGGCTTTTACTCTGAGTGAGTTAGGATGCCAGTAGAGGGTTTAATACATATGAGTTACGGGATCTACAATGTATTAAAAGGCTCAATCTGGCTATGCTGTTGAGAACTGAGTTGGGGTGGGTCAAGAGCAGAGCAGTGAGTTAACTTAGGGAGATCTTGCATTTATGAAGATGAAAAAGAATGAGCAAGTCTTGGACCAGAGAGTTTTCTGTGGGGATGATGAAAACATGCACATTCTGAATACCTTTTGAAGATAGAGACAACAGGATTTACTCACAAATTATTTGTGAGGCATGGAAAAAAGAGTGAATTAAAGATGGCACTAAGATTTTTGCCCTTCCAAACTGCTGTGAGACAAGACAGAGAAGATTCCAGGAGTAATCTTTTCACAAATATTTTAGTTTTACATATTATATTTAAACGCCAAAAGAGAGCGCACAGATAGTGAAGAGAGGAGATGGAGGGAAGAGAAGAGATCCATCTCATGAAGGATTCAGCAAAAGAAATCAATCCCTCATTCTCCATTCAAGTACAGAATTAACATGAATATAGGCACATGTTTTTGTCTGTTCGGAGCATCAATTTTCTAAGCCACAATCTCTAAATATTAACATCTTTCCTATTTTACAGAGTTCTGTTTTTTCCAATAAGGTAATTATGTACAGAGACTTTATTTTCTTTGCTTATTATTCTAAATTTTTCTTAACACTTTGATTTTTAGGATTTGTAATAATAACCATTATTCATTTGGAACTTGACATATTTAGGCTTTTTGCTTGGAACTTTAAAATCTAGGTTTCAAATTCTTAGAATATTTAAATGAGGTAGGATTTTCATTAATTTGTGACAGATAAGTAAACTGAAACTCAAACAAGTGATATTCGCAAGGTCATGCGGTTTCTATATGGCAAAGTCAAGACATCAACCCAGATCTTCCTGATTTCAAAGCCTCTGTTTATTTCATTACACAAGGCTTCTTTTCATCTTGAAAAGCCAATGTAGACATTTAACGAGTAATAAAATCATGGACCCCAGCTAACCTAGATCAAATCCGTGGGTCAATTCAGTAACCTCTCCTTGACAGATAAAATAAAGGCAGAGCATGTCTGGTAGATCCCACATTTTAGTGACAACCTCAGGTATGTCTTTTGCGTGATAAACATAAACTCACTTTATCACCCGTGCTGGTCCACTGTTCTGGCAAAAACGTGGATCATGATACAGAAGAAAACGTGAAAAAGTATATATGTCAAATATATGAAGAGCTTACACATTAAAAGTTGATCATAGTATGTTAATGTATGATATATGGCACATATATGTGCCATATGAATTCTGGGGCTTAGTAATATAGAAATAAAAATGAGAGAGAGGACACAGTACACCAGAAAACATTATGATGGAGTTGGGACTTGGAAAACGCCTTGAATGATGGGTAAGATTTGGAAAGATACAGGAAAGTTATCTCAAGGAAGCAGGACCCAGCAAGAGATTAAGGATACAGTCTCAATGACAATATCTCAGACTGTTTTTTAGATATAATTTCTGTATTATCTTATTTACTAGTAACAGGGACTTTTTAAATCATTTTGCAAGTTTGCATATGCCATCTTGTTTGTATATTTCATGTAGACTTCACTGAACTGCAATTGAACTATCCTTTACATTTTGTCACATTTTCTGAAAAATTATATTCACTTTTTATGTGAAAATTTCGCAAAAACTTTGTTCTCGGGTTTTGCTTTTCTTTTTTCTTTCTTTATCTCTGCCAAAGTGAATGATATGGGGAGATGGGGACACAGGGGAGTGAAATTATTCACAAGTATAAAAGGAAGATCATCATTTAAGGAAAGCTATTGTGAATCTGTTCTTCATACCATTGATAAATGAGCTCTAAATTATCTGCTTTTGTAGTTTAAATTGCCTTTTATGGTTTTCCTTTTTTCCTCACATTGAAAATATCACATCTATATGTTTATAAGAGAATGGTGCTTAGAAGAATGGGACGATTATAAGGAAAGAGAGTGACGGAAAGCAAGCAAAAGTCAGCAATTCTTTGTTTTGGATGCAAGAGGTTACAATTACTTTTAAAGTGGACTTCTCCTTCACAAATGTGCAGATAATGACAATGCTAGCTTAGATCACAGAGGTTGTCAACATCCAGACACAGCCTTAGTAACTTTATAGTTCTTTATTAAGTTCAAATTTATTTCATTTATTTTGGAATTAGTGCAAACAAATACCAGATGCAGTTTCCTGTTTCTCAATCTCATCCATACAGACTGAAGATACTAATCAAGGATGACTCTCCATCATATACGCACTTGAGGGTTCAGTCCCAGCTCTTCCCTCTGCCTGCTGTACCTCTATTCCTTCTCTGCTTACTTCTGCCTCTATATACTCAGGTACATGAGTGCTATATGTTATTTGAACACAATGCATTAAAAACATACACAAGAGAATTGTTTTAAATAGATTATGTGGATATTGATTTCAATTAACGGCTGGCACATGGTAGAGCTTCCTAGTAGTGATGGCACCAGGAAATGCTAAGAGAGGCAGCACTAGCTGTGCTCTCGGCAGGTAGGAATATCAATGACCGAGAAAGAGTGTGTAGCAAAACTAACTGAGAACTATTTGTCCTGTGCAGTGACTTACCTGGAGCTTATATATTACATTGAAGTGGAATAGTTTATGCCCTGTGAAAAATGCCCTCTTAACCTATTACATTAATGATTCCAAATAAGTCAGTGAAACGCAATAGAAAATTAAGAATCAGAATCAAATTGTATGATTTATCTACTCACTATATAACATACAATATATAAAAATGTGTGTTTATATTTAAATATATGTATAAAAACATATATCAGTCAGTTTATAAATTTTGATTACACTTTATTTAATAGTATGGAGTAATTGACATAATAGTCATATAAGTTATATCTATATATTTATGTGTTAACACATATATGTAAACCTTGTAGATAAAAAATGTGGCGTTTCAAAGCTGTGGAGAAGTCTTATTTGAAAAATTATGTTGGTACTACTGG
The DNA here is from genome assembly GCF_041296235.1 of Equus asinus. NCBI lineage: Eukaryota > Metazoa > Chordata > Mammalia > Perissodactyla > Equidae > Equus > Equus asinus. Next base: position 57,235,914 of record NC_091792.1, on the reverse strand, counting down.
TGAAATATTAAAAAAAATCACATCTAAAATGAGACAAATTATGTGTTCACTGATATTTTAGGGTAAAAATATCAAATGTAAAAATTAAATGTTACATAAGTTACAAGTGAATAACCTAGATAATATAGCAAAAGTATTTCTAAGCATGAATCTAAAGTCAGAAATCATAAAGAGGAAAAATGTTAGATTTAACTACATAAAACATTAAGATTATCCTTACAGAAACTACTTTTAACTAAATTTTTAAAAATTCGTAAAGTGGCAAAGAACAAAATCTGGCAAAAAAGTATGTATCATATTTATGATAGATAGTAGATACACATCCCTAATATATTGAAAGTTATCACAATTAAAATATGATAAATAATTATCCCAGTAGAAAAATGAGAAATTGATATTTAAAAGCAATTCAAGACACGAAAAAGGGAATGAGTAGAAAAGCCATTATTCAAATGAAACAGTGAACCAGTAGGAAAAGGAAAGTGAAAGCAATAAAGAACTATTAACTTTTTACTTATTAGAATGTCAAAATTTTTATCATAATAATAATATGCCTTATGAAAAAATGGTAGGGATGTAAGTGGTACAATTGAGTCATAAGTGTAAATATTTTAAATGTACGTATTTTATAACCGATCAATAAATTGAAATTAGGGGAAGAGAACTAAGAAAATACTAAGTCCAGTAATCAAAGATGTACATAAAAGCATTGTTTATAATAGTAAAATTTCTTAAATAATCTATAAAATCAACAATGCAAGTTTGGTCAAATACCATGAAATGCCAGACCATGGAATACTGTGTAGTTAGTAAAATAATGATCTAGATCTATCTGTTCATAATGTATTTTACACACAAACAGATATGTACATATTTTTGGGGCCTAAAGGATGAAAAAATGCCTGATATATCATTCTGTAAAAAAGTCAGGGTACAAAACTTAGCAGAATCTCATTTCTATTTCTTTCTTGTTTTGGTGAGGAAGATTGGTCTTGAGCTGACACCTGTAGCCAATCTTCCTCTTTCTGCTTGAGAAAGATTGTCGCTGAGCTAACATCTATGCCAAGCCTCCCCTATTTTGTATGTGGGACACAACCACAGCATGGCTTGATGAACAGTGTGTAGGTACGCACCTAGGATCTGAACCCACAAACCCCAGGCCCCCGAAGCAGAGCGAGTGAACTTAACCACTATGCCACCAGGCTGGCCCACAGGATCTCATTTCTGATACACACATGATTAGATATAGATGATGATGTAGAATGATAGAGATAGGATTTGGATATAGATAAAGACATAGATATAAATGCAGATTTAAATATATATGAATAGTTAAATATCTATGCATACGTGTGCATGTATACATCTATTTGCAGATAAGAATTCTCAGATTAGTAATAATGCTGTTGAAATAGCAATATGAGTATGCTTGTCTTATGAACAATGAGTTTGTAACAGCTCTCTTTTCAATAATATATAATTAAATAAAACCTCAATTTACTTTACAAAGCTTCTTCATTTGGAATTTTTTTCTATCAGTACATGCCAAAGGTACAATCTAAAAGTATATGCAAAATTGGAAATGTTTAAGTCAGTTCCCTGTAAAAAGATACAAATAAGTACTCAAAGGCAAAAAGTAACCACACATCAACACGGACTCTACTAGTTTAATATACTTAGATAGTATCAAATCTAAAATATTAGTTCTCTATATATCTGGCTTCTCAAGTTTACACTAAGCAACTTGAAGCAGCCTATTCATTTTTCTTTCCTTTCAATACTTAAGATACCTCCATGCATATCATTAATACTTAATCAAGGCTGGTTGAATTTAATTTACTAGCTACCAATGTACATAGCATATCAGTAAATTAAGTACTGGCTTTCTATTTAATTTTCTTTGTAATCCCTCAATATTACAATATGTAAAACTTGACATTTTCTTAGATAATGAGATATCACATGAAGGCATTTTAGGAATATACTTTAAAATGTTTTTATGAGCTTTAGTTAAATGGGATATAAATGAATAATGAGAAAAATAGGAATATAAAATGCATAGCAATTCTTTGAGTAGTTTGTGGGCTGGTTAATAAGAAGCATGCTTTTGTCTCATTTGTCTAGCAATTACTCTTGGTGACAATACAGATATGGTGATTTCCTGCAGTACTAAATTGTCCTCAAATTTTACTTGACATCTAAGTTAAATGTGGTGTTTTGGTTTTCTTAATAAATTCATATCTTTCCTTTGTTTCATTTGTACTTTCAGCAAGACAATTCAGTACACCTGTTACCATTATTAAACTGAAAGAATGTTATTATCACATCAGCGTTATGAAGGTTGGCAGATGAAATGAAGGCAAAGGTACAACATCTTTACCCTCCTGAAGGGCTAGATGCAGAAGTCATGCTATTTTCTAATTATGTAGATTGTGTTCTGTGAAAAGAGATGCTGAATAGGACCAGCAGCAATAAAGCGGCATTAGCTATCAATGTTTAATATGCAGCAGAGGCTAATTTGGCAAATGAAAGCCACCAGAGAAACATAAATTCTCAATAATGAGGACTTTCTTGGGCATCTAGGTCAAGTCCCAAAATGGTGGTGCTATTAGGAGAAAAACACACAACCTGGTGCATGTCGCTTACAAAGGTTCATTTTCTCCCAAAAGAATTTTATCCTTTGCCAAACATGGCTCTCTGAAAAAGAACTTAGACAATTAATTAAGCCAAAGTCAATGACCTGTGTAAATAAACTAAATAGCTTTATGTAATATTCTATAATTCAAATCTCTTAGAAATTTAAGAATACAAAATATATTTTTAAAGTATACATTACTCACGAAAATAAAGAATATTTCAGAAATAATTAACTTGCTCAGTCCTCTGACTTCCATATTGTTCTAGATGATTGCTCACTTGCTAACACAGTGAGCACTCTTCTCTGTTTCTCTCTCTCTCTCTCTCTCTCTCTCTCTCTCTCTCTCTCTGTTTCTGGCAGTTTATGGTGTACTGGAGCAGAAAGGAGATGTGAGGGCTATTTTGACCGTTGTGGAAGCTACAGGCAAACTTTGCCAGAACATTTTTCCTTCTTAAGTACGATACAAGTTAGACTTGAAGAGGTCTTTGTAAAAAAAAGGAAATATGAAAACCTTAATTGAAAAAGCATATTCCATAGCTTTCAAGTAAAGAGGAAAAATCAGAATTTAGATGGACAGATGAACAGACAGCTTTTCAATTATTTGAAATGCTTATTTAAAGGTCATAGTAAGAGATAAGCAAAAATAAAAAATACAAGATTTTCTAAACATAAACATGATAGAAATCAAATAGAGTGTTTTAAATATAACAATATCCTCACCTAATACTCCTAAAATGCAAAAACGAATTGAAATTTTTATAAGTGATAGTAAAAATAAGACAGAAAATATGCCGGAGTGTCTATAATATGAACATCATTATTCTATAATATGAACAAAATGTTTTAAAAGTAGTGCATTACTAGATAATAACCATTAAAAATGGAAAAGAAAGTTCTCAAAAATTACATAGCATAGGGGCTGGCCCAGTGGCACAGTGATTAAGTTTGCATGCTCCAATGCAGTGGCCTCGGGTTCGCCGGTTCGGATCCTAGGCGCAGACCTGTGCACCGCTTATGAACCCGTGCTGTGGCAGGCGTCCCACATATAAAGTAGAGGAAGATGGGCATGGATGTTAGCTCAGGGCCAGTCTTCCTCAGCAAAAAGAGGAGGATAGGCTGCAGATGTTAGCTCAGGGCTAATCTTCCTCAAAAAAATAATTAAACAGCATATATGAAAAGTTAGCAATTTATGCCAAGTAAAACTCCTCCCACATCCTGCCCATTGAGAAGTAGTCTCCCAGGTGCACCTGAACAGAAGACGCAGCTTCTCCTCTGGTACTCGTGCCATAATTACAAGTGCTGTCTTTACAATCGGAAAATGTCATTTTCTGTGCTGCCTTTTCTTCCGTGCCACATTGTACACATTTAGACAAGTAGGGACAGCGTCTGTCTTCTTCAAGACACTCCCTTAGAGCACTGCATAGTCCCTGTATGCGTGACTTAAATTTGCTAAACCTAGACATCATCGTAGTTATACGACTGTGTGTAATTAATCTTTTCAAACAAACCTCCTAGCTCTTAAAGTATGAAAATGACAGTGCCCACAATTTAAAGCAAACTCCACAGACAGAGGCAAATATGGATCAGAAAAATCCACTGTAACTTTTCGAAGAGAGATGTCACTGAAGCGGCTCAAACTAATCAGCCAAATGTTTTATTGTGTTTCATTAATCACCCTCCCCACCCAAACAGGAGGTGCTATACATTTACAGGTTAATGGAAACACCTTTGGATGGAGGTGTTACATGGTTGATTACAATAGTCAATGACACCTGGTTTTTTAAATTTTAAGTTGGATGGAGATTATAGAATTAGGAATGAGCATTCTTAAGGAAGTTAAATATTTATTGGTTAAAATGTAATATATAATTAGTTGCCAACAAATATCTTTCTTAAAGAAAAACTATCAAAATATTTAAGGTTGATTCCTAAAATGCGTATAGTATTTTATGGTTTAGAAACCATAATAAACTATAAGCCAGATATTTTTATCCCCGTTCTACAGGTGAAGGAGTTGAGGCTAGGAGAAGTCAAGGGCCTTGCTTTTGTAAGAGGCAAAAACTTGAGACTGTGAGCCTGATCTTTTGATGTCAAGATCAATGCTCTTTCAATTATACCAAAACTGCATCCTTAACATAAGGCCTGGTTCCACTGGCAACTGCTCCGACTAACACAGTTTCTACCTGTCCTCAGTTGTTACTGTCTAATCAAAGGGCTCATCCCTCAGCTCAATTTCACAGCTCTTTAAAAGCCCTTTGTCGTTTAGAGCTATGGTGCTTCTCACCAATCTCCAGCCGCGCTGCTGCTCTCCAGCTCAGGTAATAGATTATCTGTACTTAAGTTTTAGTTCTGCAATTAATTATTGCTGCTTCAGAACGGCTAATCGATGGCAGAATCAATCAAAATTCCTTGACCTTTGTTTATTTCCCCAGGTAAAACTCCAGAGGGAAAGAAGTATCTATAGTTACTATAGTTATTTCTTTTTCCCTGATGACCCATGAATGTTTTATAGGCAATCAAAATCAGAGAAGCCAGCTGTTGTCTTCAGAAGGCACCCTACCATTCCATATTGTAAACAAAACTGAATACCGCTTCTCTTTCACCATTTCAATTTTTTTAGTACTATTCCAGCTGTAGTTTCTTTTAATTAATCAGCAAATATTTATTCAGTATCTGCCATGAGCCTGGTACTGTCCTCAGCACTGTGGCTATGTCAATGAATCAGAAAAATGAATTCATTGCCACAAGGAGTTTACACCTAGCGGAGAAATTGTTTCAAGGGCTTGTAAGTGCTACAATGAAGATAGAATAATGTAGTACAGAGTATCTGTAAGTCTCCTGTAGCTAGGAAAGTCCTCTTTGAAAAGATTTTGGAATGTAGACCTCAAGATGAAAATTAAGTCATTTTGCGAAAATCTGGGGAAAGAGGGCTTCACGAGGAAGGAATAGCAAATACTATGTTGCTGAGATAAGAGTCATTATGTTAGAGAATTATATTTAGGGCAAAAAAGGAGAGAGGAGGAGGGCCCATGATGTCTAAAAGTTAGGCAGGAATAAGATCACATAGGGCCTGACATGCCATAAGAAGGATTATATTGTACCATGTGAAATGAGAAGTGGGGAAGTTACGAATTTTTACTCTTTGAAGAAGAAAATAAAATCCTTGATGCTGTGTAAAGCATCAACCATACATGGGAAAGAATGGAGAAAAGCAGATCAGTTAGGAGGCTATCAGTAGTCAAGAAATTATGATGGCTTGGACTAAGATTTTAGTGGCAGAAATATTGCAATTTACTTATGTGTGGAATATATTTTGGAGATAAATCTCACAATACTTATGATGGACAGGACATGGAATGTGAAGAAAGACAAATCAAGGATCCTAGATTTGTGCCTGACCAACTGAGTGAATAGAAGTGTTACTTGCTGGGATGTTGCTATGAACTGAACTGTGTCCCCTCTCCCCCCAAATTTATATGTTGAAGCCCTAATCCCTAATGCGACAGTATTTGGAAAGGAGGTCTTTGGGGGGTAATTAGGCTTAGATGAGGTCATGAGAGTACAGTCCTCATAATGGGATAAGTGCCCTAAGAAGAAGACAAAGAGAGAGAGACTATTCTCTCCACACACGCTCACCTAGGAAAGGCCATGTGACCACACAGTGAGAAGGCAGACGTCTGCAAGCTGAGAAGAGAGTTCTTACCAGAAGCCAACCATGCTGACACCCTGATCTTGGGCTTCCAGCCTCCAGAACTACAAGAAGATAAATGCATGTTGTTTAAGCTACTCAGGTGTGGTATTTTGTTATGACATCCCAAGCTAAGAGAAATGTGTAAGGATTGGGGATGGGCAGTACATTGTGAGACAGGTGTCAGTAGTTCCGTGGTGTCCTAGAAGGTTGAGATGCTTTCTAGGCATTCAAATGGAGATGTCAAGAAATTAGTTATTGTTTAAAAATATGTAAGTCAGAGAGGTATTATTTGAAGACATAATTTTAACAGCCATCAGTGTATAGGATGCTTGTGAAATTGTGAAACTAGATAAAATCACTAGGGGAAAGATTTAGAGAATAGAAAAGAGAAAAAGAAAATCTGAAGACCAAATCCTTAGTCATTATGAAATTTAGAGATTCAGTAGAATACGGACCAGAAAAAGGAGAACTGAGAGAAATAGCAGTTGGATAGTAATGAAACCAGCCAAGTGTGGTATCATAGAAGTCCAGGAGAAAAATTGCTTTTTAAATATGAGGGAGTGGTGGGATTCTCCACTCTGTCACAATGGTGATTTAGGGTCTCTGAGCAAAGCATTGACTTTGCAACAACCAAAAACACTGGTTAAAAGGGGGAAAAAAAGAAGCAAATGAACTAATAAATTGACAAGAGACTGAATACACAAATGGACAATGACCAAACTGTATATAAAAATAGAACTCTTGTCCACATCCTGATTCAACATTCCTGCCCAGGAAATCCCTTTTCAAAATTAACCAACCCAGGAAGCCAGCCTCAAAAGTCAGATTTGTATGAAGTCAGACTGCCATCTCTAGTAGCAATCCAGGAAGGCAAACGATAACTTCTATAACCATGGGCCAAAAATGGCCAGAACTTGACTAATAGATGACAACTTCCCTAATTTCTGTCCCTGCTTCCAACTTAGGACCAACAAGAGAGAGCAAATACACCCCACTAACCAATCATATAGGATACCCCGCTTCTAGTTAGCCCCCCTCCAACTTCTCCATGCTGATGGCCTCCACTCAGAGCATGCCTGAAGTCTTCCCTTTTTCCCACTATAAAGCTTTCCCATTCCTCTGCCTGCTTTTGAATCTCTGCCAAGAGGCAAGCGATGGTGGCTGACTCCCTTGCCATAGTAAGACATGAATAACTAGCTTTTGCTTATTCTCATTTGGCTGGTGTTCATTTATTTCTATACAGACAAACACTATCTTAAATGCATTGATAGGCTAGACAGAAATAAGGATAAAAAATGAAAAACAAAATAAACTAAGTTATGGAACCAAGTGAGGTAAGCAGAGCACCAGATGGACTTTCCACCTAGAGGAAATTTGCCATACCTGATGATCTTGAGCTTTATTATTTGTGGCATCATGGGGTAGAGGGAATATGAGGCAAGCTAAGTTCCAGTTGGCATAGGAATCATAATGGGATAATGTTTAAATAAAGATGGTATACTTCATCATTAGTGTAGAATTGAACTATAATTAAACTTATCTTCCAGGACACAGCAAAGAAAAATGCCTATTTTTAATGTTGATGAGGCCCAGTTGAAAGGTATTGAGGACTAGTGCAATCCTGGAAGCCACATGTTGAAGATAATGAGCTGACCAACCCCTACCCCTGACCCGTCCATGTCCTCCTACGTTATCCTTGGTACCTGGATGACTTCATGTTACCAAGTCCACGCATATCTCATTATCTTTCAGCCATTGCATTTTGGAGTCTCTTTTTTATTGCAGCCTTCGCCCTCATTAGGCAGTGTTTACCTCATTACATTAGATCTGACTCTCTCATTTCTAAGGCAATTGTTTTCAAAATGCATTACATAAACAAAACAATTTGTGATTAAGTAAATTTCTCTGATTCTGGAATCAACACAACTGAGTGTCTTGTATACGGGTCTTCTCACATATTTGAATACAATATAAAATAAGATTATTCTACAGTCTCCAAGGCAAAGTACGTATCAAACGTATTTTCCCATTGAATGTTTTTGCAAAGACATTATCTCAGAACTGGTGTTTTGAGTAATAAAGTTTTTAAGGCACATTTTGTGTTTTCTAGAAGTCAATGAATTAACAGAGATCTTATTTACTATTGAATCATCTTCCACTATTTAGTTCTGTTCTTTGCAATTCTTGCAATTTCTTTCATCTTGTTTTTAACCCCTTCCTTGATTTCCCACCTCTTTCCAGTCAAGTAGCCCACAAATTTCCAAATCTCAGATGTCAGTAAGCAACTATGAACAATAACATGATCTGAAAACAAAATTGCTATCTCCTCTCTTTGTTCTAGCCACAAAGCCTCCTTTCTATTTTAGAATACGCCACTTCTAGAATAGTAAGATTGTACTTGCTATTTCCCCTTCTGGAAACACTCTCCACTGGATGACCCTGTATCCCACATCTTCAAGCCTTTGTTCCCATGCCCTGTCATCTGAGAGGCTGAAGAAGCAACCCACTGAAAATATAATTTTCCACTCACCCTTTTCTGTTGTTGCCTTACCCAGTTGATTTTACTTCATAAGGCTTACCATCACATCGTGAATATACATGTACTTGTTGATTTCCTTATCATCCTTTTCCCCCCCACACAAGAATGCATGCTCAGGGAGGCAGCTGTGTTTTCTGGTCTGTTCATGTTTTACTCCAGCACCCAGAATCAGGCCTGGCACAGAGTAGGTTTTCAACTAATATTTGTGGAATGATCAAAACAGTCAAGGAAAATATTAAATCCCCTATGTGGGATTTTGTGGGTGAGGTGTCCTAGATATAGCTCCATTTATGGCTTACTTGTTCCTGCTGAAGGTACACATTTGTTCACAGATACTATATATGGGGAAATTTATGAGCAATATATATGTATACACTGCATATATTTATGATTCATTTGTTAATTTTGTAGAATCTCTTTTATGCTGAATAGTGGCTGATAGAATTTTAGTGCCACCATTAATTGTGATTTTAAGAATTCTTCTTGAATGCTGATGGGATGTAGCTGACATTAATCATCTCTACTGACCTAGATTACAAGCTACATAGAAAAGAATTTGCATACTCAGGATATAAGTCCAACTATCTAGTAATAATATTAGGGGAGGTTTCTCCTTATATTTAAGCATGTTCTTCAGTCTCCAGCTGGAAAGGAAAATTTCTGTGGAGTCTCTTTAGGAGGCCCATTAGCCCATCTGTGTGTGCTGGCATAAATAAAAATCTGTGGATGGCAACCAAACCCAACCTGACATTTGTGCAGGAGGAGACAACGGACCTCTCGTCCCTGGTTTGTGCTGCCAAGTGGGATGAATGAGCAAAGTCAGAACAAGAACACAGGTGCCAAACTGCTTATGCAGCTTGCTAGAAGATGCTCGTATAAAATACGCATGGTAGAGAACAAGTTAGGAAACTTAAATGAGGCCTACATGTTCAATGGTAAAGCGGTTTCATTCATTCTTTCACAAAAGCATCTTTACTAACTGCTGTAAACAGTGGGGAGCAAGATTAACAAAGCCATTGCTCTCATAGAGATTCTATTCTAAAGAAAGGGGAAAAATTATTAAACATAGACACATTGTAACGAATAATAAGTGAAAAATAATTAGAGTGATGGGATAAAGAGTGATTAGAGGAAGAGAAGAACTGTTGAGAATTAGGATCCATCCAGGAGGGGAGGGACTTCCACAGGACTTGAAGGACACAGAGGAACATTCTAATCTAGAGAGAGGGAACAGCTCGTTCAGAAGCCCCCATGCAGGGACCAGTTTATTATGTTCTATATAACAATAGAAAGATTGTATAACAGTTCTGTTCTATAAGGAGAGGTATGCAGTATAAGGAGAGGTATGTGGTATAAGGAGAGGATTAGAACGTAGAACTTGAGAGGAAGGTCATTATGAGATAACAGAGAGCAGGCAGGAGGCAGATTGTGTAGCAAAGTATGGTGTTTAGATTTCATTCTGAGGGTGGTAGAACATGTTTGGAATATTTGAAGCAGGAAAGCCACTATGGTTGGTTAAGAAACTAGTAGAGGGGGCCGGCCCAGTGGTGGAGCTGTTAAGTTCGTGCCCCCTACTTCGGCGACCCTGGGTTTGCCAGTGTGGATCCTGGGCGCAGACCTGGCACCACTTATCAAGCCATGCTGTGACAGGCATCCCACATACAAAGTAGAGGAAGATGGGCATGGATGTTAGCTCAGGGCTAATCTTCCTCAAAAAACAAAAAGAAAGAAAAAGAAACTAGTAGAGAAGACTGATTGATAGAGGTATCTTGAGCTAGGGTGGGGATAGTAGAAAGAGCAATAAGCAGACATTTTCAGAATATGTTTCAGAAGTGGTGTTGCTGAGACATAAAGTTATATATTTAGGAAAGGGATATATGAAAGATGGAAAATGAAAACTATTCCTTTATTTTGGGCCTGAACAACTTTGGTAGGGACAAGAGCAGGGATGGGGTAGATATCAAGACATCTGCTTTAGAAATGCTAATTTTAAAATCCCAATTAGATATCCAAGTGCAGACGTCAAGTAGACCATTGAATATACATATGTGGTGTTCTGCTGAGAAATCTGAGCTCCAACTGCAAATTTGAGAGTCATTCTGTATAGATGGAATTTGAAGATAAAGAATTAGAGAAAAATCACTCAGAGTGTCCAGAGAGAGGACACATGCAGGAAGAAGAAAAGTGAAGGAAAGAGAAGAGTAAAGGAGAGTAGTGGGACGCCAACAGTCTTGGGGCGCTTAGAAGTCTGACAGTTCTAGAAGAATGAACCAACAAAGGAGACTAAAAGGCAGCACTTGTGTACACCAGCATTGATTCCCTGTTTTTTTCTGCCTTTTAAAGGAAGGAATGCTAGAGATGAAAATGCTCTAGGATATAAGGTCTACTTGACGAAGCGGGAGAGAAAGGAATGATTACAAGAGCGAAATCCTTAAGCAGACAAAGGTGGGATCAGAACCGCGGCACAGTGGAGGGAAACCATTGAGGAAATCTGAGATGCTTCATCCTTTGTGATGAGAAGGAAGGCAGGGGAACAGGCCAAACTAATTTGCATGGATAGATCTAGGAGGGAGAAAGCCCAGGAATTTTCCTCCAATAGTTCTCTTTTCTCTGTGATGTATGAGGCAGGTCATTGGCTGAGAATATAAGTAAAGGTTAGGGAGAGGGAAATGGTTTGCATTTATGAGACTGTACAAGTGGGCAAAAGAAAGCAAAAGCAGTGAAATGGTGATTTGGGAAGAAACCACTTAGCAATGTATAGTAGGGTCATTGGACACCTGGAAGAGCCCAAATGTCATGTTCTGTCAAGATGATCAGTGTAGTTTTCGGGGAGCAGGGTGACACTAGCAATAGAGGATTCCAGAGAACCGAGGCTCTGCCACTCTACAGAGAGAGCTTAAGGAATCAGTTCACTTATCACTAAAATTCAGAACAGCTCTAGACCAATCCTGGGACCGAGCAGAAGCTCCTCCATAGTAGCAAGTTTCCTTAAAAGTCCAAATCAGACATAATTACAATATTAAGTAAAAGCATAAGCTCAGCCTCAAGAGCAAAACTGTCGCAAATTTGCTGCTTTAGGATTTATCTTACTAAAGCAAAGCAAGTAATTGGAATATTTCAAATACAAATGCTTCCATCTTCTTATGTTTTCATCAGTAAAGATACTTGAAAATGATGATTTGTAAAACCTGCAAATTACTTCAGCCAAGGCAAAGATGGACCGGGTCACCGTAGCGTTCTCATTTTCCTTTGCCATCACTAATGATGCAGCGGGAAGAGAGAGATTTTGAAGCCAGAGGAACCTGGGATCAAGCGAAAGCTCCATTGCATGATCCTTAATAAGATGATTAACTTCACTATCCAAACTACCTTTGGTTTCCTCCTGCACATTTGGGGGATAATAATATCTACATGGTGGTATTAAAAGAGTTAATGTGTGTAAAGCACCTGGAATATTATCAGGCACAGCCTAGGCACACTCAGTACACTGTGTTTACTCTCACCCCCATCATCACCATTACATTTACTATCTCAAACTACTGTAATTTAATAATAATTCAAAGAACGAAAGCTACTGCAGAAATAGCTTTTGGCAAGCAATAAGTATGTGACTAATATTTTAATTTCTATAAAATTGAAATACATACATGCCTGCACCCCCACAACATACATGCACATCACACACTCGTAGCCAAAACATAAATATCAACAAAAAAGGAAACTGGTCTTGTGACTGTATTGAAAAATCTTCAGGCCACCATTTGTGCACAGATTACATGTTTGAAAATGCTACACTAAGTTAACATAGAATGCATACTGCACTGGTAAAGAATAAGCAAATATAACACTCTCAGTTATTCCTGTCTGAGCTGTGCCTCTGACATTTGATAAAGCTAAGCTGACCTGCACAAAAACAAACAGCTACATATTTAGCCAGGTAGCTATGTAACTTTTAAAAAGTATAATCTTTTTCCCAAGGGTAGGGTAACAGTATTTTTTTAGTTGAATCTTTCTTTGTATAGATTTTGACATTATTATTTTTGTTGTTGCTGAAATACCACTCTAAGAAATGTGTCAAGGAAAAGACAGTCTTCTGTTTATGAAAAGAAGAATTAAATTGAAATTTTTGTTTAGCAGTAGCCCAAAGTTAAGCCATTTCCAAAAAGGGAAGGAATATCTCTTTTTTAATTTTACTGCAATGTTCATTCTAGATCACAGAATGTCATTTATCCTGTGTTAAATTAGCCAAATTTTATAGGAAAACTTTCTTTACTGTTTATTTCAATATGGCTTGATGTTGCTGTCATATCAAAACCTTAAACTTGCAAATTAAGATATTTTTGAGGGAAGTATTCAGGGAACTCTGGAGAGATGAGCAGAAGATGTGTTTTGTGAACAAAACAAAAAACAATCACTTTTTCATTCTTACTGCTCTTTTTAGCTGTGAGAGAGAGTAGACTCAAAGAGCAGAAAAAAATAATTTGTCTCGAAAAAAGCCACAAAAGTGAGTTAACTATTGATTTAAAAAAAACGTTAGACTAAGGACTGGCCCGGTGGAGCAGCAGTTAAGTTCACATGTTCTGCTTCGGCGGCCTGGGGTTCGCTGGTTTGGATCCCAGCTACAGACCTATGCATGGCTTCTCAAGCCATGCTGTGGCAGGCGTCCCACATATAAAGTAGAGGAAGATGGGTACAGATGTTAGCTCAGGGCCAGTCTTCCTCAGCAAAAAGAGGATCATTTGCAGCAGATGTTAGCTCAGGGCTAATCTTTCTCAAAAAAAATAAAAGAAAAAAAAGGTTAGATTAGAGGTCAAAGACTATAAGCAAAAAATATTTCCTATGTAATGTAATATGTTTGAATTGGGAATTTCAAGTGTTTTTCAAGTCAGAGTAGTACAATGGGATTAGAAATAATGCCAACTCTAAAAGTTTTTAAATTACATTACTCAAACCTATTGACTAGTGAAATACTAATTATATTTTTTTGATGAAATAGGAATACATATGGCTATTTCCAACATATTAATGTGAAGATTTTCTAGAGCAGATTTTATGAAATGTTACTAATATGAATTTTCCATGCATTGAAATATCATATGAGATATTTATCTTGAAAATGGGATTCTTCCCCTGGCCAAGATCAAAAGATCAGCTTTGGGGGCCGGCCCAGTGGTATAGTGGTTAAGTTCACTTGCTCTGCTTTGGCTGCCCAGGGTTCTCAGGTTTGCAGGGTTCCCGGGTGCAGACCTACGCACCACTCATCAAGCTATGCTGTGGTGTCATCCCACATATAAAATAGAGGAAGATTGGCACAGATGTTAGCTCAGGGCCAATCTTCTTCACTAAAAAAAGTGGTCAGATATGGATGCTGATGGGACCAACTTGAGGTCAGAGGAATGGTACATACTGTTCAGTTTTGTCCTGAATTGTTAAATTAATCAGTGTGGCAAGAAGTGAGAATAACTCCATTTGGTTTCCAACCTGGTCCCAGATTTAGAGAGAGAGATGGTGTCATCTCACCCAGACTGTGTGACAATGAGGAGACAAGTATGTGCACAGGTTGTAATTTCCCATTTGAGTTTATGTCTTAAAACTTCCATTTTGCCCACCTCTCACTCAACTTCGAACATCTTATCCATTCTAGGTCAGAAAATTGCTCTTAGAATTTAAAAATGTATTCAACAGACCGCTAACCACCCCCACTCATGCCCCAAAAGTATAAAACAGGGAAGGTTAATGTACAGACCATCAAAATTGTTCCCACTGCGTATGACCTAGAATACACTTTAGAAAACCAATTTGTCTCAAAGTTCTCAAGTGTCTGACCTCAAGTTTGCACTAATCAGTCATTAACTATAATGGTTCACATCAGTTGGTTCAGACATGAAGGCAGACGGTACCAAGAGCCAAATAATCATAATGTTGACATGGTTGTCACCATCTTTAAACAAGTGAGGGGAGAAAAAAATCTGATTGAGGGCAATGTAATTAGCGTAAGATGTTCTTGAATGATTTGACTGCATGTCTACAAAATTTAACATGGCTCATATTGGACAGAGAGTTACTGTTTAGCATGTGATATTACGGAAGATACTGGAATAGACTTGAATCAAGAGTAAGTGGTTCAAAAAGGAGTGAGTTCATTTGGAGAGAAAGAATTCTGCTGTAAATTACTCAATGAAGAAAATGAAATAATACTATAGGAAAAGGATTTGGATAGTGTGCCACTCAGTCGACAAGAATACTTCAGGCAAAAGACAAAGTAGGACTCATATTTGGATGTATAAGAGAGGTATTATGTAAAGAATAAAGGAGATGATTTTTTCAGAAAAGCATTATTGTGTGCAATTTTCACCCACATATTTAAAAAATGTTTTGCAATTTTGGAGAGAGTCCAAATAGACAATGAAAATTATGTAAAGTTTAGAAAAACTGACCTATTAGTCAGGCTGACAAAGTTGCCCTTGTGCCTCTCAGGAGGGACACTGAATGGCTTTACAAACTGTCTGTGGTACTCGAAAGAACATATTAAAATAGGGGCGAGGGACCTCCTTTAAGTAGCCATTTTGGGTCGCTAAACAATTGTCTATAACGATAAAGCAGGAAGAGTGTCTTGTTTACTTGGAACTAGGGGTTTGCAAATTGCTTTCTTCAGAGGCATACACATTTAGAAAACAAAACAGACAAAACAAAATAGACAGTGTGTAGCTATAAAAAAAGTTGGAAATAACTCACTTTTGGGGGAAAAATCTATGACATTCCATAAACATTTAAAATAGGGAGACACTTAAATTAGAAAAACATAGAGATCAGCCATAACTTAGCTAATGACAGTTTCCTTTAATTTCATGAGGGAGGTGAAACGTGCTATATTAAATGGTAAAACAAAAGATTCTGTTGAGACACTACTTTCCCTTGGAACTTTGGAAACCTAATTTAGGAAATTGAAGGGACACATCCTCTGTCCCCCTATCCACACATATCCAGCTACCTGGTCCTTCCACTGCCGAGCAAATCCCCCACAGTGGAAGGTGCTAAGATGCCTAAAAGGACTTCACAGCAGTGTGAAGCAGGATGAAATTCTGGCTGCTGACAATCTTCTTAAACTTATTCTGGTGCCAGTAACTGTGAGGCAGGGGTTCGGTATTACACAGCTCCTAGTAATCGAAAGCACTTTATGAGGCACCCTGCCAGAATCCAGACAGACAGGAAAAAAAATAACTTTTATTCAACTTATTAAATTTCACATTGCTTCTCCCCAGTAGCAAAGGAAGCAGAAAGGAGATAGAATGCTGAATTATGATCCCAGGCTGGGAGGGGTTCTTCATGGTCTCTGTGCAGCAGAGGCAGAAGCACAGCGCGAACTTGTATTTTTTCCGCTCTCTGTACACATGTCCACTGCCTCGTGGAGCACAAGGCACAAGGCCAAGTGATTTCAGTCAGATGAAAAGTGTGGCTATCTCCTAGAATTGCATTTTTAAAATGTGTGGCATGTTTTGTTGAAATGTGTTTTGGAATGCTGACTTTGGATGTAGCCACAATGGGTTATTTGTGGCTTTGAAAATTTATCGATAGCCTTTAATTCACAGCCAACCTTCTTTCATGAGATTTCTTTACTTTTCAGAGACAGGACTTTCGACCAAGGGAGAAACTAGACGTGTGTGCTTTGGGACGTTGTGTAGGGGAGATAAGGGAGTAAGAAACAATAGTCAAATAAAAATATAAATATAACTAGAATGTAGCCTATTTTGTAACAAAAGAATTCTAGTTAGTCAGTCAGTATTTTTAATGGTTTAGAGGACAGACTTTATAGAAAGACAGACATGAATCTGATTCATGTTTGGGCCACTTATTGGTGTGTGACATTAAGCAAATTGTTAAATTTCTCTCCCAGTGTTCTTATCTATAAAGCACAGATAAAAACACCAATTCCAAAAGTTGAGAATGAGTATTAAATAACAGCATTTAGCATTTAGCAAAGCATTTAGAGTGCAATGCTTGGCACATGGTAAGACCTTAGGAAATGGTGGCCCTCATTTATATTATTATTATTAACAATTAAGACTGCTCGAGGTAGATGCTTCTGGAATCAGGAAGTTTGTAAATTCTGGTGTTTAGTGATCTAAAATAAATCACGTTATCTTCTAAAGAAGTCTAACTTAAAATCATAGAATGGATTTGTTAGAGAAGTTAACATTATATACAATGTGTAAATGACAGAAAAAGTCCACAGGTTATAGACAGTTAGAGGAAAATTAAGTTCTAACTTAATTAAAAATTAAATAACTAACACAAATATACTTTTTAACTTTCTGGGAAGTTTCCAATACCTTTTATCAAAATGACCAGGCTGCCAAGCAGACTTTTTCAGCAGATCACATGATTAAAAATTATCATTCTCCTTTATTTAACAAATAAAAAATATTGAGCAGGAACAACAGAACTCAACTGCCTCGTCTGAGTAAAGGGGGCTGCTCAGCTGGTCACCCTCAGTGCAGCCCCCAAGGCTAGGAGACTTCACAGCGGAACCCATGGTTCCCTCCTGAGCCCACAGCCGCATCGACCCAAGAAGGAGACAACATTTTTAAAGTAAAATGTTTAAAATTGTTATCTGTTTATATTAGATTGAAAGGAGGGAAAGGAAGAGAAAGACAGAGAGAAAAGGAGAAGGTATGGTAACTTTTGCTAGTATTAAAAATGGTCTTTCAAAGAAATAGGTTTTTCTATCTGTCAATTTGTTAAATAATGGATTTCAAGCAGTTCTTGCCTTCAGTTAATCATTGTCCACAGCGTGTTTGTAAACATGTGCTTTTCTCTCATGGCTAACTTGGAACAGTCATTGGTTTTTTCCCACAATTTGTATCAAAATGTTTCTAATGAAGCCTGTGCAAGCAATTTACATTTGTCTTTTTGCTTAGTCATGTGCTGTGGTGGTTAATATTTATTTAGATGATGGAATAAGTTTTGTGAAAATTGACTGGAAGACTGAAAATCTTTGCAAAATGAGTCTATGCCCTTGTACATGCCAGCAACTTATCCAAAGGCTCTGCAGAAAAATGTGTCCACATAGTCAGACAGCATGGGATGCCGACTAGCGTGAATCCGGGATGTCTCCACTGCCAGCTTGAAATGGGAGGGGGGGCATTTGAGGGCCTGATATACACAGAAAACTACTTCAGCTCTCTAATTAAATGTGTGTATGTGTCCTTCTCCAAAAGTCAATGAGATACACTTATTCTGAATCCAAAACATGTAACTTTTGTTTCTTTTAAAAATATTTTGTCTCCCTAGAGAAACTTAATTTTCAATTCTTCATGCAGGTTCAGATAACATAGGGTTTCATTAAGTAGGATAAATGAGAGGCTGAAGATTTTGAACTTTTTCAAGTGTAATAGAAGTCTGTATCCACCTCAATAGAAGATTTGAGCTATTTTGGTGGCAACGACACAAAAATAGTCAATTGGAAAGAGGAAAGGATCAAAAAAACAAATGTTCAGGTCACCATCTACTAAATGTTCCCTTTTCCAGACTTAGAAAATGCAGTCAAAGCAGGCAGCAGAGAAAAAGTGGCCCCAAGAAATCCGAGAGGAGGAAGGGATATAATGACGCCATTTGATCATTAAACTATAAAAAAACCGACTATTTGATCAGAGAAAAAGTAAGTGATTTTAAATAAACAGAATGACAATAAGGCAGTGATATCTATGTGGAAAAGGAGCAAAGCTATTGCTATTTGCAAATTATACAAAAAATCTTTAGAGAATAAACTAGAAAAAGAGACTAGAATAAATAAGATTAAATGTAAGTGCACAAGCAAGTGCATTTGTGCACACACACACAGAACAATTCCCATGTTTAAGAAAAAATTAATTTGAAAATAAAATGCAACCAAGATAACTACAAAACTTTACTGAAATAAATGAAAGAAAATTTGAATAAAAAGAGACAAGTATTCCGTTGCTGGATGAGAAAGCTGATTTTTATTGAGATCTCATTTTTCTCAAAATTAATCTATATATTTAATTCAATGCCAATAAATTGATCAAAATTTACCTTAAATACTTCTGGAATGTTTAGAAGGCATGAACAGAAAAAGTAGTTTTCACAAAGTAATGTAGTTAGAGGAAATTTATGATGGCCAGTATGAAGTGCTTAGTATAACATGGAATGCTACCAGACTAATGAAGTCAAGTTGGTACTAAAGCTAGAAGAAAAAGACAAGTGAAAAAGAAAGGTTATTTGGGATAAGAATAGTGTCTATAAGTGCATGTACACATAGTGAATGATCTAAAAAGTACCACAGAGCCAGCCCTGATGGCCTGATGGTTAAAGTTTGGCGTACTCCACTTCAGCGGCCTGGGTTTGGTTCCCACTTGTCTGTCAGTAGCCATGTTGTGGTGGCGGCTCACATAGAAGAACTAGAAGGACTCATAACTAGAATATACAGCTATGTTGTGGGGCTTTGGGGAAGGAAAAAAGAGAGGTAGAGGAAGATTGGCAGCAGATGTTATCTCAGGGTGAATCTTTCCCAGCAAAAAAAAAAAAAAGTAAAAAGTACCACAGATATCAAATGAATGGAAGAATTATGCCACAAAGAGCTCAATTCACATTGTTACCTCTCATCATTTCAGATGAATAAAAAGTTGATTGTTAAAAAATACAATTAATATTTTAAACTTAATAAAGTAATACAGGTTAGGCAAAGTTTATCTGATCTTTCAAAATAAGCATTTAAAAAAATTGAAAAAAAAGAATTATAGTTCAAAAAAATATATTTTTATATTAAAAATAGCAGAAAAATAAAATACTATCAACCTGGGAGAATATTTGACACTATAAGACAAAAATCAATATACATAGTCTTATAATGAATTATATGCATGCTGATAAGAACAGTGCAAAAACAAACAGATAAACCAGGGAAAGTATTTTAACAAGCAATTTATTAATGATAAATCATAAATGGAAAACAAATATGTCAAAATGTTTATTTTATTTATGGTCAAATCACTATACTTTAAAACAACTTCTATAATTACTTTTGCTAGATGAATTAGTGAAGCTTTAAAAAACTGATGGTTTTAGTAGTGTCACAAGTTGTTAGAGGAAATGAGTATTGACAAACTTTCTGGAAACTATTTTGCATTCTGTAAATTGAATCTTAAATATGTTTATAAACTCTGATCCAAATACTTTTATTTCCCATATGTACTCTAAGAAATGAGCTGCAATTGGGGGAAAAAAAAGATTCATGGCAAATATATTCAGTAGGGACTTATTTATAGCCATGAAAAACTGGTAAGAGCTTAAATGGTCAACAAACTGAATATTATAATTGATTGTGGTGCTTGCAAACATGAAGGAGCACCATACAACTATTTAAGTAATATATGCAAAACTTTTCCTGAAAAGAAAATTATGCTTTTGGCATAATGGTAAATTATAAAACGCATGATTCAATATACTGTATAAAATATAAGTTCAAGTATGTAAACAATGTACAGAGAAAAATACTATGTGAAAATGACTAATGTTACCAGTGTCTGCTTTGAATGGCAGAATTTTAATTCGATTCTTATTAACAGCAGTTTAAAAAAAAATTTTGTTCATAGTCATCTTCACTTAGCAGCTTTTCTACTAGATTAAATATTTGGTCCCCCAAGTACTCTATGAGGGAGCAAATGCTTGATTGCTAAATATTTCATCACAATAAGTTATCTGTTTATTTTTTTAATAGAGTCATTGGTGAGTTCAATTACATAGTGTCTATTTTCCTCCAAGCTTAATAACTTCTGGGTGGGCTAAAATTCCATTTCAGATGGTCTCATGTAAAATCTAAAACTGTAGACCAATCTGAAGAGAAAGCACCTTGACTATAGACATACATTCACTCAATTGTCAAAGCCACATTCTATTAGTGAGTGACGTTACTATGTGGAACCTCAGGTAGGGCTCCTCAGTCAAGCCCGCCCCAGAACAGTTTAGGTAGAACTTAGTTTAGAGGCCAGCAGCTTTCTTCATTTATAGTGTCTAGTTGACTACGTGGACTTCAAGTTCTGAATAGATCTGCCCATCTTGGATTTGGGGACATGGCAGGAGAAACAAACAAGGTCTCAATTTAATTTCTAGGCACAAATCTCATCTCCAATCTAGTTTTTACCAAAGAACCGATAGTGAGATTTTTAAGGTGTTTAACAAGCTACTTCGAAATTGTCTTTTCTTCTAATTTCCTGCTATTTTTCTTTAAGAGGCTCCATTTACTTTAAGAAAGTTGTTGGGAAGAGGAGAGAGCAACGGTGAAGCATTAGGACAGTTTTGAGTTGTAGAGTATAACACGATTTTAGTTAAGACCAGAAGCTCCCCCCCTCCTTTAGAACAAGCTCAGCCTGATTCCTTCCTTCTCTTCCATTTCATCATGTCTACATTTGAAATGGAAAGGGGTTTGCTCTGAGATCAGGCCATCTTAGAGCAAGTAGGAGGAAAGCAGGACCATTTTCTCCACATAGTGTTTTGTTTGTTTGTTTGTTTGTTTCTGCCAGAGAGCCCCATAGGGGTTATGGGCCACTGATCTGGCAAATAATAAGGATACTTTGTTTTTTATTTGGATATGTGTCCATGCATATTGTTCCAATGATCTTGACCCATAAGGAGGAAAAATGAATAGTAGTCTTTGAACATCCCTTGGTCCCTGTTATAGCCAAATTAATAATGTAAAAGATTCTATACGTCTTCTTCAAGTGTAATTGGACAGAATTCATTCTCTGGTGAGTGCTGAGGTCATGCCCTACATTATCAAAATGTTTGAAGCCAATAAACAGAAGTAACAAGTGCCCTGGATCATGAAAAAAAGAAGACAGAAAGAAAGCACTATACTCCTTACTTGTTTCAAAGCTTAGCGGTTGGCCAATATGACTATATCAAAATTATTATTTTATATTTTTTGTACTATTTCATCTGGTTATTCTTTGGATATTTAATTTGTCTAAATCAAACAGGTTAAAAAATAAAGTGTGCTATTTAAATAACTTCTATTTGAACTGAGATCTCTACCCCTTGATTTAAAATCCTGTTATAAAAATATGTGTGCAATTAGAATCATTCTAATCTCTAAAGTTATTGCAATTCCTGGAGTTAGCATTATCAAATATTAATTATGATATGTGTGGAAAAATTGAACATGGGTATCAGATTTCTCATGAAATATGAAATGTATTAAGCGTCAGAGTTAGAAAGGGAGATTTACTGTCTCTAGAATTTAACCTTTATCTAAACATGTATAAATATTATTTATTTATTTAATTCATTCAGCTTGTAAAGTATTTTTAGCTCTTCTCATTAATTTGGGGTTATTTTTGTATATACACATGCACTTATTTTTGTAACTCATACTTTGTGATTGTGTTAATTTTTATTTGGTCCATAGATACGTTTTTTTAATTATAAAGATTTAGAGAACTTCAAAGGGAAAATTTAAGGAAAATTTAAAGAAGGTCTTGCTTCTTTTGCTGGGGTATCTTTAGGGTATCTATCCCCATGGAAAATGGCCCATGCACATGCTTGAGTGCATGTACACACACACAGTCCATTAGTTCCTCTTTGATTGAAGTATCTGGAACGTTTCATAGGCAGCTATCACTTCTCTCCCAATACTTGGGAGCCTATTTTGATATTAACACAGTGCTTGGCCTGTGGGGGGTAAGTGCTGAGGTACTTTAAAGCCCTTTGTTTCTCTGCCAAGAACACAGACACGTTCCTGTGTTTTTCACCAGGCTCCTCAGAAAAGAATTCATTCCAGACAGCTTTGAGCTGTTCATGCCAACACCACAGGCACTAACAGAAGCAGCTTTCAGGAGAATGGCTACCTTATCCTCACTTTAATAATTTTCCTTTTTCATCAATGTTCACATGTTTTGGGTGTCTGTGCAGAGTATTTGTTAAGTAGACTGTAATGACTGGAGATAGCACGTGTTTGGTCTGTGGTCACCTGTATGTATCAATGTGTTAAAATACAACATATCTGGTTTCAAAAAGGTCTTCAGAAAAATTGTAACATAAACTATACTTGGAAACTGCCATATTCACGTCACTAAGATTTGGTATTGAGATTCTCATTCCAGGCACAAATATATTTAGGCTGCTCATGAAAATGGTAATTAGACTTGAGTTCATTTATCTTAAAAATTAGACTTTCTTTTATTTATTTTTCTTTTTCATTATACTTTTGTCCTATTTACATGTCACCACATCGAGAATAATGAGTCTTGAATATTATTTTATAAATTTACTGAGGTTTCTTTCATTGTGCTTTCTGGTATCTATTCCCATTTTCCTAAGATTCAGGCGGCAGCCATAGCTTGATGTAAGCATTGTTTTAACGGGGAAGAGTATGCATAGCTTAGATTTAAAAAAAAAAAAAGGAAATAAATGAAATCGAGTGTGTGTGTGTATGTGTATTAGCAGAGACAATTAAATGGGAAAACTTTGTGAGAAAAAGACATTCTGAATATCAAAAGTTGGCCTTCAAGTATCAAGCGTTAAAACCTTGCAGGAGACCAGGTTGAATAGATTTTAAATGCAAAATTGTAGCCCACCTTGCCTCCGCTGGGTCAAAGTGATCACAAAGGGATGATAGTGGGAGTGTGTGAAAGTCCTGGTCCTTCCACAAGCACTCAGGAGACAAACGACCCTCGCTCATCCCTGACATCATTGCTGCTATGTGCTGTTTGTGGAGTATCTGGTAAAGGAGTTCACTCCCTATGTGTTCTCCTGCCCTGACGCTTGGATCTCTCAGGCTGGTCAACTCTCTCTATGAACTTCTGTGCTTCTCCGGTTGGTGAGTAGGTGGGGGTGGACAGCACATCTGAAGCTTTTGGTTACTCTTAATGATGTGGAGGTGCGCCTTAGTCTTTAAGGAAGTGCTTGAGTCCATCCCTAAAGAAGCTCACAGTCTCTGAGCTCTTCCCAGGGAAGTGAGGCACATGTCCTATATCCTCCCTGCCTCGGGGCATTAAACATTCTAAAATGATGCTCAGTTTCCATGACTGGGACCTGAGGTCGGGTTAGGGGCTCACTAAAGCAGTGCTTCTCAAACTCTATGTGGTAACTCAGTGTT
This sequence comes from Equus asinus, assembly GCF_041296235.1. Lineage (NCBI taxonomy): Eukaryota > Metazoa > Chordata > Mammalia > Perissodactyla > Equidae > Equus > Equus asinus. The sequence goes on along the minus strand of NC_091792.1, from coordinate 57,211,934 downwards.
TGATTTTTTGTTTGTCTTTTAATGTCCAAGCAGTCACAGATGGATACATTTGTAATACAAAAATGAGCCACAGTAGTATAAGAGAAAGGGCATTTTATATCTCATGGATGCCTGCAGAAGAGTCGGGACCACCATAGTAACCTGTGCTAGGATGCTCACAAGGGAGATGCTGGAGGTGTGTGCCCACAGCTCTGGGAGTCTTACCAGTGCTTGAGGGGTTGGCTTCCATCTGGTCCCCTCTGCCTGAGGCCTTTCTCTGCTCTGCCAGTTCCTGAGGTATCAGAGAATGAACACTCCCTTTGCCTTTGCCCAGGCATCTCAAGGTAGACGAGAGGTGATCCATCATAAATATGCCCTCCCTTATGTTTCAGGAGGAAACATATGAGGTGCATTGTTACAGATTCCCAGAATTCCCAAGCAGGAACAAATCCATTCCAGATGTTAGTGACCTGCCTGATAACCACACTTTATTGGTGATCTTTTCTTCCCTCTCTCACTTCCTCTCCCCTCTCCCGGTATTTCCTGGGTTCCTTTTCCAGATAAACTATTTGCTCTTGAATCTGAGGAAACAAAACCTCAGATATCAATAATAAAAGTAAGTCTTCCATCCAGAAGTGTGAAGGAGGTAAGAGCGGGGAGAATCTCTACATTTGACTGAGAATTTCCTCAATAGAGCCTGTGTTTTTAATTGGAAATACCTATGCTCTCTTGACGTGATGAGATTACATTTTCCAATATTGAGAAGAAATGTGGTCTCGACCTAAGTAAAATAAAATAAAATCTTTCCACTCATGAGCGTTGTAGCTGGTACTTACATCTATGTACCATTCTATGATTGCATGGCTTCTTACTGATAAATTAATCTTTATATTTAATACGTTAAATAAGAATATCCAAGAGAGACAAATGAAAAAGAAAATGCAAAAGAGCTGACAATTGCTATTTTGTGAAAGGTAAAGAGGATAATCTAATGGCATGTGGGCAGGAGTTTAATGAAGATAAGAAATGGGCAAAAGTTCTCTTCGGCTTTGCCTCTTTCCTCACTAATCTCCCTTTGGTCAAATGTGTGCAGGGAAAGAAACCAAAAAAGAGAATAAAGTTAAAAAACGTTATTTTTCTTTGTTAAAAAAATAGAATCTTGTTTTATAAAGTCTCAGTATTTTAAAAATCAAATTAGGCCCACAAAGAAATATATAATTTATGATTATGCATCAATGATGAAATAACCTAAAAGCACTCTAGCATTTGCAGAAAAGTAGAAAAGATGTGTTCTGCAGAATAATCATTGCAAAGCCCACTATTCTTTTTTTGTCCGCAAGGAATACTCTCGTCTCTTTAAGATACAAATTATGCTACTGCTAAAGCTGGGACAATATCAGTGGAAACAACTCTATCGGGCTTCCTATTATAAACTATAATTCTAGGCTTTATAGCTTGGCTCTTTCAAAGTAAAGTATGTTGGGCAGAGACTAAGCATACAAATTGCCAGCCAAAATACATTAAATCTGGTTGAGCTGTCCTTTTTTTGGAGAATGCAAATTGGAGCATTCTGCTCTGCATGCATTTAGTGCTTGGCATGGCCTACAAGAATACCTTCTGGTATTATGACCAAAAAAAAAAGTTTTAAGTGGCAAATTTTGAAACAGATTGGCTATTGTTTCAAAATGTACCTATTTTAAGTAGTTATAGTTAAGAAGGATTTTAGTTCATGACAAAATATTTTATTCCACACCATGTAACATAATACACATAATAATACATTCAGGCCAAGCTTATGGGAAAATGGCCACTTGATGGTGTCCTTGTAATGAGAGCATTTGGAGGAATCATTGACTCGTGGTAGTGACTGATTATTGTCTTCTGTGGCGACTAAGGGAAAATGGCCTGGATTAGCAGACAGCTCATATCTAAAAACTATGCTGATGATTTTTCTTCAGAGATGCAGGAATAGTATGAAGAATTCTACCTGAAAGAGTGCTGGCCGTATCAGCAAGTTTAAGTTTTATCCTTTGGTTAGCCTGTATCTACAAATCCCTTTTAAAAAGTTTATGGAGGTTGATCTCTTCTTTTTTGTTTTTTTGCACTGTATTATCAGCACAGTAATGAGACATTACAATAACAAGAGTATCATTCTAAGACAGTCATCAGTGGACCCAAGTATACTGGTCAGTTGATCCAAACTTACATTAAAACTTGCTGATCCTTCATTCATTCAAGAATATTGATTGAGTTTCTTTTGTATGCCAGGCACTAGGGAAATCAGAGAAAGATGAAGGAGATTCCTGTCTTTGTGGAATTTATATAAAGAGTTTGCTATTTTCCTAGTAACACTTCTGTTGTACTGTCAGACAGCTTCAGGGATATGAAGAGCAATATTAGAAAATATAAATTGGTTAAATCAGGTGGAAAAAGGTTTTACTCATTCTTGCCTCTCACTAAAATTTTATTTTAATAAAATATATGTGAATTTTTTTAAAATTCAAAGTAAATATAAATCATATGTATATATAAATTAAAAAAATAAACCATGCACCCTTTTGTTACATAATCCATGTCTTTTAATAATTGTAGAAAACTTTTTAAAAAGTTGACTATGGATTCTTTGTTCTTTGATATTTGTTGAGGAGAGTAATATTTCTTAAAATATAAAACTACCTTAACTTTGTCCTTCCTTTTAACTTCATATTTGGGAACTTCATGATAAATTTGTTTTTCACCAGCTAATAATGATGTTGGCTGCTCAAAATCAATAAACATGAAAAGTAATGACCTCTAACAATTTACTTTTATTAGATCTGCAGTGTTTTGATATCATTTACCCTGCAACTCAGTCTTCAATTTTATTTTATTTTACTTTTTCTAGCCACTACCTTGTTTTTTTTCTCAGGTAGGAAAGGAAGAGGAAAGCGAGGCAAAATTCAACCAATGCATCATTTTGACACATCCTTTGTTTGGTCAGTGGTGTGCAGTCTGCTATTTCTGATATAATAAATGTTTACGGCACTTCTGGTTTAATGAATGCCCTAGGCTCCAGGACTTGTCTGTGTACTTCCATGGTATATATTTTTAGTGTGATGGTGTTGTCTGTTTAAACTAATAGAAGGCAAAGCTGAATGGAAAAATTAGATTCGAGAGCAGCTGTCTCAACACAGCTTTCCAGAGAATCAATACGGAACTGTGGGGAGTGAGCGTGGCCAGGCAAGGCAGCTGTGAGGTCAGTCAATTAAAGCAAAGGAAGTGAGCAGAAGGATTTGAAGGAAAACAGGTTTCATTGTGAGTTAGTTAGGGGTCATTGTTTCAATAACCAATCATTTTCTCCTTTATTCTGCAAGAACCAAATAGGAATTTTCTCAAAGAAAGTCCAATAATGCAGCATCTCATCCTCTGCCCACCACAGAGGACATGTCTCAGAAAAATGAATGACAAGATTAACAAATGCATGTGTGGCAAAATCAATATATAACACGAAATACAGAGTTGGCATAAAACAATCAACATTACTTTTTTTTTAAAGGATTGAAAAATGAACTAAAAATCTAGAAAGTATCTCTGTCTAAAACAGATTCATTGTTGTAAATAACTGTATGTAAACTCTCCCCTGAAAACCTTTCTTCAATTGTTCCGTAAATACGGTGGGCAGTTGTGATTTACTGAGGCAAGATTCATGCCTGAGTCCTGTGTTCCACAAAGTATTCCTCTTTTAAACATGTTTAAATGTCTGAAAGTAGTTAAAATAAGAGTTTTTCATTGCCACACTAAGTAAACATGGAAATGAAATCCTAGCGCAGATCTCAGTGACTCCAGTTGCAGTCTGTCCCCAAACCACTACTCCCTAATGCCTTCTAGGCTAAATGCTGACAGGCTAGGGCACCTCACAAAATCCAGCACTCATTCTTAATAACAATTCTTAATAAACTCTACATGTATCTGTATGTATAAAAGAATACTTCCTCAAGTTTTAAAGTGTATCTTAAAGCAAAAGTAAGTTTCATAATTAAAATGTAAAGCCATTCTTATTATGCAGGATAAGGCTGCCCCATTTTAGCTACTGCTATATATTATCCAGAAAAATTTCTGTGAAAGTCAAACATTGACCAACTGTCTCCTTGTTGAAACATTCTCTTCTCAAGGTCCCGGGATTCCTACCAGCTGGTCATTTGAAGTTCCTACTCCACTCCTCAGTCATCATCAGCAGCAGCAGCATTATAATCAATTATTATTATTTCTCCCCTTAAGGCTCAGTCTTCTCTTCTCTACATACACACTCTTGCAGGAAGATCTTATTCAGCCTCAAGCTTTTTGGTACTAAATGTATGCTAATGACTCTCAAACCAATAACTCTAGTCTTCACTTCCCCTTGAGTTGTAGACTTTTTTCAAATGTAAATTATCACCTTTACTTAGATGTCGAAAGGGACATCAAAATTGATATAAATTAACATACTAATATTCTTGTGATCTCATCACTTCATTAAACAAAAAAGGAAAAAACGCAAAAAACAAACAAAAGCAAACACACACACAAACACAACTCTCAACCAAACCAACAACTCTAATGTGCTCATTTCCTCAACTAAGAAGCTGGATACATTTTCTGCCCCAAATAGAGGACAGTTTTAACTCCATTCTAGGTAATTATCACCGTCCCACCTCCAGTATCCAATCCATCAGCATTATGCTGACAAACTTCACCGAGGTAACCCAAATTAAAACTACTTTCGTCTTTCATTTGGCTTCTAGAATATCCATTTAAATGGTCTCTCTGTTTATATTCTTGCCTGTTATAATCCATTTTCCTCACAGTGGACAGAATTATTATTATATTTACATTATATAACGTATCTAAGATCACATCATTCTTTCCTTAATTTTTCCATGAATTACCCATTGGATTAGAATAAAATCTAGTCCCCTCCTTCTCATTTATAAAGCCATGCAAGATCGAGGCCTTTGCCTGCTGGGCCAGACCAAAACTTACTCAGCTCTAGTTCTACAGTCCTTCATTCTGTTTCCAAACAATATTCCAAGCCTTTTTCTGACTTCTTTATAAGGCTACACCCTTCTTATCTTTAAATCTGAACTTCAATATTTTAAAAAAAGGGATGTAAGTAAATTAAGATACAACAGTCCCCCCTTATCTGTATTTTTGCTTCTGTGGTTTTAGTGACTCAGGTTAACCAAGGTTCAAAAATATTAAATGGAAAATTCTAGAAATAAATAATCCATGGGTTTTAAACCGAGAGCCCTTCTGAGTATTGAGATGAAATCTCTCACCTTCCCTCTCTGTCCCGCCCCAAGGGACATGAATCATCCCTTTGTCCAGCGAATCCACACTGTATACACTACTCACTGGTGGGTTACTTAATAGTGCCCCCCTTATCAGATCAGCTGTGGAGGTTTTGCAGTGCTTATGTTCAAGTCTTATTTTACTTAGTAATGGCCCCAAAGTATAAGAGTAGTGATCCTGGCAATTCAGCTATGCCCAAGAAAAGCCATAAAGTGCTTCCTTTAAGTGAAAAGGTGAAAGTTCTGGACTTAGTAAAGAAAGAAAAATTCTATGCTGAGGTTGCTAAGATCTGCAGTAACTCTTATTATAATTGTTCTATTTTAGTATTAATTATTGCTGTGAATTTCTTACTGTGTCTAATTTACAAATTAAACTTCATCATAGGCATGTATGATGTAAAAATGTAGCATATATAGGGATCAACACTATTTGCTGCTTCAGGCATCCACTGGAGGTGTCAGAAAGCATCCCCTACAATAAGGGAGGACAACTGAATGAGGAAATGTAATGTGGTTATACAAACGCTATTCAAATGTGTTTAATATTAATGAAATTTATAATAGAATAAACAAAATAAAAGATTATATTCATCGTTATATTAATACCACAAATATATTGGATTTTATTAATAAATATGTATAATATATCCAGAAGGATATGCCAAAAATGTTCAGTGGTTATTTTCTATTTGAGGAAAGAAAATAAGAAATATTAATTTCTTTTTTATATTTTATAATATTTCAAATTTCCTTCAATGATTATTTATAACGATGTTAAGCTCAAGTTTATTTCCTCCAGTTACATCATACTTAAACTTTAATACGAATTTTCAAATTAGCTGAACTTGATTTATTAAGTGCTTATTAGTATGGAGGCTTTTTCCTGCTGAGAAAAACGTCAAATATCAGTAAACTTGCCTGTAAACTGATAACATTTTTGTATCATGTATAATATCTGTTTTTATATAAATACTGGAGTACGGAGTGCTTGGAAAACACTCAAGACTATGTTGCAACATGAAATAATTATTATTATTATTATTATTTTTTGGTGAGGAAGATTGGCCTTGAGCTAATATCTGTTGCCAATCTTCCTCTTTTTGCTTGAGGAAGATTATTGCTGAGCTAACATCTGTGGCAATCGTTCTCTATTTTGTATGTGGGATGCTGCCACAGTGTGGCTTGATGAGTGGTGCATAGGTTCATGCCTGGGATCTGAACCAACAAACCCTGGGCTGCCAAAGCAGAGCATGTGAACTTAACCACTACACCGCTGAGTCAGCCTCAAACACGAAATTACTTTTAATCATGTGCTTTGACACCCTGAAATGACCTCAAAAATACCAGAATCTGACTCATAATTTTGCTGTTGTTTCCAAATTAAATTTGAAAAAAACCCAAATGATTTTAATCTTAGGGAGATTATATATATTTTTTTAACCTATAAATTCTCAAATACTAAAATTAATGAAATTAACAGGTTATGTTTTTCCACATAAAAGGTGGATAAACTCTGTGAATTACCTATCGCATTAGAATTAAATTCAAACCCATCACTTCAGTCTACGCAGCCATGGCTGGCTTGTCTTAAATGAGGGTGTCTCTCAGCATTAGATCCATGTAGTGGCAGGGTGCTTTACTGTCGTATAGTGAAGATGGAAGAAGTATAGCAGACCAAAGGTGGTTTCAAATACATTCCAGTCACACATTGAAAGTATTTGTATGACACTGAAAACACTATATTAAGTGAAGAGACAATGTAGGCTAATTAGTATATACCATAGACAATAAAAGAGCAAACTTGTGTAGAAATAGAATAGTCACATTTAAGTGACCATTGCTGACATCCAGCAGAGTTTATAGGGTAGCTATATTTAACAGAGGGAATTTAAAAAATTTTATTCAATACACATTCATGTGCACACACTGGGTGATATTATGTAGAAAAAGGAACTGAAATAGTAACTTTATAGATCTTGGTACTTTATCTATGTGAAAGAAACTTATCTAATTTTTTAGTTCTAATAGATTTTCAAAGTCATTCAAACAGAGTTTGCTGGATATGACTTATTTGAAGTTATCAGACTTTCAAAGGCAAGTATCTGAGTTTAGAATTGTTTAAACTCTATCACAAAGGATTAATAACTCTAAAGAGTCTAAAGAATCAATTACTTTTAAAAAAGCTGAAACTAATCTCATCTATTTCCCAATATTATTATATAATTGTGATAGTTCTCAACATTTACAAGGATAAAATTAGAAGAAAGTTTGTTGGAATATTAGGACAATATAATATTTATGAAACTTTGAGTTTTAATGAGCAATTAATTTAATGAAACGAAGATATGAGTTTTCCAAAAGCAATTTCAAAATAAATGGCTTGGTGTTATTATCATTTTTTCCTTAAGGTTCTCAAATCTGTAGAGTTTTGATTATGAGAAAGAAGTACCTGAAGATAAAATTTGCATTATCAGGATAAGTTGGATTCTGTTGTTTTAATGACTTTCACTATATTCCTGAACTGGAACACCAAAAATAAAAGTAAATAATGGTCCAAATATATCAGTTTGACTTTAAAGTGTCATAGGTTATTTTAATGACCAACTGACACTGGCCATTTTTATCACATTGTGGCTTTACATTAATATGAAATAGTCAGAAGGAATTTAGACAATAAAGTGATTATAACATCGTAGAATGTTAGCATTGGAAAAGACTTAGAATTGACCTGTTTTTACCTCTTAATTTTATGAATGAAGGAACCCAGTGTTTTGGTCAAGATCCTAGTGCTAAGTGGAAAGTTTGGCTTCATCTTCATCCTTTACCGTCCCCTTACATTGTTTCCTAATACAAAGAATCGGATTCTGCTTTAAATTAGATAAACAAATCTCTTAAAACTTCTCTGTATCTATAGCTACACTTCCTAATTTTTATGCATGTCATAAAACTGTGACCTTTAAAATTAAAGTAAGAGCAGAAGACAAAATGAAAGGAGCTTCTTTGTCATCATGAAAGAAAAGTCATACTGTTCAAAATTGAAGACATCTTTGCATTTAAACCTTTTCTTCACTAGTGATTGGTGAGACTCTTGTGCACAAAGACCAGGTAGAGAACACTTTGCCTTATGGTCTAACTCATAAAACGTCTAATCCCAGAACATTGCTTGGTATATTTAGGTAATAAGCAAATATTTGTTGCAGCTAGTTAGCTTCTAACTCCATAAATAAAACTTTTAGAATAAACTACATATATATAATATATATGATATTGTGATTTATAACAGGAAATATGCATTTGCTCTTTGTCCCATTTCTAGCATAGAGCTCCTAAAACCCTTGGAACTTCCTAAGATGAGACGGATAAAGTGTCTTTTGTTATGTTAACGAGGTGACTTTTGGAAGGCACCTAAGGATAGGGGCAGATTGCCAGGGGAGGCCAACCACGGTAAGTAGAGAGTTGGAACTTTCAGTCCCACCCCTGACCTCTGGGGAGGAGAGAGGGCTGGAGGTTGAAACAATTGCCAGTGGCCAATGATTTAATCAATCCTGCCTGTGTCATGAAGCCTCCATAAAAACTCCAAAGGACAGGGTTCGGAGGGCTTCTGCATTGGTGAACACACAGAGATCTGAGGAGAGTGGCATGCTCTGAGAGAGCAGGGAGAATCTAGGTCCTTTTCCTTTATCTTGCCCTATGCATCTCTTCCTTCTGACTGTTCCTGAGTTACATCCTTTTATAACAAACTGGTAATCTAGAGAGTAAACAGGTTTCCTGAGTTCTGTGGGCTGCTCTAGCAAATTAATCGAACCCAAGGAGTAGGTCTTAGGAACCTCTGATTTATAACCAGTTGGTCAGAAGTACAGGTAGTAACCTGGGCTTTCTACTGGCATCTGAAGGGGGGGAGAGGGGGCGGTACTGTAGGACAGGACCTTTAACCTGTAGGATCTTACACTGTCTCAAGTAGATAGTGTTAGAATTGAGTTGAATTGTAGGACATCTAGTTGGTGCTTGGTGGTGGAAGTGAAACAAGTCCCCGCCAAAATTGGAATTTGGTGGGTAGAACACAAAAGAGTATATATATATATATGTATATATACACACACACACACACAAACACACACATACATGGACATATACATATAGCACACACTGCTGGGAAACAGAATCCTTTAAAAAAGTCAGGTGCTTACCAATGTTGTAAGTTTGTATCATATCTTATCAGTTTTTCTCTCCTTTCATTACTGGTTTCTGCTTCTGACCTTCTTTATGCCAGTCTCAAATAATTCAAATAGTAATAATAATAATAACATGAAAAAGGAATCCATTATAATCATGTGGGTTTCATGAAGAAGATAATGTTTAAAGATGATAACTAAGTGAAAAGCAATAGGATATATTGGAGTATATAGGGAAGCCATTTGGTTTAAAACTGATTTGGTCTGACCTTGATTTTCCAAAAGGGCCTGATGTGGCCTGTTGAGCATACATTGTACATCTGCTTTAAACATTTATAATGTCTCAGAGACAAGAATAATGCCTCTAAAAATAGGGATATAACCTCCCCCCATATCAACATTTCCTTTAGGATAAGCATCTCCCCCTAAACTAAGGATTAATTACTGACCTGCTGTGCTCACCTTGTGACCACTCACCTTGTGGCCAGTGATCTGCTGTGCCAGCAAAGCAATCTTGTGACTGTTGTAAAAGGGACATTCCTGTCCTATGTGATGCATGCTCTTTGTTCCAAGACAGTATATAACCACTCTGTCCACCCTACTTCTCTGGTGCCCTTCCTTCAGCCGGGAAGGAAGGCCCTGGGCTAGTTCTCAGATCTGGCTTGTAATAAACTCACCTCAATTTTGATTTATAGATTGAGTATGGATTATTTGCCTTGACAAAGAGATCAAATTTAAGGGATTTAAATTTAACCTGAGTTTGTCAAAGAGTGTTCTGCTGAAGAAGAGATGTTTCTACAAGAAGTTAAATGATTGCTAGTTAATTCAGAGTGTATGCAGGCAATACAAGTCCCTATAACGAGAAAGAGAGTGTTTTAAAAATAGGCCAAAGGCTTGTGTGGCTGAAGTATAATGATCAACAATGACGGTGGTTCATCATCAGTCTGGAAAGATGGCAAACACCAGATATTAGGGAGTCCTGTGAACCATGGTTTAGATTTTGAACCTTTTGCTTTTGAATTCCTTGAAGAGTTTTAAGCGCTCCGGTGATTACCAATATTTACTTTTCAAAGATTACTCTGATATAGTAGGGGGAAAGTTTGGAGCAGGACAAAACTTGATGCAGTGAGCAAAAGTACGCAGCGAAACAAGCTAGGAGGCAATTGGAATAATAAAGAGAGAGATGATGGTGAGCTAAGAAAGGAGGTAGTACTTAAAAAGACAAGTGGAGAAACAAGTGAGTTATTTTGCATATAGAAGGAAGAGATTTTTTTAGATAATGAAAAAGGAAGTATAAAAGACGATTCTAAGGTTTTTGCTTGCGGAAATAAGTAGATGGAGTACCATTTACCAAGATAGGGAACACAGGAAGGGAGCAGGATTGGGAGAGAATATGAAAAGTTTGAATATATGAGTTTTAAGTGCTATAAAAAACTTAAGATGTTTAGTAAGCAATTGGATATCTGTTCATATCCAGGCCTCATAAGAAAAGCCTGGGCTGAAAATAAAAGTTATGGAGTTGAAGGTTTATTACTTAATATGCCATATACAGTTTACAAACATTAGCGTTATTGTCTCATTAAGAATAACGACATGAGGGACTGGCCCGGTGGCTCAGCAGTAAAGTTTGCGTGTTCTGCTTCGGGGGCCTGGCGTTCACCAGCCTGGATCCCGGGTGCAGATCTAAATACCGCTTGTCAAGCCATGCTCTGGCAGGCATCCCACATACAAAGTAGAGGAAAGAGGGCATGAATGTTAGCTCAGGGCCAGTCTTCCTCAGCAGAAGAGGAGGATTGGTGGCAGATGTTAGCTCAGGACTAATCTTCCTCAAAAAGAATAAAAAAGAAGAAGAAGAAGAATGACATGATAGACTATCATTTTCTTTATTACAAGTGGAAGTTTAAATAGTTTAAATAGATTTCCCAACATCACATTTTAAGTTAGTAGTAAAGTCTCCAAAGATTATGACTTCAGTTATCTATTGCTGCAAAAGACACTACCAAAAAAATTTAGTGGCTTAAACCAAAATTCTGTTATTATTATATTTCATTGCTTTAGCATCAAGAATTTGGACAAGACCCAGTGGAGAAAATTTATCTTTGCCTACCATTTCCAGGGTATCAGCTGGGATGAAGTAGCTGGCTGGGAGCAGAGCAGCTGGTAATTAGCTGGATATCTCCTACTCTCTCCACATGGCCTTTCCAAGTGGCTTTTCTAAAAGTCTAACCTTGACTTCCTTACAGTATGAGTGCTTCATGATAAACTTCTTACTTGGAGCACAGGCCTCCAAGGGGAAGAGGAATGTATCAACTGCTAGCCCTCTTCAAAGCTAGATCTGGAAATGGCATAGCCTATCTTCACCACATTTTGCTGGGCAAAACAGTCAAAGGCAAATTCAAAAGGAGGAGACCAAACCTTCATCTCTCAATGGGAAGAGGGTGAATGGATTGGGGCCATCTTTAATCCACCCTATCTACAACTGAAATACTTTGTACTTACTCCATGCTACTATCAATTTCTATAAAGTACACCTGCAGCAAAGTGCCAGACATTTTAGATGGTGATCAAGAAGTGTTTGTTGAATGAAATAATTCCAATGTAGGGATTATAGTTTTGGTAACCATAAAACGAAAATGGCCTTTGAATCATTTTATATGCTCTATCATTTTAGATAAGGGTACAAAGGCATTTAGGATATCATCACAGAACAGTACTTTTGAATTCCTCTAGTAGTTGATTACAAATGTCTGTGAATTACCCAAGCTGACTCTCACAATGAAAGGTCTTTCATATTCTGCTTAAAGCTTCTAACTTTGGATATGTCTTTTTGCAAATATTCTCATCAACTGAATGTGTTAGCCTAGCGTGTAGAGCTTTTCCTTAATGTAACTGATAACTTGTTGCCCATTGAATGTTAAGAAATTCATCAGTAAGATGACTTCAAAGAAGAGGTCAAATGTTGCCTTGGGCAAAGAGCAAACTCCACAAAGAAAAGAACACCATTTTAAGTTAACTGTTTTCTCTGCTGTTGTGATCAACAGTGTTCCGATTCATAGGGATGAATAAACCAAATTGAAAATATTCCTAACCTGTGCAATCACCAACATTGTGTAAAATGATGAAATGGCTTTGATTAACAATCAGATTATCAAACAATCAGACAGTGGGCTTTAATTTTTCTTTTATCCTTCAAAAGTCAAGAATGACATTTCATACTATTTATTTAAATTCTTCATAAATTATTTTATAAAGAATGAATATTAATGTTAAATCAGCAATATAATATATAATCCCACTCAGCCAATTGAGAAAAAATGATATTGTACATATTGAATCATAACTGCTTCCTACAGAATTACAACCTACAGCTACAAGTCATCAATAGACATACAACAACTTACTAAAAGAGATTGATCGTTTAATCATTCTAATGTATTAAATAAATTATGATTAAAGTGAAGAAGTACTGTATGTGAAAGGACCATGGGCATTGTACATGGAATCCTGACTCTTCTAGTTTCTTACCATATAATCTGGGTCGGTCACTCAATATCTCTGGGTCACACTTTTGTCAGCTGTAAATTAAAGATGTTGTCACTCATATTAAAGAGTCACTGCAAGGATTAACCAAAATTATGAATTCAAATAGTATATTACAGTATCAATAGCTAGCTATTATCTAATTATTAATCTCACAGTAGCAGCTGAACCAGTAAGAAAATAATTTTCCTGACTTAAATATTTATTTTGAAGTAGGAGAAAGAGAGAGTAAAGGTATTATGTAATCAAAGCTCAAAAAAAAAAAAAGGAGGAATATTCAGTATGGAAAAGCAAAATCTGAGGAAATGAAATGAAAAATACAACAGGCAAAGAAAGGGAAAGTTTTTTGCAAGTTACAAAAGAGCAAAACTGAGAAAAAATGAAGACAAATAAATAGATGAGAATATCTGAAAAAAATCTTTCAAGGGAAATGCCCTTGATGTCAATATAAAAATATTTTCTAAGCATTTAAATTGATCATTACTGATGTTATATTAAATACATCTTTCATAAGCAAGATGCTGTAACTGCAATGATTCTTAATGTCCTATTTTCTTTTCTTTTCTTTTTTTTCCGAGGAAGATTAGCCCTGAGCTAACTACTGCCAGTCCTCCTCTTTTTTGCTAAGGAAGCCTGGCCCTGAGCTAACATCTGTCCTCATCTTCCTCTACTTTATATGTGGGAAGCCTACCACAGCATGGCGTGCCAAGCGGTGCAATGTTCGCACCCGCAATCCGAACCGGTGAACCCCAGGCCGCTGAGAAGCAGAATGTGTGCACTTAATCTCTGAGCCACTGGGCCGGCCCCTTAATGTCCTGTTTTCTTATGCTCCCTTCACTCCCACTTCCAATGTGCCATTGCGATAGAAAACAAGATGTCCCAGGGATCTTGAGGGATCTCTTCTGTGTGTTTCTTTCACAGTGCTTTGTTCACTATAATAGCTGTCACTATTTCATACACATATGTTATCCAAAAGACTGATGCTTTTTGTTGGCTTACTTAATCAAATTTATATAATTTGCAAATATTTTTCTCATTTAAAATCCAAACTAAGATTTCTTTTGTACCCCAGAAATTGTCTTTCTCACATCAAGAATAAGCACGTCAATTAACTTCATCTCAATGAAATTATTTTGGAATAAAATATATTAAAATTGGAGACAACCTAGTCATTTTTATAGAGTGAGTGGTTCTAAGTTTTATCTCCTTATGAGTACCACCAATTCCACATTTGCCTTAATAAAAGCATTTTGGCCTCACCTGCTCAGGCAGATCTTCTGCTCCCCTTCTCTTCTGCACTTTTGTCTGGGAGTCTCCAGGGGCTCCTCCTACTTCTCTGGTTTCTCTTGTCTCTCTTGAAATATTTTTTCAGCTGTACTGTTATGTACTATCTTTTGCAGACTTCTGCTTCTGCTGCACAATGTCCTCATGTCTGTCCCCTGCTAGAGAAACTACTTGGTGGTAGAAGCCTCTCCATTGTGACAGTTGCTAATATACCCAAAGCTTCAGGAAAAATACATAAAATGCAACCCAGTTTTCCACCCTCACTTGTCTCCTGGACACCAGAGAATGCCATTTATGTTTCACGTTTCTAAGACTTCCTCATGAAAAATCTTCCCAGCTTCCATTATTTTCTTTTCCTTACTAGGCCACAGAAACTAAGATCAGGAGGTCTCAAAGTGTAAAATAGGGGCCAGCCTGGTGGTGTAGTGGTTGAGTTCATGCATTCTGCTTCCGTGGCCTGAGGTTCATGGGTTCAGATCACGGGTGTGGATGTATACACTGCTTATTGGGCCAAGCTGTGGTAGTGTCCCACATGCAAAATGGAAGAGGACTGGCATGGACGTTAGCTCAGGGACAATTTTCCTCAAGCAAAAAGAGGAAAATTAGCAACAGATGTTGGCTCAGGGCCAACTTCCTCACGCCCCCCCCCCCAAAAAAAAGTAAAATAGATAATATTCTGTCCTCCCTTTTGAAAATTTCTTTGCATAAGCACAAAAACTCTCTTTACCTTTCTTGGAAACTGACCCCTAGCAGCCCTGCCAAACAGTTCATGGGGACGTGCAAGTATATTTAAAATCTTGCTTGGAGCCACTATAGACTTGCTATGATCTAGCCATAAAGGATTTGTCTTCCAAAAGTGTAGATCTCTAAAGCTAGAGTCTCATTGGCCCTCTTAATTAGAAAACAATAATTATTGTAAATACTAGGTATTTTTTGCTTATGTCTTAAAAGTTGAGTCAAATATAATTAACTCTATATAAGTGTTATCGTTGGGAAAAGAACAGCTATTAGCAGTTGAGATTAATATTGATGTTTTCTATACAAAACTGCAAAAAATTCTGTTTCTAAATCAGACAAAAATACAGCTCTGTGTTTGCTAATTCAATCTTGTTGCAAAATACTAAACTATAAGAGATTATCACTTTAGTGGTTTATTGTCTAAGTTAAATGAAAAAAGATCGAATACATATAAAAATCAACTATCTACTTATTGTACATACAATCTTACAGAAAAATTATTACTCTATGTGCTTTTATTCTATTTGTAAAAAATGAAGCTTAGCAATCATTTTTATGAAAGTATTTTTAAAGCTAGGAAATTATAAGGTAAAGAGAAGTACCAGAGTAATGTATTCATGCCCATTCTTGTGCCTTTAGTTACAAGCAGCAAGCATCATATATTTAACAAAATAATAAAAACATTTAATTTCATGTCTTAAATCAAAATCATATAAAGCATGTATTAGCTTTGTGTCTTAATGTTAAATTCACGATTCCTTAAAGTGGACTGGTTATATAATATGGGATTTATTAACTCAACAAATATTTATTAAGAAACTTCTGTGTTCCAGATAATGGTATCCAGTTGAATGTTAGAAATAAAATATGCCATGGGTTCACATATATGGCCTACTTTAATATATGGGATATTCAAGAAAACTTCCTACAAAAGTATTACAAATAAGAGAAGATCTATAGGATAATTAGCAATTAGTCAAGCAAAGAGGAGCATCAGGCAGAGAAAATAATGTATAACAGTGTTTTGGGACAACCAAAAAAAAAATGAAATACTGAGTAAGAATGAAGCACATAGTATGAGAATATGAATATTTAGAGATGAAGCTTAACATTTAAAAAATAAAGAGTAGGAGAGATTTCTGCTCTTGGTAATGTCCAAGTAAGCTACTATTTACAGACAAAAAACATAAATCTGTACAAAATACAATAAAAACAAAAAACAAGCAACAACTAAAAAACTCTCAGGTACTGGACAGTGATCAAAAGGAATGACACTGGGAGTGTTTTTTTTTTTTATCAAAACTTCTAGCCTAAGGGCAGACCCTTGTCTGCAGCACGTGAGGAGTTAAAACTCCCATAGAAAACCACAGCCATTCTGGCCTGAAGAACCAGGGAACAGAGCAACCACAGGATTGCTCTGGGCAACTGTAGCCACTGGAAATTGAGGGAGCACTGCCAGCAGAAGAGAATTAGCGAGCAGAAGCTCCAAATTCTGTGTACAAATTCTGCCGTTAAAGAAACACAGTCTGCAGTTTAAACCCAACCAGGGGAACCACCAGCTGAAACAAAAACCCACCACTCTTGGAGAATGTAGCAGAATCTACAACATAACCTTCAAGATATCCAGGATACAATAAAAAATTAGTTGATACACAAAGAACAAAAAAATTGTGACCCATATTCAGTAGTAAAGGCAATTAGGGAATCCTGACCATGAGATGACTCTGATGTTAAAACGAAGAGAAAAAAATGATAAAACAGCTTTTACAAGCTAGCTCAATGATATCAGGAAAATATGCTTGTAGTGAATGAAAAGAGAAAATATCTTGGCAGAGAAATATCTGGAGTCTCTCAGATGGCATTGTCACTATTGCCTGGTCAGCTATTTCTTCTATAACTCCATGTTATGTCCCATTTAAATTTCACTTCAACATTAGCACTCTCTGTTTCTTCACTGCTCTTTCATCTTTCTTGGCCAATTGTCTGATTATCCCTTTGTCTAAAATATTACGTGGATTTATCACTGAGAGACAAGGAGGCAACCCAACTATAGGCTTGGTTGACTGTGTGTGGGCTGAATAACAGAGGCACAGTGACCAACCACCAACAGACTTTGAAGGAAGTGATGAGATTGGTCATTGATCTTGAAGTCTGTCTATTATTTATGTAGTGATTTGTGGACAAAACAGTTAGCAGCAAAGTCCACACAAAAGATAATTACTCACAGTTAACATGTGTTGGTAACTGAAGTTTGAATGGTGTCATCAGGAGTCTGGTATCATTTAACTAAACTGGTAACTGAAATTCATGTATATACAAGGACCATACAAAGCAAGAATTGCTTGTATAAATTAAACTGAAAGACAGAAGATACAAACTCTAGTGAATTGACCCTAGGTTGGAGAAAAGATGAGATATTTAACTGAGAAGAAAAAAGTGCTTGAAATAAAACCCTGAAGATACTAATATTAAGGATTATATAAAGAGATAAATCTAAAAGAGATTGGAAATAAAAGGCCAGGAACAGTAGAGTGTGTATTAGAAAAAAACTGAGAAAAACTGTTTTAAGGAAGATACATAGAATTTGACAATAAAGCTGAAAGAATGAGTTAAGAGAAAGACTGAGGAGTAACTCTGTGTAGAAATTTTTAAAAAGCAGTGAAGTGATTGGTGCCTTTTATGATTGCTTTCGGAAACTGAAACTAATTTTGAGAATTGAGTGGGAGGTATTAATGTGGATACAGCAATGTGGCTCATGATTTCAAGATAAGGAGAGGTTTGTTTATTTCAGCATAGTCCACCCCATCCTAAATGATACAAGATTTGAAAATCTAGAAAAGAGAAAGTAGATAACTACAAACATTATGATTTTTAGGTAGTGGCATTTGCTAGCATTCAGAGCATAGGCAGAGTTCTAAAGCTTTTACAGCATAACAGCAGGGAAGAGGAAAAGAGAGAAATGTGGAAAGCACATTTTATGTTTTCATGCGAGCTAGTTCAAGGAGTTATAGCATCTTTATTTCTAGTTTTTCTGTGTGAAGGAGTAGACACGTACATTTGCAGAAATGATGGGAAGAAAGGATCAAATATTTTAGGGAAAGAATGTCCAACAGGTGCTATGGAGAATGAGAGGAAGAGCTGATTGGGAAAATGCAGGAGGATTACTATACAGTCATGAGATTCAGTAGAATTTCTCTTAGTCACAGTCTGGGTCTGGGTTATTTTTTAACCATCCTAAACACTCTGTACATAAACAAAGAAAGATAAATTGTTGTATTGATTCATGTTAAGTCATAGTACATATACTCAAAGGAAAGTCAGGCAAACTGGGGTCCTTTTTCTCACAAACTTAAAAAATTATTATTTTAGGCTTTTGTATTTTTATACGTATAGATTGAATAGCCAAATACTGGCTATTAGGAAATTCACCATTCTCTACACTCACTATTAGAACTCAAACTATCATTTCATCTGCTGTCTCTATTGTTTCTACTGCCTGTTGGGATGTATATAACAAAGAGAACAAGAAAAAAAAGGAATAAACAAAGAAATGAGAGAGACACAATTTTAAGAATTCATATTATCCCTAGGGTAATTTTCAGTGCTGACAGAATAAAATCACAAAAAGAGATGTTATTTTAAGGCTAAATTCAGTGATGTAAAGATACCAGCCACTAAGAATGGTCCTTGTATGAAGAAAGAACAGAAATAACACTAGCGTAGGAATGTGAACTGGGTTCTCACGGTAGTTCAAATTCTGCCAGTTTAGGGTTTGGTTGGAGATGAGGCTCTGGGGTGAAGACTGCCTGTTGCCTAATCATGGTTCTACTACTTACTAGCAATGAAATATGGGGCAAATTACTTCATATGTTTCATCTACAAAAGAGGTTAAGAATAGTACCTGAATTAATTAAGCTAATATACACAAAGTGCTTAGAGGAGTGCTTGGCATATAGTAGGAATTCAATAAATGTTGGATATTATGATCAATCCTGCGGTGATTATACTACTAGTTGTCCCAACTCATAAGATTTATGAGGAAATAGAATAAGGTAAGATACATCATAAATTCTTGTAAAATTTGTGTTTGTTTATAATTTTTCAACGTATTATCAATATCTGACATTATGTGAAAATTTCATAGACCTTTTAAGATTAACAGCAATGAACACTATTTCCTGGGTAAATTTTAAGTTAATTTTTATTTTAACATGTAAAATGCTAATGAGAGACAAGAATCAGAATCTAAACCCTTAGGCTAAAGAGAAATGCTATAATTTTTTTCCCTAAACTGAATTTTTTAATATATTTTTGAATTATATAAAGAAAAAGAAATATAAATTCTCCACCTAGATGTGTGATTTGGGCTGTGATGACTTGTGCTGTAGAGAACTTTTAGAATACTTACTGGGCTACGTCCTTTCAAACAGCTCAATTATTATACGTCTAGATTAAAATTTTCTGGAATACTAAGTATATATCCAAATAAGATTTGAAAATGTCTTACTGTTACATAAAGGATTTTATGGCTATATAATTTTCATAATAGATGGCTATGCAAAGAATACCTTTAAAGTAGAATGCATATGTGAATGACTACATGATTTTATATGTGTGCCGGAAATCATAAGTCAGATTCTTTCCTGATGAAGCCATTTCTCTAGTTGACAACTGTCAAAGCCATCTCAAAAACCCATGAATATTAAAGCACTGTTCACTGGCACATTTGGCATTTTGAAGTCAGGCAAATAGAACTCATGAAATATGAAAGGAGTGCTCCATGTCGCTTTGTAGAAAATGTTGCCATTAAGATGATGTATGAGGAAATTCACACCTTCATCTGCTGGGCGTGCTCAACTGTATTTTCAATCAGCTGTATTACTTCGGTTTGATAGTGTTACCATTGGATTATATCCTTCTTTTTCCTG
Source organism: Equus asinus (assembly GCF_041296235.1). Classification (NCBI taxonomy): domain Eukaryota; kingdom Metazoa; phylum Chordata; class Mammalia; order Perissodactyla; family Equidae; genus Equus; species Equus asinus. The sequence goes on along the minus strand of NC_091792.1, from coordinate 57,191,987 downwards.
GCTTTAGGAGTTCCCAAAGCTAGGATTAAGAAGAAAATTTTAAATTATTTGCATGTATAACGTATGTTTTAAACACAAGTGCATTGTTTTCCTCATTGCTTTACAACAATAATAGATTCTAAAGTATTTCTATTCTAGCCACGAGTATTAGGTCAGAAATGGTTCTAGGTACAACACCCACTGCCAATTTTTATTCTTATATTACTGGTTTGTGGAGTTCCAGTTTATTAGAAAATTGCAATGTGTTTCTTTCATATTCTAGCCTCAGAGAACTTGTCCTGACAACATTTTTTATGTGCTTAGTGATGTTATAGACTTGTCTATTAAATCTAAAAACTATACCCTTCTCTTCACATAAGGATTTCTATTTTGGAATTATTTGGAACACAGCAATCCATTTCATTTTACCTGGTTTGTACTATTTTGAAACATAAAGATGAAAAGAATTCTCACTCTTTCTAAAGAAAAGACAGGTATAAATGTACCACAGATATATTAAAAGTCTTAAAAATTATTTTTTGGTTAAAATGGAAAATTATCTTAAATAGTTATAAGTATATATATATGTATATATATATATAGTACTATAAAAATCAAGATAGCCAATTTGTACAGTAGTTTAGGAATTGTACATATTGCAATGATACTTAAAGATATTTTGTGTCAATTTTTTTATAGAAATTTATTCTGTAACTCTTTACATTTAGCAGCAAGAAGTCTTAAAATTATTGTTCCTTTACTATAGAACATGTTCTTGACTATTGGTACAACAAAAGACAGCTAAGAACATACGCATAATTATAGAATTCACATCTTTAACTTTTATTTTCTATCATATTCTGTAAGATAACTACTCTCCTTTTTGCATAATTAAATATGAATAATTGTTATGATTTTCTGAATTGAATGTTTCTAAGTAATTTTACACACATAGTTTCTTAAAATAAAAGTGATTTAGTAACCTTTAGCTTGCTTGTAAATCCATAAGTCTGTGTACTCATCCCTGTTTGGCAAATGTAAGATGGCTTGAAAGAAGCATACACACCAAATCACGGAGTCTGAGTTTCAGAAGAAAATTAAGCTCAATATGCAACCAAAGTGCATGGACTGAATATTCTCATTTATGTGTTGAGATTGCATGCTTCTATTCATTTCCAAACTGCACTCACACACACATACACAGACACACACACACAAAGAAAATTTCTTTCAAGAAACGATGGGTACCCAGATCTGTTCCAGAATTATGGTTTATTTGTCTGCTCCTATGCCCTGTAAAAGGAAATCAAGGCTGTGGCCAATTCCTCAAGACGTCCTAGTTGATAAACAGCCCAGAGAGTAGACAAGCTAAAGAGTAGTCTGAGAGCTATAAGCTTTCAGGCTCAGAGGAAGTTAGTTGAGGAGAAAGTTAGGAAGGCGGCATTATGTGATATTTTTAATAAATTTGTTACATTACAAATATAAGGAAGTTAGATGGTTTGGAACAAATTTCCTAAAAAGAATTGTGCCTTGATAAAAGAGTAAAACATCTTCCTTGGGCCTTGATAACTTGTTGGAAACACTGCTTTGAACTGCAGTATTAAGGTCATGCCAAAAAAATAATTTCAGATTGTCCAACTGACGATCTAGTATGTTTACAGTTATTCATAGAGTTGGAGGGCCTAAGCTGGTAGTGGTAAAATCAGGAGGTTCTTAGGATGCAGGCAGAAAACAATTTGAGGGTCTCCAAACAGCTCGTTAGTCTACCCTGGGAGACTTCTTGGTCTATCTAAAGGGACAGCAAACATTTTCCATAAAGGGCCAGATTGCAATCTCTGTCACAACTACTCAACTCTGCCTTCTAGGAGGAAAGCAGTGATAGAAAACACATACATGAATAAGTATGGCTGTATTCCAGAGAACTTTGTTTGTGGACAATGTAAATTACATATAGTATTTCCACATCACATAATATTAATCCCTTTTCAGTTTTTTTCAACAATTTAAAAATGTTAAAGTCATTCTTAGTTCACGGACTATACAGAATCAGGTGACAGGCCATAGCTTGCCAACCCATGGGCTAACTCAAGACAAGTTTTCCTGGGAACTAATGGCTCCTTAGATCTTCCTAATTTATGTAGCAGGTGACTTGGTTTGGTTTGGGAACCCAGACATTTTATTTTTTTGATTAAATAATAAATGAGCCACAGAAATTCTGAATTATAATTTATCCTCAGATATTTATAAAGAAGATACTCTGATATCCAACTGTGCCTTCTAAACTATGGGAAAAAATGTGAGGTATTTATATGTGTGGAATGTCTTGCTGTCATTATGGATGAGAAGCATTTTGATAAGTGAAGGTCACATATAATGGATATTACTTCTAGAAACTGATAGCTTCTCTCAAAAATCACAGTTCTCTGATATATACATATACAAATGTAATAAAGTTGTTTGATATGACTTTAGTTCTAAAAGAGACAAGATAAGCCATTAGATGATGATAGTGATTTTATAGATTATAAGATTTTACAATAAGGGGGACTGAAGCATGTCTTGTGCTAGTTAGAGAGAAGCTAATCTGCAATACTCAGGTAGCCACTTTACAGGAGCTGCAAGAGTTAGCATCTAGCTAGTAGTAGGTAAGCATTTGGATTGTTCACAAATTTGACATACTATAATAATAAAGTATCTGTCTAAGTTCTTTGATTTCCCCAATCAGATTTTAAAAAGAAAATTAGAGGACAATTCAAGCTCTGAAGAAAGTGTAGTGATTAAATGGTGATTAAAGCCCATTGTAAAATTAAAACAAAATCAAAAACGCTTTCTTCCAAAAGTAGAAATTATTTTTCTACCTAATTGGTACCATGTATACTGTAATTTAATCTATTTCTATTTTCCAGAAAAAAGCTCAAATACAGCACTTCCAAAAGTTGTGATTCAAGGATAAAGCAGTAATGGCTAAGGCAACATTATAATGCACTATAGGCATCATTAAACGACAGCCTGCTGGTTTTCTTGTTTTTTTGTTTGTTTTTTTTGTTGGTGAGGAAGAAGATATGCCCTGAGTTAACATCGCTTGCCAAACTTCCTCCTTTTTTTTTTTTTTGATTGAGGAAGATTAGCCGTGAGCTAACATCTGTGCCAATCTTCCTCTGTTTTGTACTTGGGATGCCTCCACAGCATGGCTGATGAGTGGAGTAGGTCCACACCCGGGATCCCAACCCGCAAACCTGGGTCGCTGAAGCCAAGTTCATGGAACTTTAACCACTTGGCCACAGGCAGGCCCCAAGACAGCCTGCTGTTTGTATCCACAGAGCACATAAGGCAAACGTTAGAAGTGTGAGTAAGTTCAGAAAATTTTGTTTTTAGATATGTTTATGTAGGGAAATTTTGTATGCAATGACATAGATAAGAATTAAATATCCACTTGGAACTCACTTTTCACGCCAGTTATATCATAGTCAATGATAACATTCTCATCAACTTGGATATTAATTTGAAAATTGACCCTTTAGTATCATGTAATGAAATGGTTTTCCTTTCCTTTGCTTCCTTTCAATAAGGAAATTGACATAACTTTAAATGATTTTTAACTTATTAACAGTCATATCACATCTTCTAATATGTTGATACATTAATTTATAATACCCATTTTGTCTCTTTAAAATCATAAATGAGAAGTTTGTATTTTAATTTTAATTTTGAATTTTAGTTACCAAATTGGCTTTTCTTCAGTCTGTTTTTGCTTAACCTAATATAATATATAAAACCGTATGAACCAAAATGCTTTCTTCTATATTCACATTAATTAATTTATTTGTAAAAATAAACTATTTACTACTCACATAATCTTGTCTCTTTGCCAAATATTGTGTTCATTTATTGGCTTTTGTGACAGTAAAATCTTTTTTGTGGGTGATTTCATTTGATTAGGGAGTAATGCTGACTTCGGTGCTCCACTGGAAAAAGATGGTCCTTCTACAGCACTAAAAGATGGGAGTATAACCCTAAATGATTTAGCTCTGTATTTTGGCATCAAGAAACTCTAATTCCATTTTCAGATAAAATAAGTCTTCAAGTTATTATATCCAGTATAAACATCCATCTGTGGTACTTTATATATAAATTTTTACTCTGAAAAGAACTGGAATTAAGATTTCAACTTGCTTGAACAGAATCTCATTTCCTTGAAATACAGTAGGAGCAGTATTTCAAGGAAATGAGATTCATCTTCACACTGAGGCAGAGGACTTGAACGCCAGAGAACTTGGCTACCCACTGAATGGCAGAGATCGCTTGATATGCACTGAGTATTAAAGAAAGGCAGACATTCTTAGAGAAATAATGTTTTTTTAATACTTCCCTGCCTCTCAATAAAGATAACTTCCACTAACTCATATGTTAGATTTTATCTTTCTAGCCACAAAGCAGGAGCAAAGGCTTTCATTAATTTTAAGCAGCACATTCTTAAAATTTTATATGCCTGGTGTACTTTTTCTCAGCACTATCAACAATAAACTCTTTTTTTCCTTAGAACACACTTTATATGTTTAATCTAAAATCTTTCCATTTTGTACTCCATTTGGAGTTTGTTTTTAATTCCTTCCTAAAAGTACCTTTAAAGGCCGTGGAAATTTGTTCAGAGACCATATTAGTCTTTAGGGGAGAAGGAGTAAACATGTTTCAAATCATTTTTGTTTGGCATTTCTCAGATATTTCCAGGCACAGAGCACTACATATGGATCCCCTCCCATCGGGTGAGATTCCTCAATTTGTCATGCTGATACATGGCTGGGACCAGAAGATGAATCAGAGCCCTAGAGGTAAATCAAGCATTTCCCTGATGATCTTGGGCATAATTACTGCTCTTGTCCTCATCAGGCTTGGCAACAGAATGTGGAACATAAATCTGAGACTACTCAGATAGGTTTCACAAACATTGCTTTAACAACATGATCCTCTGATTGCCATCAATAGGAAATTTTCAGACTGCCATTATTTATTTTACAACAACTTTAAATATGTAAACTTTGTTTCCAGATAGTATAAGAATAAAACACAGTAAAGGGCATATATATACATATATATATATATATATATGTATATGTATATATACATACATACACATATATTTTCTTTTTCTTCTTCATGTTTTTTTTTTCCTTTCTGAGGAAGATTAGCCCCGAGCTAACATCTGCTGCCAATCCTCCTTTTTTTGCTGAGGAAGACTGGCCCTGAGCTAACATCTGTGCTCATCTTACTCTACCTTATATGTGGGACACCTACCACAGCATGGCTTGCCAAGCGGTGCCATGTCTGCACCCGGGATCCGAACTGTCGAACCCCAGGCCGCCAAAGTGGAATGGGCAAACTTAACCACTGTGCCACCAGGCTGGCCCCGTCTTCTTCATGTTTTTAACTTTCTTACAATGTTCCTTTAATCCCAGCTTAGAAAGATACTAGGTATCGTCATACTGCCCCTGGTTGCTTGACATGTCTCATGATTATATGCCCAGGGTAATACTTATGTTAAGAAAATAAGTATTCTATTTATTTTTCAAACCAGAGTTATTGTGCTTTTTCTAAATTGGTTTGGAGTAGGATAGTGAAATATTTGCATTTTCTAAAATTTACTTGACTCCAGCCAACCAATTTCATCAATTCTTCTTTGACTGCTAAGAGGAACTTCTTATAAATTCACTACATATTTGCTGACGATGGTCTTAATATTGTCCACTTTATACTCTTAGAAACTTTTTTGCACACAAATACTCCTATATTTTTTACTGCCACAATAAATTGCTATTCACCATGAATTTTGTGAATACCTATTTCCAATCTCTTATCTTTATTATTATGATAGCTTCTTCATCATCACTCTATTCTGCATTAGTAAGCATATTCTTCAAATTAAGAAGTCTCATCCATACTTACCTTTTCAAACTAGAAAAATAATTTAAATATGCTATAATTTAAATAAATTTTTTCAATTTATTTATCAATTATGATTTATATATCAGTAACTCATGCTGTTTGCATAAAATATTCAAATAAACACATTACAATGTTACACGGGTACATACAACAGTCATTCAAATTGAGTCAATCCATTGACACCAAAAAGATCAATGATGTGTATATACATAATACTAGAAATGAACCTGTGCCCAATACGTGTATTGCAATGCAACACCAATATCTTACATGATGTAATAGTTAAAATGAAATGCAGTCCTACTAAAATAATAAAACACTGTACACGTCTTATATGTTTAAATTTTTTTTTTTTGAGGAAGCTAACTACTGCCAGTCCTCCTCTTTTTGCAGAGGAAGCCTGGCCCTGAGCTAACATCGTGCCCATCTTCCTCTACTTTATATGTGGGATGCCTACCACAGCATGGCGTGCCAAACGGTGCCATGTCCACACCAAGCATCCGAACCAGCGAACCCTGGGGCGCTGAGAAGCGGAACGTGTGAACTTAACTGCTGCACCACCGGGCTGGCCACCTATTTTTAAATTTAAATTTAACACAACGTAAAGTAAAAATTCAACTCCCCCGTTGACCTAAATATATTTTAACTGTCCAGTTAACTGCATTTGGCTACAGGCTATTGTATTGGACAGTTCGGACATAGATAATTCGAACCGATGTCTTTCTGACTACAAACCCAGTAATCTTTCCACTATCGTGCTTAATATCTGTCAATAGAAGACCCAGACGTTATTGGTGGATCAAAGCAAGGGACTAGGGGAAGGTAGAGTTAACCATTTCAAAGGAAATTATATAGGGTATTTGTTCTTTTGAAGGTATAAGAAGACATAAACTGAAAAATCACAAAATCCCTGAGTTGATGGATCCCAGTATGAGCAGCATAACTCTAACAAATTCAGTATTGTCCATAACAGATAAGCTAAAAATGGGACTCTATTCAGTGAGTGAGCAAATGACAAGACTCATGTATGCTTTATTTCAAAACATAATCACATAATCTAGAAAAAACATTAAGTAATTTCTAATAATTTGAATGTTTGCCTTTACTGAAGGCTAAGCAGTTGAATTGTCTATTCTCTATTTTAATCTCAACTAAATTTAAATCTAACAATGTTCTTACTCTTTTTGTTTGACTCTGAAACTTTTGCTCTTGGCCTGGATGATATTTCTAAATCAATATTCTGCCTTAGAAGAAAGGATTTAATTAACAGGAGGCTAAATATTTGTTTCTTTATCTTAGTAATTTTTTCCTGGGAATTTTAAATGCCTTGCTGAAACTTCTGTAAATGGTCTAAACAAATAAAACACAAGAAAAGCCTGCTCACTTATTTAGGATAATTCTGCTGTGATTCTGCATAAATCAGGATTCCATAGCCCAATAAAAAGGTAATATACTGAACCAATATTTAGCAGTCAGGTTATTAAATTCTTATTGCTTGACTAGTATAACGATTTCAAGCCGATGGGAAATGAAAACACAAAATTTTAAACTTTATGTTAAAAAGAAGTTTAAGAGAAATCCCTCATGTGCTGGTTGGGTATCAATCATTCCTACATTATTTTGTAATGATAAAGTGGTGTATAATAAATATTTTCATGTTCCTCTATCTTTTAATATTTCTGTTTTAAAAGCCGACAATAGCTCTGGGCAGTCGTCTACTGTGATTAATGACACAGGCAATGGCCTTTGTGTTACAATGTTGTACTACTACCAGAAGTTTTCAAGGTCCCTATTTCCTTCTGAAAAGTTCAAAGTAAGTTAAATATTCATAGGACATGACTTGATTTTATGAGAGGTGCCATACTTGTTTTATGACAGCCCATTTTAATGAAAAGAAATAGAAAGAAATTTTCCCTCTAAATACTTGACATACTATTCAACTGGGAATACTACTGGAAAGCTTTCATTGCCAGAGGAAAATAAGATGGATATTCTTTAGGAGTCGCTTATTATGGAAACATTATTTCCTTTACTAACATTATCTGCAAAAACCAGGAGTCTCTTAACCTATCTAAATGATAATTTATCGGTATCTGATGTGCTAATGAAAATCAAGCTGTGAAGCATGGAGGGTCATCTTAATTGAATGCTTTAGTTAACATCCCAGGTTAACGAATCTCATTTATTTAAAAAAAAAAATGGATGAAGAATATTTTGTTCTTAGACTTTACTTATTTAGCTGCAATCTGATGGATATCAAGGAATAGAGGAGTGGGGCTCCACCAAAGCTTTGTTGTTGTTATCTGCCTCAAGTCCTCTTTGACCCCTGGCGATACTAGAAGTTAGTGATGTCCACAATGTCCTGTCCTCAGCAGCCCTACTCAGCTTCTGTAGACTCATACCTATGGCTTCCTTTATGGAGTCAATCCATCTCATATTTGGTTTTCCTCTGTTCTTCTGCCTTCTATTTTTCCCAACATTATCGTCTTTTCCAAAGAATGCTGCTTTCTCTTGATATACCCAAAGTAGGACAACTTCAGTTTTATCATTTTTTGCCTCCAGAGATAGTTCAGGATTAATTTGCTCAAGGAACCACTTGTTCATCTTTCTGGCAGTCCAGGATATCCTTAGAGCTCTCCTCCAACACCATATTTCAAATGAATCAATCTTTTCCCTGTCAGCATTCTTCACTGTCCAGCTTTCACACTTGTGCATAGTAATTGAAATATGAGGGTGCAGATAATCTTGTCTTAGTCTCTAAAGACACTTCCTTACACTTGAGGATCTTTCCTAATTCTTTCATTGCTGCCCTTCCAAGTCTCACTCTTTCCTTGATTTCTTGGCTGTAGTCTCCATTCAAATAGATGACTGTACCAAGGTAAACAAAATCTTAGATAGTTTCAGTCTTCACTGTCTTCCGTAAAGTTGTGTAGCTGTTCTGTAGTCACGATTTTTGTCTTCTTGATCTTCAAAAGTAGCCATAGGGGCTGGCCCGGTGGCACAGTGGTTAAGTTCGCACGTTCTGCTTCTCGGCGGCCCGGGGTTCGCTGGTTCAGATCCTGGGTGTGGACATGGCACCGTTTGGCACGCCATGCTGGGGTAGGCATCCCACATATAAAGTAGCGGAAGATGGGCACGATGTTAGCTCAGAGCCAGGCTTCCTCAGCAAAAAAAAGAGGAGGGTTGGCAGTAGTTAGCTCAGGGCTAGTCTGCCTCAAAAAAAAAAAAAAGAAAAAGAAAAAAAAAAGGCAGCCCTGCTTTGGCACTTTCTTCCTTTACTTTCATCAGAAGTTGCTGTTTCAAGTCATTGCTGCTTTCTGCCAGTAAGATGGTGGCATCTGCAATCTTAGGTTGTTGATATTTCTTCTACCGATTTTCAGTCTTCCTTCATCTCAGTCTAGCCCAGATTTTATATGATATGTTCTGTGCACAGATGAAACAGAGAGGGAGATAAGATGAATCTTTGTCTGACAGCTTTGCTTACTGGAAAACTTTCTGTCTCCATCTTCTGTCCTGACAGTGGTCTCTGGTCCATAATACAAGTTCTGCATCAGGACAATCAAGTGCTGAGGCATGCTCATCTCTTTCAGAGCAGTCCATACCTTTTCATGATCCATGCAGTCAAAGGCTTCACTGTAGTCTATAAAACACAGAGTAATCTTCTTCTGAAATTCTTTGGAGCTCTTCAGTAGCCAATGAATACCTGCGATTAGATCTCTTATGCCTCTGCAGTTTTGAAATCCAGCTTGGACATCAGGCATATCTTGTTCCACGTAAGGTAAAAGTCTTTGTTGCAGCACCTTAGGACTCATTCTACTTGCATGGGAAAGTAGAGGAATTGTTCTATAGCTACTGCACTCCTTGGCATCTCTTTTCTTGGAGACTGGGATATATATCGAGCATTTCCAGAGTGTCGGCCATTGCTTTGCCTTCCATATTTGTTGTCATATTCTTGTTTGGATTTTGACAGATTCAGTTTCTATGACTTGAAATAATTCTATCGATATCCCATCTACCCCTAGGAACTTATCTCTTCCCAGTATTCTCAGGGCAACTTTTACTTCACTTTCTAGAATTATGGGTTTCTCCTTATAGGAATCTTCTTCAAAGGAATCTGTCATCCCTTTGATCTTCAGTATACCGTCTCCATCTTGCCTTTATTTTTTCCTGATCAGATAGTGTGCTTTCCTGTTTGGCCTTCAGCACTACTAATTTAGGTTTAAATTTCCCTTTGATCTTTTGAATCTTCTGGAAGAGACCTCTTCTTACTTTTTGGTTGTTTTCTTCTATCTCTTTGCATTGGCCATTATAGTGGTTCTCTCTCTCTGTGTGATGGTTATGGGAAAACTGTGTTCAGCATCCTAACCCTATTTTTGTTTCCTTTGACTTTTGCTTGTTCTTAACAATGTTTACCATTTCTTCTGTAATCCATCATAATTTTTCTTTTCTTTTTACTTTACACATTATCTTTTTGGATTCTTCCTTAAAAATATTTCTGGTTTCAGTCCAGCAAATCTAAAATCTGTTAATTTAGACACAAAAGAAGGAACTGAGGAAAGAAAGAAAGGAAGGAAGGAGGAAAGAAGCAAGGAAGTAAGAGAGGAAATGAAAGGAAGAAGCTGGCACCTCTGTGCTTCTCATCATGATATCTATATTGATGATTTTCCTCCATTTACTTGCTACTATAGCCTAATTCTGATGTACTTTCAAATATTTCTAACACAATATTATCATCTTAAGTAACTACAACTCATTACACATTTTGTAGTAAATGATATCTTAAGTAATATAATAGAAAAGTAATCACCTAGAATTTGATTGAAATTCATTTAATGCAAACGGAATTTTCTTTGAAAGTTATATAAGCCAAGTATTTTTCTTTCGTCACATATTGAAATTTAGGAAGTGTTTTATCTATGTATCTAATTCATCTTTAATATATCCTTTAATAGGCAAAACTTGTCAGGTTTTCCCTCATATAATCTTCTACCTCTGTAAACTATCACTGTTCCATAAAGAATCACTTAAATATAATTGGAAAATTTACTAGTTAAATTAAGCCTAGAGGTAAGCCTTTTAAAATAGCAATAATTCCTTCAGTCCAATAGAAATATAAGTGTGTACCGAACAATCTAAGCATAAGAAAATGAACAAAGTATGGCCCTTGCCTTCAAGGAAAATATAAGGTTGGTATGTATATATACATAATCAGTTACAGGATAAGAAAGTATCTTCTCAGGGCTACAATACATTATAACAAAGTTCAATGAAAGCATAGAGGAAGAAGAAAAAAATTGTCTAGTGAAATAAAGAAGAATGCATGCATACATTGGCATTTACTATTGGCACAAAAATCTAAATAGAATGACAGAAAGTATTTAGAATAGTGGAGAAATGATAGGCATATGAGGGGTCCAGTTTAGCCCAGTAGTTTAATTATAATGTTTATGAGTGGATTGTACTAGTGAAGTACTAAAATAGTTTTAGAAAAGCAAATGTTTTGGAATCCTGACCACTATTCTATGGGAATCAATCTTATTATTTTGAGCAATTAGGAGTCACCAAGGGATTTGAACAGAGAGTGATGTAAGCATATTTGCATTATAATATAAAAATTCCAACCATAAAAAATGAGGAAATCCTGCCATTTGCAGCAACATGGATGGACCCAGAGGGCATTATGCTAAGTGAAATAAGTCAGACAGAGAAAGAGAAATGCTGTATGATCTCACTTATATGTGGAATCTGAAAAAAAAAATCCTCATAGAAAAAGATCAGATTTGTGGTTACCAGAGGTAGGACATGAGGGAAGGTGGAATTGAAAGAAAGTGATCAAAAGGTACAAACTTCCAGCTATGAGATAAATAAATACTAGGGATGTAATGTAAAGCATGGTGACTATAGTTAATAGTGCTGTATGATAAATGTGAAAATTGTTAAGAGAGTAAATCCCAAGTGTTCTCATTACAAGGAGAAAATTTTTTTGCATTTCTTTTTATTGTATCTATATAAGATGATGATGTTAACTAAACTTATTATGATAATCATTTCACAGTATACGTAGGTCAAACTTTTATGCTGTACACCTGAAACTAAGTGATGTATGTCAATTATATCTCAATAAAACTGGAGGAAAAAAAGAAGAAAAATTCCATGGGTTTACACATTTCTTGAAAGGAGATAGGGCAGGGCTATATAACCTACTGAAATGTAAAGAATGGCCAAAACTATCTTTAAAACATGTGTTTGCCACACATGAGACTCAACACTATTTATATCAAGCACATGTACACAATTTTGCCTTCCAAAAATATACTGATGGCTAGGTACGAATTTTAAAAACCTATAGCTAGGTTGTAGTAAAGAAAAGAGAAATGCACCGAATGAGTGAATGAGACACCAAAAGAGTAAGACATGAAGGGCCGGCCTGGTGGCGTAGTGGTTAAGTTTGTGTACTCTGCTTTGGTGGACTGGGGTTCTCAGGTTCAGACCCTGGGCGTGGACCTAGCACTGCTTGTCAAGACACGCTATGGTGGCATCCCACATAAAATAGCGGAAGATTGGCACAGATGTTAGCTCAGTGACAATCTTCCTCGAGCTAAAAGAGGGTTGGCAACAGATGCTAGCTCAGGGCCTATCTCGCTCACCCTCCCCGAAAAAAGAGTGAGACATGAAAGAGTTGAAATAGGAAAGATAACTAATAATTTATTTTATATTTATTATAAGAACCTTAAACATCACTCAAAGTTAACCAAATGAGGTTTGATTATTTTTACTTCTTTTTGGTTTAAAAAAGAAGATACTCAACATACGAAAAACGTGTATTTGTTTTCCTTTTTTATCTTTGGTGATTGCATAGCAATTTTGGAGAAAGTGAATATGAGTATAGGCAAAAAGAGTTTTAAGCTTTTAAAATAGCAATAATTCCTTCAGTCCAATAGAAATATAAGTGTGTACTGAACACTCTAAGCATAAGAAAGTTGAACAAAGTATGGCCCTTGCCTTCAAGGAAAATAAAAGTTTGGTATGTATATATACATAAACAATTATATGATAAGAAAGTATCTTTTCAGGGCTACAATAAATTATAACAAAGCTCAATGAAAGCATAGAGGAAGAAGAAAAAATTGTCTAGTGAAACAAAGAAGATATGTATGTATTTAAGATATATATGGTAGAAGCATTATCTTATATTAGCCTATAATAACAATCAACAATCATCAACCCCAAAATACAAATATATATTCAATATAATGTACCAGAAGGCATGAAAAATGGTGAAGCCTTTTTCATGTTTTTTCATATTTACCATACCCAGCGTGTGCTGATGTACTAGTTTAGAGGGATGTAAGTTAAACTACTCTTTATTGAGGGCTTATTATATGCCAGTCACACTTCGCATATATCATTTTGTTTAAACTGCAAAATATTTGTAGGAAATCCATGAGCTTTTTTCAAAAAATGACTTCTTATTTTTACTGTTTTTCACACTAACATTGCATTAATTGCTTTTAGTAGAACAGTGAGCAAGGCAGATATGGTTCTTATTTCACGAAGTTTACATTCTAGTAGGGAAAAGAGATTATATAAGTAAGTAAAGTAAAGTATGAACCATATCTCAAGCAGATTATGGGAGCAGAGAATCCTGATCTAGACCAGGGTTCAAGAATTCTGAAAGAAGTAATATTCAAGATGAGTAGGAAAATGTTTGGGAAAGAAGCATAAGAAGAAAAGGAGGGAAAGAGGATTTGAGTAGAAAGGCAAAGAGATTAGCAAATCACGTGCCTCATAGCTTGGAGAAGAGAATGAAACAAGCCCATAGTTCTTGGAGCATAGATTTCAAAATAAAGACTAGCTGAGATTGAGGATAAGGAGGCTGGGTAGGGAAAAACATGGAGATGTCACCTATGCCATGCCAAAGGTTGTGCACACTGACAAAGATTTGGACATCATGGTACTTAGTTTGAACTCGAGGTATACTACAGAAATAGATTGGATGAGGAAAACATTGGAGGATAAGAGGCAAGTTCATAGGCTATGGAATAATCTACATAAAAAAAGAGAGAGAGAGAGATTGTTACAGGGTGTTGGCAGTAGAGTTAGAGTGAATTGAGTGGATGTGGCTCTAAAGTAAATTATTATGTTTTTATTGATTAGATGTAGGAGGTAAAAAGAGATAGAGTAAAGCATGGTACTCAAATTTCTGGCTTGAAAAACTAGTTGTGTATTGATAATACAAACTGAGATGTGAAAGACTGAACAAGAACTAGATTTTGGGCTTTAGTGAGAAGATTAGAGACAATGAGTTTATTTCACACATATTGAGTTAATTGTGATAGTGGACATGGAATTTTCACAAGCCAATTATATGCAGGAGTCTGGTGCTCAAGAGAAACTAAGGCAGGAAATAAAAATATAGTTGTCATCGTATAGATAGTTATTACAGCCAGTGGGTTGGATAAAATCTTCTAAGAAAACTGTGTAGGAAGAATAGAGAGAGATAAAAATATAGTCTTTGTGCTTGAACATCTGCATTTGACATATGGTAGAGGAGGAAGAATAAATGAACAGAAAATGGTAGCATTAAAATAAAGAAATATGGTTTTATAGAAATCAAGACAAGAAAAATTTCCTTTAGTAGGGGATGGTTACTATTGTCAAATTAAAGATTAAACAAATTAAAAGCTGAAATACCCATTATAACTAGAAACATAAAGGACAGTAGAAAGAGCAATTTCAGTAGAACTTTGAAAGGAGAAAAATGTTAGAATAGTTTTAAGAGCCAGTGACAGGTGAGGACGTGTCATGAAAATTTGACAGTAACAGAGAAAAAAGATATACCACATCTAGGAAAGTTTTTTGTTTGTTTTCTGATTGATTGGTTGGCTAGTTGGTTATTTGGTTGGTTTTTAAGTCAGAGGAGAATGGACCGAGGTTAGTTGTTCATTTGGTGTGTGAAAATGTATTCTTCTAGGTGATCTTGAGTTAAACGGGAGAACTTATTCTTTAATAAGATGAGGGAAATCTCTTCAACTGCACCGGAAGAAAGGGTAGTAGGAAGAAAGGAAGATTGAAAAGAATGTAGGTTGTTGCATCTGATAGCAGGAAGTTGAATGACTTTATGTGTAAAGATTACTTTATTTTCTGCATGGTAAAAAGTTATCAAAACTCGGTGAGGGAAACATAGAAGGAATCACTGGTTTGAAAAGTTAGAATAGATTTAGAATAGAATTATGGAAAATGGTGAAGGAAGTGGTTCATTAGATGGTTGGTCGTTGCTGGTAAAACTAGTTAAGGTTTCTAGTTATGAATTTATAGTGATGTCAGGTTGCCTGATTTTTCCAGCAGTACTCAGTAGCCTGTGACTAGGTATGAGAGAGATCAGACTCTTGGATTCACCAAAGAATGGAGTGTTTTTCCCAAACAGGCCTTCAGAAAAATAATCAGACAAGGCACTGTAGGATACTGGCAAGATATAAGAAGATATGATGAACCATGAAATCTAAGGTGAATAGGGAAGAAAATGATGACAGGAGAGATCAATGATAGGGATAATGTAGAGGCATAGCAGGGACCAGAGGTGAAAGAAAACAAAGAAGGGATAGAATGATGTTACTGAAACAGATGCATAGATGGTTGGAGTCAGAAAATGGACTGGCTACATTTTTGATTTCAAGCGACATAGTTTTGGGAGAAGACAGGATATGGTCCTGGAGGTGCTTGACTTATGTGGTAGGAGTGATATTCACTGTAAATGAGGAAGTCAAAGATCTTGATGCAATGCAAGGTGTTGAAAATGCCAGTATAGAGAAAGACTCTCCTCCATAAGCTAAAATTGTCAATCATTGTGAGGAACTTATCTGCAGTGCTATCAGAGATGGCAGTAAATAAGTGGGATAAATGGCATCACGTTCAAATGCAAAGAATCTCCTTAATTTTTTTTAAAAAAGAGGAGATTATTGGAGAGTAGAAGAGCAGTGATCCAATCACAGCAGTGTGGAGTGAAGAAGACAAAGCCCTTACCCACCCATGCCAAAGGCTCAGGACTGGAAGTAAGCAGCTTTACCCGGGGTGTGCAAAACTCAGGAGAGAGCTAGTTTTCAGTTGCTTCTCAAATGTATTGGGAATTTTCACTGGGTAAATTGAAAGTTTAGAAGTATTCATTTATCACAGAATAGGAATTCCTAAGGGAACAAGTGGATAGCATTAAGACAGAGAAAATTAAGGGTGTGTGTCTGCAAAAGAAGGTAAAAAACATGGGGGATGGGGGTTCATCCTAGAAAAACAGTGATGTGGAACATGGTGGTCTGGAGAGCTTGCCCTGAAAGATGGGCTGTACTTGAGCTGCTCAGAATTCAGCTAGAGTGAAAAGGGAGCTCTCAGGTTGTGGTAGGTGGAGGGATGTTATTTTTCCCTTATGGCGAAGGAGTGTAGGTGGCAGTCCATGTGCTTTCTTGTGCCTAAGCAGATGACAGGTGAGCAAGTCCCTACGGTGGGCCATGGTGAGTGTCAGGGAGCAGCAACCTTGATGGCTCTAAATGGGTGATAGTTTTACAGTTTAGGGATCCGGGAATTACCAAGCTTATGTAACTTGATGGAATTAACATAGCTAGAGATGATGCTCTTTTTATCTTTATTATCCACCTGCCATGGTGTGTCAGTAAACACAGGCTGAGGATACTAAGCCCTTCTATTTTTTTAAAGTTACTTAGCAAGACCTCACACCATTACTAGATGAGCATATCATCTCTATTACTCTGTTGCACTGTGAAAAATTCATTTGTTCTTTAAAGTTAATATAAATTCATCTCTCTCCTTGATGCTTTCTCTGTACCCAAAGTAAGATTTAATTTTTTTCTTCTTCTTATATTTTTAGAGTGATTTTCTTATACTCCTATTGTAAATTGCATTTTATTCCTTATAATGACCTTACATCATAAATTCTAATAAAGACACGATGGATTATAGGATATGACATTGTGGTGACTAGTGGTTTTAAGGAATAATACACACAGAAAAATGACTTCATCACGTGTAAGATTTCCCAGATTTTGGAAATGATACAATTTGAAAGATAAAAGCATCCTAAAATCTATGTCCATCAAAAATAGTAAGTCTGAGTCTATGTGAACTTATCCTAGGTTTAGTATAACACCTATTGTCAAGGATTTTTTTAAAATAAGAAGCACTTTAGTCTTTTCAACGTCTGAAGTCTTGCATTTGAAGGAAATAGAAAACATTTAAATAAAGAAGTCATAGACTTTCAGGACACATCTACATTCCCTTGCAAACCCCCTTGCTGCCTGATGTCTATTACTAAACTTTAATTCTTTCAAGCTAGCATTCAAAAACCTCCAAAACCTGGTCCCCCAAAACTTGCTTTCTCCACAAACTTCAGTTTCGAGACCAATACTTCAGTTTTCCGTTTTTTTCTTTTTTTTTTGAGGAAGAGTAGCCCTGAGCTAACATTTGCCGTCAATCCTCCTCTTTTTGCTGAGAAAGACTGGCCCTGAGCTAACATTTGTGCCCATCTTCCTCTACTTTACATGTGGGACGCCTGCCACAGCATGGCTTCCCAAGCGGTGCCATGTCTGCACCCGGGATCTGAACCAGCGAACTCCAGGCTGCTGAAGCAGCACGTGCACACTTAACCGCTGCGCCACTGGGCCGGCCCCTCAGTTTTCCTTTTTGATGCAGCACATCCTTCTGTGTCATAGTTTGGAGTCAGAAATTTCTGGTTCTGTCTTAAATACTCAGTTCTTGCAGGTGAAACCTTGCCAAGATCAAGGAGACTCTCTCTCTCTCTCTGATCGCTAGACTGGAGATACTAATAGTAAGTATCCTATATATTCATTGTGTGCATTACAATACCTTATTGTAGTATTAAACAAATATTTGAGTTCTGACAAGGTGTTAGGCTCTGGATTGCAATTTCTCTATTAGTCAATGCTTCCACAATTTTGTTCACAATATGGGTAACTATAAGAATCATCTCAAATCTTAGTTCCTTTCTGAAGAATGACCCTTATAACTTGTCAAACAATCTCTGAACTCCTAGAAGGTCTTACCTGTGTCAAGAGCTTTCATTAAGCATTTGTCTGACATTGCTAAGTATCATTTCACATGCAGGAGTCTCATCTCGTTAATTATAATGATGACTGAGAGAAAGCATCGTAGTGTTTTCCTTTCCTTGTATATCATGCTCCTAGTGACTGACTTGTAGATATTAGATGCTAGTAAGGGCTTGTTGATAAACAGCATTTAATTGATTTGGGAGATCTTCTTGAAAGAAAGAGTGGCACTTTTTTCTGGTATTTTAGAAATTTTATTACAAAACAGTCTGTTTTTAGGGACAAGAGAGCCATCTTAAATATAATCCATTGTATTTAGCAAATGCATTTCTACCAGGCTCTTTTTCACTGTTATATATTAGTTGGAAATATAACAGAATTTGGACAAGTGAAATAAGAATTTATGTAACTCCTGAAGGGCATAAAGGCACTGTCCCCAAATAAACTGTCTCTCTTCTTTTCTCCTCTATTCTATTCATTTTACTATGGAGGAATTCAAAGGTACTACCTAATGTGGCTTCCTCTAACCTGTTTAAGGTCTCTTGTCTACAGCTATTTATAGTTTCAGTAGTGTTTGGGGTTAGGAAAAAAACCTACGTTTTAATGAACGCTTTTCTTAGAAAGTACAACAAATGTACTCATAGTACTCATTGCCTAGCTTTAGGTGTCTCAAATGGCATCTGGTGCTTTTATTACTGTATAAAATATCTGACTGCTTTTGTAATAAAGAAGCTAAAGATCCCACTGCTCTCCTCTTAGGCAAAGGGAGCAATAAAAGTGCCATTTAGTAAACTCTATCCTTTCTAGTTAATAAAATACACCATGTAGGAAGTGAGAGAATCAAAGTTGATTTGGTCCTCAGAGTCTCCTAAAAAAACAGAAAAACCGTATTGTCTCCCTAATTGTTTGATTGTTCTATACGCCTTCCCGAGTAGAAAATGATTCATCCACAGCCCTCATCTTTAAAACTGCAAGATGTATGTGGTCCTTTTGCTGTGTGCTAGACTAATAGCCATCCTGGTTTGTGTAGTTGCTGAGGCTGTAGGAGGTCTTGAATTGTGAAATACCTGAGTCAATTGGATGATTATTTAACTCTCTATTTCAATTCTAGAGAATTTGTACCAAAAAATTTACCAAGACCGGGAGAATAAACCACGTATCTACCTGCCCAAGGCTTAAAAGAAATCATGGTGAAGCAAAACAAATAAGTAGTAATTTTAATGAGAGCAGGAACATAAAGCAATTTAATATCCACAAAATCACATTGTTCAGTCACCATATATTTGGAATTCATAATAATTTCTATAGGGCTTAAAGTGAGGTTTCTTGGTATGCTCTTTGAGAAATGGGTTTGCTAAGTAAATGAGAAGAATAATCAAGGATTCAGATGGGTTTAACAGACATGAAGTGAGCCTTCACAAATGTCAAAGTGCCAATTCTTACAAAACAAAGCCAATTGCCAGAGACGGACACAGAGGGGGCACCATTAAAAAATTTTTGTTACCTAAATTGTATGCTAAGACTTGGAAATATCTGTCCAGCACCTGGTCACGCTCTGAGCAACATTCCTCAAGTCGTTTGAGCTACAGTAAAGAAGTCAAAAGGCATGTGCTCTGGAGTCAGACCACCTGGGTGCTGATCACAACTCCACCCTCACCATGCAGGAAGGGATGGATAATTTCCTTAATTACCCCATCTGTAAAATGGGAATAATAATAGAACCTATCTCATACATAAGAATGGACATTAAAGAAAACAATAAATCAATATATGTAATTCAGTTTTACAAGTGCTTGGTATTGAGGAAATGTGCATATTTAGGAGTATATTCCTAAATATATAAATATATTTCCTATATTCATATATATACACATATATGTATATATCTCATATGTAGGAAATATGTGTGTATATATTTTTTTCTTTTAAACCTGTAAATAAATGACTGGAATGTAGTAATGATTCAATATATTTTCTATATATTTAAATGATTCTGTTTTTCCATTATTGAAAAATAGTCCTGGTGTTTTACTTCATTTATCTTTTACTTCCTCCTGTATATGGTGCCAAATATCATTTGAATTTGAAAGGAAACTTAGGAAGTAGTCTAGTAGATAAAGACTTGTGCTCCCTGACACAAATGAATTGATTAAATGCAGCAGAAAATGGTAGGATTGAATACATATAGAAAGCGTCAGAAATTGTGGAGTCATAAATACTTTAAAGAATATAGGTAACATTGAATTAACACATCAAATGCATCTGAGCATTTATGGCATTTAATATTTCTAGTAAAGATAGAAGTGTCAGAAATATGCGATACTCGCTCAACACAAGGTTGACATAAGGGAAGCTATATTGTAGAAAAGAAACCATATTGTAACTTTGAATGACCTCTGACTAACTAACCCGACTTGATAAGCACCCTCCAAGACATCCACCTGCTCTATAGATTTTATGATCCCTGCTTGTGTGTATACCCCCCAGCTGCGATAAGACAATAACTTTGCTCTTTTGAGTTTCTTAGGAATGTGATGATCCCCAAACAGAGAGTCTATGCTGATAACCATTATCATGAAATCTGAAAGATCTGGTGTGGCAATTCCCAGTCTGTAACACCAGAGGGTCAACATTCCTAACCCCCTCCCCTATAACTCACTGGCCCATATAACGGCTTCAAGATTCTGTGCCCCCTCAAGATGGTTCTTTCTGATATTAGTCAGCCATCTTGCCCTTGCTAGAAAGCTGTAATAAAATGTCGTTTTTCTGCTACCATCTTGCCTCTTGACGATTGGCTTTTGTCTCCTGGAGAGCAGATCGTGCCCTTTGTGCAATAACGTATGCTCGATTCTTCCGCCCTCTCTCCCTTCCCTCCCTCCCTCTCTTCCTTTCCTTTCTTCTTTCGTTCCTTCGTTCGTTTGTTCCTTCCTTCCTACCTTTTTTCTTTCTTGCGTTTCTTCTTTCCTGGTTGATAGTTAAGGTAAATAATTAATCTAAATGTAACACTTTGTTTATTTTTAAAATTTACTGCCTTCCCACTTCTACTACCATTCAGACACACAGGGCAGCTACTGCCTCTAAGGATGGATGTAGATTTGCAAGGTTGGTGGTTAAAACTGGGACTGGGCTGAACTGCTCTGCATAAGAATGCAGAAAACTAAGACTGCTAGAGGGATGGTTGGAAAAACTAGGAGAAGTCTAAAGGCTGAGAAGCAAGACAACAAAAGGAGGAAGGGCTGGAAAAGATCCCTGCCTGTGTCTTATGGGAAGAAGAGATTCTAGGAAAAAAGTACTTTGAGGATAGTCATTGGTTTGCTCTTGGTGGTTTGATGTAAAACCCCCCACACTTCCTTTCTGAATTGTAGAGGAAAATCTACATGGCTCGCTAATATTTTTGGTGTGAGTGGCTAATTTTTTGAAAA
Source organism: Equus asinus (assembly GCF_041296235.1). Lineage (NCBI taxonomy): Eukaryota > Metazoa > Chordata > Mammalia > Perissodactyla > Equidae > Equus > Equus asinus. The sequence goes on along the minus strand of NC_091792.1, from coordinate 57,170,575 downwards.
TCAAAAGAGGTGCTGAGTTGAAGGAAGGCAAAAATGAGCCCTTAAATTAAAACAGACAAACAAAAAAGTGTCTGCAGAAACAAATCAAACCAATCATTAGAGATCTAATGTGGACGGAGACCTGGAGATCATACTCTAGAACAGTTTTCTCTTTACAAATAGTGACACTTTTGCAGCCCTGGTATTTTAAAGATAAAGTAGAAGCAGGTTAAAAAGTTCAGAAGACTTGTTGCACACTTATGTACAAACACACAGATAATTTGAAAACATGGAACTAGTTTAAAATTGTTCCAGAAACGTGATTGTGTTGCATTTTACATTTTAAATGGTGTGGATTCCATTAGAAAATTTGAACCATTTTTGTCAGTAATTTGTGTGAAAAACATTAGAATATATTCATCTAGACTATATTCTAAATTACCAAATGAAAATATACCTTGATTTTTTTTAGTATAAACAGCTAATTGATCATAAAATGTAATAATTCTGTTTTATAAAGCCTAATTTCATGACCACATGGAAAAGAATGATTAAAAAGCTCTAGACACAGCAGAAAAAAAGAAATCTTATTTCAAGTATAAGGAAATGGCAGGAATCCAAAGCTCTAGCATTTGACAAGAAGCTAATAAAAAGATCACAGAGTTACAATTTGACCTTCTTTTATTAAAAAGCTGCTATCTCTGATCCAGCTGGAAAGGGGGGTGGTATTTAATTTAAGGACAGAAAAGAGGAGATATCCTAAAATGATCAAAGGAATGCCAATGCTTTTGCCAGATAGCCTGTGTGTTCATTAAGAATATTTAATAGTCTACATTTAAATGCCTAGATTAGAGGTTTTATAAGGTCAATGTTTCACTGAAATTTTAATTGAATAATTAGTCTAACTTCTAAACTAGGAACTGAAATGATGATCTTATTTAAACAGAATAAGTGAGGACATTGGATGATTTTTAATTAGATTGTTAATTGATTTTCTCCTTTTTTTTTGAAGGATTGATTATAATACATTCAATTGCAATGGATGTTAATTCCTGCTGTGGCTTGGTTCCATATAGTGAACTTCACGTTGTTTCTACTCTATTTTCCTATTTACTGTCATCACTGCTGATAGCTTTTATGATATTACCTTACTCAGTTGTGTTGGTCCTAACAGTTGCTACATCCAAACTAAATATGTTTCTCCATGTGTCAGTTACACTTTATGATCTTCTTGTGTTCCACATAGCTTTTAATAGTTAATTTAACAAATTTCACCAACACATGAAATATTTTTGATTATTCTTGGTAGTAAAGAAAAATATAGTCTACATGAATATTATGGAAATAGTCTAATGCAAATCAGAATGGTTGATTGATATCAATGAGTTAATTACATGTTCTCAGGCTTTCTCTGAGGGGTGCTTTTATCTTCAGCCAAACAGACACAAAATATGATTGTGTTTAAGGAAGTAAAAATAACCACATGGCAATTTATTTATCCCCCATCATTGGAAATGAAAGATTTTCCTTAATAAAGTCTTTTGCACATTGATGGCATTTCCAGAAAACTGAATTTTATGCTTTTAAATTACTAACTTTAAAGTTTACAACTGTTTTATGGCTATTTAAATAACACATTTCATCTAGTTTCTTGCCTTTTTAACCAAAGAATACTGAACATAATTTAAACTTTTCTCAGTGACTGAGGGTCAAAAAATGAATACAAAATATTTTAACCTCTTGCAATTAAAGGATCTCAGAGGCTAGAAAGTCTTAAATTGTTTATGTTGTGATGAACTTGGTCATAAAGCTAAGGAACTTATAAGCAACGGCTACTCCATTCTTAAAGAACTGGAGAGTCAGATTTTTTGCCCATGGGCTTTAGTTTTTAACTCGATTCTTGCAGCAAGTGTTCATTGTGGAAGTCATTAAAGCTCAAAGAACACTAGACGAGCAGGCATTTGCATGTAGGGAAAACACTTCTTATCCTCTCTAAAATAGTATAAGTCTAAAATAGTATAAGTTTACAAAGTCCAGACTAGAGCAACAATTATAATCAGTACTCAAAGTAAGTTTGCATTCCAGTAGAGCATCCTTTATAGAAACTTTCATACTTCATGGATTAAAGAAATAGGAAGAGATAAAATATGACTAATAGACCTACTGATGTTGAATTGAAATTGTTGCAAATAGCTTCTGGGTCTTTAAGCAATTGCAGCCAGAGGGTCTGGATTCTCTCTGCAATTAAAATACAGGATCTGATACTAGAAAGTTAATAGGATTTGTGAAAGAAAATCAGTGTATTTCAGAGATGTGAGTCTTGTGCCAGATAGAACCATGATAATGAAAGAACAGTACACCAGATCAATGCTGGAACTTCAATAGTCATTTAAGCAAAGGATTTCAGTAATTCCCTCATTAAGAGGAATTCACTTGAAACACTAGAGGTATAATTTATGTTGTTATGTTTATTATTTATCCCCCCCCATAGTAATCACATACAGTAATTGCACAGCTTACATTTCCTGGAAGAGTACAAATTTTATTGATTTTCACTATGTTGCAGGATCTCAGAATATGTTTCCTGTTTGAGAATTTTTAAAATACTATCAAATATGTATGTTGCTGTGTACGTGTATATATCATAGTATATATGATGTATGATAGAGTGTATTGTGAGTGGGCATATGTTTGTGCCATGTTTTAGTAAATGCTCTCATTCATTCTGTCGTGTGGAGTTTAGTTGATCTCAACTTATTAATTTCTTCCTTTTAATATCTCTACTTAAAAGTGTCTCAAAGAATTTTTAAGGAAAACAGTTTCTTAAAGAACGCTACCTTAAATGTTAAAAACAGTACAATTTGCGGTTGACATAGTTATTTCATAACACATCAATTAATTTTCAGGAAAATGTCTTTCATTATGTGAAGACATCTCTTTTCTTCTTCGTTAACTTTCTCTATTAAATGATTTTCCTAGACTTTGTCATCGCACCAGGCTTCAGGAATCTCTCTGCTTCATCAAACCCCAATTTCTTTCTAAATCCCCTCTCAGTGAGGATCATTTCTCCTCTTTCTGGCAATCTGCATTTCTGTCTTTATTTACTTCCATGGCTAAATGCCTGACATGATTCATTTCAACTTTAAAATACTCTTCTTACTTCAATCTATAGCAAAAGCAGGTGTATCACACAACCAGGCACATTGTTTTGTGAAAAAAATTATGAAAACTTATGCAAGAAATATATCTGATTACAAATATAAATTAACTATCCAGAAATGAGTTAAATCCAGGGTACTAAACTTCTTTTATTTTTTAATATTGTCATTTTGTCCAAGCAAATGCTAAGTGAATTTGATAAAAAGGTTTAACTAAAAAAAGTCCTTGGAGAATAGAGTAATTTCTAAGAGAAACAAAGACTACTTTAACAATGCTTAGTAGTTGTAATTATACATTACAATGTCTTTTTATATATCCACAAATGATTGGTAACATTTTATTATTCCTAGAGTTTTAACCAGATATTTTTACTCTAATCTCCCTGTATGACATGAAATTGAAGCATATTTGGTAGATTAATCTGAATGCATCTGTTCTCCTGCTTTATTTAATCTTCCCACCCATGGTCTTATGTGTGCTGAATTTTATGAAAAATATTTCCAACATTTTTTACTTCAATAATATAAGTAATTAGTACAATTGAGGAGACTAAATAATTAAATAGAAAGTGCGTTGTCCAATGGATCCAAAGTAAGTGATGTAGGAGGGAAAATTTAAGAGGATCCAGGAAGGTAGAGACAGAACCACTTAAAATTCCTCAAGAAATAGCAATGCCAATAACTAATAGATTTTTAGAATTACCATCATTTAAATGATATTTACTCAAACCAAATCCAAAGTGTGTTGATTTTATCTCTGCAACTAATCCATCTTCCTCCTTTCTGAAAGGTTCCCTGTAAATTTCTTCCTTTACTATCATCCATCAGAAAAGGAAAGCAAAAGGTAAATTTATCAAAAGTCATCTCTGAAGACAAATTATTAAGCTTAATAACTCTCTATCATTTGGAACAAGAAGTTTAAATTGACACCAAAGAATAAGTAATTGTAAATCAGATGGTGACAATAACATTTAAAAACAGAGCTTGAAATTAGTCTACTTACGACTGTTACTGGTAACCACACATCCAATTAGTTTTATCCTATTATCTATGGAAAGATTTCCACAAGAGCTAACAATTTCTTAAAACTTGATTCATATTATTTGATCGCTTGTAGTAATTACACTCAAAGGCCAGAAATCAACCAAAGATAGTTCCATAAATTCAGTGCTGGAGTCATTACCTTCAGAAGTGCTTATTTACATTGTTTTGGCATATTTTTCTTTCAGTGCAAGTAGTTATGACACTGAAATTAGTAGGCTGCTTAGGCATTCTCTTGGTTAGTATAACCATTAAAATATGATGGGAACTGCGCAAGTGCCCTAAGTCCAGAAATGGAAAGAGAGCTGAAGTCACCATGACTGAGGATGTTAACTGAGGACATATGTAACCATTTTAGAACTAAATTTGTCTTTCAAAGGAGGGATTAAATAAAAGTAAACAACTGTAAAATCTTAAAGAATTATCTGACATAGAAAATTGGATTAAAGATTGAGTGAGTATTATTTTGGTGACACTGATAGCTTTTGAATATATGAAGGCTTAAGAAATAAAACTGCCCTTGACTAAAACGTAGAGAATATTAAAAATGTGTGAATACTACTAATAGGGAATATAATGAGGAGGAAGATGTGAAGGGTGGCATTATGACTTAGAGTGATCATGAAATGGACAAAAATTATATAGTAAAATTTCTGAAATAATCAAAATTATCATTCTATTATAGCTTTACTTTGAAGTTTCTTTAAAATAATTGTGTGATGTTCCCTTTTTTCCTTTTTAGAAGATTCTGGAAATCTAGATACAGACTGTCCTGAAGAAGTAAAACCTTGATATATGTGTAATGATTCAATTATGCTAATAATTTCAAATATAAATATTTGTCATTTTCAAACAGATCCAAAACAGGGCAAAATAGTGTGTATTCTTTTTTCAATAATACACAAATCCTATTAACAAGGTAAAATTTACTAGAAATCACCAGGAAGCCAAAAGCTTGGAACAAGCAACAAGGGAACCCTTGTAGGTATAGGGGAAAAATAGCCCTGTTACCACCTTGGCTCTTCCCTGCCCTTTTCTATTTTTTTCTCTTGCCCTAGGAAACAATGATTGATGGACTAACGAAAACGAAACATATTTTAAGACATCGTTAAGTCTGTTACTTCTAATCTAACAAGACCTCAATTGCCTCTCTCATTGCCTTGTTTATACTATAAGTTTATGAGATAGAATCTACTATTTTTGCCACCAGATTTCCCCCTGGAGAACCACCCACTCTCCACGTCTTACGGCATGTGCTCTGTAGGAGCTTGATCTCCCAGCTCAGACGTAAAGCCAATCAGAGCATGGAATTTTCTCAGAAGTCATTTTAAGGATGTGCACATGACTCAAGGAAGATCAATGAGACTTTTTCTGCAACATCGGGAAAAGAATTCTCACTTTTTCTAACTGGATTTGAACCAAAGAGTGTATATAAGCTCTCTTAAAATGGTAGTTTTGACTAAGACCCAAGGGCAAAATAGATTAGAGAAATGTAATACTTAGTGGAACTTGAATATAACAAGCATCCCAAATCACTAATTAACTCTTAACCTTCTTACACTCTTGATGGTACAAGAAGGTCTATTTTTTAAAGTTTGCGGGATGATTTACAGTGAGGTTTTCTTTGTGTATTCTATCAGCAGTACACCTTCCCAGAGAGAGTGAAAAGTGTCCGCTAGGGAAAGAGTCAAAGCAAGAAATTTATAAGCCCACAAAGCAAGCATCATCTTAAAACAGTTCAAGTCAAGTAAAGACTGAACTTCATGTCCTCTTATCTCTCTCACATGTGTATTTTGAACGCTTCCCTCCTTAATTCCATCATAGAAAAGGACCTGTCTGATTACCTGAGAAGGAGACCACCCAGATGACAGAACCAAACATTAGGTTGTAGTGACTATATTTGTACTTCTGCATCAAGCTATCCTGATACCTAATCTACTCTGGACTTTTTGGTACTGGGAGTAGTGCCAAAATTATTTTGAGACAGGATATCCTCCATTTTACACTCAAAGCATCCTTATTGATTATAGTTTGGGTTACAACTAACTTTTTTCTTCTTGAGGTTAAACATTAATATTTGTAATAATGACATCTTTTGGAAAGATTTCCGATTTTTCAATTCCATTTTGTTGTGTAAATTTCCTATAACATGAAAAATTACAATTACTACAGTTATGACTATGTATTATTACAATTATCATTACTGCTACTAGTACTACTACTATTTCTGTTAATGATCAGAATGATAGAATATAACAGACACTAATGCTTATTAGGTATACCATTTGCTTCCCAACAATCCCCAGCCTTCTGGAAGTAAAGTAGGAATATATAACTAGTTCTGGATAGTTCTTAGCTGTAGTCAGGTGTACCACTTTCATGTTGAGATAGCAAAACTCTCCTGACCAATTTCCCAGGTTTTCTGCCCAAGATATGCAATAGAGAAAACCATGAGTTCTAGAAAATGTGGCTATGAGATGGTGGCTCCTCCGTCAGTTCGGATCTCTTATTGACTGTGCAAAGCAGAGTCCTTTTTCAACCTATTTTAGATATGTTTCCAAAGAAGCCAGTAGATATTTGTGGAGGTTTTCCTTACTGTAACATAGTCTAGCTTACAATAACAAAAACTCTCAATGCTCTGTTCACATCCTCTTATTCTATGCTGGAGTTCACCTGCAGACAGTTCCTTTACACAGCAGCTTCCCGCTTTTCTCTGCTTCTGCAGTTTCTGAGGCTGCAGGGAGTCAGAGGTAGTGGTACTCGGCCTACACCCTAAGTTCAGGGGAATTAATGCACCATAGGCAACTCAATTTGTAAGGAATGAAAGTTGATAGATAAACATCTCACACCCTCACTTTTTGGTGGGACAATCTGCAACGTGCTCTACAGTCCTCAGAGAGTCCCCCATAGGATTGAACTGAGTCACCCATGGTGGTAACCCACATATTAAGCTGCCATTTATGGACCTTCCTTTCTCTCCCATCTTAATTCTCTACTCTCTCACCATGCTTCCTGGGAATCACAGCCTAAATATACTACTTGTAACTAATCCTTATATCAAGGTTCTCTCTTGGGAGAAAAATTAAGAGCCATTTTGATTAACAGAGATGTATAACTGGTAAGGGAAAATGCTGGCACTCAAAAAATCAGGTATTGAGAGCAGCCTGGTGGCATAGAGGTTAAGTTTGTGTGCTCTGCTTTGGCAGCCTGGGGTTCACAGGTTCGGATCCCGGGCAAGGACCTATGCACCCTACACACTGCTTGTCAAGCCATGCTGTGGCGGCGTCCCACATACAAAATAGAGGAAGATTGCCACAGATGTTAGCTCAAGGCCAATCTTTCACACCAAAAAACAAAAAAAATTATATATATATATATATATATATCTGGTCTATCTCCCTCAATTCTTAAGATTCCAATCTTAATATATTATCTGGTTCCTTTTTATTAATTTATTAATGCAGTGCATCTATTAGTATACATTATCTACTTTTGTGAAGAGGGAATTTTATCCCACTTTTCTTAGCAGGAATTTAGTGTATTAGTTTTATTAGAAGTTTAAAGATACTTTACAACCATATTGACATCATAAATGGAAATCTCTGTGAATGGTTATGTGAGAACTCTTGAAACCATGGACGTAAATAGATCCTAGATTCACTCAAAGGTCTATGATTTGTTCACATATCTTGAAGAAGAACACCCCAGAGAATCACAAAAAGTGTCATATTCTATGAGCTAAGAGCATTTAAACCTCACAGGAGATACCGGTGCTAGAATCCTGAAGTTCTGATCAGGTGACAGGATAAGTAAGCACATTTCTTATCTATGAGATCACATCCAAAAGCAGGACTTGCAGAATCTAGGGCAGCAGCAAGGTGATAGAATAGAGGAATGAGTGGAAATGAACATTCTATGATTAAAAGAAAGCCTTGGGAATCTACCTTTAGGATTCTGCCACATTTAGTGAAAGCAAGAATGTGTGGGAGATGTTTAGTGAAGGAGCTGAGTATAATAGAATTCATTTTTGTATTCGCACTTGGAATATGAGTTTTGGAAGACAAAATAGAAGACTTCAGATGGGGGGAAGTGGAGGGTGGTCTGGCTCTATAGGAGAGTTTGAAGATGGGGAAGGTTTGGATATTGGATGTTGACCAAGATGATACAGATACGAGACACAAGACTTACAGTAATAAAATTTCCTTGCAGGATGGTGCACATTTGTGATTACAAAGAAGAACATAAACAAAAACAAAAAACACTGCCACAGCTCTCTGTAAGTTCCTCCTGGGTCAACAGGGATAGGAGGAGGTGGCAGGATAGTTGAAGAGCTAGTCAGACATGATGCTCCTGCTGGGCAGCTGCTGCAGGAGGGCAGGAGCCTAAACAGGAGCCAGAAGTCACAGCAATTGGGTGGGTGGAAGCACAGCACATTTGTTTTTTTTTTTTTTTCATCACCAGATCTAGTGTGAGGCTCTTTCTGAGTTTGTTCCTAATCCAAGGACATTCTTTGCACAAATTCAGTTTATCTGTGAACAGAAAGCTTCTGACCAAGAAGGGCTCATTTTCGTATTGCCAGACTTAATTAGCCATAACTGTTAAGTTATATCTCATTAAGAGTTCAATAAAATTGTTTTTCTATTCTATAGCTCTGCAAGGAATATATTGAAGACTCTATGAGTTCAGGTTAAATCATTGAATACTGGAATATCTTCCTAGTCCCTGTTTTCTGTTTATTTTCCCAAAGTCATAAACCCTCATCGTTCTAAAAATTCACACTCTGTAGATCCTGATGCTACCATAGGTGCAGGACCATCACAATGCAAACAATTCCCCCAAAGAAAGCATTTTCTTTCTCCCCATGTTCCATAAACAAATAGACAGATTATTTATATTATGATGAAAATACAAATTTATTACATATTAAGAGTTTCAATGTTGAGGAATATTACTAATTGGAGACCTTTGAAGATCTGCTCAAATGAAAAATTACAAGCTACAACATTTGCTTCAAGCTACAAAATCATTTGCAAAATAATAACAATTTATAACATAGTAAAAGAGGACCTAAACATTGTTGCTAAACAATTTTCAGTTTTCTGAGAATCTGTCTTGTTTTTAACAGACATGTAGGAACCTGTAAAGTGAAAATAAAACGAATATAAATGCCATCAGAAATGGGAGTCAACGCTTCTTGATTTATAATGATAGCAGGGAGAGGAACGTTTTAGATATTTTCAACACACTGGAAATGAAATTAAACTAACATTGCTCTCAGTTAAAATGCAACACTATATCCAATAAACAAACACTCCATGTCCAGGGAGCCAATATTAAACCAACTTATTTTCTTGTGGTTTAAAGGCATTATGATCAGTGGACCATAATCAAATATAGAAGGAAAAGCAAATATTAGCCTTCCCTGCTAGTCTCCTCAACCTTTCCAGAAATAGCACGCATTTGCCGAAAATTGTTTGCTATTCTCTCTGGGCAAAATCTTCTTCATTTAAGTCTTCCTGTGCTCAAATCTAAACTGTGAGTTACATTTCCTTTTCACAGGCAATTATGGGGTTCATTATGGCGTTATCTCCTAAATCTAGGCCACTTCTTCATCACTGCGTTTCTCCAAATTTTGGGGATTGACCATGGTTGGACCTTAAAGCTGATGACTCATGAGTACCTCATTTTCCCGGTAAATAATACAGGAATCTAGTTAAGTCTATTGATGGACTTGAGGGACACTTCAAGAATGGGACTATGACCTAAGTCAGGCAAGTGAAATCTCAGTTTCCTAAGGACTTCTGGGACAAATTTCCTCATTAAAAGAAAGCCTTAGGGAAATGCAATTTCTTTTTGCTCTGGACATTATCATTTGAAGGGATGAGGCTATAGCTAAGCTGTCTTAGGAACCACTGGTAGGACAAAGGCTGCACGTAACAGAGGGCAGATCTGACAAAACCACTGGAAATTAGACCCAGGGCCATTGGATTAAGCCAACACAAAATCTCCCTAACCACCGTTCTTCCAGTTTTATGAATTGGAACATATTTTTACTTTAAGAAGTTTGTAAGACTTTCATTTCTTTGTTTTTCTAACTTGAGGTTAAAGTGTCTTAGCAGATATAGAAGTTTTGATTACATGCTTCAGCATTATCTCCAAATAATTCATTATTAAAATAATATTCCAATAATAAACTACAAAATGGAGAAACATAATTTTACTACCAGACTATCAGGTGCTGAATTGTGGCCCCTCAAATTTATATGTTGAAGACATAACCCCCAGTACCTCAGAATATGCCTGTATTTGGAGATAGGGCTTTTAACAGTGTAATTAATTCACTCTGATTAATGTCATTATAAGATGAGGAGACTAGGACACACAGAGAGATGTGTGTGCTTAGAAGGATGACCATGTGAAAGGCAGCAAGAGGGTGAACATCTGCAAGCCAAGGAGAGAGGCTTCAGAGGAATCCAGCTACGCTGACACCTTGGTTTCTGACTCATCAAGTCTCCTCGATTGTGTGAGCAAATTCCTTAAAATAAATCTCTTGGGGCCAGCCCAGTGGCTGAGTGGTCAAGTTCACTTGCTCCGCTTTGGTGGCTGGGGTTCACCAGTTCAGATCCTGGGCATGGACCTGCACACTGTTCATCAAGCCATGCTGTGGCAGCATCCTACAAAGAAGAACTAGAATGACTTACAGCTAGGATGTACAACATGTACTGGGGAATTGGGGACAAAAAACAAAAGAGGAAGATTGGCAACAGGTGTTAGCTCAGGATCAGTTTTCCTCAACATACATACATACATGCATAAATTAAATAAATAAATAAATAAAAATAGATCTCTCTCTTTCTCTCTCCAAGTCTGTCTATCTATCTGTCTATCTGTCTATCTATCTATCTATCTATCTATCTATCTATCTATCTATCCATCTATCCATACATCCATACATACATACATACACACATATCCTGTTAGTTACTTGGACTAAATAACACTTATTTCTAGATGCACTGAGCAATAATTGAAGTTATGAGCAGATGACCAGTAACCACTGAAGCCAAACATTTTTATGATTCATTTTGTTTTGTTTTCTATTCAGTCATTCACAGACCCCATGTGAACAGACGTCCATTTCATCTCTCTCATGAGATCGAAGAGACATGGGGCAAGAACCCGTGTCACACTAAGATGTGGCCAGTCTCTCTCTACTTCCTCCTCAAGAAAACACTCTGGATGATATATTAATATAATTCAAACATCACATAAAAATAATAAGGACCATTGCTCTTACTTCATATTCCTGTGGGAGTTAATTTGATTATGGAAACATTTTCCTAACTTTTTCTCACCAAAGGTCCTGCCCTGTGATAATGCTTAAAAGCCCAGAGAAATGGCTGAAATCTATCTCAGTCTCTCTCTCTCTCTTCTGTGCTCTTTCCTTAAGATGTTTTTTGGGCTAATATTTTCATTCCTCATGAAAGAAAATCTATTTCTCTTCATGAAGTAACTTTGCTGAGTTTATATTAGCTGTGTTCAAATTGTGGAGAGTAGATGCCATAAAAGGGCAAAAGCAGAGAAGTGTGACTTGATGGAAGCTGCCTCTTCTTCTTTAGAGCCTCCTGAAACAGCTCAACAAAGCACGGTTTGCTCTGTGGGGCTGCAGGGTCTCCAGGAGTCATTTGCACACATGTTCAAATACACTTTCCAGTGGGTGCACTTAAATGAACCAGAGGAGATTGATTCGAAGTCTCCCTTCTTTGCAGAGATAATCAAGAGTAATCTGCAGGTCAGTACAACTTTGTTTCCATTGTCCTTTCCTACCCCAAGCCTTGGACAATCCAAGAACTGGAGTTATTCAGAGGCAGCAAAGAGTGATGTTTCTTGTGCTTCTGTCTAGACAGAGAAAAGTTTCCAAACCAAGTTGTAGTTCTATAAACAGCACTAGTAATCATTCTAGAGAAATGTATCCAAATGTTTAGTAAACACAATACTATTCCATTGAAGAATAAAATAATAATAAAACAATAACATTAAAAATACTAACAGTAACAATAATATCACTTAATATTCTTTCTTGCACACACTCACAAAGTCTTGCTTGTATTTATAATGTTAGTTCCTCTACTAGGAAACTATAAACATAATGCACATTTTAAGAAAACCGAGCAGTAGTTGAGTGAGGGCACTCACATAATTTAGATACCTGGCTTATAAAATAATGGCCCATGAAATATCACGTTGATATAAAGCAATGCAGATCAAGGGCAAACAAAATTGCTATTGCTCAGGTTTAAAACTCTGAGAATGAACCTACTGTTTTTGAAATGCACATTAGATAATAATATATGTATTTAGAAATTGCTTCCACTTTACAGAATTTTCCATATGTCAAATAAAGCATAACGTTAAAATGATAAATATCTTTATACTTCCTAATAAGATGTGTACCACCATTGCAGAGAAGCTCCCACTTAATGTTAAAAGTACTGATTCAAGTATATGGGCTGTTAATTTTCTGTTTATGTAAGTAAGCTAAGCAGGTTGACAGCAGGAATGAGCTTGTAGGAGGCCATTTAAAGGACCGACATGAAATGAATCTTAATAGAAAATGAAAATTTCATGCCCCAATTGCGAGAAAATGCCTTCATTGGTTGTACTATATTTTTCTCTGTACGATGATCACAGTGCTATATTACCAATTCTTTGCAACTTTATTAAAGGCGCATGAAATAAATATAATGTGTAGTACATGATATATAATTTTTCTAAAGTGTTAATTTACTACATTAAATGAGTGCATTAGCTTCCATTTTTATCCTGATTATAAGATTATATATTTAAGATAAATATATAAGATTATATATTTATATATAAAATAGAATGTTATATAATATTAAATCATTTTAAATTGAAATTCCTTCATAATTGCACCTACCAAAGAGAACTGCTCTAAATTTATATATTCCTGCATTTCTCCACTCATATAGTAATATCTTCTTTCTGAAAATGAAGGAGATTGCATATGTATTCTTTTTCCACTAATTTTTGACACATGCTGGTATATATTAGATATCTTTCTAAGTCACAACATTTTAAAATATATTACACATTATTACATTACAGTCCACAGTTTATGTGACTAATTCTCTACAGAGTAACCTATTTTAGTTTTTCTTCAGTTTTTGGTAAAATAAACAATACTACATTGAACCTAATTAGACATCATCTTTTTCTCACTAGTAGACATGTTTTTAATTCTGAGGAGTGGCAATAGATCAAATTAAATTAATGTTCAAATTTTACATTGCAAAATTTCCATCCAGAAGTAGTGAGTGTTATAATCTGACCTCAAATGCCGGCAGTCTCTCTTCTCAGTTGATGATCTATTATATCCATCTCATTATATACATCTTGATTCCTAGAAACAAGATGCCTTGAAAAGAAGTTTTCTGATTACATTCCTATCAGCACATGTAAGAATAAGTATTTTGCCTATACCCTTGACAAAAATGGGATTATCATTTTTGAAAATTTCACTAATTTGGAAAAAATATTCTCTTAGTCTTTTAGTTTTCTTTAATCTCTGGATTTTCTGGAGAGTGGATTTATTTTTGTCTCTTTTGACCATTTTTATAAGTTTTAATTAAACAATTACTTAGCTGATCACTTTTTTATATTTAGTTGTTATTTTGAAGCATTTTTTCCAAGTAAATTTTCAGTTGCATTTCCCCTTGCTGCAATTTTGTTCACTCTATTTCTAATTTATTGGTTTCCACGTATTTGTTTTGCCTTTCCCTCCACCTCTGACTCCTTTGGTTATGAATGAATTGTTTTCCACACCGACTTAGATATCTCAGTCTCTTTTTCCTGCTATTTTTGTTGCAATAACAACAAAACAATCACAAGCCTCTTTTAATATGCTGCGGACTACCTAGGTGCATTTAGATGCAGCTCTAATCTAGCCAGGGATGGATAAGACACCCTCACTGCTCTGGGATAAACAGCCGCTTAAATATTTATCTGGCCAATGAGTTTTGAGGGGACTTGACTTGATTTGTGTCATTTCTGGGCTGGTTCATTTATTGCCAATTAAGACCACTCAGAGCCTTCTGCTCCAGCACCAAGCAACATTTGAGTGGCCACTCCATTAGTGTGGATGTGGTTTAAAACCCCTGATGTGTTGCAGTTGTGTGTTATCCTAGGATTTCTTAGATTATCCTGATTGATACAGGTAATTCCAAAAATCATACATTTTTAAAAATCTATTGAGAAAAATAAAGGGACAATACACTTTTTATTTTCTATTCAACCCATAGAAGAGTTCAGTGAAACAGCAGTATAAAAAGACAAAAAAAGAAGTTTCTGTTTCTTCTTCATCTTGTCACCTCACTAGCATCCTCCAACCTCACTACCAGAATTTCATGAGGCTTAAATTATACAATTTTCTCATCTACTGTAACAATATTTTAATTTATTTAGTGCTATTTTTAGTCTTCTTATCCCCTATTGTTTTACATATGTGTAATTTATATATAATATTATATGATAATTTGCATATATATAATGTTATATTTATATAATATATGTATTTTTTCCTCCAAGTTTCCATCCTCTCATCACTTCTCTTTTTATCCTCTTTCATTTTGTGAGACTCTATTCGCACTTCTCTTTCATAATGTTAGCTTTAACCCCTATGTGGATAATACCCACATATAAATCTCTAGCCCAAATAATCTTTCTTATTTTCCAAACCTCTACCTTAAATTCACTGTTCTATCAACCCTAAATGGATGCTCAATCAATCATTTGGCTAGATAAGACAAGGACTGCATGGATATGATTAATCTATTGTTACAAAGTTATTCCTCTGCTTCTTAGCTGTCCATTGACAACAGGATACCTTTCACACTACTTAGTGATTCATTGGCACTACACAGTTCCCTTGTACTTAATTCACACATTCCATTGCCTCACAGTTCTGTTTGGAAGTTTTCTGTACAGTTGAACAAAAGTTTGCGCTCCCAACATTGCCAACATATTCTAATTCAGTCTCTTGACCCATAGAAAGGGTTAGTCACTTTATCATATGATAAATCTTTAGATATTGAGAGAAGATCTTTGCTTTCCACACTCTGAGTGACACTACACACAGCTAGTCCCCTAATAGATATACTTATTTTGACTCTCATCACCTCATGTATGTTTACCTATTCCATGGTTTGAGTCCTGCAGTGTAAAGCTAATTAAGCCTCCTCAAGTGACAATTCAATATTCTGTGTTGGGGGGTGGGTTGATGGAGACAAAAAACACACTATTATTCTTTTAAGGGGAATTTAAAGGGGATATATAATATAAAGAAACTATAAATGTGTCAGAAAAATACAAAATAACAAAGAAGTGATTGTAAGTAATTTAGCACAGGCTTGGAGGGGCAATGGCATGTCAGAAAGTAGATGAAAATTATAAGAAATAAGTGGCATAATACGAGACCATTAGTCACCTAACATTTTTTAAAGACTCTCCTGCAAACATAGATATTCACCAACATAATCTATTAGGAAAGATCATTTATGTTTACATAAATTAATTTCAACTAGTACTCTATGAAACCTTAGGCTACTAAATAATATGCTTTCTAGTTTCTAAAACAATGAATTATTTTCTCAAAAATACCATGTAAACTCCCTTATGAAACCACTACTTTTTGTAAGACTTTGTTTGAAAAGAAAATAGTCTTTTAAAAAAAATCACCTTAGTAACTTACAAGAAGCCCAAATCTGCACTACAACTGTATCAGAATTCTCCTTCTCCCTTTAACAACTGTCAATTGTACCAGCCCCAAGATAGAATCAAAGATTCTTCTAAAAGGAGCAATGTAATTACAAGAACATGTATCCAAATGTACTCACTATTGTCTGTTCTGCGCTGGTCCCCTGGGAAGTCGACTGAGTTAGGACTTTAAAGGAAAGTGACTTTCATTTATATAAGTGTACATTATATGGATAACATGAAGATAATTAACTGAATAGTCCCTGTAATTTGGGACTGAATCAATTTTAATCTATGCCTAGTGAAAAAATCTACTCAGGATTAGGGAACCCAATTTAGGATGAATAAAAAGGACAAAAAAAAAGCTAGCATTATGGATCAGCTTCTTTTGTTAGGAAGTTGAATTGAAGCTCTTCAGGATTATTTCAGGAACATGCATGCAGATTGAAATAGCATCAATTTAATTGGCAGCCAATTCACTGCTTTCCATTAGATAGATATCCAAGTCATGAATTGCAATGAGAATTAAATTTGCTTTCAGAGCCAGTAATATCTGATCTAAAAAGCAATAATAGGAAAAATAGAATTCTTGCCCACAAAAGGGAAATACTTTGTTATAATTGTTGATTATTCATACTTCCTCAGCTACTGAAGAGGTAACCTTCTACTAGTTGATAACAAATGTTTATTTTTATGATAGGTTTTCTTCTTTGCCAATTACATAGTTATTGATTGATTTAAGATTATGCTATCATTTTCTTGGTTTTTAATTTCTTAGTCTTCTAAATATCCAGTAAAAAACAAAACTATGGTAGAAAGTTTTGCTCACATGTGAATATCAATGAAAAATATAAGAGACCAAGACCAACTTTTGGCCCAGAAGTAGATTACAAATAACTAGGAACTGATGGCCAATCCCTGCACACGCTAATTTCTCATTATTCTTTAGTCTCCATCTGGGCTTTTAAATGATGATCCACTGACGTAATAGCTCCTTTTTACCACAATGCTGTACTCTCTTAGTTAGGATAGATTTGTGAAGAGTCTTGATGTTTTTTTAGTCTGAGTCACTTCTATTTCTCAGATTTCTCTTGACTATTTTGTGTACTTACTCTTCGTTTATGACATTTAACATCAAACTGAAAAATATCACAAAAGAAAGAAATCCTGATAGGATTTTGATTGGCACCTTATTGAATAAGAGTTTGGGAAAATAATTTAGGGAACAGATTTTGGAAAATTGACACTTTTGTTTCTACATCTTCCCATTCACTCCTGATTTTTCTTTGGGTCTTCTTTTAAAATCTTCAGTAATTCGCATCGTTCTTGCACATCTTTTTCTAAATGTCTACTGAGATCTAATGTTTTTTGTATCTTTCTATATGCTAATCCTTTTGTGTTGCTCTTTAGGAAGCTCATTCCTTTTTGCACATAGCTCTCATAAGTAGCAACGTTGCTGAAGTCTCTTAGTTCTATGAGTATTAATGAGAACGTTCTGGTTTTCTGCATAGATAATCATAGGGTTGGTGAATAAAAATCGTGCTGCTTCCTTTCCATTCCTTAATCTCTTATTTCATTTTATTTGTATTGCATAGGACGAGACATCAAGTGCATGTAGAACAGAAGCTTTTTAGTTGATGGTCTTTTTTGACATTTACTGTAATATTTGCCTTAAAATTTTTAGTAGATATCATTTGTCAAGTTTAGTGAATTCTCTTCTATTCTTAATTTCTCAAGTTTGTGTAATGTTGAATGCTTTATAAAATATATATTGCTTTCTCTTTCTGTTACTTGTACGAACTGTACTTTTTGATTTTTCACGTGTGCATGATAATTGCATTCCACCCTTTTACCTAGAATTTTTATATCCATGTTCATAACTAAAATAACCTTAATTTTCTTTACTTTTTACTACACTTGTATGATATAGGATTCTAGGGTGAATTAAACACATAAGACAATTAGAGTAGCTTTCTTTTTTCTTCCATTCTCTGATAAGCCATTGAAGTCATTACAAAGTGATAGGATAATAGATCAATTAAGAGTGCAGCTCTGGAACACACTATTTGAGTTCAAATCCTGATTCTGCTTCTTATTAGCTGTATGACTGGATAGACTACTTAATTTCTCTGGAGTTCAGTTTCTTCATCTGCAAGAGGATGATATTAAAACTTTCAATCTCAATTGTATTGTCATGCTTCAATGAGCTAATATATATGAGGCACTTGCAAGAGTGCCCAGCACATGGTGTACACTCAATACATTTTAGCTAATTTTTAAACAAATGTTGGTCAACAAACAACATGAACATTATACACAAAAGGCAAATAATTGTGCAGTCAGGGTAAGAAGGTTAAATTCTGTGTAGATATGTTATAAGAAGATAGAAAAGTTACATAACATCAAATAAAAAGTGGATGATGGAAAGTTCCATCTAAAGATAACAATGGGATATCACTGTCCCTGGTGACCTTGTTAAGAGGCCAATGGACAATCAGTGAAGGTATGTATCTTTCTTTATTTAAAAACAGGAAATACTTGATCATAACTGATGCTGATAAAGAACTTTTAGACTAAAAGATGGAAAACACAAGACAGAGTATGGATAGGGCAAGTACCCTGAAAAGTGGTTGGGTGTGTGATCCAGAGAAAAAGTAGAGGAATTTATTAAAAAAACAGGAAAGGAGAAAATGATTGAGGGAGATTTGGAGATGTTTGCAGATTTGGTGGCAGAAATTTTATTTACATCTTATTGATGATTCCTTCTCTTAAAATTGTAGAGTATCAGATAAGATCAATTTTCAACAGAAAGGGGAATGATGGGGACCTAGAGGTTGATGAAAATAAAGATACATGCAATAGTTATTTTTTAAGTATCAACTTAATTTATATTTTTTTCTTTCTTTCAAAATTCATCTAACTACACATAGCCCCACTGGAAGCTTGGGGCTCACAGCAACTCTTCATTAAGCATGTTTTGGAAACAGAAGTTCACGCTCACTGGTGACACCAGACATGCAGTAGAGACAAGATGCCATATTAATATGACAAATCAGTGTGATTGTTTTCAAGAATTAATCTTAGCATACTCGTTAAAGCTGAGCATATGGCTTCAAATTCTTCGTTTCTTCTAAGATCACTACAGTTTTACTCTTAAATCTAGAGCTATAGATGATAAGACAACTGGTTAATTAGATTGATCAGCATAAGGTCAACCACGAAAACAGAACAACCCATGAAAGGTACTTTAAAAAGGGAATTTAGTAGGCAACTGCCATACTTGCAGATAAAGGATGGTGAAAACAACTCAGTGATTAGCAGGAAGTCACGATTACTCCCTCAGGTGTGGAAAACAAAGGCAGACTGCAGTATTAGCAGAGCCCAACCATTGGGTCTGCCAAGTAGGAACTGGGCACACAGAGCATATGGGGACTAAAGTCAGAGAGAAAACAAAGCTGCTGATAAAGATACTGCTTGACCCATAGACCGGAAGAAATACTCTTGCCTTTACCCTCCTCATTCTTTCCACATTCTCAATGCCCTCAAATGGCCAAAACTAGCTGCAAAGTAATCGGCCGGAGATCGTGGAAAGACTAATTTCTTGGGATACAGAGCCTAGCAGGGTAAGTCCAAGAATGACTCTGATAGCAAATAGGGAAATGGCCAGCACAATAGGAAGATTCACATCTGCTGTGAAAGAAAACTAGAGCAGATTTTTATTGTTAGGTAAATATTTATATGTCTTTCTTGGTGGAACAATATTCTGTCATAAAACTAAGGGTGGAAACTTTTTTTTTGATTTCTTGCTCACTGTTCGGCAACTCATAAAACATCATCAAGAGTACTAACATATCATTAGTGAAAGTTACTGAAAATTAATTCTTATCACTACATCTTGCTATCTATCAATTTAGTTGATGTCTGTGAAAATTTGACTGTCAAAAGGGTAATATAAAGCAATGAGCCAAAACAACACATATAGATTTATTCATTTAAAAATAATTAGGTGAAAATCTATAGTGGGTTTCATGTATTTAGCAAACTATATATAAGTAAATAGTTATTTTTTAAACCACAATGTAATTTTATCTTCCAGGCTATTTATAAAATTATAATATTTAAAAGATAATAAACTATCACATATTTTATAATACTAATATTTTAAGTATTTACTAATATCTGAGTAAATCAATAAGATTATTTATGAAGCAAAGTTGTTTTGTAAAATATTAGCTGATATAGAAATTCAATTCTTTCCCTTTTGTTTTATTTAAATTAAAAATATGAATTAAATGTGACCATGCTCTAACCTCACTCCAAAAGTAGTTTTCAAGAAAGGTAAATTTTGGGAATTATTTCTACATCCCGTTGCATTTTTTCTACTCAAGTTCCTCTAAACCACCTATGACGCTATACTCTCACAAGTACCTTGAATGAGCAGTTCGACAGTTCTGAGTCATTTATAACTGATGGATTTTCAGTTTAGAAAATTAATCTTTCTGATGCTACCTTGTCTGAATGCAGATTAATCCATGATTAACCTGTCTAGTTGAGTCACAGAATTGTATGCATTTCATTGTAAAAGTCAGCAAAAAAATGTAGTTTAACATCTTTGATGTTAAACCATGATTACAGCTATTGTGTTTGCTATAATAATTTGATGGCCAGAGATAAATATTTTCAACTATTTTTAATTTGTTCCACATTACATATTTTAACCTTTGGTTTATAGCTGATATAAATATTTTTACATTTATAAATCAGACAAAACAGCAGTTTTTTAAAAAATTTCTGTTCTTTCTGATACCTTCACTTAAAAAAATACTCATTTCTGAATGTTATATGGCGAGTTAGTCAATTAACATGTAAAAAGAGAAAAGTTTCAGAATATTTGCTATTATTATTATTGTAAATATTTCTGCTTTCAGAGTTGACTGTAGAAAAGGAACTTGGTTTATGAAAATTTAAAATACGTATGTAATATGTTTATATTTCTGCTATACATTAGATATTTTATGGTTCAAAGATTCAGACAGAGCCTATCATATGTGTCAAACACACCAATTCTCCAGTTTGCCAGAAGTGTTTGACGTTTATAATTTTGTTTAATATGTGAAATATTAATTTGCAGAGTTACTGAATTTCCCAGATTTTCAATGACAGCTCCAGTTTTTAACAGTCTATTCATTTTTCTAAAGAAAATATTAAAATACCTTGGAATTAAAATACCCAGTGGGTTTTATTAAGCCAAACATCTTGTAAACACTGTGTAAATAGAATAATCCATTGAAGTGTGGTGACAAGATAAAGGTGATTCAGTAGGACAGGAAGTAATTATGATGACATTTTTGGGAACATCATTATAAAAGAAACTTTGAACCTAATAGAAAGTTTGTTATTAAGTCAGCTATCCTAATTAGCTTAATCAGATGGGGGAAATTCTGAGAAATGGTGTAAAACATGCTTCAGAATTATCTCACTTAAGGGCAAGGAAATTGGATTACTTTAAAGTGATCCCCTCAGTCATTCCCATCAGCAAAGGCTGCTATCCTCACTGCAGATAGGGCTGGTTATTTAATTTGCGGGGCCCAAGGCAGAAGGAAAAAGTGAGGACTTGGCCAGAGGCAGGGAAATCAACCTCTCCTTCCCATGGGTCTGCTTCTCCTAACCCACTCTGGACAGGAGACTCCTGGGGGACCGAATGGCCTGGCTGGAACATGCTGTGTACCTGTGGGGTAGGCAAGATGGCCCTGCTGAATGTGCCATCCAGTTAACAACCCTTGCTGGAGTCGGCCACTGCTCACCTCAAGATGTTGCTGGGCAAAAGTCCGACTCTCCAGGCACTTGTGCTAAGGCCTGCACTGGGGTATGGGTGGTGAAATTGGAATGCATATGTGTGCCTCTCTCCTTCCCTCCCCAACTCCCAAGAAAACTGGTTGCCTCCATGAAGAGGGCAACAGCAGTTGCTGGGTGGGGTTGAAGAACAAGCAGGCAGAACCTATCCAGTAGACACAGGGAGGTAGTGCGTGGTGAGACCACATGTGAGCTGGAACTCTAAGCACCCCCCTCCCTACTCCCTCCACCACACACACCATTGTCCCAATGGTTCCATTTACAAAACACAGATTCAAAGATACCATTATCAAGGATTTCACGATGGTAACCACAGAGCATTAAACCCCAAGACCTCTGACTTGTGGGGCTTTGTGCAAATGCACTGGTCCCAGGCCCATGAAACTGGCTCCGACTGCAGGGCATCCTTCCATGGTTATAGAAAAGTTTTCAGATGGGATATGTAGGCACTGGAAATCTGCTGGAGGACAAGGGATGTAACAGCATCTGCTATAGGAAAGCACATCAGCCCTGGAAGCTCCATGTGAACGTTTTTATTTAGAGTTTAGAGGAAAAAACATTTAGGAAGTTTTGCCCTTCAAAATAAGAGAATTAGAAAATAAAATTGCAGAACATATATTCATTATGATCTAGAATTTGTACATCAGTTACAGAGAAAGACTTGTGTTTCTTGCAGAAATTACCCCAAACCTTAGAAGCCTATGGCACTTATCCTTGATTTCCTGGGAGTTGAGGTGGGGACTATGAGGGGAGTGCCTGGAATGAGCTCATCTGGAAGAGGCATGGGATTTTACAAAGTGTTTTTATTTATTTTTTGAATGATGGTCACTTTTATGACTCTCTTGAACTTAAAATTTACCTTAATAAGAACTTACTGGTTAACATAAGAATGGGAGAAAAATTCTATAAATTAGAAATGGTTGAATAGCTTTAAATATTTTTATCATCACAATATCAATAGCCTAAAAATGAAGACATGCATAGTTTCAGAAAATCCAATATGGAAATTATTTTTTTTATTTTTAAGTAAAAATTTCTTTTCTTTTCTTTTTCGCTTTTTTTGATTGAGGTGGCATTGTTTTATGACATACATAAATTTCAGGATTACCTCATTATATTTTGACTTCTGTATAGACTACATTGTGTTCACCACCAAAAGTCTAGTTGTCATCTGTCACCATACGAATGACCCTCTTCACCCCCTCACCCTCCTCCACCCACTTCTCTGGTAACCAGCAATCTAGTCTCTGTATCTATATGTTTGTTTTTGCAATATGGAAATTTAAAATTGAACATAAAGCAATTAGCAATTAGGAGTAGTTTTTACTTCCAAAAAGACTGGCTACAAGATTACACTGTTCCTTTGTAATTTATTTATCTTTTCTCTCGGGTAGCTTGTTATTAGTATTTTTATATACTGCATTTTCACGGTGACACAAGTAGATATGGCTTTACTTTTATTTGTCTTACTTGGAGCCTTTTATACACTTCAACCTGAAGACCCCAGGGTTCCTTCAGTTAAAACAATTCTATTATCAAAACAAAACTCATCACTTTTGGATTGTTTCATTTCTCCATTTCCTCTTTTATCTTGTGCTTGATATCATTTTCAATATGTTAAAGTCTTTCATGGGTCTTAACTCTCCTTTTATATTATATTTCTATGGGCTGTTTTCCGAGCAAATTTCTTAATTCTTTCTTAACCATAGCTTTGTCTTAAACTGTTCTTTCTAGTATTTATTCTACCAGGGATTTTTTCCTGTTTACTGATTGGCTTTTTGGTTTTTTTATTTCTAGTAATTCTTTGGGTTCTTTTTCCCTCACCAATAACTGCTTCTGTTTCATAATGTCTGTTTCATTTTCACAGTTATTATTATTTTATCCCTTTTGAGAAAATACAGACACTAATTTTTTTTTTATTTCACTTGGATGGATACACTGACTAATTATCTACTTGCTTCATAAGTTTGGAATTTTGTTTTGCAGACTCTTCTTGAGGTTTTTCCCTCTTCTTGTCTTTCTCTCTCCCCCTTTCCTTTTTCCTATCCCTCTCTCTTTAACCCTCCCTATCT
Source organism: Equus asinus (assembly GCF_041296235.1). NCBI lineage: Eukaryota > Metazoa > Chordata > Mammalia > Perissodactyla > Equidae > Equus > Equus asinus. Next base: position 57,146,697 of record NC_091792.1, on the reverse strand, counting down.
AAAGGTTCTATAGTTTCTTCAAACTAACACTTTTTTCCTGAGGTTAAAATGAGTATTTATACTGGCAGATTGAGGATTCTCTCCAACAGTGATTTTAGGAATCCAGCCACTCATCAGAGGGACATGGGCCCGGAACTTGGCCTCAGGCTCTGTTTGTCCCTGTTTGAGGCTGCAGCATCCCACCCCTCCTGGTGTGAGCTGTAGCTTCCCAATCCTCCTGGTAGAACCTGTAGCCTCGCACTCCAGAGATGACATCCACACTGGCAAGGTGGCGACCTTTGCAGTCTCCTTTCAGGTCAGGAAAACTCTACCTCAGGCTTTATTTTCTAGCAGTAAACCTGACTTGGGTCTCCAAATTGATAAGAATTACTTCTAGATCTTGTTACTCGTGAATACTGATTCCTAGGTGCCTGAAACTTTCTCTTCCCCAGAGCCCGGGAGGCCCCCATCTTCAACTGTAATTGTTGAATTGTGTTTTTATCAAATTTCCGGTCCTTGGAGATATCTATCTTATTTTTGGTTGGGCTGTATCAGAATTATTTTTTCTTTTATAATTTGTCTTTCATTGTTATGTGTTTTGAAAGGGGTAAGGGACAATGCAATTATCCTTAAAGTATGAATTTATAATCCCTTCTATACCAAAGCCTTGAAGATTACAAAGTGGGAAAACATTGAAGGTAAATTATTTGATATAATGTTAAAGATGTTAATGACGATTAAAAAAAAACCACCACTGTTTATGTGGGTGGCCATGGTACAGTGCCCATTGACATGGCAAAATTGAGATATTCTGCCATTTGAATCATATATAAACCTTATAATAATCTTGTAGTTATCTCCATCTTATAGTTGAGGAAGTTAGGCTTAAGTGTCCTACCTCATGTCAAAAATCTGAGAAGCGACAGAGCAGAGATTTGATGATTTACTTGATTCTAAAACTGACACATTTTATATGACACCACACCATCTCCCTAAGTGTTAACTAAAAAGTAAAAATGTATATTATAACTATATTTCAATGAAAATATTTTTTATTTTAATTTCATTTGTATTCTGGAAGTTGTTTTCTGAACCAAGAAACTGCCCACCATTTTGCACCATGAAATAACTGGGAAATGGTTCTGGTTCTGTGTCTTTATTTACATGTCTATCTATGCTACAGAAATCACAATTATTAAAATCGAGTTACAACTAAAGTTATCCTTGATTGTTAGAATGACTTTGGGACTTTAAAGTTTGTTTTGTTTTGGTTTCCTGGCCTGGGATAATTTAGAAAACACTGAAATTAACAGTTTTCAGAGTTTGGCTAAGACTCAACTGTGAACCCATCTGTGGCAGAGACCGACAAAAAGCTCACAAAACTTGTTTCCTTCTCTTGGATGCAGGGCTGAACTACTATAATCAACCCCTTACCTGGAAATGAGACCCTGTCTTGTACTGGGATGTGAGCTGAGCAGATGGGTTACTACCGTGGCAGTTTAGCATGGATATGCCTCACTGCATGCCCTCTTTTCCTGCTTTCTGACTGCTTGATGATTTCTGGGCCACAGAATGAATGGAGCCTGAATCTTTGAGCCAATTCTTGGAGGGGAACCACAAAAGAGACTCGCTCAACCAGAACACCACTGAATTTACTTAGATGAGAAGTAAACTTTTTAATCACTGAGATTTTTAGGGATGTTGTACCAATGAATATTAATAATTAGCTTATATGACTAGTCACATATTCCTAGATTCTTCTAAAAAGGTAAATATAATCATTTTTTAATGTTTTATGTTAATTATCTATTCAGGTTTAAATGTATATTTCTCTATGAAAATAATCTATTTCCTGTAGGTTTTCTAATTTGTTGTCATAGATTTGCCAGCATAAGAAAGATTACAAACTCTAATAAATAGATTTGAAATATAAAACATAAACTAATCTGTCCTATAAACATAGATTTTTAAAAAATTGTATTAGAATACAGGAAAATATCATAAGACCTATATCCAATGGCCAATCTGAGTTTATTCTAGGAAATCAAAAGTAGTTTAATATCAGGAAATTTACCAATATGCAGCAGATGCGTCGAATATGACTCATGATAAAACTGAACTTTTTCCAGTTGTGGGCTGAGTTGTATGCCCTCAAAATTCATATGTTGAAGTCATAAGCCCATACGTCAGACCCTAGTTGGAGATAGGGCCTCTAAAGTGGTGATTAATTTAACATAAGACCATTAGGTTAGTGGTGGTCAAGTGGTTAAGATTCGGCGCTCTCATCACCTCGACCAGGGCTTATTTCCCAATAAGGGAACCACACTACGTGTCTGTCAGCTGCATGTTGTTGTGATGCTGAAAGCTATGCCACAATAGCTTTCAAATATCAGTAGGGTCACCCATGGTGGAGAGGTTTCAGCAGAGCTTCCAGACTAAGACAGACTAGGACGAAGGACCTGAGCACCCAGTTCTGAAAAAATTGGCCATGGAAACCATATGAATAGCAGCAGAGCATTGTCTGATATAGCACCAGAAGGTGAGAGGATGGCACAAAATGACAGGGCAGGGTTCTGCTCTGTTGTGCAGTCACTGGGAGTCGGAATCGACTCAATTGCAACAACAACATTCGAGTGGCCCTAATCCAATATGATCCTTGTCCTTACAAGGAGATTAGGACACAGACACCTACAGAGGGAGGACCATGTGGAGACACAGGGAGAATATGGCCATCTACAAGACAAGGAGTGAGGCTTCAGAACAAACTGACCCTGCTGACGCCTTGATCTTGGACTCATAATCTCCAGGATTGTGAGAAGACAACTTTGTGTTGTTTCAGCCATACAGTCTGAAGCACTTTGTTATGGCAGCCTGAGAAAACTAATATACTTCCCTTCCTTCTTTAATATTTATACATTCAGGGTAATACTTCCATGAAAAATTGGGCACATAATTAACTTTTCTCTTCATTTCTGAGTAATAAATTGCTCTATTATCAGTTTAAGTCACAACACAAGTCTGGATGAAAGAATAAACCCAACATATTAATCAACCTGCTTCAACTGTCACTTGAAGTTAAGACTTCCCTTCCCTCTTCTGAATGCCCACAGCCATAATCAGCAGCTGTCTTAATTAGGGAAAGGAAATGCAACTGGCTTCGACTTTCTCTCCATCTCACTTATTGCCTTAGTTTCTAGGTGTGGTTTTGAACATTATGGGAAGAGGAGAGAGAAGAGTGGTAAGTGATAGAATACTTCTGGCTTGATTGGGTAGATTTCATGCTCTTTGGGCATGGGAAATGGTTAAAAATGTTTTTTCTCTCACAGATTTTTTTTTTTGGTATACTTTAGGGAGTTTTGTTCCTGGAGACCTTTCACCTGCAATTCACCTGCAACTCTCATGTTCTGGATAAAACATTCCATTTCCTAAGCCCTTGACTCCTGTATGGCCCACAACACACGGATCCGTGCCGTTTAAGCCTTTTCTCAATAATCCACATCTATTTCACACAAAATACCCACACATCTCTTGCCCCCAAAAAACCCTGAGAGTGCAGACTTATCCCATGGGTACAGCCACTGTATCCTGCTACCAAATCTGTGCAGTATAGTAAGTTTGAGAAATGTTGAATGTTAAATACTCTTCTTGTAAACATTGCCAACATTTGTCAGCATATTAAAAGTGTTAAGTAGACCCAACATACAGAAAAGTATTTAATTTTTAAACACCTACCACAAATATATTTTAGCATGGGAACCATTTTATGCTTATCCTCTATTAATGTCCTATAAAAGAAGCATTCTACGGTGTAGCAGAGATGGTCATTGATCCCTGAATATCCATGTTCTTTTCAACTTATCGGCCCCCTTGTAATTAGGTAGGGCCAGTTTAGTCACTACTTAGGTGACTAGTTTTGGTGAAATGGCTATGAGCAGATGTGATGCCAGTCACTTCTGAGCCAAGTCATTTAACAGTGAATGCACAAACTTTCTTCTTCCCCCTGAGAAATGGTGGAGCAATGTGTAGAAATGGGAGAGTCACAAGAAAGAAATACCCTGGATCTTTGTGTTGTTACTAGAAAGTGATTTTGTGTGAGTGAGAAATTACTTTTTATTTACAAACAGACTGATATTTTGACTACAGCAAAGTCTAGCCCTACCTGATCAATACATATAGATTTAGGAAAATGAATTAGTTTATACAATTTGACTCCACTGCATATGCCCTGGTCTCTATTTCTAGATCTTCTATGGGTAGCCCATAAGGGAGAATTATTTCATGATACTAATATTCTATTAAGTCCATTTTATAGGTGTTTGTTAAAAATTTGCTATTTGATATACTTCAAATAAATTTTGTGCATAAGTCAACTGATAACATTAAATTCCTTCAGTCTCCAAAGAACTCAAAGTTTCGATAATTTAAAAAGTTATCCAAAAAATACTTGAGGCATTATAATTATAGTTACTAATACTTGTTTTCTATTGTTGGACTTTTTGTATTTTTAAAATTCAAGAGTGAGAAATGCCTTGCCTAAATCGAGTAAATCCTCTTGGAAAGAGTATCTTTCTCTCACTGAAGTTTCAGTTGCTTAACCTCATTCTCTTTGGGTCTGCTCCTTGCTCTTTTGTTCACCCAGAATACCTTTCTTTTGCTTTGTCTTTTCTCTCGTATGTCTTTCAAATTCTAGTTCAATGAAAACCCAGCCCCAGTTCAGCCTACTGTTTTTAATACATTTTCAGGACAGAAATTCCAGATATTTTCTTATACACTGCTTGTATAGTTAATTTTAATACTTTCACTTATGCATGTCTTCCCTTCCCTAAAAAAAAGAATATCAAATTTTACTTCTTTTTAAGACCACTCAGTAATAGGCTCAAAGATGAGTATATAGAAGGCACAAAATAATTATTTGGGGCGGAACTATTACGATATATATAGTATAGCATAATTCTCAAGAGGACATATTCTGGAGTCAGATGCCCCGGGTGTTAAACCCAGCCCCACCATGTACTAGTGGTATGACTCCTGAAAAATTATTTACTGAGCCTCCTTGTCCCCAAAGAAATAATCATAATACCTGTAGCACAGGCTTATTGAGAAGAGTAAATTAAATAACATAGCTCAACACTTAGCACAGTGTTAACTACCCATGGTTGTTGTTAGATCTCTATTTACAGTTAGAATCAGTGATTGCTATTGGTTTTTCCCACTCAGTATTCCATTTCCATGGAATATAAACAAGCTAACCGATCACTAAGAAAATGTCACTGGGAATAGTGGACTTGTGTGATATTATAAAGACTACAAAGAAATATACACAGCAGCTTCCAAATAAGAGACTGTTAGTGCAATTTTTAAAGTGTCATTAAGAAAATACTATTGAGGAAATTATCATTAAAAATACAATATTTTGTAGAATTGTGTTGCTGCTAAATTTCTGAATGAATGATTGTTGCAAAAATAATATAATTTTTCATTCTTTCTTTAGGATATTATGAAATTCAAAAGGTTATTTATCTTTAAGACACCTGACAAAATATTTTATTAAAATATTACTTAAATGCATATTTAAAACATTATTTCTTATAATTGGGTATTAATGCATAGTTTTAGTTTTAACAGTGAAATTTAAAGACTTGTTTATAATTTAGTGTTTTAAAAATTTTTTTCCAAAAGCAAAAATCAAATTCAGAAATGACCAGTGTGAGTCCAATACGTGGCAAACTATTCTTTATATATATCTCATTTATAAACAACTTCATCATTACTTCGGAATGTATTTTTCACTTTTGTGTTTATGCTGCAGTGAATTTGGGGAAATGTGGCAAGGGGCCAGTTGTGATAATGTGCTAATTAAGACGCGAACAGATGTCAGCATTAATAAGAGACTCAAATGAGGTGTGTGTAACAAATTGTCGCCTTCGGCTGCTATGGCGGGCCTGCCTGGTTTCACTGGTAATGGTATCTAGAACTGGTTCAACCCTTCAGAATGAGCAAACAAAAAAGTTTAAATAAATGAAGTGAGAAATTTGCAGACTTCCAGTATGTTTTGCAAATCAAAACTTCACAGGCATTGAAGACTGTTAGGATGCATGGCATAATTAAAGCAAAAAGAATAAAATTACAAAGCAAAATGTCTAATTTTAAGAGTGCCTTTTTAAAATATAAAACAGAATTTTCATATCAATATATTATCCCTACAGGATAAGACTCTTGGATTCTCATTTCAGTTCAATAAGTGAGTTAATATTTGTAAAACATTAAAGTAAATATTGTAAAACATTATACTGCTACATAATAAGCACTATATACATGTTTTCTAATATATGTTTTCTATATATGTTTTATAACAGTAATAATAAATTATATTTACAGTGTTATATAACGAATAATTTTAAATATTAATTATTATCTATAATAACTAATTGAAGCAAAAGCACTAAAAAATTTCAGCACTGTTTCCCCTTAGATTCTGTTATGGGTTGAATTATGTCCTCCTCTTAAAACATATGTTGAAATTTTAATCCCTGGTACCTGTGAATGTGATCTTATCTGGAAACAGAGTCTTTGCAGATATAATCAGGTTAAGATGAGATGAAGTCATTCTGGAGTAGAGTGAGCCCTAACTTGATATGACTGAGGTCCTTATAAGAAGAGGAAAATTTGGACACAGACAGACACAGGGATGATGGGCATGTGGAGATGGAAGCAGGAATTGGAGATGTGCTGCCACAAACCAAGGAATCCTTGACCTACCAGAAGCTGGAAGCAACATGCAAGGATCCTGCTCTAGAAGAAAGCAGTATAAAATATATTACTAATTTTAAACATCAATTTTATATATATGCCACAAAACTGCATGTGGTAGAGGTGGAATTTACTTCTGCTTGGCATGTGACTAACTTTAGACTATGGCCCAAGGACACCTCTTGAGACTGGGCTTGGCCCCATGAACAGCTTTGGACAACAGGACGTTAAAAAACATGACACAAGCAGAGGCTCATAAAGTGCTCACACAGTGGATCTTGCTGCTCTTCCACCACCATGTGAACAAGCTTCGACTGTCTCCTAAAGAACAGATGACGTGGAGACAGGCCCATGTCTTTCAGCTGAGGCCTGAGACACGTGAGTTAGGCCACCTTTGGCAATCTAGCTGAATCATCCCAGACCAAAAACAACAACCGCAAGAGAAGCATCCAAGACCAAAACCAATCCAGCTGAACCATTCCAGACCAAAAACAACAAAATGAGCCAAGCTAGATAACTGTGAAAAATAATATGTTTGTTGCTTAAGCCAATGAAATTTTGAAGTGGCTTGTTACCCTACAAAACATTTTCTGTTATATATTAAAGTTCTACATTTTTTGTAACATTCAACTATAGAATGTTTTTTAAAGGCCAGACATTGTATTTCAATGAACAACTTTCTAGAAACTTACAAATCAATTAAAATCATTAGTATTGTATTAGCAATTACGTTTTGGAAAAGACAGCGTACCAAATTATATATTTCACAAAGACATGCTCAAAAACTGTTCACTAGATAGTAGGTAAGTGTTATTTGAAACCAAAACAAAAAGAATAATTTATTTTTCATTCACTTTTTGGAAATGCATAAGGAATCTTCTTGTCCTAAATTTCCCCGTTATAGATTTGAAATATACTTAGTGTTCTTTTGCTTCATAGGAAAAAACATTAACTCATGAAATTTCCCAAGTTAATGCACTGTCTTTTCTAAAATTCCTGTCACTTCAGGTCTCTAGAACGTTGTAGTCTGTAGGACTGTGAAGTGCAATGCTGAACACCAACAGCAAAGAGGTGCTTCTAGGCCTCATCCAGAGGGAATTCACTGCCTAGAAATAAGTTAGGAATGGAAGGATGGAGAATGGTAACATCTTGGTGAAATAGTTGATACTTGCTAGTATTTTTCTCACTGGTATAAGTATAGAATAAATATTAATAAAGTATCTGATAAAAATGGCATTCCTATTATTCCCAAATAGACATGTTACAGACGTTTGAACACATTCCATGCACAGTCTAAATTCCTAATAAATCAGAAACCTAGCTACCTAATTATTTTGCTACCAGAAAGTAAGAGGCTCAGCCATCCCCACCCCCTCCATGCAGGAGCTTGTTTCAATTCATTGGCTCAGTTCTTCTCAAAGGACTTCATAAAGAATTGTGAAATGGAGGTACAAAATTACATTTTGTCTTTCTTAAATTTATTTTAATCAATTGAATTAACCTTAAAGTTCAAACGTTAGATTTTGACTTTAAGTAGTTAATCTCTTGATCATTAATTGACACTCTTTTAAAAAATAAATGCTATTGTGTAAACTTTTGCTCATCCTGTACTCTATTAAGCCTTATTTATCTTTCTTAAAGCCAAGGATTATATTTCAATGAACAAAATCGTATTGTACATTTTGTGCTCATTTCTACAATTCTTACTGGATCCAAAATAATCCAACAGTTTTTGAGGTTTGTTAAAAAATTTAATGCCTTTATTTATAAGCATATTACAGGCATATATAATATATATGCTTATATCATATATGCCATTTATGAAGGACAACTGAAGCTAACTCGCATTAATTAATTAATTAATTAATTAGCACAGGACATGTGTAATGGTGTATAGACGCATGGTGATATAATCCTTGCCGTGAGCCTTGTGGAATCGAATCCAGTTCCTTTGCTATTATATCCCATTGCTTGACATAGCACCCAGCAGTAACAGGCTATGGGATGCTCACTCTGGAAGTACAACAGAGGGACAACTGCTCTAAACACAGGCTCATAGAATAACTTAAAGAGATTTTTAACCTGAGACCAGAAGTTTGTGTAGAAGAATGGTAGGACAAAGGAGGAGAAGTAGTTCAGGCCAAGGCACAGTACCGGTGAAGGTGGAACATCGTAACTGAAAGAAGTCTGACCAGAGCCCAGAGTTCACAGCTCAGTGACTGAGGAGACTGATAAGACATGAGTCCAGAAAAACAAAGCAGTTCTTGCTCGTATAAGGCCTTCTGAACTATGATGAGAATTGTGGATTTCAACTTAAAAACACCGAGTGCTACAGAGAGTTGAATAGTGTCCCCAAAATTCCTGTCCTCCTAGAACTTCAGATGTCACCTTCTCTGGAAATAGAGTCTTTGCAGATATAATTAAGGTAAAGAAAGAAATGAGAGCATGCTGGATTAGGGTAAACTCTAAATCTAACGAGAATATCCTTACAAGAGACAGAAAAAAGGAGAAGATGGCCCAGCGGTGTAGTGGTTGCATTCACATGCTCTGCTTTGGTGGTCTGGGGTTCACGTGTTCAGATCCCAGGTGTGAACCTAGCACTGCTTGTCAAGTTGTGCTGTGGTGGCCTCCCACGTGAAACAGAGGAAGACTGGCATAGATGTTAGCTCAACTACAATTTTCCTCAGGCAAGAAGAGGAGGATTGGCAATGGATATTAGCTCAGGGCCAATCTGCCTCACCACCCCCCTCTTCTAGAAAAAGAGAGAGAAAAAAACAAGAAATACAGAAAAAGTGTTGTGAGGATGGAGGCAGAGACTGGAGTGATGCATCTACAAGCTAGGGATGTCAAAAATTGTTGGCAGCCACCAGAAACTAGAAGAAAGGCATAGAAAGCTTTCACCTTGGAGCCTCCAGAAGGAACTGGACCTGCCAAAGCCTCAGTTTTGGATTTTTGGCAACCATAACTATGAGAGAAATAATGGCTGTTGTTTTAAGCCACAAAATATGTGATAACTTGTTATGGCAGCCCCAGAAAATTAATACAGATACCACTGAAATATTTTGAGCAGAGGAGTTCTGTCATTTAAAAGAAACTAATCTGGCTAGAATGGTGAGAGTGGAAAGTTGAGGGGAACACAATAAGTAGAAGAAATTGCTATACTCCCCCTTGCTATAACTAGTAATAAAGATTAAAATCAGAACCAGAGTAAGAAAGTGGAGCAGTGCTATTCCCCTGGGAGGTGACTGGAAATGTGTGGAGATACTTCTGGCAGAATGATTAGGGGATGCTGCAGGCATGGACTGCCTAGGGCTCAGGATGCTAACGTCCTACAGTTTGTTGAAAGGTTCTGTACAACTAAGAGTTGTCCCACTTATAATCCTGACAGCAGCGACAATGAAAAACAGTGGGAAAAAAATACACAAAGAATCAAGTATTCTATACTTGTTTAGAGTACTTGAGGATCTCATTTAGCTATTGATGTCATGCTTTTATGTTATACTTTTGCACTTTTAAAAGAAAAATAAAGCAAATCAAAATTTTAGATACCACAAGAAAGAAGTATCACATTAGGTGAGAAGAAATCTTGTTCATATTTAAATATAATTTTTGTTTTCATATTATGAAAGAACTGCAATGAAAATGCGAACATAGTCATACAAGTATTGCCAAACAATAATAAATTAGTGTCTAACAAATAAAAAATTGGACATGAAATGAACAGGAAAATAATTAGAAAACAACCATTTTAAATAACTATGGCAATCTTTTTTAATGTATTTTCTCGAGGGGTGACATTTAAGTATAAGAAATACATGTGGGGAAAAAACACATAGGGGAAAAAAACTACCTTCAGACTCACAAAGTCATTATGCTGGATGTTAAGAGCCAATGACTTAAAGACTCAACTGGGAAAATGGATGATATATAAGCCAAAAGAATAAGGATTCTTTTTAATGGAAGGCCATGATCCATCATTTACTGCAAAGCCCAAACAAGAAACAAGTACCTGTGCTGACATTCAAAAAACATTCAATATGCCCAAGAGCACGCAGTTGCTTATAATCCAGTAGCTTTTTATCAAACTGAAAACAGATTTTAAAATATGGTGTCAGTTATCTAGAGCTTTCCCCTGCTTGAAAGAGTAATGAGAAAATATAATTGCGTAGGTGGTGGTTATTGTTGAAATATACTTAGGGCTTTTGGTTGTTTCTAGTATTCTTAGCTTTTTTTCCAACTCCTACTAGCAAATTATTGCTATAACATCTGTTTTCTTGGAGCTATTTGGGGTATCTTAGACTAAGCTATTGTTTTAAAATTTCTTAAAAATTTCAATGGTAATTTTTCAAGATTGCTTTTTGAGAGGAAGCTTACAGTAGTCCTGACCAATAGGAAAAAGTAGAACCACTCTTATTTGGCTTTATACACATAAATTCTACCACTCAGTTTTGATATTTAAACCATTAGTTTCATTCATAAAAGTAAAAATAAAAGTGATGGTGAATGAATATTTTCCCTCCCTTTCTCTGAATTTATTTCTGCATTATCTTTCCTCAATTTGTTGTAGACAAATACAGTCTTATTTTCTTTCAGATAGGAAAGATAAGATTTGTTAATCAGCCAGCTTTTTCTAGCTGCAGTTCAAATGGTGTTATTCCTGTGACCCTTCTTTTGAGTATCAGGGTCTTTTGAATTTATTCTGGATTCTGAAATATATTTATCACTTCATATTCACTACTTGGTTAGGAAAATGCTACCTAGTACCATATTCTGTATTTATCTTGGATGCTAATGATAAAAATGCAAGGTTAGCTTCTCCACTCCATTTGGTTCAGTTTGATTCAACAAATATTTATTGAACAGCTATTACTAGAGGTGTCTGATATAGGTACAGCGAAAAAGGAAAGGGTGGGCCCTTTTTCAAGAAGATTACATTCTTTGTGGAATGATAGCTGTGGGAGGTTGGGCTCCCAAGGAAGTAGACTCTGACACAGAGATTTGTGAGCAGGAAGTTTGTCAACGAGAAAGAAAAAAATGGAGGACTCTGATGCAGTCACAGCAAAAGATGGCCCAAACCAGTGGGGAAGACTGCAGCTGCAGCTGGGATGGCCTTCAGATCTGCCCCAATTTTGAGCTGAGCCTTAGTATCCCTTCACTGGTCAATCACATAACATGCGCTGCCTCTGGGAAGGAGGCGTGACCTTGGGCAAGGAAGCTTTGCATGTCCAAGGGCATCTGCTAGAACAGAAACAAGCTGAGGGCTGTCTGCTGACACCACCTCCAATAGCTCTGAGAATGTCTCTCTTTCCTGAAGGGGGATCTTGGTGGTGCCACGTAGCCACCACTACAACTGTTCAACTTTACATAAGTTAGTATCCTTGAAAGATAACAGAAATGACAGAGAGGATAATATGGTCACATGATAGGAAGAACAGTTGAAAGGCCATAGGGATGGGAAAATGGGATACGCTCATGGGACAAGAAATAAAATTAAAAAGTGGGTTGGAGCCACATAATGAAAAGCTTTTAATTTCTTAGCGAGAGTCTATATGGAGGACACAAAAGGAGGTTGGAACCATATAATGGAGGCCTTGAAATTCCTTGGTCAGAATCTATGCTTAATTGGAAAACACTGGAGATTTTTGAAAGGAGTATGATAAAATGGGATATGTGCTTTATAAATATGAATCTGATAGAAGTATACAGAATGAACTGAAGGGAATGGAAAGATGATAATTTCAAGAACTGTTAAGGGTCTCAGATTTTACTCTATTTGCCAACTTATAAGTTAGTCTGCTACAGTTTCTCAGACACTGGCACAAGACATGAGACTCCTGGGTCAGAGCAAGAAACAAACTTTATTGTTCATAACAGCCAGTATTATTATTGATGCCTCTTCCCTGAGCCCAAATTCCCACTGGGCTGAGAGAAAAGGGCTAGGTGACACCAGAACATGCAGTGGATTATATTACAAGAGGGGAAACTCAAGTTTAGGAAATCTGACTTTTTTATAATGGGCATAAGACTGCCTGCCTTTGACTTGGAGGGAGACGTTATCTTTATTATACTGGAACAAGACATCCAAGATGTTTCTATCTTCCTAGGCTATTTGCTATACAACATCTTTTTAAAGATAGTCAAGAACGAGGACAACAGTACCTCTGCTCTCAAGATTTGCAGAAATACAAGAAATCCATGCAGAATTTCCTCCCAATAGAGAAAGACTGTTGAATTTCCTCCTTACTTAGAAATACTGTTGAATGCAGATTTTTATGTTCTTATGTCAGTATGGATTGTTGAGTATTATTGGTGCTAAATCTGGCTTATCAAGAGGGAAAAAGTTCCTGTTCAAATAAGAAATGAGTTATTGTAATTTACAGTTAGGTTGGCACAACTTATTATGATTAACTGAGGTAATATCTTTAATTTTATAGTTTATACAGACAATGAATAACTAGTTTAAAAATGGCTTTACACTACGAAGTTAACTGTGTATAAACATAAACAATTTATCCCATTCACCACTTTTCTTCAATCTGTTTTCCTTTTGGGATTAAACAAATTTCCACTATTTAAATTACTATGCAATTTTTTATTTATACTCTGAAAATGTAAATGAGAAGGGTTAAGATCTTGTCTATAATCTTACTATTCACATACAGGCTATGTAAATTACCACTATATTGGAAAAAGAATAATGCACGAAAAGTCTTATGACCTGGATCTACTCCTAGCTACATCACTTCCTATGTTGTTGGACATACTGGATGCTCATATCATGATAAAATGAAAGCTCTAGTCTCTTTGGTATCCATTACCTTTCCCAAATTTAAAATACCATGGTCCAATGAATCAGGGCACAGTACTAAAAGTGATACACATCCTCGATTGTATTTCCCAATTTTTTAAAATAATTTGTCTACTGAAAATGGAAGAGACAAAAGCCACTAGATGAACACTGCAGTTGACTGTATCTATACCTTAGATGTTCCCCTTGCTTGCAATACTTCAACAACACGTGTCCTATTTTTCTGAGATGATCTGCTATTTACTTTCTGAGTGAGGTTCTAAAAATCCTGCTGTTGTACAAGATTGCCTTTTTCCATTTTAGAATACGAAACAGCAGTCATTTCTCTGAGTTTTCAATTTTTAGTATGTGCTTTATTTGTTTTCAAACAGAAGCAGTTCACTTAAATTTGCTCATTGAAAAGCTATTTTATTTTTCCGCCCCATATTCCTCCATTTAATATTGTAAAACCTGATTCTAATTTTGTTTCCTTGATGTTATAGGCAGTGTGGTAATGAGGAACCAAATTCAAAAATAGAGGATACAGATTAGAAGGCTGTGACAACTGAAGAAAGACACCTACATAAAATCTGGTACTGCAGGTCTCTTTACATACAAAATAATAAACTCCAAGTTTTCAGTCGAACCCACCATAAGGAGGGTAAGAAGAAATAAGAAGATAAGGGAACAGATAACTAAGTTGCTTTATTTTCTTTCTGAACTTTTAAAAGTCCAACTAAGAAAAAGATGCAAAGTGAGGGTCTTCAAAAGTGACCTTTGTTTTTTCTTTTAAGTTCTTGAGTTTTTTTGGGAAGAGGTTGTTTTTATGTTACTTTAGGAAACAGGTGACTAATTTCCACTTAAATGCAGGCATCAGCACATGCAGCATCTGTTTTTTTTAGGAAGATATTTGACCTCTCCTTGTCAATCACTCTGTGGAATCTATTCTTTATCATAAATAGATATGTAAAGAAAAAAATTCTAAAGGCACACACAAAAATATTAATTCTGAGAAGTTATACTCTCTGAAGTGAGTTTGAGCCTAATAGAAAACTAAACAACACAAGAAGGTTAGAATTATTTCCCATAACTCTATTTTAAAATAGCTATTTTAAATAGCTCTCATTGCTGATAAATCTCTAAGATGACAAGATCTTTTAAATTCCACAGCTCAGGTTTAGTATCTTACCAATGGGAACATCACCTAATGATTAACTCACTAAAATGTTCATGTTCACCATAAGGCAACAACTGTATTCCCAGTTGCATTATAATTTTGCACAAAAAACTTCCTGCGTACTATATGCTAATTTTCTTAGAATTACATAATTTGTGAATTATGTTACAATGTAAGATCCTGTCTTACTGGTTATACTTAATATGCCATTAATTATAAAGTTTGATCTTGAAATTCTTCTCTGCTCCAAGTAAAATATTTTCTATTTATTAAATTGGAAAAATCTCATATACAGCCTAATTATTGTATATTTCCTAGGCTAAGGTGTATTTTACAATATTTATTCTTCCAAATTTATTTTAAAAGCTATGGGTAAAAGAAGAGAATACAAGTTTCCCTAATGAAAGAAGAAAAAGACTTAGGTATAAAATATTTTAGTATGTTACTTATTTAGCATATTGTTTGCTTATTAAAATACTGAAGGTAATGAATTTTCTTTCAAAAACTGAATATACAATATATATTTTAATCAAAGGAATATAACAACGGCCTATAAAAGCATTGTAAAAAAGTGAAGTTTCTCACTGTATCATATTTTGCCCCTGTTCCTAGAATTTCCTTTTTGCCACAAGTAGCAGGTTAATTGCACCTAAGTGATCGAAAGTAGTTGAAATGGGAGTAAGGCAGGGTTTCTAAATAGCTAGGATGTAACATTAGAAGCATCATTATCATTCTGTGAAAGGCATTTTCATAAAGAGTGTATTCTGTAGTTAATAAATTACAAAAACAAAAGCAAATCCAGTTCAAAAATTGTTTTTATTTAGCCATTGACAGTGAACTATGACCATTGAAACTATACCAAATTGATCTATCCAAAAATATTGTAGAACTGACATTTCCAACATTTTGTGATTGCTACATGTAGATATAGCCTTATTTGTTTCCTTATTTTTTAAATATATTTCTTGATACATATCAGGAAAACCAAGAAAATATTTCCCAAGTATAAAAATTTACTCTCAATGTGTGTTCTGAAAGGATACTGGTCTGAAAGTATTAGCTTGGATTTCAGATGATATCTTCCATGGATTTAACACAGATAAAGTCCCCCTCTGTTTGCTTAACTGCTTGTTCATTTCATTGTGGTTTTATCAACATTATCTTCTTTTATTCTCACAATCAACCTTTGATATTTGTGGATATTGCACAAAGAATTGTACTGTCAAATCAGACTCATGTGAACCAAAGATCTTAGTCAGTTTCAAACTTTACTAGTAATCTCAAGGATGCCAGTGATGACTTGGGAAAAGTGAAGCAGGGAGCGGTCCAGAGTCTCCAACATATTTCTACATTTTCATTCTTGCAGCACTAGGTTGTATGCTCTGGCCTGGATTAATATGGGGGTCTTTAAGAGACGTGTGGATCATACTATTTACACAGAAGGTGCTTTTTAGATCATAAGGCATCAATGTTTTATACTCAGATAGTTTCATCGTTTACATGATCTTTTGTCAATAGATTCCTGGTTTGGTTATCATAAACAATCTAATACATCTAAGTTCATTCAGCTAAAAGCATACTACAGGTGAGGATCCCCATTGGAAAATACGATTGATTTTTACCTTATGTAAACATGCTTTCGATGATATTTGAATAGGGCACTACTTTCCTTTTCAAGGGCATTCTCACCCTCTAAAGGAGAGAACAGATTGAAGATCTGCTATTTAACAGTTGAATTCCCATGGATCAGAAAGGCCACTACCAGCTCAGCTGACAAAGAGAAAGACTAAGACACACAGGCATGGTCCCACTTATATATAGATTCTAAAAGGGGAAAACTCATAGAAACAGAGAGTATAATGGGGGTTTCCAGGGCCTAGGGAGACGGTGAAACAGAAAGCCATTGGTCAAGGTGTACAAAGATTCAGTTATGTAAGATGAATAACTTCTGGAGATCTAATGTACAACAATGTGACAATAGTTAACAATATTGTATGCATATTTGAAATTTGCTAAGAGAGTAGATGGTTTCCACCACAAACAGAAAAGAAAGAAAACACAATGGTAACTATGTGAAAAGGGGGTTGATATGTTAATTAGCTTGCTTGTGGTGAATATTCCACAATGTATGTGTATATCAAATCATCAAGTTGGACACCTTAAATATGTACAATTTTGAATTGTCAACTATACCTCAACAAAACTAGGGGAAAATACAAATTTATGCTATAATTTCTAATTAATTTGAGGAGAAATGCAAAGATATCTTGATAATCAGACAGTAGTTTTCTGGTTAGTCTTGTGGAAACTAGAAAAGTAAACATATTTCTCCAAGTTTTTAATAAGAAGACACTTTCTCCTCATATTTCTTCTTTCTTTTTTATGTTGTCACCAGCAAGGTTGTCTGTCAACAAATTTTAGTTAACTAGAACACAGCACAGTCTTTATCAGGGACCAAGGCAAATATTTCCTTGGGTTTTAAAGTTTTCCAGATGGGAGTACAGAAGTTTTAGATATGTATAAGGTCATGAGTTGCATAACAACGTTTCTGTCAAGAAAGGACTGCATACACAATGGTGGTTTGATAAGATTAGTACTATATAGCCTAGGTGTGTGGTAGGCTATATAATCTAGCCTAGGTTTGTGGAGGCACACTCTATGATGTTCACACAATGACAAAATCGCCTAACAATACATTTTTCTGAACATATCCCCATCATTAAGTGACGCATGACTGTGTATATATATATATACACATACATACACAGGCATATTTCAGATATATTGGGGTTCAGTTCCAGACCACCACAATAAAGAAAACATCACAATAAAACAAGTCAAGAATTTTTTGGTTTCTCAGTGCATATAAAAGTTATGTTTACGCTATACCCTCTGTAGCCTACTAAGTATGCAATCACATTATGTCTAAAAAATGTACATATCTTAATTTAAAAATATTTTATTGCTAAAAAGTACTATCCATCCTCTGAGCCTTCAGTGATCTGTGATCTTTTTGCTGTTGCAGGGTCTTGTAAAAAAAAAACAATGTCTGTAAAGTGTAAAAAAGTGAAGCATAATAAAGTGACATATACCTGTATATATATATATATATATATACATATACAAAAAATCTATATAATTATATAGATATAAAACAAAATTTCTTATGGGAAAACCTGCATTGTAAAAGCGACAGCGTATTTCACTATTCATTCATTTATTAATTCAACTCTTGTTTATTGAGTTCCTTTATGTCTGTCCCTACGCCATGCCCTGGGGTTACAGAGATAAACGGCAGATCTTACCCAGTTTGTAAAGCCCTCATCTATTTTGAGAAGACTTTCCTGAGAAAACTGTTTCTGGCAGAGACCTAAAGGATGAGCAGGGTCTGTGTACAGAACAAAGCAGGAGAAAGAGCATTCCAGGCAGTGGGACTATCACATGCAAAGACCTTGAGTCAAGAGTCAGGAAGATATTGCTATGTTCAAAGACCTAGGAAAAGCCAGCATGATTAAAGCAGACTGAGTGCTGAAGAGAGGGGTAAGAGGTAAAGCTTGAGAGTTGGTAAATTCCATATCTTAGAGGGACTTAAGCTATAATGATGTTTTTGGATTTTATCTTAATGTCAGTGTAATAGTATTAGAAGGTTTTAACTGTGTGATTTAAACAGGAATAACTAATGGGGTTGCATGTGAGTGGAGTGCAAGCTATCTGGGTTACTGCAATGTCCATTCAAAAGATTGTAACTGATTTACAAGACGAGATGGGAAGAAATTCAAGATATATTTGGAAGATGTAACTGAGATAGAATTTGATGATCGACTGATTATGAAGGAGGTGAGAGAGCATGTCAAAGATGGTGTGCAAGATTTTTTAGTTGCAAGCAATAGAAGACCAATCTAGCTGATTTAAGCAGAAAATGAAATATCAAATTATAATGAGAAGCTAACAGAGTCAGTGGGTGATCTGAGAAATACGACTCAGGTATTACCCAGCAAGAATAGCATGAAAACCAGAAACGTTTTTTGAAGAATGGGCTCTGGAGGTAGCCACAGCAACACAACCACAGCAACTCGTGAAACTGTCGGTCCAATATCTCTCATTGCCACCTATCACTGCCTATGCTATGCCTCTTTGCCTAGCTCCTTATTAAAAGTTCAGTGTGGTTCATGACTGAGTGATGTGCCCACAACTTAGCTGCAAGGGAGGCGAGGGAAATGTGTATCTGATTTTGTTAAATTCTAAGAAAGATGGAATTTACCTTCTACCAAAGAGAAACACTTTCCAAACATTGGAAGGCCCCCAGTAAACAGCCCCCACTGCCACCAAAGAAAAAAGTCTTCCAGAATTGCTGGGGTCAGCATCAACACAGAGATGGTATAAACAATGGCGTAATCAACTACTATGGTAAAATTTCTGAAAATTGGAGGTAAAGAGAAAAATCTTTAAGCAAAAAGAAAAGAGACTTATTACCTTCGGGAGCAGCAATAAGACTGATGGCTGATGTCTCATAAGAATGGTGGACGTCAGAAGGTAATGGAATGGCATTTAATATTGGAAGAAAACAACTGCCAACTAAGCTTCTATATTCACTTAAAGAACGTTCAAACTTTGAAAGATATTAAGAGAATGTTATAAATGCTAAAAAATTAGGCAAAAACAGAGATAGAAAAGTTAGTTTAAAAAATCACATACTGGGCCCGGCCAGGTGGCATAGGGGTTAAGTTCACACGCTCCCTGGCCGGCAGTTCGCTGGTTTGAATCCTGGGTGCAAACCTAGCACCACTTATCAAGCCATGCTGTGGCAGGCATCCCACATATAAAGTAGAGGAAGATGGGCACGGGTGTTAGCTCAGGGCCAGTCTTCTTCAGCAAAAAGAGGAGGATTGGTGGCAAATGTTAGCTCTAAGCTAATTTTCCCCACCCCCCCCAAATAAAATCATGTACCAAACTGAGAGTAGAAGAGTTAGAAACATGAAAATTTTACAACTATCATATTTAATCTATTACTACATACCTTTACACACATGCACACAAACACTCACTCACACATCCCTTCAAACCCAAATGATTTTGTAGTTAATTCCTCCAAATTTTTAAGGAAAAAAATTAATCTTCAACTCTTTAAGAGAATAGTATAAAAGCAAACATTTTATCACATATTTTAAGAAGCTATCATAACTTCAATATCAAACCTTAATAAAGACATTAAAAGAGAATGTACACACCAATATCTATCATGAACATTGATGCATAAATCCCTCCAAAACAATATCAGATTGAATCTATTCAGATCTAAATCAAAAAATACTTAATGTTCAATAGGGTTTATTACAAGAACGTAAGGTTGATTTAACATTTAAAAATCAATCAATATATTTTACCACATTAACAGAAAAAAAGGAGGAAAACATGATCAAATTGTTAGATGCAGAAAGATAATTTGATAAAGTAGAGCATAAACTAATGGTGCAAAAACGAATAGAATAAAATTTGGAATGAAAATTAAAAATAAAAGAAAATTTCCTCAATGTGCTAAAGACTACTTATGAAAGACCAAAAGCAGAAACATCATTATTTTTAATACTTCTGTTGAGATAACGAGATTAGCATACCTACTGTCACCACTTCTACTCAACTTTGTACTGAAAGTGATTATCATGATTATACAGGGGACAGTTTTTATATTTAGATATTAATAGATTCACTAAAGATTTAGTATAGCTACTTTCTATGAGATTAAGAAAGTTATCTTACATTTTCAGTTTGCTAAAAAGCTATTATCACAGGTTTCATCAAGTGATTTCTTTTGTTGCTACTCATTGAGATGATCTCATGGCTGCATGTTTCAATCTGAATTTATTAATTGATTTTCAAATGTTAAACAAATTTAGCATCCATGAATAAACTGAACTTCGTTATGAGGTACTACATTTTTTACACATTGCTGGATTCAGAAACATGAATAAATATGATTTTATTTTTGCACCTAATTTTGTAAATGATATTGATTTGTAATTACTTTTCACATATTGCAACTATATTGTATTAGTATGACTCTATACTACTAAAATTGTAAAATAATTTGGAGAATGGTTCTCCAAATTCGGAGAAGCTTTCTCTTTTTTTCTATCCTCTAAAAGATTTTGAATAGGAAGGGAAAAATTTGTTGCTTGAACGTTTGTGGAATTTGTAAAATAGTATTTGTGGGAAATTTTGGAGTTACAGTTCCATTTATTTTATGGCGATGGGGCAATTCTTATTTTCAACCTCTTTTTTAGTAATTTTACATGTTTTAAAAAATCTGTCCTGATCAATAGTCTTTGAACGTATCAGTATATGTGTGTTCAATCATTATTTCACCTTCATTAATATCTCTGCTTCATTCGCACCAGCTCCAGTCTTATCCCCATTGCAACACTTTTGCTTAATCAATTTTTCAAAATTTTAAAAATTATTTGCTTTCATTCAAAGAACCAGACATTTTTTATTGTCTATTATAATTTGTTTTCTATTTCACTAATTCCTGCTCTTATATTTATTAACTTTTTCTCCAAATTTTTTCATTTTTTTATTTTTATTTTTTTCTTGTTTCTTGGGTACATGGCTCTTGAGCACATTGCTCGTTAATGTCTTAATTGCTTATATAAGCATTTAAAATTATAAAATAGTTGCAACTGTTTCTGTCAAATCCTTCAAGTTTTTATATGTTTTTAAAAATACATTATTATCGTCATAATTTTAACATGTAGCACAATTTCTTCCTTGACCCTGTAGTAATTTAAGTGTCTTGAAATTTTTAAAAATATTTTTCAGCAATTTTTCCCACAGATTTCTAATTTAATTCTATTTTTGCTATTGAATGTATTCTGAAAGATATTATCGATTTGAAAATTTGAATTTAGTGTTCATGCCCTAGTACAATGTCAGTTTTTTAAAATGTTCATACGTGCTGAGTGTGTTGCATATTATCTGTTGTGTGTGTAAAATGTCCTATTTATGTCTACCATCTCAAAGTGTTTAATCTTTTGAGTATTTTATATCTTTACTATCGCTTACTTTTTATGATCTCTCAGTTGCTGAGAGTTATTTTTTAAAATCTCCCATTTTATTGTTGGATTTATCAACATAGTTATATCTCTTTATAGTTATGTCGATGTGACAACGTAATTGGAACCACTTTATTACATTGTATGTTGCATGGCATATAACATTAGAACATTTATATATTCCTAGCTAATTTAAAGCTATTAATTATGGAGTAAACTTTATTAATTATAGTAATTCTCTTTGTCCTTATGTCTATTTGTCCAAAATTCATATTTACAGCATCATTCTTTTGGTTATTTGTTTAGTATCTTTTTCCTCTCTCTTCTTTCAAGCTTTCTATTTCCTATGTTTTAGAGCATCCCTCATAAACAGCATATACCTTCTGTGTTTTAAATCTAATATGAGAACCTGTCTCTAAAAATACAGTGTTTATTCCTAGTTCACTTACAAGGTGGACTGATAATTTTAGCTGTTTCTATAATTTTATTTTATGCTTTCCATTTGTCCTGCTTCTTCTAGGTTTCCTCTCTTTTCTTCTCTCTTGTTGTCTTTCGGATTTTCCTTCCTTTTATTCATTTTATTCCCTCTTTCTATTAGTTTGAAATTATGTATGCCCTTTCTATCATTTAAAGTGTGACTTACAAATATTACCATACACAATCATCTCAGCAAATCTAAAATAATTAATATTTTTTATTCTCCTTGTAATGATTTGCTTTGACCACCCACCTTTTTGTGTTCAGTATTTCAGTTCTTTATTAACCCCTCAAACTGCATATTATTATTGATTTATACAGTTGATATTTTCTTTTTGTAAACACAGGTTCATCAATTTCTTTGCTCACTATTCCTCCTTAGTATTCAGACGTCCTTTTCCTATTTCCATAAATACATTCTATATGAATTTTAACAGTGAAGTTCTCTTGTTTCTCTGAAATTTTTCTTTTGTTTTCTGAGGAATATTAGCCCTGAGCTAACATCTACCACCAATCCTCCTCTTTTTGCTGATTAAGATTGGCCCTGAGCTAACATGGGTGCCCATCTCCCCACTTTTAAATATGGGACATCTGTTACAGCATGGCTTGATAGGCAGTGCGAAGGTCTGCACCTGGGATCTGAACCTGTGGACCCTGGGCTGCTGAAGCAGAACGTGCAAAATTCACTGCCGCGCCACTGAGCCAGCCCCTGAGATTTTGCTTTTATAAAAATGACTATCTTGAATTTGTGCTGCAAAGAATTTTGATAAGCATACAATTTTAAGTTGACAGTTATTAATAAAGTTATGACTAAGATGACCTTCCAAAAAAATTTAGCTCCCTATTTTTAATAGTAGGGAAATCAGCAGTGTAATTGTTGTTTCTTTGAAAATCATATTTTCTTGTGCACTGTTCTTCAGATCTTTACTATTCTGCTCTGTCACTCTAATGGTACTAGTGGATTTCATTTCATTTTCCCAACTTGCAATTTATTCTGAATTTGTAGATTCTTGTCTTTCATCACTTATTTCTTTTACTATTGCCTCTCCTGACCCTCCTTTCTGTTTTTCTTTTTCTTCTCACACCTTGATATCCCTCCTAACCTCTTAGCTTCTCTTCTATATGCTCTCCTTCTTTCTTGCTCCACACTTCTTTCAGGTGATTTCTTTAGATTTCTAAGTCATTTTGTTCAACACCTCTCCTGCTGTCTTGTATCAACGTCTTACCACATTTGTTGTGTTCTTCATTCATTATTATACTTTTCCGCTGTGATTTTTATTGAATATTTTTACTTACTCTTGCTTTTGGCACCTTTCATTCCATAGGTGTATTAACTTACTTCTTTTGTGACTTTATCCAAGAATTCCAACATCTGGGACTGTTTCCAGTCTCACTCTAACTTCTGCCCCTCGCCCTCACCGTCCTCTCCTGCACTGTGCTTTGCATTTTCAGGTACTTTGTGATTATTTTTCCATTGTTGAGCATAATCAAAGAAGTTTGTCAGAAATCTTTGAGGCCTGCATTGTATTTGCTGTGCTTTGGAAAGGATTCATTTTTATTTCTTCCCCTGGCCTGGAAATCAAGAACACTAAAATACAAATTTCTAAATTCACCGTCTTGGGACCACTCAACCAGGAACCAAGGTAAGAACAGGAACTATTCCTTGTTATCTTTGTGTAACGTTTGTTGTTTTCTTAATCCATCCTAAAGGTCAGTGGATGATGCAGCCCTTTGGGAGTGGGGCTCTTCTACCATGATGGACAGCGTCTGGCTCCTCTTCACCATCTCCTGTTCTCCTCAAAGGCCATCAGAGTGAAAAACCAGGTTCACTGGGGCTTTCAGATGACTCCACATCTGCCTGTGCTCACT
Organism: Equus asinus; assembly: GCF_041296235.1. NCBI lineage: Eukaryota > Metazoa > Chordata > Mammalia > Perissodactyla > Equidae > Equus > Equus asinus. Next base: position 57,122,609 of record NC_091792.1, on the reverse strand, counting down.
GCGTCACTTTTCTAGATAATTGCTCTCACTTTCTTTTTGGACTCCAAAGATTTTTTTTTAAATACTGTTTTGCCAGCTAAGACTACTAACATACTACTAATATATAATTTACTATTTTTATTTATTTCAAAATAAATGGTTTGCTAATCTGCCATATTGTTGGAAAAGCTACTTTCTATGTTGTCCAGAAATTGAATTTCTTCTCATATACTACATATGCCAAATGAAGAAATCATTTATTGGAGATCACTTGCTAAAGTAAACTGTATTGATATACTGCATATTTTCCAGAAAATGTGTTGACATTTTATATCACTAATTCAAAAACAACCAAAGGGAAACAATCACTAGTGGAAGAGAAAATGCTTAGAATTTTGAATGTGAGAGAGAAAAGTTTAATATTACTAGCTTAATATCATGTTAGCTTAAATGACATAAATTGTTAAGAGCAAATTATTATCCTTTTAATATATTTTATATTCTATAGATGTGTCACAATTATATATATTTGTATATTCAATTTAAATGTTATTAAAGAAGATAGTATATTTACAGAGTATTAAAGCACACACACACATACAATCCTCATATTCCAAAACTTCAAATAATTCAACAAAAAAATAAGATTATACAAACATTCACCAGTGATAAATACTCCAGCTTTATTTACTCACATAGTACGGATTTACACCCAGGGCCACAGACACCGGCATATCTAAATTACTTTATATACTACTTGTTACAGTTTAGAATTGAAGTTTCCCATATTGTCAGAGCTAATAAAAGCTCGTCATCAAGTTCCTTCACTCTTATGACAAGTACCACAGGCTCATACCCCAAAGTGGTTTTCTTCTCTGACTCTGACAGCTTCAAGAGAAATAAACAGACTCTGTGTCATTCACTGTCATTTTTTTTTTAAATTGCATTTTATTTTAAAGAAACAAGATCCTTTCTAAACCCTTCACAAATGAAACAGGAACTAAAATGGTGTGCCTTAGTTGCTGCTGTGTATACATTACATGATATTACCTTATTCCTCCTGTGTCCCATTATTATACAAATGAAGCCTAGAGCTTCAGTGGAATGTGCAGAAAAAGGCATCGTGAAAATATATAATATTAAATAAAAATCTCCCAAGGGTCATCATTAGAACCCTCTAATGTGGTGTCAAATTTAGAGAATTGAATGTATAAAATCAAAATTAATCAGTTCAATTGAAATTCATAACCATGACTAGAGAAATTTGTGGGAATTTCTCTAGTCTCCTTCTCTTCAGTTGTATAGGGCATCTGTACTCTGACAGAATCTAGTATGTGACACAGGCCCTGGCCCATATGAGGCTGCTTTTAAAGGTGAGCTGACTGAATAATGCAACATCTGTTTGCTCCATCCCACTCCCCAAATTGGAACTGAACTGAACCTGGGTCATGTGGATCTAAGGAGGTTCATCCTGAACCTTCTATTAACTGTTGCCTCGCCATGCCAGTTTGTGAGTGTTTGTAGCTAGGACTGGGGGACTAGGTGCTGAATTAGGCAGTCATTTATCTCTCTATATTCAGTTCACTCTTTATCTATTGTTGTTCAGATAATCTACACCTTTCAGCATTCTGATGTGAATACAGGTGGTGAAAACTCTCAAGTCCTTCACCCAATGTATCTGAAAGAGAAACAAGTGAGCCAGGTGATGTGAGGAGGCAGTAGTGGCCTCTGCTCTGACCTACATATGTTAATGAGCAAGTTCACCCTAACCATGCTCAGTGCAAACATTTCTTTACTCACAACCTATCAGTTATATGTTCTGCTCCGGAGCAAGTGTCTCAACTCTGTCAGGTGCAAGCAGATGGCATTTGAGGTCAATATAAGGTTTTTCTTCAAAAAGATTATTAGCATCATTAAGTTAAAACAAGTGGGGATGGACAGAGCGTTGAATGACATAATTGGTAATAAAGAAAGGAGCATAATTTTGATGCACGTGGAAATAGAGATAACGGATAAGAATTTAAAGGGGAAAGAAGGGGAGGTAGGTTGACGTGTATAAATAACAAAATATTCAACAGAGAGAACAATTCTGCAGAACAGAGGGTGAAACAATAGCCAGTTATTCTCTGTGTTTTCAACTCTTCCATCTCCCAAAATTTAATCCATTATTCATAGACTAGCGAGAGCAGTTCTTAAAATATCAATAAGACCTTTTCACTCCCTAGTCTAGGAGCGTTCATTTGCTCACCCTGTACTTAGTAAAACCTCCTGACTCCTTACCAGGGCCTCCCTCTTCCTACCTGACACTCCAGGTTCATTCTAGACCATCTCTCCCCGATCTCTCGTGTCCCTCAAACATACCAAGGCATACTTTGTGCTAAAGCCTCCCCCTGCCATGAATGCCTTCCTCATGACTCTTCACACAGCTGTCCCCTTCTACTCCTGACATTCAAGAAGACTCTGGCCATCATATTCAAGTAGAGTATCTTCTCTCCCAGTTTATTCCCCCATAACATGTATCACAATCTGCAAAGTTACTCTCCTGTCATTTGTCTGCCAGAGCTCTGTCTGTCCCATGAGAATATGAGCTCTATGAGGTTTACCAAATGCCTAGTATATAACACATTATTCTTAGAGTTAGAGACAGAAAGGTGAATGAGATACAGCAAAATATTTGTGTCTCATAATGTGCACCTGCTGGATAGGAAGGTTAGAAAACTCTACCCATAAAGTGCTTAACAGAAAAAAAATACTGAGATTATAAAAGCAGCAGCTAGACAATATTGTAACAGGGCACCCATTCTTTTCTGTTTGTGCTTCTTGCTTTAGTTACTATCCTAGTTATTCAACTTTTGTTTCATTTCTTAAACTTTCCTTAATGAGAAAATAACCTAAATCTTCTGCAGCTCTTGACATTTTTATTTTATAAATAGACACTGTTCAAGTATGGTGGGGACTCTGACCTCTAATGACTGAGGCAAATAGTAGATATTAGGTCAGCTTTGAAATATTTGGAAATTCTATTTGAACTATTCTGCATTGACATTTCCCAACTTGCTAATTCTATTTTTTAAGCTGTCCAGATGTATCATAACCTCCTTCTATTATCAGGTTAATGCAACACAATCATTTGCAAATTTTTTTTTGGTTTTTCTCAATAAGCTCTTCAGAAGTATAATACATTTATTAATATGTCTTTATTGTTAACATGATATCAAATCACATCTTGACTGCCACAAGATTTATCCCAAGTACTTTAGATTTTGACTATAATGAAAAACAAAAGTTTTATAAATATATACCTCCAAACCAAAAATAGGGCCTTTAAATCCAGAAGCAAACTTTGACCCAGAAATGACAAGTTGGACTCAGAAACAATTAAATATGCTTCTTCTTCTTCTTCTTCTTCTTGGTTTTCAGTGTGTTTTTCATTCCATTTATAATAATGTATCTCTATATTATGAGCTCTTCCCCAAAATCTAAGAACAAATATCCCTTTACGTATGTCATGCTATTATTTTAAGTTCTTTAAGAATAGAAAAAGTCTCAAGAGAGAAGGAAGGTATATACCTGTTATATATACCTATAAAATGCTAACATCATTATCTATGTACTTGGTAGAGACCACACGAAAATGAATACAGGGAGTAACAGGCATTGATTTTCAACTCTGATTTCATTTGCAACTTTGGAGTCATATCAAATCTGTCTATTTAACAATACTCTTCATACATTGCTGTGCCTCCTTTTAGCTTCTTCTACCAACTATTAATCTGCTTCTCTTATACCTTAAAACCTTTGAGAAAAAAAAGAAGAATCCTAAACAGATCTGAATATCCCCACAAGTAACTCTTCTTGGACATATGAATGCTTGAGTGCACACCCAAGAGTCATCTTTAATGCAAATTTTTAGTCAATTATATTACCAGCATCTGTTTCAGTGATGCTTTTCCATATAAATTTTAGAATCTAAATATCAACACACTAAGCGTCTGGAGAGTTGATTGTAAAGGGGAAATTTTATGTTCTTTAAACATTCTGTTCAAATAAACACTTAGGAGTTGAGCTACGTATTGAAATTTAACAGTCTGAACGAGAGTGTTCATTCCAGCCATCTTCTCAGGGGGCGTTTACCCAGCTATTGCTTTTGATTCAGCAAACTTTGTCCTGCCACTAATATTTTCTAACTCTTGCACTTTTGATTGAAAGAGAACTTTGAACAGGCTGTAGGGAAAAGAAAAATAAAACACTCTAAGGCAATAGATAACAAGGGACTTAACTGATACTATTACTTATCAATCAGTTTCAGCAAAACACAAATTATTAGGCAAAGGTGAGATTATAATTTTCTGAATACCTTTGTATAATTGCAAGGCTAGATTCCATTTGACAGTTAAAATTAATTTTAACTTAGATCTTAGTGGAGAGATGCACAAAGGATAGTTAGAAACCTATATGATGATTCATTTTCATTCTCACATCCAAAAGGAAACTTAAATGTAACTCTCCTACTTTCTAAGAAAGATTAGAAATGTATTTTCTGATTTATATTGAATCAATAAATATATTTAAAAGCAGCACAAGGTCACAGCTTTTGACCGTGACACAGGATTAAAGAATAATAGAACTTTTTCTCTGAAAATACCATTAGAAATCACCTGGTCCAATACTCTCATTTTATTGAGAAAGATACGGAGACTCATACCAAGTGTTTCACTGGAGATAAACTAAGAAAAACTAAGATTAATCTTATTCAAGAACTTTAGGTTTTGAGGCTCTGACAAAAATCTCTTATTCTTCATATTATTTAGCCAAGTGTCCTCATTATAGCAGGCACTTAATATTTTTATTGAATAAATTTCTTCTAATTCCAACAGAATATTGCATCTGAATGCTTTCCTAAAAACGTAGAAAGCTAAAATTAACAATGAGGTACAACTGCAAATCATAAATGTCTGTGGATATCTTCCAAATTATAAATAAAACATTATGCATCCTGGGGCCAGACCTGTGACCTAGGGGTTAAGTCTAATGTGCTCCACTTTGGCAGCCCAGGTTCAGTTCTCAGGCCAGACCTACACACCTGTTGGTGGCCATGCTGTGGTGACAACCCACATACAAAACAGAAGAAGACTGGCACAGATGTTAGCTCAGGGTGAATCTTCCTCAAGCAAAAAGAAGAAGATTGGCAAGAGATATTAACTCAGGACAAAATCTTCCTCAGGAAAATAAATACTTCCCTTAAGAAATGTTTTATTTTGTGTTTGGATACAATAAAATATTTTTCATAATTAAAAAAGTACTATTTTTATCATTTGATTATCAGTATCATTGCCTGTAAATTACACGTAAACTCCAGAAAGTATTTTTATGTTACTGGTATGAGTCTTATTATGATTCATTTTGGGTTATAATATATGATTATATAATTTTTAGAAAGATTATGTTCAAATATGGAGTTAGAGAAGAAAGCTGATGCATTTAACAGGTTCATATGAAGAAGAGAAAATTGTACCAGTTTTGCAATTTAGCGAGTATAAAAACGTGTTATAAAGGCATTATTTTGATGAACAGCTCCTAGCTTCTTAACTACATGGTTGACAAAATTAGTTTATCTTAAAAAAAAAAGGTCTAAATGTAGGAAGGAAATCTGTAGACATCCTGAGGGAAAAATAGAATTATATCCATGGATTTGAACTTCAAGTAAAACATTGATTCAGAAGCCATTCTCTTCTGTGCCTTTTAACCATTTGGATTCTTTCTTCCAAGAAAGCAAAAATAACATAAAAGATTGAGAGCAAGAAGACCAGGGGCACTGGCCCAGTGGTGTAGTGGTTAAGTTTGCATGGTCCACTTTAGTGGCCAGGGTTCGTGGGTTTGGATTCCAGGCATGGACCTAGAACCACTCATCAGCCACACTGTGGCAACATCCCACATAAAATAGAGGAATATTGGCACTGATGTTAGCTCTGGGTCACTCCTCCTCACAAACAGAAAAAAAAAGAAGACCAAGGGATTCATATGAAATCAAGAAGAGAGCCATTACAGAAGATTTCCAAAAGATGATTTTACAATTACATTGCCTTGGGAAAAAGAAATTGAGAGTTAGTTGATCTAATATGCCCACATTTAGATTACAAACAACTTAAGTGAAAGAAATAGATATAGACAGCTATTTATCAGAAAGTGCTGAGTGTAACTAAGACTATTTTAGTATCTACTGTTGTTAAACTTTGCTGTATTTACATTGTAGAAGAATTGCATCAAGTAAGAAGTAAAACTCATGTAAAGTCAGTCCCGTTTCTGTATAACAACCTTGTGGGAAAGGTCCCAATGAGAGGGCTGCCCCAGCCTCACCTGGCAGGGGAGGGGACTCTCACATGAACCAAGCCTTGCTTCCAGATGAGATCTGATGCCTGACATCCGTTTCACTGTTGTACTAGAAAATAGTTCAGTTATGTTTTTCCAGCATAAGCACCTACATAACAGTACAGTACACTGTAGAAACTAAGCCACTATTTAATGAAGTGAATGCCATTGCTTTTTTATTTTTGTTTGTTTGTTTGTTTTGGCCTCCTGAATATTTCTGAAGGAAAGCATCACATGATCGAACAACTATCTTACCTCCTTGAGAGCAAGTGTAGAAGAAATAAAGTGATGGATAATTTACAATACTACTTGTTCTTTTGGATGCTGCACACCAGTAGACAAGCCTCTGCTTTCACAATACAGGCGTTTGGTATTTCTTCAGTCACACGTGGATATTGGTCTTGAGGGTGGCATCATCCTTTGGAGTGAACATCAGACCTATGACTTACTCTGCCATAAGAATCCTGACATAAGCTAAGGCCAAATGTCTGGAGCATTCTTTCAAACATCCACCACAAAGGACACCTGTGGCCACTGATGCATTCATAATCGAGTCTAAGATTCTATACCACGTCCGAGAAATAGATCCTGTGATGGCCGCACACAGTAAACTTCTCCAATGTCTCAAATGGCTTGAACAAGGCTTGAAGATGCAGTCTATATTGCCCATCTCTTGAAAAGAAATATTCTTTAGGTGAAAACTAATAAAAAAAAATTCCTATCCTCATTCCACTAACCGAGAGCTGTTTGGTGGATGGTTGATGAGCAGACTTAGGAGTGAAATGCTTCAGAGGATGCGGTGGGTTTTTTAGGCAAGGCATTCTCGCCTACAAATTCTGGTTGTCATCATTATCAGATCAGAATTAAGCAGAATAATAGTAATGGAAACAAATGCTATCCTTCAAAATGTTTTTCTAAGAACAGGAAAGAATAGGGATTATTAGGTTAATGACAAAAATGGGGAAATACAAAATATCAAGACTATATGGCATTCAGCAGGTGACTGAAGTTTCTGATAGCAAGCTTCCGATTATGTGTACATTGTGTCTCTTCCTCTCATTTTTCTTTCTTTATAGTTCTACAACTTACTTAAAAATTTCTGCCCTATTATTTTATGTGTGTTAAAATGCTATAGCATAAACTAATAAATAAAGTGACACTAAAGGGTTCAAATGCTCCCTGAATAGCTTTGACCCTGGGAGTTATTAAAAACTATAAAAGGTTAGAATATAGGCCTTATATATTGGCTAATGGGTATGTTTAAATATATATTAATTTTATTTTTCTAACTCCATTCAACAGATGTCTCTCTTCTCATCTTCACTCTCTTTTTCCCCATATAACTGCCTCTTTCCTTCTAAATGTTTACTGAATACTGTCTATGTATAAATGAAAAAAATTTCATGTGACTTTCTTAAGAACTCACAAATAAAACCATACACATCTCTTTGTGGATTTTTGCCTAGAATACTCTCCAGTGAAAAAAGATCTGGCCGCTTGAAGTAAGACTGTCAGTGAATTCATTCTAGAGTGAAGCACCGTAAAAGTAGGTAGGGAAGCTGTTGAAATGGAGGCTCAAAGACAGGCAAACCTGCCAAGCTGCAAGAGAAGTAGCCTGGCCGTCTGAAGGATCAATGGAATAAAGAACTTCCTCAAAGCTGTCATGGAGACTCAAACCTTGGTGACTGTACAGTTGGCGTTCATCCAAAAATGGAAATATAAAGGCTGTTTGGCTTAAAAGTGCTCCCCTAATGTCAGATACAAAAGGATTTTTTCCCTATAAGTCTAGCATCTTATAGAAAATTAAAACTCACTGGGCATAGAGGAGGAAAGTGCATCACATTTCAAGAGAAGAATGTCTGGAGAGAATGAACTTTACTGCAGGGTTAACGGTTTCCCAGGATCACATATGCCAAATTTTTCAAAGACAAGATGAAGATCAAAGAGCACTTGTGAGGAAACAAAATGCAACATGTGTTTTGCCAAGAGTTCTACGATGACCTCGTTCAACAAAGAGCCATACTTCAATCACAGTACAGATAGATTGCCACACATGCCATTGACACTTAACCATCCAAGGCAATTCTAGCCAAATCCATATTGGTTTCTTTGTTTATATACAAGTGTACCTATTATTATGTTTTAATTTTTATTGAGGTACCTTTGGTTTATAACATTATGTAAATTTCAGGTGTGTATCATTATATTTATATTTCTGTATAGACTACACCATGTTCACCACCAGAAGTCTAGTTGCCATCCCTCATGATACATGTGCCCCTTTACCCCTTTTGCCCTTCTCTCACCCCCCCTTCCTTTTTGCTAACCACCAGTCTATTCTCTGTCTCTAAATGTTTATTTTTTTTGCTTATTTTCCATATATGAGTGAAACAAGGCATTTGTCTTTCCCTGTCTGACTTATTTTGCTTAGCATAAGACACTCAAGGTCCATCCATGTTGTTGCAAATGGCATAAGTTAATCGTTTTTATGGCTGAGTAGTATTCCATTGTGTATATATACACCATATCTTCTTTATCCAATCATCAGTTGATGGACACTCAGGTTGTTTCCAGTTCTTAGCTACTGTGAATAATGCTACAATGTACATAGGGGTGCATATATCTTTTTGAATTAGTGTTTTCGTGTTCTCTGCATAAATACGCAGAAGTGGAATAGTTGAATTATATGGTAGTCTTATTTTTATTATTTTGAGGAATCTCTGTACTGTTTTCCATAGTGGCTTCACCAATTTACATTCCCACCAGCAGTATATGAGAATTCCCTTCTCTCCACATCCTCTCCAACATGCTATTTCTTGTCTTTTTAATAATAGTCATTTTGATAGGCATGAGGTGATATCTCATTGTAGTTTTGATTTGTATTTCCCTAGCAAATGTTGAACATTTTTCATGTGCCTGTTGGTCATCTGTATATCTTCCTGGGAAAAATGTCTGTTCAGATCTCTTGCCCATTTTTTGATTGAGTTGTTTGTCTTTTTGATGTTGAGCTGTATGAGTTCTTTATATATTTTGGATATTAGCCCCTTATTGGATATATGACATGAAAATGTCTTCTCCCAATTAGTAGGTTGTCTTTTCATTTTGTTGATGGTTTCCTTTGCCATAGAGAAGCTTTTTAGTTTGATGTAGTCCCATTTGTTTATTTTTTCTTCTGCTTCTCTTGCCTGAGCAGATATAGTCAAAAAGATACTGTTAAGACTGATATCAAAGAGTGAATTGCCTATGTTTTCTCCTAGGAGTTTAATGGTTTCTGGTCTTATATTCAAATTTTTAATCCATTTTAAGCTAATTTTTGTGTATAATGTAAGATAATTGTCTACTTTCTTCCTTTGGCTTGTGGCTGTTGAGTTTTTTCAACACCATTTATTGAAGAGATTTTCCTTTCTCCATTGTATGTTTTTGGCTCCATTTCCAAAAATTAGTTGTCCATAAATGTGTAGGTTTATTTCTGGCTCTCAATTCTGTTCCATTAATCTGTGTGTCTGTTTTTGTGCCAGTACCATGCTATTTTGATTACTATAGTTGTGTAATATATTTTGAAATCAAGGCGTGTGAAATATCTAGAATCATTCTTTTTCTCGGGATTGCTTTGACTATTTGAGGTCTTTCATTGTTCTATATAAATTTTAGGATTCTTTGCACTATTTATATGAAAAATGGCACTGGGATTCTGATTGGTATTGCATTAAATCTGTAGATTGCTTTAGGTAATATGAACATTTTAACTATGTTAATTCTTTCAATCCATGAGCAAAATTTCCATTTCTTTGTGTCTTCTTTAATTTCTTCTAATAATATTATATAGTTTTCAGCATACAGGTCTTTCGCTTGCTTGGTTAAATTTATTCCTAGATATTTTATTCTTTTTGTTGCAATTGTAAATGGCATTGTATTCTTGATTCCTCTTTCTGCTAGTCTATTGTTAGTCTATAGAAACACAATCGAATTTTGTTATGTTCATTTTGTACGCTGCAATTTACTGTATTTGTTAATTACTTCTGATAGTTTTTTCGTGGATTCTTTAGTGTTTTTCTCTATATAAAATCGTGTCATCTGAAAATACTGACAATTTTACTTCTTCTTTTCCAATTTAGATCCCTTTTATTTCTTTTTCTTGCTGAATTGCTCTGACTAGGACTTTCAATACTATGTTGAATAAGAGTGGCTAGAGTGGACATCCTCATCTTGTTCCTGTTCCTAAAGGGATACCTTTCACTTTTTCACCATTGAATATGATGTTAGCTATGAGTTTGTTGTATATAGCCTTTATTATATTGAGGTACTTTCTTTCTATACCCATTTTATTGAGATTTTTCATCAAAAATGGATGTTGGATCTTGTCAAATACTTTCTCTGTATCTATTGAGATGATTATGTGATTTTCATGCTTCATTTTGTTAATGTTGTACATCACATTGATTGATTTGCAGATGTTGAACCATCCTTGCATCCCTGGAATAAATCCCACTTGATCATGCTGTATGATTCTTTTAATGTAGTGTATTCAGTTTGCTGATATTTTATTGAGAATTTTTACATCTATGTTTACCAGCAATATTCACCTATAATTTTCCCTTTTTTTGTGCTGTTCTTGTCTGGTTTTGGTATCAGAGTAATGTTGGCCTCATAGAATGAGTTAGGAAGCCTCCCATCCTCCAGTTTTTTCAAAGAGTTTGAGAAGGATAGGGATCAAATCTTTGAATGTTTGGTAGAAGTCATCTGGTCCTGGATTTTTGTTTTTGGGAAGTTTTTAATTACTGTTTCAATATCCTTACTAGTGATTGGTCTAGTCAGATTTTCTATTTCTTCTTGATTCAATTTTGGGAGGTTGTATGATTCTAAGAATTCATCCATTTCTTCTAGGTTATCCTGATTTTTGGTGTATAGCTTTTCACAGTATTCTCTTATAATCCTTTGTATTTCTATGGTATCCATTGTAATTTCCTCTCTTTCATTTCTGATTTTATTTATTTGAGGCTTCTGTCTTTTTTTCTTAGTAAATCTAGCTAAAGGTTTGTCAACTTTGTTTATCTTTAAAAGAACAATTTGTTAGTTTCACTGATCATTCTACTGTTTTTTTTAGTCACTACTCCACTCATTTCGACTCTGATTTTTATTATTTCCTTGCTGCTACTGATTTTTGGCTACTTTTGTTCTCTTTTCCACTTCTTTTAGGTATAGTGTTATACTGTTTATTTGAGATTTTTCTTGTTTCTCGTATTGTTATATACTTTTCTATGGAATTTGCTGAATTCCATAGGTTTTGGTATGCTGTTTTTCTTTTTCATTTTTCTCAAGGTATTTTTTTATTTCTTCATTGAAATAAAGTTAGTTTGTTCAGTTGCATGTTGTTGATTCTCCACATAGTTGTGACTTCTCCAGCTTTCTTCTTGTAGTTCATTTCTAGTTTCATACCATTGTGGTTGTAAAAGATGTTTGATAAGAATTCAATCTTAATTTTATTGAAACTTGTTTTGTTTCCCAACACATGGTCTATCTTTGAGAATGTTCCATCTGAACTTGAGAAGAATGTGTGTTCTGCTACTTTTGGATGGACTGCTCTCTGTATATACCTACTAAGTCCATCTAGTCTAGTGTTTAACTTAAGGCCATTGTTTTGTTGTTGACTTTCTGTCTGTATGATCTAGTCACTAATGATGTAAATGGGCTGTTACTACTACTACTATTATTGGGTTGCTGTCAATATCTCCTTTGGATCTGTTAATAGTTGCATTATGTACTTGGTGCTTCTATGTTATGTGAATATATATCAATAAATATTATGTCTTCCTGATGGATTGACCCCTTTATCACTATATAATGTCCATCTTTGTCTCTTCTTATCTTTTTTGGCTTCAAGTCTATTTTTTCCCATATAACTATAGATACACCTGCTTTCTTTTCATTGCCATTTGCTGAGAGTATTGACATCCATTGCTTCACTTTGAGCTTATGTTTGTCTTCGGAGCTAAGATGGGTCTCCTGGAGGCAGGCACTCTGTGTCTTTTGATGGATGAATTCAATCCATTTATATTTAGGATGATTATTGAATATGAGAACTTAATACTGCCGTTCTATCCTTTGTTTTCTGTTCTATGAATTTCCACTGTTTCTTTTTCCTCATGTTTCTGTCTGCCATTTCAACTTGGTGGTTTTCCATGATGTGTTTCTCAGTGTCCTCTTTTTTTTCCTTTTTTTCATGAGGAAGATTAGTCCTAAGCTAACATCCGTGACCAATCTTTCTCTTTTGTCTTGAGGAAGGTTATCACTGAGCTAACATCTGTGCCAATCCTTCCATTTCTCATATGGGTCTCCTCCACAGCATGGCTTGATGAGTGATATATAGGTCCATGCCTAGGAAGTGAACTGGCGAACCTGGGGCTACCAAAGCAGAGCATGCAGACTTAACCACTACACCTCTGGGCTGGCCTCTCAGTGTCTTCTTTTGTATGTTTTGTGACTTTACTCTGTATTCTTGTTTTGTGGTTACCATGAGGTTTGTAGAAGTGATCTCATAGATGAGATGGTCCCTTTTCTTCTGATAGCCTTGTATCTTCATTTGACTATGCAGGTTCCACCCTTACCTCTTCCTCTTCTGTGGTTTTGTCACAAATTATCCATTTTTGTATTTTGAGTTCATTACCAAATTAAAGTGGTTATAGTTATTTTAATGCTTTCTTTCCCTTTAATCTTTATATTATAACTGAGTGTTTACTAATCTATTCTGATATAGAGTTGCAATTTTCTGATTCAATCTGTTTATTTATCACTTTGCTTAAAGCTTTGTATACCTTTGCTTTTTCTCTTCAGGTGTGGGAGCTCTTTTCAACTTGTAAGACAGTTCTAGTGGTGATGAACTCTCTCCGCTTTGGTTTGTCTGGGAAAACTTTTATTGCTCCTTCAAATTTGAAAGATAACTTTGCTGGATAAAGTATTTTTGGCTGCTGGTTTTCATCTTTCAATATTTTGAATATATCATTCCACTCTCTCCTGGCTTGCTGAGTTTCTGCTGAGAAATCTGCTGAGAGCCTGATTGGGGTTCCTTTCTAGGTTATTGTTTTTATCTCTGGCTGCCCATAATATTCTTTCTTTATCATTGACTTTGGACAGTTTTAATATAATGTGGTTTGGAGAAGGTCTTTTTGTGTTGAGATAATTAGATATTCTATTAACTTCATGTACTTGTATATCCAGTTTCTTCCCCAGGTTTTGGAAGTTTTCAGCTATTATTTCTTTAAATAAACTCTTTGCTTTCTTCTCCCTCTCTTCTCTGTCTGGGATGCCCATTATCTTTATGTTACTTTTCCTCATTGAGTCAGACAGTTATGGTAGAACTTCTCCATTTTTAAAAAAATTTATTTCTCTCTCATCTTCCTCTTGAATCATTTGTAGGTTTCTATCTTTGAGCTCACTAATTCTCTTTTCCACATAGTCTGCTCTATTTCTAATGCTTTCCACTTTATTCTTCATCTCTTTTAAGTTCTTTAGCTCCTGAATTTCTGTTTAGTTCTCTTTTAGAGCTTCAATCTGTTTGGTGAAGTACTCCTTTTGCTCGTTAATTTTATTTTTGAGCTCATAGAACTGTCTTTCTAAGTTTTCTTGCAGCTTGTTGAGTTTCTTCAAGACAGCTACCTTGAATTCTATATTAAATTGCAATCTTCTGTGGCTTCAAGTTTGGTTTCTGGTGAATTGTCATCTCCCTTTTTTAATACCATGTTACCATAGTTTTTCATGGTGCTTGGTGAGTTGTTCTTCTGCTGGCATATTTGTAATACCAAAATCTTTCTTATTTAGGTAAGGCTTTGTTTACTTTCATTTTGAGCTGCTTCTGGTTGTATTTGAGAACCTGCGCTTTCCACCCTCCACTGCCTCTACCAGTGCCCTTGTTGAGCTACTTGTGCTTCCCTTCCAAGGTTTCTAGTGCCTTGCTGCATATGGTATCATTGAAGTTGCAGGCATCACCACTGGGGTCACCGGAATGGTGAGTACTTCTGCTCCCAGGGTCACCTGAGTCACAGGTTCGCCCACTGTGGCAGGAGGAGAGGGAAGGTGGGGGGGAGAGCTAGGAGCACAGGCACCTCTATATGTTCAAATTTGTTGGGTATGTAGGCACTACTGTCATGGGTAGGGGTGCCAGAGTTGCTGGCTCCACTGCAGGTAGGGGGGACTTGGGTTGTGGGCTTTGTTGTCACTGTTACTAGGGTCTCTGTGGCTTCTAGTGCTATTGCTGTGTGCAGCACCTGTGTTGCTGCTCCAAGGTTTGTTAGGGGTACCGGTGCCATTGCTGTTGGGACACTAGGTTTGCAGGTGTCACTGCTAATATCAGGTGGGCCAAGGCCACAGGGCTAATGCCACCACCATCACGAGGGGAGGGACACCTGGGTTGCAGGCACTCGCTGCAGTTCTGGAACCTCTAGTCTTGGGTGCCAGTTCCAGGAACCTCAGGTCATGGACACTGCTGCTGCTCTCAGGGGCATTAGGATCTTGGATACAGTCCCCACTGCTGGGAGGGCCGGTGCCAGAGGTGCCACCACTGGGAGAGAGGGAAAGGGCTGGGTTGCAGGCACTTCCATGGTTCCTGATGAATCTGGTCTTGGGTGCCACCACCCCTGCTGAGGGAGTGGGAAGGGCTGTGGTTCCTCTAGCCTCTGGCCTTGAGCCTCGGGCACCAGTGTGTTTCCTGGAATCTCAGGTCATGGGCACTGCCACCACTGTCAAGGTTATCAGGGTCTTGGATCCAGCCTCTGCTGTTAGAAAGGCCAGGGTTGGAGGCACTGCCACCAGGAAGGAGGGGCTGGGTCATAGCACTGCTGGGGTTCCTGGAGCCTCCAGGAGTATAGGCTGCCTCAATTCCTGGGACCTCTGTTCACGGTTGTTACCACAGTTACTGAAGTCTGTCTCAGGAGTTGGTCTGCCTCTTTTAGGTCTCAGGTGCTGGCAGCATTGTTCCTCTGGTTCCACCACCTCCATGAAGCCTAGTCTACCCAACTTCAGATGTGTTGATGATGGATCTCTTGTGTGTTCCAGTGTGCTGTGCAGAGAATCCTTTGTTGATCTATAGATGTCCTACTGTTTGTAACTTAGAGGGGAGAGACAAAGGGAGCAACTCAGTCCACTACGATACTGATGTTACTCTCTCCAAATGTACCTATTATTAATTACCTTATTACAGTGAAGTAAATATGGATTGCAACTTATCCTGATGACTGTATATTATTAAGACTGTTGAAACTGACTCCATATTTTTTAAATTTTTTAATTTTCTACTGTCGTCAACTGCTATCAATTTTCTTGATTGTTTTGGCTGTTTTTAAAAACCAGTTATACTCTATAAAGTAATATTCTTATTAAGTTATAAATATTATTAAGTTATTATGAATTTTCTTATAATGCAAAATGTCTTGGTTTAACACACTTGCACTATGGCTTTTGGTCTGGTTTCCTCTCTACTCTGATATGATATCTGATATTAGATAGACTAATCTTGTCAAATTGTACCTTTCCTTTTACTGGTATAGGTCTTCCAGGGCTCTTTAATGTAAATATCGCTTTGCCTTTGAAGATTAAGTTTATATAGACAACCTAATTTTCTACTATTTTCATGATTCATTTATTTCTATTAGTCATTCTTTCAAGAACTACGATATCTACTATGAGGTAACATGAGACTCCAAAGATGAGTGAAACATAGATATCATTCTTAGTGCAACAGTCTTATTTCCATCCTGTCTCCATATCCACCTTCTCTTTGACTATCAGTAGTTTCAATAATTACCTTGAATGTTCTTCCTTGTTTTTATTATTTGTTCTGAGGATACAACTTGATCTGTTTCCTCTAGGTTTTTTCATAGTTGAAAATGAGACATATTTATCACACACACTGTAAGTGACTAGTAGTGTGCTTTCATTAGGTTTTTCAATCTATTCTATAACAAACATGTAAGCTAGACTAAATCTGCCCTATTTTATAGAGAAAGCAACAATAATTTAGGTAAGTAAAGTGACTTGTCTGAGACCACACAGGAGTAAAGAAGCAAATCCAGGGCACACACGTGATTATGTGACTCTGAAATTTACAGCTTCTTTATTGGATGTCTGCTTAAAACTTTATTATATACTCCCATATTCACCTTGTTACTAGTAAATATGTCATTCACATCTATTTATTGTTTCCTGCACGTAAATGTGTATCCCATGTAGATTTATAGATTTTTAGTATTTAGGACATATGTCTAATAAATACTTATCTGTACCCTGTATAATCTAGCTTAGATCTTGATAACTAATGTTTTCTATTAAATATTTACATTTTCATAAATTAAGCAGAGTTTTATTTCAAAAAGTAAAAAAAATAATGCTAACTCTAGGGTGTCTGTAGCCCATTCATTTTTCTCTTTTATCTCAATAATTTAGTGGTGAAGTAATTAAACACAGTTTTGTGGTATTGGGGCCTTATGAACAGAAAATATGTATTTTAATAAATTAATGAGATTGAAAATACACTCTGTGTTGTTTCACAGGATGCATTCAGCAGCACTCTAACACTTTTCAAAATATAATGATATTTGGATAAATAATCAAAATCATTATGAATTCACACAGTTTACTGGTATACACAACAAGGATTAATAAAAATACATATGGTACTCTAATATACAAGAATAGCAGCTAACTTTTCCAATAGGACGGCTTCTTTATTACAGAAAAGAAGAAAGTTATTGGTGGCTAATTAAAAATAATAATACACTAATTAGCACTTGGAAAATTCATCAGTGTGAAAATCAATATTAATGCAAATATGACACCAAATTGCCATTTATTGTATACATGTGATTATGAGGAAGTTTCATAGAATCAAGCAAGTCAACTAGCCACTCTAGAACTTCTTTTGTTCAACTGGAATTATGGAGTTGGATTGAATTCTTATTAATCCTTTCAGTGCTAAATATCTGGTTCTCTGAACAGGGACAAAGGAAGAAAGTTCATTGTTTATGTTTGAATTAACAGATTTTCAAATTTGGCTGGAACCTATTAATTTGGAACATTGCTATTGTTAATTATATGGGGACGTCACTAGGAGATTGAGGTCAATCTCAAATTAAGGTACCCCTCCTTATACTATTGTGAAATAGCAGCCTTCTGTGGGAATAATTTATTTACCTTTATAAATCAGTGAACTTTTTAATGAACATAACGGTGTGAAACCTTAATTAAAAATGCTATCAATTCACATCTTAGTTATTAATCTACAGCCTACATATCCATAAGCCATGGATTTTCAAAGGTATTATAACTTTCATTTCTTCCTCAACTTTCATTAAAAAGGATGATAGTCCCAGCTTTTCCATACAGGAAATTCCACTGCTCCTTTCATTGTGATTAACATTAATAATATATGTGCTATTCATTTCACTTCCATTTTCCAGTTCTTGAATCTAAGCACCGGTCTTAAGAGAAAGAATGTCTCTTATCTTCAGCTTTGTCACAAATTCAGTTCTCACTTTTGAAATTAAGTTATAATGCAATGTGCAGGTTATATTTATTCAACATTGCTTTTAATTCACACCTACACAGAGAATTTCTTCTGTAAATTCCAAAACAATATCACACTGGATAAAAATCTGAACTAGTAATTCCTAGACTTCTCAAGCAATATTATTCCATAATTTCATGGTTGGTGGGGCATTGCACAGGAATGCTACACAAGGAAATGCCAAGCAGGTGTGACAAGTGGCACTGAAGTATAGGAAGAAAGCTGGATCAAGTGTCACCCCTCCAATGTAAAGAGGCAGAGACTATAGAAACGCGCATTCAGCACCTGGTGCCAGAGGTGTGCATAAGAAGAACTGAGATAGTTCACACTCACATTGCCTTGGACTGGAAACTGAGGAATGACTAAGCAGACGTTGGAAAGACCCAGAAACTGGTAAATTTCTAGAGCATGAACCTTAGTGAAAGGAAATGTGCAGGCTTCAAAAACTTAAACAAATAAGTAAAAACACAAAGTAACCTTTTCTCAACATCTTTGATGCATTTTGATCCTTCCATGTAAAAAGTGGCCTTTGTTCTGGAAATAATAACTGGGTAGAACAGTGAAAAATACACAAGTATGTGAAAGGAAACTTGTCAGAGTTGTCCAAGAAAATGCGTCTATTTTAAAGATTCAGAGATGGATTGTTGTTTAATAATCACTGAACCTTTTTACCATTAAAGAAGTAGATGCGATATTTTCAGATTTAGTCATCAGGAAATAACTAAAAGAAAGCACTAAAATTGGGACCCTTCCTGTCACTCACTAGCTAGAAGCAGAACTCTATGTATTTAGCTACTTTTCATTTGCATCTACATCCATTCTTTCTTTTTTTTCCTGAGGAAGATTTGCCCTGAGGTAATATCCATTGCCAATCTTCCTCCATTTTGTATGTGGGTTGCCACCACAGCATGGCCACTGACGAGTCATATAGGTCTGCACCAGGGAGCTGAATCCCAGCTGCCAAAGCAGAGTTTGCTGAACTTAACCACTAGGCCATGGGGCTGGCCCCTACATCCATTCTTTATTTGACCAATTTCCTGGAAAACTTTTTCATCAAAAATCATAATATTGTTTTACCTGAGAGCTGACTCTGTGGTTCTAATTTGTTTACTTTGTGGTAGATGACAAAAGTAATGGATGAGACCAAGAGAACTAAGATTTTTTTATTTTCTAGAAAACTCTAATTTTCACAATAAGGGCCTAGATACATAAGAGAAGGAGTAATGAATGTGTACACACACACACAAACCAAATGTCTGTAATTACATACACTTTGTTGTCGAAGTTGTATAATTTTCCAGAAGCCAGTAGTTTCACAGAGTTAATAGGTCTTTTCTCATACCTTTTATTTATTAATTAAGTAAAAATTTTTATGGAATAAGAAGCTGTGTCATAGAGAATTACTAAATTGGAACAAGAGGTGAGCAAGAAATTTCTGCGATTTAACTCTAAAATGTTATGTAAAATAGTAATAGTGATTCTTATAAAAAATGCCATGTCATTTGATTATTTTATTGTGCTCTTTTTTGTGTGTGTGAGGAAGATTAGCCCTGAGCTAACATCCATGCCAATCCTCCTCTGTTTTTCTACATATGGGACACCTCCATAGTGTGGCTGGTGAATGGAGTAGGTCCACTCTCAGGATAGAAACCCACAAACCCAGGCCACCAAAGAAGAGTGTGTGGAATTTTAACCACTTGGCCACAGAGCTGGGCCCTTAAAATTTATTTTTATTCATTATTAGAACATACATTCTCTTCAAATGCAAATGTGAAGAAACATAACATCACTGAAAACTGTTTCTGCAGATAAATTAATTGAACATATGCCCTGCTTTGATATATTTTGGGCTTTCATCATCATGATAAGTTTTTAAATATTTTCTGTCATCTTTATAGAATTGTTCTGGGTTTCCAACAAGTTCAGGTCATAATAGCCTTTTTATTAAAAGGACAGTATTGTTCACTCCCGGGCATAAATGAATATTTCACATAGTGATTTATTACTACACCTGAGAATAATTTCTTGAGACTAATTGATTTGTATTAAAAACACTATAGATTTTTTTCTTTTGATACAAAAGGAAATGATCCACAACTTACAAAAATGTTCTTTGCCTCGCAAAAATCAAGTTCCTACAAATTTTGCATTTTTTAATTACAACAACCAGAAAGGAGAAAGAAATCAACTGTTGAAGCAGAAAAAAACCTAAAATTTAGCATCTAGGACACCTCCAATTAAGTCAGTGAACCAATGCTTTCTATTTTGAACAGATGTTCCAGCCCTTTTCCAAGTACTGAACAGGTTTTTGTACCCACTTGGTCTATTTATATTGTATTTGGCTTGTCTTCAAACTTCTATTAAGTGACAGCTTTTGAAGGAAAAGAGACATTTGACTATGCCAACACCGTAAGTCACATTAGTACACACATCACTTTGTTGATCAAAAAGCAAGCTCCTTACTAATCTACGGAGCTAGTATTTGAACCTGGAGATCACAAGTAATTTTCATCTGACTTTCCTAGGCAATATTGCTAGATTATCCACAGATAGAGCAATTCCTGAGGATTACCTACGACAAACCCTATTTTTATATTATTCCCATCTCTTCATTTACTCTCTAACACAAAGCCCACATTTGGTATGAATATTATCATTTTTACTCCTGACTCAGTGCTGGTAAGAAGAAAAATCCTCACTTCTCACTTACCAAAACAATAAAGCAGGAAAACTGTTAGTTATGAAATTTATCTACACTCCTGCCCAGGAATTTTTAAGCTAGGAGACCATACACATGATGGAGGCACGCTTTTTCAGGATTCTACTTATGTTTCTCTTCAAGATATGGATGCATAAGATAAAATATCATCAGAAATAAAGAATCAGTATGTTTCAGCTCTCTAAAAAATGCGAAATTTGTAGGAACTTGACTTTCTGAGGAAAAGAACATTTTTGTAAGATGTGGATCATTTCCTTTTGTATCCAAAGAAAAAGCTATAAGTGTAGTTCTATTACTTTATATGAAATAACATGGAAGATTCCACTCACCAGCTATAAATAGTCTGTTGTGCACTAGCCTCTGGTCTTCTCCACCATTATTCCTTTCTATCATTACCAATATATGACTTGGCTGTGTTGCCACACAGGGCTGACTCTAGGCACCCACTCATGTGGTTTAATTTGAAAATATAACGCTTAAGAGATTCTGTGTTTCAAAATATCTACTTCTACTTTGTTGGACCTCACCAGGATTTTGACATTAAAAAGCAGGGTACAAATGTAACCAGGGACCTGTCTTTCAGCACTTTCCACATCACTGCTCAAAAGACTTATTGTATCTACTCTTGGCATCTTACACCCTGGATAAAAGAGGCATGGAGCTTGGTCCCATGCAAGGAAGAACACGACAGTAATTTCTCTGGAGTATTGACCAGGTGATGCTGCTGGGATTAAGAGGGTTCACCAGGATTTGTGAGCATTGAGATATTGTAAACATTTTTAGGGAAGAAATGCTTGGTGGAAAAAAACAAGGGAAAAATAAGTCAAACGTGCACATCACAGTTTTGCACAGTTGCCACCAGGCAGATTGAAAGAGTAGTTGGTTATTATAAACAGGCAAAAGAAAGAAAAACCATTAACATAAACTGGTATCACACAGTCTTTTCTCTCCAAAAGCTTTTAAATAAATAATTTTGCTTGTGAAAATCTAAAAGAAGGGTCTTTTCACTCATAGCCCCTTCCTGGTTTCACCAAGAAAGGTAATGTTATTATTAGTCTCAACTCTTCTGTGAATGTCCCTTCACTGTTCTAGTTTATTTTAAAATTACTTTCCAAATATTCTTAATATTCTATATACCCTAAAATATTCTAAACATATACCTAAAATATTATATATATTCATAGATCTATGAAGGAGCCTGAGATTCTGAATTTCTAACAAAATGCTGATGCTGCTGGTCTGCAGCCCACATTTTGAGCAGTAAGGGTGTAACACATCTGGAAAAGGTATTGAATATGGATGCTGGAAATCTGGATACAAATTGCAGATCTCTGGTGATCTAACTGTACAATCTGATGCAGTTTACTCACCTACTCTGGACATCTGTGTCCTTAGCTATAGAACAAAGAGTTTGGGATATGTCCCCAAGGTTCCTTACAGTTCTAAATTCAGATGTGCATAGCATTCTATTTCATTTTCCAAACATTCTATTATTTATTTTGATCTTATTTCCCTTTACTCATTTTTAAAGTAACATACTCTATGGAAACATGCCTATGAAATTGTGCCAAGAACTCTGGAAGGACTTTCTCTCTATAAAGTCCTTGGCCCATTCCTTGAAGAGCTCTGCAGAGACCCCCGCTGTCCAGACAAGACACCTCAGCCACCAGCTGCTTCCAACCTGGCTTCAAATGGCTTTAGCCTCAGAGAGGCGCTCAGCAGGCCCACTGGCTTTCAGCTTCCCCGTGCAGCTGTTCACAGTTGATAATGAACAGAGTCAATAATTTCTTTCTTTCCTTTTTTATTTACAACACCTGATTTCCACCAAGCACAATTCACCTTTTGGCTGTTGCCTGTGGAAAAGAGGCATGTGCCATATTATATACTGCAACTTCATCTGAGAAGCTTCAAAATTGTTGTGGTAACCTTGACAAAACAGTGGTGACTTGAAAGAATAGAACATACATGCCATGAAAGGCACTAGATTAGTATTTATGTTTATTATTTATATGATAAGAAAGTAGGTGTAGTTTTGATACATGCTGTCAGACTTTTCCTAAATATTATTCAAAGTCATCGTACAAAAGCATCTTTAATTGTATTAAGTATCCTCTATTAACTACTTCTATGTTGTCTCTTCTGCAACAACCTTATTAAGTGAAAAACAGGGCTCTATAATATATTATGAGCAAACTATTTATAAAAATAATTCTCACAAGATACAGCAAGATATCATGTAACAAATGCAATCGATTAAACAAAAGTTCTGTCAGCTATCATTTTCCATTTAAGAAAAATAAAGCTGATAATTTTTAGAATAACAGCATAAATAGACTTTTCTAAAATGGAGCCTTTTGTACAAAAATTTCAGTAACTAACCACATACCAATGTGGACTGAATGTATCAGTCTTATTGGCCACGCGCTTTCTCAGCTTCATTCACTAGGGGCATACTTATTCTTAATACTTGTTCCTATGATGCATCAAACAGATGGCAGCTATAACATGTTGCACACAGTAGGAAAGGTAACCAGGAATGGATGAAGCACAATTCTCCTCCTCATCCTCCCCTTTTCCATCATTTTACATGTCCAGTTAAGAATCAAATTTGAGTAACATCAAACAAAATATCAAAATATCTCTGACGATTTTTTATATAAGATAATAATGAAAAAATAGAACATCAAAAATAAGATAATAATGAATGTAATTCTTAATCCTAATATTAATCTGTGTGATTGGAATTTCAGTCGGCAACAGCTAGATATTTTTAAATATTTCTAAAATCAGTGTTATAATTCCAGTAAATAGAAAAGTGACTACCACATGAGGTATCTATAACCTCACCTATAAATCCAAATTATCAGTAAATCCAGAGTAGGATTGTCAACAAGAATGTCCAGGAATACCTTTCTACATGAATGCAATCAAAGACATTCAATAAAACTCAGCTAGGCTAGACCTATATTAAGAACTAAAACTAGCAGGATGTCTAGCCACTGTTAAATGGCAAGATGTAGTTGAATAACCACCTGCAGATAGGACTGAAAAGTTCTTTGTGAACACAATCTGCCAGCAATTCAGACAAAACGGCATCACTGAAGGATCCTAGGAAGAAATAAGAGCTAGCAGACCACTCTGATGTGAGCTTCTCAAGAGACCTTTCCAGTAAAGACACAAGCAAAAACATCACCACAAAAAATATTGACAAACGTTGAGAAGAAAAGCTTCCCTTGACCAAACCAAAGGCTGGCATCAGGCAAAGTGTCACATCTAATTGTATATTTACTGCATGTCTCTCTTTTTGGTGTGAAAGGATCTAATTCATATACACTATATGTCAAAGATATGCACAAAATTATTTATAAATAAAAAGAGCCAAAACCAGAGAATTTTGTGCTATAGACTTTTCTAGAGAAGACAAACATTTTAAATTGGTTAATATTTCAAATTGATTAACATTTCAATGCTTTCATATTTCATAAAGTGCTTTTATGTATTTACTTCATTGCAGGCACCTATCAATCCAGATGTGTGCAGGGTACACATTATTTATAGATAAGGGAAATAAGGAAAAATCACATGACCATAGCAAACTCAGATCATCTGCTTCCACCATGTTATACTGCCTCTAACTATAAGGATGCAAGAGGAGACATATTTGCCTGAAATTTAGTATAAGGAACAGGACAAAGAAGAGCAAATGCTAAAATGACGCACAAGTCTCCTGTGAGGGAAACAGAGTCTTAGCCATGGGCTTGGATTTAGGGACCTCAAATGTACGTGTGGAGGGAAAAGACAGAAGAGTCAGCAAACCAGCAATGCATTTCTCCTGCCCATGGAAGCTAATGTAGAAGGCTCGGTTTAAATTAAAAGATCTAAGTTGAAGACTGAATTTTGAAACTACAATGAGCAACCTCAGACTGCTTATTGGAGAAGTTTTATCTATCAAAGATTTTTCCTTCTATTATAATAAGGTATTTTCACTCTCACTTCTTAGCTAGTATGATGTTGCTGATGATTTCATTCAATGAGTGATATTAGAAAATAGAGAATTCTGCGCACACAAAGCATTAGGTAACATACATAATCAGTGACAAAGTAAAGGAATCTGCTTGGAACACTGCTGGTATTTTGTTAAATGCATATCAGTCATCTATTTATACGGCTATAAGTGGTAGTATCACTTTCTTATATAGAGTAAACAGAGATGCTTTCATGGAAGAGATGTAGAATGTGACTGGTTTTTTAAAGATTGATAGGATTTTAATAACCACAAGGAAGGAGAATGACAAAAGCCATCCCAATGAGATAAAAGATTTGGGTGAAGGCATAGAGGTTAACATGTGAAAGATGTGATTCTGGAACAGTAAGTAGACTGAGTTTAATACAGAGAAGAAATGTGCTTTGGGGAATGATAAAAACAAGGATGGTCAGGCAATGTTGGCCTCCAATGAGATAGAGTTCTAAAGATCTGCAAGAGAAATACACTGGTACCACAGAGAAATGACTGGTCTGGAGACTGCAGATTATTTGGTGAATAATAACTGAATCTCCATGAAACAACACAGAAATTGAATATATATATATATAAATTTAGGTACAAAGAACTCATTACAAAATAACAAGCACATCATCAAACTATTCATCATTTTAAAACAGAAAATTTAATGTTTATAGTTGATGAATAATAAAAATATATAGAAAGAATTAGATATAATATGCAGAAGTTTTAGCATAAAAGTTAACTCTAGGGAGCAAGCAATGGAAGAGGGACGAGGGTGTGGAGATAAGTATAATATTTTATTTGTTTCAATAAAGGAGTGATGTAAAGCAAATAAAGCGTAACGTTAACATCTGTTTAATCTTAGTTATGGGCACATGGGTCAGTGATGTTATTTTTGTAAACTTTCAGACGCTTTGTAATTAAAAATTTAAACAGTGAATGTTAAAGAATCTTTGGCTACATAAATGCTGGAAGTGTATTGCATCAGAGCTATACCAAAAGTACTTTTATACTGCTGTTCATCTAACTAATCTCTAGAGGAAATATTTCTTTTTGAGTGAAAATAGACAAGAATTTTTCCCCTTATTTACTTAGAATCAATGCAAAGAAAAGCAAGATGCTTCCTCCACATTAATTTCTAAAATGTATGTCATGTATTAACAATTGAAGTTCCAAATTAAACAGGTTGCCACCAAAGGGTTTTCCCCAACCCTAATCACAGAAGACAATCCTAAAACAAAGCTATAGTAACTTAAATTGACACAAATGAAACATACCAAAGTAAAAAACACTCCTAGTTTCTTCAATTCACCCTATATAGAAGCCAGAAATCTGGAGGGGAGTCTGAGACACCATGTTTTCCCTAAATTCTAAATGTAATGAATCACTGCACTTTGCTGTGTTGTTATGGTTCCCTAAAGGTTATTGCTTCCCCTTCCTCCATTTCCACCGCCCTTGTCCTAATTCAGGCCATTCTCTCTGACAGGATCACTGGACTTCTTAACTGATCTTTTGGACTCTTATTTTTACAAGTGAATAATTTTGCATATTTTAGTCAGTATTCTATCTGAAAAGCAAATCTAAGGGAATGCCATGCCCCCAAGTAAAATCCTTCCTTGATTCCAGCACAGCATCCCTGGCTCTTGGTTACCTCATCCCTGGCTTCCTCCTCAGCCACTTCTCACCATTCATTTGGAGCTCCATGACACACTCTTGTTTGTGCTCCATTCATGGGAATGAGGGGAAAGACTTACACAGAGAAGATATAGAGGAAAGAAAGGAAATTATTTAATTGTCTATAGCTTAAAGCCTAGTTGGCTGTTTGTGACTGATTGTCCTTAGGATTCGATTTTGTAACTTGAGGCAATTACAGGCTTAGATTTTGCTTTGCTTCTGTAGACTGCCATGGCATTAGAGCCACCTCAATCTAATGGCCTTCTTGTTTAATTAATTCAACATTACACAGCCATAGATAAGTAATCTACTATGTTAAGTGAAGTTGTATTTTTATCTGTCTCCCTGGTTAACTAGCCCCATAAACTACTTGAGGTGAACTCCTAACACAGTTCTTGACACATAGTAGGTTTATAACTATTGCTCATGAACTTAAAAAAGGAGATTTCCTGTGAAAGTTGACACTGTAATCATTGTGGCAAAATTTCACTCTTTGAATGCCCTTTAATTTATTTAAGAAGATTCAAGAGGAGGGGAAGATTTTTTCACATCTTTCAGGTCTCTAATGTGTGAGCCACTCAAGTTAAGTGAAATCTCCTCTGGAAAGCCTCTCCTGTATTCTTTTTTTTTTTTTTTCTGAGGAAGATTAGCCCTGAGCTAACTATTGCCAGTCCTCCTCTTTTTGCTGAGGAAGGCTGGCCCTGAGCTAACATCCGTGCCCATCTTCCTCTACTTTATATGTGGGACTCCTACCACAGCACAGTGTGCCAAGCGGTGCCATGTCTGCACCCGGGATCCGAACCGGTGAACCCCAGACCACTGAAAAGCAGAACTTGTGCACTTAACCGCTGTGCCACCAGGCTGGCCCCTCCTGTATTCTTCATAATACGCTACTCAGGTCTCTTTCTGCAATGTGTATATGGATCTATGATATTTTTCTCTATCTCTCCCAATATATTTTGATGGTTGCAAGTTCAAGGTAGATTTTTAGTCTTTCCTGCATCAGTTTTTAATTTAGTACTTAGTATGTACTTTGAACTTAAGGATGCTAGGAGAATCAATGATTGATTGAAAGCTGATAAGATTCCTGGCTCTCTAACTACCTCAAAGGTTATATTAGTGTATGACTTTTCAGGGATACAAAACCACCTCGACTCTCTGGCATGTTCTCAGTATTTCTGGATTACTTTGGAATTCCCAGTCAATGTGGATTACATGAATAAACTCACCAAAAGACATGCTCAGCAAGTTTTCTACAAATTGTGCTCCAAAACATCTGGAACCATAAGGATTCTAGTCCCACATAATCTCATTTAATAAGAATATACAATTATTCCCAGTCTTCATATTTCTCCCTCTGACAATTAGGGTTCATGCTTATTCCTTTTTCTACTTTTAGTGGAATATTTGTAAAATTCATGTGAATTGGCATGAGGAGTAAAGTTAAAGATGAATAAAGTATCAAATAATCATATTTTATGTGAGGTAGACCAATATGCTTTATTTTTTTTCTCTTTTTGGAAAAGATATTCTTAGAGGTGATAAAAGACATAATAGTTTATTTTACACAATAATATGGCACATTGCATCAACTGATTTCAATGAAAATAATTCATTAGTTATGATAACAAATTGCTACTAAGACAGCTCAGCAAAAATGTTTTGTATTGCAGAAAATTTCTTTATGTAACTCTGTGTTATGGCTATAATTTCAGAATCATTCCTTTTATCTGATAACTGCAGTAAGAATTTCCACTTATTAGTGGGCAGATTTGAGAAAGAAGAATGATCAGAATCTTTTGATGGTCTAATTATAAAGTGAAGTAATCATGGAGTTATCTTGACCTTATTTGGTTCTTAACTTCAAATTGATTAAGGCACATTGAAAAATATAAAATATCTCAGTCAATTTGTTACAAACATGAAAGCATTGTCTTGACATCTTTACACTGAAAGTTAAATGGATTGGAAATGTTATCAAATTGATGCTAATTCTGTAAAGGCCACATTTTATTTTGTCCAAAATTAGTATAATTAAAAGTACTAACTCATTTACTGATGGAAAAAATCTTCATTCTTAAAGAATGTCTGCACTAAGAATAAGAAGTCCATTTTACAGAGATTTCATATAAAACAAATCCACTACCATTCATTTGTGGGTGTGGTAAGACAATTCTCATTAACTATGAAGCTCATTTTTTGAAGGTATAACACCAAAATTAAAATAAGGCAGTGTTATGTGTCATTCAACTATAATTAAAACAAGTGCCATTATAACTCAATTGTAACATACATAAAAAAGTTAAAACCCAAACTCTAACTAGACCAACCAAAATCAGAACGTGAGTGGAAGCTGTTCTCCCACAGACAGACTCCCCACTTGGTAACACTTTAATTGAACAACAATAAACAATCATAGAAGAAAAGAGATGATTGCAGTTTTTTTCTCAGAGAGCATTCAGTCTCATAAATATTCTTTTCCCAAGCTAAACCACTGAGTAGTGTAAAAACATCATTAACTACACCATGAGAAAGCATCCCACAAAGACACCTCCTCTGCAGCTTTAGATCAGTACATATTGTGCAATAGCAAATGAAAAGACCACTACAAATGCAGTTGATAAACTTTGATACAATCAATAAAAAGATCTTATCTTAAAAACTAAACTTTAGGGAGATGGCAGAGTACTAAGAGCGCTATACAAGTAATATATCATTGCTGCTGCTTGGAAGTAATCAGGCCTGTGTGAACCAACATGGACATAGACACAATTATACAGGTCAAACGTGCAGAACCTGGATGATGAGCTTTCTTTTCATGTAGCAGGCATGCTCTTCTTTAAGCTCAATATTGTTCAGCCTTTGAATTTAGCCTATCCTATTTCCCCAGCCATTATTAACTAAGCATGACCTTCCATTCACACCAGTAAACCAGCATTGATATTACACTTGCTGCCCTAGGACCAGAATCTGCTATACCTAAGTGATAGAGACAGTATTATGTTCTACCTAAACAATTTTGTTCTCTTTCTGGGTGTATAGCTAAACTACATTTACCGTTCTTCCCCAAAGCTATATGATTGGGTTTTGGGCAATGGAATGTAGGAAAAGTGATGCACACTATTCCTAGGTCTGGTGCCTTAAATATCTTGAGCAATCCTCCACCCTCTGTCTTGCCTTCCATTGACAAGCTCAATGTTGAAGGCTAAGGTGATCTTGGTCATCATGCTTTGAAGGTTGCAGAGCATCTCTCAGCCTAAGTCATTAAATAGCTGTATAGAGCAGAGTACCACTACCCATAGCACACATAATGGCCTGTAAGGTGAGTAAGAAACAAAATTCATATTAGATTAGGCTGCTGAGTTTTGTAAGTAGTGTGTTACAGCAATGAACACAAGTTGTGCATTTCTACTGGCTTCTAATCTTAACATCTTTTCGTTTGCACAGGCTGCGTGACAAAGTTCTCCTTTAACTTCCTGAATATATGCCATTACTTATCTGAGAATCAATGCCTTATCTACTCTAACCAATTTGACCAGGGCCCTGTTCTCACGCCCATGTCTTCAAACATCCTACTCCACAGGAGGACATTCTTTCAAAATAGATCCCTACTTTAACATAGAAATCCCTACCTAGAGATTCCTGTTATTATACTTGTAGGGGATTAAAAGATGGCTCAAAAAAGATGTGTCCATGTCTTAATCCCCAGGACCTGTGAATATTACCTTACATGGCAAAGGAGTAAAAATTACCTTATATGGCAAAAGGTGTGATTAAGGATCTTGAGGGGAGGAGCTCACCCTGGATTATCCAGTTGGGCTCTAAATGTAATCATATGTATCCTTATAAAGAGACAGGCAGCAGGAGTTTGGGAACACGCAGATACTAAGAGGAGAGACACACAGAAGAAGGGTCAATGTGACCTTCAAGGCAGGGATTGGAGTGATGCAGACACATGCCAAGAAACCCCTGGACTCATCATAAGCTGGAAGAAGCAAGACGTGGATTCACCAGAAGAGCCTTCAGATGATGGGACCCCTACTGACACCTTGATTTCAGACTTCTGCCCTCCAGAATTGTGACAGGATAAATTTTGGTCTTTTAAGCCACTAAATTTCTGACAATTTGCTACAGCAGCCTCAGGAAACTAATACAGTGTGCCTCCTCCCACCCCCAATAAAGTAGACTCCTCAGAGACAGGCATCTCTCTGTCTCTAACTATGCTCCACTGAATACTGAGATTTGGGCTTTTCAAGATCCAGGTTTCACTTCAGGCCAACAGAATACCTTCCACATAACAGACACTGGACATTACTCTGGTAGTACAAAGATGAACACCACTCGATTTTGCTTTTCCAGAACTCAGAGTTGAAAGAGACGACAGCAGATACATAAATGATTATAGTAAAATGTGGTGTGTGGCCAAAAATTTCCCACATGATCTGTGGAGTATTTATCTAAACACTCTACTTGATCATTTCACTCAAGAAATCCCAGCCTCATTGCTCTTTCCTGAGTGTGCCAGGCACACTCCATCTCAGAAATGTTGCATTTGCGATGTGGTTGGCTCCCCGTCTCCTGATGTTTTTGCACAAATGTCACCTTCTCAGCTAATCTTTCATGGACTGCCCTATGTGAAACTGCCCTTGCCTCTCCCTGGCCCTTTGGAAATGTTTATCCTCCTTCCCTGCGTCATCATTTTTTTTTTTTTTTCATGGCACTCATCACCATCTGACAAGCCATATGTGTACATATATAGTTTCCTGTAAGGGCAGGGATCATTTCGCCTGTTTTGTCCACTGCCACATCCCTAGCACCTACAATTGTTTCTGGCACATAGTTATTAAAAAAGTAAGAGTTATTTTTAACTAATACTTTTGTTATGTTTATTAAAAAACATCCTAGCTAAATGAACTCTTTCAAATATTGAGTAGATTCACATCATCTTACAGCAATATCCTTTTTCCGAGATTGGGTACATTAGATGAGCATTGCTTAAAATGAATTTGAATAAGCTAATTCTTAAATTATCATTATTTGTGAAGCTTTAACATAAAAAAATAGTACAAGACACAACATTGCCCTGGTAGCTTAAGGCAGAAAAGTTGCAAATGGCTAGCGAGTTATAAGTTCTAGTCAGCCTTTCAGAAATGTCAGGGTCAATAGGAACACAGCTCAGTGATTATGATATTAAAGTGAAATGCAGCCTTTTCTTATAGTCTGCAACACTGTAACAAGAGTATTTCACTGACATGGTGCCTTAGAACATTCTTCACAACTGCAAGTCAATTCTCTGTAGCCCGTAGCCAAAAAAAAGAATTACTGTGAAGCTCTGTCCATGAATGGAAGACACACGCACACCCCCACACAACTGCTTCAGACACTGTTTTTGTCACCAACATTTTGAACTTGGTACGTCTCCATGTTGATATATTAGTTGGGCTATATTCTCTCTACTTTCCTTCCTATGTTCTCTCTATATAAATACCTTTATATTCACGTAATTTCTTTATGCTTTCCATGCTACTAAGTGATAAAGATTTTTAAACAATAATTGGTATTTGAATGATGAAATAAGTAATTTGAGGTTTGGAAGTAAGTGAATAAACATGACTATGTGCCTTCAGAAGATAAAAAACATTTTTTTAAAAAAGCATTGGATATGGTTTCCATAAGTTTTTCCTAATATCATTTATCCTGTTAAACGTAATACAAGGTATAATATTTAAATAGTTAGCATTTAAATGGTAAGATAGAATAGCAGCAGCAGCTAATAAGAAATAAATTTCCAATGAGGAAAATAAACAGTAAAATCACACGACCAACGTTCAAAGAACTGAACTCTCTTCAATTTATACCCACGATCCTCGTCTGAACATAGCAGGAGGAGGTCTAGCTCTTCCCTCCACTATCATCCCAAATTGTTCTGGAGTAACCCAAGAAAAGCAATTCAGAGGGAAAATCAAAACTGATAATTAAACGTATAACTCAATTAATGCCTCATTCCAAAAGGAGCAATGTATAAAAATCGACTTAAGAAAGAACATGCCGCTGTTTCATGAATCCCTTAGCCAACACATTTAGCAATAAACATTTTGATTAGCTTTAGTTCATGTAACCTCCATTTTTAAAAGGCGAAATACATTGCTCTCAAGTTTTAGCAGCTATGATATACTTTCTGGAGCTCTTTACACAGGATGAATTCCTTTTACAAACATACACAACACAATTGTTTAAAAAGTAATAGCAACGGAGGGTGTCAATGATGGAGTATTGTGGAACAAGAGCATCGAAAAGTTAACTGTAATTGAATTTAAAGTGCAAATTATTATTAGGCATAGCAGCAGTAAGGGAAGGGCAGCATATTAACTTAAGTTCGTTTGATTTCGCAATAGGGATTTCTTAAACTAATCATAAAGAGTTATTGGTCCAGCCCCATGAGAGAGAACGAGGGAAAATGAGTGTGGGTAAATATGCCATATCTAATTAATTTTCATATAACCTAGACACACACGCACACACACACACATAAACATACTGTAAAACTATAATTTAAGTCTTCGCCAAATAAATGACGTAGATATTAAATGTTATAGCATTAAAAATATTTAAAACCTTCAGAAAACTATACAATTATGCAGAATTTTAATCCAGCTTTTCTTTGGAAGGAAAACAAACATAACAGTATTTTTTCCCTTTAATTTCTCCCTTGTGTTTTTAAGTTAAACTAGAGTTTGGAAACTTCAGAGAGCTTTATATTTTAAGATTGGGCAGCAAAGTTTTTGTTTCTGTTTTTGATGAAGGATTCCACTAGGTGAATTCGTATAAACAGTCAAAATATCCTAGAAAAACAGCTGTGTCAAGTGGCATTTTAAAGCTTCTGTGAAGTTTAGTGAACTTATCAATTTAAGAAAATTAGAAATTTAAAAAATAATTGGCAATAAAGAATAATTGGCGATCAGGTGATGAATATCATTGCTTAAAGTTGTTCAGGCTGCAGGGGGCTGCAGCTTTTCCTAGAAGCCAATTGAGAATATGATCATCTGTTGACATGTTTTGTTAGCCAGGATAATGATGTGATATATGGCACAATACCTGTGCTCCATGCAGTCCAAGTGCACGTGTGACTGTGTGCCGATTTATATTGTGCGCACACTGGTGCAAAGATGGATAAATAGGTTAGAAAAGACAGATAGATTGTGTGTGTGTTTTTGTGTGTGTGTGTGTGTGCCCATGCATATAAATTGATTAATAAACTAAAACTTTATCTTAAACGAAAAACAGAAAACTGGTGAACAAGTAAACAGAAAGTATTTACCCTGGTATTGATCAAATCACACAATTTTTTTTTGTGCTCTAACTGAGGTATTGCCTTTGGTTACTGGCTTATCATTTATTAATTTCAAACCGATGTCAATTTGTATATAGAAAGATGCACCAAAAATACAGACATAAGTAGAAAAGCATGACTCTTCTCTCACTTTTCACACCCTGGAATCTTTCCATTTCTAATGACAAGAAAATGACATTTTAGACATGACATAGATTAAAATACACAATATCTCAAAACTATTGTAAAAGACACATTTTGTAATGGACATATATTACCACTGGAAAAGTCAAGTGTAAATACTGGTACACGTTGATTTTTACTTGGAGATTTATTCAAGATTACCTGCATTCTACACTAATAATTTTACATAGACTTGAATGTAGACATTGTTCATATGTTTATAATATTTTATACCTATTTCTATTAAGTGGGTGTTATTTTTACAAGAATTAACTATTAGCAAAACCTCAGGAAATTAGAATATATTTAATTATCAAAAAATTAGATTTATTTTAAGTCCCCACAACATTGAGTTTTGGAAGAGAAATATCGACTCTCTGTTAGTATGTGTTTGTGTGCACACATTTGTATCAATTATGAAGGAATTACACATTCATTCTTATTTGTTTTTATTTTTATCATTGTTTTCTAGAGTTAGTGTACAATATTGTCAAATGTCTTTGGAATATTTATCAAGTTAATCGTATGATTTATTGAATATTTGTCAAGTTCATCGTACAGTTTATGTTTTAGATTTGAGACTCTCCTTGGTCATATTATTTTATTCCTCTCATATGTTGCTGAATAAATTCTACTAATCCTTAATTAGGACTGTTACACTTATTATGTTGCTACAACATGCACAGCACAGGCTTAAGCACAGTTCCTTGCTGCCTCTTCCCTGGATTCTGTTTCTAGTTCTTACAGAGAATAGCAGCGAGGAGAGGAATGGCCCCCAAGGTGTTGAGCTGAGGTGGCTACTCCTCTGCTGACATCTACCAGGACCAGTCACTGCTCCTTCACATGTGTGTGTGAGAACACATTGCTATTCTGATTTTCTTCTGGGTGATGACTTTCACCCACGTTCTGTTTATATAATCTAGATGAGCCTGGACCCCTCTTTCCAGGTGTGCACTTGTAACCCTCCAACCAAACTGTTCAAAAAGTGTGGTCATTAGTCCCAACTTCAACATCTCTGAGAAATTGTTTGAAACACAAATTATTGGGCCCCAGTCTATCTGTGGTATTGGAGCCTGGTTATGTGTCTTTTAACAAGCCTTTGAGGTGATTCTAATGCACATGGAAGTTTGAAAATCCCAGGACAGAGTGATTATTTTAGAGATAGCCACGTCTCACAAGGGGATCATTGAGAGTCAACTTTGAAACTTCCGATGGAACTAGAAGGAAAAAGGTACTATTTATTCTCATGTGGTTAAGCTGCTAAAGCTGGAAGTCTCCGAGCCCAGAGCTGTTAAGCGGCCAATTTAAGAAGTGACCGTCTTAAGCAGCCTTCACTTAAAAAGAATTTGCTTAGGAATAAAACCAAATAGGGAATTAGAGTTGAAGACGGTGAAAGGGCAAGATTTTTCATAACATTTTTAATCATCTGATTTCACTTGGTTTCCGAAGAATTAACACAGTTCTTTTCCATTATAAAGTCTTTTTTTTAAAGCCAATATGCATTGGATTCCTGTCAGTCACAACAAAACATGTCATAATTCTACATCCTTTGAAAATATGTTTGTTTCATTTTTATGCCAGGCAATGTATATTCTATTTTATCCCATGGGCTCGATTTAGGGGCCATGTAGCTGGAAATTAAAGAAACAAGACTATTGTCTGAGAATTGTTATATTAAATAAACACAACAAAACAAATATAGGTGAACTCTTCTTCAAGGGACTACTGGATCCTAGGTCACGAGGACTTCACTACGACCTAAAAGAAGTTTAAACACGTGAAGAAACAGCACATCAACAAAAAAGCCTTGGACACTTATGGCAGCACAAGAAGCAAATACTGACAGGACTACAGCAAGCACTCTCCGAGGAGAGGAGCGTGGGCATAAAGGGTCAACTGCACTGTCAAGTGGCAGATGTGTCTCTATTGTAAGTTTGGGTATAGTTGATGATATAAGGTCATTAATATATTGAAACCACGTAATAAATCCCACTTCTTTTGATTTGTTCTGTATGTAAGCATATAAGAAGCCTTCCGATTATAATTTCGCTGCCCGAGAGTTGAATTAATAAACACACTATTTAACCTAGAAACATGAAAGAAAAAGTTTCAGGATTCCCAGACTTAATTTTAAAATGAAGAAAACATGAGTCTGCTCCAGGTAGAAAGCTAATTAGTGGCGGTGGTGGAAGAGATGATTAGTAATATTTTAGAAAAGAAATAAAGAAAAGAAAGAAGTAGTAGCTGTCTCATATCTCCAAAACTAACTTTTGTTTACTGTATTACTAGACCTACATGAAATACTAACACTCCCCAAGCTGACAAATGGTCCTCAGCAAATATGGAACTCATCTCATTCACATGTGTAGTTTCCTTCATATATGTTCTATTAAAAGGCCTTTTTATGGAGACTTAACTATATCTGAAAGTTCCATTAAAATCCTTGGTAAATTAGCAGACTGTTTAAGTCAATAAGGAGTTACTTGCAAGGTTTGCCTTCTTTAATTGTTTTTGGTTAGCTTCTGGAACTACATAAATTGACGGGTGGGAGAGAGATATAGGCATTTCTAGAATAAGGAAGAAACATATGCCCGTTATTATAGTATCTGAAGAATTTGCAATTATATTATCCACATAACCTTTCTTAGGAATTTACTTCGGAAGAGGGAACTGTGATAGACCTAATCTTGAGGATTTGGGATAGAAATGCAATCGCAAAAAATGCGAAGACCCCAAAGGCTCTGGTGAGATTTTCTGGATAGAAATTCCATTGTTCTAATTTCTCTTATCTCCCATATTAATCATCTATCTTACTCATCAATACTGGTACCAACATTTGTAAACACTGCCTGGGTGAGTGGTGTAGAAAGAAGACTTTCTTCCGTTCTTTCATCCAAGCTTTGTCCAAGGGTTCCCTTGGAGACCTGAAAGGCTGGCATATAGAGGGAGTATTGAGTCCCTGGGTCAGTAACAGTGTCTTTATATCAGGAAAATAAGAAACTGAATTGTTAATCCAGAAACACGTTATGATTTCCTGTAACTGAAAAGAAAAACTGTTTACCCTAAAGAAATGTTCAAGTAAAAAGTTTGCGAATAAAAATACCTTCAAAATACATACGCACAAGTGCTGAACAGATTAATTTTTTTACTACTTTGATTTGGGGCTTAAGTTCTGGGTCTAAAATATTAAAGAAAGTCAGTAGTACAAAACATAGCAAAGATTTAATAAGATAAAAGTCAGAGTACAAGTCAAGCTCATGTCTCATAACACCTATATTCTTGATACTTTCATCATTCAGGGAGAATGATTGATTCCAACACATTTCCAACAGTTTAGATGAAAGAACATATAAGCCTTTGAAGTTACTATTCTGCACAAATAGGATTTCCAAAAATTAAGCTAAGACAGCTTCTTCCCTATGTCACGAGAAGTATTGTTATTATCACAGAAAAATATGACAGCTTCTATAGTATAAAGCAGAAACAATAAAAACACAAATATCTGTAAATTATTTGTTTTATTTAAATATCTCCATTAATATTTTCCAAGATATTTTAGACTCCTAAACTCATTAATTTGATAATCTATAATTAATAGTTAATTCTTATTCAAAACATGAAAGATCTCAATGGAAAATACAAATGGGAAATTGTTAGGATATTGCTTGCTAATGCATCTTTATATGTGTTTTTGTCTAGTTTATTTTTTTAAGTTTATAATCTTTTAAAAAGAAGAAAATCTTCGATTCCTTTACATATCTATTTTCTCCTGTAATGCATTATTTTATTCATCAGTTGTAATAGATCCACGTGGTTTCAGAAGTCAAGGAGCTTACAAACATAAGAATTATGTGAAAATTCAGAAGTGCAAGTACCTTGGGGAATAGCAGAAACTGCTATGCTTAGCACCTATCTTCACTAGTCTATGGTAAAAGATGCTTTCTAATCTGCAGAATTCCAATGATGAAAATATTAACTTGTTACTTTTTGTGAAACTAAACTAGCAAAAGATAAAATACTATACGTGAATATCTTTTTTTTTTTGAAAACACTTTATTCACTTTAACAAATTCTTGTAGAACAGGTGCAGAAATGCTAAAAGAATGTATCTAGGGAGAGAAAATGTAATAAAAAATGTCCTTTGCTGTAAACTATTCATGGTCCTTGGGTATTAGACAAAGGATCTAGTTTTCATTGAAATGTTTATTTACAAATTGAGGTGAAAGATAAAAGATAAGCATTTCATTTAGAATCACTATACTTCTCTTCAGTATTCTCAGTACCACATAGTCAGAGAAGGGCCAGAACATTCTAAGGTCCGACTCTATCTCTGTGTGCAGGTGGATTCAGGTCAATCATTGGATGCCTTCATTCTAGGAAGACACATGTGGGATGAGAGTCTCGTAAAGGAGTCATAAGCAATATGTACACACGTATTTATTTATTTACTTGATAAGCCATGCCTAATTAGTTATTTTATCTAATGCCAGACATGAGTAAAGCTAGAATCTTTTGTCTTCCAATGCTCACAAACGACATAAAATGATGCTGTCACTAAATAATTACAGTAATGAGTAAGGAGATATACAAACATAAATTTTAGTGGAAAATTCACTTCAAAGCAATTAAATCAAGGCCAGCCCTGGTGGCCTGGTGGTTAAGCTCAGCATGCTCCACTTCAGCGGCCTGTGTTCAGTTCCTGGGCACAGACCTACACCACTCATCAATGCCCATGCTGTGGCCGCCGCTCACATACAAAAAGAGGAAGATTGGCAACAGATATTAGCTCCTGGAGAATCTCCCTCATCAAAAACAAAAAAAATAAAAAACAAAACCAAAAACATCATAAATTATACTCCATTTTTTTTTTTTTTAAAGATTTTATTTTTTCCTTTTTCTCCCCAAAGCCCCCCGGTACATAGTTGTGTGTATTCTTCGTTGTGGGTTCTTCTAGTTGTGGCATGTGGGACGCTGCCTCAGCGTGGTCTGATGAGCAGTGCCATGTCCGCGCCAGGATTCGAACTGACGAAACACTGGGCCGCCTGCAGCGGAGCGAGCGAACTTAACCACTCGGCCACGGGGCCAGCCCCATCCATGTTTTAAATTTTTTTATTTTTTAAAATTTGTATTGATATCCTATCAATATCCCTTTTGTAGCAAAGAATCTATATACATAAACATATCCAGGTAGATAAATATAGACATGTCAATAGATATTCATTGCACTAAAGTATTAAACATGGCTCAAAAAAATGATTCTTGTGAGCATGCCCAGACTTCAGATTGTAGGTTTAAATTAAAAGATCCTATCAGATCATGTAAAAATACTATAAAGCCCCAGGTGAAAAATTTGGGGTGAATCTCTAAAGTATAATTCATAGCTTTTATTATCAATTTCATGTTTCTAGAAGTTAGTGTATTAAGTGTTATTTCGTTCATAAATTTGTAAGGTTTTTTTGTGGGTATATGTGAGGAAGATTGTCACTGAGCTAACATTTGTGCCAATTGTCCTCCATTTTACGTGGGATGCCTCCACAGCATGGCCCAACAAGTGGGGCGAGGGCTGTGCTTGGCATCCAAACCTGCGAAGCCTGGGTGACCAAAGTGTGGTGCGTGAACCCAACCATCACGCCAGCTGGCCTGACCCTGTAAGGTTTTTTTAATTAATTTATTTTTTTTGAGGAAGATTGGCCTTGAACTAACATCTGCCACCAATCCTCCTCTTTTTTGCTGAGAAAGACTGGCCTTGAGCTAACATCCATGCCCATCTTCCTCTACTTTATATGTAGGATGTCTGCCACATCATGGCTTGATAAGTAGTCTGTATGTCGTACCAAGGATCCAAACTGGTGAATCCTGTGGACCCTGTAAGGATTTTAATATCAAATAGTTTTTCAATATCTTTCAGTTTACCCCATAAATGCTATTAAAGTATTCCCCCCCTTTTTTTTATTGTGACTGATTATTTGACAGTGTTTATTCCACTCAGCAGGTAGAATAGTTCTTTTTTCCCTCCAAGAGGTAAATATTTTATGTGAAAATAACAGAAACTCTCAAAGGGAAATTTCTTTGTACAACAACCATCCCAGACTTGGCACAGAAAGTGGTGTTTTTACTATCTATGTCTATTTACTTACATCACAGCTATACTGTCTTTAAAGTCTTCTAGTCTATAGCGTTTTGATGATCTGGCCACTATTTGGTTTCTCTTGTTATTTTTTATCTCCTTTCATTTTATATATTTTTAAATACTTTACAAGAATATCAAGGGAAATTAACCAGAATTTAGTGCTTTTCATCACTTTAATCACTCTAAGGGCTTTAATTATTATGTATTTTTACATTTCAATTTCAGACTGCTGAAAAAGGAAAAAGCTGAGCCGTTTAATCAGCAATATAATTCTTGGATATTGTGTTGAAAAGAAACTGCTGATGAAGAGGACATGTCACATCATTAGCTTTTTTAATGTGCTAAATCCATACTTTTTCAAACAAAATATGCAGTATTTAATTAGCTGAATCATATAACTGGAAAAGTCGAATTTTCATTACTACTTAAGGTCTCTGAGGAGATACTGCTTCAGCGATAGTAGCAGCTAATATGTTTGTAGAAAGTCAAGTTCATCTATGTCTTTTGATACAGTTTAAATTTTTCTCTCGTTTTTTATATTGTGAAGTGTTTACTCTTTATTTTCATTTTTAAGAAGTAATATAGAATTATATTACAAGTGCTTTGCTTTGAGCATTCCTAAAGAATCAGTCATCAATATCATAATTGTTTTGTTATTAAGTATAGACCCATTAATTAGTTATAAGTGTCTAAATACATTTGAAAAACAAGGGGAGCCTGGTTGGGGCTGGTAATATTGTTAATCTATTCTTGCATCACAGCCCATTTTCATATCCACAAGACACATTCACTTACTGACTATGAAAATAATTACAACACACATTTACAAGACTGTTTTCTTGATATCTGTATCATCCAAATCAGGCCCCACCGTTACTGCTTCTTTCCAGTATGTTAGCTTGGGACGTTTTGAATAGTTCCACTTTTCTTTCTCTTTTTGTCCATCTGAGTATAGTTTCAGCTCCTTTTAAGAAACTATATCTGCTTCCCCAACAGCTACTTCAGTCTACTTCTGAACCTTACCTTGTGTCTGTCAATGACTTCTGATCATAAGAACAGGAAAATGTGCATGAGGTATGAATGCAAGTCAAAAATCTTTTCGTATTTTACTAAAGAAAAGATTTTCCAACCTTTCAAATGAAAAGAAATGGGAAAAAGTCACACTCCTATTGCATCAAAAATAACAACAAAAAAAGAATTTGACAAATGCTGTTTTACTTCAAATTTCAGAAGAAACATACTATAATCCAGAATACGTGTAGTACCTTCGTCTATTAACATAAAACATCTGTTTTAGCAATTTAGCAAAAAAAACCCACATTAATTATCAATAAACATTCTATGATGAGTTTTATTTTTCATAGTTTCATGAAAAAGACATGCTTGAGTCTAATATTTTTGAGGTTAAGAAGGATTTGAAGTAGAATTAATAATCTCATCAACAAATGGATTTATCAAGAGCCTATTCTTTGGTGACTGATAAGAACTGATTAAATTAAAAGGATATATTCCCATTCTCATTTACCAATAATTTAAAATATCAAAGCATGAAACATTTTGAAATGTATGGATTTTATATCAGTCATCAAAGTAATTTTTACAAAACCAGTAAAGTATCCAAATTAAAATGCTTCAAAAATCAATTTTTAGATTATGAGAATATCTCTTTCCCATCTTTTATAGAAAATAAGATAAAATTTAGATAAGATGTCCCAATTATTTATCATTCTGTCCCACAGACAAAAGGCATATGCATAGACCTTGTTAATATTGAGAACCGGGAAGTCTGTTTGAGATGCCCCTGATCTCCTCTTTCCTTATCCTCTTTCCCGCCCATGAGATCCCTGGATGCCAAATGATTTTCAGCACTGGAATCAGCACATATATGTGATACTCTGTGCTCTGAACTTACTTCTTTTCTCCCTTTCTCATTAACTTTTTCTTCAGGATTCTTATTTCTTCAGGATGAGTAATAAAGGGAATCTTTGTTCCTGATGCCCCAGTGAGAATGGAGGTGGCTTGATATCTTGTTTACTCCCTCTCAGGATCAATGGCATTTTATCAAAATGGCATCGCTCACTAAATGGTGGATTTAGAGTAACTCTGATGATTCAATAGAGGTATTAGAGACTCTTAAATTTTGACTTTACTCTCTGATCATTACTGGAATATATTATGAATGATTTGTTAAGGAACACAGTGACTAAAAACCTCAAGGAATGACTAAGCGCAAATTTTTAATGACTAAAATTGTTTATAGCACTGACATAAAATATAACCATTGAATAATTTTAGTATAAACTCAGCTCTTCGAAAAATTAACATGCATATAAATATTAAGAATGGGCATCAACTTGGTTATTGAAGAAAAAACAATTCTGTCATTCTTGTAAAACATGATTATATTATCTATATTACTTCAAAAATGGCTGTAATTAAGAGGCCAATTAGAAGTTTGGATTGTTGTTAACCATAAAAAGTCTAAATATGACCTCAATTTGTTAATATCTTTTTACTATTTGCAATTCCAGTCTTATTAGTTCATTCAAAATATATAAAATGCTGAATGAAGTAAAAAAAATGAATTTTGTTTTGTTTTGTTTTGTTTCTTCAGAATGCAGACTCCTGTCACTTATAACTTATAACTTTATCATTTAATTTTACAAGGTGCTTAATGCTGATAACATGGTCTTGTGATCATTGCATGAATGCTTTTGATGATTAAAAAGAGGATATTTCTTGGTAGACATAACTCCAAACTTTAAAACCCACAAATTCACATTGAGAGAATAAAAATGAATTATTTATATCTTACATAGTTTTCTTTTTTCTTTTTTTTTTTATATCACCACATATTTTCTTTCAACCTATTTGTCTACATTCTGCTTTACCATTATGTGACAGGTTTCCCCCTTGTGGCAAAAAACCTACTTGCAGAAAACCCTGAAAAATCTGTGCAAATGGGTCCAAAATGAGCATAAGTCAGAATATTGAAAAGAAGACAAGAAAGGTAGAGGAGAAGAAGGAAAAAGAAGAGAAATGGGAAATGGTTTAAGAGTAACAAAAAAGAGGGACCTTCTGTTGTTGTTGTTGGGGTGGGGCAAACATGACTATCAAGCTTTCGGATAGTCAATTATTTCTAGGGAAAAAATGTAACTTTAATAGGGAAAGAACTACTGATTTATAATAAAGCTTCCAGAATATATTTACTCGTGTATTTATATTTTGCCCTGTTCTATTGATATGTTAAAAATTCATCATAATTATTGTCAATATTCCAAAAATCAAAGCCATTGCCAATATTTCAAAATTACAACCAAACAGACAAAAGAAACTCTTTGTCTTTGATACTTTGAGTATTGTTTTTTGTTTGTTTGTTTGTTTGCTTTGGTGAGGGAGATTTGCCATGAGCTAACATCTGCCGCCAATCCTCCTTTTTGCTTGAGGAACATTAGCCCTGAGCTAACATCTATGCCAGTCTTCCTCTATTCAGTAAGTGGGTCACTGCCTCAGGATGGCCACTGAGTGGTGTAGGTCCACTCTCTGGATCCAAACCCACGAACTCCAGCTGAAGTGGAGCATGCCGAACCTAACCACTACATCACAGAGCTGGCCCCCTCACTATTGTTTTAATCTGCCGCGAACAGTAGCCTGCTTCAATATGCATATTTACAAATAATGATTTCACTTGTAATGCAATAAACATGAGTTAAAGATTTAACAAATAGAAAAATATTTTAATATACTACATGTTATGAATGCATACATATTAAGACTCATCTTAAGAGATGTGTTTCCAATTACTTGCCTTCCCAATCTTTTCCATCCCAAAATGTCTAATGCAAATCTTAAAGTCAAATATTTGTAAAATAATATTGGCAAGCTTTCTATTCATAGATTTTCCTTCTGTCCTCAGTTACATTGGGCCTTGAGGGTTTGCAAATGCTTAGCAATAATTTACTTACTATATTCTATAACATTATGTGCAAGAGCTCAGCAAGTAAGCCCATTATATTCACTTTTTAGATCGGATGAAGTCATGACAATAGAAGTACAGTGATCTTTCACAGATCACATTCAAGGTGAAAGCCAGCATAAGAATATCGAATGCTTTATCACAAGACCCCATTGCTGATTTTCTATCTTTTCTAAAACTAGGTTATCTATTATTTAAATGAGATACAGTAGTGTCAATGTACGATTTCTATCCCTTATAAAGTTCTTAAAAACATGATTATAGTCATTATGAATGCTTTAAGTAATTCTACACTTTTGGCAAAATTTTGGTCCTTAGTTTCCACCTTTCCCTCTCCAGTAGACAACAATGTCTCTAGGCTTTTAGCTATTTCCACTTGAGTTAGAATAATATGAGCTTCCACGTGAGCTTGTTAGACTCCCTGTTCACCTTTGATTGCATGAACGGCTTTAATGATGGTAACACAGAATGACATAATATAGCTCACCTTCCTGAATACTCTCTCTTCCCCACTCTAGGAAATGATGTAATTCAGAACAAAAAC
Source organism: Equus asinus (assembly GCF_041296235.1). Taxonomy (NCBI): domain Eukaryota; kingdom Metazoa; phylum Chordata; class Mammalia; order Perissodactyla; family Equidae; genus Equus; species Equus asinus. The sequence continues at coordinate 57,078,145 of NC_091792.1, read as the reverse complement.
AGTAATTACATGTACTTTGATAAGGGTATCAGAAGCAATTCTTTCAAACCTCTCCTGTACATATATTAGGTGTTTTTTCTTCTTTTGTGTTCTTCTAAAATAATCTAAGCCATGTCCACATCTAGATTAGCCATGTTATCTAGTTATGAATTCCTTTCTGTAGCACCACTGCATCATAGTTCTATAATGGAGTTATGCTGAACAATAAAAGTTCACATCCTGTAGCTATCACTTGGCCATTGTCAATGACCAGGCTGTCTACTTTCATTTCTTGGCAACTTCTTAACTCACTTGCTAGTAATAGCAATTAATAGCTTGTTTCTTTCATTTCTCTTTCTCTACGTATGATGCTTTTTTCCCTTCAAAACTGTCCTGATTCTTGTGTCCCTTGAAAACTCCACTTGTTGATTCTCCTTGCTTTCAGACTCAACCTTCTTGATGAAGTTCCTGTATATGCTCACCAGTCATCAAATCATCAGTGTCCCTTCTAGGCTCATTCATATAATGAATTTGCTCTTGAAGATGATGAAATCCAGCATCCATCATTCTTCTTGACTTTTATTGCACTTCCAAACTTATAGACACCTGAATTCCTAATATTCTCTGCTTCTTATTCTCTGTGATAATTGTGCCCTCCCATCTCTCTCTATTTTTTCTTTATCTCCTGAAAAACAAAGAGCTCTGTCAGCACTTTGTTTATCATTCTCTGTATTTTTTACCTCATATAACTCATTCCTCCTAAGGCATCAATAACTTCTTCGATCACGGAAACTAGATCTCCAGCCAAGACCTCTCTGCTTTGAGTTATGTATTTCTTGCTGCCTCCTAAAGTTCACCACATATTTTAAGCCTTAAATAAAATTCTGACTTATCCCTTCTAAATATCCTATAGCAGCACACTCTTAGAGATTATCAGAATGATGTGCTCATAAATGTACTTCAGTTTTTCTCTCTTTTATTTCCAAAATCCAGTCATTCATCTCGATTCTAGTTTCCCAGAGTAATTAGTTTATTGACAACTATAAACTTTGTATGGGCCAATATTAATTTTCTCTTCCAAAACATAATTGCCATACTGTTATGTCAAGTCTCTCTTCTTTGCTACTTAGCATGTATCTTGAATAATATCTGTACAGAGTCCAGTTTAGAATTGCAAAACAAATTCTAACTCAAGGCTTCCCCCTCCACGATCATTGGCGAAGTTTGGAGCTCCAGAGATCTGAAGTGATCTGCTTATTCTGCACTCCTCCAACTCTAGGACCTAAAAGAATACAGAAGGAGGTACATGGTCTGGTCCTGAGATGGTTCTTGCTCTCCCTTATTTTCAGAGAACAATTGCCCTGATTATACAGGAAAGTAGTGGGTGAGGAAGAAGGAAAAATATTTCTTTAATTAACTTTGATTGTAGTCCTCTCTCTGCTGGTTTTCATGGCTTTTCTGCCCAGTTTCTCAGGGTGCAGATGCTATTTCGCTGCAGGTGTCCAGTTGCTGGCTCTGGAGAAGTACACATGCATTCTTCAGAGGGCCCTAGTCAGAGCAGCTCCCTGCTATGGAAGGTAGTTCAATCTTTTTCCTTAGCTCGTGTCTGCAGGATTTCATTCCACATCTCTTTTTCTCAGTCTTCCTAAATATAGTCTAGAGGGTGAGTCTGGAGATTTGCTAGTTTAAGCAGGACCAATACTGCCACTTTTTAGTAGGCCCAGTGTCATCACTAGTTCTCCAAAACTTCATTGTTCTCTTGGCCCAATTTTAAGCCATAACTGCCAATCTTAGCATGATGCGGCACCCTTTAACAATAGTGCCTCAGATTTCCTTTATCTTTCCTTCCCTTTTTTTCAATCTTCCTGGCCTATTTCAGACATTTTGTACTCTGAAATCCTGCTCCATTATTTCACTCTCCTTGTCATTAAATTCAATTCTTTTCCACTGCCTCCCTAATCTAGTCCATATTTCTCGAAACATGTTCAGATCATTTAATTATTAGATCTTTTTTGAATTACATAATTTATGAAATTCTTATGGGATAATCTAACCCTAGAATAATCTTCCTATATTTTGAAACTTCTACACTTTTTGTAATTTCTAAGCTCATTTCAGTCTCAATTGATTATTTTCTCGTATTACTCAAGGACGTATTTACCTTTAATAATAATCTAGTTATTTCCTATATAGGTGCTATATCCTTAAATAGATTATGAAGTCCTCAAAAAAGAAATATGTTTTCGAATGTTTTAGAATAACCAAGCATGGGACTTGGGAAATGATTTTGCATACGTGAAAGTTTTAGCATCCATTACATGTTCATGAAGAAATTGCTAACCACTGACAACGCATTTCAAATTCAACCCAGATGATGAACTGCATTCCTTTTTGTATTACAGAATCTTGTACTGAATATGATATGAATTGAATATTTGATAGGAGGATGAAAACATTAATTTCATTCAATACTTAGTGTTATGGTGATACTATATTCCATAACCCTCATTACCCTGATGAAGTTATAGAATTAAGTGATATATTCAGAGTAGAAATCCAAGAATTAAATGATCCTTCTTGTCTTCTTGAGCCATGGTACAAGAGCAGGCAATGACTTAGCAAATGATGAAAACATAAGAAGGAAGTGGGATGTGGAAGGAAATAGCTTTTGTAATAAGGGAAAAGAAGAGAAATTGCTGAAGCAATTATATGGAAAATAAATTCATTCAAAATAATCATCTTAATGAAGATAATGCAATAAATGAAACAATTTTTAGCATGAATTCTCCATATTTTTATAATGGATTCCTTTTAGGTTTCTGAATATAAATAAGCCTGAATATTAGCAAATGCCATTTGAATAAGCAGAGTTCTCAAATTTAAATTCCTAGCATTTAGCTTTTCCCCTTTATGTGTATATCATATATAAATATGTGATTTAACTACATGAATACAGACTGATGTGCTAATTTCTAAATGGCGAATTTCAGGAAAAATGTGTCTGAGCTATATTTTCTCCAAATGGAACTTGTAATATAAATTTTGCCATCTATTTTCATATCTGCAGTACTAGACTGTGATACATCAAATAACGGATTTGCCTGCTGCTAGGAAAATGGCAAAAGCCCTGACATCTCCACTTTTATTAGTTTTCTAATTCTATTTCCAGACCCATAGCCTACTTGATAGAAAGTTGGGTTTCTGGCTCACTGATATAGAAAAAAACTCTGTACATACACAAAGCCATAATTTAACCAAAAGATTAAACTAGTTTGAGCGAAGACAGAAATATTTTTAAAAAATGCTTCTGGTCATTAGAAGTAACTAACTTTAGAAAGTTTTACCTAACGCTGTTGGGTAACACAAAGAGTAACTTTTCATTAATTACATTTACATCCAGTGTCAGAACACTTGTAATCTGCTGAAAAAGATTTCACTTCTTAAATTATTTAAAAATTCTGTTTGTCATGAAATGGAAATATGCTTAATCATTACATATATTTAGGTACCAGTAAGAGAAAAGGAGAATTTCTCTTTGTAAATATCATAAATTAAAATACTAAAATATATAAATTCTTTAAATATATTCACTATATTTATACTGCTTGACTACAAAATAAAAGTATATTGAAACTCAATTGATTGCCTTCTTTTACCAAGACAGTGTTCCTGAACATAAAGCAATTAGTCAGGAATAATTTATTAATAACACTGATGACAGCTATTAAAAATAACATATATATGTATTAGTAGAGTGTATGTGAAATCCATTCTGGTACTATTTTAAATGTTGTGCAAAACAGATTCTAAAGGAATACATTTATTTCATGGCTAAGTACATGCTGCCAGTTGGTTAATTATAATATTTTTAGTTCAATTATATCTTTATTTAAAAAGCTTTAAAATTATTAGGTGAAAAGTAGTAATATATAAACAAATACGATTTTATTGAAAAAAAACAAACAAAAAAACCTCTGAAATTGAACTCTAAATGGCTGGGAATAAAAGGAGTACTACTCTTTCCTCTTTGAAACTTTCCCCTCTATTGTCATTCCATTTGCACCAATAAATCACTACTGCCATTGAAGAAAAACAATTCTGCACCCTTCAAATCACCTTCTCTTTTAAGAGGATTTTTTTGTCATTGCTGTCTCTTTCTTTTCTCCTATAGGTTTACTGTGATATAATTTACATACAATAACATTTACTCTTTAAAGTGAACTAGTTTGATGAGTTTTGGTAATTGTACATATCATATAACCACCACAATTAAGATAGTGAACATTTCTAGCACATTCAAAAAATTCCCTTGTGTTTTACACTCAATTCCCTCTCCCAAATCCCAGCTCCAGGCAACCACTGATTTGATTATTGTACCTATAAGGTGCCTTTTCTAGAAATTCACATAAGTGGAATCACATGGTGTTTAATCTTTTTTCTTGTTTCTTTACATAGGATAATGCTTTTGAGATTGTTGTAAGTTGTTTATGTACCAAACTTTGTTCCTTTTTATTGCTGATTAGTATTCAATAATATAAGTACAACAAAAACTTATCATTCAATAGTTGATAGATATTTGTGTCCCTAGTTGTGAGTTATTAGAATAATGATGTTAATGACTTTTGCGTACATCTTTCTATAGATATATGTTTTTATTTCTCTTGGATAAATACCTAGGGATGGGATTGCTGGATGATAATGGCAAGTGTATGCTTAACTTCTAAACTATTTTTCAATGTGGCCGTATCACTTTGCATTCCTATGAGCAATATCTGAGAATACCATTTTCTCCACATCCTCACCAGCACTTGGTATGGTAAGACTTTATTTTAAGCAATTCTAGTGGATAAGGCACCATGATTTAAAATGCATTTCTCTGATGAGTAGTGATGGTGAGCAGCTTTTCAGGGGCTTATTTGCCTTTCTATATCTTCTTTTGTGCAGTGCCTGTTCAAAATTTTTTCTCATTTCTTAATTGGGTTGTTTGTCTTGTTGTTGAGTTGTAAGTCTTGTTTATAAATTTTAGACAAAAATCTTGTCAGATATATTTTTGAAAATATTTTTTCTAGTCTGTGACTTGCTCTTTTTATGTTTTTGAACTGTAAATTCTCAAATAATAGTTTTTAATTGTAGTAATGTCCTTGTAACCATTTCCTTGCTTCTATGTTTTGTGTGTGTGTTTATTGTTCTGTTCAAAAATATTTTGCCTAACCCAATGTCATGATATTTTCCACTGTGTCTTCTTCTTGAAGGTTTTCTTTAGCATTTTCTTTTCTTTCTTCTTTATTTTTTTTTTTTTGAGGAAGATTAGCCCTGAGCTAAAATCCACCACCAATGCTTCTCTTTTTGCTGAGGAAGACTGGCCCTGAGCTAACATCCGCTCCCATCCTCCTCTATTTCATATGTGGGACGTGTGCCACAGCATGGCTTCCCAACTGGTGTGTAGGTCCGCACCCAGGATCCAAACCAGTAAACCCCAGGCCGCCAAAGCAGAATATGCAAACTTAATTGCTTCACCATCGGGCCAGTCCCTCTTGAAGTTTTATAGTTATAGCTCTTGGATTCTCCCATCTATTTCAAGTTAACTTTTGTGTATGAATAAGAGAAAGGTGAGGTTCTTTATTTTCCATATAGACATCAATTTCCTATCACCATTTGTTGAAAAGACTATCTACCCATACTGAATTAACTTGGCACGTTTGATGAGAATTAATTGACATTATAAATCTTTCAAATATGTTTTCTATTACTAATTTGTTCTCAATTTCTTGATCTCTGTTATTGCCTCTAATGTTTTCTTCCTTCTATTTAATTTGTGTCTCATTTCCTTTTCTTTTCCTGTTTTTTTTTTTTTTTCTTTTTGAGGAAGATTAGCCCTGAGTTAACTACTGCCAGTCCTCTTCTTTTTGCTGAGGAAGCCTGGCCCCGAGCTAACATCCATGCTCATCTTCCTCTGCTTTATATGTGGGATGCCTACCACAGCATGGTGTGCCAAGTGGTGCCATGTCCGCACCTGGGATCCGAACCCGCAAACCCTGGGCCACTGAGAAGCAGAATGTGCGAACTTAACTGCTGTGCCACTGGGCCGGTCTCTTTCCTGGGTTTTTAAGATGGAAAATTAGACCTGTATCTTTTATTTAGGGTCTTTAGTTAACTCATATTTAATATTATTTTGTGGTGGCTGGATTTGGCTCTAATTTTTGCTATTTGTTTTATATTTTTCTTCATTTTTGGCTTTTTTTCTCCTTTCTTGCCTACTTTTTATTTACGTAAATTTTAGAATTGAATTTTAATTTTTCTGTGGGCCTTTAATTAGACTTCTTTGCGTTGATTTTCTATTGGTTGTTCTACACGTTTGATTCTACATGTGCGCAGTGCTAATTTTCATAGTCTACTATCACTTCATGTAAACTGTATCAATCTTGGCATAATAGAGGTCAATTTACCCCCTGCCATTCTTGAGACTAGGGTTGTTGCATTTATTATATATACATGTGTTATAAATTCTCACAGGACAATGGTTATAGTTTTGCTTTATACAGTTCTAAGGATCATAAGGAAATTAAGAGGAAAGAATAAAATAAAGAAATTAAAATAGATTTTTATAATTACTCAAATATTTACCATTTTAAATATTATTCATTCTTTTCTGAGGATCCAAATATTCCTAGCTGTGGGATTCTTAATATTTATCCAGCTTGGGATTTATGGAGCATCTTAAACCTGTAAATATACATTTTTCTTCAAATTTTAGAAAATTTCAACCATAATGTCTTCAAATATTTTTATGCTTTGTCTTGCTGGATATCAAATCATACTTTTATCTAAGAAATACCAAAGGCTCTGTTCATTTACTTTTCCACATTTTTTATCCTTGTTCTTCTGCTTGGATAATTTCCATTGATGTATCTTCAAGTTCACTGACTCTTTTCCCTGTTGTCTCCATTCTGGTGTTAAATCTATCTAGTAATTTTTTGTTTTATTTTGCATTTTTTGATCTAGATTCATTTGGCCTTTCTCGTCATTTCTATTACTTTGCTGATATTTTCCATCTTTTCACTAAATGAAAGAATATTATCTTTTATGTCATTGAGTATAGTTAAAATGGCTACTTTAAATTCCTTTCTACTAATTCCAACATCTAAGTCATTTCAGGGATTGTCTCATTTGCTTTCCTTTTCTTTTGAGAGTACGTTCCACATTCCTGGTTCTCTTTAAGTCCAGTAAGACTTCTTTTTAACATGGACATCATGCATGTTAAACTATGGAGACTAGATGCTGTGTTTTTCATCAATGATTTGTTGTTTGTTTGTTTTGTTTTATTTAGCTGCAAGTCACATGCTTTGTCTTGGACAGCAGCTCCAATACAACTGAGATCTTCTGCCTTAGGTAAGCTTCTTTGAATCTTGTCCACATATACACGATTCAGGGGTCTGTGGGAGATATAGGCAGATGAAATTTGGGGACAACCTTCTACAGATATTTTCCTTCCTAGATTCCTCCTTTTTCCAGAAACCAGAATTGCCGTGACACAGTATTCTGTTTCCCCTGATCAGAAAATCTGTGACTTTTCCCCATAAGGAATTCTGCCACTCTACTCACACCAGTGGTGCCTAATCCCAGGCTAGAAAGAGAGAAAACAAATAAAACTCACCTTTTCTGAACATGGACTACTATAAAAATTTGCCTTATTCCCTTCATTTTCCAGTGGCTGCTTTGAGTTAATATGTTCAGATTGTACAGTTGTTATCTGTAAAGGGGTCTAACTGGAGCTTACTGAACTATAACTTGACTCCCCAAATTCATTACTTTTTTTCTTTAAGTAAGGCAAACTAAGTCAAATATGACCATGTTTTCTCTAAGCATCCTCCCAGACTCTCAATGTTCTAGGATACTTCCTCCTCCAGAGTAATGTTTTTTCCCCTATTTATACTGTTGTACTCTTTATCCAGTCACATGATCTCTGTGGAATGTCTATCCTACTCCCAGGTCTTGTGTCATGGACTGTTCATTCATATTCCCTACTTTATTCTTGAGGTTTCCATTAAAAAAAATCCACCCTTCGGGGCCGGCTCCGTGGCCGAGTGGTTAAGTTCGTGCACTCCACTGCGGCGGCCCAGGATTTGGATCCTGGGCGCAGACATGGCACCACTTGTCAGGCCACGTTGAGGCGGCGTCCCACATCCCACAACTAGAAGGACGTGCGACTAAGATACACAACTGTGTACATGGGGGTTTTGGGGAGATAAAGCAGGAAAAAAAAAAAAAAGATTGGCAACAGTTGTTAGCCCAGGTGCCAATCTTTAAGAAAGAAAAAAAAAATCCACCTTTTCCAGATCCGTCCTAAATAAGCACACAAATACTTTGGAATTCTTTTAGCTCATGGTTTGACAAGGTGCCCCTTTGCATTTTCTTGAATACGGTTTTATTAAATTAGTTAATTCAATGTACGCCAAGTTATTTTCGGATGATCCAGTACCAACTTTGTCAGCTGAATCCTTGAACTTTTGTTCCTTCATATTTAACAGGGATTGTGTTTGAGGATCTCTGCAGTTACTTCATCATTTTAATTGCAAACTGTACCATAAATAAGAATAAATTTTTTTTCACTGCCTATCGAAGGTTGCCTTGTGTGATTACTAAAAGGGCTGCTCTTCCACTGCTCTACATAATCTAAACACTAATTATTAATCACAATGTTAGAAGCATGCCCCAGCTATCTCTCACCTCATTCACACATGGGAATAAGCACCTTCTTGACTAAGACCTCTGTCTTGCTCTACTCGGGCTGTTTATCAATTTCCCTAGAGTGACACTAAATCAAGTGACTGCACATGGTAATGTAAATCACAGTCTAATTTAGTTGTCACTGTGTTGTGACACTTGGTTAAAAATGCTTTTTAATTGTGACTATAAATTATACATGAACAATTCTTAGTGACAAGTCTTAATACCACTTCGGATTATTTCAGCCAAGGGGGAATAGCAAGCATCATCAACATGAAGCAAGTGTATGTCTGAAACTTTTTAAATAGCAATTTGTGAACGATAATGATGACGATGAGTTCTGGTTTGGTTTCAACCCAAAACTCTTTAGGGGAGACAAAGAGAGAGAGAGCGAAGGAGGGAGAGACCTCTGGAAGTTTCTGGGCCGTGAATCGTGGTATTGTCAGTTACAAACACAGTGCTTTCTCCTTGCTTTCCTACACTATGACCCTGAACACTTGATCTGAGATTTTTGGGTTTTGGCTTAACAGTCTGCAGAATGAGCTACTTAATCTTAGCAAGACATCATTATATTAGAGAAAAAGTGAGTGGATCTAGAAGAAAAGTGACTTTTCTAAGTAACTATTTGGACTTATAAGTATTTCAAAATCTATAATTCCTCATTTTTAAAACACTGAACTTCAATTAAGTGCATCTTACCTGGCCATGGCATGACTAATATTCTATAGGATCACATAATGAAAAAGGAAATTTATAGAAGAGCACAGACATTTGACATGCTATTTTCTATATCTGAGTAAAATATGAATGATAAAATTTAACAACGTTATTCTGAAAGTATAACCATCTATTCTTTTAAATATGAATTCACTTCACTAGTACTGTTATATTTTTTTCTGAAACCGACAGACATATCTTTGAGTCTAGGCCTCACAGTCACTATGTCTCAGTTTCTTTTCCTCTAAAATTGGCATATTAAGGTCCGCTTCACATAATTGTTTTGAGACTTTAACGGGACAGCTTTTGCAAGTGGATAGTACATTAGCTAACATGTTTTACTCTTCACTAAGTGTTAGTACCCTTCAGCTGAAACTCCTATCCTTTATGGATGTGGATAAATTCTTAAAGGATTGGGCGTGCTTCTCATACTTCAAGTCGTTCTCAGATGTCCTAAAGGCCTTCCACAGAATTCCTGAAAGGACCCAGATCTGAGACTCCACAACCCAAGTCCTAAGTAAGACTCTGAAATTCAGAAACAATTAAGGTATAAACAGGTGGAAACAGATTAAAAAAAGAAGTATTCTCTCATCTTTAATAGTATTATTAAAGCAAATAAAAGTATAATCACTGGCCAGTTTAAGAGTGAATATAGCGTATTGCCTGTAAAATATAATATAATGAGAAATACTTTGGGGTAGGCTAGATGACTAAAAAGGCAAGAAATCACAAGCCAGTCTGGCTCTTCTAACAAGGCATAGTGCAACTAAGATGACACCAGCAGAGAGTATGAGCAACGTGCACTAGCAGACACATACTGACTGGTAGACCAAGCATTTATTGACACACATTTATTGAGCTTCTACTGTGTCAAGCACTCTTGGACTCCTCAGCAGCAAAGATGAATGATGTTCAGCCCTCGTTTCAGAGGAGCTCTTGTGGAGGCATTCCTCCATGGGAGAACTATACATTATTTTCAGTTAGAGAGTCTCATGATAATAAACACCGTTGGTATGCAGATGATTAGCATCCAACATTGGAAACTATGCTGACAAACACTAGTTACACTCCCCCCTTTTATTTAGGTTGCTATATTTTGCCTGTAGCTTGCTAGTTTTTTCTTTTTAGCAAAACATCCTGCTGATGATTTGTGAGAATGTTTGCTTATAGTGAATTTGCACTAACTTAGTGGAGTTTCCAATCAGAGATTTGTCTAAGGTTTTAGGGTCTTGAATCAGGCAAAAATAGATGCAAAATTCTGATATTTTATGTCACCAAGATCTCTAACAATATAATTGTATAAAGGTTTGTCTTTGTCTTCAGGTAAATAATCTATCTCCCATAAAATATCCTGGATTCTGTATGTTGGGATGCTCTCAAAAAAATGGAAGTTAGTTATTGAATTCAGTACCTCCATAGAAGGAATTGTAGTGACAACTGTCTGAAGTGATTCAAGAATCCATCTAGGCACACTGAAGTATACTATAGTATAGGAAAAAATGGTTAAATTACCAGGACCTGGTTCTCAGGAAGGGGTGCAGTCCCAACTACGTAGCCCAACATTAAAAATCCACTCTTGTTGGGGCGGTCAAAAAAATACACAGGGTTTACATTTGTCATCTCCTCTTTATAGTGTCTACAAATTTATCCACATATGGATATTCAACAAATATTGACAGATATTAACACAAGTAAAATTTTCCTGGTTTCAGAAGTGTTAAGGTTTTGAAGCAATTTAATGTAGCTAATAAAGCATGGTATACGAAGTGAAACAAATTTTGTTTCTGTCTAAACACTGTCATTTAGATTCTGTTTGATTGGAAGGAAATATTTCAACATGAATAAACCTCAGATTCTCTATTTATAAAACCAGGATAATAATTCCTACCTAATTTATTCATTTTTTTCGTTCATTTAACAAACACTGCCTATAACCGTCATATATTGTCTGGGTTTCTGGGAACTGAGCAATGAACAGGACAGACATAGTCCTTCATGAGACATAGAGTCCATCACGGGTTGTAAGGATTAAAAATAACAACTAGTTGAAAATGTTTGGCACATAGGAAACTCCTAATAAATATTATTTGTAATTCTTCTAATACTGATATTGTGGGGCTGGCCCAGTGGCGCAGCGTTAAATGCCCAAGTTCCGCTTTGGCGGCCTGCGGTTTGCAGGTTCAGATCCAGGGTGTGGACATGGCACTGCTTGGCAAACCATGCTGTGGCAGGCATCCCACATATAAAGTAGAAGAAGATGGGTACGGATGTTAGCTCAGGGCCAGTCTTCCTCAGCAAAAAGAGGAGGATTGGCAGCAGATGTTAGCTCAGGGCTAATCTTCCTAAAAGAAAAAGAATAATAATAATAATAATACTGATATTGCTATTATTATCATTATGAAGAGGGTGATTATGAGAAGAAAGCAGGATAACCTGAGTCCTACTGTTTAATGGAACAATTTTGGTGTTTAGATGTAAGGGATATTTGCTTTTCCTTTCCATTTCTCTTTCAATGTTAACATAATGCTATTCTCCAAAGAAAATGGGCACACAAATGGTATTTGCTTTTCCTTTCCATTTCTCTTTCCATGTTAACTACAATGCCTTTCTCAAAAGAAAACTGGCACACAAATAAATATGTCAGTCCTTAGAGTAATTTGAAGATGTCATCCTGAGAAGCTACCATTGAGACTTGACTCATCATTCTCTTTCCTCTCTACCTGAGGGATACCCTAACAGGAGAGTTGCCTAATTTGGCAAATAAAAATAGAAGAAGCCCAGCTGAGTTTCAGATAAACAGTGAATAATTTTTAGAATGTCCCAAATATTGCATCAAACATGCTTATACTAAAAAATATTCATTGTTTTTCAGAAATTCAAATTTAACTGGGTGATCTGTATTTTGCCTGGAGATGGTAATCTATAGATAATCAAGGTACTCTCAGGGAGATTCTCTGACATGTTTATTAAACATGTCTAAGATTGTTTTTCCTGGTATAACTTCCCTGTTCCCACTCCATTCTACCCTAAAAGTCTTTCATTTGTATGGCTCCTCGGAACTCCTTTCTATCTGCTAGATTGGATGCTGCCTGATTCAAATCAATTTTTGCTGAAGTAAACTCTTAAAATTTTTAGTATGACTCAGTTTATCTTTTGACAGTAGCGATTTGACATCATTTGTGACCTCAACCCCTAATTTTTCTCTAGAATCTGGCATTACCTAGGTTAACAGAGATTTTGACTTTATATTACTTCTGTACAGTGTGTAAGTTCTTATGACAAAAGATGTTACATTCATAAATAATAATAACAAGTAATCTTAAAAGTATTTGTTAGGAGTAACTACTAAGGGCAAGGAAAAATTGTAATGCTTATTGTCAAAAAATAACTTGAACGTCTTTAGAATTCATTTTGATATTGGCAAAAGGTTATCATATGGCAAATTTTCCCATGGTTATCTTCATTCATCAAGCATCATATCTCATATCTTTCTAGAAAAGAGTTAGTAAGCAACTTTACTTCTATAACATAGACAGGAAAATGGAACTATAGAGGTTACATGTCATTTTCCTGAAGCATTAGGAACTAAAGTGTATAAAAATTAGTGTTCGTGTTGATAAAGTCAAATTATTTGAATATCACAAATTTTATTCTTTAGGATTTAAAAAATAAAGGAAATAACATTTTGATTTTCTCCTAGAACTGGCATATTTAAAGGAAAGACAATTAAAACAACTAAATGCATGGTTTTGTGAAAACCACTTGGCTTTTCAGGCCCTGAAAATTATGATATATAAATGTAGATGAAGACTGGAAAGTTACATCCAGGCTATGAACAGTGATTGCCTCTAGACAGGGACATGGAACTGGAGCTGGACAAGGAGAAGATGAGCACAGAGACTTCAACTTTTACTTCAGAATAATTCTGCCTTTTTATAATTTTTAAAATAACAATCGTACATTACTTTTGAAATTAATTTTAAGTGAATGAAAGTCTTTCTCCTGGACTTTCCACTGGCGTTAACAGTTGGGTGCCAAATGCTAGCTGTCAAAATATTGGAACGCATTTTGTACATTTATTCTTCTACATTGCCAAGTGTGGTAGAATATCTGAAAAACATACTGTATGTGAGCAACAGAATATGACTTGACTTTTACATTACACCTGTTTGCTGCAACCGCTGTGCTACAAACCTTTATCATGATAACTTATTTGAAATCTTTGTTGGCAACACAAGTTGGATTTTTTTCCCCACCTTGTCAAGATGTCAACATTGCAGTGATGCTAGAAGCAAGTTTGTCCTTTTTTCTTCATTATACTTGTTTTCCTCACCACTTTAGACACCTAAATATAGTGACAACCTAACCTAAATCATTATAATAAGGCAATATCTTCAATATGATGAGCATCCAGACATAGTAATTTAGCAATCTAATCTTCCAAAAAATAAATTTCATTCAGTGGGATGATTTTCTTGTAGACTCAGTCGAGATTGATTTGATATATATCGTTATATGCACAAAATTCCATAACCTTCCAGGTTCTTCACTATTCTTTTGAATTTGTATAGCTCCCATAAATGTACAATTTCCTGGAAAATAATGGCATAAATCCAAAGATGGAAAATTGACTATTCAACAACTAGCTCAATAAGAGACTGAAGCAATGCTTACCTCAACTTGACTGTCAGGCAAGATACCTTTTATTTATTTTTAAATTAACTTCATGATCTCGAGTATTTTCCTGACCTTAAATTATTTTACTACATGGAAAAATTGTCACTAGTTTCTTAGCTATAACGAATTCCTACTTCCTATGATGTAAAGCCTATATTCGTTTTTCACAATGTTTCTTAGATTGCTTTTTAACTGAGTGGTCTACTGACATCTATTAAAATTTAACACCTGCTAAAAACTAAATTCTAAAGACCCAATTAAGTTGGCTTCTACTTTTTTTCTTTTTTTGATCACATGAAGTACTAAGACTTTGAAGTATGGATCAAGAAGAAATTTCTTTGTTTTATATTTCAGAGAGCACATTTAATTTTTGGCAAAAACTATTTAATAAATCACATAATTAATTTGGTCTAAGGAATAAAGCACTGGCATATTTTAGCTCAAATAAAATCCTGGCTAAAGAAGTAAAAAATATCTATGGTCATTTTCATAGACACACATGCACTTCTTTGCTAGGTATTCAATCCTTCAGAAATGAGGAAGAAATTCATTGCAATACAGTACCCAAACATTATATTGACAAAAAAAAAAATCTGCAATAGGTATTGATTTGAGAAACAAATTTGTATTAATTCAGAAAGTAGGCTAGCTAAGAAATCTCAAATTTCAAACCTATAGAGCACTCTTTATTGGTAAATCTATTTTCCCAGAAATATGTGTTGTTCACTAATCTACCATCCACGTGTATAGTCACAACCTTATTTGTGAGTGAGTAAAAAGTAGTCATAAGTAAATTACGTCTTTCTTGCTCGACAATCATTAAAGTCTCTAGTGAGAGGAAGAACAGACAACCTTGGGTAAAAGCATTATAAGATATTCTCTTCCCAAATGTCTTCTGTTGCAAGACAAGAAGAAATTACATGCACTTCAGGATATACTAATATTACTAGAAGACAGCTTCTAGGCAAGTGGTATTTCAAATGATTTCACCAAAGATCTGTTCAGAACAATATTATACATCATTTCTATTGACAGTCATCCACAGCTCATGTCCCAATAATCCATTTGTCCCTTTGTCCCTTCTTTTATAATCAGCTTCCCCATTACATTATTATCACAACTCTTACTTTCCCCCTAAGCTTTCCACAGGAGCCTGTGCAACACATAATTCAATAACTTCACGCTCTTTATCTAAAGAGGTCTTCCCTTTCAATCTAGCCAATTTCTCTGCTGCCAAAGTGGTCTTTCTAATCCACTTGTCAGATCATGTCTTCTCACTGAAAATTTGTGATAATTTCCATTGCCTATAGTATCAACTTAAAATATCTGTCGTTCATGATTGTATGCCAACCTACTTATCCAGTTCCATCTCTGCCAATCCTCATCTTGAATTTTGTTTCAACCATGCTGATCTACTCATAGCTTCCTTCACACACTATGCTCACACACCTCTATGGTTTTTCTATTTGCCTGCATTATTATACTCTCCCCACAACCCCACACTTACCATTCATTTCACTGAAAATAGTCTACTGGAGAAATTTTTATTCATCTCTCAACTTTCAAACTAATGATATTGATATGTCTCTTATGATGCCACACCTACCTTCCTTCACAAGCCAGTTTTCAGTGTTCCTTCTTCTGCATTTCCATTTCATTTTGTGTATACCTCAGTTTTGTATTGATTGTTTTCTCTCTTCAACAGATTATAAAGTCCTTTGAGGAGACTCAGCCCATTATCTGTGTACTTGTGGCTTCTAGAACTATGCCTAGAATGTAGTAAATGCTCAATGATTATTTTTATTACTTTCTCATTTTACTTGAAGCTGGATATTCTTTGAAGAAATGACATCCCTTACGACTTTCTTGTCACCTACAATGCACAGAGAAGGATCATGGCATATTCATTTTCCTAGATTTCTTCTAGGACATTCCACACAACTCCATTACTATAGCCTCCCTTCTTTTAGCCCCTGGGTGTTTTCTAACTATCTTTGTGATGTATTAGCAGACCATTTATTTATTTCATTACATTTATGGACAACTTGGCTCTCTGCTCTCTTCACTAAAATAACTTTGGCTCTAGTCCTTCTAGACCCCACAAGCTGCACAGAGATGATGGGGCAAGTAGCCTAGCCACACAGCGACCATATCACCCCGCATTATAAATGTAATATGCAGTCATGCACGGTATAATGATGTTTTGGTCAATGATGGAAGGCATATATGATTGTTGTCCCATAAAATTAGTACCATATAGCTTAGGCGTATAGTAGGCTATGCCATTTAGGTTTGTGTAAGTACACTCTGTGATGTTCGTACAATGATGAAATTGCCTAATTACACATTTCTCATAATGTATCCCTCTTGTTAAGTGACGTATTTCTATATTTCCAAAATATAAAAATCTCCGAATTACCTATGCATTACCATAAGAAGTACAAAACCTATTTCGATTTATAAACTTTAATGCACTATTTTTTATATAACCAATATGGGTTTGATTAAATTATGTTTTCCCAGTCCTTTGTCTATAATTAGTTTTACATAATGCCAGATTGAAAATGAAAAGGTGTATTAGCTACTTTGCCATTATGATATCAAATTGGACTAAATTGACTGGGTATTTTGATGTAATGGTATCACAGGTAACAAAGTATAATTTACCATGACCTGAAATTTTTAGGAAATGCTTTTGTTTGAATTTGTCTTTATAAAAATGTCTTTTGTTCACTATAAGTTAAATTTTTCAGTTTTATTTGTTTTAATTTTTTAAAAGTTTTTTTTTTATTTTCCACTTTAAAATGTCTAAAGAACAATTTTATGGAGGTGATTAAGGAAAATCATGTAGACTTTCTATATTTTAACTACTTTGTGTGCTTTAAAAAGAGATAGTTGAATGAAAAGATATATACAATTCCTTCTGGTTCTGACAGCCTAGTATTCTACTTGTCTACATTTCTATATCATTGTCAATCTATAGAAATAAGTTCATTTCCACAGAAGTCAACCTGAAATCTATAAACATGTCATCAGCATTCCAGATATTTATTAATGACTACTCAGAAGCATATAAAACAATACCAAAGTGAGCAAAAAATGTAAAAACATCTACAATTTTAATCTGATTGACAAATAAAATTTAAAAATGCCCTTAAAAATATCCATGAGAAACTTAGCTCAGTGAGTATTTGTTGCTAAAGAAGGGTCACCGAAATGAATACATAGAAATATCAAGATTAATTCTGGTGACAAATTGAAAATACTTTTCTACTGTTATGTGTTGGTTTGTAAGAAATACATATCAACAAAGTGTGATGGGAAAAGAGAAGATCTAGTGAAGGGCAAATGATATGATACCGACATATGAAAACAAAGGAAAAGATAAGGGTGAAAAGAGGTAAAGATAAGTACCCACAGCTGAGACAGTGATCAAGATTATATTGGCATTCCCGATCTTTGGTTAGGAGACCCCATGTTGGACCACACCGTCATAGACAGAGATCCTCAAATCCACATTGTATTTTTAAACTAAATAATTAAATCCAAAACTAACGCTTTTGCAAATTGTTAAATTGTATTACCATTTTACTCTTAAGATTAATACCACAGGCCATTCCTTGAAGCTCCTTCCTCAGCAGACTATCGGAAACACAATTTTATTTCCTGTAGCCTCTCCCATCCACATGTTAGTCCTAGTTTGATTATTAGTCCTAGTTTGAATAAAGGTGAATGTGAGGTCAGTCTAAGTACACTGTAAATAATAATCAAAAAGGGAGCACATGAGGAAGTGGCAAAGAGAGATAACTGTAGTCAAAATTCCATTTTCATAGAGTTTGAATGTGTGAAAATAAGATTAAATTTGAAGCTCAGCAAAAGCACTCAAGGAGGTAGATGTTTAACTATTTCTATTAAAAGAGACAAGGAAAAGTAGAGAGGAAAAAAAGATACAACAGATGGTATCAAGAGAGCAAGAGGGTACAACAAAGGACAATAGAGGAAGTAATTCTCAAAGGTCAGATTTATATTGTTACGGATTTTTTATCTATAAAAAGAAAGCAATTATAGAAAGCATTTGCATTTATTAGTGTTTGCTCCACATATGGACCTAGTAAACATAATTATATTTAATATTAAACAAACACATTTTTTTGGCCTTACTTTAGTTTCCTTTGCAGCTACTCATTTCTAAGATGGAACAGTGAAGCTTTTTGCCTCAGAAAAGGAGAAAGTAGAACCAAAGAAATGACTGATAAGTCTGGCTGTGTGAAACTAGCTTTCTTGACCTCTTTGGCAAAAAGAAGCCAGGAAAGAGAGGTGTTCTTCATAGAGGAAGCGTTTTATAAATTCCTTAAGCATCCATTTAATACTCTTTCAGCTTAACCTACTAGCCCATGGAGCATTTTCCATAGGGTTTGCACCTTCCCTCTAGATAGAGGGATCTCATTTGACGGATGCTCAAGAAGAAGAAGTGATATGAAGGAGGTGGAGATGGACTTTTATGCCCCACCAGAGGATTTTAGGGGAAAGGAGTTAGAGAGATGGGAGGAGTTATGAATGCTGAGCTCTCTCAAACTCACTTTGCAACTTGTGCTGTGTGCATGTCTAGAATAGCTAAACTTTTAATCTACATTTAAGAGTAATTCTTATATTTAATTTTCATTGTTAAGCTCTACACTTGATTTTGAAGACTTATGATCTGGTACTGCCAAGCCTTTATGCTGCTGTTTTCACTCTCCCATAACAACAACATGTTAGTTCATGTATCTTTGATTTCATTCATCTTTCTAGACTGCTCTTTCTTCTTATTGCCAACTATCATAATTCAAGTCTTTAAAGCACAACTTTCAGTTTAGCATTTTCACCAGTTTTGCCCTGATCGGTACAATCCCCATTGTATTGACAGAGTTTAGGGTGTAAACTACAAAAGTATCTAAGAACCTACTGCGTTGTGTTATTTGTATTTGCTGTTTGTTAAGTACCTTCCTAAATCAATTGGAAACTCTTCAAATACGGAAGTTATAACATATCTTTTTATTTGTTAACCTGACTAACCTAAGGAAAAGCATTCAATCTGTGAAATCTTATGGATATAACGTATTAGATTCCTTGACCTTCTTACTATCAAGTAATGCTATCAGTATGAAAATGAGGAATGGATACTCCTCATTAATATCTGCAATAACATTGTATTCCTTTTTTCTTAAAGTTTTACATTATTTAAAACACAAAATTTATCATTTTAAGTTGTCTGTATAAAAACTCCAGAACAAGAAATATCTTCCTTTTGTTTATAATTATTGTCTAAGTCAGTTGTTTATAGATGGTATTAATGAGATTAATATACTGGATTTCTCTTCTTATGGGTTGATTCCTTTGCGGAGAGAACAATGCCACATCCCAGACTGTAGGCCAGTGGCCTGAAACATTGGAGGTATCAATTAGGAGGGAAACTGTAGAGGAATGCAGATTGTTTACAACAGTTAACAACTATAAAGACATTTGAAAGTTCTTACCTGCTCAGTTTGAGTCATTTATACACACAGAACTATTTTGGCTCTTTCATAATGTCTACTTGAGAAAGAAGAAAAGCTTAACAACAAGAACCTTAATACTTAGCTTAGTACCAGGTAGATTTGGCAATCTGGTCCATATGGGTTTAAATGTACATTGTAATAGTGCTGTTAATTTTGAGAAAGGCACTTTGAACTATTGTCAATTTTTCTTTTTTAGGTAACTAATATGGTTATTACTTTCTCCTTGGGAAAGAAAAAGCTCTGTCTATTTTTTATTAGTTATTTGTTATGCTAACCCTGCATTTCTCTTTACTTGGGTTCTGTAAACAACTTGTTATGTAGCGACTGACCTTTCATTTCTTCTTGCCCTTTCCAATTCCACTTTCATCTGAGTCTCTTCCCACTCTATATTTTGTCATCTTCCTCATCTTGTTATTTTGTGCCTGCTTCAGCGTAATTCTGAATGTGAACACACACTAGTTCTCACTGTTCCAATTAACTGGCTCATCTACCCTTTAGGTGACCTATTCTCAGGTCTTTTGTATTTATTAACATCCCTTCCTCCCAAACATTTCTTAACATGTAATGATACAGTGGGGAGAAGAATAGGGAATAACAAACTTCTGATTCATAAAGTGTGAAGACAAGTGTGTCTTCACACATAATCCTTCCCAGACTTCAACCACCTAATGTGTAACTGTTTCAGAGAACAGCAAGAACAAAACTGCGGCTTAGGTTACATTCTTGGCAGTCCTCAGAGATCTACTTAGAGGAGGCATCTGGTTACTTGTACAAAGTAATCTTGTTTTAGTATAGTAGTAAACAGGGAATAGCAAAGAGGCTAGAAAGAAGGCTGAACAGTAAAGGTTCGTAGCCAGAAACACAAAGTCCAATGATCTAAGGTAACCAGGGGAAATGCCAATGAGAAGAACCCCTCACGTCTGATCTAAATGAAGCAGCCAAGTCTTTCTTTTTAATACATTTGCCCTGACGTATGATATCCACAATCTGAGGGTGGCTTTGGAATGTGTTACTGATTCCTTTCTCCAACAGCAAGTTCTTAACAAATGGCCCACGGTATGGTTACAGTCTTTACTAATTATTACTATGAGATACATAAGAAATAAAGATACATTAATATTTCTTCAAGATTAAGTAACACTTGCCATAAACAAAATACTTGACAAAATAGTCGTCTGAAAATAGTTTGCTCTTCCATGATAGGTGGAAGTTTCAGACGAAATTTGCTACTGTCTCCTGGGCTACCAAGAGCTGGTGTGCTTGGGTTCCATTCTGCATTGTTATTGACTGAAATAGATGACATTGTTCTTAAAATTTTTGAGACACTCTGAGATGGAAACCAATCTTTAAGTCAAAAGACTTGCCCATATTGCCTCATCAACTTGTGGGTTCTATGCTACAAGAAGTACTATTTATTATTGTGGATATTAGGATATTAAAGTATTATTGTCTATTGAATAAAATGATGAATTGTCTAATTATGTTCCAGTATGCTCTAATAATAACTAGTTCCTATTCTATTTCTAATTTATAATTTAATGGCAATATTATATAATTATGTTCAAGGGTATTTTAATACTGATTTGAGTTATCGTGCCATCACTAATTTTATTTTTTAGAGGGCACTGTATGGGACATACAGATAATCTGTATAAAACTGTCATAGAAAAAGCAGAGTTGTGAGAATCAGAACTTGGTCTTATGCCCTAGTCCTATTTGTAAAAAGCTCTGTGATTTGGGGCAAACCACTTTTTAAAATTTTTTACTTCAGTTTCTTCCTAAGAAAATTAGGGTAATGAATATCTATTTCAGAGCATCATTTTCAGAACTAAATGAGATAATATACATACCAGCTCTTGGCTTAGTGCATGCACATAATAACTCTCCATAAGTGTTAGATTTGTTGATCACTCCCTGTCCTGCAATTCTCTTCATAAGCCATTAACCGTTTCTTTATGTATCTGAGTTTTAATATCATAAAAGCAGGCAGAGACATAAACTAGAAAACACTTTGTTTTTATACTGATAAAGGCATCTTGCATATAGAAAATCTGTTATAGTATTTCTGTGAATATGAGTTATTTTTATATTATCGGCACCAAGAAGATAAGACTATTTAGGTTAAGACAAAGGTTTTTATGCTCAAAGAACTCCAAGTTCTGAAATTTGGTAACGGAAGGCAGCAATGGGACATGCAAAGTGACGGTAGAAATTGCCGACTGCCTTTGAAGTTCTATAATTGTTAGCACCTTTGTACAATTTAAACAAAGCATAACAAAACTGTTAAAAGTAGCTAAACACAAGACAGTCTCACTATACAATGCTGTAAGGTGACTATCTAAGTTTACTCAGGTTACTCTAGGTTTGTGCCTGATGCCCCAATATCATCATAAGAAGTATCCTCTTTCTATAAAGCCCCTGGTTTGGATGATAAATTATATGGTTACTTAGTTAGGCATAACATAGCTTGAAATCATAACCTAGTAGCAAAGGCACATGGCACAGATATTATATATTTAGCCTATATTATGCTTGTTAGTCCTACTTCAAACAGCAGCCAAGAATTGTAAATAGTTCTACTGTATGTCACTGCTTCAAATATAAAGTAGTTTATAAACAGAATACTGTTTAAAGTGATCAATATCATATAAACGCAAAGAGATAAAGGCAATGGATTTGAGCATTTCATTCTGCAACTGAGACAGATGAGTCTCATTTTGCTTGTTTATCTTGTCTTACAATGTCTAATTTGCAGGAGTTTTATTAGCGCATTTCCAACATCAAGAAGTTGTAAGCAAAATTAGCTTGGTGTTTAATCATTATTTTGTTCTCATTTAAAATTAGTTCTGCCTGATTCATTATCCTTTGCTATTTATAAAAAAGAAGAAAGAGGTCAAGCAGTTCTGTTTGTGGAAAGCATCACCACTAATAACATAGTACTCAAAAGGCAGCCAAACTTAGTAAAATTTAGTGGGTTATCCTGATTATTTCACTTAAATGATGCGTTATGCAATTTCAAGAATCTCTGCTTCTACTCTATGAAAGAAAGTAAAAAAGAAAAAGCAAAACAAAATGCGTTTTAACTGTGCCACAATTCTAAGACTTGAGAGAGTAGCAGTGAAAGGGCTGCCTGCTTCAGCTGTGCACTGTTGATGAAGGTCTGCCACAGACTGATTCGTGCTTGACATACTCTGAACTCCACTTAACATCCTGTGGTAGTTGATATATGGTTTACAATGAAATATGTTCTGCTGTCCCGACTCAATATTCTGCAGTAGTCCATTTCTTCCAATGACATTTATGACAGTGCTGCTTCTCTGTTTAGAAGAAAGACTGAAAAGACCAATTTTATTTTTATGCTGATTGTCAAAGAAAGATGTAATTTATAGTCACCCTTAGAGGAGTTTCCTGAGAATCTTGTGTCCACAAGGAGCCCAAGAACCCCAGGGAGAAACGGGGAAGGAAACTGGAATGAATGAAAAGCAACCTTCATGATCACTGACATTGAATTTTTGAAAGTGGAGAAAAAGGGGTAGCTCCATTTTGGGGTGGCAACTGCATTCTAAGCAAATAAAGAACCTCAGCCTAATGAGGGCAATGGAGTGTCTCAGGGGGATTCAGAGAACTAGGGGCAGCAGAGCAAGCAGAAATAAGAAGGAAAGGGAGCACAGACTAAAGCTCTCAGAGGACTAATGTGAAATGGAAGAGACTGGGGGCTATTTTGGACGATCATTCCAAATTTGGTTGAAACTTGGAATCAAATCAAATTATAATCATCATACAAGCTCTTGGTTGCCTCCAAAGGCCATGGGGCCCAAGGAAATATGTCATTCACAAAAGCAATCTTCTGCTTGCAGAACAAAAATTTGTTTATCGATACCAGATGTTAACAAGGGTAGTTCTTATTTAAGGCTCAGAAAATGCATGCTGTTTTGCATGGAATGAAACAATTTTAACTAAAATTACTACCTGAGTGGACTCTATGAGGCTGATTACCTTTTCGCTAATAAACATCTCTGCCCCTGGTTTCAAGTTAGGTTTTTACTGGCCGTGTGACTTTCTTGGGGTTTGACTGCTTGTTTCTATATTTTACTAACTTTATTTGTTGACCCATCACTTCAACTATTAAGAGTAATCAAACATTTTGCCAATATAAAGATATCTGTGATAACGCCAAAATGCATCATTAAAATAATTGTCAAGTTAATCCAGACTAATGTAGATGAGGCATTATTCATCCTTTATTTCAATTTATAGTATTTATTGAGATTACTGTAATAGATTTATTTAATTCTATAATTTATTTTGCCTCCGTGTAGCTTCAGCACAACTCCAGAAACAACCCATATTATCTTACCATTCACTAAGAATTTACACAGCAACCACTTATAAGAAATTACACAATACACGTTTTGAGATATTTTTCTGCTACATCAAACTGAGTTAATCAAAATATCAAAATCTGTTCCATAGCACAGGATTAGCAAACAAACCTCAATGTCATGTCTACTTTTAAAAAAACTAACATAGAGTCACAGGTCTTGTCAAGAAGCCTTAATTCATCAGAAAATAGAAAAGAATTCTGAAACTTATTTCTCCCATCTATATAGTTATCTTTCACTATAGCTGTCATCTATAGCTATCCTTCCATATTAAAATTACAGTAATGTTCTTTTCTTATTAAAAATACTGAAACATAACTTTAAACTATTTTTCTACTCTTAACTTGTCTAAATACTTGAGCTCTTTTGGATAACTCATTGTTGCCCAAATATACACCACGGTTTCTGACCCCTGAGTTTTTGTTCATGATCTTATCATCTTTATCAAAAAAAATTTTATCCATCTCTAAAGGCTCACATTAAAGACTACCTTCTCCATAAAACCTTTCTTGTTCATCCTATAACAGATGTGATTCCCCTACCTTTGAATTCGTATAACATTTTACTTGTACCTCTTCTGGTATCTTATATATTTAGTCTTTAAATTATATTAGATTCAAGCCTGGATTCAAATTTACACTTGATAGCTGTATGATACTAGATGGTTCATTTAACCTTTATGGGCATTCGTTTCTTTACCTATCAGAGAGCTAAAAAAAATACTGTTCAGCAGGACCATCCGAAAGAACTGAGAGGAGATGCCCTTGGGACACTGCAGATGTTTGATAACTATGCTTGCTTTTCTCCTTTACTCCAATCTCACAAGAGATTGTATGTTGTTTGTGGTTAGGGGCTGTAATATTTACTGTTTTATTTCTGGAGGTCTTAATTTAAGGTCTTTTACATAATGAGAGATGTTTTAAAATTTCTTCTTTTGTCTGTTTGTTTCTGTGGGAGTCACCTATTATTTTGGTTCTCAGTTTCTTTTCTTTCTATGGAGGAAGAATAAGATCACTTTTGTTGCAAATCACTGCTCTAAGAACTTCCTATGACTGTAACAGGAGTCATCCTGACTTTACATGACCCCACCTCCCAGCACAGTTGAGGGACCAGGAATAAGTTCCTAGACCAATTTTGGCCAATGAAAAATTTTTCCTAGCATGATTTTTCCCTAGGAAATTTTTAAAACAGGAAATGAAAATGAGAGTCAGTGTTTTATTTGTTTTTGATGAAAATTGTGGGAGGTTAGGATCAAAAGCTGGTGTTAATCATGTTTCTGTCCTATGAAGGAAACCAGCCATCAATGCAAAACAATGAAGAAAATGCACAGACAGAAACAAAAAGCACAGCCATGAAAATGAAGAAAGAGTCCTCCTGGCATTCAACATCTGGCTCAGATTTTTCCTAAACCTGGGTGAAGACCTGCCATCCCCATCATTTGTTAATTCCAGTTTATTTTTTTTAACCTCAAATTGGAAGACTCTTGACTTTACAATAACTCTAACAATATGGTCTTCCCTCAGTATCCACAAAGAATTGGTTCCAGGACCCCCAAGGATACCAAATTCCTCAGATATTCAAGTCCCTTTTATAAAAAATGGTGTAGTGTTTGCATATAACCTATGCACATCCTCCTGTATACTTTAAATCGTCTCTAGATTACTCATGATACCTAGTGCAATGTAAATATTATGTAAATAGTTGTTATACTATATTGTTTAGGAAATATTGACAAGAAAAAAAATGTCTGTATGTGTTTAGTACACATACAACCATGGCAGGCCTTTAAATCTGTGCTTGGTTGAATCCGTGGATACAGAATATGGAGATATGGAGGGCCGCAGATATCGAGGGCCAACTAGAATGACATATTCCGACTTCAATCCTACACACCATGCGTTACCAAGCTGGGGGGGGGGGTGGAATATATATATATACACACACACCTATCCTTTGCTAATTGACACAAATAAAGATATACTATATACTTCAATCCTACACACCATGCGTTACCAAGCTGGGGGGGGGGGTGGAATATATATATATATATATACACACACACCTATCCTTTGCTAATTGACACAAATAAAGGTATACTATAGTTTCAAATAGTGACATTTATTAATTTGTGCAATTAGTAAACCATTGGAAACAATATGAGTTATACATGGGTAGAACCCCTCTTTCTTCTGTAGAAAATCATCATGATTAATTATAAAAGGAGGAGGCATAATGAGAAATCACTGTGATATGGGCACTAAAAATCAGCACAAAAAGAAAAATGGATTTTCAGGATTGTGTTGAGGGAAGCAACATAAGAAGGAGCTCATCAAATCACATGCTGGACTCCTAAACTAGGCAGGATTGTAAGCATGATGGATGTACAGAGCTATACTTGCTGCTGCCTTTCCTCCTAAATTCTGTCCTAATTCAAAGCAAACTATCCTGGATTAAAATCTAGAAACAAGACTTTATCCATATATGGTGGTTAATTTAATGTGTCAACTTGAATGCGCCATGGGGTGCCCAGATATTTGGTTAAACATTATTCTGGATATGTGTGTGATGGTATTTCTGGATGAGATTAGCATTTGAATTGGTAGACTGAGTTAAGGAGATTTCCCTCCCCACTGTGGGTGTGTATCACCCAATCCATTCAGGGCTGAATAAAACTAAAATGTGGAGCAAGGAAGAATTCACTATCTCTGCCTGACTGATTGAGCTGGGACATCAATCTGCCCTCAGAGTGAAACTTACACCATTGCTTTCCTGATTCTCAGACCTTTGGATTGGGACTGGAACTTCCCCATCAGCTCTGCTGGGTCTCCAGCTTGTAGATGGCAAATCACAAGACTTCTCGGTTTTTATAACCACATGAGCCAATTCTTCATAACAAACCTATTTATTTCTCTTTCTCTCTATCTATTACCTATCATCTATCATCTATCATCCTATTGTTTCCATTTCTCTGGAAGACCCTGACCTATCTCTGGAAGGCCTATTCTACTTCATTCACAAAATTCTAGAAACTCCACAAATAGTGTGGATAAAGACAAAAGAGCTGATAGCAGATTCAAATGTGTGTAAATGTCATACACTGAACACGTAAAGTATAGCATGGGAGACAACAATGAATGCCATTCAATAGAATTTAGTATAATGAATTGATTCTGCCACAGTCCAATATGGCATTTTTCTGGTGATCGAGAAGAAAACATGATCATTCCTTTAAAATTTGGAAGGAAGGAAAATAAGCAAAATTGGCTGCTACCCCTGAATTTTTCCCATATGACCTAAGAATTTTCCTGTTTTCTGTACCCAATTGACATTGAGTACACACAATAACATACAATTTCTTCCTATGATGGTAATAATCATCTCAGAATTCATGATTTCAGTATGAGTTTAATTCAATTGTCTTCCCATTGATAACTCATTTTTTATCTATTACCAACTAATTATTGACTATCAGCTATATGTCCATCACCACGCCAGATGTAGGAAGTGTTATGGGTTGAATTGTGTCCTCCAAAAACAATATGTTGGAGTGCTAACCTCCAGTACCTCACAGTGTGAACTTATGCGGAAATACGGTCTTTACGGAGGTGATCAAGTTAAAATGGGTCATTAGGGTGAGTCCTAATTCAATATATCTGGTGTCCTTATAAAAAGGGAAAGATGTGGATATAGACTGATGTGCATAAAAGAAGAAGAGGTGAAGATAAAGTATCTGAAGCTATTCGAGGGATCTAGAATACATAGCGCCTTCAGAGGGAGCACGGTCCTGTGGGCACCTTGACCTCAGAGTCTCAGCATCAAGAAACTGGAGACAACAAGTTTCTGTTGCTTGAGTCACTTAATTTGTGGTACTTTGTTATGGTAGTCCTAGGATACTAACATAGGGAAGAAAAAGATTAAAAAGTGTAGTCTGTGTCTTTAGTGAATTAGAGATACATTAAGTTTAGGATTCTAAGCATATTAGTTCAAATATTACTTTTCTTACGAATGCTTTTCATAGAAATTTCATAAAAACTGCCATTATTTGGAATAGTAATATATAAAAATATATATGTACATATATACACACAAATAAACATATACATACATATGTCTACATGTATACATGTAGACATATGATATATAAAACCAGCCTTACAGTTTTATCACTAATATAAGGCAATACATTTAAATGATAAATATAGCTACCTGGTCTAGACCATAGTTCATCTATGGCTTCAATCATGACTCAATGGAAAGTTTTGTCAGGTATACTATAAATTCTTTCATTTGGCCAGAGATGCAAATATTTCTGCCATATAGTATAGAGTAACATTTTGGATTTACTCTGAACATAAAAAACAAACAAAAATGTATTTAAATATATTTAGCAAAGTATATTTAACAAAACTGTATGTAAACATACTTAAGATGACACCTGGCTTGGAATTAAATCCGTTTTGCTAGCATGGTACTTTCAAAGTTCACATTCAGAGTTAAAGCACATGGCTGTGAAAAATGTAGCAGCAGATTATTTATGACACACTTAACTTTCATGAGTGCACCTATTTCTCCCTTCCACAATTTTAAATCAATGACAATAGATATCCTATAGATCTCTTTTGATGGTTCAAGTTGATTATGCTATTAAATTTTAGAAACAATGTGGTTATTACGATATGTGACAAAACTAACAATCACTGGAACATGATATTTCCGTAATCTGAGCGAGAGTTCCAGAATACTGGTAGTATTTTTTTTCTGGATCTAGACACAACTTATTTATGCAACATTATTCTGTTGCTAGACTGCATAGGCTACTGCTTCCTTACATTTCCTATGAATATTTGTCTAACTTACTATTATTTAGTATAGGACGCAGGCAAAACAACTAATGTCCTGCTTAGGAATCATAAAGGGTGAAGGGGAAAGAGGGAATTTCTCAGGAGAGAAAATGGCCAAAAGAAGCATAGAGGATTGAGTACAAATTTAAGGTACCCATAAACTTTGTTCCTATGATTTACCTCGATGCATTTTTAACACGATTATTGACTATTTTTATTACATATTTATGTAATAACGCTAGAATGAATTGGTTTTACTTTAAACTGTGTAACACAGCTTCATGTCCTTCGTGTTAAATTACCTGTAGATAAATGGTTATGTTAGGTTGTATTAGGTTATATTAGGTAGGGCTGCTGTAACAAAGTATCACAAATTTAGGGGCTTAAAAAATAGAAATACACTGTGTCACACGAAGCCTAGCAGTCTGAGATCAAGGTGTCAGAAGGGCAATGTTTCCTATGAAGGTGTTACGGAAGGACCTGTTCCAGGACTCACTCCTAGCTTCTGGTAGTTCATTGGCTGGTGGAAGCATAACTTTAACCTTCACATGGCATTCTCCCTGTGTGCGTGTCTGTGTCCAAATTTCCTTTTTCTAAAGACACCAGTCATACTAGATTAGGGACCCATCCTACTGCACTATGACCTCATGTTAACTTAACTAATTACATCTATAATGACCCTATTTCCAAATAGGGTCACATTCTGAGGTACTGGCGGCGAGGACGTAACGTAGGGATTCTTGGGAGACACAATTCAATTCATAATGGTCAAGGAAAATATACTTACAAAAATTATGTTGCTTTTTTTTTTTTTTTTTTTTTTGAGGAAGATTAGCCCTGAGCTAACTACTGCTAGTCCTCCTCTTTTTGCTCAGGAAGCCTGGCCCTGAGCTAACACCCGTGCCCACCTTCCTCTACTTTATATGTGGGATGCCTACCACAGCATGGCGTGCCAAGCGGTGTCATGTCCACACCTGGGATCCAAACCAGTGAACCCCGGGCCACCGTGAAGCAGAACGTGCGCACTTAACCACTGAGCCACCGGCCCGGCCCCTATTTTGATATTTATATCACCGGTTAAGATCTAGTTTTAGCTGTGAGTGGTAAAACACCCTAAATAATAGTAGCTGAAACCAGATAGAAGCTTATTTTTTCTTATGTAAATAAATACAACTATCATCAGAGACGTGAATACATTTGATTGATAATTGTCAACGTTTGCATGAGGGTTTTTTGTGTTCTAGTCATCATATCTACATTCCAGCCAATAGAAAGAAGGAACGTAAGAAGAATATATCTCCCTTAAGGACACATCTTGCAAATAATTCACGAAACTTCCAGGCATATACCATTAACTTGAAGTTAGTCATATGACTACATTTATTATAAAAGGGACTGAAAAATATAATCTTTATTCTAGGTGGCCATGTAGCTAACTACAACTTGATCATCTTCCAAAGAAGAAGGAGACAATGGATATTGCTAACTCTCAGTTGTCATATCATGATAAAATGAGAATTTAAAAAAATATTGCTTTATTCAAAGGAGATTTATTAAATATTTTCCTTTATTTAAGGTGCTGGCAGTAGAAATATGTACGAGATTTATGTCAACGGACTCAAAGATTATTCATGAGACCAACATGCTAAAATTTCAATGCAACATAAAATTTGTTAGGACCTGGGAGGTATATGATATTTGGGTAAAATGTCCAGAATATCAGGCAAAAAATCAACAAAATGGGAAATATTTAAGCTAATACTGGAAGGATGATCAAGAATGTGCCAAGCAAGAGGAAGAAGGCAGACAGTAAAGCAAGAACAGAGACACAGTTCACCTCAGGGATATTTTTAAGAAATAAGCTTAATTCTTGTATTTAAGGAGTATTAAATCGTTCCATATCTTACTCTAAGACTTTTTTACTCTCTAATTGAATAAAGTCCTTCCTTTCTTCTTTCCTTCATTTCTTCCTTTCATCCTTCTTTCCACACGTTTATCACCTAATAGAGGTAGACACTGAGGCAGGCGCTGAGGATTCCATTCAGAATTACGAAAGCACAGTCCTGGCCTCAGGTTACAGTCTGGGGGAGAAAATAAATTCAGTGGAGAAAGATTTCAGATACTGCGGCAATTTTCCCCAGGATTTCCTGCTACCTTGTGATACTTTGCAATTTACATGAAGTTGCTAAATTGGAAGAGGTGGAATGACTTCTATTTGGAGAAGTTGAGAAGAGAATTTTGAGTCTTTGAAGACAGGCTTGATTTAAGAATCCTGTGTTCCAAGATGATTCAAAGAGTGCAAAATATTTGATGAATAGTAACAAAGCTATTCTAATTCCCGGATGAAATATAATTTCCCGATGAGAGGAAGAAAAGAGGTGAGAGTTTGCTGTTGGTTATTTAAGAACAAGTCCTGTATTCATCATTCACCCCAGAGCCACCTGTTTCCGAGAGAATGCTTCAGAGGGATCAGGAGGAAAAAGGACTTTGTTTGGGATGACAGGATAAGAGAATATCTCATGTGTGCAGGAGTGAGCCACAGTCATAAGGCAATGAGCAGATGAACAGGAAGATAGCTCATAGTGGGGAATGCAGAGGATTTGGCAAACACTTTTTGTCACAATAAGTGAAAAGAGGGCAGAAACAAAGGCATTCTAGCAGAGCCCAGCTTAGATGTACTACAACTCTGAAGACCAGGCCCTCCTCCTTCCTCTGCAATCCTGGTTGCTCTATAAAACTCCCAGGGTTTGTTTACTTATTTTCTTAACTTCTAAGAAATGGTGGAAACTCTTTAATTAGGAATTAAAACCAAAAGAGATTCAAAAGCAAAAGGAAATGACAATTTTGAAATAATAACACTTTAAGCTTATTTAAGCTAAATGATGTGTTCATATGCACTGATTTTTTCCCAGCTTAATTGAGATATAAAACATTGTGTAAGTTTAAGGTGTACAACGTGTTCACTTGATACATTTGTATATTGCAAAATAATTACCACCATGGCATTAGCTAACACCTCCATCATATCACATAATTACCATTTCTTTTTTTTTTTTTTTTTGAGGAAGATTAGCCCTGAGCTAACTGCTGCCAATCCTCCTCTTTTTGCTGAGGAACGCTGGCCCTGAGCTAACATAGGTGCCCATCTTCCTCTGCTTTATACGTGGACACCTACCACAGCATGGCTTGCCAAAAGGTGCCATGTCTGCACCCAGGATCCGAACTGGCGAACCCCAGGCTGCCGAAGCAGAACATGCACAATTAATGGCTGTGCAACCGGGCCGGCGCTACCATTTCTTTTTTGTGGTAGAACATTTAAGATCTACTTCCTTAGCGATGTTCCAGTATATAATATAGTCTTATTAACTATACTACCATGTTGTAGATTAGATCCCCAGAACTTATTCATCTCAAAATTGAAGGTTTGTACCCTGTGATCAACATCTCCCTTTTCACCCACTACCAAGCCTCTGGTAATCACCATTCTTTTTCTTTCTCTGAGTTCAGCTTTTTTAGATTTCACATATCCTTGACATCATACAGCATTTATCTTCTCTATCTGACTTATCTCACTTAGCATAACACCCTCAAGGTCCATCCATATCCTTGCAAATAGTAGCATTTTCTCTTTTATTCATGGGTGAATAATCTTCCACAATATATTATGTACATACTACATCTTCTTTAACCATTCACCCATTGATGGACAATAGGCTGTTTCCATATCTTGGCTATTAGGAGTAATGTTACAATGAACATGGAACACAGGTATGTCTTTGAGGTCCTGATTTCTTATCCTTTAGAAGTATACCCAGAAGTGGGATTGCTGGATCATATGATAGCTCTATTTTTAATTTTTTGAGGAACCCCCATACTATTTTTCATAGTGGCTGTACCAATTTATGTTCCGACCAAGAGTACACCAGTGTTCCCTTTTCTCCATATCCTCACTGACACTTGCTATCTCTTGTCTTTTTGATGACTGCCATTCCAAAAGAGGCGAGATAATATCTCATCATGGGTTTGATTTTCATCTCCCTGATGATTAGTAATATTGAGCGCCTTTTGGTGTACCTCTTGCCACTTGCATGTTGTCTTTGAAAAATTTTAAGTTTTTCTGCCCATTTTTAAATCAGATTTTCATTTTACTACTGTTGAGTTGTATGAGTTCTTTACACTTTTTGGATATTAACCCCTTATTAGACAAGTGGTGTGTAAATATTTCTCCCATCGGCAGGTTGCCTTTTCATTTGATTGATTGC
This sequence comes from Equus asinus, assembly GCF_041296235.1. NCBI lineage: Eukaryota > Metazoa > Chordata > Mammalia > Perissodactyla > Equidae > Equus > Equus asinus. Next base: position 57,045,023 of record NC_091792.1, on the reverse strand, counting down.
TTTCTTTGATGAGCAGGAGCTCCTCAGTTAACGTAGTCCCACTTGTGGATTTTTGCTTTTGTTGATTCAACTTTTGGTGTCGTAGCCAAGACAATTGTTGCCAAGACAAGTGTCAAGGAACTTTTTCCCTACATTTCTTTCTAGGAGTTTTATGGTTTCAGGTCTTATGTTTAACCCTTTAATCCATTTTGACTTCATTTTTATGAATGGTGCAAGATAGAGGTCCAATTTTCAGTGTACAGATTTTCACGTCATTGGTTAAAATTATTCCTATGTATTTTATTGTTTTTGATGTTTTGAGAATGAGATTATTTTCCTTACTTCTTTTTCAGATATTTCATTGTTAGTGTCTGGAAATATATTTATTTCTATGTTGATTTTGAATCCTGCAACTTTACTGAATTTGTTGATTCATTCTAAGAGTTCTTTGATAGAATCTTGAGGATTTTCTCTCTATAAGGTGATATCATTGCAAACAGAGACAATTTTACCTCTTCTTTTTCGATTTGGATGACATTTGTTTGTTTGTTTATTCATTTATTTTTGCCTGGTTGCTCTCACTAGGACTTCTGCTATGACATTGAATAAGAGTAGTGAGAGTGGGCACCCTTGTCTTGTTTCAGATTTTTGAGGAAACACTTTCAACCTTGCACTGGAAGGTCATATATAACCTTTTTTCTGCTGAGATATGTTCCTTCTATACCCAATTTTTTGTCTGTTTTTATCACAACAGGCTGTTATATTTTGTCAAATGTTTTTTTCTGTATCAATTGAGATGATCATATAATTTTTATCTTTCATTCCATTAATGTGGCATTTTACATTTATTGATTTGCATGTGAAGAGCCATCCTTCATACCCAGGGATAAATCCCACTTGGTCATAGTGTATGATCCTTTTAATGTACTATTGAACTTGATTTGCTAATATTTTGCTGATAGATTTGTATCTATATTTATCAGAGATATTGGTCTGTAGTTCTCCTTTCTTGTACTGTCCTTATCTGGTTTTGGTATCAAAGTAATGCTGACCTCATAAAATGTCTTTGGGAGTATTCAGTCCTCTTCAATTTTTTGGGAGAATTTGAGGAGGATTGGTTTTAATTCTTGTTTAAATATTTGGTAGAATTCACCAGTGAAACCATTTAGTACTGGGCTTTTCTTAGTTGGGAGGTTTTTAATTAATGACTCAATCTCCTACTCATTATAAGTATGTTCAGATTTTATATTTCATGATTCAGTCTTGGTAGGTTGTATGTTTCTAGGAACTTGTCCATTTCTTCCAGGTTATGCTAGTCATTGCCATATATTTGTTCCTAATAGTCTCTTATGATCCTTTTTATTTTTATAGTGTCAGTTTTAATGTCTTCTCTTTCATTTCTGATTTTATTAGTTTTCTCTTTTTTTCTTGGTAAATCTAGCTAAAGGTTTTTCAATTTAAGTTGATTTTCAAAAACCCAGCTCTTGGTTTTATTGATCTTTTCTGTTGTTTTTCTGGTCTCTCTTTCATTTATTTCTTCTCTAATCTTTATTTCCTTCCATCTCCTAACTTTGGGCTTAGTTTGCTCTTCTTTTTCTAGTTCGTTGAGGTGCAAAATTAGGTTGTGTGTTTGAGATATTTCTATGTTCTTAATGTAGGTGTTTATCGCTATAAATTTCTCTCTTAGAACTGCTTTTGCAGCATCCCATAGATTTCTGTATGTTGTTTTTCCATTTTTGTTTCTTTTGAGATATTTTTTATTTCCCTTTTGATTTCTTTTTTTACCTATTGATTGCTCAGGAAGATGTTGTGTAATTTTCCACATATTTGTGAATTTTCCGGCTTCCCTCCTGTTATGGAATAATAGTTTTCTACCACCATGGTCAGAAAACATACTTGGCATAATTTTTGCTGAGACTTGTTCTGTGACCAATCGTATTATTTCTCATGGGGAATATTCCATGTGCACTTGGGAAGAATGTATGTTCTGCTGCTGTTTGGGTGGAATGTTCTATATACATCTGTTAGGTTCTTTTGGTCTAGCATATAGTTTAAATCCAAAATTTCCTTATTGATTATCTGCCTGATTGATTTACTCATTGTTGAAGTGAGTTTCTTATAGGTAGCATATAGTTCAGCTTTATTTATTTTTTTTATCCATCCAGCCACTCTATGTCTTTTGATTGGAGAATTCAATGCATTTAAATTTAGAATAATGATTAATAAGTAAGGACTTACTAATGCCATCTTATTAATTGTCATCTGGCTATTTTATAGTTCCTTTATTACTTTCTTCCTTTCTTGATGCCTTACTTTGAGAACTGATAATTTTCCATGGTAGCTAATCTTTGGTTCCCTTCTCTTTATCTTTTGTGAATCTACTGTAGGTGTTTGTTACGTGGTGACCATAAGGCTTACATAAAACATCTTATAGATATAACAGGCTATCTTATGTTGATAACAACTTAACTTTGATCAAAAACAAATCTCTATCCTTTTACTCCCTCTGCTTTTATGTTTTTTTTTTTTTTTGAGAAAGATTCCCCCTGAGCTAACACCTGCACCAATCTTCCTCTACTTTGTATGTGGGATGCCTCCACAGCATGGCTGACTAGTGGAGTAGGTCTGCATCTGGGATCTGAAGCTGCGAACCCCGGGCTGCTGAAGTGGATCACGTGGAAATTTAACTACGAGGACAGCCCCTGCTTGTATGTGTTTGATGTCACAATTTCCATCTTTTTATATTGTGTATCCATTAAAAGTTTATCGTAGCTATATTTTTTAATACTTTTGTCGTTTAAGCTTTACAATAGAGTTAAGTGGTTAACACATCACCATATTGTAGTATTAGAGCACTCTGAATCTGACGATACACTTACCTTTAGCTGTGTGTTATACATATTATATATATTTATGTTTTCCATCACCTTGTTGAACTTCTCATTGTGTTCTTGTATTGTTTTCCTGATACCATTAAATTGTTTATCTGTGTTCTTTTGTAGCTCTCTGAGCACCTTTAGAAAATTTATTTTGAATACTTTCTCAGGAAATTTCTGGATTCCTAGTTCTTTGGCCAGTTCCTGAAGTTTTACTGTATTCCCTTGCTGGATAAATTCTCAGGTTTTACACAACTCCAGGACCCTTGAATTGACAGAGATTAAATTTCTTCCACTTAAAGAATACATGCTAAAAACAGGTTATTTCATAATAAAAATATAAAGTTATTTTTCTTCCATTACTGACATAGCTAATTGGAATTTTCATATGCTTGGCAGACAGACAATTAAAGCAACAAATAAGCCACCATGCATTATTTGCTATGATCAGAGAATACACAGAGGGATATTTAATCCAAATGTGTGGAATCAAGAATAAGCAGTTTGAAATGAGAAGTTTCTGAGATTAAACCCAAATTCTAAGCAAGGAGAAAAAGAAAAGTACTGGATTACCAAAAGTGAAGAGTCTCAAATGAGAGACTCTGAGGAAATGAAAAAAAGTTCACTATAAAGAAGGCAAAATTATGAAAGTAATAATAAGAGATGTTAGAAAGGCAAGCAGAGCCAAGATCATACAAGACTTTGCTAATTCCACTAATATACATAAGTGCCAACTTTGTCTTAAGTCATATTAAAGGCTGTGGACTATATCCAAAGACCTGTGTTGGATCCCTATAGAATTTTAAGCAGAGAAGTGACATAATGGGATTTGATTTTTTTAAAACTTCACTGTTGGCTAATATGTGGAAAAAAAGATCAGTGCAAGGACACTAATGGTAAGCTGTGCATCAAAGCAAGTGAAAGGTAACAGTGGCCTAATCTATAGCTGGGGCAGTGGAGATGGAAACAGTGGAAAATTTGAGCTACTTTGTAAACAGAAAGGAAAATGCAATTGGAAAGATGTGGGAAGAGAGGGAGCAGAGAAACACTGGTGACTGCCAGGTTTCTGACTGGCATTTGGGAGAGTAGTGGTTCTCTTTCCTGAGACTGGAAAAACTGCTCTAATTTTTAATGTGCAGAATTTTTCTGAAAATTATTAAATGGAATTTGCTCTATCTTATATTTATTATGCAAGAGGAACTTTAGAACTCTTCATTAATTTGATTGGGAAACATTTAATTTCTAGATTTATAAATTTATACTGAGAACCAACATTTGACATTATGATATCTTCCTACCAGGAAAATATCATATCCGTAAATTATATGCTCTTATTTTGTCTATAGTTACTTCATTTTTCTGTATAGTTTTATAGTTTTCATAATCTAGGCCCTATTCAATTTTCTAAGCTTATTTTATCTTACATATTATAAAAGCACTTCACTAAGATGAATATTTTCTTAAGTGTTCTAACTAGTAATGGTTTATAAAAACAAAAGCTAATGATGCATTTTTTCCAAAGAGCTACAAAATAATCTTAGTGTTTAAAATAATTTTTCAGTTGAATTTTTCTGATTTTCTAGACAGCCACGACCATCTGAAAAAGAAGAAACTTTCGAGATATTTGTACCTCTTAGTTTTGTCTTTCAAATTGTATTGTTTATCTCTTTCAAACAAGAGTTAAATAATAGTGATTATAACTAGCATTTAAATATCTTTTTCTCATTTCAATGATCATAGTTCAGTACACTATTGACTCAGATTATAAAAGATACCATCATAAGAAAATACGCTTCCATCCAAATTAATTTAAAAAAATCAGTTAATTGGTTAATTGATGTTGAACTTTATCACTTTATAGGATCTATTACACAGATCATAGGATAAAGTATATTATCCAGTATTAAACCACCACAACATTATCTGATATTCTTTTAAATTCAGTGCTGCATTCTATTAGCTAACATTTAGTTTATGATGCTTGATTTTCTATTTACAAAAATTACTAATTATTTTTTGGTGAGGGTTAGTTTGGCAAGAGGATAACCTTTATTATATTTAACACCAGAATTATGCTGGCTATTTATAATAATTTGGGAAAGCTTCCATCTATATCTAGATATTGAAATCGTTGAATTATTTAGTGTTTTGTTTCTTACATGAAAGTTTATTCCTTATATGAATATTTGAACATAACAATGGAAATATCTGACTTCAACAAGGGAGTTAGTTCAGAGACTAACTTTTCAATTTAATTCTGCATGTTGAGTTTTGGTCTTCTCAAACACCTGGACATATTGCTCTTATTTTCCTTTGGCATCTAATGTTTAAGAGACAAAATTAGACAAAATCCAGATTTGTGTTTTCAAAGTTGGGTCTTTCCATTTCTGCTTTGATGCATATAAAAATTGTTTTTTCCTTGACATATAATCCATTCTCTAAACTATCTAAATATCTAGATAGCTGATAAAATAAGACGTAAGACTGTCTTCAGCTCCAAAAAATGTTACCATTCTACTTTAATACTGGTCTTGTTAAAGTAACTCTGGTTTTCTTTCTAGGAAAACCAAATACAGATGGATGTAATCAGCAGTTTATAATCTTGAAATCTATAAGTTTCTCCCTGATCAATTAACTTTTGAAATTATTTTTCTTTACATTCTCTTAAGCCTGTCTCACATGTCCCTCACTGCTTTTTCTATGTTACTTACCATCTCATCCCACCCATTTCTGCTTGTTTTTCAGTGAGCGCCTGTTTATATGTCTGCCTTTTGTCTGATTTCACAATTCATTTCTTGGTTTATAGAAACTAGGTCCTTGAAATGTATCAAGACAATAGGCCAGTATCCATCTAACATTTATTTATATTTCTAAGATTAAATTATTTTCAGAATAATGTTTATACTTATCTCTAAAGAGTTGTTTCCCATTCCTTATGTTTAATTCTTTTTCATTGGCTCTCATCTTCAAAACATTTTTTCTGCTTAATCATCTTTAAGTACTTAGAATTTTTTTTAGATAAACTTAGTATATCTCACCAAGGCACAGTGAGTGGATTTTTGAATCTCATCTATCTCCACCTGGATTTTGATAGAGCAGGAGGAAGTGACAGAAACACCTTCCATGTCCTGCAGGTCAGGTAAACTATGAGGTGGGCTAGGGGGGAAATGTTATTAAATATCCTATTTTAAAGATAAAACTGAAATCTAGCTTTATTACAAGTAATAGAAACCAAATGTATTATAATCTACGTATCCTAAGTAAACTAGGTTTAATATAATTTGGAATTATGTATTATGTGACTATATGGAAAGAGTTGGTGGGGAATATGTAGCTTTCAGTGTTATTTTGTTACATTATAGTCATACCTGCTTGTTTAACAGATATGTAATGTGAAATAACATTTATGACTGTGCTAGCATATCTTGATATCTAATTTCTTTCAATTCCTGAAGAATTTAGTCACTATTCCTCATATTTAAATTATTTATTGTATACTGAATAATCTGGCATTTTCTTAATTTCTTTTCCCCCAAAATAACCATGAGCATATAGATTAGAGGGACTAAATCTCACAGTTTGATAACAATTGAAACATAAATCTGTGATATATGTAGAGGAGTTATTCAGACAATTGTCTGATTTAGAGATGATTTAAACATGATCATAAGAGTAAGAATTATGAAGAATACTCATAAAATGTTATGTTTTCACAAGTAATCCACAAAATTTAACACATGGAAGATATTTAGGTGCTTTATCCTAGAAATAGAATATTCTTTTTTCCCACTGCATCATTATTTAATGCATGAACTCTGTCCTACTAGGAATTTTCACTTTGGGGGACTTAGTCAGATGTGTAAATTTAATAATTTCTTTAATGATGAATATCATGTTCAGTGTTAAATTTAATAATCTAGGAACAACTAATGTAATATATTACTTTGCTACTGAATTAAAGAAAGGTGAAACAGATTACCAAAAATGTAATGAGAGCAGATCAAAACGTAGATCAAAAAGTTTGTAGGCAAAAATAGAGGCAGAATATCTTAGTTATTTTATGGAAAACAGAGAGGCAATTACCAAGAATACATGAATTGAACTTAGCTTCTTTCAGAAATTCTAAGTTTTTACTTTTATTTATAAAAATGCACTCTCCTAGTCTCTACATATAAAATAATAGAAAACCATATAGTTATCTTAAAGTTGAACACAGAGGTCTACCACAATTCCAAAAAGGCAATTGATATTGATCATAAAAAGATATGTTTATTGATTAGTTGTTCTGCAGTCAGGTTAAGTAAAAAAGAATTCTCTGTATTTATCACTATTTTTCATTCTACTGTCTTATAACCCTTTCAGGTATGATATTTCATTCCATATTCAAACGACTGGTGTTCCGCTGACCTGCAATTCTTCCCTGAACTCGATCTATAATCCTATGGGAGATAGCGTTAAGAGAACTAGAGAACTAGATGCCTAGCTTTCTTAGTTACAAAATTCTTTGAAATTACAATTTTTAAAGTAAAATTTTTGTTATTTCAGATGACACACTACTCTGTAGTTTTTACTGTAAAATATATTTCTGGTTTTACAATATGTATTTTTTAAATAATATCACTCACTTTAAAGCGTTCCCTTAGAATCAATAGTTTTTAATTCAAAGTTCAGCCACCCGGGTCCTGAGAGAATCTCAGATCATTTCTGGGTTAATAGAACCAAATGGAATTCAGATGTTTAAGACTGTTTAGGTTACCATATTTGATTAATTGACTCAATTCATACCACTTACAAAATATATTTTTTAACAAAATATTTAAGAAGAAAAAATTCAGTATTACTTACCAAACTCAAGCTATTTGACATTTCATTATTACTTAAAGTGTGACGTTCTTTATCAAATGCTTTCGGCCCTTCAACAGGACACGATTTCAACGTGTTAAGTCATCTTCATTCAGGAATCCCTGGCCTGGTATATCAGTCTCAGTTTTTCTTAAGGACAACATTAATTTCTGCTACTTATATTCTCAAATAGGATAATTCAAATATATTTTCAAAGTTCTCAAAAATTATGTTTTATACATTCTGAATTTAAACAAATAAAATGCATTTGGAAAATTTCAGACTTTGGATATATTTATTAATAAGTAATTGAGATGTTCACTTCACAATGAAATTTTGATTTTCTAAGCATCTATAAAGTTCCATCGCAAATTAATAGCATGATAATGCTTTTCCCTAAAGAGTGAAGAATTAAGCCCAAAGAAAAATCACCTTCATTCATATTCTCTTCTTCAATAATACCACATATGGATATGCTAATAAAAGATTATGACATTTCAAAAATTACCTTTCAAATAAAATTCTAAATTGTCTCTGTAGACCTGACTGTTACATAAATCATTATAGTGTGGCATTAGTGACTTGCAAGGGGTAAATCTAGGTTTAAATACTGATTCTGCCACTTACTATCTGAGTGATCGTTAATGTTTCTTCATCTGTGCTTACTTAGTATTTCTCAACTCTAGAATGGAGAATGTACCAGCTACTGCATAAGGCCATTGGAAAGAATGCATGAAATAATTAAAACAAAGCATTTAACAAAGTTGATCATACAAGCACTCATAGTAGTTAGTGACCATTACTAATAATACCAGTGGTTAAGTAGTAGCATCAGACATATAACACATCCTGTTTTGTAAAGCATGCTGCCAAAATATACCATCAAAAATATTGAAATGCTATTGAGACCCAACTAAACATAAACAAATATTTTCCCCTTAAAGATCTCATAATTCTTTTGGAAGGCAGATTTACCCAGAAATGCAAATAAAATTTGTGGAGTTCTGTAGATGATACAGATAAATGGCACAGGGTTTTAAATTCAGTGAGAATGGTTGGAGCAGCTTCATATAGGAAATAGCACTTTACCTGGGTCTTGAAAACTAAGTAAGATTCCACTGAGAGAAGAGAGGTGAAAAATAATTCCAAGAAAAGAGCAGAACATGCTTAAAGTGACTGAGTCTCAAAAGTGTTTGAGAAACGGAAAACACACTGGGTTGATGTGAATGGAGTAAATGTAATTATGAAGACAAACTGATCGTAAAGGATCAATTAAGCTATTTTATTTGACTTCTAATTCTAGCACTGGCAGAATAACTGTCACTAGACTGGCCCTCTCACAGTAAATGACTATAAAACTAGACAAATTATATGAGTATGATTTTTTAAGCATTGAACAAGAAGCAATGCCACACTGTAATCCCTGATTGAAGGAAACCAGGGGAGATGAACACTACCTTCATCCTGGCTTCCTATCTGAGAGCACTTTCCAGAAAATGGAATATCGATCTGTGCTCAGTATTGCAGAGCTGAAGAGACTAAGATTGGAGTGTGGATCTGCACAAATGAGTGAACTTTGTGGGACAGGATTTGGGAAGAAGAGGCGTTGCCCATAAGTCTTCACGGTGATTCCATGAAATGAGAAATGAACTGAATGTGTGCAGAGGAATATTGTATGAGGCCTGCTAGAGAATTATGGCTACAAGCCAAAAGGTTGAGGTACCAGAAGGTGTTCCAGTGAAAGACATTGGAGTTCTGACTCAGCAGATTGGAGAGACCTCACTGGAGCACTTCAGACACTCACTGGGAAAATGCTATATCCTGAATTAAGAGCCACATCCTAGGACAAAGAACAAAACCAATCTAGATCCACTCTAATGATGAATAAGACCAAGCATTAGAGAGAGAACAGTTTCTATCCATGGTTTACCTGGTTGGCAGAATAAAATCCAACATTCTGTTAAGGAAGACAGATATAATCAATACTTGCTACATGTCATCCCTAACATCTAGGATATATTCAAAAAAATATTAAACATGTAAAGAAGCAGATTTAGCAAAAGGGCTAGTGAATTTTAAAGTAGCGCCTTTTTCTGATTTTCATTTTCTTCTTGGTACGTTGATTATCCCAAACTGAGCAAGTCTAGAGGAACGATGATTAAAGCCAGGTGACACAGGTGCTTAAACCAAAGCAGTGGCAATATAAACAACATTTCTTGATTATAGTTTCTACACTTTTACAGGATATTTCTCCTGTAGACTACGAAAGGCTAATTTTCTCCAGAGTGTAAGGTAGATGGAATAGTGGAAATTGCAAGATTATATAATCAGATAGGACTTCATCCAAATATCAGCTCTAATATTTACTAGCCACATGGGTTGGGGAAGTTGAGTCAGTTCTCTGATTCTAATCTTCCTCACCAGTAAATGGGTTTAATATTGTTTTTGTTGATAACAAAATATGGTAATGTTTGAATAAGGCTTGACACACTCTATATGCCCTGTAAGTGGTGAAAATTGTTATTGCAGATTCTTTAATCAAATAATAGTGCTATCAAATGGGCAGGAAAGGGTTAACTTGGGAGGGTTTTGTTGCTTAAATTCTGCATATTCCAAAGAAAAGCTTGTCTTCAGGACTGACCCTTGGATATAACCTCAGAGTTGTTGGAATATTATACCTAATAAGAGTGTTTTTGTATGCCTGAAACTTTGGGCCTTGCTGAGCTAATTTGACCAGATAAGTTTATCCTAATGATGTGATTTATGGTGAATGTCTGTTTAGGTCAATTGGAGGCACGATAAGAGAAGGGTAGCGGAGGCTGGAGTCTGAGTAGCTGATGTCAGTCATGCGGTCACTGAATGCTTAGGTGATTGACCCCAAACATAAACTCCAGACACCAAGATTTCGGTAAATCTTGGCTTGAGTAAGTGATGACACTTCACATATGCTGTCATAGGCATTGCTAGGAGAATTAAGTGAGTCCCTACACAGCTCTACTGGGAGGGGAAATTTGGAAGCTTGCACCTAATTTCTCCTAGACTTTGTCCCATGTGCCTTCTCCCTTTGCTGACTCAATATGCTTTTGTTGTAATAAACTGTTACTATGAGTATAAAAGCTTTTTCTGAGTTCTATGAATCCTTCCAGTGAGTCGTCAAACCCAAGGGTAGTCTTGGAGAATACACAACACAGCATGTTTCTATGCCTTCTAGAAGGACAAAAGGAACATTGATCAAGATAGTCCATTCTAGCCACGGATGAATATTGCTCTTAGGAATCTGACAGCCCAACAATGTATTATTGGGGGTACATGAGCATTTTATAAAATTTTCAAATGTTCTATTTTCTTTTAGATTAAAACTCAAATAATAATAAAAGCACATTATAGACCACCCAGATGAACACTGTATAATCAAATACTGCCCCAGAGTATAAGTCCTTTTGTTTGCATTTATCTTACCATCTGTTGAACCAACTAGTATTTCCATAACCTTAGAGGATAATAAGAATAGAAGAGCGGGGCATGTAAAAATATACCTGCGTTGAAATCCATTTGATATTGGGATTTACTCTGAAAATGAAAGTTCCTGAGTAGAAATCAATTACGAAGGGACACATTAGTATTCACATAGAAAAACTGTTTAAAGCTTATAGCTAGTATATTTCACATTATAAGTGAAGACGTCATTTATGTAAAATTTAGTTTTATTCTTAATATTAACTGTTGTTTATTTTAATCTTATTGATGTTATTTGCTTATAACTTTATATATTTCTTTGATTTTCTAGTTGTATAAAAGAAGTATAAAGAGTTTAAACTGAGTTTTCTGGTTGTACACACGTAACAAATAATATCCTATTATCAGTTTCAGTCAATATTTGGAATCTGTAAGAATTTCTTTTATGCTTCAAAAGAGAGCTGCATATGCTGAGTTTAAGAAACCCAAGATGGGAAACATGCTTGTGTTTGGGAATTGTGAAGAAATTATAAGTAAAACATTTAATTTGTGGCTGAGCAATATCCCATTGTGTGTATATATATATATACATATATATATATATCTTCTTTATCCATTCATTATCCATTCATCCATGGATGGAGATTTAGGTTGTTTCCATACCTTGGTTACTGTAAATAATGCTGCAACCAAGATGGGGTGCATATATCTTCTCAAATTAGTGTTTCCATGTTTCTTTGGATAAATACCCAGAAGTGGAATAGCTGGATGATATGGTAGTTCTACTCTTCATTTCTTGAGGAATCTCTATTGTGTTTTCCATACTGGTTGCACCAATTTGCATTCCCACCAATAGTGTATGAGGGTTCCCTTTGCTCCACATCTTCTACGATGCTTGTTATTTCTTGTCTTTTTGATAATAACCATTCTAACAGGTGTGAAGTGATATCTCATTATGGTTTTCATTTACATTTCTCTAATAATTAGTGATGTTGAATATCTTTTCATGTACCTGTTGGCCATCTGTAGGTCTTCTTTGGAAAAATGTCTATTCAGATGCCCTATTTGCGACAACATGGACAGACCGTGAGGGTATTAGCCTAAGTGAAATAACCTAGATGGAAAATGACAAATACCATATGATTTCATTCATATGTGGAATATTAAAAAAAACAAAACAAGTGAACAAACAAAATTAAACAAAAACAGACTCATAGAGACAGACAACAGGGTGGTGGTTATTAGAGGGGAAGGAGGCTGGCGTGAGGGAGAAATGGGTAAAAGAGGTCAATTGTATGATGACAGATGGAAATTAAGCTTTTGGTGGTGAGTACACTGCAGTGTATAGAGAAGTCGAATTAAAACTTTGTACACAAACTTACATAATGTTATAAACCAATGTTACCTCAATAAAAAATTAAAAACTTAAAAAACTACAAAACAAAAAGTTTAATTTGTAATTAAATATATGGGTTTTTTTTTTAAGCATAAAACTGTTGTGCATAAAGCTAGTTTAAGTTGCTAAGATTACTTGAGCATTTTTTTTAATTCTATAGGTGTCAAATCCCTCACCTAAAAAAATGTGGATATTAACATATACTTCATAGGATTTCTGTGTAGGATTAATCAGATAATTTATGTAACAAGAAGAATCATAGTGCTTGGGATATAATAAGTGCTTAGTAATTTCTGTTTCCTTATTTCCTCTTCTTCATAAGAGACCTTACTCTTTTTGGAATTTCCTACTTCAAAAATAAGTTCAACTGTAAACAGAAAGACCATTCAAAACTCCTTTGTTAGTGGTTCCTAGATTTAACGTTATATGATAACAAACGATTGATAACACAATAGTATATTTGCTATTTCAGTGAAGATAACTGTCTATATTTTGAAATGGACATAAAATTTAGTTTGTCTCATTCATACATTTTCATGCATTTTTTTTGTAATGCAGTTGCATGTGGTTTTTGTAATGCAGAATTTGGGAGAAATATATAGATTTTTTATAATTTATGATATATATATTGCATATATTTTTTAATATGTGTATTGCTTTCTCATACCTGGAATTAAACATAAAAAAGAAAACAAAGACAAACAAAACAAAAACAAACAAAACAAAAACCTCAAATATCTCTGGTAGTTGAAGAGGACATGGAAATGTCATAAATACAATCGTATTACCCACTTTTCTCTGCTCGCATATCTGGTATCTTTCAGTGATTGTTATTGATCAGTTTAAGGCATTATCCTGAGCTCTGAACCAGATGAGACACAGGTGTAGTTCATTGATTTCTGATATGATTCAGTATAAGTGGGGTTTCCCATGTCCCCGTCCCCTTCCAAAAACATTTGCATTAGAAGTTTCTCCGACTTCATCTCAAATCAAATGTGGCAACTACAAAGCAGCTCCTTTGCAATTTACCATAAGCTTAGATTACCAAATGAGCAAAACTGCCTTATCATCAACTTCCAAAATGACGGCCTCACCAAATCTTACCATTCTACTTCTCTACATCTTAAAGGACAATGTTCCCTTTATCCCCATAATCGCATCATTAATCACTTAATTTTTCTCTCATTTTGATGACATTTATGTTCCAGGACTTGCCAGTGGATTAACTCAACACTAGTTTACTCAACACTAGTTTTCCTTCGCTTAAACCTTAACATCACTAAAACGGTTCTTTACATATTGTTGAATCTTATCCACCCACTCCTTATGGCTTTCCTGGGATTTAGGGCCAAGATTCTCTATGTTAAGTCCACCACCACCACATCCAGAATATTTACTCTTACCCTGAATTCTTATGAACAGCCTCCTCACTATTTTGCTCTATAAAAATCCCTTCTAATCGTTCATTCTATACTGAACATTTTTCTAGGTAATATCCCACACTGGACTGTGTCTCAACATTCTTTTTGAATGAAATACTGAGAAATCAAGGACAGTCTAGATTAGAAAAAAGATAATTATTAGGGTCCATTATAAAATTGGGCTTTGGTAAAGTATCCTTTGCTGATTACAGTCAAAATACTTACTTTTTCCACTTTCTTATACGTGTGCCTATATGTACATGCACATATTATTCTATGTTAACATTCAACCAGGAGCTCTACAATATGTGATATGCCTCTACTTATTTTCATGCATGTGTTTATTAATTAAACACCAAGGGTCTATGTGTGTTTGTACATGCAGTAAACCCATTAGAAGGTAAACTCCATGAGTGCAGGTTTTGTTTTCCATTCTACTCACTGCTGTATCCCTAGAAGAATATATTCCAGGCACTAAATAAATATTTCTTGAAAAAAAAAAGAATGACGATATTAAAAGAGAAGAACAAATCAGAGAGCTGACACGAACAGACTTCAACACTTACTATAAAGCTACAGTAATCAAAACAATGTGTATTTACAAAAGAATATATAAATTCATCAATGGAAGTGAACGGAAATCCCAGACATACACCCCTACAAATATAGTCAACTGATCTCTTACAAAGGACCAAAGGTGATCCAGTGGAAAAAGGATACCCTTTTCAACAAATAGACATCTTTGAACAAAAAAATGAATCCAGACACTCATCTTACACCTTTCACAAATATTAATTCCAAAGGGTTTATAATCTAAATGCAAAACAATATATTATGATGTACATCCAAAAATAAACAAATAAATAGATAAAAATCAAAAATAAAGCACCTATAAATGACGTAAGAGAGAACCTAGGTAACTCGATTTGGTGATGACTTTGTAGATACAACAACAAAGCATGATCCATGAAAGAAAAAACTGATAATTTGGAAATCATTAAAATCAAAAACTTCTACTCTGTGTAAGACATCGTTAAGGGAATAAAAAGACAAACCACAGACTGGGAGAAAATATTTGCGAAAAACCTGTTAAGGGATTAGTATCCAAAATATTTAAAGAACTTTTAAAACTCAAACACAGGAAAACAAGCAACTCAAAAAACAGACTAAAGACCTGAACAGAGACCTCACCAAAAAATATTTACAGATGGCAAATTTATGTGAAAAGATGTTCAACATTGTGTGTCATTAGAGAATTGCAAATTAAAATAACAAGACATCACTACACACTTATTAGAACAGCTAAAATCCAAAACACTGACAACAAATGCTGACAAGGATGCGGAGCAACAGAATTCTTATTTATTGCTGGTGGGAATGCAAAATGGTACAGACTCTTTGGAAGACAGTTTACAAGTTTCCTACAAGACTAAGCATACTCTTACTACATGATTCAACAATCACACTCCTTGGTATTTACCCAAATAAGCTGAAAATCTATGTCTACACATAAAACTGCACAACAATGTTTATAGCAACTTTGTTCATCATTGCCAAAACCTGGAAGCAACCAAAGAGTCTTTCAGTGGTTCAATTGATATAAAACTGTTACATCCATACGATAGAATATTATTCAGCAATTAAAAAAATGAGCTAGCAAGCCACAAAAAGACATGGAGGAATCTTAAATGTACATTGCCAGCTGAGGCTACATGCTGCATGATTCTAACTACATGACATTCTGGACAAGGCAAAACTATGGAGACGGCAAAAAGATCAGTGGTTGCTTGGAGTGAGAAGGGAGGGAGAATGAGATGAACATGTGAGCACAAGGGATTTTTAGGGCAGTGAAATTATTCTGTACAATACTGTACTGGTATATGTATCTCATTATACATTTATCAAAACCCATAAAAGGCAAACTATGGACTTTAGGTAATAATAATGTATCAATATTGGCTCAGTAATTGTAATAAATGTACAACACTAATGAAAATGCTAATAACAGAATAACTTGTGGGGAAGGAAAGGGTGAAGATATGGGAACTCACTTTATTTTCCACTCAATTTTTCTGTAACCTAAAACTGATCAAAAACTAAAGCCTATTAATTTTTTTAGGAAAAGAAAAAGAAACATTGTGGACTTCCTGAAATTGCTTTACTGGCTCAGATTTTTAACACAGGAGAGAGAAGGGGAAATGAGGCTGGATAGGAAAACTCAAACTCAGTTCAAAGACCTCTATAAGGCTATCTCTAACCCATCTTCTTTTATATTATCTTTCATTCATTTATTCAACACTTAATAGGTGATGGGCGTGGTATGCCTTCAGAGGAGAACTCCAGAAGGAGAACCTGAACCCGAAGCAGAGTTTGGACGGGGCAGTGATCTCAAGGAAAGTAGTGGGGAGCAGAATAGAGGAGGAGAAGGAGCAGAGCAGGGATGCGGTCTCGGTTGGAAGGGAGATTGAGCCTGACCCCATGGAACGCTGGGGGTCCCATCCAAAGAGCCCTCACTGACTTCTTATAGCAACAATTTTCTATCTGATACTCATGTACAAAGAAAGGCAACTGTGCCAGCAGCCCATAAACAAATAGCAGATCCCTACGATGAAATCGAGTTTGTGAAAGTTGCTGAAAAGAAGTTGACAATAGAAAGTGATGTAGACTTCTCTCATGTTCAAAACCTAAATTCATCCCTAAACTTGGATTCTTGGATTCCATTGAGGCAACCTGAGATGCCCATTTACTTGGAGGGCATAACCACTAGCAACTGGCCAAGGGCCGTCTTCCCGAGAATGAGGAAGGCATCACTCATCCAAGAAGAGGAGATGCATGCAGCGGAGTAGCCCCCAGGATCTGAGGCATAGCATGGACAGGGCCCACAGCACTGTGCTGGGCATTGCAGGCAGCACAGTTATAGAGATGACGAAGAGCCATCCCTGCCCTCAAGGAGCTCATCAAAGAGTATGTTGATTTTTTTTCCTGCATTGAACAGTCATTATTTGTAGCTTTCTCCTCCATTTTACTGAAAGTTCCTTTAAAGGCAGGAAGTATCTTATCCTTTTTGTATTTCCGGTGTTTCATGTATGGACTCCATATATTAAGAAAAAATGAAAAGAAAGAAAAGGGGCAAAAAGAGTGGCCCCAAAATAAATAAATCAATAAAGAGAAAAGAAAAAATGTGGCCAAAATAAAGGGAGAGGAAAGACAGAAGGAATGATGGCAGGAAAGAGAAGAGAAGAAACTAAAAAGCAGAGATAAGGAAAGAATAGAAAAAGATAAGAAAGAATAAAGAAGGAAAGGAAAGAATATGAAGTAAAGGGAAGAAAAGAGGGATAGAGCAAGAAAGAAAAGAAAAGGAAGAAAGAAAAGGCAAGAAGGAAGGTAAAGGGAGGTGAGCAGATGTGAAGAGGAGAGCAAGTGTCAGGGCTGAGATCAATTACACCCACAGGTAATTGCCCACTTGGGTTTTCAACTAAACTGTTTTTGTATTTTAATCAACAAGGTCATTTTGCCATTCTAGCTACCTTACAGAACTAATATGATATTTTTGAGAGAAAAGCTATCAAAGAGAGAAAGAAGAGAATATATTTTAACCTCCTACTAACCCCCTACTACCCTAGATGTTTATAAAAGTTTTTCTATAAAAAGTAAGTTTTTTCTTAGTATGATTCTGGAATTCACAAACTATTAAGTAAATAGTGATACGTTTCAGAAGATCACTTATCATTTTCTCTATCCACATTAATATCCAGATGATACGGATATTAATATATTTCTACATATAAATGATAGTTGGCAATAATTCCCAAAATCACAATATACAGGTTTCTTTCTTTTTTTGTTATGCTTTTGGGAGGAATGACTTATTTAGAGAGGGAAACTAGTTTCTATTTTTTTTATTGAGGTAACATTGGTTTATAATATCATATAAATTTCAGGTCTACATCACTATATTTCAATTTCTGTGTAGACGACATCGTGTTCACCACCCAAAGATGAATTACCATCCATCACTGTGCAGATACTGCAGTTTTCCTAACTTGTGGAGCTATCATATAAAGAACTGAGTTTGTTACTTTCTTTACACAATGCCTCTTTGCTAAAAAGTTGGTACATTAGATACAAATGTGAAAAGCTGACATTCAGATTAAACCTGCGATAAATGCTGTTAAAAAATGGTTGAAGAAGACAATTTGGGTGTGTTAAAACCAGGACAACAGGTCCAAAAAGGAGCCACGTATGCTAAGCCTCACATAACCAAACCAAGACTTAACGTAATTACAGTTTCTGCTCTCCCAGAAATGGGATCCTAACCCAGTCAATCAGGAATCCCCTGACAAGCTCTAGTTAGGTGATCTGTCTGATAGACCCCTGCCCTTCTCTAAAGCAAAGGAACCTTGCAATAACCAACCTGCTTTTTTGCCGAGTGAGTATAACTTCCTCGTTCCTGATCCTTCCTGCCTATAAAAGTCTTTCAGCTCCTCAGAGCTCCTTTCTATCTGCTAGTTTGGATGCTGCCCGATCCATATAGCAGTTTATTTTTGCCATATATCTATAAAGCAATTTATTTTTGCTCAAAGAAACTCTTAAAATTTTTAATATGCCTCAGTTCATCTTTTAAGAGGTAACATACACGAACTTTATTTAACACTTCATGAAGGGAGCAGTCTCTCTTCCCAAGGCTCCAGAGAAGTACAAAAAGGGGTAGGAGGTGGGGAGCTTTTATAGGATAATAATAAGGAACAAGGAAGAGAACAATAGAAAGTGAATAAGGAACAAGGAAGTACTTACGGAGCCCACAGCTAGCTTGGTGTTTGGGGATAGCCTGCATTTCTGGTCAAGAGGAGCATTTACAGGGACTCAAAAGTAATCTAAGTTCCAGTTTGCTAGCATGGCACCCTAGGCAGGATTGGCTCCATCTTGGGCCTAGAAATTTATTTCAACAATGCTTTGAACAGCAAATGGTATTTTAAACCCTAGCGTGCATCCCATAGTTTTCCTATTTCTTATATCTGAATTTTTGGTTTTCAAATTTCTTTAGGCAATACACACCTGAATACCACTCCCACTGCTTCTCCCCCCTACACACATCTACTTTCTTCCCATGGTGATAGCTTTAGAAGAACTGCCACTTATATGCAAAAGAGGAGCATCAGCTGCTCTGAATAAGAGCTGAGTACCCATAAATAGAAAGCAGATCATCCTGATAAAATGAGACAAATGAAAGTGTCCACAGAAGTGGACAACTGAAAGAGAAACATGTGTTTTTTTCATCTTTGAAATCTAACTTGTAACTTGAACTTTGATTCTGCATTTTTTTTCCTGAGGAAGATTCGCCCTGAGTTAACATCTGTTGCCAATCTTCCTTTTTCTGTATGAGAGCCACCACCACAGTGTGGCCACTGACACATGTGTGGTGTAGATCCATGCCCGAGAACCGAACCCAGACCGCGGAAGCAGAGTGCTCCAAACTTAACCACTAGGCCACCAGGACAGGACCTGATTCTGTATGTTTTTAATTCCAATAATTTCAACACCCTTTACATATTTCCTGATGTATTACTATTCAATATTCTGAAATATTTTTTACTTTTTCAGTGTTTGGTCACTGGAAGATAATCAATATCATGCTCTGATTTTGCTTCCAGCACAAATTTACTTTGAAAAACGAAATAAAAACTGTTGAGTGAAATCCTCTGCTTAATTTTTTTTCCCAAATACACTTTCAAATGAATGCCAAGGCAATACAGTCAAGAGTGGATATTCTAAATTTTAACTTTGAAGATGCTTGATGCCTTAAAATCTTTAGACATGTCTATTTATACAGGAAGTAAAACAGTCATCCTGATCAATTTTATTAGAAAAATGAAATTGCAATGGTCTTTCAGATCCTTAAAAAGATGAACAAAGCTCAGTCAGCCTTGCTTTATTAAGACTTCAGTTCACATATATTATTAATTAAAACAGCAAGAGCATCAAGAGGCCCAAAGCATAGAGTAATTTTTTTCTATGTTAATTATGAAGAAATCTGTCCAAAGTGAAGAATAGGACAACAGCTTCTAATAGAAAGTTATAATTCAGCTCGCTCACGCTCAATGTAAGAGCTATCTGAAAGTGTGATTGCTTTCTTCACTCTGCAGTCTAAGTTAAAGGAGATTGATTGGCTCTAAAAAGTAAACAGAAATATAAATATCTCTCAGGCAACGTCAAAAGCAACATGGAGAAACTGATGAAGGTTCCTCCACAGAGTTTTCTAATGAACTTCTTCTTTCTTGATTCAGTCCTAGTACCATTTATTTTTAAGGCAATCAGTCACATCTTTTTGCTAGGATGATAGTCTTTTGACGGATTCTGCCAAAATATAGAACAACAAGGACTGATAACAATCGCAAGCTGAAAGCCAGTGATGAACTCAGTTTATAGTCAGCTAAAATCATGAGACAGAAAAGTGAAGTAGCGTATGAATTTGGCTGTAGAATTTGAAATACTTACTACTTTGAGGATCAAAGATAAATAGTGAATAATTAAAAATGTTCCTATTTTTATATTCAAGTTTGTTCCATCTTTTACTTTAATTTTTGCCTTGTGAATTATACACTACCAGAAATGCCTTGAGTCTTTATTAAAAAGTAAATATTGCTCACAAACATAGAAATGTGAAATCAAAACTCTGTGATATGCTTTCACCTGCATTGCATTGTTAGAGAATAATATTGAATGAAGATAGCTGAGAAACTTAGAACTAAGCCCTGAATAGCTCCTGGAATGGTTTCTGGTCCTTGGTAATACTGATAAACGTAATTATTATTTTTACTCTCTGGATATAAATTTACCTATTTAGAATTAAATTGACATATGTAAAATTATATTTAGGTGATATTTCATGATATTTACAATTTTATCAAGAACTGCTTGCAAGCTTTTCTTTGCTTCTATTTTAAATGTATATGGCTTAAAGCAGTTTAAAGATGAAATTGGAATGCCATGCAAATGGAAAACATTTACCTTCTCTGTGAAAGAACAAGGAATCGTTCATTAGCATCTCTGCTCTTAGGCTCCGTGTAAATAGCACACAGTACTTCCCAGTATTAACTCTTTTTCTCTCACAAAGACAGCGACAGCAAATGTTGCCACATCTTTTGGTATTATTCTCATTTTATCACCCCATGACATGCTTTAATTTTAAAAAAGAAAACTAAATCATCTTAACTTTAAATCACAAATGAAAATGTCATTGCATTCCAAAACAAAGTTTTGTTGGTGAGTATATTTAATTAATTAATGCTACACTGAGTATCTAAATTTATTTCCATATTCAGTGTAGATTGCATTTTGATTTATTAAAGCCAGTTGACATTCTAGTAGGCATTTACGGTTTGTTATAATGTTATTTTATGTGAAAATAACATTAATTGCCTCCCCAGAATATCACTGGAGTAACAAGAAAACTTAGAAACGTGGGATAATTTTTACAATTTTTACAAATTCTTCCTGGAGATCTGATACTAGAGGATTGAGAAACTAAATTCACAAAGAAAAATGGTGATTCTTAAAATACAAAAATGTCTTTAATGACTCTTGGATGGATACATCTGAGTTCATTTTTGCAAACAAATGATGGATTTATTCCAAGTCATCCAGACTCAATCTTTTAAACCTATGTGTATGCCTGGGGCTATTAAATTGCCTGTGGAAAGCTAGCTTACTGACAAGTAACTATGACTGCAAGAAAAAGGTCATGTGCTTTGAAGCAACTCCCACTAATCTCGTTACCAAAAAGATTTGAAATTATATCTTAACATCCTTATTTTAGATCAGCACAAGAATAATTAATTGAACTCTTCTTTGTGCCAGGAACTATGTCAGGAGCACAGACCTAACATCAGTAAGCTTGCAGTCAGTCATTAGATGAGTTAATGTTTATGTAATACATGCCATGATGAGAGCCCAATGGAGGGAATGGGGATTAAGAAAGATGTCCTGGAGAGGATGAGGCCTGAGCTCGCCCCTGAGGAATAAGTAGAAACTAACCAGGTGAAGAAGCAACAAAGGAAGTAGTAAATAAGACATTTTTCTACGATATATACATTCTGCAGGTTACAATTTATCATAGAAATTACATTATTCCTGTTATTAGCCCAATCTAAGATCAATAACTGTTAGAATTATTAAATACTGTATTTCAATAAAAGAAGTATTATATTTATGAATCTAAAAAATAAATAAACATACACACTAACGGAAACTAAGAAAAGCAAGGTACACAGTCAAATCTCATTATTTGAAGAAGTTGTGTTTTAGAAATGCTGCAAATGCTGAATTAGCAACACTGAACCATTGCTCTCAGGGGTAGAAGTGTTAAGTAGTGACTTGCCTGAGGCTATTCCACTAACAAGTGATAAAATTAGAGTTCAAACCCAAACAACTAGTCCCAAAGCTGGAGCTTTTTGCCTGTGCCACCCTCTGCTGCCTCCATCCTCTGGTCACCTCTGCATGAGAACTGAAATAAGACAGTGCCACCTTGTTCCACTTCAGCTGGGAACGTGTGAGCCAGGTAACTCAAAGTTTATCCACTTTGCACACATTTGAAAGTGACTGTGAAAATTCTTCAAGCATTGATTTGGGGATTACAAGTAAATTTTAGTGGGTAGTTGAATTCTTGAACATGAAAGCTGCAAATAATGAGGATCAACTGTAATATTAACCAGGAAGTTACCTTTAAATAATGGAAAATATCAGGAAACAACTAAAGAATAAATAACAAATAATTAAAAGATTTCAAAACATCATATTTATCATAAAACAAATGGGAAATTATTATGAAGAATATCAATCGATATATTGGAAAGTGAAGAAAGGAAAACTAAAAGTACACTGAAATCTTATTTCCAGACAATGGCAGTGCCTGCTCCTATGGAAATATTAGGCAAAAGAATATTACTACCATTGGGCAGCTATGACGTTAAGTGTGTTCACAGTTTATTGGGGACGAATTACACAATGGTATACTCTAACTTCATTAGCGAGGTTATTAGGAGCTGTGGTCACAAATAAACGTCAAATGCTAGCTGTTCAATGGATATGAGTGTCTTTTCATGATAACGATTCAAAGTAGGTGCAGTGTTTGATGGGTGGATTTCTTTTTTACGGTAATTCAGAGACTTGGGCTCCTTTCATCTTGTGGTGCTATCATCCCTTAGGACCTTCTGGTCCTCTCTATCCCACTGGCTGAAGGGAAAAAGAAGTTTCAGAGAGCACATCTTCTTCCTAAAACCTTCAGCCAGGAATTATATCTATGACTTAGGCTCACATTCCATTAGTAAGAAGCAGCTCATGCCTACAAACTAATTCAAGGGAGTTGGAAAATGAAATCCCAGTCAAGGCAGCCACTTCCCAATACCAACATGATAATAGAGGAAGCACTCATTTTGAATTTAACATTGACATTAATATTGCCATGAAAATATTATTTAATATAAGCTCATAGTTAAATATCCTGAAAACTATTTTAATTTTTCTTCTGGCACAGAATCCAATCCAGGATCATACATTGTCATCATATGCCTATAGTCAACTAGAATCTGGTAGTCATTAATTTGTCTCTGCCAGACTTTCTCTCAAAATAGAGACCAGCAAGCATTTTGTCTTCTAGATGTAAATTACCCAATCAAAAGGGATAATTTTGCATGGGAAAATAAAAGCAATTAAGAAGCATTAGGTTCCTACATAATTGGAAGTTTATCAAAGTACCTCCATTTCTTTTAGCAGCTATTGCTAAACAAATAGATTCATTAACACTTGAACCAGTTAGTAACTGAATAAGTATGTTGGTGAGTCATTTCAACATTTGGATGCTAAAGGTCATCAAGTATTATTCCTAGAATAGAAAACAGAAGATTAATGTCTACAGCTTGGAGCCAAGCAAACATGCAGATATGCTGGTTACACTATTTCATGCTGATTGTAATGGAGCAAGAAAGGCAGTAGACTGCAAAGATCTCAATCCGCTGAAAACAAGCAACTCCAGAGAAAATCCTTGCCACAGCTACCATTTCCGACTAAATTGCTCGTTATCCTCACAAACCAACCCTCCTGGTGCCATTTACTTATATGTTTCCTATTACCCTGAATGCAATTCTCAATGTTATATCAGTTCTGGGGGAGTCATTTTTCCCAAATAGTAATCAGTACTTCCTCCAATCTTACATTGTGACAAACCCACACCCAGCACCTGCAAGTGCAAAACGCTCCAGATGATATCTACCGCTCTGCTTCTATGATCTGTCATATCAAGGAATTGCCTCAAGATATTAGCCTAATTAATCTAGAGCTCCTCCAAACCTCATATCTGGAAACCAAGCCTACAACAGAAATTAACAGTTTAAAAGGGAAGATGAAATTCAAAATACCGCAGAGTTTTATCACCTATTCAGAAACTTGGCAGGCATCAAAACTGCCAAGGTTTCTCAAGAAGATAAGATTCGCGCTTGTGTTAGTGAACACAAAAGTGGTAATGGAGGGAATCTCACTTATCTAGGAAAAAAATACACCTCAGATAGAAATTGCAGAGTGGTAGCAAAGTTAACCGAAAGGTAAAGATGAGGGCAAAAGGAACATGTTTTTTAAACAATGGTAACCCTGATTTCATCCTCCAAATCAAAGACCACGGCAACCCGCAAATGAGTTAGACAACGGGTGATATTCTGCCTCCAGAATTGAAGAGGTAATATTAACAAATATTGACAAACATAAAGTAACCCCATCCTTTGAACACCTGCAATCGCACTGTCCTACTGCACAACAACATGCATGCTAATATAAGGGCATTTGTACAAATACAAAGCTTGATTTTAATTATACATATTTTGGAGTTAGCTTTTTTCCATAAGAAACTCTAGAAAAAATTTAGACAAAGACGTTTTCTTTTCCACTTCCCCTAGATGTACAATTTCTACTTCAAATTGACTGACTACTCTTTTAATCACTAACAGAAAATCAGCACCAATTCTACTGCTGGTTTTCAAAGGATGAAGGATTCTGATAACTGTCAGGCGTCATTCTTTTTACAGCATGTTCTGTGAATTTCTAAAAGTATCTAGATTTTTGTTTGCTTGCTTGTTTGTTTGCTTGTTTGTTTTGCTCAGTAAGTTTTCACACACAATATCTTCATCCTCTGCCAGCAAAATATATTGCAGCCACACACATACACACACGCCATGAGCAGGACAGAGCTTCCCTGCATAGCTTGATGCCACAGTAAATACCAAGTTTACTCATGTGAGGTGACAAACACAAAATTCCAAGATCTGAGTGAACTATGAAAAAACTATAAAAGCCTCTGCTGGGGATGCAGCAACTGGTATTATTAGTAAATTTTGCAAAGAAACATTTATTTTCTGAAATGAGCCATGAATTTTACGTATTATCTTATCCATTATGGATTATATATGATGAATTAATATTTTTCACAAAATATTACAGGAGATTTTAATTTGTTCATAAACTTACTATTACTTACGTCATGATTTCTAGTATCTTTAAGCAGTATCTAGTTTCATACAGTATTTCTTAAGTTCTTCTATCAAATTCCTCAAATTTTATGAAGAAAACCAAACGTAGTAGTATGTTGATCAATTGTTTTGACTTTCTCTTCAATAAAGACTATATTTTAATCTCTAATCATCAGAAATTAGTCTGAAGAATTAGTTGATATATTATTTGTCCGTGAATCTTCTTCTTCATAGTCATGTTAATATTTTTATTTTCTTGTTCCAATCCACTTATAGTTTATTGGGACATCACTTTTGTAGTGTATTTTACATTAGGTTGCTTTCTATTTAGAAGCATAATTTTTAAAAGTTTTAATCCTTTTAGCCAATCTTAGATCATTTTGATATTTTATGTAAATGTTTGCTAGCTTTATTAATATTAAACCACAATTCTATTAAATATCTCAGGCCAGGGGCTGGCCCCGTGGCCGAGTGGTTAAGTTCGCGCGCTCCGCTGCAGGCGGCCCAGTGTTTCGTTAGTTCGAATCCTGGGCGCGGACATGGCACTGCTCATCAGACCACGCTGAGGCAGCGTCCCACATGCCACAACTAGAAGAACCCACAACGAAGAATGCACAACTATGTACTGGGGGGCTTTGGGGAGAAAAAGGAAAAAATAAAATCTTTAAAAAAAAAAAAGGTAACATTTAAAAAAAAATAAATAAAAAAATAAATATCTCAGGCCAGCAGAAATTCAAAATTAATTTAGTGTTTACCCAAAGAAATTATCCTTCATTCTTTATGGCTTGTAGTTATTGTTTTCAGTATGTGTCTGAGAGTGGTTGTTAAATCAAGTTTAATACTTATTTCCTGGAGATGTTCCATTTTGGGGCACACCAAAAAAATGTTGCATGTAAGATTTTAATTGCTTCCAATAATGCCATTGCTATAGACACAGTTGAGGCCACAACTCCTGGTAATAAATTCAAACTATGCATCACATTTGGCACAAAGAACATATCTGGATTAGAATAAAAATATGGCATGTACACACTTTTCTTTACCAACCTATTAGTGCCATTTTCATAAAGATGTCTCTAATAATCCTTTAAACCAATGTATGAAATTGAAAGTTGTTTTTTTCAGTAATTCACTTAAGCCAATGCTATAATTTTAATAAAACAATGAAAACATTCATTAATCTCAACCTCTTTGTTATCTATGATTGGTATTTCACCAATAAATACATTAAATGTTAACTGTCCCACATAACTTTTGTCCTTGACACAAATTGAACTGAATAATATTTACTTTGATAATTTCGTTTGTGTTCTCTTTTCTCACTTTATCAACTACTAGTTAATAATCTCACGTTCAATTCATTCTGTTTCATTTTGTTTTAACTTTCTTACAAGTTCAGACTGTGGAAATGAACAAGGAGATCTAGAGGTTGATGACTTTTCTTCATAATTCATATATGATAGGGAAGCCAGCCAGCAAAGAAACTGCTTTCAAAGATTCAGCAGGGAAGGAATCTTATTGGAGTTTGGTAGTCTGAGCCACTCCAATGACAAGTAGCAGAAGTTCTTGAAAGAGAATCCACAAAATTTCAAGAGTTCTGGCTGGAAAGTTTTCACTAAAACATAATATGGGTTGCTGTGATCATGAACAAAAGGGCCCTTGCATTTTCTTGAGAAAAAAATTCTGATAATTATTTCTCAATAACTGAGCTTTAAGTCAAGATCATGTAGACTTTTCCAGCTGAGGTGAACGGGGCCAGGGGAAAACATTATGCTAAAAGAAGGATTCAAGAGATTCTAGAAAGAGACAGTTTTTTAGGACATGAATTGCAACATGTTGAGAAACAAGAGAACAGATGCTTGGCTGAACACTCCTGGAAAATTATACCTTGTCACACAAATCTATTGCATTCATGAAAAGATTCATTCACGAGAAAAAAACATTACAGAAAATATTTGAGAAATTAAATAGTAATCTTTTCTCTCACCTAAGTGCTCTTCTACACAAAAGGCTCCCCATGCTTCTAAGCTGTGTCTTATTGCCAAAGTCAGCAGCACAAACCATCAGACATGCCTGCCTTCAGATTATGGCCTTTTGTTGGAAAGACATGGGGCAGAAGATGTGGGGAAGCATTTCTCTAAGTTGTGAATGGTAAGAGTCACAAGATTGGATGCTTAATGCTGTGGAGTGGCTGTGTCAACACCGAATGTGGGGTTCCAAGTGATAAAAGAACACTGGTTTCTTTAAAATGTTTATTTTTGTGTGCAATTGTGAAATACACAGCCCTTTAGTGTGGAGCCCAGGTCTGAGGTCAGTGCTATTCCTGGTTATACTTCTTGTCAAACCCGAACTAATTAACAGTCAAAATAAAGTAACTCAATCATAGTGAAAAATAGAATTAGATGTTGCCTATAATAGGGTCAAGATTATAAACAGTTATCTCCCTCTTGGTAAAATTTGTTTGTAATTCTTATAGAAAAGGTTTAAACCAGCCAGCCTTTACTTTGTGTGCCATGTGGTTGAACAAGAGAGCAAAAGCATACTGCCATCAAAATAAATATCCCTGGCTAGCACTACTTCAGTAGTTTACCTAGCCTAAGGTTATTCTAAAGCAGTTTAAATGCATCATTAGTCCACAATCCTCTAAAACACTAAAATACTTAAATAAATTACAACAGAGTACGATGAGCCCAAAGAGAGGAAAAAACTGTCAAGATGCGATACATTTAAATGATGCAAAAAAAAGTCTTGAAGACTCATGAATAAATTATTGCTAAAATGAAAGGCATGATAAAGAGTCTAAAGGACTCAATACGTCCAGTTT
Source organism: Equus asinus (assembly GCF_041296235.1). NCBI lineage: Eukaryota > Metazoa > Chordata > Mammalia > Perissodactyla > Equidae > Equus > Equus asinus. The sequence goes on along the minus strand of NC_091792.1, from coordinate 57,016,716 downwards.
TATTTGCTCCAGAAAGATTCAGAAAATGAATCTTGGATTTCACCTTTCTGCTTGTGTACTTTCATTCACTTAGCTTTAAATTAACTCAAAATTTTCAAGTTCATTTTTATCACATCTTTTTTCTTATTCCAATCCTTTTAGTTCCTTTGATTGCTATCCTTTTATTGCCAGCTTCAATTAATCATACCTCTGTGTGTGTGTGTGTGTGTGTGTGTGTGTGTGTTGGAAGTGGGGGGGGAATAAGCAGTGTTACCATGATCAAAGTTGACATACACGTAGAAACTAAGAAAAAGACAGTAAATTGGAGATATAAATTTATTAACTATAACTCAGGTCACCAAGGACTTTATTTTTCCTTCAGTAAATAGATACCCAAAAAATATCCTATAATGTCTTGCCTTCCAGATAAATTCCTGACCGATCAGTGAAGCAGATTTAAAAAATCAGAGATTGTAAGAATCATAAACAAATTTATGAACAAGCTTAAAAATTAATTATGATATGGATTCTGAGGAAGCAGATTTTACAGGACTGAAAACATGCAGTGCTAAAAGCTCTTCTTCCTACTGATTCTCTATTATGACAATATCTTGACTGTCAAACTGGTTCTTTTGTTACATGCACCTCCTCACATCCCCATATCTGCAAGCCTTTCTATTAACTTTGTTATTTGAACTTCACACACACACACGAATCTGGACTCTTATTTCTTATGGTCAAGGTTCATCACTTGTATGGTAGGCTGTGACCTGGGCTGCCATATGCCAGAATGCTCAATATAGAGCAAGGAACCCCATGCCTGAGAAAAAAGAATGACGTTAAGTGGCAAAGAGGGACCCTGGAGTGCTAATGCAGCTCCACCCCAGCACAGCACTTAGTCAAACACACAGAAGCAGAGAGTTGAATAGTGTTGGTTGCTAGGAGCTGGGGTAAGAGGGCATGGACAGTTGCTGTTCAAGAGGTATAAAATTTCAGTTATGTAAGATGATTAAGTTCTAGAGATCTTCTTTACAATATTGTGCCTGTAATTTACAATGCTGTATGTGTACTTAAAAATTCAAGAGGATAGTTCTCATGTTGTGTTCTTACAAAAATAATAAGAAGAATAATAAGAAAGCAACTGCACCTGTGCTTTCTTCACTCCTCTGATCTAGCATACTCCTTACTGCTGACCACAAAACTCTGGGGTTCCCTGTAAAGAAGTAGGAATCGAGAATACATGTCCATCCTACATACATTTCATGTTCATCCTTTACATTAACAATCTTCCAACCTGGACCACAACTTTATTGCCTCGTCTAACTTCTTTATATCCTTTGAAGTTGAAAACTATGCACAAAAAACCCCCACACCTATAACTAGTGTTGAAAACTCATAAGTTTTGAACAGAAATTCATAAGTGCATATATTTATGTGATTTTGCCGCAAGGTGAAACAGTAGGATATAGTTAGGTCAATAGCCATTTGTTCAATTTCTATGATATGCAAGGCACTGAGGGAAGAAAGAAGAAGGAAACAAGAGAAAACAACAATAATATATTTATTGTTAAATGCCTTTGTAGCTCACTAGGCAGAAAAAAATATTTGAAATAAAGACAAAATGATAAATTTGAAACTTCTAAACTCAGAATAAAAACAATCAAAGAAATAGATAAAAGAGTAGCAGGATAAAATATACAGAAAACTCTTAATGGAGAAATTTATACCAAATGAGCCTAGCATTTATCTTGGAGCCTCAAAGAGAAAAAATGTTTTCCTAATCTCTGAGAGTAATTTCTCAGGGATAATTTGATGGGAGAGTTGGATAAACATTTCTAAACAGAGAATGTGTAAATAATTAAGAGAATCCTCATAGACATTTTTTTCCTTTACATTATTTTGAAACAATCTTAAACTTCAGAATTCTTGCAAGTACTTTACAAACACATTTTTCCTGAATCATTTGATAATGTTTCCGATACAATGTCTCATCATCCTAAATATTAACATTCTGCTACATAATCACTCTACAACCAACAAAATCAGGACACTAATACTGATTCATCATCATCACTTGAACCTCAGATCCCATCAAATTTCACCAAGTGCCCTCCAAAATATCCTTTATAGATACATAGATATATAGATATATACATCTCTATATAGATAGATATATATGAAGGATATATAGATATCCTTTATAGATACAAAATATCCTTTATAGAAACATGATCTAGTTTCAGAACCGTTGTCACGTTTCTTTACCTTCCTTCAGTTTGGATTAGGTTCTAGACTTTCCTTGATTTTCATGATGTTGACTCTTCTTGTAGGCCAGCTGTTTTAATGTCAATTTGAGTTTCTCCACCGTTTCATATGATTCAGGTCAGGTTATGCATCTTTGGCAGGAACACCACAGACCTGATCCAGTGTTCTTCCCATGGCATCCTACCAGCAGATCCACAATTCCAGTTTGCTCCATTATTGGTGAACATTTTTTTTTTTTGCCAATTTTCTCCACTGCAATACGGCTCTTTTTACCCCTTTGTAATTATTAAGTATTTACGTGCACACAATTACATCTATATTCATTTTATATTTGTATTACAAAATGTGAGTGCACTTTGATATTTCCAATGCCAACCTAACATCTCAGGATTCATTCTAATTCTTTTCCCTTTTCACATGAACTCCTTTAAGTTAGCTTCCTTTTTCCCTAACATATTTACTTATTTGATTGTTCTCTTGTATTTAAACAATCTTCTATCACAGCAACCAGCCACCACTCCTGTGAAAATTCCTCCCTCACCTCACTAATGTTCTAATCATCAAGCCAGGTCTTCCAAAGCATAGATGTCCTCCTAATGTGCTTGGGCTCTGACATCCTGCTGCTGGCAGCAACTAGACAGACACCCACTCAACCCTGCTTGGACTACAATAGCCCACATTGGGCCACTCCCCATACCTGGGCAGACATGCTCCTCATGTTGCTTGGGGTCTAAGACCCTGTGCATAGCCTCTACCTACTCTTGTGGGCAGCGGCATCCTTCTCACTCTGGGAGGGCTCTAACATCCCACTGTGCCCCTGCTGCTCCCCTCTTCCTCAACATGGATGCCTACCACACTAGGCCCCGCCAATGGCTCCAAGCTTAAATTCTTTGCAGAGGGAAAGAGAAAGGAAGGGAGTGCTTATTAGGATTTTAAAGAAACAAGTAGTGAAGATGTTCTCATTTTGCCCTTTTTTAAAATAATTTAATCTCAGTAAATTTTAAGGGTATAGTGTTATATAAGAAGTAATAGAAGTCCTGGAGTGATGTGATCTAAGTGTGTTGCTTTCTAGTTGTGTAATAAAGAATTTAATTGACCTTTGTTTCTAGCTCCTGGAATGCAGCCTCTAAATCTTTGGAATTACTCAAAGGATAGGAGTGCCTCTGTTATTAATGGCGAGCCCTGATAGTTTATGTTAACTAGGTGACTCCTGAGGCCCTTAGATAATTTAAACTAAGGAGATGACTCAGGATGAGTACTGGCCACACCTAATAAAACAATCATGTGATTATAGAGGCTTTAAGCCACTTGATATCAGACTGACTGACCTCTAGAGAGAGGAAGGGGGATAGAGATGGAGTTCAACCTCGTGAATGTGGCCTCATAGCCAATGATTTAGTCGATCATGCCTATGTAATGAAACCCCAATAAAATCTCCGGACATCAAACTCGGGCAAGCTTCCTTAGTTGGCAATACTCTGCACATTCCTGTGCCCACAGGATGAAGCCTCCTGACTCCATGGTGAGAGGACAATGGAAGCTTCATTTGGGGGACTCTCCCAGACCTCTCACTATGTGTTTCTCCTTTTGAGCAGTTCTGATTTGTATACTTTGGCTATAATAAAATTGCAATCATAAGTAAAGCTCTTTCCTGAGTTCTATGAGACTTCTAGTGAATTATCTTACCTTAGGGAGTAGTAGAAACCCCTGAATTTCTAGTCAGCTCGTCAGAATTGACGGCCTGGGGACACTAATCTTGTAGCTGCAGGTGTCTGAAATGAGAGCAGTCTTGTGGAGGGCTATGCCCTTCATCTGTGAAGTTTGGCCTATCTTTGGGTAATTGGTGTCAGAAGTCATTGCATTAGTAATTTGGATAAACTTTGTAATGAATATATATATATCAGAATATACTTATCATACAAGTGCTATCAAAGTAGACCATTTGAAAGCATCAGATTAACAATTTTTAAAAATAAAAAACAACATCTGCACTGTAGACTAGATTATAGGAGGTGGTAAAACTATGGGAAAGCATTAAATATGAATATTTTTCTTGTGCAAATTTCTTAACATCGCCTTGTTTATATAGGAATTGGCAGTGTGGATTAAAAAGATATGGTGCAAATCTATGACTTCTTGCAAATTCAATTGAAAGTCATTTGGAATTAATATGATTTTTAAGTGTCTTTTAGGAACAGAGTCCAGTATATGTTTAAAGATTGCCTATATATGACATATGAAAGACCAAAGGGCTTTAAGAGCAATGATTCTCAACCCTGAGTGTAACTTAGAATTACCTTGGGAGCTAAAAAAAAATGCCATTGACAGCATCCTACCATAGCTGTTCTTTGAAAGGTTCCGTAGGTGCTTCTGATGTACTCACAGGATTGAGGGTCATTTCTCTATAGAAGAATAATTTCTACAATTGGTGTTTTATAAAGATGACCATAGCAAGATTATTCTCCATAAGACTCACATATTCTCACAGCTTATCTGCTAACTAGTGGTTGGATGCTAAATTCTTTATTTTTTAGGCACCAGATTCATTCATTAAAAGTATGTGAATAATCTGGATGGGCCAGAAAAGTGAGAAGGACTGGGCAGTCAGACCCATAAGGAGATACTAAAGGTTCAGGATAATATAGACCTAATAGGAAGGTGAATAGAACAAAAAAGAAGGATAATGAGTTAATAACTAAAAACTATCAGCAATATCTTTTGCAAATTCCATCAAACTTAGAAAGCTTTTATACTGTACTCAAGTGTTTATGGTACAATTATCCCAGGTTTTCATTTTAATTCAACTTCTCCATGGAATATTAGTAATATCTTTTATATGGAATTTTTATTTAATAAAATACTGGTCTAGTTAGTTTCTTTGTAAGCAAATTGCCCAAAGCTAGGAAGTACTGAATTTCTAAACAAAGCCCCTCTTCTCTGAAGCCCTTGTATTATATATTGCATTATGTAAAACACTGGTGGGTAGTGAGAGCCATAAACAAAGACTGAAAAAGAAGTTGATTGCATTAAAATGAAAAATTAAAAATCTTCTGTATGATACAAAGTTTTGAAAATCAAAAAGACAAATGAATAATAAAATAAAACCAAAAAAGAATTAATGTTACAAACATATAATGGTGAAATAAAATAAAGGAAAAGGACATGAAATGGACAATATTATATACTTAGGTTAGCTATATATAAAGTGAAAGCATAAAGATATGTACCGAAATGTCAGATACAAATTCAGGATAATGGTTACAGATCTAGAAAAGAGGGAGGCGTTCAAATAAGAAGGGGTGTGTGGCAGAAGGTGGGAGTTTCTTCAACTATATTTGCTCTGTATTATTTCCAAAGATGAGAATAGGTTCACTGTATTTTCCATATCTTTTTAATATTTAATTTTAATATCTCTTGTGATATTTCCTAATAAATAATCAATTATAAAACCAAAAATACATTGATTGGCCGTTGAGCTACTGTTTAACTGTCTTTGTTGCCCCCAAAGTTCATAAGCTCACCTCCCTGTTGGTGAAGACAGGACTTGACTGATAGCCAGTGCAGAATCAGAAGGAATGGCGAGTAGTTTCCCAAATGTTGGGATGTAAAATCAGATAGAAAACAATCAGTGACTTTGACATAATTAAAAAGTGTATATTTCCAACTAGTACTGGTCTCAAGTCAGAGCACAACCGCAGGTTCCTGTGGGTCTGATATAAAGTTAACTGTCTCAGTGCCCACACCACTGAGGCATACTAGAAGAGGAAAAGTGTTGAGGGAGGAAATTCTATTACTGTTATTAGTAGTAGTATTTTGTGACACAATGTAGCTAAATGATAACACCACCTTCCCATTCCTTTCAGCTCCAAATATTACACAGAATCGGAAGAGTATATTGGTATTATGGTCAAAATTCCTCCTCCTCATTCTCCTACTAATTGATTGCATACTATATTACAAGGACTTTCCAGAAATTTTTTTATCTTTGTTTGCAACAGACCAATGTAGCTATTATTACTATTAACTATTACTATTTTAAAATGAAAGACTAATGATAAAAGAATTCTGATAGTTTGTCTTTAACATGACAAAATATGCCATAAAAAACTTAACCACTAGTAAGTAGTGCAATTAAAATTTAGACACTTGTAGACATGTACTGGTAACAATATAGAAAAATAAATTATTATTTATTAATTAATTGGACATAACTATATTCTGTTTTCTCAAGATGACACAGTGAATAATTAAGGACTCTCAATGCCTTTAAAAAGTAATGATACGTCCATAAATAATAAAAATACAATTTAACGACCTATGCCACTATAGATATTGAATGTTATATTATATTGTATAATAAATAGCTGATTTGCCGAGTTAATATATTTTGCAGCTCAGTAACATCTAATTCATATTATTAAACTATAGATATAAGCTATTGTTAAACTATAAGACCTAAATAAAAATGAAAAATAATTTAGCACCCTGTTAAATAATGTATCATGTTAAACATGTTAAATAATAAACAATAAAATGAAACCATCGCATGTACACACACATAGACAGACACATACACACATGGATAACTTTAACAAACAAACTAGCTGAACTTAGGAAGACATTTCTATTTTTCTAAAGAAATTTGTGTATTTTTAAAAGTAGAATGCTGTATTCTATTCTTGCAGTAATGTAAGTAGAAAACCATGAAAAAATAAACAGAAAATGTGCTAGTGGCCTCATAAATCCTTTCAAATTTACTCCTAATCTCTAAGCAATGTGTTTTTCAATCCTTTTTTTCCAAAATCTAAACATAGACTAAAGATGCTAAGAGGAGCATGCAGAATGTTCAAGTGATAAATCTAGGTTGTATCAATAAGTGGTAAAACTAGGTGTTGCTTTTAGGTCTGATGACTCTCATTCTCTTTTTAACTATGCCGCAAATATTGCAGCTTGTGGCTAAATGTCCTCTCTACAAGGTTCTTCAATAGAAATAACTCTGCTGCCACTACATAGGAAAAACATCAAACAAACGATGAAGCACTCCCTCCCCCAACTCTTTACTTTTCTCTATAGATGGCAGCCCTGAATCTTTTATTTAAACAGGTCTGACTTGCTCCTCTTTACACTTTACCCCTATTGCCTGCACCAATAATAGGGGAGACCACTTTTCATGATGTCCTAGAGGCACATCTGCATTTTTCCAGCACTAGCATTTCTTCCTTCTTCCTGAAAACTAACCATCACATATTGTAAATGTGTGTAAAAGGTAAAATCTATTAACCACTACTTATTGTATGCTCTCAACGAGTGGAATGAAAGAGAAAACCCTACATGCCTTCATTATGTCTATTTCCCTACAAAGGGGGTCAATATGCCAAATCAACCAAGCCAATCAATCTCTTCCAGTGTGACAATTCCAAAAGACAGAAGTACTAGTGACAACTTTGCAAAGCAGTGTTTTCATAAAAAAATTTCTTAGTCTCAGGAAAATTAAGATGAATTAAGCCTGAATGTTTACTTGTGTGGTTTTGGCAAATAGCTTTGATTAGTTTCCTATCTGACTTACGAAAAATTTAAACAAGATTATTTTATCCATCTTGAAATAACAACCTACCACATTTGGTAGATAAGTAAACAGTATTTGATTTAAAAATACTTCTACTCAGAATCATAAGATTCCCTGAAATATGAACATTAAACTTTTTGCACTATAGCATTTGCTTACAAACTGGTTACTAAGTGTGCTCCAAAAGCCGGGAAATATAAAGAATTGGCTGAAAAAGAAAGTTAATTTAATAATTGAAAAAATCTTCTTTTGATTTTTCAAATAAGCAGCTTCTCAATCCACGACAAAAGTATGAAAACATACATGTAAAGTGTCATAAAAGAGAGAAAATAATGCACGTTTTGCTCAGCATTTTCAAATAGTTAAAATAATTTTGCCAAAATCAGTGTGTTTCTAGAAGATACAGATCAGCATAGGTTAGAGAAACAGAGTTATTCGGCAGGGAAAATTAAAAGTATATACAAGCATGTTCTAAAATAATTCATTTAATTGAATACATTTCTTCTAATATTCCTATCTGAATGGTTACTCAGTAGGTCAAAGTCTGCACTAGTATAAATCCATACACAAAGGCTAATTTAACAACAGAGAAATCTGTGTTACATCATAACTCGAACAATACTATTAGCAAACAGCAGAGTTGAACATGGAAAATAAAGTTTCTCCTTATCATTGTATATAAACAAATTTTACATAACATTCAAAATATGGCAATATGCTTAAACCAAAAAATTAAAAACCGCAAGGAAAAAATTGCAGAAACCACTATTAGAAAAGAAACTGACCAAAATTTCAGAATACTTAAGATTGGCCATGTTTTGAGGTAGTTTATGGCAGAATAGAATTATTTTTCCTATGATTCTATTTTGTTCTTAATATTAGCAGTGTCAACAAATCCTGGCTAAATGCAATACATATTAAAAAAATAATTAAAATTGGAATAACATATTTGAAAACTCCAAGAATCCATTCACATGTAAAATTTATTAGCAATAAGTACTTTTAATAAATGGGAAATAAATTTATGAAAAATATCCTCATGGGTCAGTAGTAATTCAATGCGCATCCATTGTACACTGTGGTAAACAATTTATATTGCACTTCACATTCATACGAAATGTGTTTTTAATATTACACTCTAGATTTCCTATACTGTTTCTGTGCGTGTACCTGCTCCTAAGACTTCTCAGTATACCACTAATCAGGCCACATGAAATAGGCCTTAGGAAAGAATCGTCAAAATCAGATTTGGACCATCCTATGACATTTTATAGTGATTAAAGTGAGCATTACAGCAACCTCAAAAATTGAAAAGTAATCCCCAAATCTGTAACTTCGGAATGTGTATTGAAATGAGGATAAGTGATCTTAAACATTTTCCTGATTATGGGACGTTTAAGAAGCTTATTGCACGTTTATGTCTGCCTAGAAGTACATCTTTATCAGCCTCAAATATTCACCGCCGGGTAGTGGAGAGACCTACTTATCTTTTTTGCTTTAAACATGTGACTCTTTCACCTGGGCCCATGGTAAAATAAAAAATCATGTTTATTCCCTATTCCTAAACGATATTTTTGAGAGTCATGGCTCAATTTTTTATATTTACTCAGACCTAATACAGCACGGAGCAAAATGACGTTTACTAAAATGAGAAATGAAAATATTATTCAATGCTTTCTTGCAATACACTCACCACATGTCTATCAATCCTGACAAGAGGCAAAATTTCTATATATATGATATAGATGAAAATACACATTTATGTACATGCATATATATTCAATGTCACATATGCTGGAAGGAAAACACTATCTAAAACCAGTCATGGGTAAAAAAATGAAAAATAGACACAGAAACAATAAGAAATGAAATAAATTGACTTATTAGTGTAAACTATTAGGAATATCCTATCCTACTTAAAGACTGGGGTGCAAAAAATAATAAAAAGTATCAGAAAACTCCGATAAATATATAGAAACTACTATTTTACATTAAAAAGGGCAAACATCTATAGCAAATATTTGATTGCTGTACTTAGATTAAAACATTTAAAAAATGTATTCTTTAAAGAAATGTTCATCAGAACCTATATATTGCATCAGTAAAATGAAAATGAGAATCTCCTGCATGTGAAAATATCGCAAAAAGTGTAGTATTTCTACATGAAAGATACTGATGAACCATCAGAATAAATACATTACCATATGATCACTGACAAAAGACAGAATATGTCTCAAATAAGTAGAAAGACGTAATTGATACTGAGAGAAAAGATGTAAAAGCATATGGAGTGTTGTAACCAGGAAACATGCTTCCTTGGTGTTCAAGTCAGAAGAGTTGCTTAAAAACGTATGCACATATTTTCTCATAATGATTAACACAACATCCATGGACATATTTTTGTTAGGTGACAGCACCTAGAGAGTTATGTTTTAGCATCTAAATATTATGACACCAGTCAATGTGTAATAGCACGTATTATTTTTGTCCAATTATAGGAACTTTTTAAATGGCATTTTGACTAATAGTTGCCATTGAACTGATAACATTAAGGGAAAAAATCCGATTTAAACAACTCCCTCTAATATTTCTGCACATCTTTTTCAAGCTGAAAGTCGATAAACCTTCTTTTATTGAAAATCATTTTAATACACAATTGAGATGAACACAAAAGCAACTGAAATGAAAGAAGGTCAAAGTTAGGTGACTGGTAGAGAGAAATGTCAGAAAGAAAAGCTCAAAAATCCAAAGTTAACCATAATACTAATACAAACAAGAGGAAATATAATTAATGTGCTGGAAGGAAGTTAGCATTCTGAAGAATGTTGTGGAACCATCTCATCAAACACAATGCTATTTAATTATCAGAAGAGTAAGATGTTTTCCCCCAAGACATTGCATTAAATATGCCTCTACCAAATAGAGCTTGTCATATCTTTTCTAGGTCTTATAAATTTTTCCTATCTCTTTCCTAAGTTTTACCCTAGGATTTTCTCCCTTCTTCAAAATTTCTCCCTGCTTCAAAATTGCTCCTACACATATGCTAATTAAAATGAACACAGGTATCAAGGTAGACTCTTTCAAAAGGAATGGAGCTGTTCAAATGGGGACCTGTGCTAGAGAATGAAACTAAGAGAACTCTTCAGGTCTGAAGCATTCAAATTAAAATAAACCCCTTGAAATATATCAATCTATACTTCCAAAATGACTTCTTTTAACTAAGTGTTCTGCTTAGTATTCCCTTGTAGTTTGTCTTAATGAAATCAACTAAAAGGTTTTTCTTTTAATAAACTAGTAAAGTTTTTAAAATGTCTTTCTTACATTGCCACAGTAGTTATTAAAATGTAGACATATATTTTTCCTAGACCTTTTATAGTGAAATTATACTACAGCTGTTGACATAATAAAAGAAGGAATAGATTCAATGATTATATTTTGTTTTTTATCTTATCGTTGGCTGTTTCAACATGACTATCTTCTTTTCATTACAGTTATTAGAGTCATACATGTCTTCTATAGCATACTCAGATGTCTATATGCTTGATAAAATCTCATTGTGATTTTCAGTACCAGGATCAGTCAAGTCATGACATAATAGCTCATTAATCATATAGAGATTGACAAAACAAAAACATGTAAATGGAACCTTAATTCACGAATATGACAATAGTATACCTTTTAAATTCATAGTTGTTTGGTAATCACTACATGATATTTAAACATATATGTGGGCTGTGAATACTCTTTTATTTGTATAGGTATAGCTCAGCTCAAAGAAGTTCAATATATTGACAACAACTCATGTCTATCACTCTTCATTCTTTCAAGAAATATTTATTGAACACCTAATTTGTGTTCAGATAATGCTAGGCACAGGAATTAAAAAGTGGAAAAAATAGACAATTCCTAGCTACATTAATTTCCAGGGGCTGCCATAATTAATTACCACAAACTAAGTGGTTTAAAACAACAGAAGTGTATTTTCTTACAGTTCTGGAGGCCAGAAATTCAAAACTAAAGTGTTTTCAGGGCTGCACTACTCTGGAGCATCTATCCTTCCTTGCCTCTTCCAACTTCTGGTGGCCGTTGGCCTCTCTGGCTTCCTTGTCTTGTGGTCACATAACTCCAACCTCTGCCTCCATTGTCACATTGCATCACCCTCTTCTGTCTGTGTCTTTGTCTCTTCTCTCCATCAAATCTCCCTTGTGTGTCTCTTATAAGGACGCTTACCATTGGATTCAGGGCACAGCAGGATAATCCAGAATGATCCCTGAAGCTCAGGATCCCTAAATTAATCATAACTGCAAAGATCCTTTTTCCAAATAAGATAACATTCACGCATTCAAGGGATTAGTACACGGACATATCTTTTGCGGGGGGCCACCATCAGACACACTACTAAGTTTAAGGAACTTATTGATTAATGACAAATAAACTACTTAAGCAGGCAGTTAATATCCAGATTGATAAGCTTCATTATAAGGGCAGAAAAAAAAGATTTTTCTCAGGAAACACTTAGATAAAGTACCAAACCCAAGCATGGGAGATCAGAGAAAGTTTCCCAGAGAGAGCTTGAAGGAAGTAGAAATTATCCAGGCAAGACCAAACATGAAATATATGCAAATTTCTGGAGGAGAAGGAACAGGATATTCTCAGGAACCTAAAAGAAGTCCCGAGTAGTTGGAGCTTAGGGAGTCTTGGCAGTGAAGTAGTGAGCAGTCGGGCTCATCAGGAAGAGTTTAATACAATCAAGTTGTATTAAAGAATTTGAACTTTAATCTAAAAGTGCAGGAGGCCAATGAATAGATTTACAAACGGCAGTGGCCTGTTCAGTTAGGTACTTTGGACAAACAACTCTGGCTGCTGTGAGTATGAACTAGAGTACAAGGTTGGAAGCAGGAGGATCAAGTTGAAGGTCTCTTGCAGAAATCCAGTGAAGTGTTTATGTTAGTCCCAACTAGGGTAGTGTCAAGAGGGATAAAGCGATGTGGATGAATTCAAGAGAGATGTTTTAGGGAGAATTGCTAGTGCTTAGCAATCAACTGAATTTGGGAGTAAAGATAATGAAGGTACCAATTATAATGAACACCCAGATAGATGATGGTGTACTTCATTTAGATAAGGAGAACAGATGTAGGGAGAGGAAGAGAAAGATGAATTTCATTTCATATATTTAAAGTTTAAAATATCTGTTTCTAGATTTCAGATTGTATGTGGATCTTATACTCAGAGGGAAATTTGGATTAAATGTAAAGGTTTGGGAGTCGTGGATTTAAATTGGATAGCTGAAATTATGAGGGCCTGGGTGACTGCCCCTCCACCACCCTGAGAGAGTAAAGAACAAGAAGTAACTCTAGAGACCCTGAAGAATATAACATTTTAAGGAAAAGGACAGAAGTAGGAGTCTTAAAGGACACTGGTAAACATGTTTGCATATGGGTGGTTGGGATGGGTGGTGGAGACAGGAGAATTAAAAGAGGAGTTTGCAGAATGAACCCTAAAGTACTAGTAAAGAATTACTGTATGTTTTCCTATTCAGGAATCTTTTTTGTTTTCCAAAGTCGCTTTTTCCAACCTCTTCTCTCTTCAAGTGTCCCATTCCGCCACCTTCGCTCCTCCAATGAAGCAGAAAGTCATGAACTGGATGCATTAAGTTTGGTTACTAAGAGGAGAGAGAGAGGCAGCAGCTAAAGGGTTGTGTGGCACTGAGGGACATTTTCTTGGCGCTGCTCTTGCTCCTTACACTTCACTAACAGTGGGAGAAACCTGAGCAAGTTTAAATATTGATGTGTAGGATAGATGAAATAGGAAAAGGCTGAAAATTAATGAGAAGAAAAAAATCAATATGAAATTCCTAAAAAATGAGTTGTGATCCATAGTCTGGATAGAAGTTCCATATTTATCCTAAAGCTAGGGATATTTTTCTGTAGTAACAGGAGGCAAGTAGAGAACTGGGAAACAAATGCAGGTACTTTTTCTGATTTTATGGCATGAAGTCTTGGCTCTCCCAATATGAAAATTCTATACTCTCAGCGAAGAATGAGGTCAGGCAATCTCTTGAGCATGCTAAGAGAAATGGTGGCATGAGAGATTTGAGGAGAGAGGAGAAGGTCAGAAAAGGCAGCTTTGGAAAACAGGGAAGTAAGTTAATAGGAAAGCACAGAAGGATTCTTTAAGGGTAGTTTTGGCTTCATTGTGCCAATTTTCACTTTTAAGTTTCAAAAGATCAATTCCTTTGAGGTGACACAACTAAGCAATATTTACTTTCTGATTGCATAGTTTGGAATCAAATGCAGCTCTGAGTATTACAAACAAAACCGACAGCAACAAAGATCAACAGCAGAAGCCTTGAGCGAAAAAATATTTCTCACATCATACACATTTCAATAATTGGAAATGCAGTTAACTTCAACAGAACCTTTTTTATAATGCAAAAGACTCAAGTTTTTAAAAGTGTTTCATGTCCTTCATCCACTCATAGGGCCAATAATTGACGAAATCAATCCCTACGTGAAATTTTTCTGTAAGGAAAATTTCAAAGGACAAAGGGGAGGGAAGAAGAATCTGAGCAGGAAAAGGGAGAGAAGGGAGGGGATAGCAATAGAATGGCTTGTATTTCTACACCCTCTTGAATACTACCCCATTGGCCTCCCTGAAGCTTATCTTTCTTTTTATATTTCATATATTAGAACTCAAGATCTTTGCCTCAGAATGCTGAGGATCTTGTAGAGAATGTAATTCCCTTCAGCTTGTGAAAGAAAAGTTTCAATTTTCTACAGAAGTTAAAGGAGGGACAATCCCATTACACAGTTGTTAATCTGACACCCTTCTGTTAGGCTATCTAGAAAAATGATGAAACTCACTCAGCTAGAGAATTAAAGCATTTATATCTCCCCTCAACACTTAGTTTTATACAGCTTTCCATTCCTCTGCCTTTCCAGCCACTTCTTTTCTTGGATGCACTAGAAAAGAGAGGGAACTAGCACCTCCCTTGTCAAGTTACTCGACTGTAGTCTCTACCAGCATCATTCTTGATTTTTCCAATTCTACCACGCTGTCAGAAGCAACGGGAACAGTAACGTTAAAATTCAAGTTATATAAAATAGTGAAATATTCAAGCCTGAAGACATTTTTAGATAATCTTTGGAAGTTTAGATTGATTTAATGACATAATTTATAAAATATTTTCTATCCCTTGAGGGTAGAATATACATTGAGAAATCAACACCATATGGAGAGAACAGACAAAAAATATGGAGGAACGTCACCACAGTAACATTGATGGCTGATCGCATATGCTGGGAAGAACTAAATTCTCTGTTGAAATCTAGTTTGCTTCCCACCTGTAGCGCTGTGTGAGCCTTCAGTTCAACAAAAACTTGTAAACTAAGTGCTCGTTCTGCTACTCGGTGACCCGGGGTGTGCTGGTTGGGATCCCAGGTGCGGACATGGCACTGCTTGGCAAAAGCCATGTTGTGGTAGGCGTCCCACATATAAAGTAGAGGAAGATGGGCATGGATGTTAGTTCAGGGCCAGTCTTCCTCAGAAAAAAAAAAAAAGAGGAGGAGGATTGGCAGTAGTTAGCTAATCTTCCTCAATAAATAAATAAATAAATAAATAAATAAAGTGCTATTCTATTTCCATATGGGCTACTAACAGTAAAAAAGTCAAAAGAAAAGGAAGTTAAAGGTGCTTCAAACACTTTTTAAAAACCTTTTAAAAATGCAAAAAATTGTATGTATCCTCATGATGGGTCTATAAAAGAAATGGTGTAGGAACATACTTTTCCTTTTTATCCAATCTCAATTCTCTAAAATTCTAACAGATAATAATAGCTAACACTTTAAAATGGCTTGCTATGTGCGATCCAGTTTTCCAAGTATTTTATGCACATTAACTTATTTAACCCTTACATCAACTCAACCCAGTAGGCAATATTTTAATACTTATTTTAGAAACAAGAAATCTAAGACACAGAGAAGATAACAAGGTCACACAGGTAGCAAGTAATAGAACTGGAACTAAAACCAGGCAGCCTAGCTCTAGTACCCATGCCCTCAACCATTGTGCATATTTCCTTTCATAGTTGAATTAATATATAATTTCATGTGTTGGTATGGTCTGGGGTATTTCCAATGTAGTTATAGTGTATGGTAAATTATATGCAGTCCAACACTTTGATATTGGTAAAATAATTATTCTATGATCTTGACAAATTTTGAAAACAGTCTCTTTGCTTTTGTCATATAGGATACTAACATTGCGTACATCACGAATTTCTTGTGACTATTTAAGGACAGCTTCACATGGTGTCTGGTACATGGTAAGAAACACTAAATAAATGTTACCTTAACTTTTGTGTTAATATATTGTCTTTTATTATTACTTTTATTTTTGTTTTTATCATAATGATTTTATCACTTTTATTATTCATATATTATCTTGATTGGCACCTGAGCTTACAAATGTTGTCAATCTTCTTTTTTTTTTTTCTGCTTTTTCTCCCCAAATCCCCCCAGTACATAGCTGTATATTCTAGTTTTGGGTCCTTCTAGTTGCAGGATGTGGGATGCCGCCTCAACGTGGCCTGACAAGCAGTGCCATGTCCGTGCCCAGGATCTGAACCAGCAAAACCCCAGGCCACCAAAGCGGAACGCACAAACTTAACCACTTGGCCATGGGCCCAGCCTCTATCTTGAAATTCTTGGCAACTGAAGACTACTCTCCCCTTATTCTTGTCATAAATTCCCTCTCCCACTGCCCCACCATCCAACTTACTATACTTAACCCCTTTGTTTTTTCCTTTGCTCTCTGTATCTGGTCATTGTCTGCATTTATTTTGACAGGTACATTGTTGTCTTATTGACCAGGTGGCCTCATGGTTTCTCGACATCCCCATTCAGTATTATAGTCTTCAATCCTTATTATAGGATTATATATACTATGATAAACATCTAATTACCTATCTATCATTTGGCTAGATATTATGGATATCTATAATACATCTATATTGTTTCACATTTTACAGAACATTTCACAAATGTTTAACTCCCTCTCCAAATTAGCAAGATAATTGCATAGGAAAAATCTCAGACCTGTCTGCCAGGAGGCACTCAAACTATTTAAAGCACAGGCTCTAAATTTACCTTTTAGATCATAACAACCTTCTCTGCTTCTCTTCTACTTTTTTTTTTTTCACCTATCTTCATTCTCCTTAGGGACTGGCTCCTCATTCTCTCAGAATATCAGGCTTCTTCTGGCTTCTCTTGTCTCCTACCAACCAACCACCCTACCTATCATTCAGGTGTTTATGTCATTGCAAATCCCACCAATAGCTCTTATCTGTCTTAAAACATAAGATATATTAGATGCATATTTAGTCTCACCAGTCAATCTTTTACAATTTTGTTTACACCTCTACAACTGTGTATAACTACAATCAAGAGAGTACCAGGGAGTCATTACCAAACCCAATGACCTTTGCAAAGTCCTCACTTTCCTTAAGTATGTGGCTCTTAACATTGCTCATCATTTTCCCTTTTTATGAATCCAGAGTACATGAACTCAAATTTTGTCTTTGTGCCTTACACAGCTATGAATTTAGGTATATAGAAGAACCTATCTCAATGATGTTGGAGGATTAAATCAGTAAATGTACATAAAACGCTTAGGGTCACATAAATATCACACAATAACTGATGTTTTCTCTACCTCTTCTAAATCTAAATAGTTAGAGCATGCATTTTGTATAAAACAATTTAATCTAGCCCTATAGTATAGGTGCATAAGTGCCTTTTCTTAACTAATAGATTGTATGCTAACTGAAAACAGATTTATCTCTTCACGACTTATTGACATCAAGGTCTAGGACAATATCATATACACATCCAATAAATATCTATTTTATCAATAATAGACAAATTTACAGTGATATATTTTATATATTTTATTATATCTTTATTAGGTTTGCACACTATTAAGCTTATTTACTACCTTCAGTGAATGTTCTAAAAAATGAGAAAAATGTAGCAATGCTATTTGTTAAGCTTCCCTTAATTGGCTACTTACTATACACCAGGTTTATAGATATTAATCCAATTATTTCTCTCTGCCACCCTTTTGTGGGGTAATATCTATGTTGACATATGAAGAACTGAGTTTCAAAGATGTCAAATGACTTGACCAAGGTGGTATATTTTGGTAAGCGCTGAGACCAACATATAAACTTCAAGTATCGGCCCTATCTTCAGCCTAATCCCAATGTCCTGATAACAGATGCAGCTCAATATTCAGCCTCTGTAAGGCTGAAACTCTACCTAATGGTCCAGACACTATATCATTCTCTCCCTTTTCTAAATGCCAATGATGCAGATAGAACATGCTACTATGCTGTTTGTTTTGTTTGTTTCACAAAAATCAATTTTATTTCTCCAATCTGTTATTTAAAAAATTAAGAATGAGCACAATTCAATATGCTTTTTCTGTATCCTCTAACTCAACTGAAGGGAATAGTAATTCTATAAATTAGCTTCATGATTTTGATAGTTTCTACTCTGCTTTTTAATTTTTGTTCTTCAGAATAATCCAATCCCTCTCATGACCAAGATTTAAACAACAACAAAAGTAGTTCTCAGATTCTGGCTTGTAATTTATGTAGAGAAAAAAAAAATG
This sequence comes from Equus asinus, assembly GCF_041296235.1. Taxonomy (NCBI): domain Eukaryota; kingdom Metazoa; phylum Chordata; class Mammalia; order Perissodactyla; family Equidae; genus Equus; species Equus asinus. Next base: position 56,998,235 of record NC_091792.1, on the reverse strand, counting down.
CCTATATGCGAGAAATGAACTTTATTTGTTGTAGGAAATAAGGGTGGTCACTACAAGAAATATTGCTGTCTCTTTTTTTCCTCTTCTATTTAAAATTTCAACTTTAGAATAATTTTCAATGCAATATGCCAAAAAAATTCAGTCATTTTTTGCAATAAACAATTATATGTGAAGTGAAATTAGCAAGCTGTCATTAATTATTAGACCAAAAAATTATGAAAAAATGCTCTTTTATTTTCTAGACCCTATTTATTTGTTTATTCAACAATCCTCCCTATCAGATTTAACACATCAGTGGCAAGTCCTGTCCATACTCATTGCTCTGCTGTGCTGTCTTGACATTGCCTTGCAAAGAGAAATCATCTGTAAATATTTATTAAGCAAACACTAATTACCTTGCTAAAAGCAATGATGGCTTATAAACGCTTATACTATGTATAACAATAATCTCTATTCATTAACCCTTATTATATGCTGTTCCAGAGATTAAGCATTTAATCCTCACCGTAACACTACAAGAAAGGTATTATCAGCCCCATTTGCCTCAAGAGAAAACTGATCTGGGAAGATCAATGACTTGCTAAATGTTACAAAGTACTAAATGCTGAAACTAGAATTTGAACCCTGATAATTTGATTCCAGAGCCTACACCCTTACACATGAAAAGAAAATGAGACAGTATGGAAATTCGGATAGTTCCTCGCAAATTAAGTTCAAGTGGATTCTCTTGCTGGGGAGACATGCCAAGAATAAGGGAAAGAGAAAGCCCAACTCATTGATTGTTGGGTGGGAGCTTTGACAATTTGGTCATTTTATTACTATAAAAAAGTTCAAAATGATTGATAATAAAATTCCCTGTCTCTGGCTTTCTAGACTTCAACTACTGAAATAACATTCCACGAGTATTTGAGAACTTGAAATAAATTCAAAATTAGCCTTCTCCGCTTTGATTGAAACAGGACCACTCCTTGCGACAGAGAACTGGTAGCCACCACCCTAGTCTATGACAACCACAACTACAATGATAGTGTGATTGTATACCAATGAATTGCCCTGTTTATATTCTGTGCAACTGTAATAGGCTAAATCCTTATTGTGATTCTCACACTTGCTAAAGAGATGTAAGTACTTCTAGAGACAAATGAATTTTCTTTCTCTCTCTCCATACTTTCTTAGAATTATATTAATAACATTTAAATGATGCTTCAAACTCGGTTCACTGATAGGTTTTTGTGGATTTAAAGCAATGGAAAAAGCAAGTTACAAAAGTAAAGAAAAAAATGTAGAAAATGAAACAGTTGGGTGGATTTATTTTTCCTTTACAAATGAGACCACGTGTGTGGATGCATGTTTGTGTGTACATGTGTTGCTAAACGAATATGTGAAACAAATAGATTTACTTTGAGAGTGCTGCTAACCTAGTCCACATTTTTTCCCCACCACACTGGAAGTAGAAAAGTTGGAGAAAACATTGATGTGATTTACCTTTAACCCTAAATATACCTTTATCTGTTCCCCCTCTTTCTGGCCACCTCGTAGGAGGTTAGTAGTAACAGACATCAGGGTATTTGTGAGGAATAGTGGTGGTAATCATGTCTTGAACATTTGTGAACGCCCTGTACCTTCTTTTCAATCTCCAAATCAAACCGGTATATCTATTTTTTATACCTGTCTAAATACATATGCTCAGCGGCACAAATATTTTTTATTTGTTTTTTGTTGTTGTCGCTTCAAGCTTTACAACTACATTTTGAGATCATTTAGGAATTGTTAGCTTGATGGTATGACAGGCAGAGTCATATGGCGAGCAAACATCTCGTTTATGAGTACATGTCTTTATCTTCACTATCATCTTCAGAACTTCCTATTTCTTTACACATTTGCACCTTTGATTCCATAAGAGTACTTTTGTAAACACATATGTAAATATAAAGGAAAGAGAACAACGTGGTTATGTCAGATGGTTTGAAGAATCTGACGTATCCAGTACTCACCTCATGATCAAAACCAAGTCGAGAAAATGAGAAATGAGAGTGGTTGCTGGACAAAACATATCCAGATCTGATTCTGTATGCCACTTACATTGAATAACATATTTTCCTTATTTTAATTTTGATTCCCTCCTTTCAGGTAATTCTTGATGAGCCTTAGCTGGCTTTCATCCGTATATAAGTGCTACAAGGGGAGACACAATTGCAAACTTCCCTAAAGGTTGTCATGTATTCTTGCCAAAACTTAAAAAACAAACAAAACTGAGTTCTCTCTACACCACTGAAATTACTCAAACGTCCTCACCCTTTTCCCTATATATTCCACCTTTGATTTGGTTTCTTTTATAGAAAAAACTTTACAGGAGGCTAATTGATTTCAGCACAGCTTATCCAACTCAGCAATGAGCAGAGGGAAAAAAACACAACCCTATCAGATTTTTACCAGACAGAAGATTGCGTTTCACACTGTCTTCCGTGGTGCAATGGGATGAACTCATCATGTTTTGATCCACTAGGTCACAGGATATAATTAAGACACTTGTTACAGTGTTCTGTGTGGTACAATTCTATAGGTAGTCAGAATGGATTTTTCCATAAATTGAAGAAAAAGCCTTTTAAAACTCTACTTTAAAATCTACGTCTTAGCTAATTAAGAACAGTAGGGCTCAAACTAATGCATCATTTCACATCTAGAGTGTTGATCATGTACCCTCCTGAACGCAGGAGGTGAGAAAACCTTAATTTTCTTCTCCTGTCCTTAGCTCTTTCAATATCTAAGGTGTTTGCTGGAAAAGAAACGCAGACACATGTTATAACTTTATGATCAGCATGGCAAAGGAAAGCATGAGGCTGTTTGCATACTCTGGGTGCCAATTATCTGACATCTTCACATCACAAAACAAGCTTAAAATGCCACGGAAAAAATATTCTTAGCCAAAAGGAAGAGTTCCCCAAAGTGTGGAGCAGATTAATATTAGAAGAGATAGACAAAGATGCAGAGGAATCTCTTTTAGGAGAGTTTTCTTTTGTTTTGTTTTTAATGGAGGTTAAGTCCCTCATCTGTCAAGTACAGTTTACATACGAATATGACTAAAAACAAATATGACTTCACAATATTGTCCACATCCAAGACGTGATCTCAGGACTTTATGTACCTTCTTAAGTGGCAAGCATGATTAGCCTTATTTTATAAAACAGAAATTCTGAAGTTCAAAGAAATGAGAAGATTCCACAATTTAAAAGTGACTTGAATGACTATTTATTTTTTATTTTAACATGATAAAAATCTAGGTCAAATGTAAGTTTCTAAAATCATTGTGAACAATTCTGAAAGTGTGATTTAAAATTCTGGGATTTTGGGGCCAGCCAGTGGGGTAGTGGTTAAGTCCACGTACTCTGCTTTGGTGGCCTGGGGTTCATGGGTTTGCAGGCTCAGATCCTGGGCATGTACCTATACATGGTTCATCAAGCTGTGCTGTGACAGCATCCTACATAACAAAATAGAGGGAGATTGGCACAGATGTTAGCTCAGGGCCAATCTTCCTCACCAAAACATAAACAAATAAAGAAATAAATAAAATTCTGGGATTTTGATCCTATTTTTTTTTTTTGTGGTAATGAAGATTTGCTCTGAGCTAACATCTGTTGCCAATCTTTGTTTTTTGGAAAAGGAAGATTAGCCCTGAGCTAACATCTGTGCCAGTCTTCCTCTATTTTGTATGTGGGTCGTTGCCACAACATGGCTTGGGGAGTGGTGTGTAGGTTTGCCCCTGGGATCTGAACCCACAAAACTGGGTGGCTGAAGCAGAGTACATGGACTTAATCACTATGCCATGGGGCGAGCCTCTGATCCCATTTTTATTTCAAAAATTGCAAGATCTTCGTATTCTGAATCTTCATGAATTACTTCTGCAACATGTTATTTGCAACTCAGCTGCTGAACCATTAATGCTAGCTTTTTTCATTATTACTAATCTCTTTAATGTACTTAAGAAAAGTAAGTGTTTTGTGGTAGTTTTTATTTATCTATACTTGCATAAATGATTAGGAAGAGAAGTGTAATAATGCTGGACAGTAGTTTTGTTCTAAAATATGGCATTGTCCTATCATATTAATGCAGAACTTACTTAAGATCTGAATATGTAACTAGGCTTTAATTCAAATGCAGCTGACAATAGAGCAGAGTAGCAATTCAAATTTTAAAAAGAAAAATGAAATTAAGAATTACTATAATCATACAATAACGATTCTCAGCTAAATATCATGTTATTGACAGGTTATTTTTAAATACATGTATATATTTCTAAACAATATAAAAGATATACCATTCCAATAAAACAAAAAAGCAACAAAATTAATTCAACCGAAGACATAATAATTATGATCGACAATTTATAACATCTAAACAAGAACTATAAAACATTTTTATAAAACCATAAAATTCTCAAAAGTTTAATATTTATTTCAGTAACGATTCAATTTTGCAAAGCTTAAACAATAAAAGAGACTTTTTGATTATTGTGTTATTAAAACTATTTTATCAATCCTCTCTGGTAGTGTGAGGGAAAAGAAAAAAACTTTCAGATGAATAATTTAAAATTTTATTTCGTTTTTGTTCCTTTTCTGCATCATAGATGGGGCAAATGTTTAAGTATTGTGGAAATTATCATAACTATTACTTTTAATGTGAAACTACAATGAATACAAACAATTAATTTGTAATAGTATAGAAGATGAGAAAAAATGTGTAAAATACTAAACATCATGAAAATTAAAACATGCAGTTTCTATCAGTGTTTTCAGTTTACCTACCTTTAATTTATCTGAAATTATATAACACTATTTATACTTAATAGTAGATAGACAAACCATTAATGATGTCTTTGATAAAAAAATACAAATTGAGTATTTAAAAAGTATTAGCCATTCTATGATTTTGAATTTCACAAATTAAAGTATTTCCCTGCAATCCACTGTAATAATTAAAATATTTAAAACAGTGAAGGTTTTCAACTCCTGTGACCATCGCCACGTCACACTGAGAAGCAGAGCTGCTGTTCTACACACTATAACTTAACTGCTGTAAAAATAGACTGTCCAGTTGGTCATGTGACTTGTTTTGAATAGCTTCAGTACTTATTGCTGTCAATGCCTCCATCAGCACATTATCCTCATCCTCAGCATTTTACAACTTGGTGATAAATATAGTAAGACATGGCTTTTGAAGAACATTTAGCAATTAACCATGAAAACGTCTTTTTAAAATAAATTGCTAAATTTAAATAACACATGACCTGACAGTCAAATTATATGCTTCAAGTGAAAACTTATGTATTTAGCTGACTTATTAACATTGAAATATAGATACATTAACAAACTATTACATCACAATGTTAAGAATGTTTAATTCATCCCTGCAAGTGACTTTTTACTTGGTCAAGTGCGTACATACACATTAATGATTTAACTCTTACTTATCCAATACTTGTATAAGGATGTCAATATATCTTAATTTTCTTTCCAATTATGTTTAATAATGGAAGAAAACCAACAAAAGCTTATCTTTCTCTGTTTTGCAATGAATTACTTTCCATTAATTGATCAATTAATTTCTACTTTTTAAACTTTATTTTAAATCTGTAAGAAAGTATTAGTTTTAAAACCATTTTTTAGGTTAAAAAATGGTAAAGTGCCTGATTGTCATTCACTTTATGGCATATTTACTCTTTTCTTTATTCTTGGTTTCAAAACATTTACATGGGATTATTAAAGTAGAATGTCACAAGATATCCATCAATCAGAGTTATTTATTCTATAGTGTATGAAACTTCAAGAAACACCTCCTTCTCTTGTCACTCCATACATTTCATATACACTAATTTATTACCTGATATTAAGTATCATTTTATTACAGAAGAATCAGAAACAAGAAAACCATTTTGGACAGTATTATGACAAGTCAGAGAGTTGATTTGCCATATTTTTCTTTTATGCCATTGGACAAAAGAATTTCTCATTAAGGGTCAAAATCAATAGAGCCTGTGTGAAAGTTGTAAAGATCTCGTTAATAAGATTAATTAGTGTTTCAAGTTAGTTATACCAGCAAATATTTCAGGTGGTTATTGTTAATTGAATTTGCAAAATTCAAGGAAAAATCATTGTGCTTTTGTTATTTTATCAATATTAGAATGGAAATTTTACATAATAGTGCATTAACTACTAATGTTAATAAAATCTTGTTGTATATTAACAGTTAGAGAAATAAGTGACCTAAATAGGAAAAAACGTTTCACATTCAAAGTGCCCATATTTTTTTTCACTGGAATGACAAAACAGAACATACGTCAAATCAAAGTTACATCCCTGTTAGAAAGAATGATAAATATCAACTAAATGAAAATATATCCCAACATTTTTTCTCAAAATTCCAATCCACCAAAAATCTATAAGCAAATAGTTATCTTTAAAGTTTAGAGACCAGTAGTGATTTCTTGTCATAATGTAAAAGCAGATTACTTCTATATATCTCACACCTAACCACTCACTCTGTAAAAAGAAAATTTAAACTTTGTTATGTGTAAGAACAAATATTTAATTCCCATTAATATATATTGCTGTTGTCCAGAAATGGACTACTTAAACACTTTCTATGTGTGGAAGGTACATCGTGCATGTGGCTGATGACCCTTGAAATTAAGAATATTAATATTCCAAGGTGATGCACAAGACTAATTGAAAAAGTGTTATATCAGTATCATGAAGGCGGCTGCATTCTATTGTTCAAAGTTTAATTACAGAAACTGTTTTATTTATCAATAAATAAGGAATTCAACAATATTGAATTTCATCAACATTTGTGAAGTATATTTTGCATCATTGCTAAGAAAGATGGCTATTTTGATCCATGTTAAGTCATGAGCGATGCACATACTAATGGATTGCATACTAAGTAAAAGGAAACATACCACACTGCGTGGTGTTTCAGATATGAAGGAAAGCTGTTAGCAACAAACTGTTATCACCAGACTGTGAAACTGAAGGGACATCCTTAGTTACTCTGCCTGTACACCCCATCACAACACCTTACCAACAGAGAAGAAACAGAGACTTCAAGTTTCCACAGGGTAGAAAGATGTTGCTAAGCAAAAATCACAACCCAAAATATAGAAAACTCTAGCTTGTTTTTTGAGAACTACTTCACAATTTTAACGATTTAATGGGAACCAATTCACTTTAATATAGACACCCAAACCAGAGGAACAGCAAAAACAAATCCCTGTGACTGACTTGCACCAAACCCACTCCCACGTCCCACACACAAGCAGTCACCTTTCATCTACCTCAAGCCAAAATCAACCCAAAGACCAATTGTGAAAGATTATCTTCTCTTCCTCTTGACCTCTCTCATCCTTTTCTAGTTTATTTTACATTTCACCGATGTCATTGCAATCTTAAAAGGACTTGCTTAAACCCCAAAGTCTCTAGAGTCTTGTAGTACTAGCTCTGAAAAGACTTGGGGGAAAACCCAAGGCTATCCCACATCTGCTTCCCTGTGTCCCCACGGGTTGCATGTCTTACCAATCCTCCTGTGGTCTTTCTCTGGGTGGTACTTACCTGCTGCTCCCCAGGCTCTGTGGATTTCACCAGGTGCTTATCCTTGTACAGAGACCAGAGACCAATATTGGGCAGGAAAATTAAAGCCACCATGAATAACAAAGTCATCTGCAGAAATCTCTTCTGTTTCCTCTTCATTGCAAATGACAACGGAGAAGAAAAGTTAAAAGAGATGGTTCCCTGACAGCTTCTTGTATTTAATGCCAAAGTCCTTTCCTCTCCCCTGCGAAGCACCAGAAACTGAGGAGAAGCTAAAAACTTTTGTTGCGTGCTCAGCACCAATCTGCACGATTCAGACGGAGTTGGGCATCTGCAGAACAAACGCACAGTTACTTTCCCCCCAGAAAACTATGACGAAGGCATTATCTATTGGCTTATAAGTAAATGACTTGACTAAGGAAACCATTAAGCCTATCGATCTCCATTAATGTAAAACAATGGAGTAAATATGATAGTTTCGTAGACTAATCATAAGCTATGAAAAAGTCAATAGCATGCTAGATCATTAAGAAAACGGGAGTTTGGGTGATTCCCCCCCCCCCCCCCACACACACACCCTTTAATGTGGGAGAGCTGGTTTGGGGAGGAGCGGGTCAGTAGAGAAACTGCGTGGGAGGAAGCGGCTCAGCCCCAGCAAGTGTCAGGAAGAAAAGTGTCCGCTTTTGACATTGGAACATCACCTTCCTCGTCTTCCCTGAACATCTCCTCGTGTGCTCCCCTTGGGATAACCCACCTGAACTCAAGTTCAACTCCCTCCGGAGCCAGAGTGCTGGCGGGCTCCACGAGAAACCAGGGACACGGGATCCGAGGCAGAACTCCTGTTTGGATGGAGGTCCTCAAACTCCTGGATCCTCACGCGCTGGTTAAACACTCCTCCGCAGGCACAGGCTCGGCGACCTGGGAACCTGGAGAAGAAGAGGCTACAGATGTCAGCGGAGTCCAGCCAGAAAGGGGAGGCGCCACGACGCTTCTCCTCGCGTGGTCCTCGGAATGTGATCCTCGCGAAGTCAGAGCTCTGCCCATCAATCTCTTCCCCTTCCTCCGGTGACGCTCTCACGCTCCGCTGCTCATGTTACCATTCTTTTCCGGCAAGTGAACGAACCCAAAGAAACATTACGAGCCCCTGAAGGGCAGTGTTTTCAATCTCTCTTCCGGTGAAGGGGATGGAGGTGGCGAAGCCGAGTCTGAGCAGAGCTTGGCAGTGGGCGAGGGCGCCGGGAAGGCGAGCAGAAGCAAAGATGCGCCGGGCCAGCTCCGGGCTGCCCGCTCCTCTCTCGCTGTCGCCTGCCTTCCGCCGAGAGGAGGCTGCTGTCGACCACGTGCGGGAGCCCGCAGCCCGGGAGGGGAGGGCGGGCCACCTGGAGGGGGTGGGCAATTCTTCCCAGCTTCCAGATCCTATATAAACAAACCCTGACGCGAGGAAGAAGAGGAGGGCGAAGATGCTGCAGGACGAAGACGGAGCTCCCAGCCTCGGCGGATCCTCGCTTTCTCTGCCAGGGATTTTCGGGGCAACCTGGGACGGGCAGAGATACCAGCTTCCCCGCTCATCTCACCCAAAAGACGCCAGCCCAGAGATTTCGGAGGAAAAGTCTCCGGCTGCTCGCTGGTTTACCCCATCCCTCCATGGTGCTGGCGGGAGCGCGGCGAGCCTGGCGCGGCGGCAGCGGGAGGCAGAGGCGACCTGAGGCTGGGCCGGTCCCGCCGGGAGGGGTTCCCCCGGGCCGCGAGTCCCGCCGCTCAAGCCAGGTACGTGGTGGGGAAAGGGGAGGAAGGGGATCCCGAAGTGAGTCAGGGCTGAGGTTCAGGGCTCTCAGGCAGCAGCTCCTGAAGCGACACCGTGGGGACGCGGTGGGGCTATACTTGGGTCCGCAAACACCCGGGGCCCCGTTAAGATTTGGCAGTGCCACCCCGCTCCTCCCCCGCCCTGCTCATCCGCGCTCCGCGCCCCAGATCACGCCAGGGCTACCTGTCTCTCTGACCTCGCACACTCTTCCCACGATACCCGGAAAATGTGGGGACTGAGGTGAGTCTCTGGCAGGAGGGACTCCTCCCTCGCCCCGGCACACAGATGCACCAGCGCCCCTGACCACACACGCATGAACCTGTGGCAGCCTCTCCAGGAGACCTGCGTGCCTAGCACCGTGCGCTGGGTCCTCCCGGGGTCGGGAGCTCATAACTCTTGAGGGAATGGGGACTTTGATGAGGCGACAGACAGGCATGCAGTGCCCGCTGTATCAGCCTTTCTGGAACCAAAAAGAAACGCCATGGTCATTTCTTTGTTACAACCTAGATGTGATACCCACATCCTTGGGATAGAGGAGACTGTGGGCTCCAGCGTGGTATTTTCTCTCTGTCTTCTTCCCTTCCTTCTTCATCTCCCTCCCTCCTTGTCTCCTCCCCTTCGCTGTCTCCCGCTTCTTGCACCCTCTCCGCCTCTCCGTGTCTCACTTGAGAAAGACAGATGTGAGTGTGAAGAGTTATGCCTTCAACTCCTCATATTGTAATTTTAAAATGTATTTGCACAATATATAGTGCCTGTATGACTTCATCAATAAAGCTTTGTGCTGCAATATTTGTCTTTGTGAATCACTTGCATTTCAAAAGAATATATAAACACATTTAATAAATGTCGAATATGCCCTTTATGTAAAGACGGATTGCCTTTCAATTTTACACAGGTGCAACTTCAGAATCTAGAGAGCAAGAGACTTAATTCCTCACCACCACACTTACACACACACACACACGCACGCACACACACTGCCTTTTGTACTCTGCCTCATTTCCTAACCTCCTTTTTCTCTCTTAGCAAGTGCAGTTCTGAAGCATAGAAATATGAATTCTCAGAAGCATCATAGCAGGGAGAGGTTTGCTGGGATGAATCGTTGGTCCTCAGGGAAAGGTTTTTGGAGAATTATTTAAGCACTTTGGATATTTTCTGTCTTATAGATAGAGTCATTAACAATGAAAAAAATGAAAGAACTCAAAAGTGCACCTGGAATTAAAAAATTAAAAATCCTTCACATTTTAAATTATATCAGTGTCTTCATACCTTAAAAAAAGTCCTGGATCAAAACAGACATATTCTCATTCTGTTTGCTAAATCCAGGGCTCTGACTTGAATTACGCTTCATTATTATTACACTAATAAGTAGTCTCGCAAACAGTACCCATCCCCAGAATGCTGTGAGTTCCAGTGAGTGGGTATAATAACTGCTACTTCTCACATCAAGTGCATGCAGAAGCCATGACAGAAACTGGGAGGAGAAAATTATTATGTTTACCCCTGCTTTTACAGTGTAGCTCCAATTGCTTTTGCTTCTTTTTCTGTTAAATTTATTTATTGGATTCAGATCATAATTTCCCCCTCAATCTGGTCTTCTTCTACAGTTCTTTTATAAGAACAGTAAAGTACAGTTCTTTTTTCTTTTACAATTCAACATGTAAATTTCCAAAAGATGACAATGCTTCCAAATAAAATTGATGTTTTAGGTTGAGTTTACAAACAAAAAAACTTCTAAATGACTGTTAATTCCTTTGTTCAGATAATTAAGATCGAATGCCAATATAAATATATATGTAAAATATAGACATGCTCTTTTTAAATTTGTTATTAATATTAGTTTAATCAAATCCTTATATTTTAAAAATTCTTATTGTATCCATAGACCCTCTTTTCACTTTGTTTGCTCCTCTATTCTGTTATGATTCAACTGGCAACCTCAGGTAATCAGAGTGCCTTGTGCCTAGTAATGTGTTAATAGCTATAGGTGCACATGGAAATAAAATAGAGCAATAATTGTGACCTTGAATAACTTACAGTCTAGTTAAAAATGCAGGATAAGGGCAACTGGAATAAAATACAAAAGCTTAACTGTTTGTACTAACCTTAAATTGAGTCAAGCGTGTGCCCTGCTTCTTGAAAGAAGCAGAAGGATACTGCTTTGGTTATAGCCCTACTCTAAAATTAGGCGACTTAGAACAACTATTTGACTATCTCTCAGGATTCTATGCATTTGAATGGGCTCAGCTGGGTGGTTCTGCTTCATGTGATGTAGGCTGGGGACTGGGGGTTTGATCAGGCTGGGCTAAAATGGCTACCTCATGTGGCTGGCAGTTTCACTGTCAGCTGGAAGATCATGAGAGGCAGTCAGTTGAGACCCTCAATTTTCCTCTGTGGCCCCTCCACACGGCCTGAGATTCTCACAGCATGGTGGCTGAGATCAAAGAGGGAACATCTTAAAAATCTGTGTTGCAAGAGGAAGAAAACGAAAACTGCCAAGTCCTCTTAAAGGGCCAGAATTGGCACATTCTCATTTCTGCAATGGTCATAGGACCAGCCCAGATTCAAGGGTGGGGTGAAAAGGTAGGGGGTAAAATTCACATTTCAGTGAGAGATTTGACAAAGAATGTGTGGCCTTCTTTAATCTGCTACAGATATTCCAAGACTCATAGGTGGGAATTCATAAGGAAGAGCTAAGCAGATTAGACAGTGGGTGATAGGGCGCAGTGGGGCAAGGTTTTCATGGGTTGGGTTGAGGCAAATTATCCAATTACTACAAAGCTAGTGAATTGACTTTATTTTAGTTTAAAAATAGGTTGATTACTTCATTTTCCAGTTATAAATAAGTGCTGGGGATCTAATGTACAGCATGATGACTATAGTTAACACTGCTGTATGATGTATAGAAAAATTGTTGAGAGGAGATCCTAAGATTTCTCATCACAAGAAACTTTTCTTTCTTTCTTTTTATTTATCTATACGAGCTGATGCATGTTAACTAAACCTATTATAGTTACCATTTCATAATATGTGTAAATCAAGCCACCATGCTATATATCTTAAACTTATATAGGGATGTATGTCAATTATTTCTCAATAAAACTGGAAAAAATAGATTTATTACTTCATCTTCAAATAACCTGATGACATGATTGGAACTTAATTTGAAAGAAAAACATTCAGTCATGATTTTACCATATTAACAAATATTTTCAAATTTACTAGTTTCAAGCTATCATCTGAAATGATAATTCCTGGTGAAAGTCTTTTGTTTCATAAACCAAAGAAAGATCATCAGCACCAATCTTCTTTTTTTTTTTTTTTTCCTTCTTCTTCTCCCTAAAGCCCCCCAGTACATAGTTGTATATTCTATTTGTGAGTGCCTCTGGTTGTGTTTTGTGGGACTGTGCCTCAGCATGGCGTGATGAGCTGTGCCATGTCCTCCGCGCCCAGGAGTCCAACCAGCGAAACCCTGGGCCACCGAAGCAGACCGCGTGAACTTAACCACCCAGCCACAGGCTGGCCCCAGCAACAATCTTTAGGGTTTGTGTTTTCACCTGAACACCATAGGGTCACAAACTAATAAGCAGTTGTTAATAAATATAATAACAAATAAGACTGTAAAAGAAGACTAAAAATTAATTTATTTTTAAATTTAAAAAATAGTACATTATTTACATTTTAAATAGTTCTGTTGAAATTCATCAGTGAAACAATGCCTTGTTTTGCTTTGGATCTTAATATGGTGGGGTTTATTTTCATTTAGGTATGAGTTTTTTCCCAAGTTTTTATCAGAAGGCATAGACACTGAGCCTAAAGATAATGTGTCTAGGAATGGAGATATGATCCATTCTTCTTTTATCCAATATCTGTAATATGAAAAATCTTAAAAGTTTTCACTCTAAATAAACTACTAGGATATTTGTTATTAGTCTACCTTTGGCTAAGTTATCTCAGTTTTTGAATAAAAAGAAGAGATTCTGCTCTGAAAATTGGGAGGCGAATGTATTAAATAGCAATTTTAATAAAAGTAAATTTAAATCATACAATCATTTTTGTGTAATTAAATTAAGACATATTACAGAAATCTTCTTCAATTTCTTTTCCTAGAATTTCAATGTTTGCCACCACACAATAGTGAAAAAGAAGAGTCAACTTAAATACTACAATGGAATATTACCCAGTCCCTATCATCACTGAAATTCTTCACCAAAAACGCCCTGAGTCAATTTCTATATATATGAAAGGGCTGTGGGCAGAGGATACAAATATGAACATTCTTACAGAATTTTCAGCACTGTGAGGGAGTTAAAAGGTGTTCACAATTAAACGTGGTGCAAATTAAAAAGTGACGAATGCTAAAAGAAAAAGAAAAGGAGGTTATTTTTTCTTGACCTAGATATTGTCTCACTAGACAAGATCTTTACTTTATGTTATTTAAACTCTTAGTAATCAAATTTACCTTTAAATATGTTTTTATTTCTATCAATAGAATATACCTTGATTTGAATATATTTCCTTTCCCAACGTATTTAGATATCATTTCTTTAACACTTACTATCTGCTGGGCATGTATATAAGCATTTCTTAAGCATTAATTCATTTAATCATATAAATAACCATATTATTTAGGTTCTATTACGGTCTTCACTTAATAACTTTGAAAACCAAGGCAAGAGATGATAAGCCTCTTGCCCAAATAAGGCAGGAATTGAAAGCCAGGAGTTTTGCTCCAGATTCCACGATCTTAACACTACCTCATATTTTCCAAAAATCTTACCTTTTTTCTGGAAAAAAAATGTTAATTCTTTCTCTCTCTCTCTTATTTATTTATTTTTTTACCTTTGTGAGAAGATCAAACGAGTTAAACCAAAAAGCTGAGTTTGGGAAAGATGATAGTCTAGTTTTATAACCTCGAACCTTCTCTGTGGTTTTTTTGGTGGAGTGTAAAAAAGAAGGTTGTGTTGAAGGTAAAATTATGTAATCCATGATTCCTTTATATTTTACACATTATATGAATGTTACTCTATATTTTTAGTTGTGCTATTATAATTCTATATATCACAGATCAGATTTTTAGCTTAGATTTAACCTTTATCTTCTCATATACGATATTTGCACCTTGCACCTTTTGAAAAAGAATGTTTAACCTATATTATGCCTTTAAAATATTTTTGATGAAAAAATAAACTACATCCATTTATTTCAGTGAAAAGTCTAAATTATGTTTAGAATGATGAAATTAAGTGGTAATAAAGTTAATATTAAATTTGAAGGAAAGATTTTTCATAATAACTCAATACAAAATATCATAATGAAAATTTTAAAAAGATACTATTAATATGAAAAGTGAAACCAATAAAACATGCTTAAGAAGCCACTGAATGCCATATGGCATGTTCAACTTTTTTTTTATTGAGGTCCTAGTGGCTTATAACATTGTGTAAATTTCAGGTGTACATTATTATATTTCAGTGTCTGTGTAGACTGCATCGTGTTCACCACCAATAGTCTAGTTTTTACCTGTCACCATACATATGTGCCCCTTTACCCCTTTTGCTCTCCCCTGACTCCCTTCTCCACTGGTAACCACTAATCTATTCTCCATATCTATGTGTTTGTTCGTTTATCTTCCACATATGAGTGAAATCATATGATATTTGTCTTTCCCAGTCTGACATTTCACTTAATACCCTCAAGGTTTATCCTTATTGTTGTAAATGGCATGATTTTGTCTTTTCTTAGGGCTGAGTAGTATTCCATTGTATGGACAGCTAATCTTTGACAAAGGAGCCAAGAACATACAATGGAGAAAGGAAAGTCTCTTCAGTAAATGGTGCTGGGAAAACTGGACAGCCACATGTGAAAGAATGAAAGTAGATCATTATCTTACACTGTACACAAAAATTAACTCAGAATAGATTATAGACTTGAATGCAAGGCTTGAAACCATAAAACTCTTCGAGGAAAATACAGGCAATACATTCTTTGACATCTGTCTTAGTGATATCTTTTTGAATACTATATCCGCTTGGGTAAGGGAAACCAACGGAAAAATAAACAAATGGAACTACCTAAGACTAAAAGGCTTCTGCAAGGCAAAGGAAACCATGACCAAAACGAAAAGACAACCCCCCCAAATGAGAGCAAATATTTGCAAATCACACATCTGACAAGGGGTTAATTTCCACAATATATAAAGAACTCATACAACTCAACAACAACAAAAAATGAACAACCTGATCAAAAAATGGGAAGAGGATGTGGACAGACATTTTTCCAAAGAAGATATACAGATGGCCAACAAGCACATGAAAAAATGTTCAACGTCTCTAATTATTAGGGAAACACAAATCAAAACTACAATGAGATATCACCTCACACCCGTCAGAATGACCATGATTAACAAGACAAGAAATAACAAGCGAATACATTTCCTAAATCAATCTACAGATTCAATGCAATCCCAATCAGAATTCCAATGACATTTTCCATGGAAATAAAACAAAGAATCCTAAAATTTTTACGAAACAACAAAAGACCCTGAATAGCCAAAACAATCCTGAGAAAAAAGAACAAAGTTGGAGGTATCACACTCCCTGAATTCAAAAAATACTACAATGAAAACATCATGGTACTGGAAGAAAAACAGACACACAGATGATGGAACAGAATTGTGAGCCCAGAAGTAAAACCACACATCATCTATGGACAGCTAATGTTTTTCATTATGTATTGAATATCATTCTTTTTTTGGACAATATTTATAGATGGAAAATAAATAAATTTAAAAAATTTTAGACTTACTATTACATTTTGAGATATAATTATAGCGATTAAAATTTACTAAATACTTCATCCCAGGCACTAGAGACACAATAGTGAACACCATAGCCAAAAATCTCCAGACAATTGACAACAGAAAGAAGTCAAGTGTAGGGCTTGATGATTAAAGATTAAGACAAGGGGCAACATAAGGCAGGGAAGAGGTATAGGGAATGCCTAGAAGTGGGAGTGGTGCAATTTCAAATACAACATATGAGAAAGTCCTTCCTGAGGACATGCCACTTGAGCAGGCACCTGAAGGAAGCAAGGAAGTGACATGTGGCTATCACAAGACATGGAATTTCAAGTAGGGGGAACAGCAAGTGAAAGGCCTTTTTGTGGGAGTTTGTCTGGGGTGTCAGAGAACAGCAAAGAAGGCAGTGCATATGGAACACAGTGCAGTGAGGGAGAAGAAGGAAGCCTGAGGAGAGAAGTAGGGAGCCAGATTAGAGGTTATAATCTATTGTAGAGATTTAATCTATAGTAGAAATTTGGCTTTTAGTCTGAGTGAGCTGGGAAGCCACCACTGGGACTTGAGTAGAGGTTAACATGATCTGACTGACTTTTTCACCAGATCATCTTGGCTGCTGTGCTGAAAGTAGATTATAGGGTTGAAAGGAAGGAAGAGACTAACTGTGGTAATCCAAAGAAGACAGTGTCTTATATCAGGTAATAGCAGTGGAGATGATGAAAGTAGTCAGACTCAGAATATCATCACTGTAAAACTGCATTGAATAGTTGTTGGAATGAATGTGGGATGTGAGAGAAAGAGAGTGTCCAAGGTACTCTAAGTTTTTTGATCCAATCTCTGGCAAGACTGGATTTGTTTTTTACTGAGATAGGATGTCCCTGGGAGAGACATGTCTGAGGCAGAAGATCAGGTGTTAGGTTGAACTTACTGAATTGACACAGCTAATAATGGAAATGTTGAACAAGTGTCTGCATATAAGACTTTGGAATTTAACAGGGGTAGATAGGGTGTGGAATTTAAGCTGGAATACAAATCTAGAAGTTCTTAGACTATTTAAAGCCATAAAATATTATGAGAATACCAAAGGAGTGACTGGAGATAGATAATAGAACAATCAAGGGATGCTCCAACAATAAGAGCTTGGGGAGATGAGGAGAAACCAGCAAAACTCCTTGAGAGATAGTGGTCAGTGTGGTTTGAGAAAAACAGGAGAGTCAAATGAAGAAACTGTTTCAGAGAGGAAGGAGTGATCAACTCCATCAAATGAAGTTGGTAAGTCCAAAAAGACAGAGTTGGAAAAATCACCACTGGATTTAGCAGTTGTAAAATTTCCTTATCCCATTAGGAAGTAGGAAGGGTAACAGCGTCAAGTACAGCCAAAAGTAGCAGTTTAGACACTAGAAAGAATGATCTCTACAGAAAAATCTAATAAAGTTTCAATTAACATAATTATGTTAAGCACTTAATGACCAAAGCAAGGAATATATTTAATTTTGTGCTATACAAGCGTATTTACCTCTGAAAGCAATTAACAAAAGAAAATGAAAAGAAACACTACTAGTCCACGAGAATTTAAGTTATTTTGTTCCCTATCATGAAACTAAGGCTAAACTGTCATTGGGTTAACTACTCTTGCCTTCTGAACCTGTCTGATCAACTTGAAGATTATAGGTAGCCACTCACTAATGTGCTTAACAAATTTTGTTGATAAATTGCTCTTCCCCAAACCTGTGTTAGACCATCTCCTTATCCAAGCAAATTCAAGTCTTGCAAGTCGAGTATTTCTGCCCCTCCTCTGGAAGTCTTTGAGGATCTAACTTAAGCCCAGACGAACACACACACACACACATCATTTGTATCAGCAGGAATATGGAGCAAACATTTAGCTAATGTCCCTTGCTACTCTTAAAATAACATTTATGAATTGAAAGAGAGAGCTATTATTGCAAATGGACAGAAATATTGAAGCATTGATGGAGAAAGAGAGAGAGAGGCACTAACCAGGGACAAATGCAAATTCACATGCAGTGCGTCTTAACTCCTTTATATCCTTCATAAAATCCTTGCTCTGTATCACTATCAAATTCTCTTCAATAGCCACTATTCACTTTTTTCCCTGTTCATTATGAGATTCTGTCTGAAAATTTCAGTTCTGATTCCATCTATGTATCTATGTATCTATCTATGTATCTATGTATCTATCTATCTGTCTATCTAAGAAAACCCTCAAAGTAAAGGAATGCTTATGTTAATTAGGTCTGATATGCCTATGTATTACATCAATGATTCTAATATTCTAAATTATTTGTAACTATATCACTTGGGATCTGTGATTTTGCCTGCAGACAAGTAAATCCATCTTTTCTTTTTCTTTCTCTCTCTTTTGTTTTATTTTAATTTTTGCTGAGGAAGATTGGCCTTGAGCTAACATCTGTGCCAACCTTCCTCTATTTTTTCTATGTGGGATGCTGCCACAACATGGATTGATGAGCGGTGTGTGGGTCTACACCCACAATGGAACCCACAAACCCCAGGCGGGCAGAAGCGGAGCACAGGAACTTCACCACCTTTCCATCAGGCTGGCCCCTAAATCTATCTTTTGAGATCCCCCTTTGAGAAGCTCCAAGAGATATCTTGATGGTAGTGAAAAGATCAAAGAGCACATCAAACTTCATTTATATTATTCACCATCTGAATGATCTGGAAAGACATTTAACTATCCTGAGTGTCATCTTATAAAACAATGAAATGGGAAAATTACACCTATTTTAAGGGTTACTGTGAAGATCAAAACAGATAATATATAGGTAAAGGTGCTTTTCTAGTATAAAGTTTCATTTACGTAAGCAGAATAGGATCAGAATAAGCATACAGATAATGGGCTTTCATCCGGTACTTAATCCCTTTTCCTGATGTTTATCTTTCCTCAGGATCACAGTGGAAACTGTATTTAATTCAGTCAGTCTACCTCCCAAGATAGAGGAGAGGGTTCCTCCCAAATCAAATCTGTTGGGGATATTTGCTTTAGGTTCAGCTTCACAGTATCTTGATCAAGATGAGAAAACTTTTCGCCCACTACTAAGTAGTTAATAATTAAAGTTTTAGTAATAATGATGCATTCTTATTACTAAAATAATTTATCATTAGTTATGCTATCAACACTGCTTGGTAAGTGCTTTTTTTACATGTCAGGAACATTGTTCAGCATATTTTACGTTTATTATCTAATTCAATACTTACAAAACCTCTGCATCATGGCTATTTTTAGTAAGAATTTAAAAGATAAGGTATATTTTAAAGATAAAGTAACCAAAGCTCAGAAAGGTAAAGAAACATAAAAAAGTCACTCAGCTAACACATGACAGATCTGGGAATTGAATAGGTGTCTCTGATTCTACCATCTGAGCTCAGTGTATTAGAACAAAAGCAGAAGTACTCTGCTGAAATTGATGATTGATTTTAACCTTTTGTAAAATAGATATAATCCTCATTAAATTTAAAATCCTGGGTTATAGTCTTTTTTAAAGAATATTTTCTTTCTATACTATGATGAGGTATACTTTCAAATAAATGTTTTTCCCACTCCTTAATGAAAACGTCAAAAGTATTTTCAGGAGAGAAAATTTGACATCATATTGAACAGAGGTCATAAATTCACCTATATATATTTTTGCTGATGAAAGTCTTAAGAACTAGTTCTTTGTCTGGGATTTCATTGGGAATTGCTTACGAAAATTCAAAGACTGAGGTTGTCTGTTGTAATTCATGAAGGATGCCAAAACAGCAGCCTTCTGTCGTAAAACTGCTAAAGAGGAGGCTGCAAATAGATGGCTAAAAATTGTACTCACTGTACACCAAAACATGCTCCTCTTAATCTTGTCATCATCAGAACCCATCAAATTAAAATAAAGATATTTTTCATTAACCAACTTTTCGCTAGCACCTAAACTTTAAAAAGTTTTATTTATGACCACGCTTTTATTTCACATAAAAAGTTGAAATACATGTTTAAGAATATTAAATTTGTATATATTTCTGAACTCAAACTTGGTCTACATACTAATAATGAAAGTCCAAAATCTCTCTGGTGCTTGAAAATATGACGCATTTGCCAAATAGCAGATATTTTTCTATTGTAATTATCCAAATAAACAAAACCAAGAAAATATCTCATCCTTAACATACTATAATCATTCAGTACAGTTTTTGAATGAGTGACCATATAAATGAATGAATGCCTGAACATTATCATTGCCTGTAGAGAATATATTATACTTCTATAATCTCAGCATTGGAAGTATCCTTGAAAATCACTTACACAAAATACTACTCTGCAGCTTGCTCTACAACGACACACTCAAAGAGGTTGTCGAACTCCTGTTAAAAGACTTACAATATCAGGGTATTATCTACCTCCCACATGTCCATTCCTTCCTGTACAACTCAGCCACAAAACTGTTCCTGGTACTGAAATAAAATCCATCTACCTGTACATTGATCCTGGCTCTATGCCTAGTGCCTACCCAGTATCAGCCCAATCCCTTTTCCACATGGCAGCATTTTCAATATTTGATGATGTTCTGTTTAGTAAAGATCATCCCTAGAGCCTATATAATTTATTGATAACATTTTCAGTATCTTTTAACTTCGTTCAAGAGGAAATTAATTAGCTTATTTTTAATGAATATATCAGAATAAGTTTGTCTAGAGCAGACAAATAAGTCTTCAGGTACATAATATGTAGTCATTAATGCGGTTAGTGCATTTTTCCATCCTCAGCAGGAAAAAAGGAGCAGAAGCTATTTGCGTGTGAAGCGCAATAGGATACATTTACCTTCTTCCTCAGGGCCGTGTTAAGTCTCCCCGGCTCTGTGGTAACATAGTCCAAAGCCAACTATCCCATCCAGATTTCCTCAGTACATTATACGAGTGCACTTGACTATGGCAATAACATCGTGCTAATTGATATGGATGAGCAAGTGCTAACTCATGGAAGACATTACAAAACATATGCGCTCCAGAAGGTGAGAGAAAAAATTCTTATGAGGTTTCAAGGGCCCATCATACTAGTGAGATTTTTAAGGATTTAGTGTTCTGGAAATGTCAGGATAAAGAGCTAATTACTCTATTTCATACCCCCAAGGTAAAGAGAAAATTTAGGTCTCATATCTCTCACCACTAACAAGGAAGCACAATGTCTAACAGACCTCCCTGGATCCTGGAGACAGTTTATCTCACTTGGGAGTATTGGTCTCACCATTACTGACTGAAAAGGAAGGTTGCCAGCTTTGAGTGGGGCCCAGCATAGGAACAGGCTCTGCAGCAGGTCTGGGCAGTGGTGCAAGCCATCCTGCCACTCCAGTCACATAACCTGGTGGATGCCATAGAATAAGAAGTATCACTAATGGGATGAGGTGATGCCTGTTATTCATGACAAGCCCCAATAGGAAAATCACAAGGTGGGCCCTGTGCTTCTGGAGCAAAGCCATGCAATCTGAAGTAGAAAATAATATTCCCCTGGAAAAAAATTCCTGGTGGTTAGTAGGTCCTGGTAGGGACAGCATTTGAGCATAGGACAGCAAATGACCACGCTGTCAGAGCTTCACAACATAAGTTCGATCTTGCCAGATCCACTAAATCGTAGATTTAGGTGACTCTGGCAGCAATCTTTCATAGAATGTATATGATACATCTGGGATTGGACACAAGCAAGTCCAGGACTAAGGGCACAAGTAAACTGCACAAACATGTCACCAAGACACCCACGCCGCCCACCACTGTTGCAGCAGCACTTTACATTACCTCACTCTATGGCCACACCTATCGGGTGCAGGAGGAAAAGTCCAAGCTTGGTTTGTGGATGGGCTGGTTAGGTAAAGGGGTGACAGCCAAAATTAGACTGCTGATTCACCACTCAGGGGCAATTCTAAAATTCAGCAATGAGGAGAAATACTGTCAACCAGCACAACTTGAAGCAGTGCAACTGGTCATCCACTTTGTGTGGGAAGAAGAGTAACCTGAGGCAAGAATATATACACAGATACTTTATCAGTGGAAAGTGGCTTGGCTGTTAGGGGAACATATAGGGAAATATCGGAAGATGAGGGATGGGGGTTCTAGAGAAGAGGCATATAGATGGATGGATAGGCATGGAAACAAATTGTGAATATATTTGTACAGCATATCAATGCCTGTCAGAAAGTATCCACTATGGAATTCGCACAATACAACAAATGGATCAAATGATTTGATCTGCCAGAGTCTGTCTTTGGTTATCCCAGCAATGGCACAATGGGCTAATTAATGGAGTAGTATGGAGGCAGGTATGGAGACTATGCACAAGCTTAACTGCCTGGGCTTCCTTATACTAATGCTAAATTAGTTACTGTCAGTGTCAAATGTCAACCTGACCAAGAACAAGGACTTAGAAATAAGTTAGTAACAGTGGACTCCTTCCACCCTGGAAGGAGCAGCAGTTCATTCTGACTGGACTCAGTCCACATATGAGTTTGACTTTCATGACCTAACACCTCAACCAGCAATACTATCTGAGGGTTTACAGAGTAAGCCTTACTAAGTATTCAGTCAATCAATGCATTACCCCACATAACATCCCATTGGTCTGAGATCCACTTTAAACAGAAGGAAAGTGGTAATGGCCACATGACCATGAGATCTACCTAGCCTGTCACCTATGACACCATCTAGAAGTCTACTGGCCTAGTACAGCAATGGAACTACCTTTCAAAGACAGATTTGAGGTACCATGTTGGAGACGATACACTGAGGGTTAGGTACAAATTTTAAAATAATTAAAATGTATAGATCTGGAAAATAAGTGGTAGAAGTGGGAGTGGCCCACTGCAGAAATTTGTGATTCTTATCCCTATATCTCTAGTCTCTGCAGGTCTAGTAGTCTTGGTTCTCAGGAGAAAACACTTCCACCAGAGCATATGTGAAAGTCCTACTAAAATTTAAGCTACTGCTGTTGTCCGGTCACTATGTGCTTCTTGCGTCAAGAAATCAGCAGTCAAGGAAAGGATTAACTATCCTACAGGTAGTTGACCCTGATCATCATAAGCAGGAAAAATACTTTTGACATCCTAATAATGCACAGGAGCATTTCTTAATACTGTTCTATCCATCATGACAATGAAGAGACAAAGTGCACCAGTCACAGACTGAGAAGTGCACTGTGACCAGGGCTCAGACTTCTGGAAGGAGGGATCTAGATATATCCTCCAAGGGAGCCACTTAGACTAGCAGGGGTGCCAGCTAGGGTGAGGGAATTCCAGAATAGGTAGTCAAGGAGGGAGGTGACAAGTGCTAAGTTCTGGCCTCAAGACTACCTGCAGAGCACGGGGCTTAGTTTGTCCCAATAACTCTCCTCTTATTGGTTTCCCCTGGAGGAGCAGCCAACCTGAACAATGGGCAAGTTGTTTGCACATGGGTGAGCTCACTGTTTGAAGCAGTAGGTGGATTGTAGTGGGCTGTGGTGTGACCCTCTGATCTCACGTTGCATTGAGACCCTCATTTCAGCCAGTAAGGAGTGTTGGCTGCTGGTGGCATACAGTTGTGTCTCTCTGGGAATTGCCCTTGGCCAAAAGAGGCAGTCTCCTGTAAGGTTATGCACCCCTAACCATACCATCACACCCCTGGGAGGTAGCCTAAGACCAGTAGTTGAATGTTGAAAGAGTACAAAGGTTTGGCTCCCTTGCCTCAGTGGAGACAACTCTGAAGAGCAATAACAGTCCTAGGGCTGCTCAAAGGATTGGTTGAAATCTTTGTTGCAAAACTCCTCAGATTTCAACTTCGCCCATTACCTAATCCTTCTTCCCTTACCCCTTACTAAAGTAATTTCCTACAACATTCCCTATTAAACCTCTCGTATGTAAGACGTGGTGTCTGCATCTGCTTTTAACCATGATATATTCTCAACTCAGAAGGTGTAGAATCGTTTGTTCTGTACTCACCTGTTATACTCTACAGCTATTGTATTTTCTTCAGATTGAAAGCACATATTAAGTAGTATTATAAAACCACTTGGAAGACATTTTCTAAAAATGACTTAAGGACTTTTTATGGTCCCTGTTTAATTAACATTGATAACATACTTTATAGAAAAGATTACTTGGGGAGGAATAAAAACAATATATTCTACAGCTATAATGACTGCTTTTAATGACAAAACATTGAAATAAAAGCCCCTTAATATTAAGTCTATAGCATTAAAACCTCATGTATTATCATTAAATCAGCAGGTGAATGACTGGCCTTTTCCCCATTATTCATTTGGATAATCTGGAAAAGGTGAGCCAGGAAAGGACAGTCTTAATGGTTAAAATAAAAGTATGCAGTTCAGATTCACAGTAGGTGTAAATGAAAAAAGTAGAAAATAATATTCTAACTCTTTTATTTTAGGTTTCCTTTTAACTTGACTTTTTGCTGGCTAAGATCTACCTTGTCAAGATAATGACCCACTCTCTGTCACTCACCTATCACGTTACAGGGTGGACTTAAGAAAAGTGACAGTTTCCATGAATAACAACCGTGCATCCAAAGATGTCTAGAGGAAAGAGCATTTTATTGATGTAAAAGGTTCAAGAACTTTTTACCCTTTCCCCTTGCCTTGCCCTCCTGCAAGGTGCAGTATAGATGAGATAATGTTTACCTTCGTCTACTTTCCTCACTGCCTCAGATCATACCACAGATCTGTGAGTCCTTGTGGAAATATTTTCTGGGGTAGATTTTAGATTTTACTATCTCTCCAAGAAAAAATTCCAAACATTTACTAAATAACAAAAACATGTACTTGTATACAGCAATAATTTATTATTATAATTAGTAGCGGGTATTGACTACATCTTCAGCCTCAGTATTCCTAAAATTGCTATGCACTAATTTTAATATACTCTGTATAAAAGTAAAGACCTATTTATAAAATCCTACTCTGGGCCTGGCCCAGTGGTGCAGTGGTTACGTGTGCATGTTCCACTTTGGTGGCCCCGGGTTCAGTGGCCCAGGGTTCGTCAGCCCCTGGTGCAGACATGGCACCGCTTGGCAAGCCATGTTGCGGTAGGCGTCCCACATGTAAAGCAGAGGAAGATGGGCATGGATGTTAGCTCAGGGCCAACCTTCTTCAGCAAAAGGAGAAGGATTGGCAGCAGATGTTAGCTCAGGGCTAACCTTCCTCAATAAAAAAAAAAATCCTACTCTGTTCCTCAAGTCTCTAAAGTTGATCAAGACCCCAATATATAATGTGAGAGATTAATAAGTGATCCCTTTATTTGAATAGCTAAAGATATCTATTTCGACTAAAATAATCATTCTTTCATTCATTTTTCATATAATTCTAAAGTTTCTATGATATGTAAGCCAATTATTTAGGCAATGTGGATACAGCAGTAAACAAAGTTCTCTGTCATCATGGATTCTACATGCTACTGTGAGGAGAGAGGAAGTAAACAAAACAATAGATAGTAACTACATGTTATAATAGAAAGTGACTAGTACAGTAGAGGAAAAAATACAGCAGGCAATGGAAGAGTGGAGTGTTAGGGGCATTGCATTCAGAAACAGAGTGGCTAGGCAAGGAGAAGACGACAACTAGGTAGTCTTGAAGGAGGAGAAATAACCAGAAATATAAGTAGGGCAAAACATTTCAATCAAAGGGAACAGCAAATGCCTTGAAGTGGGATGGTGCCTGATATTTTATCTAGGAATAATATTGGAATTGCTCTTCAATTAGACCAGCTATTTCTTCCTTTTCCCACAAACGAACACTTTATTTTTAATTACTTAATCATTTTCAGTTAATAGTAACTGTGGCAGGAAGTAGAATAATTGGCAATTGTTTTCTCTGGTGGCAAAAGCAACTTCTCTACAAAGATATATTTCTATACGTTTACAGATTTATATATATATTACTTTACATATTTTTATACACACATACATGTATATCTGTGTATGTAAATACCTGCTCTTATATACATGGTGGGGGAGATACTGTGTGAAACACATTTTTCTTGATTTTCTTCTCAAAGTGGTGGATAGCAGAGCCTTCTGTAGGTGGTGTAAAAATATGATAATGATGATAATAACAGTGTACATTTTCAAAGAGCTTGCTATGTGTCAAGTACTCCTCTAAATGATTTAAACATATTTACACATTTAGTTTTTATAACGACTCTATTATCCTCACTTTGATTAGGAAACTAAATCATAGGAAGGTGAAGTAACTTGTATTATGTAATGTAAGAAGTTATATGCATCTGGCAACCGACACAGCTGGGAAAATAGCGAGTATTATATATTGTCCATTTATCTGGGTAATGCATGATGATTCGTTCAAACCATAAACTATTTTGCCTAAGTAGACACATCCATACATGTTCCATTTGAGAATATTGAGAGGATAGGTTCTACTCTCTTGGAAACATTCTTAAATCCTTATGTGCTGCAGGCCCCCATTTCTACCCCTGCTGCAGACATCACTAATCAATCACTGCACTCTCGCTAGGTAATTCTGGAAATTACTCTTCCAATTATTTTCCACGCAGCACTTCAGGTAGGCCTGACTGTAGATTGGCGTTGGCAGTTACTATAGAACATATTTGCCATCCTGCAAGGAGGTAATAGTGAGCCATCTAAAAGCATCTAAGAAGGAATTAACACATACAATGGTATATTTTGGAGAATTCCCATGTTGGCATATGGAGTATGGCTTGCCTTGTGAAAACCGAAAATAAGAATATCAATCAATAGGTTGTTAAAGAATTCATTTCTAAGATGATGAGATCCTGGGGTAAGATGTTATCAGTGGGAAGGGAAAAAGGACATGTCATAAAGGAGGAGTTGACATCTGGTAATAACTGAGTGTGATGAAGGGAGAGGAGTTGAGTAGAAACTATCCTAACTTTATCATTTCAGCTTATCCTCAGCTTTGGACTTACACGAAGATTACACACTACACTCCAAATAATTTCACCTTTAGGCAGAAGAGACTGTTAGCAATGAAGGCAGAGAACAGATTAAACAAACAAATCAACAAAATCATTCCTATGCTAAAATTACTACTTAGAATGGGAAAATTAAATTCCTGCCATCTAAGTAGGGAGCTCTTTTGCATTTCCGTTTTAGAGCTTGGCATGATGGACAAGTAGTTTTCAGAAGAAGCGGTGCAGTATTAGTACCAGAATTTCCTGAGGCATGCCTAAAAAGAGGAAAAGTAAGCAAGCAAGTGACTGTAGAGAACTCTCTTTTCTCTGGCTAAATAAATACATACATCCTGAAATTAAGAAGAAAAATACATCTTTATTTCAATAATATTAAATCGATTCTCTTGATGAATAATTTTGTGTGATGGAATTGTATGTCAGTTTTGTATTCAACCATTAATATATTGAGCTATCATTTGTTCAGCACATACTAAATAAGCTGTTAGGGGTATATGAAGAAAAAAGAGAAAAAAATAAGTTACATTTATCCATTTTTAAATAGTTCCACGAACAATTCATGGAGATAAATACTGAATTAAAATTCAATGAAGTCAGCTGAGCTCAGTTGAATTGAATATGTCAAGTGGGAAAATCACTGGCACCATGTTTTCTGCTTCCCAAATTGGGATTTAGGGCTGTTTCAGAATGGAAAGGGCAGTCTGGAAGTTGTGGTTTTGAGATGAAATATGGAATTTTTGTTTCTTTTTTTAAAATATGAATTATTTCAGACTTACAAAATATAAACAATGAATCCTATAACCATCTGTCTTGCCACCATCTACGTTAGTCATCGAGTTATCAGTATTGTCAAAGCCCTCTATCTTATGTGCTATTTCGGAAGTTGCTGGGCATAATGGGTAAACATGCATTTTTGAAATTGACACTGCCCGTGAAACATTAAGACACACGTTTGTTGTAACTATAATTACAAAAATATTTACAATTCTTCCCTTGTCACATAACACATTGCCATTATGCAAATTTACAGTGCTGAATTACTTATTAACTGGAGATATATGGAAAAAATATTCATATTGACTACAAGTGCTATAGATGTAAACAATGCATCTTGTTATTTATTTATCTAACATATTTGGTACATGTTGAATGTTTGAAGGTGATAAAGATGATGTTAATGTTGCTGATCATTGCTTGCTTTGATAAATAATTAAGCTTCTTCCTTCTCTCATTTAAACTCAACAATACTTATTGAGTGACTTTTATGAGTTGCATACTGATGGCTGCAGAAAAATACAAATCATAGTAGTAATAGCATCAATAATATCAATTTGTATTCATTGCAACTGTGCATGCCACTGTACCGGGTACTGTACTAAGATTTCACATATAGTCACTCAGTTAATTTTAGTCAAAATTCTGCTTAAAGATGAGGCAGATGTTACATATCTTGCTTAAAGTCACAGAAGAGGTAAGTACAAGATTCAGGACTCAAAGTCCAGGTAGATAGCTAGATAAATAAACCACCATTCTTTTCTTTGTAGGCAGTCTCAGTACAATGTATACAAAAAATAATAATCTAGGCAAATAATTAGTACCAGCATGTACAAAATACGGAGCATGTATCAGCTGGGATGAGGCAACCAACTTTCAGGAGGGAGGTGGCATGACACTATACATGCATTTGCTAATGCCATAGCATTTACAAGAAAGATAAAGTCTCTTGCTGGGTGTTGGAGATAGAAGACATGGAGCAGTTTTGAGTGGAGGGGTTATATGATCTGATTGCTATTTTTAGAGGGCCCATTAAAGCAACCATGTATACCTACAGATGGACAGTGGAAAATAAGCATAAAACATGGAAGGAAGGAGCTGGAAAGAAAGTGAAGGAAGGTCTGAACTAAGTTAGAAATGGTGCAGGAAGAATTGAGGGGGCAGATATGAGTAATACGTAGAACTTGGAATGGATGAGAATCAGTGACCAGCTGAAAATGTAGACGATTAAGAAGAAAGAACAGGTAAGAATTGTATAACTGAATACATGTTGCATTCTTAGTTCAGGAATGACCTATAGCAGAAACAGGTTTGAGGAGGGAAAGTCATTCAGATTTTTTAACTCAAAATAATAAAGGATTCCCATAGTTGATTGATTCCTAATTTTGGATCTTATGATATTGGTCAAGATTTAACTTTTCCTGAACATTATTTATTTATTAATTTATTTTTATCATTATTAAATACCTGAGGGGTATCATTATATTTTAATTACCATTTTTCTTTTTGAGTGTCCTAAGATGTAGACAATGGTTTCTTTCCTTGAATTGTCTGGAGACAGAGTTGAAGGATTGTCTCTACATGATGTCAGAATTCAGAATAAAGAGTAAAAAATAAAATCAGGTAATTACTTAGTTTTCTAATTTGTTGGAAGCAAATATGTGAAAGACTTCAGTGACTGAATTTTCCATTTTTAAGTTAAATAGTACCTAAACACATATGAAGTTAACCATTAAGCATATATGATACTAACCAAAATAGTGCTTTTTCAACCATCATAGCAAGTGACTATGAATTAGTTAGTTGGAGTAGAAGGGTAGAAATTTTTAGTTATAAGATGAGTAAGTTCTGGAGATCTAATGTACAGATTGTGACTATAGTCAACGATAATGTACTCTATGCTTGAAATTCACTAAGAGGGTAAATCTCAACTGTTTTCACCAAACGCACACAAAAAAATGGTAACTATGTGAGGTGATGAATGTTTAAGTAACTTGGGTGTGGTAATCTTTTCACAATGTATACATATATCAAGACACCACGTTGTACACTTTAAACATATACAATTCGTATTTGTCAATCATTCATCAATAAAATGGGGGGAGGGGAAAAACACTGCAGGTTACTCAAAGAAGGTTGACCTATTTTAACGTTACTTCTATATAAGCAATTTAGAAAATTTAACTATTAAAAATAGTGCAGGTAAAAAATAATCATTCATATTGAGAATAAAGATGAGGTTTTTTTTTTCTTTAAGGAGTGAAATTTGTAAAATCAGGAATTCATGTCGTTTCATCTTTAATGTTCAACTTTTGAGTGCTTAAAGTAATGTAATAAATGATGGATAAATGTAAAAATAATCAATCTAATTAAGAAATTAATAGTAAATTTTTATTTCACTGTCACCAAAGAATTACTAATTCTGTTAACTTTGCAGATATAGTCAGAAAATTATCTCTTTTTCTGTAAGTTGCATTAAAAAATAAGGGTGCTTTTCATGGTTTATTATTAATAGTGTTGAGATTCAATGGTTTTAAACTTCACTATTCCTTGGAAAGCATATGTAAGAAATGTTTTTTGGTGGAGTAAAAACAATCTAAGTGTGGAATAATTCTTCAAAAATTAAATGAAGTTTTTTTAAACCTAGAAGTGAATTTATAGAAATGTGCTTTCCAAACAGCTTTTAGAAAATCCGATTTTGAAATAAGGAAGTAGCTCTGTATGATTCTCCCAATACCCCCTCCTCTTCTCCTGTTTGCTTTTGAAATAAAAATCTAAAGCCTAATTAACTTCCAAACAGCGTGTCTTTTGAAGAGACGCATGCTTGTATTTATCTGTCTATTATAGTGTTATAAATATTGCACTACATGTGTAGTGGGGAGAGAAAAAATTATAAATTAGGCCATTCTTTCTGATTAGATTCGTATTATGTAAGACATCAATTCTAAAGCTTGCAGTTACTTGTCTCAGCTCCATGGTGGAGCCAAAAGCATGATCTTCACATTTTCCCTTGAATTGAAAGCAGCATCTGTATAAACCTTGAGAACTTACACTAAATTACAATAATGAATATATCATAAAGTATGTTTACAAAAAATGCATTTCTCCTGCACATCTATTTGTAATGGAGTGACAATTCAAAGGGTCACAATTTGATTCACCAGTTGGCTACTTTATCAACGCCATCAGTTATATTACAACAGTGCTACAAAGAACATAGATTGGGAAATAGAGGAAACAGGAGAAAACATACTATGGAAAATAGTTTCATGAACTCTTAGATTGCATTCTTTGTAAAAAAAAAAAAAGGAAAGGAAAGAATGGTATGTTGCACACATCTTAAAAGCAGGCTGCAAAATGTGTACAAAAAAATTTCTAAAGAAAAAAGGAACACATAATTTAGTATTTTGTTTCAAGAATTGCTAAGAGTTTAAAAAGTAAAAGAAAACTGCTGAATCTGGTATTCACTGATTAATAATACTTTGCATTTAAACGGGACCTTTCACATTGAAAGTGCTTTTCAAGTATAAATTAATTAAGCCTCAAAACACTTCAGGGAGGCCAATCAACTCTCTTTTCAGAAATAGAGAAACCCAGCCTGGCTGGTCAAACAGCATTTATTTTGGGTACCAGTCAGGGAAATTTACATCAAAATTAAAAAGATCACTGAAACTTACTTGACGATGTGTTTTAAAATCAAGTCTTTGCACAGTACTTTTTTCAAAATCAGGGGTAAAAAGAAAAAATCTTGCTATGATTTTTTCATACCCTGGGGCTCATTTCTCCTTATCATATTTGATACTTTAACAGGGACGTTAAAACATTTTTTAAAACTTCTCATTACCTAATTTTTCCTCTAGCAAGAGTTTAAAGTGTAGTTTGGGTCCTAAATTAGAGAACAAACCAAGTAAAAGGAAATGGAAGATACCATTCAGTGAGCTTCATTAGCAACTACTTAGTTCACTTGGTTTTGTTTGGCAATATAAGAGAATGTGTAATCATTCAGGAAGGCTGGCTTTGAGGACTGTGTTTCATGCATAACTAAAAGCGATTCTCATTTAAGGTAAAGAGATGAAGCCCCTTGCTCTAGAGGACTTAGGATAGAACCAAACTAAAAGCTAAGAAGGGTGATATGCAGTGGACTCCTAGTTTCTAGAAGCCATATGTAAAGTTAATTTTAGTTACTAAAAGACATTGTAGGGGAGGAAGATATCTTTCCTCTCCTCACCTTAAGTTCCCAGCTGGGTCTCTGTAACAAAAGACAGATTAGAGAAAAACATGGAAATTTATTTAATATAAGTTTTACCCAACACGGGAGACTTCATAAGACAAATGAAGACCTGAAGAAGCAGTTAAACCTGAATGTTTTCATACTCGGTTTGATAAAAGGTGGAGAATCATAGAAAAATGTGATATGACCAGAAGGGATATGAGGTAAGAGTAGTACCGTGGGGGTGACCTAGCAAGGCCTGTTCATTGAGATTCTTCTCCATGTCCCTCCGTCTTTGGAGATAAGGATGCTCCTTTCCTCCAGGTCTAGAGAGAGCACCTCTTATATGAGGGTCTTAAGACCTGCTTCAGGAGAAGGTCAGAAGGTCTGTCCTGGACCTGCCCTTTCTCAAATTCCTTCAGCTTAAAGTATTCAACGTGCCAAGCTGTCATATTTTGGGATAGGGTGTCCTGAACCCCAACAACATCATGTGTGTGTATACATACTCACACACTTGTGTGTATTTGTGATGTCTAGTTTGTAAAAATCATTGTGTAAAATTTGTTTCAGTTACTAAAAGCCATTAGGTAAAATCAGTTTATTTACATTTACTGTGTGTAGAAACTCAGGTACACACATATATACATACATATGTGTCTATTTGTTAATTACTTGGTAATTTTGATGTTGAAGATCTTCTATGTGTTAAGCATAATGCCATGTATTTGGGGTTTAAGGGTTGAAAGTACTAGATTGAATAAAATGCAATCAGAGGCCTCAAAGAACATATGAGGGGAAAAACACAATAGGAATTACCTCTTGAATACGTGATTGATTTGACATATGACATAATGGAATTTACAGTTATATTTCACCTCTCGAAGAAAGTAAAGGCAGAAATATGGGTATACAAACTAAAACAGGGAGAGAAAAACGGAAAGAATTCACATCAAATTTGGAAAAATTTTAAAAACTTCGCATATTGTCCATTCTTCCCAGGAATATTTTTCCTCATTTATATTTAAGAATCATACCTTCAAACCCTAAGCAATTATTCATCAACTGCTCTTGTCTTCTTTTTCGTGCTCCCATTTATCCAGCCTATCAAGTGACTAAACTATTTGAATACATGAAAATACATGACGTGATATATAGGAGCTCTCTTCTCTGGTCAGGAGTGATTTCTAGATAGTTCTGTGCTCGCATAACTCTGCTGCTCCTGGATCACAAGAAGAAACGAACTCAGCAGCTCAAGAACATTATGACAGAATGTTTAAATAGTTGCCATTGTTACTGTGTGAAACAGAAAAGAAAGCATGAGAGATAAAACAAACATGAAAAAAAGTTTTATCTAAAGCAGAATCTCTACAACTTTCCTTAAACGTAACAGTGTTCTAGGAAGACCATGATGATCTTTGCATTCAGCTTCACACTTTCTTAATCGTTAGCAGAGTTTTTCAAAACTGTTTTTATCAAAGTGACCTGTGTTTATAGATTAGGAACTAAGTGAATCAATAATAGAATCAGAATTTAAATAAAATCCTTGCAAATTAGGCAAGAATTTATTTTACGTAATCCCTCACAGATTGACAATTTGGCGATTTTCATTAAATGCAAAATGGTGTTGAATTATGTGTCCAATCGTTCACCCATCTATTCATTCCCTCAACAAAGCTATGCTGGGTGCCTCTTACGTCCCAGACCCTGTTCAGCACTGGAGAGAGAAATTAGCCACTCTTAAGGAGATTGTCTAGGGAAACATAATTTTTCAGCTAATAGGATACAAATTACAACACAATGATGCTACATATGCAAAAAGCCCTAAAGGAATAAACACGAAGAAACTAGCTCTTTTAGGATGGATTGGTAGGAGAAATAATGTGAACTTTACAGTAAAGAGTGAAAAACATTTTAACAAGCAGGAAATATAGTTGCTGGGCAGTGCGTTAAAGCCAGAGGGAAGCAGATGCCAGAGGCAAAGTTATGAGGGTGTGAGGATGAATGGCAGGTAAAATCTTGTGGTTATTATTTTTCTTGTATGTGTAATTTTGCAGAAGTAATAAGTGGTATTATTTTTCCCCTCAAATTTAAAACTGGGAAAGAGAATTAATAAGTAAGAAATGAAATTCAATACACAGAGTCCCCTTTACTTCAAAGGATGAGAATTTCTAACATTACTACAACAGACTGTCTCCTGGGTACCAGTTATTCATAATAAAAGATAGTGAGTTAGGATAGAACAGTGGTAGTTTTCATCTGATGAAAATATTAAAGAGTTTTTATATAAAATATTTTATAAATACATAAAATGCATGAACCAAATGCGTATACATACAGTAGGTTCATTTAAATAATTCATCCAATACTCTAATGCCTATTTTTGGACTATATTCCAAGTCCTGATTCAGACCATATTTAGGAAATCACTTAGTAGAACTCAAGAAAAGGAGAGAAGGAGGAAATGAAAGCCTATCTCAGGAAACGTGCTGGGGATTCTATGTGGATTAATTTATATAATCTTTTCAAAATCTCAGTGAGAAAACTGAGTGATGATTAGATTGAGTGACCTGTCTGAGATCAGACGATAAAGATAAGACTGAGCTGGTATTTGAATCCTATTCTGTTTACTATAACGTCCATGGTCTTCCCATCGCTACTAGTATGATTATTTTAAGAGGGCTTCAGTAGTCAGTATTTTAGTAGTTAGTGTTAGGTTAGTAGTATTTTCTATTTAACAGATAGAAATGCAGTTACAGGATTTTCAAGCCCCACGTATCTGGTTGGAACTCATAAACCACATGATAAGTTTATCAATGTGGTTTACAAACAACCAACTGAATATTTTTTTAATTATTTAAATGATTATTTATATTTATCAAATTAAAAATTCTAATTTATTTTATGTATTGGAATTCTTTTCTTCCCCCCAAATTCTTAATATTATCAACGAAATTATGCAAATATAAACTAGCAAAACAAAACACTAACAGGCAAAATATTTAGCCATCATTTTTTAATCTCCACATTTTTGTGGCTTTTTCTTCCTGTAGTTGGTTTCTAGTCTCATAGCTTTGTGGTCAGAAAAGATGCATGGTATTATTTCAATCTTCTTAAATTTATTGAGACTTGTTTTGTGGCCTAATATGTGGTCAATCCCGGAGAATGTTCCATGTGCATTTGAAAAGAATGCGTATTCTGTGGTTTTGGGATGGAATGTTCTGTGTATATCTACTAAGTCCATCTGGTCAAATGTGTCGTTTAGGGCCAGTATTTCCTTATTGATCTTCTGTTTGGATGATCTATCTATTGGTCTAAGTGGAGTGTTAAAGTTGCCTGCTATTATTGTGTTACTGTCGGCTTCTCCTTTT
Organism: Equus asinus; assembly: GCF_041296235.1. Taxonomy (NCBI): domain Eukaryota; kingdom Metazoa; phylum Chordata; class Mammalia; order Perissodactyla; family Equidae; genus Equus; species Equus asinus. Next base: position 56,962,745 of record NC_091792.1, on the reverse strand, counting down.
ATATCTGTTAATAATTGCTTTATATATTTAGGTGCTCCTATGTTGGATGCATAGATATTTATAAGTGTTATATCTTTTTGTTGGATTGTTCCCTTTATCATTATGTAGTGTCCTTCTTTGTCTCTTATTACAGTTTTTGTTTTAAAGTCTATTTTGTCTGATATAAGCATTGCTTCCCCCGCTGTCTTTTCTTTGCCATTTGCACGGAAAATCTTTTTCCATCCTTTCACTTTCAGTTTTTGAGTGTCTTTAGGTCTGAAGTATGTCTCTTGTATGCAGCATATATATGGGTCTTGTTTTTTTATCCAGTTGGCCACCCTATGGCATTTGATTGGAGCATTTACTCCACTGACATTTAAAGCAGCTGTTGATAAATATGTATTTATTTCCATTTTGTTACTTATTTTCTGGGTGTTTTAGTAGTTCTTCTCTGTTACTTTCTTTTTCTCTTGCTCTCTTCCCTTGTGGTTTGATGGCTTTCTTTAGTAATATGTTTGATTTCTTTTGTCTTACTTATTTGCTTACTTATTATAGGTTTCTGTTTTGTGATTACCATGAGGATCCTATATAATGTTCTATGTATATAGCAGTCTATACTGTTGATAGATTTATAAGTTGATAGACTCTTTAGCTTGACTTCTTTCTAAAGGCTCTACTTTTTCACTTCCCTCCTCCCACATTTTATGTTGTTGAAATCATATCTTATCTCTTGTTTTGTGTGTTTTAGTACTTTTGTCTTTTAACCTTCATAACTATCTTCATAAGTTGTTGATCTGCTACTTTTACTATATTTTTACCTTTTCCAGTGATTTTATTGCCTGGTTTTTATCGAGTTTTTTAAACAATATTTTTATCCTTATTTACGGTCATCACTTTCGCACTTAAATAAGTCCCTTCAGCATTTCTTGTAGAACTGGTTTCTTGGTGATAAACTCCTTTAATTTTTGCTTGTCTGGGAAGCTCTGTATCTCTCCTTCCATGATAAATGATGACCTTGATGGATAGAGTATTCCTGGCTGCAGGTTTTTCCTTTAGCACTTTAAATATGTCATGCCATTCTCTTCTCACCTGTAGGGTTTCGGCTGAGAAGTCCGCTGATAGCCTTATGGGCTTTCCTTTGTATGTCACTTGTTGCCTTTCTCTTGCCACTTTTAGGATTCTCTCTTTATCTTTAATTTTGGACATTTTAATTATAACGTGTCATAGTGTGGGCCTCTTTGGGTTTATCTTGTTTGGAGCTCTCTGTGCTTCCTGTACCTGGATGTCTGTTTCCTTCCTTAGGTTAGGAAAGTTTTCAGCTATTATTTCTTCAAATAGATTTTCTGCTTCTTTGTCTCTCTCTTCTTCTTCTGGGACACCTATAATACAAATGTTAATGTGCTTGATATTGCCCCAGAGTTCTCTTAGACTGTTCTTACTCTGTCTAATTCTTATTTCTGTTCTACTTGGGTGATTCCCTCATCTTTTGTCTAGCTTGCTGATCCATTCTGTATCCTCTACTCTGTTATTGAGTCCCTCTAGTAAAATTTTCATTTCCAGTATTGCATCCTTCATTTCTGATTGGTTCTTTTTTATATTTTCCAGTTCTTTGTTGACAAGCTCACTATGTTCATCCTGTCTGCTCTCAATATCTGTGAGAATTTTTATGAGTTTTTGTTTGAACTCTTTGTCAGGTAGGTTGCTTACTTTTGTTTCATTTAGTTCTTTTCTGGGCTTGTGTTCTGTTCCCTTGCTTCGAATGTATTCCTTTGCCTCCTCATTTTGCCTCTTTCTCTGTGCTTATATCTATGTATTAGGTGAGTTGGCTATGTCTCGTGATCTTGGAGAAGTGGCCTTATTTAAGAGATTCCTTTTGATGCACAGCAGTGTGTTTCACACTTGTCACCAGTCCAAGTGATCCAGGAGTGACCTTTTGTCGGCTACTTGTGTCCTTCTTCTGTGGAAGGGTTGCTCTTAATGCAGGTACCCAGGGAGTCTAGTCTTTCTTTCCCTAGCCAGCTGTTTGCAAATCTGGTTTGGGGAGGCACAGCACCATTGGCTACAAGGTCTGTCAGCATACTCCTGTTGTAATTTTCCTGTTAATTGGGTAGGTACCCAGTGTAGCTCATTGCTATACTCAGGGTCTTACAGTTCTGATAGGCCTCAGGCCTACAAGGCTGTTGTCAGTTATCTTAGGAGTGCAGCTGAGTGGGGCTAGACCTAGGCATGGGAGCTGTCAATTGTTTCAGGCTTTGAAAGGTGATGCTCTTCCTTTTTATGGCTATTTGTGAAGCACAAGTCTTCTACTGCTGATAAGCCTCACCCTCCCACAGGTCCACACACACTGTCAACACAGTCCTGGTTTGTGCACACTTCCCAACACCCTGGAGCGTACCCTGATGCCCCAGTGCAGAAGCCCTCACCTCTCCACCAGTGCCCCCCACAGTTCACTTGGTCCTCACACAGGCCCTGCCCCACAGAGGCAGACACACTTGCCTGCCTGTAGAGGATCAAGGCACCCAGTGAATGCAGGCTGACAAGTAACCTGAAGGTGTGCTGTTGGGTGGGGCCGGTCCCCAGAGCAGGCTGTCTTCCCTGGCTGAACTAAATTAAATCTGGGCTCTAGTGTGTGTGGCAGACCCCTGGGCTTCAGGCCAGGGGAAGAACTTCAATGGCTTCTTCTGTGGTCTGTGTCAGCATACCAGGACTAGGTGACAACAATGGCCATCACCAATGTCTCAGTCTCCAGAGATTCCTCTCCTCTCACTGAGATGCACCCAGAGCCTATCAGGCAAGTCTCTTTTCACTAAATGACTGTCAGCCTTCTTTCTGGTGATTTTATGTTGCTCTCTGAGATGGGTGAATTTGTGCATGGGCTCTTTAAGGCCTAGGTTTTCTTTCAGCTTTCATCCAATAGCTTTTCTGGGCATATTCCTGCTGCAGTTAATAGCCAGCAAAGCCAGATAGTAAGACCCTCATCTCAGTTGTGCTGAGTCTGAAGAATGCTTATAGCAGTATCAGGGCCCTGCTCAGGACCTCACTTCTCCAGGGAGGGCTGCGTACCTTAGGGTGGCTCCCTCCTGGCTGGCTGAGAAACTCCACTGCTCCTGAAGGTGACTACTTTTTTTTTCTCTCCAGAAGGAATTTCTGCCTCTTACGCCTTAGTCAGGACTGCCACTTGTTGTGAGGGTTCTTTTTATCCAGTTTTAAGTTTTCTAGCCAGGGTAATTTTTCCAAAAATAGTTGTAACCTGGTTGTGTTTGTGGGAGGAGATGAATTCAGAGTCTGCCTATGCTGCCATCTTGACGAGATCTCCATCATTCTTTTAAATGTTGCTATATTTTCCAATCTACATTGTCCATGGATAGCTCTCTCATTCTCCTTAGTATAATTATTCAGGTATTTCCTATGAAGAAACCCTAAATGCAGATACTCTCTAAAAAAGTTGCGTAAGTAGGGTTGTATATGTTTAAACATTTTTTTTTTGAAAAAAATACCACTGTGTGGTATTTCTTATAACTTAATCCTTACCTAGTATAGGAATTTCATCAAAAATGAATAGTGGAATTTTATATGTTCTCATGCTGGTAGAAGCTCTTATTTTCTATAGAAAAAACATTTTTATCTGGAATGATGTCACCAAGAAGGCAGAGTAGGAGATCCCAGATTCTGTTCTCCCACAAAGATCAACAATTCCGTGAATAAAAATAGCTGTAGGAGAGCTCTGGAGTCCACTTAAATAACTTCAGCAACACAGTGGAACAAAAAAATTGAGAATAGCCACACAAAAAGGGAGAGAAGAACAGTTTCCTTTTGCTGCATCTTCCCGTCCCCCACACTAGCACTGCTCAGCTCAGCACCAAGAGGGAACTCCTTAGTTACAGAGTTTCCCTCACTGGTAAAGGAAGAGTGGGGTGACCTGCCGATTTCCCCAGCCTTTCAATGCGTTGCACGAAGGACTCACTTTAGTTTTACCTCATCTGGAGACTGACAAAGCTGAGCCACATAGAGACAGTTAGGAATAAGAAAAAGATCAGCATCTATTGGTATCGGCCATGCAGAGGAAGTGACAGAAGTTCCTAGTGACCTGCTCTGCAGACAACCCCAGCAGCTTTTGCCACTGAAGAAACCAAGGGCCAGCACGGTTGCTGTGCCCCCCCCCCCGCAGATTTCACCAGCTTTCACTCCATGGGTACCAGCTTCCCTGATACCAACCACCTGAGTCCCTCCCTACTCCCTGCCCTTCCACCACAATGATGAGCACCAGCAGCCAGCCCAGGCCTCTGTAGCTGCTCAATGCAAGATAACAGCCTAGACTACCACTGCTAACTCTCACTTGGGGCTAGCCCCTCCATCTGTGCACTTGGACACCATCGCCTGATGCTTGTCACTGGTCTCTGGTGTCTTCTGCACACCAATGGCAAGATCCTGCACCACAGAAGTATATGCTGATAGCCAAAGCTCTTTGTGGGTCCAGATTTAGCCCTATCTCCTGTCACTGGGCAGTACCACTAGGCTCACGGGTAACTAGTCCCCCCAGCTGTTAACCTGCACACTCCCAGTATTACCCCTTTCACAAGCTTCCACTGCCACACACACAACCATGAGGAGGGAGATCATGCAACCACAGGAATGCATGTCAACAGCCAGGGCCCCCCACATTAACAATTAATATTATTAAGTCATTCATACTACCCAAAGAAATCTACATATTCAACACAATCCCTATCAAAATTCTGATGGCATTTTTCACAGAAATAGAAAAAACAAAACTAAAACTTGTATGGAACCATATAAGACTTTGAATAGCCAAGGCAATCTTGAAAGAGAACAAAGCTGGAGGCCTCACAGTTTTTGACTTCAAACTGTATTGTAAAGCTATAGTAATCAAAACAGTTTAGTAGTGACATAAAAACAGACACACAGATCAATGAGACAGAATCAAGAGAGCAGAAATGGATCAATGCATATATGTCAACTAGTATTTGATGAGGGATCCATGAGTACTCAATGGGGAAAGGATAGTCTCTGCATTAAATGATGTTGGGAGAACTGGATAACCACATGCAAAAGAATGAAACTGGAGCCCTATCTTACACTACTCACAAAAATTAACTTGAAATGGATTAAGGACTTAAATGTATTACCTAGAACCATAAAACTCCTAGAAGAAAACATAGGGAAAACCCCTTTACATCAGTCTTGGCAACAATTTTTTGGATATGACACTAAAAGCACAAGCCACAAAAGCAAAAATATACAAGTGGGACAAATCAACCCAAAAACTTCTGCATAGCAAAAGAAACAATCAACAACATGAAATGCACACCAGGGAATAGGAGAAAATATTTGCAAACCACATATCTGAAAAGGGGTTAATATCCAAAATATATAAGAAATGCATACAAATCAATAGCAAAAAACCAAACAATCTGGTCAAAATATGGGCTTAGGACTTGAATAGGCATTTTTCCAAAGAAGATATACAAAGGACCAACAAGTTTATGAAAATGTGCTCAACATCACTAATCATCAGGGAAATGCAAATCAAAACTTCACACCTCACCTCACACCTATTAGAATGACTATTATAAAAAAAATAAATAAAACCTAGAAGAGAGAAATGTCAGCAAGAATGTGGAGAATGGGAACCCTGGTGCTGTATTGTTGGGAATGAAAATTGGTTCAGCCACTATGGAAAACAGTGTGAAGTTTCCTCAAAAAACTAAAAATAGGGGCCAGCCTTTTGGCCTAAAAGTTAAGTTTGGTGCACTCCACTTTGGTGGCCTGGGTTCGGTTCCCTGGAGCAGAACTACACCACTGGTTGGTCACCATGCTGTGGTGGCAACCCACATATAAAATAGTGAAAGATTAGTGCAGATTTTAGGTCAGGACCAATCTTCCTCAGCAAAAAAAATCCCTAAAAATAGAACTATTACATGATCCAGCACTCCTACTTCTAAGTATGTATCTGAAGGAAATGAAAATCACTATCTTGAAGATATATCTGCACTCCCATGTTTATTGCAGTGTTATTCGCTTTAGCTAAGACATGGGAGCAACCTAAGTGTCCATCAATGGGTGAACAGAAAAAGAAAATGTGGTATATACATATACAATGGAATATTATTTAAACATTTAAAAAAATGAAATCTTGCCATTGTGACAACATGGATAGACTTTGAAGGCATTATGCTAAGAGAAATAAGTCAGACATGGGAAGACAAATGCTGTATGATCTCACTTATATATGGAATCTAAAAACATCCAATTCATAAAAACAGGGAGTAGAGTGGTGGTTGCCAGGGGTGGACAAGTGGGAGAAATGGGGAGATGGTAGTCAATGAACACAAACTTTCAGTTATAAGGTGAATAACTTCCAGGGATCTAATGTATAGCATGATGACTACAGTTAATAATAAAGTATTGCATTCATGAAAATTGCTATAAGATTAGGTCTGTAATGTTCTCAGCATAACAACAAAACAACAAAATGGTAGTTATGTGACATGAAGGATGTGTTGACCAACCTTATTGTGGTAACGTTTTCCAATATATATTTGTATATCAAATCATCATGTTGTACATCTTAAACTTATACAATGTCATATGTCAATTATATCTCAATAAAACTGGAAATTATTGCTACTTTTCTCATTTTTTTTGCTTTTCATATCTATGATATCTTCTCCTTAATCAATTGTGAGTATATAGTTGACTTATTGATTTATTTTTCACATTTATGCATACATAATAAGAAAATACTCTGGAGGTTAAAGCTTGCCCACTTAATAAACATAATTAATAATATGTTTGCATTACCTTCACTTCAATTCCCCCATCTAGCAATTTATTTATTTTACACAGTTAGCAATTTATGTACTTTAAATATTCATTTACTTTACATATATATATAAGTAAAGCAAATGAATATATATATACACACTTTATACATTTTCTTTAAAGATACACAATAAGTAATGTAAAAGACCTATATTAAATGGGATCTCCATATCTGTTCTGCACAGGTCTCCATTTCCAATACAAAGATGGGAAATACAAAATCTGTTAGCAAAATGGGATTTTGCTCATGTAAAGAAGAGTTCAGACATGTAATTCAAAGCGGCTTGAAAGACTTGATTAGAAAACCCATAATTTAAGAATCTAGGAAAAACTGGGTACTGAGTCTATAGCAGCAACCTTTCTCAGCCGAGAAACTGAGACAGCAAAGTTTAAGAAGGATTGGCTGCAAGGTCAATTTAAAGAAACACAAAAATCCACTCAGAAATTTTATATTTATACCTTGAGTCTAGGGATAGTATTGGTTCTAGAAACTGGAATTGATTGACCTAGGTTTAGAGGAGGGGCGGTTAGCCCCAGCCTGAGTGCTTGCGATGGGAGAGGCAAGGAACTCAGCAGGTCATTACAACAGAGATGGTCATGGAGATTTGAAGAGTGTTTTCTTTGTTTATTGAGCGTCTGGATCATCAAGTAATGTGAACATAAAGTTATAAAGTGATAATGTGTTATGCAATCTACACTTGGATTGTAATCATTAATTTACTCTTGCATTGTAATCATTTAGTGACATTATTTGTGGTTACGAACCATATGATATAATTGACTAGACTCTGGTCAAGCTCAGTAGCCATTATTATACTTGCTGCTTGCTTAAAAGGAAACATGAGTAAATATACTAAAATATACTAAAATATACATAATCGTTCTAAATTTACTTAATTGTATTTAAAAAAGAAATCCACTGTTTAGTAAATTTCTATTACTACATTTGTTGAAAAGTTTTTATTTAATATCTTGAACATACAAGTTAATAATTCTGCTTGGTTGATTCTTTTACCCCCCATTTTAAAGGATTTTCTTTCTTTATTATGTTTTTGAGGAAAATTAGCCCTGAGCTAACAGCTGCTGCCAATCCTCCTCTTTTAGCTGAGGAAGACTGGCTCTGAGCTAACATCTGTGCCCATCTTCCTCTACTTTATATATAGGACCCCTACCACAGCATGGCCTGACAAGCAGTGAGTAGGTCAGCACCTGGGATCCGAATTGGCAAACCCTTGGGCCGCCGAAACAGAACGTGCGAACTTAACCACTGTGCCACCGGGTTGGCCCCTCTTTTATCCCACATTTTAAATTGCCAGACCACTAATGGGTTCCTTTGAGCATCTATACTGTGAAGCTCGTAAGGGAAAGTTAGATTTCTGAAAAAAATCATAATATCATATTGATTGAGGTCATTTCCATTAACATTTTATCTCAGTAACTATTCCCAGTTCCCCATGAAAACCTCAGTCAGAAGATGTGATTCTGAGTGCATTTCAATGTCTGTAACCATGATTTGTCCAAATGCTTAACTGTATGAGTTTGTACCCGAGTTCTAGGCATAAGGGATGATGCGAGTAAAAATTCGCAAGACAATTTTCTGTATAAAATATTCATGAGATAGTTGGCACACAAGGAATTATAACTTTTTTATCAAAGAAACAATGTTTCACAAAAGGACAAGAAAGCATGCAATTGACATAATACAACTTTGGGTGGAAAAATCTGAAGATCAGGAAAATCATCATAGTGACATACATTTTGTAGTATTCGAATATGATGGATACCTTGGTCATATAATAAGGCTAGACCTTGAAAATAAGCTATGAGTTTTCCCTGAAGAAGGCAGAGTTTTGAGTTTTGGCGTGTATTATACTGAGCATCAGTCATCCTAGGAGAAGGATAATTTTCAGAGAGAAAGTGAGTTTGGAAATGAAAGAAAGATCCTGCTTCACGGGTATCCATTTCTTAAACACAGACTCCCGAGACAACAGCTGACTGAGTCTGGGCTTCGATAGTGATCGTGCACAGAACATGGAGAGAGGGCAGGAGGTAGGATGGACTGGGGACTCTGAGGTCCAGAGAGAAAAGTCACATTATTTAAATCAGATTACCTAGTTTTATGCTACCTTCTGTATTTTTATCCATTTATCCTTTGTTATCCCTATTCCTCTAGTTATTGCTTAAATGATCCAGCACTATCCATGTGTACCATTGAGAATTAATGAAAGAACCATATCTTCACCTTTGAATACTAAAAGAAGAGCATCCCTGCTCTTGGCTATTGTAGTGGTTACAACAGAAATTTGTGAGGGTCCAAAAGAGCATCCTTTTTCCACAGGGCGATTCTTCATCATTACCCATTATTATTCTAAATAACCACACTTGACTTTTATCATGGCAAAGAGTAGATTCCTCTGACAGAGCAATATGAGAGACTGGATGATCTGCAGAGCTTGCTTTAAAAGTGCAATGATGGGACAGGACAATGATGTGCTGTACGCCATGACTAGCTGCATTAGGCTTTTGAATGGACATTTGATGTAAATGTGTTTTTGTGTCCATGCAAACACAGAATTCATGCTCTATCAGAGGCTTGATGTGAAAGAATTCTAGTCTTGGTACACAGAGAACAAGTTGAGTTGAAATATCTTTGTCTTGTCAATGGAAAGATGCACTCAACTCTTGACTAAAGTAGCCAAACCTATATTAATCAAATATCCAAGAAATTAGACGGTAGGATTACTTAATTCCAAAAATCTAAGTCCATATAGAGAGCGCTAAAGTCTTCCTAAGAGAAGGAGCTCAGACACATCAGATGTGATTCAAAATAGATACTGACGCCGGGCTGGCCCCGTGGCGAAGCAGTTAAATTCGCGTGTTCCACTTTGGCAGCATGGGGTTTGCTGTTCAGATCCCAGATGCGGATATGGCACCGCTTGGCAAGCCATACTGTGGCAGGCATTCCACATATAAAGTAGTGAAAGATAGGCATGGATGTTAGCTCAGGGCCAGTCTTCCTCAGGAAAAAGAGGAGGATTGGCGGCAGATGTTAGCTCAGGGCTAATTCTCCTCCTCAAAAAAAGAAGATATTGACTTCAATATCAGATAAATTGCACAGATTGACTTCAAGGATCTTTATCTGATTCTTGTGCTTATGCCAGGTTTGTTTTACTTCCACCAGGCCGTCCCTAACCTAAGAACTGACTCCTCTCTGCCAGATCGTTCTACTCTTCTCTCAATTTCATCCAAATTTGAAACACCACTCCTGAAAGTATTGGTAGTTCATGCAGGACTGTGATTGTGAGTGGTGTAGCTCCTGTTTTAATTACTGGGGTTTCGTATGCTCTAGGTGTGTGACCTTGGCAAATGCCTGGTTTGTCATGTAGTTTTTATGACAGTATGTGATGGTTGCATCATTTGTAACTACATTGTAAGTAACATGTAGTCATTGAAGCAGTGCAGAAATGCATTATATTATGAAACATAAACATAGGAAAACATAGGAACATAGGAAAATTTCGTGGTTTCCTAATTTAGACAGAAGGTTTAAGAGTGCATTGAATTATTTCTAAAGAAAAAAATTAGCTTTCTACATTTAATTCAGAAGTTGTGTGGAAATTAAAGGAAGATTAATAACAATAAAGAATACTCAATCAGTTAATAATACCTTTGTTATGAAAGAACCACTACTGTGTACATGGACATGAGCTTTCTAACATCTAATGTACTGTGCAATGTATTGGTCATGAATATTAACTTGGGAAGCATAGGTATGCGGGGCTGAAAGAATTTCCAGTGTTAATGATATTCATTTTGTCGAAATTGCTTATGACACAATCTAATTTTCAAACCAAAGACTAAATGATTATATGTAGCCATATATAAAGTTCTTATTTAGTGATTCTGAAGGAATAAAGTGACTCGTAATCATTATTAAATTTTCTGTATGTGAATTTACATCAGAATTTGGAACACATTAGCTTCTCTCACTAAAAGCTCATTAAGGTCAGTAGAAGTAAAATAAACCATGTAAACTACATAGAGAAAAATGATTACTTCTTTTTCTGTATTTTTTTCTATTCTCTTATGTTTGCAATCATTATTGACAAGTTAAGTATACTGTTTCTGAAAATAGGAAAAGATGTACAAAGTTGTTTCTGTATATAGATATGAAAAAGAATTTAAGAGAATGAGGGTTTCAGCTGAAGAAAACTTTGATTCTCATGCTACTTGGTATAAATCTCTGATAATTCATACAAAAACTTCTCATTAATTTGATTGCCCTTAAATTTCAATACATACTATGAACTCAATTAAGTTTCCATTGTATTCCAATGATGAACTTAATTAGGTTACAATGTGGCAACATATGAAAACCACATTAAAAATAAATAAATGAAAAGCAAGATAATATTTATAACAATGGTTTAAGCTAAGACAATATGTAATGTGAATGCGTACTGAAACAAAGACACAAAAATAGAAACTCAAAACAGAAGCAAAACAAACACATAAAAGCACTATTACCATCCTTTGTCAACATACTACTGTTTTTCTAATCTGTTCCTGAAATCAACCACCTTACCTTTGAACTATGTATGTTACTAGAATATAGGAATACAAAAATCAGGTTCTAATTCTGTTATATGATTGAGAATCAGTTTGATCAAATTTGGTCACTGCTTTTGGAACATTTAATAGAAACATACCAAGGAGAATGTAATGGATATGACCCTTAGCTGAATATTATTAGAGAATCGATCTGACTACAAAGTTATACAGTCAAACTTAGGGACAGATGTTAATTTTGGGGAATATTTTCTTTTTCAGATTTGGTCTCTATATTTTGCCTTGCAAACTATTACTTTACTGAAACACGATTTTAACTTTATTATTGTTTTGTGCAGCACTGAAGAACTTGGCAGAGTCCAGAACCTCAATAATTTATAATTTTAGGGGAATTACTATAAGTAATAAATATATAATTTGAATACACACACAACATTATAGTGATATCTAAAATACCATTATAGCAGATACTTAGATATCAGAATTATAATGATATCTAAGAGGCTAAAAAATATCATGAGAAAGAGCCACTCTTAAATAAAAACTGATTGCTATAAATATCAGAAATTTCCTAACATATTCACGGCTGACTCTTGAAACAACTTTTTAGGACATAGCCTCGGCCAGGAACTGTGCTAAAGGCACCAGTCTCATTTATCTTGCAATTTAATTGAAGTATGATGTTAAATAAGAGTTATCAGTGAGTGTTTTATGAGCTCAAAGGAGAAACTAGTAGATGAGCTGGAATTTTTATGCTATTTCATAAAGAATGACTAAATGTGAGACAGCTTTGAAAGTAGGTCAGAACTTACACAAGGGGCTTATAGAGTACTCATATGAGTCCAAGAGAAACAAAGCATTCATTTCTTACTGCATGACTTCTGACAACTACCTGAAGTTGGGAAAAAAATTTCACAGATGAAACACACAATCCTCCACATTACTGACCTCACTTCAGACATCAGCTGCAAGTTCAGAGGTCGCAAGACCACTTTCACTTATACTCAGCAGGCTACATATTTGGGGGTTCCCACTACCCTCTCACATTCAATAATTTGCTGGAATGACTCACAGAACTCAGGAGAGCACTATACTTACAATGACAGTTTTATTCTGGCAAAAAAGTACCAATCAGATCCAGCTAAAGGGAAAGAAATTTAGGGCAATGTCCAAGAGGGTCCCAAAGGCAAGTTTCTATTGTTTTCTCCAAGTGGATTCAGTATGCATTACCTTCCTGGTACCTTGATGTGTGACAACATGCAGAGTATGACCAACTGAGAAGCTCACCCAAGCATTGGTGTCCATAATTTTTATTGGGGTTTACTTATGTAGGCATCGTTGATTGAATTACTGGCTCTATGACTCAGTCTCCAGCCTCCCTTCCATCTCTGGAGGTCAGGCTAATATTTCTATCACACAGCTCAAATCCCCAACCCTCTAATTACATGGTTGGTCTTTCTCGCTTGATCAGCCATCATTATGAGTCATCTCAACAGTATAAACTATCTAGCAGCCTAATATGAGTCAACTGTTAATACAAACTATCAAGTGTGGTGGTAGTGTGTGTTGGGGTGGGAGGACACCGTGAATAACAAAGACAAGCCTATCACTTGGAAAATTCCAAAGATTTGGAAGGCTACTCTCCAGGAACTGGGGACAAAAGCAGGTCAATTGTTTTTTTTTATACACCTACTCTCTGTTCTTTCTTCTGTTTCCTTTACACTAGTTTTTCAAACCAGGTCTGCCTTCACAATTCAGTTAAAGACAGATTATTGTTTGTTCATTTCTTTTGCTGTTAAACCGAGTCTCTAGTTCTACTGATCAAGAGAGTTGCTAATATAATAGCAGTAGGAATCAGTTCTAATAATTTGCTTGCATGGAATGATTAGAGGACACCATAGGGCTGGGAAAGGAATGAGGTGATTGATGAAATGGCCTCAGTTGCAAAATCTTAGAGGACACCAAAAAGCTCAGTAATAAAAATAAATCAGGAGATCTCGCCAAGATGGCAGTATAGGCAAATTCTGAACTCATGTCCTCCCATGGACACAACCAGGTTACAACTATTTTTGGGAAAATTACCCTGGCTAGAAAACTGAAAACTGGATAAAAAGAACCCCCAGAACAAGGGACAGTCCTGACTAAGGTGGAAGAGGCGGAAATTCCTTTTGGAGAGAAAAAAGCCACTTTCAGGAGCAGCAGAGTTTCTCAGCTGGCCAGATGGGATCCACTCTAAGGACACAACCCTCCTTGAAGGAGTGAGGTCCTGAACAGGGCTGATACTACTATAAGCATCATTCCGACTCAGCACAACTGAGACAAGGGTCTTACTACCTGGCTTTGTTGGCTATTAACTGCAGTGGGGCTACCCCCAGAAAAGCTATAGGATGAAAGCTGAAAAGACCTGGGTCTTAAAGGACCCACACAAAAACTCACCCATCTCAGCAACCTAAAATCACCAGAGAGAAGGTTGACAGTCCTTTGGTGAAAAGAGGCTCACCTCGTAGGCTCTGGGTGCCTGTTCGTGAGAGGAGAGACCTTTCTGGAGACTGAGACTTTAGTGGTGGCCATTGTTGTCACCTAATCCAGGAGTGCTGACACAGACACCAGCAGAAGCCATTGAAAGTTTTCCATGGTTTGTGAGCCCAGGGGTCTTCCACACCCACTAGAATGCAGATTTAACATAGTTCAGCCAGGGCAGGCGGAATGCAGTAGAGACTGGCCTCACCAAATAGCCAGCCCTCAGGCTACTTGGCCTGCGTTGACTGGGTGCCTTGACCCTCTACAGGCAGGTGAGTGTGACCGATTCTGAGGGTCAGGGCCTGTGTGAGGACCAGGTGAACTGTGAGGGGCATTGATAAAGGTGTTGGGGACCTCTGCAGTGGGGCTTCAAGGTATACTCCAGGGGGTTGGGGAGTGTGCACAGAACAGGACCATGTTGATGGTGTGTGTGGTCCTGTGGGGGGTGAGGCTTATCAGTGGCAGAAGACTTGTGCTTCACAAATAGCCATAAAAAGCATCAGCCCCACCTTTTAAAGCCTGAAACAATTGAGGGCTCCAGTGCCCAGGGCCAGCCCCACTCAGTTAAACTCCTAAGATAACTGACAACAGCCTTGTAGGCCTGAGGCCTATAGCAAATATAAGCCCCTGAGTCTAGCCACCAGCTACACTGGGTACTTACCCAATTGACAGGAAAGCTGCAACAGGAGTGTGCTGTTAGACCTCATAGGCAATGATGCTGAGCCTCCCCAAAGCAGATTTACAAACAGCTGGCCAAGGAAGGGAAGACTAAACCTGCATTAAAAGCAACCTTGCCACAGCAGAAGGACACAAGTAGCCTACAAAGGGGTCACTCATGGATCATTTGGACTGGTGATGATAGGGAAGCACACTGCTGGGCCTCAAAAGGCATCTCTTACATAAGGCCACTTCTCCAAGCTCAGGAGACATAGCCAACTCACCTAATGTAGAGATATAAGCACAGAGAAAGAGGCATAATGAAGAGACAAAGGAATGGATTCCAAGCAAAGGAAGAAGACAAAATCCAAGAAAAAGGACTAAATGAAACAGAAATAAGCAACCTACCCAACAGAGTTCAAACAAAAACTCATAAGGCTGCTCATGGATATTGGGAGAAGACTGGATGAACACAGTGAGCTCATCAACAAAGAAATGGAAAATATAAAAATGAACCAATCAGAAATGAAGAATACAATACTGGAAGTGAAAAATTCACTAATGGGACCCAATAGCAGAGTCAATGATACAGAAGAAGGGATTAGTGAGCTAGACAAAAGACTAGATGAAAGCACTCAAGCTGAACAGAAAAAAGCAAACAGAATTAGACAGAATGAGAACAGTCTAAGGGAACCCTGGAACAATATCAAGCACACTACCATTCTTATTAAAGCTGTCCCCGATGGAAAAGAGAGAGACAAAGGGGCAAAAATTTATTTTATCTATTATATAGCTGAAAACTTTCCTAACCTAAGGAAGGAAACAGGCATGCAAGTAAAGGAAGCACAGAGAGCTCCAAATAGTATAAGCCCAAAGAGGCCCACAGCAAGACACATTATAATTAAAATGGCCAAAATTAAAGATGAAGAGAGAATCCTAAAAGCAGCAAGAAAAAGGCCACAAGTGATATAGAGAGGAAAGCCCATAAGACTATCAGAGAACTTCTTAGCCAAAACCCTACAGGCGAGCAGAGAATGGCATGAGATATTTAACATGCTAAAAGAAAAAAACCTACAGCCAAGAATACTCTATCCATCAAGGTTGTCATTCAGAAGGGAAAGAGAGATAAAGAGCTTCCCAGACAATCAAAAACTAAAGGAGCTTATCATGAAGAAACCAGTTCTATAAAAAATGCTGAAGGGACTTCTTTCAGTGGGAAAGTGATGACCACAAACACAGATAAAAAAATTATCCAAAAAACTCCATAAAAACCAGGCAATAAAATCACTGGTAAAAGTAAAAATATAGTAAAGGTAGCAGTTCAACCACTTATGAAGATAATTATGAAGGTTAAAAGACAAAAGTACTAAAACACACACAAAACAAGAGATTAGATACGATTTCAACAACATAAAATGTGGGAGGAGGGGATTGAAAAAGTACACCTTTTAGAAAGAGGACAAGCTAAAGAATCTATCAATTCAATATAGACTATTATATACATGGAATATTATATAGGATCCTCATGGTAGTCACAAACCTATAATAAGTGAGCAAATAAGTAAGACAAAAGAAATCAAACATATTGCTAAAGAAAGCCATCAAACCACCAGGGAAGAGAACAAGACAAAAAGAAAGTAACAGAGAAGAACGACTAAAGCAACCAGAAAAAAGTAACAAAATGGCAATAAATAAATATTTATCAATAGCTACTTCAAATGTCATGGACTAAATGCTCCAGTCGAAAAGCATAGGGTGGCTAATTGGATAAAAAAGCAAAACCCACATATGTGCTGCATACAAGAGACACACTTCAGACCTAAAGACACTCACAAACTGAAGGTGAAAGGATGGAAAAAGATAACCTATGTAATTTCAAAGAAAAGAAAACAGGGGTAGCAATACTTATATCAGTAAAAACAGACTTTAAAACAAAAACTATAACAAGAGACAAAGAAGGGCAGTACATAATGATAAAGGAATAATCCACTAAGAAGATATAACATTTATGAATGTCTATGTACCCAACATAGGAACACCTAAATACATAAAGCAATTATTCACAGGCATAAAAGGAGAAATAGAGAGTAAGATAATAACAGTAGGGAACTTTAACACTCCACTTAAACCAATGGATAGCTCATCCAAATAAATCAATAAGGAAACACTGACCTTAAATGACACATTTAACCTGGTGGATATATATAGAACCTTCCATCCCAAAACCACAGAAATACACATTCTTTTCAAATGCTCATGGAGCATTCTCCAGTATTGATCACATGTTAGGCCACAAAACAAGTCTCAATAAACGTAAGAAGATTGAAATAATACCATGCATCTTTTCTGACCACAAAGGTATGAAACTAGAAATGAACTACAGGAAGAAAATCAGAAAAGCCACAAAAATGTGGACATTAAACAAAATACTACCAAACAACGATTGGGTCAATGAAGAAATCAAAGGAGAAATAAGAAATTCCTGGAGACCAAAGGAAATGAAAATACAACATGCAAAAATCTATGGGATACAGTAAAACTTCTAAGAGTGAAGTTTATAGCAATTCAGGCCTACCTCAACAAAGAAGAAAAATCCCAAATAAACAACCTAACAGTGCATTTACAGAAACTGGAAAAAGAAGAACAAACAAAGCCCAAAATCAGTAGAGGAAGGAAATATTAAAAATTAGAGCAGAAATAAATGAAATAGAGACTAAAGAAAATAGAAAAAATTAATGAAACCAAGAGCTGGTTCTTTGAAAAGATAAACAAAATTGACAAACCCTTAGCTAGACTGACCAGGAAAAAAAGGGAGAAGGCTCAGATCAATAAAATCAGAAACGAAAGAGGAGAAATTACAATGGATACCTCAGAAATACAAAAGATAATAAGAGAATAGTATGAAAAGCTATACACCAACAAATTGGATATTCTAGAAGAAATGTATAAATTCTTAGAAACACACAACCTTCCAAAACTGGGCCAAGAAGAAGTAGAGAATTTGAATAGACCAATCACCAGCGTGGAGATCGAAACAGCAATCAAAAACCTCCCAAAAATAAAATTCCAGGACCAGATGGTTTCCCTGGTGAGTTACACCAAACATTCAAAGATGACTTAATACCTATCCTTCTCAAACTCTTCCAAAAAATTGAAGAGGAGGGGAAGCTGCCTAACTCATTCTACAAAGCCAACGTTATCCTGATACCAAAACCAGACAAGGACAACACGAAAAGAAAATTACAGGCCAATATCACTGATGAACATCGACTCAAAATTCCTCAGCAAAATACTAGCAAATCGAATACAACAATACCATAAGAAGATCATACAACATGATCAAGTGGGTTTCACTCCAGGGATGCAGGGACGGTTCAACATCTGCAAATCTATCAAGGTGATACACCACATTAACAAAATGAAGAATAAAAATCACATGATCATCTCAATAGATGCAGAGAAAGCATTTGACAAGATACAGCATCCATTTATGATAAAAACTCTAAATAAAATGGGTATAGAAGGAAAATACCTCATCAAAATAAAATACATATATGACAAACCCACAGCAAATATCATTCTCAATAGAGAAAAACTGAAAAGTATCCCTCTAAGAACAGGAACCAGACAAGAATGGCTACTTTCACCACTCTTATTTAACATAATATTTGAAGCCCTAGCCAGAGCAATCAGGAAAGAAAAAGAAAGAAAAGGGATCTAAATTGGAAAAGAAGAAGTGAAACTGCCACTCTTTGCAAAATGACATGATTTTATATAGAGAAAACCCTAAAGAATCCACTAAAAATCTTTTAGAAATAATAAATGAGTACAGTCAAGTTGCAGGATACCAAATCAACATTCAAAAATTGGTTTCATTTCTATACACTAACAATGAAGTAGCGGAAACACAAATTAAGAATACAATCAAATTTACAACTGCAACAAAAAGAATAAAATACCTAGGAATAAACTTAACCAAAGAGGTGAAAGATCTGTACACTGAAAACTATAAAGCATTGTGGGAAGAAATCGAAGACACAAAGAAATGGAAAGATATTCTGTGCTCTTGGATTGGAAGAATTAACGTAGTTAAAATGTCCATATTTCCTAAAGCAATCTATAGATTCAACACAATCCCTATCAAAGTTCCAATAACAGTTTTTCAAGGAAATAGAATAAAGAATCCTAAAATTTATATGGAACACCAAAAGACCCCAAATAGACAAAGGATTCCTGAGAAAAATGAACAAAGCTGGAAGTATCACACTCCCTGATTTCAAAGTATATTACAAAACCATAGTAACCAAAACAACATGGTACTGGCACAAAAACAGACACACAGATCAATGGAACAGAATTGAGAGCCCAGAAACAAACCCACACATTTATGGACAGCTAATATTTGACAAGGGAGCCAAGAGCATATAACGGAGAGGAGAGAGTTTCTTCAACAAATGGTGTTGGGAAAACTGGACAGCCACATGCAAAAGAATGAAAGTAGACCATTATCTTACACCATGTACAAAAATCAACTCAAAATGGATTAAAGACTTGAATGTAAGACCCAAAATCATGAAACTTCTAGAAGAAAACATAGGCAGTACTCTCTATGACATTGATCTGAGCAGCATATTTTCAAGTCCCCTGTCTGACTGGGCAAGGGAAACAAAAGAAAAAATGAACAAATGGGACTACATCAAACTTAAAAGCTTCTGCACGACAAAGGAAACCATCAACAAAACAAAAAGACAACCTAACAATTGGTGCCAGAGGAAAAGGAAAAACAGTAATGTTGATAACTGCCTTTGTTTTTAAATTTTGATTTTTTTCTCATCATAGATTTCTTTAGATGCATGGCACTGGGACTCTGGTTACTTAAGAAATATGCAGGTGCCCAAAGCAGTCCATCCAGACTTTCTAGATCATCTAGTAAATAATTCCAGACTCCACCAAATGAAGACAGGACTCCTAATGTGTCTGCTTTCTTGACCATAATGGACCCAAGACTTGGACAGGTGGGTCAGCAGGCTCTGGTCCTCATGACTCCAGGAGGCCAAGTAGTGCAGTTAAGCTTTTCTAAGAGGAGAGGTGTGTTTTCTTAGAAGATGGGACCTGTTGAGTGAATATCAAACTTAATATACTAAAACAACTGTCTCTCTAGGTTCTGAGGAGAGCTGTTGGTGATACTAAGCTCTTGTATGCCAGTCCCACCAAATTCCTTTACCTACAGAATTTCTTCTTAATACTAATATTCTTACTATTAACTATCCTGTCTTTTATTTTTTCTCTTCTTTTATTGGCTTTTAATTATTCCTCATCCCCTTTCCCTGTTCCATTTTGGCCACTACTGTTTTACTTGCCATCAGTATTATTATAATTATTGTTCTAGTTCAACATTTATAACTTCAGTTCCGTCTCAGTTCTCCCTCCTTTTTCTTTGCCTATGTCTCTCATTCTCCCATATCTCCCTTAATTTCCATTTCCTTCTCCTCCTCATTTATGCATTTTTCTGTTTGGTACAAATTTATTAACGCAAACAATCATATATATGGAAATGTTTGCTGTATCTTTCCTGCTTTATGTTCAAAAGCATGGACAAAATACATCTCCTGATCCATCCATTTCTTCTTGAAGAGTAAGAAATAAAAAAGACAAATATGTCTTAGAAATGGAAAAAGAAGAGAAAAAATATGCAAAAGACTGCATTCTTAAAAACATACCACTGTTAGTGAAAATAAGTAAGATCAGAAATAAAATAAGAAAATGCTGAGAACTAAAAGATTTAAGGTAATTTTGAATATAAAGTCTTGTAAAAATATTTTTAGCCTATGAAATACAGTCAAAAATCAATCTCAAAAGTTTCCTAAACTGTACAATAGACACAAGCTTACTGCAATATTCGATTATTCTGAAAGTACTTGTATGGTGATAGATTTTATGTGAGGTGATATTGCAAATTGCAAATAATAAACACAGAATATATCAAGGCAGAAGGCTTTCATAAATTTTATCCTGTCTTGATAATATACTGATATTCTAAAAGCTCTAGGCTAAGAGGATAATTTTAATTAGTTAAAATAATTGTTGCCTTATTAGTTAAAGATAGAGGCAGTCCTCGTTCTGCACCGTGCTGGGCTAACTGAAACTCCTGCATTTTGGGGCTGTGTCTTCTCTTTGTACCACCATGATACACATAAATTTCTGTTAAAATGGTACCAAGCAAAGTGAGGACTGACTCTACTCTAAATATAGTGTTCTGGAGACACAGTGTTTTTTAAATACTAGTTTTAACAAAAAAAAATTTTGTATTTACTTTTTTCCCAAAGACTACACAGTTTTATAATAACTTTTTAAATTTACTAAAAATGTTATAACTCTGACTTCTAGTGGTTGAAGAAAGAGCTATGTTTGAATTATTGAAAAGTCTGAGTTCCTTCAATAAATATTATTTCATTACTTTTCAGGGCATATACTTTTTTAAATTTACTTTTTATTTTATTTTATTTTTTTGAGGAAGATTAGCCTGGAGCTAACATCTGCCACCAATTATCTTTTTGCTGAGGAAGACTGGCCCTGAGCTAAGATCCGTGCCCATCTTCTCTACTTTATGTGTGGGACGCCTACTGCAGCATGGCTTGCCAAGTGGTGCCATGTCCACAGCCGGGATCACGAACAGGTGAACCCCAGGCAGCTGAAGCGGATAGTGCGCACTTAACCACTGCGCCACTGGGCCGGCCCCTGCGGTACATATACTTGATTGAAGTGTTATCTACTGGGCTTTCTACTTTCTGGAAAAACTAAGAATATTTTGTTTTTAAAAGGTTAAAAATACAAAGCAAATAAATTTGGCCTTTGCTTATATTAGAAGTATGTGCTTGACAGTAAATGAATACTTCTAAATATATTTTAAACTTTATTTTCTGAAGGCACAGTACCCTGCATGTTGTAAATAAACCCAAATGTCAGTGAATGAAGTATCTGACTTTATCTGTCTATACTACATGCTTAACAAATCTCCTTTTCTTCACAAGAAAATTTAGGTATCCAACCTGTCATTGAATGAATGTTGACTGATTCCAAGATAATAAATTCAAGAGTTTTGGATGTATGAAATATGCCTGACTCTTCGTGGAGTGAATATAAATGAAACATTTTCATTGTAAGATAGACCAGAATTCAAATACTGTAAATCCATTTGTAGCTCATTTGCAGCTACTCCTTGTCATATTTGCAAATGAATTCTGATTTATTTAAACAATCAAAGGTTATTAGCTTTGTGTTTGTGTAAAAAGGAAAT
The DNA here is from genome assembly GCF_041296235.1 of Equus asinus. Classification (NCBI taxonomy): domain Eukaryota; kingdom Metazoa; phylum Chordata; class Mammalia; order Perissodactyla; family Equidae; genus Equus; species Equus asinus. The sequence goes on along the minus strand of NC_091792.1, from coordinate 56,940,880 downwards.
CACAACAACAATAAATATTTGCTACAATAAGGATAAATTATAGAGAATTTCTCTACCTTTTTAATTTAACAAAGCCACTCTCTAATGTGTAAGTATTTAAAGACTATATACAAGTCAGTGTTATTATTTTGTACAATAGAATGCAATTTTAGGAAACTTAGCTTCACTTTAGATTAATAATTGGTAGACTATAAGGTATCTATGAAACTGTGACTATTAATTTGGATAGTCTGAGTTGGCATACTCAAAGATAAAGGCAATGGCGCATTTAATAGAAGTCCATAAAACAGACGGAGAATGTAAGGATTAGCTTTATGTTTGGGAATTTATTAATGTTACTGTTACAACCACTTGTTATATTTTATTTTTCTTATAGTATCAATTGATGATTTAGAAATGGTTCAGATATCAGTAATAATTCCTGGGTTTTTTGTTCAATAATATCAAAATATATAAATAAATAAAATTCATATAGATAGATTAAAAATATAGACATTATTTTGAGATGGCATGAGGTAAACAATTTAGTTGTTAATTTTGTAAGAACTTGATTAAATACACGGTCAATAAATCATATTTCTTCGTCTTGATCATATCCTTTTAAGACAAACCCAACCTAGAAATTCAGAGCACCTTTGCTGGCCAATGAAGACCAACCAGGCTCTACAAATCTCTTAATAGCATTTACTAAGACGGTTATTTCTTCATTCTCATTCTACTCTCACTTAGTTCTGAATTTTTAGCTACTGCCCTTGGCTTCTCAACTGATCCTGATTCCCATATCTCAGTTCCTGTCATATTCTGCTGCTGCAGCTTTCTGTAAGACAACTAAAGTTCTGCTTGTTTAAGGTTCAGATCACAAAATAGCCTAAGGAAAGATATTGTGCAATGACAATATTTGGGATAGGAGGGCAATCTATTAATGACCTCACTGCCTTACTGGATATACTAATATTAAGTATAAGACAAGACAAAGTACAAGTGAGTTGATGTTAGAGGTATATTGGGGGTGGCTATTGGGGTGAATAGTAAGAAAAAATCAAGCACATGAGATGCATAGACAGGAAGTCATCCAAGAGTTTTTTATCTCTTTCCCAAGAGTGCTGATATTACATTTTTTGATAAAAGTATATTAAACCTGAAAAATTACACTGAAGTTTTCTCAAAAGCAAAACAAACGAGAGAAACCAACAAAATTAGAAAAAGAGACAAATACACAGAAGTAAAATGGCCAGTCTAAATATTTTTTGTTTCATTTATTAATAATGAAAACTTTAAAAATACTTAAATATTTTGTTTCAAGGATTGGCCATGAGTGTAATAGTGAATAGAGAAGAACAAAGGAGATCATTGTGATGAACACTGCAAATAACACACTCAACAGTATGTGTGACAGTTCTAAGTGGCACATGTCAATCTTTTATTTCCTGCAGAGATGATGTGGATCTTAATTAATTAGTTTTTGAAAAGCATTTAGCAATCCTTAGTTAAAAGGCTCAAACAATCGCAGCAATATAGTATTATACTTGCTTGAAATATTTCTCAACAGATGACGTGTATTACCCTTGGTATTGCTGATCTCTGTCATGTTCTGTCATTCTCTGCTTTTATGTCTGCAACTGCTCTACTGTCTTCTCAATTCTGGAGCTGATCTACAATTCCAGAGTGTTCTGTTTCTCAATAATGTGCTTCAGATTAAATTAAAATTAATTTTTTAATTTAAAATTTTACCTCTGTCACAATTTATTGACTTATTTTTAAAATTTAATTAACAGATGACTATCTGATTTGATATTCATAGTATGTATGGGCAGTATTAGAACAGATTGGAAATGGCAAGGTTTTCAGGAAAATATCATAAAAATAAGGATAAATAAAAAATCAATGATAAAATAAAATTAGAATAGAAATATGGATATTCTATTAGAATAACAGAATTAAATAGGAAAGGATTGTAAAGACCTCAAAATTTTTGTTACCTTTTTACATCCATCCTGAGTAATATTGGGCTATTAGCATAACACATAACATTTCCAAAATATCTGTAATAGCGGTCCTCATACTGGGATACTAATTTCCCTGATGGCACAGAAAGATATTCAGGGGAAGGACAAGAATGATTTTAAGAGAATTGATTCATAGATTCTCACCTTCTATCTGTACTGTATTCTAAAACAGACTTTCTGAAATTTGTCATTGCCTTCTCCCGTTTACAAAGGAAAGCTACACTCCTTGCAGATCAAATCTTACTCTGGTACATTGCCCTGAGGTGTTAAATCTGCAGTGCTCAAAGAAAGTGGAGCCTCCCTTAAAAATCCATCAACACATCACAAGTCCATAGGTTTCCTAATTCCTAAATTTCCCTTTTTTATGCATATTTCTGTGAAGGATAATGCGTCCCCTTGGAATGTATTATTTTGGCTCACACTGAGATAACCTGAATTCTCTTAAATGAAGAACACTATTGGCTGAATACTGGAGTATTTTTTAATCACTTCTCACTGTAGCAATGACATACACTGTACAGAGAATAGTGTAGCACACTTACATTTCTCTTTCAATTCTCTTTATGTTCAAATAAAATCTGATTACTTCAGAAAGTTAGTAAGATTTTGCCCAGTTGGTAAATTTACAGAAAAGTTCTTTTTAACATTGTTATTTCCAGACAGTAGAGTTTTACCACCATGTAAAACCAGAGATTAAAAGTTAGTTGACTGCTCAGGGAGGTTATAATTTTGATAACATAGTACCTCAAGATAATAGGGGTGCCTATTTGTCATGAATGAGTATAGTTATGGGCCATGCAGTCATTTCATAGCAAAGTAGAATAGTACTAATATTTCTCTGTTTAATGGGTCATAATTGATTTAGCCTTCAAATATTATTAAAGATGCCTCCAAATATTTGCTATGATTTTCAAACGATACATTCATTTCTCCTGGTGCTATATATATATTCAATTTAATATAACAATTTCATGTTATGGATATCACATACAAAAAGCCAAAACACTTTTTTTAAAAAAGGAAAGAAAACAGTATCAATGCCACCTAAATTGCATAGTCATAAGACATTTAAATGGATGCCATTGTAATAAGAAATATGTTGTAAAATAGGATTAAGGTAGGGCTCATGAATGAGGAGGGGGTGTAATATCTGTGATCCATAGATTGAGAAGGGCCAGTCTTAACCCACATCCTCATTACCCAGAACAAGAAAAATAGGACTTTAGTGTGCATTGTAGTTGAGGGCAGTAATAGAAATGTAATCACTGGCTTTTTACACACAAGCCACAATTCTGAGTGTCAGCGTATCACAACTGTACCATTTAGTTTCTATTTTTTCTTGGACAAGTTACATGACTTCTTCATGACTTGCTTTACTCATCTACCATATGTGTATCATATTCTGTCCTTCATAGACATTAGACAATGAATGAATACAGGTGATATTTGTGGAAGATAAACAGAGCTGGATACTAGTTAAAGCAGTACAGAAAGATTTTATTCAGTAATAACTGTTGCAATAGGCAAGAGAGTGTAAACTGAGCTCAACTTTGATTTGTGAAGAGTTGATGGGGTTTGAGCAGAGTCAGCAAAGTAGAAATTTACAGGGCTGGCTAACATGTTTGGCCATCTTAGTTTGCTAACTGGTGCTTATCTAAGTTAGGCTCCTATCCTCTTAGGGAAACTGGAAGACAGGGGCCAGATCTTGTTCCCTGGGACAAACAGTAAATTCTTTTGGCAGCCTTAAGCTGGCTGCCAAAATCTTCCCAGACAGAAACTTAAGGAAGCTGGAGTCCTCATCCTGGGGATATGCCCTTGAGCTGCTAGAAACTTTGCTAGTTTTGTTCAATCTCTTAGTGTGTGTTGGTTGGGCGAAGGATGAGACAGGGCAAAAACCTTTGTACTAAGAGTCTGCAATTTTTACAGGCCAAGCTTGAGACCTAGTTAAGAAGAGGGCTCAGAGGAACCTGACTAGAGATTGGTGAAGGAGAGAGATTTTGTATTACTATTGCTGGCACAGAGTAAGTATTATCATGGTTGGATTTCATTACATTTATTTTATCAAAGGCGAAATCAGGACACATGATAGTACAAATGTGTTTGTAGGAAAATGAAACAAATTCCAGGCTATTCTGGAAAATCTGGGATTTGCTTACCTCTAGACTTTGGATGATAAATCTCTCTTGAGTTTTATTTCATTAAGCAAAGTGAATAATGTCTTATTTTACAGATGAATATGTACTACATATAAAGTTGAAAAGCTGGATTTTGCCTTTTTATCTTTAAATGCTGTTTTAAAAATAAACTTCAGGGCCTTCACTATCAAAAAAGGAAAGGCCAACACTTTGGCCTCCAACTGGAATGAGAAAATGTCTTCTAGTTTCTAACCCCTCTACATAGAGACAGGAATAATTATAATTACAATCAGGGAATTAGAACTACAGAGACAAAAAAATATTAGCAATCAATATATAGATAAGCTTTTCAAAGTTCAAAAATACTGGCTGTTGGAGATTATGAAGAAAAACTGTTTAAAGCAAACTTTGCAATTATCTTCTATTTTTTGGTATCAAAATTTAATATACGTTACTGTCAATAGCAGAAGATAGCTACAATCCCCAGGAATGAGTAGCAGCATCAATAGTATTGTTTCTCATTTTATTAATAAAAAATGCTTTACCATCTCTTCTCTGATTGTATATGAAAATGATGATCCAGTAAAAACCTACAAACAAAAAAATTAGATAATTAAAAAACAACTAAACTACTAAAGAAAAAATGTTAAAATTGTCTTTAATCCCTATTATACAAGTGAACTTTGTTAATATTTTGACATAATTTCACCCTGATTAAGATGTGTGTATATGTATAATCATGAAGATATAAATAATTTTTTTCAATAGATATTATTTTTTGGAGTAGTTTTAGGTTCACAAGAAAATTGAGTGGAAGGTACAGAGATTTCCATTACACCCCTTGTCCCACACATGCATAGCCTCCTCATTACTAACATCCCTCACCAGAGTGGTACACTTATTTCAATTGATGAACCTATATTGACACATTATTTCACCCAGAGTTGGTAATTTCATTAGGATTCACTTGTGTTGTTATATATCCTATGGGTTTGGGCAAATGAGTGACATGTATCCACCTTTATAGTATAATAAGGAGTAGTTTCACTGTTCTAAAAATTCTCTGCGCTCCACCTGTTCTTTCCTCTCTCCCTCTTCCCAAATCCCAGGGACCACTGATCTTTTTATTGTCTCCATAGTTTTCCCTTTTCCAGAATGTCATATGATTGGAATCAGACAGTGTATAGCCTTTTCAGACTGGCTTCTTTCACTTAGTAATATGCATTTAAGGTTCCTCCATGTCTTTTCATGGCTTGATAGCCCATTTCTTTTTATTTATTTATTTATTTTCTGCTTTATCTCCCCAAATCCCCCCAGCACATAGTTGTATATCTTAGTTGCTGGTCCTTCTAGTTATGGCATGTGGGATGCCGCCTCAACGTGGCCTGAGGAACAGTGCCATGTCGGCGCCCAGGATCCGAATCAGCGAAACCCTGGGCCACCGCAGCTGAGAGCGGGAAGTTAACCACTCAGCCGTGGGGCCGGCCCCAGCCCATTTCTTTTTAGTTTTGAATAATATTACATTGTTTGGGTGACCACAGTTTATATATCTATTGACCTACTGAAGGACATCTTGGTTGCTTCCAAGTTTTGACAATTATGTATAAAGTTGTTATAAACATCCTTGTGCAGATATTTGTGTGAACGTAGTTTTCAAATCCTTTGAGTAAATAGCAAGGAGCATAATTTCTGGATCATATGTAAGATTATGTTTAGTTTTGTATGAAACTGACAAACTGACCTCCAAAATGGCTGTACCATTTGCATTCCCATGAGCAATGAATGAGAGTTCCTATTACTCTACATCCTGGACAGCATTTGTTTTTGTAAGTGTTGTGTATTTTGGCCATTCTAATAGGTATGCAGTGGTAACTCATTGCTGTTTTTATTTGGACTCCCCTAATGACATACGATGTACAGTGTTGTCTCATGTACATATTTGCCTCTGTTTACCTTTTTTGGTAAGGTTTGTGTTAAGATCTTTGGCCCATTTATTAATTAGATTGTTTTCTTATTGTTGACTTTTAAGAGTTCACTGTATGGGGACCGGGGCCAGCCCAGTGGTGCAGTGGTTAAGTTGGCACGTTTTGCTTTGGTGGCCTGGGGTTCACCTGTTCAGATCCCAGATGTGGACATATGCACCTCTTGTCAAACCATGCTGTGGTAGGTGTCCCACATATAAAGTAGAGAAAGATGGGCATGGATGTTAGCTTAGGGCCAGTCTTTCTCAGCAAAAAAGAGGAGGATTGGTGGCAGATGTTAGCTCAGGGCTAATCATTCTAAAAAAAACAACAACAACAGTGTTCACTGTATGTATTGGATAACAGTCCTTTATCAGATGTGTCTTTTGCAAATATTTCCTTTCAACCTGGGGCTTGTCTTCTCATCTTCTTGACATTGTATTTTTCAAAGCAGAAGCTTTTAATTTTAACGAAGTCCAGCTTATACATAATTTTTTTCATGAATCATGCCTTTGGTGTTGCATCTAAAAAGTCATCTCCAAACTCAAGGTCATGTATATTTTCTCCTACATTATCTTCTAGTAGTTTCATAAGTTTGCATTTTACATGTTGTTGTGTGATCCATTTTGACTTCATTTTTCTGAAAGGTGTAAGATCTGTGTCTAGATTCATTTTTTTGCTTGTGGATGTCCAGTTGTTCCAGCACCAATTGTTGAAAATACCATATATTCTTCATTGTCTTGCCTTTGCTATTTTGTCAAAGATCAGTTGACTATATTTATGTGGGTCTCTTTTTGGGTTCTCCATTCTGTTCCATTGATCTATTTGTCTATGCTTCCACCAGTACAACACTGTTTTGATCACTGTAGCTTTATAGTAAGTCTTGAAATCAGATAGTGTCAGTCCTCCAACTTTATTCTTTCCTTCAATGGTGTGTTGACTTCTGGGTCTTTTATCTCTCCATGTAATCTTTAGAATCAGTCTGTCAATATCTATAAAATAATTTTCTGGGATTTTGATTGGGATTGTGTCAAATCTATGGTTAACTTGGGAGGAACTGACATTTTGACAGTATTGAGTCTTCCTATCTATGAACATGGAACGTTTCTACATCTACTTAGTTCTTTGATTTTGCTCTTTGGAGTTTTGTAGTTTTCTTCATATGGATCTTGTACATATTTTGTTAGATTTATACCTAAGTATTTCATATTTTGGGGTGCTAACGTAAATGGTATTGTGTTTTTAATTTCAAATTCCACTTGTTCATTGCTAATATATAGGAAAGCAATTGACTTTTGTATATTAACCACTTGGCATGGCTTGCCAAGTGGTGCCATGTCCACACCTGGTATCTGAACCGACAAACCCCAGGCCCGTGGAAGCAGAACGTGCGAACTTAACAGCTGCGCCACTGGGCCAGCCCCCATTAATTGATTTCTGAAAGCTGAACTAGCGTTGCATACCTGGGATAAATCCAACTTGGTTGTGGTGAATAATTCTTTTTATACCATTTCAGTTTTGAATTGTTAACATTTTCCTGAAGATTTTTATATTTATGTTTATTAGAGATATTGGTCTTCAGTGTGCTTTTCTTATAATGTCCTTGCCTAGTTTTGGTTTTAGGGTAATACATGATCCTCTGAAAGAGATTGTAGAGAATTGGGATAATTTTATCCTTAAATGTTTGGTAGAATTCCCCAGTGAACTCATCTTGGCCTGGTGATTCTTGTTTTCGAAGGATATTAATTATTGATTCAACTTCTTTGATAGATATAGGCCTATTCTAATTATCTATTTCTTCTTGTGTGAGTTTTGGAAGAATGCGTCTTTCAAGGAATTGGTCTATTTTATCTAGGTTATTAAATTTTGTGAGCATAGAGTTGTTCATAGTATCTCTGTGTGATTCTTTTAATATCCATGGAATCTACAGTGATATTCACTCTTTCACTGATAACATCATTAATTCATGTTCATTGTCCATTCTATGGATTGTTCCCATAGACTATCATGTCATCCACAAACAAAGATAGTTTTATGTCTTCCTTCCCAATCCATTTACTTATTATTTGTTTTATCCAGTATCCATGGGATCGGAAATGATGTCTCCTCTTCCATTTCTGACATTAATCATCTGTGTCTTCTCTCTTTTTTTCTTAATTAGCCTGGTTAGAGGCTTATTAATTTTATTGATCTTTTCAAAGAACCAAGGTTTTGGTTTTGTTGATTTTTTAAATTGATTTCCTGTTTTCAATTTCATTGTTGCTTACTTTTTTCTACTTACTTGGGTTTTAATTTTCTCTTCTCTTTCTACTTTCCTAATGTGGAAGCTCAAATGATTGATTTTAGATTTTTCTTCTTTTCTACTATATGCATTCAATTCTATATATTTCTTTTAAGCACTGCTGTCACCACATCCCATAAATTTTGATGAGTTGTATTTTCATTTTCTTTAGTTCAAACTGTTTTTTAATTTTTAATAAGATTTTTTTATTTAACCCATGTGTTATTTAGAATTGTGTTTATTTTCCAAGGACTTGGGGATTTTCCGGCTGTCTTTTTATTATTAATTTCTTGTCAAATTATCTTGTGGTTAGAAAGCAGATATTGTGGGATTTCTATTCTTTTAAATTTGTTAAGGTATGGTTTATCATTCACAATGTGGTCTGTCTCATGTGAGCTTGAAAATAATATATATTCTGCGGTTGGGTAAAGTAGACTATAACTGTCAATTACATCCAGTTGATTGATGATGGTATTGAATTCAACTATGTCTTTACCGATTTCTTGGCTGCTGGATCTTTGCACTTCTGATAGAGGGATATAGAAGTCTCCAACTATAATATTGGATTCACATATTTCTCCTTGCAGTTCTATCAGTTTTTGCCTGACAAATTTTCATGCACTATTATTGGGTGCATACACATTAAGAATTATTATTTCTTCTTGGAGAACTGACTCCCGATAAATTTCCTGACTCTGTGTTTCGCCCTGTCCAAAGTTTTATAGCTACTCCTACCTTCTTTTGATTAGTGTTAACATGTAATATCTTTCTCTACCCATTTTCTTCAAATATATATGTGTCTTTATATTCAAAGTGGATTTCTTATAGATAACATATAGTTGTGTGTTGTTGTTTGACCCACTCTAACAATTTCTGTCTTTTAATTGGCACATTTAGACCATTGATGTTCCGAGTAATTATTGACATAGTTGGATTAATGTCTACTGTATTGGTAATATTTGTAACTGTTTTCTATTTGTTGCCCTTGTTCTTTGTTCCTATTTTTGTCTTCCATTCTTTTTCTTTTATGGTTTTAATTAAAATTTTTATATAACTCCATTTTCTTTCCTCTCTTAGCATATTAGTGTATTTCTTTTATAAATTTTTTTAGTGGTTGTCCTAGAGTTTGCCATGTATATTTACAATTAATTCACATCCACTTTCAAATAACCCAATACCACTTCAGGGGTAGTATAATTACCTTATAATAATAAAGTACTTTTAACTGCCCCCCTTCTGTCCCTTGTATCATTTCTGTCATCCATTTCACATATACACAAGCACATATATTTTCAAACATAATCAAATATATTATTGCTATTATTTCAATCAAACTGCTTTCTGTTAGATCATTAAGAATAGGATAAATAGGGGCCGGCTCTGTGGCCGAGTGGTTAAGTTCCCGCTCTCCTGCAGCAGCCCAGGGTTCGGACCCTGGGCGCGGACATGGCACCACTAGTCGGGCCACGTTGAGGCGGCGTCCAACGTCCCACAACTAGAAGGACATGCAACTAAGATATACAACCGTGTACGGTGGGGGGAGGGGTTGGGGAGATAAAGCAGAAAAAAAAAAAAAAGATTGGCGACAGTTGTTAGCCCAGGTGCCAAACTTTAAAAAAAAAAAAAAAGAATAGGAAAAATAAGTTTTTCTTTTTCCTTTACTTTTTCCTCCTCTGATTCTCTTTCTTTCTCTATGTAGATCCAAATTTCTGACCTATAGCATTTTCCTTCTTTAAGTGTCTCCTTTTAATATTTCTTAGAAAACAGCCTAGTCTTGACAAATTCTCTCAATTTTTTTTTCGTCTGAGAAAGTTTTTATTTCTCATTCACTTTTGAATGAAAATTTCACAGGTTACATACAGAGTTTGTGTTGGTGTTTTTTTCTCTCTCAACACCTTAAATATTTCACTTCTTTTCTTTCTTTCAAGGTTTCTGAGGGAAGTCAGATGTAATTCATATCTTTGCTTCTGTAGAGGAAAAGTGTTTTTTTCTTCTGGCTTCTTTCAGGAGTTTTCCTTTTCCTTTTTTTTTATTTTCTGTAGTTTTAAGATGATATGCCAGGCATAGTTTTTTGGAATTTACCGTACTTGGTGTTCTTTGAGCTTCATGGGTCAGTGATTTGGCTTATGACATTAATTTGGAGAAATTCTCAGTCATTATTGTTTCAATATTTTTTCTCTCTTCTCCTTTTGGTATTCTCCCTCACGTGTACGTTTTACTTTTGTAGCTGTCTTAAGGTCCCTGAATGTCTCATTGTTTGTTTGCTTTGTTCTATTTGCTTTCCTGTTTTGGAGGCTTTTATTGAGATATTCTCTAGCTCAGAGATTTTTCCCTCAGCCATTTCTAGTCTACTAATAAACTCATCAAAGGCATTTTTCATTTCTGTTACAGTGTTGTTGATCTCTCGCATTTCTTTTTGGTTATTTCTTATAATTTCCATCGCTCTTATTACATTGCCCATCTGTTTTTGAATGCTGTATATTTTATTCATAAGAGTTCACAGCATGTTATACATAGTTGTTTTAAATTCTTAGACTTATAATCCAACATCCCTGCCATATCTGAGTGGTTCTGATGCTTGCTCTGTCTCTTCAAACTTTTTGCCTTTTAGTATGTCTTGTCAATTTTTCTTGGTTGTTGGACATGATGTACTCACTGAAAAGAACTGATGTAAATACGCCTTTAGTAATGATGGTAAGATGTGCATGGAGGGGAAGCATTCTATAGTCCTGTGATTAAGTCTCACTCTTTTAATGAACCTATGCCTCTGGACTGTGAACTTCACATGTGCTTCTCAGTCCTCCTTCCCTTTTAGGTGGGATAGAGTGGCTAGAGTGGGCTATAGTTGGGTATTTCCCTTCCTTTATGCAGAATGCTAGAGCAGGCTGGAGTTAGATATTCCTCCTCCTCCCCGTAGAAGGCTAAAGCCAGTTGGTGTTGGTTATTTCCATTCCCTTAGGTTAGGTGCTGATAAACCCCAGCAGGTTAGGCTTTGGTTAAATAGTTTCTCCTGAGGACAGAACTTATTACAAAGAACAGAATTCTCTGGTGTATTTCAAAATGGTTCCTATTCCCCTACCCCTGCCAGAGGCACAAGGGGATTTTTCTCTGATAGTCACTGTAAGAACCTGATACAGCTTCTGAGGTAAAACCCAGAAAAGTGTGGGGGCTCTTTAATGACTGGGTCCTCCTGGAGTTATCTCTCAGACTTGCCTACGCTAATCATCCAGCAACTTGTAAATTAGAGTTCAGATTTTTCTAACTTGGCAATGGTTCCCACGGAGATATCTCCTTAGTGGGTTGTAATTCTCTGTGTTTGCCTATTGATCTCTCCAATCTGCCGTGGGGGCAGTGGTTTGACCTTTGAACTCATCTTTTAGGGTTCTAGGAGGAATGCTGATTTTTCAGTTTGTCCAGCTTTTCACTTGTTAGGATGGATTGGCAACTTCTAAGCTCCTTTCATGCCATATTGGAAGCTGGAAGTCTACGCAGCTTTTCAAAATAAGTCAATTATAATATCCATTCTGTTTACAAATCTACCTATCACTCAATAATATATTTTAAACTGATGAAATGGATTTTGCTCATTTGGACAAGCTCATAGATATTATTACATAAAAGTCAATTGTTCAAAAGTTAATGGATAGCAATGTCACTTAAGATCTAAAATATTATGTTTGTATTAATAATCAGTGAAATTATATATGTGAAAAGGGAGGGTATGATCTTTAGAATGTCATTCAAGTCATTACTGGAGGAGCCCCAAATATTATCTGAGGACTGATAGAGATTTCTGTTGTACATTTGTTATCAGGATCTAGAAATATATCTGTAGACAAAACTAAGAGCATCATTTTTACTTCCAGAATATGTATATATTTCTGAGTAAAAGTACAAAGAAATGGCATAACAGGTTTAATAAAATTGATTCTCTTTTGCCAACACAAATCTAAAACATGATACAAGCAACACCAACCTCAGAATATTTGTCTTAAATTCTGATGTTTTTATATCCTACGTGAATCAGTCATTCTGCCAGAACTTTTTGAGATATTGTTTTTAGAGTTCAACATACCTCTGTTGGCCATGTTTCAAGTGATAAGGCAGCCCTTTACCCTCAATCAAAAAGTATGACAGTAATTCAAAGGCTTGTATTTTCAATATTTGTAAAGTCAAGATCCTTTTGGTTGCTTCTCAGAGCATGGAGCAGGCCAAAAACAGGCTGCAAACAAATACAGATATATATTTTTTAAATACCTGAAATTAACTTAAGTTTTTAAGTCTGTTTTGAGGACAGTGAAGAGGAGAGTTCAAAAAAACTATTTATTAAGTTTCCTTTTCCTTAGCCTTAGCACTAACCCCTGCTCACCCCTCCCTCCTCTTTAACTCTTTCTCATGACCCCCATAATTCTGCTTTTATACCCAGAGATTATCACTGGTATTGTCCAATCTCCACAGAAAAGAGGAAGGATGAAAATAGAGAAAACAAACTAGAATTTTCTTTAACTCATGGAGGGAGTAGAAAAGCTAGAAACACACAACCAGAAGGACCTACAACTAGATATACAACTATGTACTGAGGGGCTTTGGAGAGAAGAAGAAGAAAAAGAGAAGATTGGCAACAGATGTTAGCTCAGGTGCCAATCTGGTTTTTTAAAAAAATCTAGAAACGATCATTCATTATCACTTCTTATGATGTAGAAAATTGAAAGCAGAGTGCACATATTAAGCAGATGGAAAGAGACAAAATCAATTAGTGGGGTTTTTTGTAGTTTTATGATCACTTTTCTGAGATAAGAAGATGCTTTGTATATTTTAATTATGGGTACTCAGTTAATATTATTGTCTATTTTCAGCAAATGCAATGAACAGTTTTATGACTCTCTCCAAGTAAGAATTGCTCTTGAGTCCTGTTCTTATTTTTTTTTTAAATTTGTAGGCCTAGAATGTGGCAAATATCCATCAATCATTGTGAAATAAAATTTCACTTTAATTTGAAACTGGAAAGCTACTAGAAGACTTCATATAATAGATAAACTAGTGTGTCTCACTTTTAAACAAAAAGAAAGTAAATACATGCCTGTCCTGATCTGTTGATATCTAGGAAATATTTTGAAATGAAAACATCGAGCTTTTCTCCATATTAAAGCTCTATTAAACACTCTTGAATTGAGCTCCTTTTGTGTATTAGGCACCCTTAAAAATGTGTGTTATTAGAAAACGAATTGGATATTTTCTTTACAGGAAACACACAGTTCAGTGAATGTGATGATCTGTTGAAATGATGTAAAAGAAAACAACAAAGAATGATTTATATATGGGCTTCATTTTGACTTTCACCCTCTGGTATCATTCTTTGGAAAATAATTTTTAATCATGCATCTTATTAATCATGAATTATTAATTAAGAAATGCATTTCATGGGCAGTGAGGTAAGAATGCCATACATTTTTAGATGCTGTTGAATCTATGCGTCCTATTAAAAAGAAATATTATGAAAAGAAATGGCCTCCAGGGTTATATAGAATAAGAGTGTGAATTTCAGACATCTGATCGGTATTTTCATCTACACAATCGTTTATTACTTTGTTTGTAAGTGAATAATTTCTTTTAATCATCTTTTTATGACAATTTTTGCAAGCAGATTATTTGCCAATGGCTCTTTCTTACACTATACCTTCTCACAATACTTCTTGAGGGCAACAGAAGTGTTTGAGGTCCATTCATCCCAAAGGCAGTGCTTGTATTTTTTGCACCACGACATCTCCACACTTCTTCTGCTTCTAAGACTCTTTTCCCAGTCTCATGTCTATTCTGGGAAGACTCACTATCTTTCAATAAGTTTATTTTTCTTAATTAGAATCAGCTTTTGCTGCTGGTAATCAAAGAGCCCTAATTAATGCAAGGTTATCAGGAGGCCAAATATTTTGAAAGGAAAAGAAAGCCTGAAAAACAAAACAGATTGTTTCAGATTGATGGAGGAAACCAAAGCACACTTAGATGAGACCATTATAAAAAAGTGGAGGAATCCTGAGGTATGCCAAATTCTGAGGCAATAGATAAAAACGCTGTAGGAAGATCTAATGACTACTATCTGGGCACTGGTTGAGAAAGCGTGTTTGTAGGATGCAATGCAATGTAACAATTAAACAGAATCAGTTGATTCCTGAAGATGTATGTGAAGTGGAAACAACGTTTATGCTGACACGTGAAGACATATAAATACATCGAATAAGATCACGAAGGAGACTCAAAAATGATAGGATTTGCTTAACCTGAAGAAAGGAAGTGGAAAAGGAAGCCATTGAGATAATGATTTGAAGCTTAAATTTACATTTTATATTTTGTACTGTTTGATATTTTACAGTATGAATGTGTTAATCTTTTTCTAGTGTAATTAAAACTATGTCCTTATAAAAGAAATGATTTTGATCATCTAAAAAAATAGATATAGTATTTAGTCTAGAGATTTTTCTAGAAATAAGGTGTTTAATTATTACTAGTGACAGTGCATTCAGTGCAGGTCTTTTGATTTTTTTCCCCTCGCCTTTTCTATTTCAATTAGCCAACTCTTACCTATATGAATACATTCTTTGATTTCTCAAAGTATTTTCCTCTAAAACAGTGGTTTTCACGGAATTGTGTATGGAGGAGATGGCAAATGAAAGTTTAAATGCACCTAAGTAATTTTGATGTCCCACCTTTTAGAAATAGTACTTCTAACACTGTTTAGCTAGTTGTAGGTCTTGGTTATGTCGTGCAAATCTCATCTATATGTGACAGATAAAGTGATTACAGATATTTCAGGTGGCTCTGTCCATTTAATTGAGTCACAGAATGATTACAAATTAAGTATAAAAGTCCTGGCTTCCTTCTCTACTGTACCTGTCTGGTGCAATTATTATATAATGATGTCCTACTGCACTGACTTACCCAACTCCGCGTTCAGTGATGTCACACTGGTAACTTGAAATCATGGTGGAAGTATTTATGCTTCAGAAATTAGCAAATGCTATGGATTAGGGCTTTTTTCACAGACAGCCAGTTATAAACTCTTACCAGCATACTGCTAATACAGCCTGATCAAAATCCCCTCTCAATATTCCTTGTCTTTCCATTTCTCACAGCTGCAGGCCCTGTGCTCCACCACTTCGTCCAACATATTCTCTCTATGTTAACCCACAAATAGCTTGTAGTTTTCTCATTATATGCCGTTTTTCAGAGAAGCCTATTCAGACCCTTGGGTTAGATTAAGTTCACCTATTTAACCAACTCATAGCACTGGGTGTTTAATACGAATTATAATTGAACTTAAATAATTATGTGTAAATTCATTTTAATAGCATTTTGACAGCTATTTATTGAGAACCTTTTTTGTGCCATGAACTGTTCTTGGTGCTGGAAATAAAGCAGTGAACAAAACCAACATTCCCTCCATGGTCATTAAGATTTCATATTGGTAGAGGAGGCAAGGGGTTTCTCTATCTATCTATCATTCGTCTGTTTATCCATCTGTCTATCCATCAATCATATATCTATCATATATCTATCCATACACATAAAATCTTAGATGTAATTAAGTTTGTTCTATTTTTAAGATTTCACGAGAATTTGCTGGACTGTGATCCACATCAATAACATGCTAGTATTAATAAGAACTCACATGCTCACTTTGGAGGAACTGTTCTAGCTAGAGGTTACTAGCCCAAGCCTCCTTCTTAAGCACTGTAACAACTTCTATCTGTAAGTTATAAATGCCAATGCACCAGGAGACTCAGTAAACCCTTGTCTGTTGAAACATCAATACATTGGTGCAGTCATCATCAGAAAGCACGTGGAAAATAAGTTGGTGCTGTGTTTCTGATCACATCCAACATCCCATTACATCACATTGCGTTTCTCCTGTGGAATTCTAGACAAAAATACTATGAAGAAATACTTATTCAGAAGGCAGCATTTTGTGGTTGGCTCACAGCATTTCAAACATCTAATGAGCTAGTTCTTTATGGACCATGATGCACACCTACTCTCTAAATGGAGAAATAACGACACTATGTCCATCAGAAGTTACAGAGTATGAAAATTTCAACTAGAAAATATTCACATGAATAGAGTTCTTTGTCTCTTTAACATATCCCCAAAAGTTGATAATGCATTTTGAATTTGAGTAAATTTGTGAATATATTTTCCTTTTTGAGAATGCATACAAGAATGAGAGTCATTTTAAAATTTCATTTCCATTTCATATACTTCAAGGCATTCGGAGATAATTCTTTTAAACTACAAAGTAATAACTTAGCCAACACATTTCAATCTTCTTTCCAAACAAACACTTGTCCATTTGCTACCCCATTTAGTAGTACACTTGGTTTACAAACCATATTGAGATTTACCTTCCAAAATCTCTGCAACCCATTTAAAGAACTCCGTCATTTTTCAAGGTCAGGCCTCTAGTTTTTGCTCAATTTTCCCTCTATCACCTCATGTGTAGACATAAAATAAATAAGATTAAAGGTATAATTTGTTAAAAAAATATATATCCATTCAATAGCCTTATCACTTAATATTATGCTGTGGATAAAATATTTTAAATCAATCTTAAACTGTAATCAGAAGAAAACACTAGACTGAAAATTGACAGTCTTTTAATTTGATCAATAGCCACACATGACTTTCTAAATTATTGTTCTTAATTGATTGCTATTTATAGCATCCATGGCTAAAAGACAAAAGGAGGGAAAAACACCTTAGGTGTAGTTAGTTATGTTATTTAAAGTTCTTTTTCCAAATTATTTACAACTTTGCATGGTTTTATGACATTGTATTTATTGCTATGGCCACTTGATTTGGGGATAAAACATGAATTAAAGAAGATTTTGTCATGTGCTGCTAAAAGGGCTTAGCCTCCAAGTTCAATTAGATGATATACTTTCTAACTTTTGAAGATGGACTTTTTATTATAATTTATTTGGAAGAAAAAATATATGGTATTTATAAATAATAAATTGTTAAGAAGCACATCACTCCTACATCTGACATGTTGGGAAAGAAACTTCTGAGACTCTCTTTGTCCCCTGGCTGCCTCAGTATCTCTCTCTGCGCATGTCCACCGGCACATACGCATGCACACACACACGTGCATACAGGTACATGCATTCTCTCTCTGTTTTTCTCAATTTCCCTCTACCTCCCTATATCCATTTTTTTCACCCAAATAAGATTTAGACAGTTTTCATGACCAAAAAATAGATGTAAACTATCAAATACACTACATATGTATAAATGATATATATGTTTTCATATATCTACTGAGGTTAAATAATAATTACAAATACATCTTGTATTATTTACTGTTTTAGTCAAATTTTTAAACTAGCACAGAAAGACACACAGGACAGCTAAAAACAGGTGACTTCTATCACAGCAGAGTAAAATAAGATTTATTCTTTCCCATTTTGTCATTATAACTTAATTCTAATTCAGATAGTTTTCAGTGTCCATAGTTGAAAGAATACTTTCCTAGGTTGTGAATAAACACTTCAGAAAATTAACAACAAAAAACCTTCAATTCAATCCTCAGTGTGATATGTAGTTCTTTTTTTTTTTTCTTGTCACAAACTACTGTGTTCTAATTTGATTAACTGCTTCAAGTTATTTTGGTCATAAAGGGAATTGAATGAAAAAATACATCGATTTATGCAAATGATTTAGCATCAAAAAATAAGAGAACATGTAATGCTATCAGACAATTCTGAACACATGGATTCTAATTCTACTTCTGCTAATAAAAGAGCTGTGCAAAGAGAACCTGCTAGCTACATAAAACTACATATAACATCCATAACCTACATCGCTATATAAAACCTATGGAAGCCTATTTTATTTGTAGGGTGAGAGAATACAATTAGGTGATCAAAGGGCCTTTTCATTTCTCCATGTATAAAAAAGCAACTTAAAGCAAACTTTTCTCATATCTTAAAATACATAATTTCATATCTAGAAGTAATTTTTGGAATTATCTTATTCTTAAAATGATTTCAAGCTAAATGTAGCCTTTTTATGAGAATGAGCCGGTTTATTCATTTTTGAAATTCTTTATAAACATCCAAGCTTATATTGCTTTTCTTATCTGTATTTTCATGATCATCCAGTCAACTGAAAAAGTGCATCAATTAATTCATTATTGCATTTCATACGTACCAGCCATACCACGGATTATTACTATAATAGCAGAAATTAAAATGCCATTTATAAAATGCTGATTATGATAGTCATAGTAATTATTATTATAATGATCATAGAGTTTTCAAGGCAGTTACTTATGTAAATTGGTTCCTGAGACGAGAAGGAAGATATACTATATTTTTAAAAGTTACCACCTAAAAGGGTTAAAATTGAGAAAGTTGTGGTTTCTAAAAAAACAAGGCTGAGTTATGCGGAAAATTAATTTTCCTTGACTAGCTCATTCAGTGGTGTTGCCAGATTAATTTAGTTTTTTTTTACCATTCTTAACTAGCAAAGTCCTTTATGCTGGCTGATAGCCCCCAACTTCACCTCCTTTGTATCCTTTGGAGAATAAAGTTCCCCTCATGGGTTGAAAGTAAGAGAAAAAGACATGTAAACTTTTCATTTATAACGTCCCTACATATAAAACTTTATAGAAGGTTTTATTCATGTTCACTTCCTATTTGTCTTTCCAACTAGTTTTAGGTTCGTGTATGAAATTTCTAATCTATTTCTTCTACAGAGTATTTTTCATAGCCAGTTTGAAAAGAAAATTACTATAGAGTTTATATAAATACACTTAAAATAAATATTGCATTTTACACTGAAAATTAAGAGCTTTTTATTGCTTAGTTTCTTATATTTACTTTTCCACCACTGAGATTCTGTTATTACATTGAATGTTTAAGAATCCAGTTTTGGTATGTATTCATCTCAAAAACTCTTTCTTAGTTTTTTTGTAGTGAGAATATATAATGAAACTAATCTTGTATTTGATAAGAATTATCTGCTCAGACATTTGGAAATGTTTAAAAAAATAAATTACTATACTAATGATATGTAGGCATCAATATCTATAAAGGAAGAACAGTTCTCTGAAGGATGATTGTGGCTATCATATAAATATAAATAACATGTAAAATGTTATCCTTGTTTTTCTAACAATTTATTGGAAACACTATCTGGAAATGTGCAGATAGAGGGTTTTATTCTTTAACAAAAAACTGAAAAGTTCAACAAGTGCAAAATAGTTTTAATTATCCAGAGAGGAAATGTTTTCTTTTCAAAACATCCACTTGAAAATGAGAGAGAAGAGCGGAATAAAAAAGAGGGGTGATACTAGTTAAGATTTGAATGAAACTTGAAGTGCACCCACATATGCACTTTGGATTTAATCTTTGTTCAGTTTCTCCCTGGGTCGATGCTATGGGCTTGGTTAACGGAGGCTGCTGTGAGCAGGGACCAACATTAGGTTATTTCGCAATGAATTTGTAGGTGGAAAAAAGATTATGATCAGGTTTTTTAAGTGATGACTGGCTCAATACCAGGAAGATAATGCCCCTCAGCCGCGCTAGACATTGGGACTTTCCCCTCCCATCTTTCCTCTGCACCAGGACGGCAGTGATGGCAGCGACTGGCAACCTCCCGACTCAGTTAGAAAATGTCCCCAGTTGATGGACCCTGAGGAAGGACCTTATAGAATGCTATTTTCCTTGCCTGCTTAACTGCTTTCCACACTGATCTTGCCTCTATCAAAAATGCTTGCAAAACCACAAGTTTCCTGCCGACTGTTAGGCAGCACTAGGTATCATTTCACCTTTACGGCAAGTCAAACAATGCATTCTAAACCACGCTAACCACAGTGAGGCTCTTCCTCACAAACACCCTAGCTTGACCTGCCTCGATGCCACTCAGGGACCTCTTGGTGCTGTGTTTGCTGTTCAGTGTACTAGATTACAGCTTTGATTTTCACCCACTACATCCATGATAGACCCTGCTCTCTTCATTGTTCCCACAACCAGCACCTCCTCCCCACCCAAAAATGCCATCTCCACTCCTTTCCACATCTTATCTATAAGTCCCTCCCCTTTGAACATCACAACACTGCCCTACACCACAACCAAGGGGGCCAGGTCCTACGGGACAGATAGACTCATCCAAACCTCCGAGGGAGCAGCCCAGGCCTTGCAAGTAAAATGATGTTGGATCTGTCAGCATGCAGGGTCAGACCTATAGCCCCACGTCACCATCTATCCCTCAGCTCTTCCTAGTGACCAGCCCCTTGTACCAATTCTTTCCAAAAGACCATGAGCCTCATTTAAGATGGACCAACCCCTAATCTAGACCCCAAACAGGGCACACTGTGGGTAAGCATCAAAATAATCAATCCCCTTTGGCAACTCTTCCTAAAGGCTAGCAACTATACTTAAACACAAGGGCTGGAGCTCACCCTGTATACTCATTGCCCCTTAGTGATGAATAATGCCTCATTTGGATTCTACTGTGGACCTGACTTAAGGGACCAGGAACAGGTCCACTTGACCCTGTCCAGTCTGCATGCTCTCCATGGAGATGACCCTATTATTGCAACATTGTTACCTTTAATATTCCAGCCACCTTTACCCTCATAGCATCTCTCTGCTTGAGACATCCTGCCCCAGTATCAAAAGAGCCATTCTTGTCCCTATCCTGTGGTACTGGCTATCATCCCTGGTCTGGTAGGCACAGTAACCGGTGCTGCTGCCCTAACCCAATGAGATCAAATAATAAAAGCAACTCAGCAGTGGTCAGCCACGCTAACCAACAGCATGCAGGTAGTACACCATATTCTGAGCCTAATACAACAGCGTGACTCACTGTACAAATGGTGATGGATAATCCACTGGCATTACATGTTCTATTGTATGAATGGAGTAGAATCTGTTCTGTGCAGGATACATCTTGCTGCTTATACAGTAACAACTCAGGACAGGTATAGGCCAACCTCCAGAAGATGTCTCAAGATATATAGGTCATGCATAATATAACACAAATATTTCAACAAATTCCCATACTCCCTAAGGTCCCTTGGGGTTAGTGGCTAAGAACTGGATTCCAAACAGTAGTGAGTCTAGTCATCACGGGCTTCATCATTCTTGACTTGGTTAAATGTGTTTGATAATGGCTTCAGAAAACAATACCTACATCCTTTAACATATCTGCTACACAAGTGATTGCTATTCCTGATGCCAAGTCACCACAGGATAGCTGGTTGAGTTTAGCTAAGCTACTGGATGGTACTGCTGCCCTTGGCATCGATTTTGTTTGGCCAAGTGGCCTGCAGGGACTTTGAACTGACACTAGCCCCTTCGTGCAAGCACATGCCATTGAGAGCAGCTCGCAGAATCAAGCAAATATAAATCCTGATACGGCTTCCCCCAAAGCCTTTGTGATCCACAGTCCCTCCTGCCTCCCAGCCCTTTCCCCTTATGTGCCCCTTAGACAACACTCCCATAGGGCTTACCAAAACCCTACTCTTTTGGTTCAAATTGATCCATCTGGCCTTAGCCTGGGAACCCCAAAGCACTCTACCCACGGATCCTAATAAAGACAGAAGCCTCACTCTGTTTGCACTCTGCCTTGACCTCCCCTTTGGCCGCTTGAGGTGTGCCACATACTTCCTCCAGGCCCTGTGAGTAACAGACATCTCCATTTCAGTCCGTCTTGTGATCTCTTGTTGAACCATGGCACACCATCTGGCACCCTGGGCTCCGCTTAATAAATATTCATTTAGCCAGTTCGTAACAGAGGGCTTGCATTTACTGTGCCTGTCTCTATTTCCAGTGCCATTTCTTCACACCACAGTACCTTCTTTCTCACAATTTTTAAATCTCATAGAGAGGTTTTCATTTCTTGCATTAGAGTAGTGTTTATTTCTGATTACTTTTATTTAGTCTATCATAGTCTGTCATAAATACAGGCTATCTAAAAGGGAGAAACACAGTTGTCCTTTTGTGATATTTAGAGGCTGAGTTGATCCAGAGAAAAATATTAAAGCTTTCAAATTTGTCAAAGATATTTTTTAAAAGTCCAAAGCATCAGGAAAGTTGTGATTACTCATCTGTTCCTTTCAGACATCCTGAAGATCAATACTTATTCCAGGTGCTGGTGATCATGTGGGTATCTGCATCAATCACTGAGATGGTTACATGGAGCAAATCAAACACGTGGGAGCGATTTCATTTTCCTGTGATTTAGAGTGAATTATGATGCATGTCAATTACCCCGTCCATGCCAAAAGCTGCCGTTACGAGCACAAGTCATCTTTTAATATTATTAAGTGTAGTTTTAAATCTTTAACATTAAATCCTGAAATGTTCAGATGAACCTTGGTTAATAACCCAGAGGTAACTATGACAGTAACTAAAATAAAATATTTTGTCCAAAGTCAGAAAGAAGCCAGTGACGGAAAAAAGAAATAAAAAATCCTGATACACATTCTCAAATATTATTTACAGGTATATAGAAATGTTTACTAAAAATATCTAAGGGTCTTGCATGCTAAATATCAAAATAATACTATCTATGACATACAGGAGGGAGAGAGAGAGAGAGATTGTGGTGAAATTATATTCATTTACACATTATCTGGACAATTTTTATTTTGGGTGCTAGCCTCATTCTTTAATAGAGTTATTCTGAACAATTTTCCTCCAGATACCCATAAGATGGATGGCATCCATACATTCATAGGGGGCACATATTCATAGTAGGGTTTACCCACTCCTGATGGCTTAACCTCAGTGGTTAAGATTCAGCACTCTCACAGCAGCAGCCTGGGTTTGTTTCCGGTCAGGGCCCCATACCACTGCATGTTGGTTGTCACACTGTGGCAGCTGTGTGTTGCTGTGATGCTGAAAGCTATCCCACCAGTATTCGAATACCAGCAGGGTCACCCACGCTGGACAGGTTTCAGCGGACCTTCTAGATGGACCCGGCCACCCACTTCCGACAAAATTGGCCATGAAAACTTTATGAATAGCAATGGAGCATTGCTCGATATAGTGCCAGCATGTGAGGGTGTGGCACATATTGACCAAGCAGGGTTCCCCTCTGCTGTATACAGGGTTCTCCTCTACTCTACACAGGGTTGCTAGGAGTCAGAATCACTCGACTGTACTAACAACCATCTCCGGGTTATTTAAAAGTTTTGATCTTTCATATGTTCCTCAAAATAACATATGAGGGGCCCTGGCCAGTGGCTGGGTGGTTAAGTTCCGCATGCTCCACTTCAGCAGCCTGGCGTTCACCGGTTCGGATCCCAGGCGTGTACCTACACGCCCATCATCAAGTCATGCTGTGGCAGCATCCCACATACAAAAAATAGAGGAGTATTGGCATAGCTGTTAGCTCAGTGACAATCTTCTTTGTGCAAAAAGAGGAAGATTGGCAATAGATGTTAGCTCAAGACCAATCTTCCTCACCAAAAAAAAAAAAAAAAAAATCAGAAGAAAAGTGGGAGAGAAGGCAATATTCTTCTAAATAAAGATAGTATTCAATTTACTATAACAAAAATCCTTATAATTCTGTCATAGTCAAAGTGAAATTCCATTAGATGAATTTGAGAAATGTAATAATTTAAATGATCTGAATGTAATGCTAATGCCACAGTTTCTAATTTTTATTCCCATACTTTCTATGCATATTCTTGAGATGTATGCTAGAGGAGGAAAATCACAGATCAGCAATGAATTTGCACGGATTAGGTTGTCAATCACAGAACATACAAAACTAGAGTGGAAGAAACACTAGAATACTAGAAATTACTCGTCTGAGATGTTTGAAACAGAAAGAGCAGATGGCAGCAAATATACTACAACTCTGTGACAAGTATAGTCCCAGGAGCTCATGTTAGTATTACTACAAGAGACTGTGGAGAGGATTCTGGAGGTGTAGTACTGAAGGGAGAGGAAGGTACCCATTTGGATATGAGAGAGTAGCTCAAACGACAGTGAGCAAACACTGTTAATTTAAAGTCCATCAGACTATTTGATATCTTTTCAGCTGCAGCATATTTATAACAAGCTACCTATTTAGCTTTCACAGTGTGAACATGCAGATCACAACAGTTTAAGGTTTACAGCTTTTCAAATGCTGTCATTGATTCTTATTTTTAGCACTTTTTCTCTCGCTTGGATCATTTGTATACAATTTGGAAAATCACACCCACACACGAGTTTTCCCTATTTTCCTCATCTCCAGAGGATACAGACTTTTAACTCGTATCTGCAAATGTAAGGACCAAAAATAATCGAGATGTTAAAAGAATGTAGGTGTAAGCTTTTCTGTTTCTCACAAACAAGTTGCTGAGAACCTGGCATGTGTTTTCCCACATTGTAAAATGTAAATGCTTTTCATAAGGTTAATCACACCATGCTTTTACATTTGTTGAAAATAAACTCCACGTCTTATCAAAGAAATGCTTTTTGAAGTTTTGAAGACCACAGCAAAATCAAATTGAAACCAAGTGTTTTATTTAAACTGATCTCCATAAAAGAAGCTCACGCCGTAGCTTTTGGCTTTGAACATAGTAGAACCAGAAAGGATGAATGAATCTCTTATTATCCTCTTTAAAATAATTTTCTTATCTCAAATTAATAATCTTGTTTTCTGGCTGGATTAACAGGAACAATGCCCAGGGAGCTCTGCCCGCCATGGGCTCTCCCCCGTAGCCAACGTCTACCCGCCAGAGCCAGTAGACTGGCGCTGCTTAGGGGACAGTTCAGTCTTCAGCACGAGGCTTGAGGTAGAAGGAGAGAAAGCGTTCCATCTGTTTTTTCTCCTCTTCAACTCCACGCAAGGTACACACACATATATGTACACGCCAGTCACAAAAAGGAAATACTCATTGAATGAATAAACCAGACTTCCTTTTTCTCTCATTATCTATCAGTCATACATATGCAACAATTCAGCATTTTTTCACAAATGGGGAGCCATGAGCAGGTGGAATGTGAAAAAAAGGAGAAAGAGGCACAAAAAAAGGGGGAAAGAAAAATGAAAGGTCAGATGAAAGAAAGGCCCTGAAAACCTGTGTTCCTATTACAAAGAAAATTTTGAAGGACTGATAGGATTTGCCAATTAAACTCCATTGGCGTGCTGTTTTAGGTTGGATCACTTACACATTTTAAAATTTCTTTTCTCTCTCTCTCTCTTTTTTTTTTTCCAAGAAGATTAGCCCTGAGCTAACATCTGCCACCAATCCTCCTCTTTTTGTTGAGGAAGACTAACCTGGAGCTAACATCCATGCCCATCTTCCTCTACTTTATACGTGGGATGCCTGCCACAGCATGGCTTGGCAAGGCAGTGTGTAGGTCCACACCCAGGATCCTAACCAGTGAATCCTGGTCCGCCAAAGTGGAAAGTGTGAACCTAACTGCTGCACCACCAGGCTGGTCCCTTAAATTTCCTTTGTAATCATTGAAATATTCAGGTATATCCTCGAGGTAATGTTGCTACAGTACAACATTAAAAATCATCCATTTCACCTATATTTTCAAGTGTTCTGACAAAAAGTTATATTTTATGTTACTACTTTGTTCTTTTCTGTCATTACTGTTGTTTAATCTCTGTTCTCATTCCAATAGCTTTATATTTGTATCTTGTCTTTTTCTTGATTAAAATTTGCCAGAAAAGGGCCTGGTTTACTGATGTTTTCAAAGAAAATGGTTTTGGCTTAAGGATCAAATCTGAATTTTGTTCTATTCCTTTTTCTCCTTATTATTTATTCTTACTTTTAACTTATTTTCTAACTTTTTAAGCTTATTTCTTTTTATCTAGCTCCTTATTTTCAATTCTTAGTTATTTTATTTGAATATTTTGGTTTTATTATGCTAGGTATATTTGCATTTTAATTTTATCAAAATGTTTGCATTTTAATGCTTACATATTAAACACTTAACAATGACAAGAACTTTTTGGTTTTCTGTATTTTTCCCACTCCAATTCTATTGTCTAGAAAAAGAATAACTTTTAATTTTTTCAGCAGTCTTCTCACATTTTTCTATGGAACTATCCTTATTTTTCAAATTGTACTAGCTAATATCTCATAAGCATAACTAGTTTT
Source organism: Equus asinus (assembly GCF_041296235.1). Classification (NCBI taxonomy): domain Eukaryota; kingdom Metazoa; phylum Chordata; class Mammalia; order Perissodactyla; family Equidae; genus Equus; species Equus asinus. The sequence continues at coordinate 56,914,388 of NC_091792.1, read as the reverse complement.
TCCTAGATGCTGATAATGTTGTAACAAACATATATAATAACATAGTAATATTATTGCAGATAACATAACCCAATAATGTATAATTCTGTTTTCTTTTTGTTTCCTGGAATCCTCTGTCATCCTATTTCAACCTGGACAATTTACCTTGTAGGATAGCTGAGAAGCTGGCACCTTGGAAGTTCTCATGAACTCCTTCCTATTTGGGAACTCATATTCCGGGTTCCATTTCTTCCTCCATCTAAACCGCACTCTTGTTTTACAGGAGCACATCTGTCCACAGTTTCCTCAGAATGGGTTGGGCCACTCTCCCTGTTCTCAGTCTCAGGCTCTACCCTCATTTCCCATGGTATGTGTGTACCAACACTTGAACTTATCAAGGAAATTGTGGGCAAATCTGGTTAATTTCTAACTGGCCCTCTCCTCACAGGCAACATAAGTTTCTATTTCCTCCATTCTGCTAAATAAACTAATATTCCTCCTTTGAATTTATATCTTTGAAAGAATATAGCATACTAATTTTCCAGATTAAAGGTCTCTCCAACTCCAGGCTTGGAAGCACCCTTGTGGGTATGATAACAACTAGAATTGTTTGATAGTTTTTGTTTACTTAGCTATAAGGTGATTCTAAAAGCAAAATGAGAAACTGGCCACCTCAGCAAAGTCCTTGAATGACGCTAACCCAGGTCTGAAGTGGGCATATCATCAGAGAACAGATAAAGCTGTATAGTAAGCCAGTTTGTCTTTAATGCTCAGCTACTCATCAAACATTTCTTCCCATTTTTAATATCATTCTTATTTATCATGTGCTCTTAGTTCCTTCCAGGTTGGAGGGGGAGCATGACCATGCATAATAGTACCTTGCACAGTTGAAGTAGCTCTTCTTGCCCCAGAGTTATGGCTTCCTGTTTCCTATGCCCATATTCCCCAAAGGTAAAAATCAAATAACACAAAACAAATGACAAATAGAAGGAAAAAACTGCACATCCTCATTCATAACAGATTAGGTATGTTGTGCTCTGCTAACTAAGAAGAGGTAGATTCGTATGATAAATGAATTGCTTTTGATAATGTTAGATAATGAATTATCTTTTCTCAGAAAACAAAGAATTAACCTAGGTGAAAACTCCATACATATCAAGACAATAAGTCCATTAAAGATATTAATAAACAAGTAAATATTTAATATATCAAATCATCAAATGAACATAAATGTTAACAATTTTTAAATGTAACTATTAATAATGAATATACTATATAAATCGTACACCATCAATAAATAGCCCTAACAAAATTAATTTCTGTTTGTAAAGATTTTAGGAAAATTGGTGATTTAATTCAAAACTTCTTAATGCATTTGTACATTTAGATTTACAGCTCTCTCTTCTCAGACTCCTTCCTAAAGCAATGATCAGAAATAAAGACAAATATAAAGATTATTAGATATTCTTTGAGGCATTTCTTATAATTATGGCAGCCTAAACATGTAGTGAGAGGGCAAGAGTAAACATGGTAAATCTATAAAATGAAATATTATATAGTCATCAATTATGTTTATGAATGTCAGTGAGTGAAAATAAGCAGTACACATCTGGATTTACAACTTCTAGCAAATTTATTCAAATAAATAGATAATTTTCATTTTCTTCTTTAAATTGCCTGTATGTTATATCTTTCTCCAATGAATCTTACTGTGTTTCACAATAAAAATAACTTTTAAAAAGGGAGAAAAGAATAATAGGATAAATATAAAACTATTACTTTAAGGGGGATGGGTTGGTTGTTAAAAAATTACATTTCATATTTTATATACTGTATCTTTATTTTTTATGAACTTACTTTATTATTGTGATAAGAACACAACATAGTATCTACCCTCTTAACAAATTTTTAAGTGCACACTATCGTATCATTAACTATAGGCAATATGTTGTACAGCACTTCTCTAGAACATATTCATTTTGTGCAACTGAAACTTTATACAACCATGCAATGCATAATGACATTTCAGTTAAGGACAAACCGCATATATGACAGTGGTCCCATAAACTTAGTACCATATAGCTTAGGTCTGTAGTCAGCTATATCATCTAGGTTTGAGTAAGTACCCTCTGATGTTCACCCAATGATGAAATTGCCTAATGATGCGTTTCTCAAAACATATCCCCATTGCTAAGTGATTCACCATACCTGCTGAATAGGAACTCCCCTTGTCCCTTCTCACCAGTCCCTGACAACCACCATTCTACTCTCCCTATGAGTTTGACTATTTTAGATACATAAGTGAAATTACGCAGTGTTTGTCCTTCTGTAACTGGCTTATTCCACTTAGTGTAATGTCCTTCAGGTTCATCCATGTTGTGCTACATTTATTTTATTCGTTCATCTGTTGATGGACATTTAGGTTGTTTCCAGATCTTGGCTATTGTGCACAATTCCTCAATGAACATGAAAGTGCATATATCTCTTTGAGATCCCAGTTTCAATTCTTTTGGCTACGTATTTATAAATGGATTGTTGGGTCATATGGTAATTTTATTTTAAACTTTTTGTGGAATGGCCATACTTCTTTCCATAGTGGCTTTTTTACCATTTACCATAGTACCATTTTTACCCTCCCAGCATCAGCATACAAGGGGCTCCAATTTCTTCATATCCTTGCCAACATTCGTCGTTGTTGTTTTATAATAGCCATCCTGACAGGTGTGAGGTGATATTTCCTTGTGGTTTTGCTTTTCACTTCCCTGCTGATTAGTGATATTGAGCATTTTTTTCATATACCTGTTAGCCATTTGTGTGTTTTCTTAGGATAAATGTCTACGTAAGTCCTTTGTCCATTTTTTTAATTAGGCTATTTGCTTATTTGTTGCTGAGTTGTAGGAGTTCTTAATATATTTTGGATTTTAATCCCTTATCAAATACATGATTTGAAAATATTTTCTCTTTCTGTAGGTTGCCTTTTCACTCTGTTGATTGTTTCCTTTGCTGTGCAGAAGCTTTTTAGTTTGAGGTAGCCCGACTTGTTTAATATTGCTTTTGTTGCTGTGCTTTTGGTGCAATATCCAAGAAATCATTGCCAAGCCCAATGTCGTGACATTTTACCCTGTTTCCTTCAGGGAGTTTTACAGTTCCAAATTATATATTTAAATCTTTAAACCACTTTAAGTTGATTTATGTGTATGTTGTAAGATAAGGGTTCAATTTCACTCTTTTGAATGTGGATATCCAGTCTTCTCAACGCCGTTTATTCAAAGACTGTTCTTTCCCCATTGCATATTTTTGGCACCCTTGTCTAAGATCAGTTGACCATATGCACAGGAGTTTATTTCTGGACTCTTTATTCTGTTCCATTTGACTATATGTTTGTTTTTATGTCAGTACCATACTGTCGTGATTACTATAACTTGGTAATGTGTTTTGAAATAATGGAGTATCATGACGCCAGCTTGGTTCTTCTTTCTTAAGATGTCTTTGGATATTCAAGGTCTTTTGTGTTTTCCATACAAATTTTAGGATTGTTTTTTCTATTTCTGTAAAAAGTGCCATTGGAGTTTTGATAACAATCACACTGAATTTGTACATTGTTTTGGTTAGTATAGACATTTGAACAATATTAAATCTTCCAATCCATCAACATGAGATGTCTTTCCGTTTTTGTCTTCTTTAATTTTTTCCATTATTATTTGGTGGCTTTCAGAATACAAGTCTTTCACCTCTTTGATTAAGTTCATTTCTAAATACTTTGTTCATTTCGATGATATTTTACATGGGACTGTTTTCTCAATTCCCTTTTCAGATTTTTTCTCGGTAGACCATGGAAATGCAACTGACTTTTTTGTTGATTTTGTATCCTGCAAATACTGAATTCATTTATTGGTTCTACTAGTCTCTTTGTGGAGTCTATGAATTTTTACGTATAAAATTATGTCGTCTGCAACAGAGATAAATTTACTTCTTACTTTCCAATTTTTATGCATTTTATTTCTTTTACTTGCCTAATTCCTCTAGCTAGGACTTTTAGTACTATGTTGAATAGACATGGTGAAAGTGGGCATCCTTGCCCTGTTCCTAATCTTAAAAGAAAAGCTTTCAGTTTGTCACCATCAAGTATGATGGTAACTCTGGTCTTTTTAAATATGGCCTTTATTGTGTTGAGGGAAATTCCTTCTATACCTAATTTTTTGAGAGTTTTATTACAAAGGTATGTTGAATTTTGCTCAATGCCTCTTTTCTTTTGCATCTATTGTGATGATCATGTGAGTTTTAGCCTTTATTCTGCTAATGTGGTGTATCACATTAATTTGTGTATGTTGAAACATCTCTATATCCCAGGGATAAATCTCGCTTGGTCATGGTGTATGATCCTTTTAATGTGCTATTGAATTTGATTTGGTACTATTTTATGGAGCATTTTTGCAACTATGTTAATCAAGGATATTGGCTTATGGTCTTTTTTTCTTGTAGTGTCTTTGCCTAGCTTTGGCATCAGGTTATAATTCATCAGGGAAGCTGTCTGGTCCTGGGCTTTTGTTTGTTGGGAGGTTTTTGATTCTGATTCAATCTCCTTACTCATTATTAGTCTATTCTAATTTTCTATTTTTTCATGATTTAGTCTTGATAGGTTCTCTGTTTCTGGGAATTTACCCATTTTGTCTAGGCTATCTAGTTTGTTGGTCTATAGTTGTTCATACAGTCTCTTATGATCTTTTTTATTTTTGTGGCATCCATTTTAATGTCCCTTATTTCATTTTTTATTTTGAGTCCTTTCTCTCTCTCTTTTTTGTCTAGCTAAGGCTTTGTCAATTTTTTTCCAAAAATCCAAGCCTTGATTTCATTGATATTTTTTTCTATTTTTCTATATTTTTATTTCTGTCCTAATCTTTGTTATTTCCTTCTTTTCTACTATATTTGGACTCAATTTGTTCTTCTTTTTATAGCTTTATGGGGTGTAAAATTAGTTTTTTTTGTTTGAGATCTCTCTTCTTTTTTTTTTTCTGAGAAAGACTGGCCCTGAGCTAACATCCATGCCCATCTTCCTCTACTTTATATGTGGGATGCCTACCACAGCATGGCTTGCCAAACGGTGCCATATGCGCACCTGAGATCCGAACTAGCAAACCCCCGGTCATCGAAGTGGAACGTGCAAACTTAACCGCTGCACCACTGGGCCAGCCCTCTTGTTTTTTAATATAGATGTTTATTGCTATAAACTTCCCTCTTAGTACTGGTTTTGCTACATTCCATAAGTTTTGATATGCTGCGTTTTCATTTTCATTTGCCTTGAGATATTTTCTAATTTCCCTTTTGAGCTCTTCTTGACTCAATGGCTATTTAAGAGTATGTTGTTTTATTTCCACATATTTGTGAATTTTCCAGTTTTCCTTCTGTTATTGACTTCTAATTTCATTCCATTGTGGTCAGAAAAAATACTTGGCATGATTTCAATCTTCTTAAATTTCTTGAAATTTGTTTTGTGACCTAACCTGATCTATCTTGATGAATGTTTGATGTTTGAAAAGAATGTATATTCTGCTGCTGTTGGATGAAATGTTCTATACTTGTCTGTTAGGTCCATTTGGTCTATAATATTCAAGCCCACTGTTTCCTCATTGATTTTCTGTCTGGATGTTCTATCCATTATTGAAAGTGGGTACTGAAGTCTCCTATTGTTATTGTATTGCTGTCTATTTCTCTGTTTAGGTCTGTCAATGATTGCTTTATATTTTTAGGTGTTCTGATGCTGAGTGCATACATATTTAAAATTGTTACATCTTTCTGATGAATTGTCCATTTCATCATTATATAATGACTTTCATTGTCTCTTGTGATAGTTTTTAATTTAAAGTGCATTTTTTGTCTAAACATGGTTGTCTCTGCTCTCTTTTGGTTACTATTTTCACAGAATATATTCTTATGTCTCTTCACTTTCAACCTATGTGTGTCTTTTATTCTAAGGTGAGTCTTGTAGACAGCATTTAATTGGATCTTTGTTTTTATCCATTCAGCCACTCTACATCTTTTGATTAAAGAGTTTAATATGTTTGCATTTAAAGTAATTATTTATAGGCAAGGAGATAGTATTGCCATTTTGTTAATTGTTTTATGTCCATTTTATGTTTTTTTTTACGTCTTTTCCTTTCTTACTGTCTTATTTTGTGATTTGTTCATTTATTGTAGTGATATGCTTTGATGCCTTTCTCTTTTTCTTTTATCTATCTGCTATTTGTATTTGCTTTGTGGTTACCATGGGGCTTACATAAAACATCGTATAATGTAAGGCTATTTTAGTCTGATAACAACTTAACTTCAATTACATAAAAAACTCTACATTTTACTTCCCTTGTGTTACTTTATGTTATTGTTATCACAATTTACAGCTATTCAAATCATATACCTTTTAACATATTTTTTAGTTACAGTTATTTTTCACACTTTTATCTTTTATACTAGAATCAAAGGTGTTTTACCCACCACCATTACAGTAATACAGCATTCTGTATTTCCCTAAATATATAGACAAATATATAAATATGTATTTCTTTCTGGTACTCCCATAATGTTTGTATTGATTCTCTTAATGTGTCCCATAAGTCCCTTAGACTTTCTACACTCTTTTTCATTCTTATTTCTTTTTGTTCCTCTGACTATAATAACTTCAAATGAATTGTTTTTAAGTTCACTGATTCTTTCTTCTACTTGCTTGAATCTGCTGTTGAATCTTTCTAGTTAATTTTTCAGTTCAGTTATTGTAGTCTTCAGTTTCAAAATTTGTTTGGTTCTTCTTTATCTCTTTGTTGATAGTCTCATTTTTTTTGCTGTATTGTGTTCTTGATTTCATTTGTCTATTTGTGTCTCGTTGTCTATTTGTGTTCTCTTGTAACACATTGAGCTTCAAGGCAATTATTTTGAATTGTTAGTCAGACAATTTATGGATATCCATTTCTTTAGGATCAGTTATTGGAGATTTTTTTCATTCTTCTGATTGTTTTCAAGATTTCATGATTCTTCATCTTTCTTGTAGTTTTATAATATGCGTGTGTTTGAAGAAATAACACCCTCTCCCAGTCTTTATGGACTGTCTTTGACTGGGAAAGTCCTTTACCAGCAAGCCTGGCTAAAGATTCTGGGCCTTCGTTCTTATTTGCTCCAGGTGTCCAGTTCTTTTCTTTTTTCTTTTTAAGTGTGTCATTGTTTTTTCCAGTGGCTCATAATCTCTTGCTCCCTCAGGTGACTGACCATGTCTGTTCTGTCATCACTCCACGTGAGTGGAAATAGAAACCAGCCCCTAGGGTAGTGCACTGAAACCACAGATATTAGGGGCATGCTGTGTTCTTCCCCTTCTCTCCTCAGGAAGAAGACTCAATTATTCACCTTTTTCCATATCCGAGAGCCATGTTGGCTGCCACTGTCCAAGTCATCTGGAGTATGCCAGTTTTTTCAGCTGTTTGTGTGAGGCAGGGAAGAAACCAACACCTCAGGGACCCCACTGAAATGCTAGGGACATTGGGGTCACACTTCACTCCTCCCTTCCTCGTGGAGAAGAGGTCTCAGTTCTGCATCTTTTCTAAGTCTCACAGAGCAATGCAGGCCACAAGAATGTGTCCATTCCCCTAACTGCCCTGGCATTTGGAATATTCCAATTCTTTCAGCATTCTGTGTGAGGCAAGAAAGAAGTTCACACCTTAGGGATCTCACTGAAAGGTCAGGGAGATTGGATGTGGACCTCACACTCTTCCTCCTATACCAAGAAAGTGTCATGCTCTCTCTCAGTGCTGAGCTGTGCCAGCTTGTGGGAAAAGCTGATGCAGTGAAAGTGAAATTGCCCTCCTTACCCATTTCAATGCAGCTGATCTCAATTTTGTGTTCGTATGAAGTACTATAAATTCTTAACTGGATTCTCGTTTTCTCATAAAGGCATTTTGTTACTTAAAACATTGTCAAGACAGTGTTTCCATGCAAGAACAAAGGCAAAGTCCTTCTATTCTGGCATCTTGCTGTCGTCACTCTCTTCACTGATTTATTTATAATGAGAATGTGTTTATGTATTGCTTGTATAATTCATTTTTAAAATAAGAATATGTGTTATAGACTTTGCTAAAGTAATGTAAAATTTCTTTTTCACTTGCCTGAATCAAAAATATATTCTATTTGAGTATTTTTTTCATGTATGTGACACATATGGTGAATCTTAATATTTTGAGGCTAGGTTAAATATAATCAACCTATCTATGAAGGGTCATTTATTCTACTTTCAAAGATGCTTTCCTATGAATACTGAATATTCTATTAATTAAATGAATTTAATTCTCTGAAGTCTGGAGTAAAGCCAGAGATAGAAATAAATGAAATAAATGATTATATTAATCTTATATTTGGAATGATTCAAAAGACAAACCATGAATATAAAATGTGTAATCTCCATGGATCTCAAATTACTCTTAATAGAAAGAAGCAAGGACATGCATAGATAATTCAAGAAGATTATACAATTTCTAGAAAAAAAATCATGTACTTAAAATTATTTTTGGTGAATATACTGGCATGTCTGATGAATTGATACTTTGTCGAATTTCAGAAGTTCCGAGGTCAGTGTTATGTACATAAAGGAGTTGAGCTATCTAACACCTGGCTTCATGTTCCTTGTTCATCTGTCGCCTCTAATCCACCGGATCCACTGCCTCCTGAGGATCAGTCACGTTTCAAGCTGAAATTGCTCCATCTTTTAATCTCCAAACGGTTTATCTCATGTTCATTCCCAAACTCCTATCCTGTTTTGAATCACTATTGCTGTCTTAAAGACATCCCATTGATCCCTATATTTGTTCTTATCCCTTCATATTCTCCTGTATACATTTCAGTTCCTAATAATTTTAGAATCAATGGATAATAACTTCAATTTATCTTTTGCCAAAACCCTGGAAACTCAACTTGATCCAGCCCTGGACAAGTCTGATTCTCTGTCTTCCCAATGCTTGCCTCTTGTTTGCTAAGTGGAGAAAATGACTCAAAAGGGAAGATTGATTAACTCTTAATACTTGGTCACTAATATTCACAGGTCCAAACTCTCAGCCTTGAAATTTACTATTTCTTACTCAACCCAGTAGACATCCTGAAGTGACTGTTCAAACATCCTTAACTTATCTCATGACTTTGAGCTTCTCACACTCCGTGCTTCTACCTCCATCTCATATGTTACAGAGACAATAGACTCTATGAAACAAAACTGCTTCAATTTTTAAAAAAATCAGATAAATTTCCTACATTTGCATTCATTTCTTTCTCTATTCCTCCTTTTTAAATAGAAGGATCCTCTGTCTCAATGACCAGAACTGTTGCTTGTGCTCCTTATACTCTGGATAAAACTCTTTCTCACTTTCTCAAGAAACTTATTCCAAACTTTGAACTTCTTCTTGTCTCCTGGATTTTCACTCTCAACATTTAAATATTATGTTTTTTTTTTTTTATAATCACGTTCCCTTTTTCAGAAGTCTCATTGGCGCTATGAGTCTCCTTCTGTTACATTCCTTTCTTTCTCCTCTCCTCAGCACCAAACATATAAATAGTTTACTCTTATCTTGATTTAGCCTCTGAATCTAATGACTAGTCATTTTCTAATGACTTCAAAAGGGATGCTGCTCCAAATAGTCTAATTGCAAATTCTGCTCCTGCTAAGGTTATAAAGAACTCTATGCCACTAATAGACATGTTTTGTCCTTATTCTACTTGTTCTCTCAGCAGGATTTGACATAGGTTATCATCCCTTTTTTCTATAAACTATACTTCTCTAGGTTTCCTTAATATTCTCTTTTATCCTCTTTTTCTGCTTCTTGTCTGGTCATTCCATCACTGATCACTGTATTCTTTTCTGGTTTAACTGATTCCAGATGAGTATTTATGGCTTTTCAAGGACTCTGTTCAGTACTTTGTCATTTCTTTCCTTGTCTCATTTTACCCAAAGATCTCTCATGCACCAAACAGATAGAATATTATATACATGTAATACATAATACTATACATATATATTCCTCAGTTCATGTGTCCTCTCCTCTGAGTTTCAAACCCGTATATCTAATTTCTTCTTCATTGCCTCCCCTCAGAAGTTGCATATTCAGTAGGTGAACTCACCATTCTATCTACTCAGATTCTTCCAGTGTTCTTTACCTTAGCAAATGGTGTCAGCATTTAGTATCACCCTTATAGCCAGGTGAGCACAGCCCTCTCCAAGCCTGACTCCTGAGGGAGCCCCAAATTTTGGATCACTTTCTTCAAAACTTTCCAATGGCTCTTATCAGTGCCTAGGACTGTCTCTGGTCAGCAGAGTCATTTGGACAGAATACCCCAAGCCTGAACTTTGTCCCACTGGACCTCATCACACGTGCATCCCAGTGGCCTAAAGATCCTATCTCAAAATTTTCAAATCTCTCCTCTGGTGCCAAGTTCTGGTTCCCATTTCTCCCACTTTGAGACACTCTCCAACCTTCCCATCTCACAGATTAGACCAGATGCCATAAGGAACTCAGTTCCAGGAGGGTAGCCTTGTGAACAGATTACTCTTGGGGGCCAGTGTGGTATTTCTTTCATGGCATTGTCTGAGACTAGACTACCAGAGCAGTACCGACACGCTCACTTGGGGTGACTGTCTTTCATGTTTGACACCAGGCTGGACACAGAGCTTTGGGTATCCATGACCTGCTCTTGGGTTTAAGTCATGTGTGTGTGGATCCATGCATTGGTTGTCACCTGTCTGTGTTCTCCAGTAGTGGTGACTCTGGTCTACAGAAGCTCAACACGGCTAGGGTGGTGGTGGTGTCTTTTACCCCGTGCACTCTTAGCTGCTCACAGGCATCCTAAGGCAGTCTCAGGAGGTCATTGCTCTTATCTCCTCTGAGGAATTTGCACCAGTTTGCAACAATACCATCTGACATTTCTGATTTATGTGCTAATGATTTTCCTCCTGTAACAGTCTTATACAGTGCTGGATAAAGGATGGGCATTCTTTGCAAAAATGGCATTACTTTTCTTACTCTGCCAACAGATCCTTGCCTATAACCATCACTGTTGGTGGTGTATGCAAGGCAAGGTTGTAGGTATCGGGGAAAGAGATCACATTCTAGGAATGCAGTGATGCCAGACCAAAGAGTTCAAGAGAGGATACAATTAGAAGATGTGTTCTTTCTTACTTATACTATAAAATTCTGAATGGTTAATTTCATAGAATCAGAAAGTTAATTATTGTTTATAGTGTCTTACTCTAGGTACGACTTGCATTTGGGGCCATCATAATAGAAGTACAGTAGGAATCGTTGAGAGAGTCACTAGAAGTTGTTAATCTCAAGCAGCAGGATGAGTGACGCAGTGTCCTGAGTGATGATGTGATTAGCATTCAATAAACGGTGTGAAGGAACTGCAGAGGCAAGCAGTTCTACGGTGTTTCAATGAAACCAGATTCCAAAAAGCTGTGACATGTAACACCATGTAATATCAGTGTTGCTTCCCTTTCCCTGCAGTAGGAGATATAAAACTAGCCATGGATGGCACATTTGGCAATAAAGAACACAAAAAAATGACTCCTGGAGCTGAACAACCAGAGTGGACACTTTGGCACAATGGACCCTTCCTGTGCACTGACTGGACAATAAACAGAGACAAAAGTACCTTTTCTCCATCATTCACATAGGCCTGTGAATTTTCTGTTCAATTTTTACATCAAATTGTTCAGATAGACAGGGTATCCATAAAATTTATTTTCCTGAGGCCCACACTACCTAGGATGGGCCTACCATCCTTCCCTTAGTTTTGAAGTGAGAAGTCTGTTGATTACTCTTGATATGTCTTTCTCACACTCTTCACCTCACTTCAGAATATTCACCAAGTCAGTTTCCTAAACAGTTGTCAAGTTCAACCATTTTCTCCTAAATTTCCATTATTTTTATCCCAGCCTATAGTATTAACCAATTACGTATTCTTCTTCTGACCATGTTTACTCATATTGCCAATCGTAGTGAGTAAAGTTGATCTTGCCACCCTACTGATTAAAATCTTTTAATTCTTTCAATTGCCCTGAAGAAAAGAGCCAGCAGTTTGAATGTGGCTATCCAGGGCCTGCATGCCATGGACCTGCTCCACCTCTCCAGCCTCACGCCAGACTTTACACCTTTGCTTCTCCTCTTTTCCTCTCCTCATCCAAACAATGTTAACTAAAACCTATTATATGCTAGATACCATATTAAATACTGGAGATATTGTGGTGAAGAAGAATAGACCTGTAGGGGCTGGCCCCGTGGCCGAGTGGTTAGGTTCGCGTGCTCCGCTGCAGGCGGCCCAGTGTTCCGTTGGTTAGAATCCTGGGCGCGGACATGGCACTGCTCATCAAACCACGCTGAGGCAGCGTCCCACATGCCACAACTTGAAGGACCCACAACGAAGAATATACAACTACATACTGGGAGGCTTTGGGGAGAAAAAGGAAAAATAAAATAAAATCTTTAAAAAAAAAACTAAAAGAAAAAAAAAAGAATAGACCAGTATTTACCATTACAGAGGCTGTAGTGAACAAAACAGTTTTTAATCATAATCATCATATATCGAAGTAAAATAGCAGTTGTGATTAAGTATTGCAAATGAGAAATACTTCTACTTGAAATAATGTTGAGTGAACATTTTTGTAATAATAAATGTCAGGAATAAATGGATATTGATTACTAGATGAAAAGGAGAGAAGAGTGTTTTGAATGTGCCATGCTTTTCCTGCTTCTTGGCATTGCATGAGATACTCTCCACGTGTGAAGTGATCTTTCCTCTTTTTGACCTGAGCAGCCTCTATGCATTTATCAGGGCCCAGTTTAAATACAATTTCCAAACTAAGCACGTTGCCTATGATTTGCTCACAGGGAAACTCGCTGTGCTTCTCTTTTGTTACAGACCACTTTTTAATATTTACCCAATGTCCCTTTTAACTAACAGATTTTTATCTGATTGTTATATGCTTTATGAGACTATATAATGTCTATCTTATCCACAGCTGTTATCCTAATGCATAGCACAGAGCCCAAGACATAAGTATTCAAAATGTTTATAGAATAAATAAGTGAGAACATTATGATCTAGCAACGGTGCCATATGCTGGGTAGAAAAGATAAATAAGTTATGGTTCTCGCCCTCGAAAAATATATTCTAGCAAAAGCAGTGCTTCGTAAGACCAAACAGAAAGTCTCAAAGAGTCCATGATTTCTGCTCTGTGTCATAAGAAATCAAATTCCCAGTCCCCGAGGACTCTCAACAGAGGTCATTTTTTCCATCAAGTGTACCAGGGGTTGGTAGAAAAGATTCCCGAATTCGTGGACTTGATTGAATAAAATAATCGCTAAATATTCTTTCAGTGTTTTTTACTCATGTACTTATAAACTTGAAGTTTTAACTCATTTCAGTGATTAAACAAAATTGAAGTGAATCAACTCAAGTTATCCATTATAGATTTAGCTTACTTATTTGCAGAAAATCACAGAAAGTATGTGTTCTATGATATTCAATAATAGATGAATAAAAATAATTCATTTCATCTTTAGCAATCTATTTCACATAATTTTTAAAATATCAAAATTAATGTTATTTTCAACTGTCAATTATAATATGATAATTTATATTTTATATGATTTTTAAATGATTCGACTTTACACACAAAATATAGAGGGTTTGAATAACAGACAGTTATTGGTTAGGAGCCATGAAAACATGAAATGTTACTTTGTTTAAAAATGTTGATATTTAGTGCTTAGGATAGCTTTGGGAAACATTAACATGATCTGTCTTCTAATAATATCTTAATATTAATATAAGGAATAGATTTTCTTTTTATTATATTATGCATGCTAGTCCACACCAGCATTTTATGTCATTTGGAAACATGAGCTATAATATTATACATTATATAATATATATGTGTATATGTGCATGTGCATACATATGTATACACACACACTCATGTAAAATGCATTTTAGCAAACAAGAAATATATCATCCCCTCATTCATCTCACATATACAACTTTGGAAAATAACGTTATATTATAGGTTCTAAATTAGATAAATTGGCACATCGACAATTTAGAATTTTTTTAACAGACTTGCAGTAAGAAGAGAAATATTGAGCCTGTCAATAAATAATACCACACTAGATTTAAATCTTTAATGACAAACCTTTGTTTAAGCTCAGTGTGAGAAATATAGAAATGGAAATCATCTTTGAAAATGGAGATCTTTTATACACACACACACATTTTATGTCCAAATGTGATGTGTGTTCTGAATGAGACACTACATCTTCTAATAAAACTTTTAGTATAATTTTCAGGATTTATGATATTTTAGAAAACATATATATATATAGACTTTGAACTTTGTTATCAAACATCCACAACTTTTAAATTTATATTTCTTTCTATACAAACATTCAGAGTTATTTGAAAATAAAAATAAAAGCCCAAACCCCGTGGGAGTCTAGCTTACGTAGCTAGCTTAGGAAATAAAAGGGGTAATGCTCAGAATTGATTTTTAGATGTATTTCTCTGGCCTTTGCTGGGATTGGGGCATATGCAGAGGTTTTTGGAGCATTTAAAAATATCATTACATCCATATTTGGATAGACTGGAGAAAGTAATTGCTTTTATACAAGAACCCCAGAATTTATCTATCTATCTATCTATCTATACTAAATATTTATGCTTACCTTGAGGAGAATAATAAAACGCAAGCCAATTTCTGGGAGAGAAAGGTGCAGCTAAGAATGTGGCACTGTGAACTTCATAAACAGGTACCTGGCTGCAATGTGGATAAAAATCATGAGAGTGAGGGGCAAGCAGGAAAGCATGGAGACAAATAAGGAGGTTTTTGAAGTAATTTAGGTACAAGGTGGTGCGCTTTGGACCAAGAAAGAGGGATGGATCTGGTGAAATATTGTTATATTTTATATATATATATATATATATATATTACATTATATATATAGGTTTTTAAGGTAGAACAGATAGGTTTTTGCTGATATAGATATGAGAGAGAGAGAGAGAGATCAAGAATGGTCTTAGCATTTAGTCTGAACTATGTGTGAATTGTGGTACCCTTTACTGAATGGAGAATTCTAGGAAGGAAGTGAGATTGAAATGTGTGGGAATAATCAATTTTGAGCACATCTGAGATGTCTGTTACTGTTCAATGGGGTAATTATTGTGCAAGAATTGCATAGAAAAACTCCAAGAGAGGAGACAAATATTTACAGGTGAAAAGCAAATAAATGATATATAAAGTCATAATACATGATGAAAGTACTTAAAAAAATAATGCACATATATAGTAGAACATGTCTGAGGAATGAAGACTGAGTCACTTCAGAACACTGATGTTAGGAATAAGAGGCAAATGGTCCTGAATTCATAGCTTATTATTTGTGTAGCCATACCGTAAGTGTCCGGGCTTCAGTTCATCATCTATAAAATGGGGATACTATGCTTTCATGGAGATATTCTTTTAGCTGCTCACAAATGACAAAGTGCTGTATATGCTTCTCAATTGATACTTTTTTGCCTACCAATGTACATCAAATCACTTTTTGGTGCCAGCTTCTATTCTTGGCTGTAGCAGCAGCTTTCAATGATTTCCCCAATAATTACTTTGAAACTTTCCCTAATTAGTCTCATATCTCTTGATACTACAAGCGTTCTTAGGTCATTAATTCAGTAATTGTCCCTTCTTTATCTTAAGATAGAAGCTCACTAGATTAAGGCTGGTGAGCACTCAAAGACCAGTCATTGATGTGAACCACTCTTTCAAGGGACTAGTCCCTAGGGCTATTTCAGGGAAGGAAATCTCTGTAACGTTGCACAATGTTATATACTAACTATCCTCTCACCTTCTCATTCATGCTGCAATGTTCTGCTTTAGAGGGAATTTCTAAATTCATTTAGGATATCATCGCCTTTAACCCTGAAATTATTCAGATTAGGCAAAAGCTAACCATTTATCAGTGAATGCTTTTATTTACCAAAAATAGAATGATACTTATGCAAATTAAGTCCCAAGGAAGGCCCTAGATGTTCTCTATTAGTCAACTTAGGTTTGAGGACAAAATGTAGGTGTTTACTTTGAATTATATAGACTATTGATATTTTAATTATAGCACAGCATTTAAGACATAAAAGACAATGAATAATAAAGA
Source organism: Equus asinus (assembly GCF_041296235.1). NCBI lineage: Eukaryota > Metazoa > Chordata > Mammalia > Perissodactyla > Equidae > Equus > Equus asinus. Next base: position 56,898,186 of record NC_091792.1, on the reverse strand, counting down.
ATGTCATGCATTTTTCAAGTTAGTTTTATTAAAAAAATTTTTTTAATTATATTTTTATTGAAGTAACACTGGGTTCTAAGATTATGTAAATTTCAGGTGTACATCATTATATGTTGACTTCTGTATAGACTACATTTTGTTCATCATTCAAACGTCTACATCTTGTTCACCGCCAAAAGTCTAGTTTCCACTTGTCGCTGTACAAGGGTGCCCCTTTACCCCTTCTGCCCTCCTTCCACCCCCTTTCCTTCTGGTAACCACCTATCTGTTCTCCATATCTATGCATTTGTTTGTTTGTTGTTGTTTTCTATCTTCCACATATAAGTGAAATCATACTATATTTGGCTTTGTCTAACTTATTTCACTTAGCATAATACCCTCAAGGTCCACCCATGTTGTCACAAATGGCAAGATTTCATATTTTTTATAAGTAGTATTCCACTGTATATATGTTTCACTCTTCTTTATCCATTCATCCATCGATGGACACTTAGGTTGTTTCCATGTCTTGGCTATTGTAAATAATGCTGCAATGAACATAGGAGTGCATATATCTTTTTGAGTTAGTCTTTTTTTTTTTTAAAGATTTTATTTTTTTTTTCTTTTTCTCCCCAAAGACCCCCGGTACATAGTTGTGTATTCTTCATTGTGGGTCCTTCTAGTTGTGGCATGTGGGACGCTGCCTCAGCGTGGTTTGATGAGCAGTGCCATGTGGTGCCCAGGATTCGAACCAATGAAACACTGGGCCACCTGCAGTGGAGCTCGCGAACTTAACCACTCAGGCACAGGGCCAGCCCCGAGTTAGTGTTTTAATGTTCTTTGGATCAGCACCCAGAAGTGGAATAACTGGATCATACGGTAGTTCTATTTTTAAGTTTTTAAGGAATCTCCATCCTGTTTTCCACAGTGGTTGCATCAGTTTCCATTTCCACCAGCCACATCTGAGGGTTCCCTTTTCTCTACATCCTCTCCAACATTTGTTATTTCTTGTCTTGTTAATAATACCCATTTCCGACGGTGTGAGGTGATAGTTCATTGTGGTTTTGGTTTGCCTTTCCCTAATAATTAGTGGTATTGAATATCTTTCCATGTGTCTGTTGACCATCTCTATACCTTTCTTTGAAAAACTGTCTGTTCAGAAGCTCTGCCTATTTTTTAATTGAATTGTTTGTTGTTTATTGCTGAGTTGTAAGAGTTCTTTACCTATTTTGGATATTAACCTCTTATTGGACATGTGATTTGCAAATATCATTTCCCAGTTGGTAGGTTATCTTTTCATTTTGTTGATGGTTTCTTTTTCACTGCAGAGCTTTTTAGTTTGAGGTAGCATCATTTGTTTATTTTTTCATTTGTTTCCCTTGCCTGAGGAGACGTATTCAAAAAGATACTGCTAAGAATTCCTTTTGGTACTTTTCTGTGATTACTAATTCCAGATTTAGAATACTTCAGAGTTAACCACCAATTGGTATTTGATTCCATTTATATAAAGTTCCAGAATAGGCACTATGAAACAAGTAGAAAACAAAGAACACGGTGATAGAGTTAAACCACACTATCAATTATTACATTAATTATAAATGAACTAAACTTTCTAACTAAAGTCAAAATTTATGACTAGATAAAAAAGCAAGAATAACTGTATACTATTTATTGGAGACACACTCTAAATACAAACTATAAAGAGATTTGAAGTCAGAGAAAAGGGGTACCATTAAAATAGTTATAAATAAAATCTGATGTGACTGTAATAATACAAGGAAAGTAGACTTTTAGACAAAAAACATTATTAGGTCCAAGGAGAAATTTTACAGTGGTAAAGAACCAAGTTAATAGAAAGTCATAACACATTTAAATATTTATACATCTAATAGCCTTGCTTGAAAATATATAAAACAAAACTTTACAATAGGAGATACAGATAAATTTACAGTCATAGTTATAGATTTTAAGACACGTGGCTCAACTACTGATATAAAAGACAACAAAAAACTCTGTGTGTAAATATAAAAAATCATTTTTCTTACGTAAAATTTATCTGAATGGTAATTGATTGTGTAAAACCAAAATACCAATATATCGTAAAGATTATGAATATGTCATTAATATCTTAACGGACAGTAAGAACAGTGGAAACAAAATGTTGTAAGTTTTTCACAGATGTTAGACTGTTATTTGGAGGTAAACTGTTTTATATATATATATATGTATATATTATATATATACAATACAAAGTATATATAAGATAATATATATTATATTATAGCATATCCACTTCAAAAATACCACAAAGATAAATCCTCAGAAATATCAAATAATACACAAGAAGGCAAAAGAGAGGGAAAAAAGAGCAAAGAATAGAAAGAAAATAAATAGCAAGAAGGTAGATTTCAATACAACCATGTTGCAGGAGATCATAGCAACATTCTTGCTAGGCTTTAAACTTAGCAAAAATAAGCTACAAATCAGTGGCTGAGAAATATGTGATCTGCTGATTGTCATAAATTACTATACTAGATTGTTTATGCTTTGGAATCAAAGGCAGGAAGGGAGTATCTTATCAAGCCTGAAGGCAATGGGCTTAGAAATGCTGGGCCCTTGCAGGAAGTGAATGCAGTCTGCATAACTTGCTGATTGTTTCTAGGATACTCCCTAAGGGAATGGCCTTGGGTAGGGCTGGGGTACATTGAAGGGAGGAAGACTAGAACTGCTGAGCTTTGACTTGCATGTCCCTGCTAGCATGAGTTCCTGCTGTGCTTATATTTCTTTGCCTGCAAATAAATATGTGGCGATCAGAGGGACCTCACATCGGTCCTTGAGGCTGATGGTTCCCTGTCCCACTGAATAATATAGATTGCATTCTGTCTATTATATAGACTGTGTTTTGTCTATTAATTCCATCTGCCCCTTCAGCTGGCTGCCTAGCTGGTCTTGGCAGCACAACCATATAAATAAATACAATAAATATCAGCGGTTTAAACACGCTAATAAAAAATAATTGAGTTGGATTAAAAGAATCTACTTGTATGCTGTTTCTAAGATACCCACTTTAACTCTTTGAACCATAGTTTATTTAAAACTATACTGAAATCACCAGTTTAGGGGATTCTTTTTATTCCAATTATCTTCATTTTGTTGATTTCAAATTTGATAAGACTGGGGTCAGTGAACATATGAATTGAGAATATAACCCAGCAATCCAACTACTAGATATTTACCCCCCAAAATCTAACAACATATGTGCATACAAAGACTAGTAAATGATTATTCTTTGCAACTTTGTTGATGAAGGTAGTAAAAATGGCAATAACTCAAATGCCCAACAATAGTTGGTATATTTGTATAGTATTGAAAAACTACTCAGCAAATACAAGAAGATGCAATATTTATTGATACACATAACAACATGAATTAGTTTGAAAGCAATATGCTGAGTGAAAGAAGTCAGCCAAAAAAAGAGTATACAATCTGTAGTTCCTTTTATAGGAAATTCTAGAAAAGACTTAACAAATTTATATTTATACAAAGTAAATAAGTGGTTATCAAAGGCTGGTGCTGGGGAAGAATCGATAGCAAAGAGGTAAAAGGGAGCTTTTTGGGGTGATGGAATTGTTTTATAATTGACCATGATGATAACAAACTCATTCATCTGCACAACTAAACTGGGTGTATTTTATTGTATGTAAATTACTTCTCAATAAAATTCATTAAAAACAAAGACAAAAAATCGTAAGAGAGCTACTAATGTATGTCATTTTAAGAATTATTTGCTTTATTTTAAAAGAGAGCCTTATCCTCTGGTGATGTATTTCAAGGATCAGTTGCTGTGGTTCTATTACAAATATCCAATTAACTTGGGTTGTGACCTGTACAAAATCACTTAACTGCTCTGTTTCTAATTTCTTCCTTTCAATAAGAGAAAATTGCTTCGGTATTAAAAAAAAGACAGAGAATTTTGTAGTATTTGAAGTCACAATGTGCATTGTAGTGTCAGCTTATCTCCTGTCGCACCCCAAAACATACTTGGGAAGTAGGCTTGATAAAATGCTTTTCTCTATATGGATTTAAGGGAGCCAAAGTGGACAATTCAAGTGTAGGTTAGCATGAGGAGCTTCAAGAAGTTGAGTCTTCATCCCATTTTTCTTTTTGCCCTTTTAAGAGTGTTTCCAAGGATGACACCCTCTTGATAGTATGCTTTGTCTGCAGATAGAAAGTCTCACTTAAAATGTTATCCCTTAACTATACAGCACAGTTAAAACCTATTGCTCTACATGCTAAAATTGGGTGTATTCAATGGGCACAACTTTCTTGTCATAGAGGTTACAATAAGCCTGGGGCTTTGGGTAATTCATTGGCATTTGAAAGAGAAGGTAGAAACTAGATACACAATTTTAATCTTGTCTTGTGTGAAAAGGCAGTGTGTTCATATGTTTTCAATATTATGAAGAAAACTGGATTCAAACAACTGAACAGATGACATTTTAGAACTGGAGTATCTGAAATTCTTTTTAGAGATAGTCGCAGTGTTTTCTGATTAATCATGTGAAATTAGCTTTATGGAGCCTCTCCATCTCCCTTGCTACTCTCTTACGTTAAGCTCCCTTGGCCTCTTGCCTAGATAATTGCAATTACTGCTGACTTGTTGCTTGCTTTCATGTTTGCCCACCTTACAAGCCATTTTCCAGGCAGTAGCAAGAGAGAACATTTGAAGATGTAAACCAGATCATGATAAAATATTGATTATAATGGCTTGGCAGAGCACATGGAATATAGTCCAGACTCATCATTTTAGAGCAAATGATCTGCTCACTGCACGCATTGTGGAATTCATCTTGTACCTGTGTCCTCTAAGTTCACTATGCAAATCACATTTGTTTGTTCACACCTTAGGACATTTGCACTTACTGTCCTATCTACCTGGAAAACTCTTTCCCCAACTATTATCTTAGTATTTATCGTCATTTAGTTCTCAGCTTACATGTCACTCCCATCCATTATCCACATTTATCTTCCTTATAGTATTTGTTACTATCCCAAATTACAACTTTTACTTATTTATTTTCTGTGGCATATTAACTTTATCATAGCAAAGTCTGTGTCACCTTTATCACTGCTGCCTCTTTGGCTGGATTCTTCTTTTTTATTTGTTCTCTTTATTCCCACTATTTCTCCCACAATATTTTTTCACAAAAGTTTTCATAGTTTTATTATTTTCTAAATAATGTTACACTCTTTTTGAATTTGATGTAAATGCAAACAACACTATTTAGAATATTCACAAATCTTTAGGGACACTAACGCAAATTTTGAAAATAATTCAAAAAGCTTAAAATTCTCCATCTAAAACTAAAAAATTCCATGTAGAGCACAGACAAAACTTTCTTTGTGATTCAGATCAGTAGGAATCCAATTCAGAATTTGATTCTGCATTTTTAACATAATATTTTCAGAAGAATTTGAAACGTTTAAATGACCACTTCATAATTATTAATGGGGGTATCATATGTATTTAAATTTTAGTCAGCGTGATCACATTGTGTAGAGTATCTTACCAAAACAAACAGCTGACACAAAAGGGAAACCAAAAAATTCACATTATGGGATGATTCAACCATATTTTCTACTTGCTTATTTTAATTCAATTTGCTCTTATGGCGTATTCTAGTTCATTGCTTAAGGAAGATAAAACCAAGTAGATGAATTTTATATTAAAAATTAAATCATGGGGCTGGCCCCGTGGCCGAGTGGTTAAGTTCGCGCGCTCCGCTGCAGGCGGCCCAGCGTTTCGTTGGTTCGAATCCTGGGCGTGGACATGGCACTGCTCATCGGACCACGCTGAGGCAGCGTCCCACATGCCACAACTAGAAGAACCCACAACGAAGAATACACAACTATGTACCGGGGGGCGTTGGGGAGAAAAAGGAAAAAGTAAAATCTTAAAAAAAAAAAAAATTAAATCAGATAATATGTTATAATTAAAAATGTAAAAATGCAATTTTTTCCAGAACTTAGTGCCAAGGGAATTCAATAAATACACCCTCAGCACAATGTTTAGTTAAATAAAATTTTTGAAACACTATATAGCTTGCTTGGTAAAGAAGATTATGCAGGAAGATCCACAAGGCATGCTGTGTGGTGCCAGAGACAAAATCCATGGGCAATCTATACAGATAGTTTTGAACTACGTTGTCCCTTGTCTTTAAACTAGTTAAGATTTAGTATTAAATTCTGGCCCAATATTTTTGATAATCCAGGAATTTGGAAAATACAAATGAGGAAAACATATCAAAGACCTTTTCAATTTTCACTTTTTACTAAAATACACAGAATACTTACATCAGCCTTTTTTCATAAATATTTCTCAGGAAATTATTTTCATGAAGTATTTTCAAGTATTTCCCGGAATTCCTGGGACTACGGGGAAATGTTGGAGAAATGCTCTTTCAGCATATTATATGTTGTTTTTTTAAAAAGTGAACCAAGATAAAATGTACTAAGTATATCAAACAGTAATTTGTAGCCTACATCTGAACACTGAGAATTTTTGGTGATATCATTTGCTTAAAAAATCTATTCACTTGACCCACAGCAGTCACCACAGGAGGCTTCCACGTACAGACATTTGTGCCTAGTTTTGGTCCCATGACCTCCTAGCTACCTCAGAACTCTACACAGCATATCGTGTGCTGGCTGTGATACGGTTTTGAAAACCATGAAGTGTGATGTGTGTGGTAGAGGACACAGAGTACTGAGAGGAGAGAGAACTAACTTGCTGTAGAGATCAAGTACAGGCTCCCAAAAATAATGGACATTTAAGCTGCGAACTAAGTTCAGGAATGAGTGTGGCAAATGAAAAGAGGAAGACAGTTTTGGAGCATAGAGCTTTTCATAATTTTTATTTATTTATTAATCTTTTAATGTCCATGGGGTTTGTTGTAATGGCCCCTCTTTCATTTCTAATATTAACAACTTGTGTTCTCTCTCTCTCTCATTAGCGTGGCTAGGATTTTATTAATTTTATTATTTTATTGATCTTCACAGAGAATCAGCTTTAGATTTCACTAATTTTCTTTTTTTACATGTATATTTATCAATTTTAATCAGGTAATTTGCATAGAATAAAAGGTACCCATTTCAAAACCATGTAATGACTTTTGACACGAAGTATACACCCAGGTAACCATCACCACAGTCACAATATAGGAACTTTCCATCCCTTTAAAAAGTTTTCTCCTGCCTCTTTACCGCCACCCCCCACCTCCACCCAGGGCTAGATGATCAATGATTTGTTTTCTGTCACTTTAGATTAGATTTGCCTATTCTAGAATGTCATGTAAATGGAATACTATTTGCAGTATGACTCTTTTCACTTAGCATGTATTTTGAGACGTACTCATGGGTTTACATATATTAGTAGTTTATTCCATTTCTTCGTTAAATAACAATCCGTAGTATGTATCTAAAACATATTTTTATCCCTTCAAGTGTTGATGAATATTTTTAGTTTTTCCAGTTCTGGATATTATGAATAATGCTGTCATGAACGTTTTTCTATAATTCTTTATGTAGACACATGCTATCATTTCTTTGGATAAATACCTAGGAGCAAAATTACCATGTTAGCTTGTATTTTTAGGTTTCCTAATTGGTATTGCATTACATATTTCTTTCTGTTTCTTAAATTCTGTTCATTTGGCACTAAGTCTATAAGATATATGTTGCTGTGTGTACTTCTGGTCTAATGCTTATAACTATTCCAAAGTAGTCCATGGTGTGTATCCACCAGATAGTATCTAGACACTCTCTACATGCTGAAACTGGCCTCCAATTCCCACCTCACATATTTTTGCCAGACCTACAAGTTTGTAACAAGCTTACTTTTCTATTCTGTAGTGTCCATTATGTATTAAAAGAAAGTATTAGTGTTATCACTGTATTCTAAGATTTATATTCACTTTAGTTTGGAGTGAGAGTGGGCTTTCTGTTAAAGACCATCTGTGCAATTACCTGTCTAAAAATAAGACTGATCAGATAATGCTATGGGGAAATGCAAAAGTGATCATTTATTTTTGAGGAAAAAATATATTTTAGAAATAGTGATGCTTCAAATAATATTGTAAGATGAATTATAGGACAATTTGTAGTTAATAACATTGTAAGACAAACCATGAAAGTTATCAAATAATTGGTTATGTTTTACACCTGGTGATAAAGTGATTTAAGTGCAATCAATACTTTCAATTATCTACATTATGTAAAATAGCTTACAGACCAGTATATAATTTTTTTATTGAGATATAATTGACATATAATATCGTGTAAGTTTAAGGTATATAACATGCTGATTGGATATGTATATGTATTAAGACATGATTACCACAATTAGGTTAATTAACACATACGTTACTTCCCATAAATACCTTTTTATGTGTGTATGTGGTGAGAACATTTAGGTCTACTCTCTTAGCAACTTTCGAGTATATAATAAAGTATTAACTGTGGTCACCAGGCTGTACATCGGATCCCCAGAAATTATTTGTCTTATATCTGGAACTTTGTACCTTTGACAAATATCTCCTTATTTCCCCCAGCCTCCAGGCCCTGGCAACCATTATTCTACTCTCAGTTTCTATGAAATTGACTTTCTTAGATTCTAAATATAAATGATATCACACAGCATTTGATTTACATTTCTCTGATGATTAGTGATGTTGAGCACCTTCTCATCTACCTGTTGGCCATTTATATGTCTTCTTTGGAAAAATATCTAGTCAGTTACTCTGCCTATTTTTTTTAATACAATTGTTTGCTGTCTTGCCATTGAGTTATATGAATTCCTTATATATTTTGAATATTAACCCTTTATCAGATGTAGGGTTTTCAAATATTTTGTCCCATTCCATATGTTGTCTTTCATCTTGTTGATTGTTTAATGTAGTCCCACTTATTTTTGCTTTTGTTTCTTGTGCTTCTGGTGTCATACCCAAAGAATCGTTGACAAGGACCAGTGTCAAGGAAGTTTTCTCCTATGTTTTCTTCTAGGAGTTTTAAAATTTCAGGTCTTAGATTTAAATCCTTAATCCACTTAAAGTTAATTTTTGTGAGTGTTGTAAGACAGGGCACAGTTTCATTCTTTTGCATGTGACTATCCAGTTTTTCCAGTTCCATTTATTGAAGAGACTGTTCTTTCCCCATTGAGTATTTTTGGTTCCCTTGTCAATTACCAGTTGATTCTATATGCATGGTTTTATTTCTGGGCTCTCAATTCTAGTCCATTTGTCTACATGTCTACTTTCATATCACTATCATACTGTTTTGATTGTTATAGCTTTGTAATATAGTTTGAAGTTAGGAAGTGTGATGTCTCTAGTTTTGTCATTCTCAAAACTGCTTTGGCTATTTGGGATCTTTTTCTGTTCTATACAAATTTTAGGATTGTTTTTCTATTTTCGTGAAAAATGCCATTGGAATTTTGATAGAGATCACAATGAATTTATAGATGGCTTTGGGGAGTATGGAAATTTTAGCAATATTAACTCTTCTGATCTAGAAACATGAGATATCTTTCCATTTATTTGTGTCTTCCTCAACTTCTTTCCCCAGTGTCTTATAGTTTCCGGTGTATATAGATCTTTCACTTCCTTGGCTAAGTTTATTCCTAAGTATTTTATTGTTTTTGATGTTATAGTAAATATAATTGTTTTCTTCATTTCTTTTTCAGATAGCTCGTTGTGTACAGAAATGCAACTGATTTCCGCATAGACATACTTCATTTTATCGTACTTTGCTTTATTGTGCTTCAGATATTGCATTTTTAATAAATTGATTTTTTTTGGTGACTCTACATTGAGCAAGTCTATTGGTACCATTTTCCAACAGCATTTTCACTTTTTACCAATCAAGTGTTTTTTAATTAAGGTATGTATGTTGTTTTTTTTAGACACAATATTGTTCCACAGTTAATAGACCACAGTATAGTGTAAACATAACTTTTGTATTCACTGGGAAACCAAAAAATTCACGTGACTTGCTCTATTGTGATATTCACTTTATTGAGGTGGTTTGGAACCAAACCTACAATATCACCGAGATGAGCCTGTATGTTGATTTTCTATCCTGAAACTTTACCAAAGTCATTGATTAGTTCTAAAAGTTTTTTGATGGAGTCTTTAGGATTTTCTATATATAAAATCATGTTGGGGCCTCCAGGTGGCTCAGCCGTTAAGTTTGCACATTCTGCTTCCACGGCCCGGAGTTTGCTGCTTCTGATTCTGGGTGCAGACATGGCACTGCTTGGCAAGCCATGCTATGGCAGGCGTCCCACATATAAAGGAGGAAGATGGGCATGGATGTTAGCTCAGGGCCAGTCTTCCTCAGCAAAAAGAGGAGGATTGACAGCAGATGTTAGCTCGGGGCTAATCTTCCTCAAAAAATAAACAAATAAATCATGTCATCTGCAAAATCAGACAATTTTACTTCTTCCTTTCCAATTCTGATGCCTTTTATTTCTTTTTCTTGCCTGATTGTTCTCACTGGGACCTTCAGTAACACTGGAATAGGGGTGGTGAAAGTGGAAATTTGATGAAGCAATCACCTCTTCCAGATTTTATGGACCGATTTTGGTAAGGAAAGATCTTCAGTTGTCCATGGCAGCATGCTGGAGTGTGCTATGTGACTCTGGTTCTGATGATTCAGGGTGCCAAGTGTGGGAGGGTGTGGCAGCTCCACATCTGGGGGGTGATGGTTTCTTATTGCTCAGGTAGCCTGAGTCCACCACATCAACAAACCCTTCTGCTGTGACCTTCACAGGTACTTCTCAGCGTTTTCCCCTCCTTCTTAAATGAGATAGAAAGACTAAAGGGTGCTGGAATTGGGCATACCCTTTCCCCAAGATCTGTTAGGCTCTGGTAATTCCCAAGTGGGTTAGACTCTGGAAAAATAGTTTTCCTTAAATGCAGGCTTTAGTTAATAAAAACAGAATGCTCTGGATGTATTTCAAAGCTACTACATTCACCCTTATCCTGCCAGAAGCAAGAGGGAATTTTTCTCTGATTTTTACTTTGAGAACCTGATGGGGTTCCTGGGGGTAAAACTCATAACAGGATGGGCCCTCCCTAAAAGAATACTACCCGGAGTTTTTAACTTTCAAGCTTATCCACACTGATTCTCCAGCAATTTGTCAATCACAGCTTATACATTCTTATTGAAACTAGTTCCAATGGCAGGTTTCTGCTCCCAAGAAGCTGTGATTCTCTGTATTTGCTTCACTCTCCAATTTCCTGGGTGGCAGCTTGCCTTTGATCTCAACTTTCCAGTGGATCTATGAAGATCCGTTTTTTCCATTTGTTGATTTTTTTTCTTGTTATGGAGTTAGGAGTGATGACTTCTAACCTCTTTATTTGTTGGGCTGGTAATGAAGCCACATTTTTAAGACAGAAGTCTTCTTTTTAAACAAAATATTTTCTGATTATGATAATAATTATTCAATATAAAATTTTTGGTATGAAGAGAAATGTAAAAATGAGAGTAAAAAATCTTCTATCATCATATTACACCAATAGAAAGCATGATTATTTGTGTGCAGTTTCTTTTTGTCTTTTTTCTGTATGTACCTGTCTAATCAGAGAAGATCCTCTTTGTTAACTGCTGCTTTTTATTTAATTTTATTAGATATACCCTGTACTCCTAAAACGTGACTTTGAATGACTGTATGTTAATCTCTCATATTTCTATCATGGAATTTATTAACAAAATACCTATTATTGAGCATTTATATTGTTCCATTTTGTCACAGTTGATTGGCAATCAATAGACTTGTAAATGCTTTGACAGTTTGATTAATTTCTTACAATGAATTCCCAGTGAAAAAGAATTCCTGGAATAAAGGGAATGAATACTTTTATAGCTTTGAATTCTCTCTGCTAAATCATTTCCAGTAACGTTTTGCTATTTATATGCTTTCACTGTCAATTTGAAGAGAAGGGATATCCAAATTGTGTCTGCAAATATCAGTTTGGTTGCAAGTCGACTTTTATATTTGTGTATGCCCCTTGAAGTACAGAATCATGTATTATTCATACGGTTTATTTAAATCAATGAGTGAATATTTAAATGAATAACTGCATGGGAAAGTGACTATAAGTGATAACCTCTCTCCTCCTTCCCCTCTTGTTTGCATGTACAATACCAGTACAAGCATATCCTGGGGACTTAACAGGCTACACCCATTGCTATGTCTGGTGCCGTATATTAACCAACCTGCATTAGCCTAAGCAGTAAGATCATGTGCTGTCACATGGAACAAGAAGCCCAGCAGTAAGGCAGCTGCAGAATTTAGTTATAGAGTAGTTAAGTGATGTCTTCAAGGACTTTACCTCTCTCCGGTGTTGTGATCTTCACTGTGTCAGCTTTTCCCTTAGGATTGTTCATCCAAGAACATGGATTCAGCAGTTCTAGACCAAATACCCTGACAAGAAAATAGCTAGAAACAGGAAAAACACCAAAATCAAAAACAACAGCCTCTTTCTCACATGTGTCACTTTAAGGATGAGAAATCCTTCTCTAGAGGCTTGCCAGCAGTCATCCACATGTATTTCATTAGCCATACTTCTGATAAGCTCTTGCCCAAATCAATTTTCAGCAAAAGTATAAGATCAACATGATTTGTGCAGATCATTTCAGATCTTCCTTCCAGGGATATATACGACGTCAGCTTCCTCAAAAGCATATGGACACACAAAGGAAGATGAGTGACTACACAGGATTAGTGTTCGGTGAAACGAAGAAGAAAGTGAAGGGCACGTGTTGATAGCAAGATTGGCCTACTCTGTCCCATTCATCAACTTAGCACATTAGTTCTTTGTCCAGTAAAAGTAGAACAGTTTCTTTTTGTTCTTACTGTTTTGTAGTGGTGAAACTAATCACTGTTAATGAGTGGAGCTTTTATTCTCTTGAGCAGGAATTCCAGCCATGATGTGGAATGAGCTGTGAAATATAAATGGGATTCACAAATTTGTTCTACATATAAATAAGAGTAAATTCAAAGTAACCTAAATAATGCCATCATTCTTTTTTTTTTTTTTAATTATGGAAGCATGGCTAGTAGATCATTAGGTTGTGTCCATAGCTCACAACCAATCTTACCTACCTACAATGAATGTCTATTTTGTCAATCCTTGTCACAAAGACACATAATTGTAGAATTTATGAATTGTTTGTGAGATAAGTTGCTTTTATTCCATCATCTATTTTTATCAAGAATATGGTTCCTTCTATGAAAAGATCCCCTAAACATGTGACAGATTGCGTCTTGAGTTACAAGGTAGAAATAGGTTGAGAACCACAACAGAAGAGAAACAGCAATTACTGCATTTGTGAAGGCTGGAATTGAACCTAGCCTCTCCTTCCAACTTCTCAGTTTTCCCATTACGTTGTTTTCTTAATTTTGACTCACATTTTACTGAGTCTAGGGAATTTTAAAAACTTCTCGAAAAACACTGTGTCAACTTGAATTTGAGTTGCTACAAAACTTTAATGGTTCTGACCCTTTTATTTCACCTCTCAAAAAACAAAGCAAAACAAAAAAAATAGTGCAATGAAATGACACTTTAGTTAGCATACATTTTTATCTCATTTAATTTTATGGCAATTTTTTAAACCCTCTAAAGTTTATAGAGCAATTAAACCATGTTCTCAGTCAGGAAAAAAACACACACACATAAAAGAGCAACAAGCTAAGTGGTAATTTCCAGATACCAGGCTCATTTTTACTACTACTTATTCAAGTTGAATGAGTGTTTGTTATGTAAAGTAAGAAATAATTCCTGCTGCAAATGAAAATTTATTTTGTTTCTTAAAGACATGTTAATATTTTTGTTATCACAGAGAATTACATTGCAGCCTTATCAGATCAATCAATTAAATTAATTGCAAATGTAAATGATCCTTTTCTCTTGTTTCTCATTTGAGTTGCTGCTGATTTTGCAGCATAGAACACTGAATTAGGTTGAATAAGATACAGCAATATTAACACAATCTTTTAATGATAATGGAGCATTACCTAAGGAACCTGTGGAAATTGATTTTGTTTTAGGATGTACTTGAGAACATCTTTAGAGACTACTAAGTGGGTGAAAGTATTTCTAATCTATCTGTTAAACATAAAAAGTATAGACATTATAAATATAAGTATAGACATTATATCAGTGATTTTTATCAAAAACTCAGCAAAAACTGTATAAATTATAAATAAAAAAGATAAGTGTTTGGTTAGAGAAATAAACCAAGATTAAAATTATGGCCTATATGAAAATTCACATCTCCTTGAAAATCAATGAGTTATATCATGAATGTTCCATGAAAACAGGTTTTCAAAATGTGTCTGTTTGAGGCTGGAGGAGAAGAACGAGTGACATTTTTCTATATCCATAATGGAGAACTATATAAGGACTTATTTTGTGAGCCTTCTTTCTAGAATACTTCACTTTTACACATGAAGCAACTGAACAAAATATAAAGTTTTTTGATGATCAAAAGCCAATACTGTAACTACTATAATCATGTTGATAAAACTACAGATAACATATGATAAAGGTTAAATACGCCCTCTGAAAAACCAACTGTACTTGAAAAATACTTAACATTAGTTTCCTTGAAAGATATTTATCTATTTTCCTGGAAGACAGAAGTAAGAATTATTTTATGATACTATAGTGAAACATCTAGTATCATTTTAAAAGATGTTTCTGATATTATTGTAATAAAGTAAAACATTAAAAATTTAATAAGTATCAAATGAAATGTATTTTTCTTTGAAAAACTCACTTGCAACTACCAGCCTCACTCTCAGATTTATCTATACCTGAATATTTCCATTTATTTTCCTATGGATGGTTAACTCTAGAATTATAAATACAGATCTTTCTCAACTTACCATGTGTTTACATCCCCATAAGATCACAGTAGGTGAAAATACCATTAAGCTGAAAATGCATTTAATACACCTAACCAAGCGAACATCATAGCATAGCCTTTCCTACCTTAAATGCACTTAGAACATTAGCGCAGAGTTGGGCAAAATCATCTAACACAAAGCCTATTTTATAACAAAGTATTGAATATCTCATGTAATTTAATGGGTACTGTACTGAAAGTGACAAACAGATTGGTTGTATGGGTACAGAATGGTTGTAACTGTGTCAGTTGTTTACCCTCATGATCAGTGCCTACTCGGAGCTGTGGATCACTGTCACTGCCCAGCGTCATGACACAGTATTGTACTGCATGTTGCTAGCCTGGGAAAAGATCAAAACTGAAAATTCCAAGTATGGTTTCACACCATTGTAAAGTCAAAAAATTGTAATTGAACCATGATAAGTAGAGGACTGTCTGTAATATACTTATATGTACCATCATACACTGCATAATGACATTTTGGTAACGATGGACCACATACACAATGGTGGTCCCATAAGAGTAATACCATATAGCGTAGGTGTGTAGTAGGCTATACAACCTAGATTTGTGTAAGCGCACTCTATGATGATTGCACAATGACAAAATCACGTAATGACATGTTTCTCAGAATGTATCCCCATCATTAAGCAATGTATGACTTATTCTTTGACTTATCTACTTAAAGAGATATTTATTTGTTCTCTGCTATAAAAGATAAAGAAGTTGCTCGATATTTTCACCTTCTTTTGTCCTCTTCCAACATATGTTGTTTTTATGGTCTTCTATTAATTCCCTTTTAAATTTTAATTTCCAGACATAAACCACTGTTTCTGTTCCATAAAATTCCCCTAATTTCTTTACATGACAAACTTCACACTTGCCTTCTCCCCTTCTAATTCTAATGGCTGCTAGCAACTCCAGAGTTTGTACATGTCAATGTCTATAGTATTTTCAATTCTATAATTTTCCTACTTTGTCTAGTTAGCGGTTCAGAATATATTAAGAATATGAACAAAATTGATAATTATGCTTAGGTAAGTGTTATCCTTTGCAGAATCAGTTAGTCTGATTATGTATATACAGAAGTAAATCTAGTCCTGGGATATATTCCTCCAAATCAAAAGAGGCTTCAAGAAGAGGAAGACTGGTGGTTCAAGACGTAAAGATGAGAATCTTGGGAAGCATTAGACAGAAATCTCAGGATTACCATTAAGCAGTATCCCTAGCTTGATTAAGTTGTTCCTTTAATAGTGGACCTATCTCTTTCATCAACATGAGAGGGCAAAGAAATTTAGGAAAATCACTTTTAAGAAAAATAGGAATTTGTATAATAAAGCCATTGTCCAAAGATGAGCACAGTAGAACACGTTATTTAGAAACAATTTGGACACTCTAAGAAATTCGTAATGTATAGGATGAAACAGCCTTTTCTTAAATGGTTGTCATATTCTATACAAAACATTATTCACTTTTCCAAAGGCCCTTTCGTGACTTATCGGCAATTTTGGTCTCTGTAAACCAGATTTCTGCATGATAAACCCAATGTGATACAGCGCCTTACTGTAGGTTTTTGCTCATGTTTCTCCTATATAGTCATAAAATTTGTGTATAAAATGCAAAGGAAAGTTTTGCTTTACTATAAAAATCATTGAGCTCTGTTATAGATAGTCCTTAATGTATTTTAGATAAAATATCATGTCACAAATTACCTTAAACTTTAATATTTATCTCAAAACACATTTCACCCAAAAGTAGCTTAGAAAATTTCCTTTGAAATCTTTCATTCTGTTTGAATGAATTAGTATTCTTTATAACTTTTCTTATGCTAAATAACATCTTGTCTCATTGGCTAAATCAAAGAGTTAAATTTGAGAAGAGAGGAACACATATCACCAATGAGTATCTCTTGCTTTCCCAGATTAAGCTCTGCAATTATACTAGTACAAGTGCTATTCTCTGGTTGTTCTCAAATCACATATAATAAAATATTTTGTGGGCCTTATATGCAGTGTATTAGCATAAGCGCACTCAACTCTTGGGTATTTGATAGAATGTGGGTAATATAACCCAGAAATGACCATTTCAAATATATTATAATTCTATAGAGGTCATAAAATATAGTTAAAACTATATATTGAAAAAATCTACACAATTGGTGGAAGCTACACTTTTTATATTCAATAGCTAGCTTTGTTATAGCATGTCTCATTTTGAAAATCCAGAGAAAATTTTAAAATAAACACACACAAGTTATTAAGTTCCTCTTAACTGATTCAATTAACTTTGCTCACTAAGGGGGAAAAAACATGGTTCTTAGTTCTTATTGGATCTTTTTCTTCAATTTTGGAGTTTTCCATGAGACTACACTGAATGTGCTAATTTAATTGTGTTCTAAGTTAATCGTATGTATAGCATGAATGTTTAGCTAAAAATGACTCAAAACCTGTCCCATAACTATTAGCAGGACAGATGTATTTTTATATTTATATATTTATACATCTATATATCTAAACATTTATGTCCTACCTATATAATTCCATAACTTTATATATTCATCTATTGCTCTATCTAAATCTATATACATAGGTATCTATCTATTTATCCTTACCTATCATCCACATCGCTATGTTATATATGTCTCCAAGCTCCACATCTATCTCTAGCTCTATTTTTATAGTAGCTTATTTTCTGCAAGATATAAATACTTGAGGACATCTATCAGGTCAAAACAATGATCATAAATCAAATAATCTACATTTCTCTGGCTCTAACTGTACCCACCATGCAAGAACTCCAGCTTCGTCTAATTTCTCTCAATTAGTGCAGGGATCCCTCAGGGACTATATTCTATTTACACAAAGAATGCACCTTTGACGACTGTACCATTGTGATTTTCTTCTTCCAGAGCTATAGAGAAATATCTTTTATTGCTGGTGACACTTCAAAGCTGCCAACAAAACCATTTTGAAGCCTAATATCTTGGCCTCTCTTATTTTTCCATTCTGGATATAAGCTATTTAAACCATTGTGAGATCACCAGGTCTGTGGTAGAATTTATAGTCCTCCTGTAGAAATCCTAAACAGGGAACAAATGTGCTGTTTCCCTTTTAAGGACTGCTAATTATGTATAAAGCATTCAGCCCAGCTCTCTTTTTGCCATACCTTAAAGAATTTTTATAAATAAACTTTATTACGGTGTAATTTGTATTCAATAAAATCCTCCCATCTTAAATGTACAGTTTGATGAGTTTTGGCAGATGTATAATCCCATGCATTCATCAGCTAGGACTGCCCTAAGAAAATACAACAGATCGGGTGGCTTAAAAAGCAGAAATTTCTTTCTCACAGTTCTGGAGGCTGGAAGTCCAAGAACAAGGTGTCAATAGGTTTGGTTTCTCCCGAGGCCTCTCCCCTTGATTTGCAGATGGCCATCTTCTTGCTGTGTTCTCACATGGCCTTTTCTCTGTATGCAGGTACTCCTGGAGTCTCTTCCTCTTCATATAAGGACACCAGTCCTATTGGATTAGGACTCTACCCTTATGACCTCATTAATATTAATTACTACCTTAAAGATACCTATCTCCAAATATAGTCACATTGGGGATTATGGCTTCAATATATGAATTTTGGGAGAACACAATTCGGTATGTAACACAATGTAACAACCATCACAATCTAAAGAACAGATCTGTCAACCAAAAAGTTTTCTTACTCAGATTTGTAAATATCTCCACCAAACCACCCATTCAACCCTGGTCCCAATCACTGCCATTTCTAGGATGTCATAGGAAGGAAGCACTGAGTATGTAGTCTTTTGATCTGGTTTCTCTAATTTATCATTTATTTACGTTTTTGAAATTAACCCATGTTTTTGCTTATATTGGTGCTTTATTGCATTTTGTGTCTGAGTAGTATTCCAATGTACATTCCACAATTTCTTTCTCTGCTAACCTAGTGATAGATATTTGGGTAATTTCTACTTTTTGGTTAATATGAATAAAACTTCTATAAATATTTATGTATAAGTCTTTATGTAGACATAGGTTTTCATGTCTCTTGCATAAATACCTAGGATTTTTAGGTCATGTGGTTAGTATATGTGTAATGTATGGTTAATGAGTATTGAGTATATGATTAATACATGCTTAAATTTATATATAAAAAGGCAGCCAAATTTTTTTCAAAGCAGTTGTACTATTTTGCCCATTTTTTAAAGAAGAGTATCATTTTCCCATAAAATTAACTTGGGACATTTGTTAAAAAATCAATTGACTATATATGTATATATATATATATATTTCAATTTATTGATAGCCTCTTTATTTTTTATGTTGATCTATGTATCTATTTTTATTCCGATATCATAATGACTTAATTATTCATTTTTACACTACATCTTTTATGATAGTGTAAGTTCTCTACAGTTTTTCCTTTACTAAAAATTTTTTTGATTATTCTAGACCATTTTGTACTACTATGGAAAAGCTAGACTAAGATCATCAATTTCTATTTAAAAATCTTAATGACAATCTTGATTGGAATTGTGTTACATATATAGATGCATTGGGGGAAGAATTTATGTCTAAAGAATATTGCATCTTTCAATCCAGAAGATGGTAACTTTTCTATTTATTTAGATTTTTTTAAATTTAAATTTCACAAATTGGTAGTTGGAAGAGATGAATATTTTAATACTCTTATCAGATAATTATGGCTGTATTTCTTTGATACTACACCAAAACTGGGTAACTGGGAGTTACTTAAAAGTTTAGTTGCAATGTGTAATCTGAAAACATATAAATCAACCTTTTGTACCCGGTTACATTAAATTCCATTGATCCATTTTGTACTTTGAGTAGATTTCACTCATATTTAGGATCTTAAAAAGATCAACTCATAATGCCAGAGAGAAAAATGATGGTTAGCAGGGGCTGTGGGGTGGGGCAAAATGGGAGACATTGATCAAAGGGTACAAACTCTCAATTATAAGATGAATAAGTTCTGGAGACAAAATATGCAATATGATGACTATAGGTAATAATAAGGTATTGTATTTCTGCAAGTTGTTAAAAAGATAGATCTCAAGTCTTCCTACTACATACACACACACACACACAGATAACTATGTGAGGTAATGGATATGTTAATTAACTTGATTGTGGTAATCATTTCACAACCTATACATATGTCAAAACATCATGCTGTACATCTTAAATGTATACAAGTTTTATTGGTAATCGTGCTTTAATAAAGCTGGAAAAAATACTAGCTTTTTCTTACATAAAACATTTAAAATAAAAAAATAAAACGGACTGAGATAAATTGTGCTGGATGGTAAAGAGTAGGAACAGGAAATAAGTATTCAGCTTCAAGTGTGTTTATACTAAGGTACATGAACATCGCTTAAATTGAAAATAATTTGAAATGTCCAAGTTGATTTTTTAAGATAAAGACACTGCATACATTTCCATACGTTTCAAATAAAATTTCTGTGTGTTTGTGGATATTTGAATATTGTGAGTAAAATATTCCAAGTGCATTTTCATCAAGATTGCGAAGTGTCAATTTGGGTCGCTTTCCCCACAGTTTGTAACTGAGCTCTGCAGCTGTTATTTGGATCTGATCCAGTTGCGTCTGTGGATCCAGTGGGCAGACCATTTGCTCTCTGAATATACAGTGCTAATGCAATTGAACAAAGAATTAGCCCCTGTGAAAGGCAGAAGCCTAGTCAGTAGCTCTTAAGTGAGAGATGAGAACAATGTGAAATCTTTGTAGAGAGAGAACAATTAGGTGCCTGCTGCCCTGTGTGCTGTCATAGCAACCTCTCACCCAAGGTGTGCCTACTATTTTGAGAGGCAGGAATTTCCCATGGGGTATTGTAACATCTCGCAAGGCATGAGAAAGAGGGCCTTTCATTTTAATCTATGTGTTTTATAATTTCTATTACTAAATTTTGGTTTTGTTTTGATTTTATTTTGACAAGCGCAATTTTTAAAAATTTAGCATAATTAAAAAAATGTTGGTTCCCATGTTCCATCATCAGAACCTCCATTGTTATTATTCCTCAAGCTATTGGACTTTGAATTTTCCCAGATCTTAAGGAAATTTCCCCCAACATATCAATAAAATATCTAACATATTGTTATTATAGATTAAAACTACCTTTGCATGCATCATACATTATCCATCAAAATAAGCTGGCACGGGTATTGCTCTAACAGAATATGTTACTTTGGCCCAAATAAAGGATCTTAATATTAAATTAGAATTATGAACACTGAAAATGACATCTTTTTGGCAGTTTCTTCAGACTCCCCACTAAAATACCTATAAAGAAGTCAAATGTTCAAAATTCATAATGATATAGAAAACTAAGATTTAGAAAAAAAACAGTAGCACCAGAATTGCTAGGATCTTTCATCAATTTCAAGTTGATGAAATAGAATTGGGGAGAGCAATCTGGAAACCACCGTGCTGTGGCCATTCTTGGAAAATGATAAGCCCAGCTTCCTGAAAGTGAGTAGGAAGGTCCAGTTGAATCAGCAGAAAATCGGGGCAGGCGGAATGCAATCCTCCACATAGCTACCCACTCCACGGCAATCAGTGATTTTTAAAAAATGTTTCTCTAGTCATTTTGAGAATTAAATTCTTATTTGTCTTTTGATAAATTATTGCCTTCTAAGTGTCAGGCATTGTGGGAATTAATTATGTTCAGGAGAAAAAGGCTTTATGCAATGCATTTGGGAAAATATAGCAACTGCAAATAAAGTAATAAGGGTAGAATCGAAGTAATAAAAGCCTTGCTTGCAGTGCATTATACGGATTAAAGATTTTCACGTACACCTGTGTTCTGAGTGAAGGAAATAACAATGGTTAAGATGATGTCATTTCAGAACTGGAGTAAACTAGATGAAAGATTTTCACTGGGCTTGGCTAGGATCTGGGAACTTCAACCAATATTTGAGGTGAGGATCTGGATAAGCAATTATACCAGCCTCTAAACTGACTGGGAGGAATACTGTGTTGGCAGGAACTGGCATGATATTTCTACCCTCAATTGAGAAGGAATATAGAAAAGACAAAAGCACGTAAAATAGAAATTTAGAAAATACTAAGATTTCAGAGGAAGGATTTTAAAACGCGTTTGCAAATTAAATCAAAATAAAAGCCACCATATTTTTAAGTCTAGTTATTCTAGTTAATTTTCTTTGATTCTAAAACCCTTCCTCATAGTTTTCTGTATTTCGACATTCTACAAATAAGTTAGTCTTGATTGAATTCTAGCTCCCTTATTTCTTAGCTGTGTGATCTGGAGATCATTTATTTTATTTAATAGACATTTAATAAAGCTAGGTATATGTCTGACTTTAAAAATATTAACTAATCTAATTTTCATAACAATCATTTGAAGTAAGTATATTTCTACTTACCTGTGAAGAAACTGAGGCCCAAGCTCACAGCTAGTGACAGGTAGAGCCTGGCTCTGGCCTCCACGCTCTCAGCCACAATGCTACACTGCCTCTGACATCGGTTCTACTGACCTGTCTCACAGACTCCAAAAAGTTCACACCTTCTCAGGAATATATCTTGTACACTGTAAATTTGCAATAAATATTAGCTGCAAAAGTGAACATGCTTAAAAATAAAATCTAATATAATTAAAAAGTCAGTGCAATATTACACAAGTCATAGAATCAAATTTATAAAAGCATATCGGCAGCAAAAATAACTGAATGAGATAGACCACAAGGTTTGTAGTAGGACTTTAGGTGATATACATGGACATGCATATGTGTGTATGCAACTTGTTTTCCTTTCAGATCTGTAACAGTTTGAACAGTGAGACCTGGATTACTAAGCAAAAGTGCCCAGTGAACAATGCACTTCACACTCAGTCTCTGGATATACTTTTCTGTGATAAGAAACAGCACAATGTCAAATTACTTTTAGAGAGATTTTCTTTCATCTAAAACCATCCCGACTCAGAAACAGGAGAAAGACAAATATAAGAAAATAAGGACAAGATCACGGATAGTCTGTTCAAATATGCTGTATACATCTAGGTTTTATACCATCTAATAGGTAACAAAAGGACCTAAAAACGTAAGTAAAATCGTTATGTTTACTTTTTATTTCTTGCTTCACTCCAGTAAAACACGAAGGAATGATTTATAGGGAGTTAGGAGATTATTGCCATAGGTCAGATGCAAAATGTCAAAAGCCTTAAGTAGTAGGGATGAAAGGAGGGGAATAATTAGCAACACATCTAAGATACAAAATCAGTAATACATGTTTTAATACATATGTTAGGAAACAGGAAGACTCAAGCATTATTCAAATTTCTGTTTGGGATGGTGAAATTTAGAATTGGGGAGAAAAATAGTAAGAGGAGTTGGAATGAGACAAAATATTTTAGGGATAGATGAGGATGGTCATTCTGGATGTGTTTAGTTTAAGATGTCCACGGGAAAATACAAACTGAGTTGTTCTGTTACCTTTTAAATAGAGAAATCTGAAACTCAGGGTGGAAAACCAGCTGTGAGAATAACCATATGAGAACAATAAGTATATGGATAATAAGCAAAACTATGAGTCTGGATGTGATTACCCCAGAAAAATAGTATGGAGGGAGGAGAAGAATGTATTGAAAACCTGGGGAATGCTGTTGTTAGGGACAGGAGAAAACTGCTAATGTTTCCTTCCCCATGGAAGGAGCTTATCCAGCCTAGAACTCCTGTCCTTTTCTGTCTTCTAAACCCTTCCTCCACCAAATTGGTGCCTTTGGACGGAGAAGTGAGCACACATCTTTTGGATATCTAAGTCACTTTCTCTCTTCCTTTTGAGTGCTAGCCTATTTATAGAGAGCATGACTTGCCCTGCTCTGTGCCTGGGATGACAGAACCCTGACTCTACACGGGGTGTGTACCAAGCAGAGCTGCCTCCTCTCTTACTAAATTTAAGAAAGAAAGGGTGAGGAGAGAGAAGAGAAGGAGGAAGGAAGGAAGGAAGGAAAGAAAGAAAAAGAAAGAAGGAAGGAATGAAGGAAAAGTAATTTTTTCTTCTTATATATCTTGCTGAAACTTTGTATTTTTTCCCAGTAGTGTCAAAATTTAGAGACTTTAGAGAAGCATTATTTATTGTGCTCCTGCAAACCTCCAACAAACATGAACATATCAGGAGCAAGCAGAAGATGTGGGGCCCATGAAGCAGATAGGAAAATTATTGTTACAGAGACGAGAGCTATAGGATCCTCTGTTTAAGTAGCAGAGTCACTGGGAACTGAGAAGCAAGAGGACATAACCTTTCTCTCCTAATCTCCAATACATCCTCTACTAGGAAAGTTGTGCCTCGAATAAGGAGGTAATCTTTTCAGAACTTACGTGTCATGGCAATGGGTACGTTTTCTTGAAAATTGGTTTCCTGGATGGCAAATACAGAATCCTGTGCAGCTTCTGCAGACTGCTCAAGCAGGATATTATTAATTTTGTATGACTGTGCTTGGACAAATTGTTTTAATTAATTGATTTAATAAAAGCTGATGCATTTTATGTAGCAGGCAGTGTCATAGGTGTTAGATGAACCATTGTAGCTGTTCCTTCATTCCAGTTTCATTCGATACATGGAATAGAAAGTAGCTATTTGATGTACTTACATCTATTCTTTCTGTTAGATCAATACAGACTCTGTTACTAGCTGTACTCCAGAGTGAAAAGAGAATGAACTAGCAATTGACAGCTTATACTGGATAGTCTCAAGTTTGACAGATATTATTTTTTCTTTCTGAAAGTATTATACTACTAATAGAGAAAAAGGTCAGGGTCCCATAATATATCTGAAATTATAATTCATTTTTATCTTAATATAATAATCTAAATGCCACTGTGCATACCCAAATGTCAGTCTTAACACCTTTTCTGTCTGGGATAAAGACATGGAGCTCTAACTTTTTTTTCCTTGAAAGTAAAGGTAATGCATTTTGATGAAGCAAATCCACTTCAGAACTTGTTTATTTCAGTAACACTGCAGTCCATGTATAGGGAGAGACACAGAGTTAAGCACAAACACTAAACCCTAGAAGCTCTGAAGTGGCTGTATAAGATGAATTCATGCAGCATAATACTGAGCAAAACTATATGCCAAAGTTACCCTGAGCTGGAAAAAACATATTGCTTATTTCATGCCTATGTTAACAGTCTCTCTTCAAGATTCCAGAACTTCAGTACTTTCTAGATCTATTCTTACAGATGAAAAGATTTTGATTCTCTCAGAAAAGATATATTTATTTATCAAAAGATAGATAAAAAGATAGATGATATACTATGAGCATAAACATATTGTTAATAGGCAAATCATTGTCAGGATGTGATCACCCTGGAAAAAGAGTATGGAAGGAAGAGAAGAGAGGATTGAAAACCTGGCAAAAGATGGAGATATATCTAGATCTAGATCGATACCTATATTTATACCTATCTATCTATATAGACCGAGAGAGAGAAAATATGTGTTTTTAGATATATATTATATTCATACATTACAAATGCTAAATTGTATAAATTTCTCTCTCTCTCTCTCTTGAGGTGATAGCTATTAGTAAGATATTTCAATGAGAAGTGTTCTATATTATGAACTTCCAATTTCATGTCTTCCCATATTAGGGTTGTGGACAGATTTTCCTTCTCCTCCATATCAATTCTAATAAATTTTGCCTCACTTTATGACATACATAACTACTAGACAATGTGATTGAATTCTTATTCATATACTGCATTAGACCAGTCTATTCTGCCCCATTGGCCCATACTACATTAGCTCAAATTGTACAAACATATGACTTGACATTTGGCAACATATGCCTACACTTAAAAGGTTGAAAGTGTTTAATATTTCTTGAATATAAATTCTTCTCATTTTGTGCATTTTTGAGTGTGTGTATGTACACACTGCCTCTTTTCTACAATTATTATTTCTATAGAATGCTGGCTTTTATAAAAAATAATCTTATGCCTTTTCCCATTGGACTTTTAATCTTGAAGGAGGAGAAACGATAACTGAATTGGTTAAATCCCTAGATATTTTATTGGATTACTGCTCCAGAGGATAGACATTAACATGTCTAAAACTTAAAGTATAATCTTCATGGCCAAATGTTATGGATATTGTGGCATTTGATACAGTGGCCTGTGGATGTAGAGCAAGAAAAATAATCTTTGATAATCATTAGTGAAAGATCTGATCATGACATTTTTATGATTTTCCCAAGAAAAATGGCAATTCATACTCAAAAAAAATTTATCACATGATTTTTGCCTTTCAGATATAAAGTACTTTTTTAATATGGAGATATTCTCACTAATTCAATTTTCAAGGGCTAGATGCATAGCTGTCTTTAGGAAATGAACGCTATTTCTATTTTTAAACAAAGAGCAAGACCAGATCCTTATAAACAGGGAACTATATCTTTTCATCTTCAATACATGATTTGGCTTTCATTTTTGAACAAGAAAATATTTATAAAAATATGTTTGGTATTTGAATGTAAGCAACACTAATATTTCAGAATAATTCTATAACAAGTTTACTTTAACTTGTTAAAATTTATTCTGCTTCTCTGTTTTGTAATAACACTTTCATAAATCGATATAATTCTTCTGTAGTTAGATTATTCTGTTATATAAAAATGAAAATTCCACAAAAATATTGTGTAGAAGAAACTATTAATATTATCTATGCTATAAATATATCCTATACGGGTAGATGTATCTGCAGTTAATGCCTACTGATTTTGTATGCTCAACGCTCTTTTCCTATTTTTATGATATTATGGCTTCTTGTCTTACCCTGAATCATAAAGATGGATGTCAGACTAAAACTGTGATGCTTGTAATATTTTACCTCCCTGTATAAGACGATTGAGCCAATGAGCAGGACTTTGATCTAAACTGGACTGATAATCATTCTTCCTTGGAATTCTTCAAACTCGATCTAGAATAAAAAATCTGCTTTTGCTCTAATTGTGAAATTTTAAGTGTATGAGACAAACAGTTGTTTGTGACCATGGCCTCAACCCCCGTGAAAGAATGAAGCTCTTATCTAGGGGAGAAAGTGGAGAGGAGACATAATAAGGAAAGAATCCTAAAGGTATCAGAATCTGGTTCCATTGATTTCTGATAACGCCTTTCACCTTATCCTTCACACCGCTTGCATATGAGTCAATAAACTCTGCTATTTCCATACATTCTGTGGGTTTTCTTACTTTCAGTGGAATAGATCTTGAACAAAACGTGGCTAAAGGCAGAGAAGAAGGGGAGAGAGGGATCGGGGGCATGGAGGAAAAGAGAAGCTCTGTTCCAGAAAGCAAGTCATATTACTTTCAGATTCAAGAGTCATGGAGCAGCTGCCCATGGCTTAATCAAATGAACTTCTGATGTTTTTTGTTCATCCAAAGTCACATATCATCTTTGGTGACTCCTTGACATTTCTTCCCACTGGAGGAGAGTGAGCAGCTCTGAAGCACCATTCACAGAGCTTGTTTCAATCCTATCTCTTGCTTCTCAGCCTCTAAACATTCCTTGACAGGTAGGGCAGTGAGACTCCCCTTGTCCTGTCCTTTGCCCATTACTTAAGTAAGAATTTTGCTAGAGGATCCTGAGGAATGTTCTCATATCCCCTCCACCAAGCCCACAAATGGCCCTTGTCCATCTCTTCCAAAGAACCACTTGTCAAACAGCATCTCATCCCTCTTAAAAAATCAGTCAAGAATTGTAAGGGTTTAAGATTTTATTTTGTTTACAACCAAATAAGTTAGCCTGCTGGCAGAAGATACAAATTTCCTGAGTCAAAGAAAAGGACCTTTATTGCACATAACATAGTCGACAGCACGAAGTTCATGTTCACGTTAGTTCCCTTTGCCCTCGAGTCTCAGGAGAGTGATGCTAAGACAGGTGCAGAGGATCCTACACAGTGATATTGCATCACAGCTGAGTAGCCCCAAGCTAAGGAAGCCCTGATCTTTTGTAAGGGGTCTGCAAGCAAACCTGCCCAACTGGATAGAGACATAGATATATATATATTACATGGTAGGAGAAATCTATAACTATCTTCCAAGTTTGTTCACTATACAAACATGCTTGAAAAGATACCAAGATATGCAGAAATATGAGGGACTTATAGAGATTAGTTTCCTAAGAGTCTTCTTATTTTATTTTATTTTTTTTTGCTGTCAAGATCACTGGAATAGCCCCTGAGTCATTATGATCTGTACTTGTGAGGGTCTGACCTTTGTTGCAGCTGTCAGCTATACTTTAAAAATATAAATCAGATAATGCCATTGTATTTGGGGAGCAGAAATCTTGTTTGTTTAGTATTACAAGTCCACAGGTGGAGAGGAATTGTGCTCCAGGATAGATTATACCCAGAGTCTCACTCCCCACTCATTTAGATGATTTAGGTAGTGAGATTTGAGACTTTTGCATCAAACTATTTAAATGACATTTTGGACTTCTGTTGATGCTGTAGTGAGATGAGACCTTTGGAAACCTTGGGATGGGATGAATGTATTTTGCATTTGGAAGGTGCATGGAACTTTGGGGCTGGAGGGAGGACTGTGGAGTCAGGATGGCCTCCCAAAGACGTCCACATCCTACACCCTGGAACTTGTGAATATGTTACATTAGGTAGCAAAAGGGATTCTGAATATATAATTAAGGGTACAGATGTTATATAGGGAGATTAGCCTGGATTATCTGGGTGGACCAAATCTAATCATATGAGTTCTTGAAAGCAAAAAATCTTTATTTAGATAGAGAAGAAAATATGCAAAGAATGATCTGAAGAGCTGCTGTTGGTTTGAAGATGGAGGGGGCAATGTGGTAAGAAATGTGGGAGGCATTAAAGAGCTAAGTGAGTCTTCTGGCTGACGGCAAAGAAATCAGCAAGAACTCAGTCCTACAGCTCCAAGGATATGAATTCTGCCAACAACATAAATAAGATTGGAAGTGGATTCTCCCCAGAGCCATTGAACGACACCAGCTGACACCTTGATTTCGGCCTTGTGAGACCCTGAATAGATGAACCAGCTGATCTCACCGGGACTTCTGACTTACAAAACTGTGAGATGATAAATGTCTGTTGTTTAAAGCCATAGAATTTGTGTTTATTTTATATGGCACGAGAGGTAAACAGATACACTTCTAGCTTTGAATTGGATATGGGAATAAAGCCTTAAATTGGCCAGATATGTTTAAAGTCACAAAAAAGTTATAGAATCTGCTGGATATTTTTGTTTTCTGAGGAAGATTAGCCCTGAGCTAACTGCTGCCAATCCTCCTCTTTTTGCTGAGGAAGACTGGTCCTGAGCTAACATCCATGCCCATCTTTCTCTACTTTATATGTGGGACACCTACCACAGCATGGTGTGCCAAACGGTGCCATGTCTGCACCTGGGATCCGAACCAGTGAACCCCGGGCTGCCGAAGTGGAACATGCGCATTTAACTGCTGCGCTACCGGGCTGTCCCCTGTGCTGGACATTTTGAGAAAAAGTGGAAAATAGAGAGTTTGATCTGTGACAATTGAGAGCTGCATTTAGAGGAATTAAAAAGAAACTTCCCAAAGTAAACCTCAATACGTGGAGAGTCCTTAACCAATCCATAATTTGAGATAGAAACAAACTGGAACTAAATAGATGCCCACTGTGAACACAGATAAATATAATTGGGATGTTCACAAAGTATTTATAGAAGTTAAAAACAAATGAAATATTTCTCTATAAGTCAACATTAATGATTAATGAAAATATAACTTTACATAAAATCAGCAAATTTCAGAGGAATAAATGAAACATGTTGTAATTTAGCCTTGCACACCAATGCAAGGACATTACATTTTAGAAGAGAAATGGAGATCCATAAAACATTTTGAGCACAAGATGGCCTGATCAGACATATTTTAAAAGTATCACATCAGTGGTGAAAATACTTGCTAGAAAGACAAAGGAGAGTAAGTAATAAATTACACAATGATCCAGGCAAGTGATAACAGAGGTTGTTCCAGGGTGGTAGCAGAGAAGGTGAAGAGATGCACTTATATTCTGAGTGGACTGTGAAGGTGAAGCTGACACAATCTATTCCTGCTTGGAATGTGAGAAGCGAGAGTTTGAGGGCAATCAGTGAATACTCCACATATTTTGGTCTAAACAATGGAAAGGATAGAACTGACATTGTTCCTACTATAGGAGCAGTAGGTTGGACAATCGATTATCTCATAACTCACTGTGACCCTGTGTCTTTGATTCATCCCTGATTGAACCTTGACAGATATAACAGTCATCGGCATATAGATGATATTTAAAGCAAAGAGGTTGGATGGGATCATATAGAATGTAAATTTAGATAGAGGAGAGTCCAAGTACTGAGCCCAGGGAGGGTATTCTAAAGCTTATTAATAACTGAGATGAGAAGAAATCAGGAAAGAAAACTGAGAGGTAGCTGGCAGCATGGTAGAGATAAAGCCAGGACACAGGGGCGCACTGAAAGCCAAGTCAAGAAAATGTTTCCAGAATAATGGAATGATCAAGACTGTCAAATATTTCAGATAGGTTAAGTTAGATTGGACTTAGTAAAATGGTTTTCAATGATGAGTTTGTTCTGGTGCATTGGTGGGGACAAAATCTTGTTTTAAATATATTAATCAGGCAAGGGAAAGAAAATAATTTGGGAGAGTGAGTATAAAAAGTTGCTTTAAGTAATTTTGCTGTTAAGTAAGGATAAAGGAGGGACTAGCTGGAGGGGAATGTTAAGTCAAGGGATCTTTTAAAAAATAAATGAGGTATTACATTGCATTTTGTATTACGATAAGAACCATCAAGAAGAGAGGAAGAAACTGATGAGACAAAAGAGAACGCAGGAGTATTGAAGCAACATAGTTGTTATGAAAATAGCTGGGTCCCATTTCACAAGGGAAGAGGGCGGCTGCAGCCATCCGTGAAGATGCAGGCAGTTCATCCACAATAACAAAGAGAAAGACAAATAGGCACAGATGGAAGTAGGTGGATTTACGTGCTGCTGAGAGTATTCAAAAATTCTCTTCTGACTTTACTTTTCTCAATAAATAAAGAAAATAGGTCATCAGCTGAAGGCAAGGAAGGGAGATGAGGTGTTAGGTATTTCAGAGACAAGGCATGAAAAAGTCATCTAGGAAATTGGGAAGTAAAAGAACTAAGAAAATGAAGTAGGATTGCTAGGCAGCGTTAAGAGCTCAATTAAGATAAGTAATCATGAGGTTGAAATGAGACCACTCAGTTTCATTCTGTGGTTTTTCTTCAGCTACATTAAGCAATTCAGGTAAATTGTACAGTAGATGGAAGTTGAATCTACCCAAGTTGGGGTGTTTGTCAGCTAATATTAAAAATGGTTGATTTTGTATGCTAAGGAGTGAGAAAAATGGACTGTGGAAACTAAACTGGGGGAAAAAAGAAAATGAGGGCATGCATGAGAGGAGAACACAGAAAGCTAGGTAGGATTAATTTTACCATAGGGTCTAAGAGAGTGAAGAGATTTTGTAAATTTTGTAAATCTTGTAAGATACAAATTGGAAAATGCTCTGATAGCAGGATACTTGAAATTGAGTCAGCTGTGGTTTTTGGTAATGACATGATTCTAAGATGAATGTTAAAGTGGGTTAAAGAGTTAGTGAGTTAGGGAGAAGGAAAAGATATTAAAGGAAAGCAAGTCAAGAAACTCAAAGGCTAGTAGGATAGCGCGGAAGAATGATCAAAATTTCATTGTAGCTCTGACAAAATGGTCTGGGGTCATTTGCATCTTGGTTTTAACAGGTGCAGATTCCTACCTCACAGACTCATTTTTTCCACCCACAGGACAATTCTTTCAAATTATATTATCCTAGATATTAGGTTGATCTCAAAAAGTAACTTTAAAAATTATTTTCCTCTAACAATTACAAAGAGAGATCTTGCTTGCCTTTTTAATAAAAAAATCCCCAAGAGGGGACCCACCAGTATGTAGTTATAACAAACATATTTCAAACTCTTGCTATCCCTTCAATCACAATTTACACCATAAATCGTGTCTAGTTTTAGTGACTATGTCTGTAAAGGGGATGAAATGTGTTTCCACATCTTAAAAAGTGATTTTTCACTGTTTTCAAAGATACTGAAGCCTAAATAAAATTGTGCTAAAAATAAAACTAAAGACCAATATCATTCCTGAATATCTATGTAATAATCTTAAATAAGATATTAGTAAATGGAATCCAAGAGGACATTTAAAAATAATGCATCATACCAAGCCGAATTTATCTCAGAAGTGCAAGAATGCATCACTTTAGGAAATATTTTAACATAATTTATTTTATTAATTGTTCTCATTTAATGGAATTTATTATTGATACCACAGATGCTGAAAAGGTAATTGGCACAATTTAATACACATCCACAGCAAAAATACTTAAGAAATGGATAGTGACTAGTTCCATTTTATGATTAATCTGTGTGTATGTAGGAACATGGGAGCTAAAATTATATTTAATAAGCATTCTCACTGAATTTGGTAAAATTAAATGTCCTTTCCTATAACCAGTATTTAACACTGTATTGGAGGTATTACTGTTGAGTCTGAGATTTGATTTTATGCTACTTACAAGAAAATAAGTTAGTTTGGTACTTCATGTATGCTGGCAAAAGTTACACAACTCTCCAATAAAGACAAAGGATTTCATCACTATAGCACAGCAAACTGCATGATATCATGTCTGCATCCATTCTCCTTGCCCAGGGTGGGGTGGGAAGAGTGCAGGGTGGCTCCAGATAGATGCTATGCATGTAGTGGGTGTGCTTAGAAAATCTCCCGCTTTATAGTAAGTAGTAAGTAAGCCTACTGTTTGTCCTGGAGAAAGACATTGTTACCTCATCTCTCAAGGTTGCTTGCTTGAGGTTAATGCTGAGAAAAGGCCCAGGTAATGAGCAATCAAGGCTCTACACTTGTGGTATGACCAGTAAGATGCATAGCATCCTGAGAGAGAGCCATAGAGAAGCATCTCCCAACATTAGCTGATGGAATTAGACAAGAGAAAGCAATTATTTGTGTCAGATTTTGAAAGGTGGAAATAAAACTTTCTATTTACAAATGCTATAATTTGCATCACAAAACCCAAGGTAAACAAAAAGCAAAAAACAACCCTGCTGAAAAAGAAAATGGATTTAAGAGAAATTCATAAAATTAACAATCATTAAATGTCTCCATACATGGAGACAATGACTAGTTAGAAGATCTAAGTGTATATTAAAATATCGTTCATGATAAAAGCAACATCTCAAATGAGTGGAAAAAATGAAGTTGTAATAAATTGTACTGGGGAAAACTGGACATCCACCTCTGAATAAAAATAAAATTGCATTCGTATCTCATATCATACAACAGAATAAATGAAAAATGCGTCAGAATATAAATGTAAAAGATAAAATAATAAATTCTAGAAAAAAGCATAAGTTAATTTCTTTGTAGCCAGGAAGTTGAAAAACACTTTCTAAAGTAACTTACAATACAAGTGCAATAAACCAATATTTTGGTAAATATCACTAAATGCAAGTTTTTTAAAAAGTCTAAAAATAAGCAAAATCAAAAAAAGGACAAAACAAGAAAAGATGATAGAAAGCTATGTCACAGAAAATGAAACATTTCTAATATGCATAGATGAGAAAAAAAGCCAAAAACCTGGTGGAAAAATAGGGGGACAATGAAATAAAAAATTCACAGAAAAAGAAAGACAAATGACTCAAATATAAGAAAATGAGCCCAAATTCACTTATAATAGAAAGTCACATTAAACTTACATAGAGATAGCATGTCTTAAAAGATTTTAGCCAAATCTAGGTGTAGTTTGACCACATGCTCTGTCTGCAAGGTTGTGAGGCACTCATACATGTGGCTGGAGAGATGCGAAATGAAACTTTCATGTAACTCCCTAAATTCAAACAGGTTGTAGCTATGCTACATATGTGTTCTATCATTTGTCTTTTATTAACATAGCTTGAACTTCTTAACCAGTCTGTAGTAAAATTTCACAAGGATACCAAATACTAAAATTTAGGCTGAAATTCAATATAATATTAAATACTCCTAATAAAACATTAGTGGATGGTTTTCTTTGACATACATCAGAACGTATCTTTGCCATTTCTATTCTTCATTTTAATTTTAAATTTTAGTTTTTAGTGTCTCATAAAACAAATGTAGTTTAGTAAGATCAATAAATGCGTATGCTGAGATTCAACCAAACTTTTAGCATAGCTCTAATGTATGTGCTGTGGTGAGCTACAGTGACTTATTATATAACATCATTTATTTTGACAGCAGATACCTTGTTACATTTCATGTGCTGCCCTGGTTCATAACTTTATATGTTCAAATATTGAATAATGTGTGACTGAGACAGAAATTACAAAAAAAAAAAATTAGAAAATAGTGTGAGGAGCTAGTTGTTTTTTCTTTTTCCGCCTACCTTTTCCTTTTATTTACTGATTTCTCTCCTTCTCTTGAAAACTATACATGTATACTTGAGAGATAAGTTTAAATTTACTGAGAAAGTGCAAGTAAATCAAAACAACTTTTTTCTAAACCATTTCAGACTATGTTGCTGACCTGTTGCCCCATAATTCCCAGATACTTTAGTGTGTATGTGTATAAATAAAGATGTTCTCCTAAGAACCACGATACAACCATCAAAATCAGAAACTAACATCAATAAATTACTGCCAGCTAATTCTCAGGCCCTTTGACACTTCATCAAATGTCCCAATAATGTCTATAGCAAAAAAGTCCAGTTCACAATCATGTGTTGTAGTTAGTTGTCATGTTGTTGTAAGCACTTTCCTTCCGGAATGGTTTCTTTTTCTTTGTTTTGACTTCTATGACCTTGAACTATATGAAAAGTTACAGGCCAGTTATTTTGTAGAATATTCACCACTTGGATTTATTATGTTTGCTCGTAAATAGATTCAGGTTATTCATCATTATCAAGAATATCATAGAAGTGCTGCTGTTTTCTTTCCATTCCTTTTTACCAGGTGGTACATAATTTTGGTTTGTCCTATTATTGGCAATGGAAGCTTTGGTCATTTGGGTGAGATTGTGTCTACTAGAATTTTCAACTGTGAAGTTATTCTTTGAAGCAATGCCAACACAGTCATGGGTAGCTTAACAACAGGAATACATTCTGAAAAAATGTGTCCTCAGGCAAGTTTGTCATTGTGCAAACATCATAGAATGTGCTTACACAAATCTAGGCTACATGGTACTAATTTTACAGGACCACCATCATATGTATGGTCTATTGTTGACCAAAATGTAGTTACACAACTCATGGCTATGTGTTCCTCACAAAATTTTCAGTTTACTTATTTATTATCTATAACATGGATTCATGAATTTCTAGCCTACTCAAAAGTTAAAACATTGTTCTTGTTCTTTGTTTTGACGCACAATTGGATTTCTCTAGTTCTTTCAAACTGACTCCTATTTTGACAGGCCCCCACGGTGCTTTGAGCATGTTTTGGTTCAACAACGTGTTCCAGGTTTATCTTGTCTTTTTCCTTCTCCAGCCCTGAGTCATTCACTTTTTGCGAGGGTCACTGGTATTTACAAACCAAGATATATATGCTACTTATGCTTAATTTTATTGGCCTGTCACTAATTCTAGGCTTTCTGAGTGGATAAAGCTAAGGAATAAATTTATATTCACATGACATAAAAATTTGATCTTTATTTCTGTCTATCCTGATATACTGAAGCCATGAGATTCTAATCCAGTACCCCTAGATTTATTCTAGACTTTCCCTTTCAATAATTGTAAATCCCTTCTGCGACAATGAGAAATCTGCTCCTACTATCCTTAATATATGCACCTGTTTGATCAATTGCCACTGCTGTAAATAATTTCCCATTGCCACACCATCCTGTCTCTTGTACAAATTCTCTCCCTTACAGTCAGGTTCAGAAACTCCATGTCAGTCAATCCTCTTGTATGGACTCACTCCTCAACCTCCTCACACACTGACAATCCCATCAAGTCTGACTTCAACGTTGATGTACCCCTCAACCTATTGTCTTCTTACAACTTGTACCTCATCATTCATCTGCACGGAAGCCCTCCTCCCCTACTCTAGCTCTGACTCCACTCCAGCTGGCCCTCCTGTGGAGACATCCCTTCTACCTTGCCTGGACTTGATAACCCATTCTGGGCCACCATAGCTCACCTTCATCTTACCAGGTGTGGATGCTAACCTTGCTCTGATCCATGTAACAACTTTGGGACCCAAATCTTCAAGAGGATAAGGGAAATAAACAGGGAGGAGTCAGTGGCAGAAGGGAAAGAAGAGAAGGAAGAATTTGCAATATCAAAAATAAATGTAGAATAAAACCTGCACTATCTTGTCTTTTACTTACATAGACATTAATTCTAGAAATTAAAATTACTAAATCCTCTCCCACACTATTTCAGAATTCAGGTTAAGAAATGGCTTCAGAAATAGATCACAGTTCATATATCATGCCAATTACCCTAACATAAGGATACTTCTTGGAATATCATTACCAAAGTAGTCATGCTAATCCTTCATAGAGGAAGGTTTATATAGTTTCCTTCATCTTCTGGTCTTTCACCGTCTCTTTCTCAGACTTCTTTAAACTGTGTAAAATGTTCTGATTCCCCATCAATCAAAACTTGTACTTAGGTTTAATTTACTTTTAAAAGTGATCTAACATATAAAACTGGTGCTATCTCCTTTTACTGAAGTATCAATATATTGATGCAACAATTTTAAGGCCAAAAGTAAACTAACCTAAGAAATTCCGAAACCTCCAAGTAAGTGTATCCATTATATTGAGTACGAAGTGAAACTCTGCTGATTTTATTTGTATAGCTATTTGAAATTTAAGAAAATCAATCTTGAGAAAAACTAGTAACTTCCCTTTCTTAGAAGTGTTTAAATAGATATTGAAGAACTCTTAGAGACACACTAGTGTTGTACTGAAAAAACGCATTGATTGTTTGCAAATGTGAGTGTTATGTTCCTTCAGGAACACAAGATTCCTGAATAATGCGGTTGCGTTTTGCATAGATTCAAGTGAGTAAATCTAAGTTGTGTTGCATATAGCTTAGCACTGTTATCAGACAAATTCCCACTCGAACACTTTGAAGAAGTATATGTAGGATAATATGGAAAACACAGTGAAGAGAACGTCTGAAAAATAATATCTAAAGCATATACATTGGACCGTAAATTAACCACTTAGCTTATTTATGATTGTTCCTTCACACATGACCCATATTTTGCATTTTAATGTCTCATTTTGACTATTTTATTCCTTATTCTAAGAAATTTGAATAAATAAAAATATTTTTAAAAATATTTAATAAACATAAATATTGATATTCCTTCTAAACTTGTTGAAAAGCTACATTAAGTTAAATGAAATTTGAACTACTGCATCTCTATGAACTGCTCTTACCTACCTCATAGAGTTGTTACAAAGATTAAAAAAATATATATATATATATTTATATAACCTTAAAACAGTGCTGGGGTACAACAAGCCCTTTATAAACATTATCAATTATTATCGTCAATCCCAAAGCTGTTAATGTCTATATTTTATTTCATTCTCTCTGCCAAATACAAACACTGTAGCTGTACGTTCCAATAGCTTACAGCATAGCTGTCCTTCCCTCTGGGTTCCTGTAACCACCCAACTGAGAATGGATTCTCAATACTTGAAAGTATAAACAACGTTGAAAAACAAAAAAGGTAAGTAATAAAGATGTTGATGTTCAAAGATTCGGGGAATAAATGAAGCCACTTTTCTTCTCTTTATTTTCATTTTTTTAAATAGACTTTATTTTTTTAGAGTAGTTTTAAGTTTACTGCAATGTGGAGCAGAAGGTACACAGATTTCTCATATACCCTTTAACCCCAAACATGTAAAGCCTCCCCATTATTAACGTGTCCCACTGAGTGGTATGTTAGTTGCAACTGATGAACTTACATTGACATAACGTTATCATCCAAAGTCCATAGTTTACATTCGAGCTTACTCTTGGTGTGGTACACTCAATGGATTTGGCAAATGTGTAAGGGCGTGTATCTACCATTATTAAGTCATACAGATTCTTTTCTTTTCCTTTCCTTTTTCTTTTTTTTTTGACCCTGAGCTAATATCTGTTGCAAATTTTCCTCTTTTTGCTTGAGGAAGATTGTCACCAAGCCAACATCTGTGCCAGTCTTCCTCCACTTTGTATGTGGGATGCACCACAGCATGGCTTGATGAGCAGTGAATAGGTCAACGCCTGGGATCTGAACCTATGAATATCGGGCCGCCAAAGCAGAGTGCACAACCCCAACCACTATGCCACCAGGCTGGCCCCTACAGATTATTTTCAGTGCCCTAACAATCTCTATGCTCCAATTCTGCATCCCTCTCTCCCCCCAACCCATAGCATTACTAATCTTTTTAGTCTCCCTTGTTTTGCGTTTTCAAAAATGTGATATAGTTGGAATCACACGGAATGTAATTTTTACAGATTGGCTTCTTTTACTTAGTAACATAAATTTAAATTTTCCTTCATGTTTATTCAGGTCTTGATAAGTCATTTCTTGTTAGTGCTTAATAAAATTCTATTGTCAGGAGGTGACACAGTTTATTTATCCATTCGTCTTCTGAAGGACATCTTGGTTGGTTCCAAATTTTGACAATTTTGAAAAACGTTACCATAAATATCCATGTGCAGATTTTATGTGGACATAAGTTTTCAATTCCTTTGGGTAAATACCAAAAAGCATAATTGCTTTTCATAGTGGCTGTACTGATTCACATTCCCGTGAACAGTGTACACAGGTTCCCTTTTCTCCACACCCTTATCAACATTTATTCTCTTGTCTTTTTGTTGATAGCCATTCCAAGAGGTGTAAGGTGATTATCTCATTGTGGTTTTGATTTGCATTTCCTGATGATTAGTGATATTGGGCATTTTTCCATGTACCTGTTGGCCATTGTATGCCTTCTTTGAAAAAAAAGTCTTTTCAGTTCTACTGACCATTTTTAATCAGACGGGCCAAAGAAGAAATAAAAAAAGAAATAAAAAATATATTGAAACAAACGAAACATAAGATACCAAAACCTAAGGGATGCAGTAAAAGCAGGTATAAGTGGACTATTTATAGTGATAAATGCCTACATTAAGAAATAAGAAAGACCTCAAATAAGCAACCTAACTTTAAGCTACAAGGAATTAGAAAAATAACAAAATAAGCCGAAATTTGGCAAAAAGGAAAAAATAACAAAGATCAGAGAAGAAATAAGTGAAACAGAAAGCAGAAATCAATAGAAAGATCAACAAAATTCAGAACTGTTTTTTTAGAAAGATAATAAAATTGACAAACCTTTAGCTACACTAATTAATATAAAAGAAAGAAGACTCAAACAAATAAAATCAGAAATGATAGAGGAGACATTACAACTGATACTCTAGAAATAAAGATCATAAGACTACTATGAACAGCTATACACCAAAAATTGGATAACCTAGAAGAAATGGACAAACTTATAGAAACACACATCTTACCAAGGCATGAAGAAATTAAAAATTTTGACAGACCAATAATGAGTAAGAAGATTGAACCAGTAATCAAAAATCTCTCAAGAAAGAAAATACCAGGACCAGACGGTTTCACTGGTAAATTTTACCAAATATTTAAAAACAAATTAATGCCAATCCTTCTCAAACACGTCCTAAAAGCTGAAGAGGAGGGAACACTCCCAAACTCATTTTATGAGGCCAGCATTACCCTGATACCAAAGCCAAATAAGGAGACTACAAGAAAAGTAAACCTTAGGCCAACAACTTTGGTGAATATAGGTGCAAAAATTCTCGATAAAAGAACAGCAAACTGAATTCAACAGCACGATAAAAGGATCATACACCACTATGAAGTGGGATTTATCTCTAGGATACAGGATGTTTCGACATCTACAAATCAATAAATGTGATATATCACATTAATAGAGTGAAAGATAAAAATCACATAATCATCTCAATAGACACGAAAGAAGCATTTGACAAAATGCAACATACTTTCACGTAGAAACTCTCAACAAATTGGGTATAAAAGGAACATACCTCAACATAATAAAGGCCATATATGACCAGCCTACAGCTAACATCATACTTAAGGGTGAATAGCTAAAAGCTTGGACTCTAAGATCAGGAAAAAAGACAAGGGTGCTTACTCTATCACTGCTATTCAACATTGTACTGGAAGTGCTGGCCAGAGCAAAATGACAAGGAAATGATAAAAAGCAACCAAGTCGAAAAGAAGCAAGATTGTTTGATTTGCAGATGATATGATCTTATGTATAGAAAATCCTAAAGATGCCACTATAAAACTGTAAGAACTAATCAATGAATTCAGCAGAGTTTCAGGATACAAACTCAACGTACAGAAATATTTGTGGATTTTATCAAGTTGAGGAAGTTCCTCTCTATGCCTAGTTTGCTAAGAGTTTTTATCATTAATGAATGTTGGATTTTTTTCAAATGCCTTTCTGCATCTATTGAGATATTATATTTTCTTCTCTTTAGCCTATTAATAGGATGGATTACCTTAAATGATTTTTAAATGGTGAACCAGTCTTGAGTATCTGAGATGAATCCTACTTGGTTGTGTTCCATTGTTCTTTTTTATACATTGTTGGATTGGATTTGCTAATATTTTCTTGAGAATTTTTCAATCTCTGCTCATGAAAGATATTGATATTCAGCTTGCTTTTTTTGTAATGTCTTTGTCTAGTTTTGGTATTATGATAATGCTGGCCTCGTTGAATGAGTTCAGAAGTATCCCCTCTCCTTCCATCCTTTGAAAGAGATTGTAGAGAATTAGGATAATTTCTTTCTTCAGTGTGTGGTAGAACTCACCAATGAACCCCTCTGGGTCTAGTGCTTTCTGTTTTGGAAGGTTATTAATTATTGATTAAATTTATTTAATAGATATAGGCCTCTTTAAATTACATATTTCTTCTTGTGAGACTTTTTGCAGATTGAATCTTTCAAGAAATTGGTCCATGACATCTAGGTCATCAAATTTGTGGGCATAGAGTTGTTCATAAATTTATTATCCTTTTAATGCCCATAGGATCTGTAGTGAGGTCCCCCCTTTCATTTCTGATACTGTAGTCCCCCCTTATCTGAGGTTTTGCTTTCCACAGTTTCAGTTACTTGTGGTCAAAAGCAGTCTGAAAATAATAAATGAAAAATTCCAGAAGTAAAAAATTTATAGTTTTAAATCTTGTGCCCTTCTGAGTAGTGTGTTGAAATCTTGTGAGATCCCATCTCATCCCACCTGGGATGTGAATCATTATTTATCTAGCATAGCCACACTATATACACTACCCACTGCTTAGTCTCTTAGTAGTTATATCAGTCATCAGATCGACTGTCAAGGTATCATGGTATTTGTGTTTAAGTAACCCTTATTTTACTTAATAATAGCCCCCAAACCAACTTTATTATTAGTTATTGTTGTTAATCTCTTACTGTGCCTAGTTTATAAATTAAACTTTATCATAGGTTTATACGTATAGGAAAACACATAGCGTATATAGGGTTCAGTACTATCCACAGTTTCAGGCATCCATGGCAGTCTAGAAATATCTCCACCACGAATAAGAAGGAACTATTGCATTAGTAATTTGTGTCCTCTCTCTTTTTTTATTTGTTAGCCTGAATAGAGGCTTGTTGATTTTTTTTTATCTTTTCAAAGAAACAGCTTTTGGTGTCATTGATTTTTCTATCATTTCCTATCTTCAATTCCATCAATTTCTGCTCTTATTGATTTTCCTCTGCTTACTTATATTTTATTTGCTTTCATTTTCTCGTGTTCTAAGGTGAAAATTTAGACGATTAATTTTAAATCTTCATTCGTTTCTAACATATGCGTACAATGCTATAAATTTCCCACTAAGTCCTGCTATTGCTTCATCCCACAAATTTTGATAAATGGTGCTTTCCTTTTCATTTAATTCAAAAAATTTTTTTTCCTTTAAGATTTCTTCTTTGACCTGTATGTTATTTAGAAGTGTGTTGTTTAATCTCTCTAAGTCTTTTGGAATTTTGCAGCTTTCTGGTATTGATTTCTAGTTTAATCCCAATGTGGTCTGAGAGCAGACAATGTAGGATTTCTATCCTTTTAAATTTGTTAAGATGTGTTTTATGTTCAGAATGCAGTCTCTCTTGGTGAACGTTCCATGTAAACTTGGGAGGAATATATATTCTGCTGTTGTATGAATTAGTTTATAGATGTCCATTGCATCCACTTGACTGATGGTGTTGTTGAGTTCAACTGTGTCTTTACTGATTTTCTGCCTGCTGGATCTGTCCATTTCTTATAGAGGGGTGTTTAAGCTTCCAAGTATAATAGTGAGATCATCTGTTTCTTCTTGTATTTCTGTCAGTTTTTTCTCACATAGTTTGATGTTCTGTTGTCAACCACATACACATTAAGAATTAGTATGTCTTCTCAGAGAATTGGCCCCTTTATCATTATGTAATGTCTTTCCTTATCCCTGATTACTTTCCTTGCTTTGAAGTTTATCCAGTCTGAAATTAACGTAGCTATTTTTGCTTGCTTTAATTAGTGCTAGCACAGTATATATCTTTCTCTATCCCTCTATATATGTCATTATATTTAAAGTGAGTTTCTTGTAGACAATGTGTAGTTTAGTCATGTTTTTTGACCCACTCTGGCAATCTTTGTCTTCAATTGGTGCATTTAGACCATTGATGTTCAAAGTCATTACTGAAGTAGTAGACGGATATCTCATATTTGTTACTGTTTTCTGTTTGTGGCCCTTGTTCCTTGTTTGTATTTTTGTCTTCCACTTTTTCTCTTTAGTGATTGAGCATTTTATACAATTCTATTTTCTCTCCTTTATTAGTGTATCACATACTTTTTAAAAAACATTTCTTAATGTTTTCCTAGGGTTTTCAATGTTCTTTTACAACTTATCCAAGTCCACTTTCAAACAGTAGTATACCACTTCACAGGTAGTGCAAATACCTTGTAGTAACAAACTTATCGTAATTCCTCCCTTATAACCCTTGTACAATTGCATTCTTTCATTTCACTTATGCATACAAATGTATGAAGATAAATATACATAAGCCTACATAATCAAACTGTTGCTATTGTTATTTTGAACAAACTGTTGTCTGCTAGATCAATTAAGAATAAATTTTTATTTCACCTTCACTTTT
Source organism: Equus asinus (assembly GCF_041296235.1). Lineage (NCBI taxonomy): Eukaryota > Metazoa > Chordata > Mammalia > Perissodactyla > Equidae > Equus > Equus asinus. The sequence goes on along the minus strand of NC_091792.1, from coordinate 56,854,915 downwards.
TCCTTTCAATGCTTTTCCCTTCTGTATTGAGATCTAAATTTCTGATCTATGCTATTTTTCTTCTCTTTAAAGAATTTCTTTTAACATTTCTTTGAAGTGATAACAAATTCCTTCAATTTTTTTCTGAGAAAATCTTCATTTCTCCCACACTTTTGAAGTCTAATTTTGCAGAGTACAGAATTCCAGGTTGGTATTTTTTTCTATCAACACTTTAAATGTTTCACTCCATTCTACTTGTTTGCTTGGTTTCTGAAGAAAATTCAGAGCTAATTCTTACCTTTGTTTCCCTTTAGTTAAGATGTTTCTTCCCACTGATTTTATCTTTATAATTGATTTTCTATAGTTCAAAGATAATACATTTAGGTATAGTTCTTTTCACATTTATCCTGCTTGGTGTTCTCTTAGCTTCCTGGATTTGTGGTGTGATGTCTGACATTAATTTGGGGAAATTCTCAGTCACTGTTTCAATATTCATCTGAAAATGCAAAACTAAAGATAAAACAGAATAAAACCTAGATGACCTTAGATATCATGATGTCTTATTATATACAATAACAAAGACAAAATCCATAGAGAAAAATTGATAAACTAGACTTCATTAGAATTACCAACTTCTGCTCTGTTAATGACAATGTCAAGAGAATGAGAGGACACGTCACAGACTGGGAGAAAATATTTGTAAAATACTCATCTGACAAAGGACTGTTATCTGAAATATACAAAGAACTCTTAAAACTCAACAATAAGAAAACTAACAACCTGGTTAAAATATAGGCCAGAGATTTGAACAGCCATCTCATTGAAGAAGATATACAGATGTCAAATAGTATACCCAAAAAATGACCTACATCCAAAGCCATCAGATAAATGTGAATTAAAACAACAATGAGATACGATTACAAAACTGTCAGAACAGCCAAAACTCACAATACTCGTAACACAAAATGTTAGCGAGGATGTGGCACACAGAAACTCTCCTTCATTTCTGGTAGGAAAGCAGAATTGCATAGCCAATTTTGAAGTCAGTTTGGTGGTTTCTTACAAAACTAAACATACTATGCAACCCAGTAATTGCACTCCCTGGTATTTACTCAAATGATTTGAAAATTTATGTTCATACAAACCTGCACATGGATGTTTATAACAGCTTCACTCATAATTGCCAAAATTTGGAAGCAACTAAGTTGTACTTCAATAGATGAATGCATATCTCAGCCAAAAAGAAATTATAAAAAATAAATAGATAAGTAAATCGTGGTTCATCCAGACAATTGAATATTACTCAGTGCTAAAAGAAAACGAAGGACTCACAGCTAAAAATATACAACTATGTACTAGGGGGTATGGGGAGAAAAAGCAGGGGGAATAAAAAGAAAATGAGCTAACAATATTCAGACATAGAGGAAACTCAAACACCAATTACTAAGTGAAAGAAGCCATATATGAAAAGGCTACAAACTCTATGATTCCAACTATGTGACAATCTTGAAAAGGCAAAACTAGAGATAAAAAGATCAGTGATTACCTGCTAGAATGGGTCATTTGAATGCATAGAGCACAGAGGATCTTTAGGGCAGTGAAAATTCTCTGTATGCTTTAATAATGATAGATATATCTCATTATATATTTACCCAAACCCATAGAATCTACAAAACCAAGAGTGAAGCATAGTGTAAACTATGGACTTTGGGTGATTATGATATGTCAATGTAGGTTCATCCTTGGTAAAAATGCACCATTCTGGTAAGCAATGTTGATAATGGAGGGAGGCTATGCTTGTGTGGGGGCAGGATTCTTTCCTTGGTCATATGAAATGTACTAATTAGCCCATCAAAGGCATTCTTCCTTTCTGTTATGGAAGTTTTGATCTCTAACATTTCCTTTTTGTTCTTTCTTAGAATGTCCATCTCTTTGCTTAACTTGTCCATCTGTTCTTGTTTGCTATCCACTTTATCCATTAGATTCTTAGCATAATAATCATAGTTTGTTTGAATTTCAAGTCTGATAATTCTAATTTCCCTGCCATATTTGAGTCTGGTTCTAATTCATTCTCTGTCTCTTCAAACTTTGTTGTCTTTAGTATGTCTTTTATTTCTTTGCTTGATAACTGAGCATGATGTAATGTGTAAAGGGAATTAGTGTAATAAGCTTCTTATGGCTGGACCCAAACCATGCTGTTTTCTTGAGAAAAGACTAACACTTAAGTGATGGATTCTTCTACCTTTCCACCTTTTTCTCTTTTTCTTCCTTCTCCTCCTTTTCGTTCTTCTTCTCTTTCTTCTCCATATAATTGCACCAAGTTTTAGGAAGGACCTAGAAGAGAGGCACATTAATCTACAGGCTTATGTCTCCAAGAGGGAAGATGAAAATCGTTTCAAAAATAGCTTCCTGAATAACTGAGCTTTCAGGGAACATGTGAAAGTTGCATAGAAACCGAAAACCAAAGCAGAAAGACATTTAAATATAACCTAAATTGGCTCTCACACATATATTTTGTTTAGATTCCTTTATCTAGAAAAGGTAGAAGTTGTCTTGAGTAAATCTGAAGCCCTCTTCCCACTTTGGAATCCTATAATTATGTGATCATAAATACACTGGAATTTTCATTATGTCTTAGCAGTGAAGACAGTAAATTTAGTTCTGAAGCAGAAAATTAATGTCATTATTACAAGTAGGACGGACATAATTAAAAAAATACATATTATCTTCTTTTGTATTTGTAAAAAAATTACAGATTGGGTGATGAAAGAATAAAAGCTTAACTTTTAACGAATCTTCATACTGATCCACACTGATTATTTCAAATTAGAATTTTTTGAATAATTTTGAAAGGATATTAGAAAGTAAGCATTTTAAAAGGAAATACTGTTGTCTTAATTAATGATAAAGTTAAACATTATTCCATTTTCCATCATACTGAGATGATTAAAATCATAGGGTGATGACAGTAAATGTAGATTTGATTATTTTGAATTCAAAAATTGCTAATTGTAAACTCTAAGGGAAAATTATAACTTTAGTTTCCATTCAAATCTAATTTTATGTTTGTTTTGTGTATTCAGAGAGCTCTTAAAGCTTTAGCTAAGCAATTGTATGTGGGAAATAAACACTCAAAGTCAAGATGGAGAAAATAGTGAAAATTCCATTGGGATTTATTCATTAATTTATCTATTAAATAATTTATTTTTTAAGAGAAGTTTTAGGATCACAGCAAAATTAAGGGGAAGATGCAGAAAGAGATATATTCTATATTCCCCCTTTCCCCTGTCAACTTAGAAAGAAGAGGCAAAACAAAAGGAGAGTGTTTATTTGGGGTCTTAGAATTGCAGTTCAGGAACACAAGTTCTAGCGGCAGCCAGAAATGTGTCCCCCTAAGGAGTAAAAGTCAGATGTTTTTATTAGCAAAAAGGAGAGCTCAGAACAATTATCTCAGTTATTTGTTAAGATTTATGACTGGAGGGTAAATTTATGTTACAGTACATTGGCTTACTAGATGACATCTTTTTGTTACCAGAAAAAGTATATTTTTGCACAGTCCTTAGTAAAGTCTTTTCTCAGCAAATATCTCCCTTTTGGCAAGTCAGCAAGATCAGTGCAGTTTCATATTTTCAACAAGATGGAGTCCAGAGTACAAGATGGAGTCACTGCTGACAACTTGTTTCACATTTTTTCCTTTTGCTTATGATTTTTCCAGAAGAAAATGTCAATAGAGCAACATTAGTCCTTCGAGGCTGAAGTGTTTGATTACCCGCTCAAGTTCCATCCAGTCCCTTAGCATGAGGGGGGTGTGTCTTGTAAAAGAGTCAACAATAATTTCCTTTTAAACTTCTGATCCATAAAATCCATCTCAATGAAGTGCATCTAACATGGTCATCTGGGCAGATATAAGCTTTTAGTTGAGTGAGTTACAGCAGAGGTTGCAATTTTTATTAAGCACTTTATTAGCATAACAAAGCATGTTATTAAGATTAACAAAAATAACCCACTTTGTAATACCATGGCCCTATTCCTACTGTTAACCAGTTAAAGAGAGATCCTGTTCCTACTGGTAACCAACTAAAGAGAGCAAAATAATCCAAGTCCTGGCACATGTCTTATTTCAGACAAGAAATTGATATTAGCCTTTATTGTTTTTCATTCTAATGTCACCTTGCCAGATTGGTTAACATGAAAACAACATTCATCTCCTACTAGGGCACAGGTGCCTCCTTTTAGGGCCATTAAGATATCTAGTGCCCTTCTATTTTGTAGGGCAAATTCTGCCAGTCTATCAATTTGAGTTTATTGATATTCAAAAGCTTGAACAAAAGCATTGAAAGTGGTAGCCATGAAAATAGAAAGACTGTAGATTGCTTTTTTAAGATCCATTACTCTGAACCAAGGGAAAAATGCTCTGGTGAAAGCATGAACAAACCCCTTTCTATCTACAATTGGGTTATTGATTGGCATCCATCCAAAATTATAACCATCCCAGCATCACCAAAGTTCTTCTTAATCAATATGGGAAGGATCCTAGATTCGTTATGTGCGCAGTGGAGGGAAAAGTGCTGTTTTTTTTTCCTGAGGAAGATTTGCCCTGAGCTAACATCTGTTACCAATCTTACTCTATTTTGTATGTGGGTTGCTGCCACAGCATGGCCACCAAAGAGTGGTGTAGGCCTGTGTCTGGGAACCGAACCCTGGCTGCCAAAGCAGAAAATTCTGACCTTAACCATTAGGCCAAGGGGCCAGCCCCAGGGAAGAATCTTTTAATGGAGGTAAGAGGGGCAAGAGTAACAGCCCCAAAATGCCTTCCTATTTAATAGGGAGAGCAAAGAAATATTTGTGCCACATAGGAAGAAATATCTAGAACCTTCTAGGGACAAGGCATAAGTAGGTTCCCTTACCCAGACCCATTTATTAGCTACAACGGAAGAAACCTCATGGTCAGAAATATAATCATCCTTGGGGCTGGCCCCGTGGCCGAGTGGTTAAGTTCGCGCGCTCCGCTGCAGGCGGCCCAGTGTTTCGTTGGTTCGAATCCTGGGCGCGGACATGGCACTGCTCATCAGACCACGCTGAGGCAGCGTCTCACATGCTGCAACTAGAATGACCCACAACGAAGAATATACAACTATGTACCTGGGGGCTTTGGGGAGAAAAAGGAAAAAATAAAATCTTTAAAAAAAAAAAAAAAAAGAAATATAATCATCCTCACAGAGTACATGATAATCTCTTTACTGGAATTGTGTGAGTGATTGTAAGAGCATCTTATATTTCTATATACTTCAAGCAACAAATGAGTTAGATTTTTCTCAGGCAAATTATGGCTAAGATATGGGGAATCTCCAGGGAAAAGGTAGGTGGATCGTTGTCACCATTCTCTGGACTTCTGATCAATTCCCCACATTGTTCCATTAAGGGGGAGCACATCTGCTTCCAGCGTCCAGTTCTGTTATAGATCTCATTACCCCACTATAGAAATATGTCATGAGAAGTTACAGTGTAGTCAAATCGACTCCAATTGGAGTGAATTCATGATCATCTGAATCACACGGAAGTGTATAGCTAAGAACATTCAATGGAAGGCAACCTAAGGTGTTGCCAGTCCCATTAATATTTTCAAAACAAAAGGAAAGTTCTTTGGTCAGTATCCGAATCTGAGTGAAGGATATTCCTTTGTGAGCAGGAGGCAGCCAGTGAATGGTGACAACATCAGGGGCTTGTTTTTCCTGAGGGAAGCTTGTAAGTGGATTCAACAAATCTCAAAGGAGAAGTCAACATTTTGACCAGGTAAACTTCTCCATCCTTGTAAGGATCATGACTAGGCCACTAATTCAGGTGTATCATGAGTATTTGTTCTAGCACAGATCCAACAATCAGTGAGTTTTGCAGAATTGGAAAGTTTCTGCAAGGTAGGAGCAAAAGAGTACAAAAAATAAAAGGCTATCTGAGAGCCAAAGTTACTCCTAATAATAAAAGCCATTGTAAGAAGAACTTAAAGACGATTTGATGCCGACTAAGCAAGAGGTTTGATCCATAAGGTAATAACCAGTATAACAGCAGAAAGTTCTTCTGGTTTCATAGGGATTTACTACCACACAAGAATTCCTACTGTGCGCATTAGAGCAAAAAGCATTAAGATACCTATCAAGACAAACAATAGCCCAAAAACTCCGATCCAACAATCCTTCATGTCCAGCTTCCCAAGGGACATGAGAGATGCTTCCTAGGTTAAGATGTCAAACATAAACTCATTCTGGGAATTCTTCACCTCGTGTAAAGAGATTCACAAGAAAAAAGATACACGTTACAAACAGGGGCATGTGTTTTCAGTAAATAAAAGAAGTTCTTCCAATTGGATAATTAAGAGAGAGGTATGAAAGTATGAAAAATAATAAATTTTTTGGTTGGAAAGGACGTAAAAATATGCCAGCCTGATCCAGAATCTTGAGAAAGCTGTCTAGTCTGCTGTGATCTGCTTCAATTCCTGGAAATCTTTTTTTTTTTTTTTTTTGAGGAAGATTAGCCCTGAGCCAACTGCTGCCAATCCTCTTTTTGCTGAGGAAGACTGGCCCTGAGCTAACATCCATGCTCATATTCCTCTACTTTATACGTGGGACGGCTACTAAAGCATGGTGCCACATCCACACCCAGGGAACTGGCAAACCTCGGGCCGCCGAAGTGGAACGTGCACACTTAACCACTGCGCCACCAGGCCAGCCCCCAATTCCTGGAATCTTTACTTTCAGGTCACCAGTGGGTGTGCAAGGCCAGTCAGGGTTTGGTGCTGTCTTTGATGTGGCACGTGAATCCAAGAGCTATTCTTTGGAGTTCGGCAACACAAGAGTTGGTTAACAGTACCTGATAAGGCCCCTCTCAACCTCTGCTGCAAAAAGACCTTTTACCAAATTGCTGGAAGTTATAGATAGCTTAAAGGACAGGAGAAAAAGGAGTCCTTTAAATCTAGAAAATAAAATATCAGAGCATTCAGTTTCCTACTAGGGTTTTAGAAATTCCTGCCCAGTTCAGTGTTATAATCTTAAAGTTATCAAAAACCTATATTCCAGAGTACTTATCAAAGTCTTCCCCATGAATTTCCTTGAAGATGAAGCACTTTTGCAAGCACAATTTTTTGCCAAAGCATCAGAGTAAAACAATTGTCTATAAATGACAAAAGACTTAAAAATGCCCATTATTAATGATTTGATGAGAGTTTATTATAATGCAACTGACAAAAGAATTTGGTTATTTTTGTGACATGTAAAATTTTAAGATAATAATTGGAAGTATGATTGATAACATTATGCTAGTATGTATCAAATTTCCAGGAATTTCACATAATTTCTGGAACATTTATAAGATATACCTATACAGACACAATGTTAAGAAGGCTTAATGTTCTTTTTTTGTGACAATGCCTCCCATGTACCTTAACATATCAAATAAGCCTAATTAATTTAATATTTCTCAAGTCAAAAGGACTTTATTTAGAATTTGATTTTTGGGAAAGTTTGTCAAAAAAGATGAAAAAACTTTTGAAAACTTGCTCAATAGGATCACAGACTTCCATGAAACAATACTTAATTATCCATTTAACCAAAGTGACAAAAAGGTTTTAAAAGCAAATACAAAAAGTTACATATTTCCAAGCATAATCCAACTCTTTTAATACTGAGAGAACTCAAATTTTCTAAGTAATTGAAAACCTGATAAAGACAAACACAGAATCTTTGTTTGCTAGGCAGATTACATTAAAGGTAAAGAAACTTTGTGTACAATTTTGTGTGTGAGGAAGATTTGCCCTGAGCTAATATCTGTTGCCAATCTTGCCTTTTGTCTTCTCCCCAAAGCCCCCCAGTACACAGTTTTATATCCTAGTTGTAGGTTCTTCTCGCTCCTCGATGTGGGATGCTGCCTCAGCATGGCTTGATGAACGGTGCTAGGTCCGTGCCCAGGATTTGAACCAGCAAACTCTGGGCCACTGAAGCAGAACATGCAATCTTAACCACTTGGCCATGAGGCTGGTCCCTGTTTACAGTTTTTTAGTAAGAGCTGATCAATAATCTGAGAAGACTTTGTCCTTTTAATAGAGAGAAAAACCAAATTCTAATTTTGCACCAGTATATTTTTGATATTAAAATTTATTTTTAAATAAATATATTTTAATCTTAGCCGGCTTGACCACATATTAAAATTTCTTTTTAAAGATTGCTTTTTCACAAACCTTCTGCAACCTTCTATGTCTATTTTTAGTTTGTCCTGTTTTTGTCTTTCTTATTTTGGAACATTTTATTTTGAGACAAAATTAGTTTTTCTCTTTTCCTTTGATAGAAATGCATCTTTATTCCTCATACCTTGTCTTATCAAAAACACACATCCTAGTTTCCTTGCCTGCTTTCCATATAGAGTCATTTTCTCAATTTCAAAACTTACAAAGTTTATCTAGAAAGAAAGGATGCAAGGCAGTTGTTACAGAATAATTACAGATTTACTCATAGAGGATATCATAATTGTCTATACATTACATAAAATGAACATAAACTCCTTCTATGTGATATAGTTAAAATAAACCATGCACTTTGTGGAAATGACCTTATGAGATTCACTCATGTCTACAGGTTCATGCTGATATCCCTCTGCTAGACTGGGAATGATAGAACACGCAGGGGCAACAAGGTCCCCACACTGTTGCTGAAGAGGGTTGCTGTAAGTTGAGCAGGAAGAATAAAGATTTGAAAGACAGAACTCCAACTTCTAAATGGATAGCAGATCTATGCGAAGCCACGACCAGAATTCCCAGCCTTGCAAGTACTTAGAAGAAATGGAGAAAGTTCTTTGAAACAAAGATCGTTGCCTGACTGTAAATCTGAAAAGTCAAGGCAACAAAGCATGAGCCTGTCAAAGAGTGATTACAGTCTGGCCCTGAGGAGTTATCACTGTGTGCATACAGGACAGGAAGGGTGGTTGTTCTTGCACTGGCCTTTCCAGTTGGCTGCATAGACCCTTCTGTTGTTCAATTTACTGTAGCATAAGAACAGTGGCTTTCAAACATGTTGACTCATTCTACAACAAGAAATATAATGTATATTAGGGACCAGCAAATACCTCCATATATAAAACCATATAAGTAGCCGAAATAAAACTTTAATAAACTGAAATGAATTTCCTATTTTTAGTATATGCCATGCGTGCATTCTATTTTGTACTTTATAAATTAATTTCTTTTATTTATATAAAATAAATACATTTGTAATGTTTATCTATGAATTACACATAAAATCAAAGATATATATTATCCATTTATCTCTAGTGATAAATTCAGATACTATGTACATTTTCTATTGAAATAAATGTTAATCATAATTTATCTATTGTCTGTGACCATAGTTTGAAAATAAGAAGTTACAGTAAATCTTTCCACAGTAGTAGAAAACACTCGTGAGCGTTCTGTACTTCTCTTCTTTCAAAAGGAGCATCTGCTGCTTGCTCACATACTTTTAACATCAATGCACACAGTTTTCACAGAGTTAATTTACATCTATTACTCTCAGTGTTCTGGCATTTTCTCTTTGGTTCACTTTGTATTCTCAGCTCTTCTTCCAACTTTTATTACTGTTTGCAATCTTTGCTTTCCAATGAAAACTAGGAAGCAGGTAGTGTGAACTGTCTGTCATATATTAACATCCTTTAGCAGATTAGCAAACCCGTAAACATATTACATAATTTCTAGAAGCATATTCCTCTCAACTTTTCAGTGTAACGTAAAACATGTCTATTGATAGACTCAAACATCGTTTGTTTCTCTGTAAAAAAATTAAAAAGTCAAAAAACTGGACAAACTTATGTTAAGCAATCAATGTCTCAGTATCCATCCTATCCAAAAATGATCTAAATTGTTAGTGAATATCCATTATTTGGTTTACCTTAGTATAAGCTTTTATCTTATTTACATTTATTTAAACACTTGATTTTAACAATTATGTTTGGATTAGACATTAAACAGTTAATCACCACCTTAAAATATTTTTCTTTAGTCTCAGGCATGTGTGGGCTCTGCTTATATTTTAAAGACATGATACGATTTATAACTTTGTCCATTGATTTTCTCTAAGCCTGAAAACTGCTTAAAGGCAGGCTATAGGTGATTGTAATAATCTGATACTGATTCATCAAGGTTTTGCACAGTTTTTTGGATCTTTCTCCAATCAATGGTGTGCAGAAAATCTCTAATTTTCCCCTGTAAGCATCGAACCACTTTTTGTCCATCAGATTTATCAGTGACTGTGCCCACCCAAATTGTCAAAAGGTTTAGTCCAACCTCCCAATTTCATTCAAGATTTTTCCTGACTGTCACATAAATGTGAGTTAATTGATAAAAGTCAGAATAATCTAGTTTACAAATTTGAATGACTAGATTAAATTCCCCTGCAAAATTTTAAAGAATCCTCAATAACCTTTGGGAAACCCTTGGTAATGGCTCTAGGTTCTGCTTTGGATCAAGGAATATGTGAAGTCCAGAAAGTTCTGGAATTGTCTAAATTAGTCTGGAAAGGTGCTGTTAGAGCAAGAGAGTCAAAAGAGGGTGTAGTTTCCTGTAGATTGAGAGCTCAGAGATCAGCTCAGAGAGATCAGAATAGGGGGGAACTGTGGCTGAAGGTGAAAGCAAAGCAGCCTTGAGAGATTTTCCTTGAGAAGACAAGGGATCAGAAAAATTTTTATTAGCTATAATCAATTTGGAGACAATTCTCAAGTTTAGACTCTTGAATTATTTTGAAGGCCTCAGCATACCAATTAAAATAAGTTTCTCTTTGCACTTGCTTAGTTTGGGATCCCTTATTTTTCAACCTTACACGCAAATAAACTAATTTAGGTATTTCAAAGGAGCCTCATTGGGGCCAAGCAAGTTTTACATGATCCTTGGTATACCACAACATTTGTCTAATAATTTACGCATAGAGGACCCTTAATTTTTAAACTTAAATCCAGTGGGAGTCCCAAATAAGGGCTGAGTCCTCTCATCAGTCTTAGACTGTGTACTTCCCAATACAGGTACCTACTCACCGAAAGAAAGAGCAAATTCTCTAAAACTTGTTCCAAAAGACATCCAGAATAAAGGCCAGAACCTCAACCAAGGTGGGAGTTTTAAAATCTAGACGACTCACCACCTGGGCTTAGGGCCACCAGGGAGATGACAGAGTACTGGTGACTCACGCAGGTACCATGCTTGAAACCAGTGGTGGCACCAAAAGTAAGTAGAAAGTTGCTTAGGATCCCATCTCTCTGACACCATATGTGTATTTGTCAACTTAGAAAAAAGAGACAACTGCATAACAAAAGGACAGTGTTTTTATTTGAGGTCCTGGAATTGCAACTCGGGGAATAGAAGTTCTAGCAGCAGCCAGAAAAGTGTCCCCTTGAGGAGTAAAGGTGAGGAATTTTTGTTAGCAAAAAGGAGAGCCCAGAACAGTTACCTCAGTTGTTTGTTAAGAGTTATGACTGGAGGGTATGTTTATGTTTACAGTTTATTGGCTTACTCAAGGACATCTTGTTGTTACCAGAGAAAACATATTTTGCACAGTCCTCCAGAAAGTCCTTTCTCAGCAAATATTTCCCTTTTGGCAAGCCAGCAAGGTTAGCACAGTTTCGTATTTTCAACAAGATGGAATCCAGAGTACAAAATGGAGTCACTACTGACAACTCGCTTCACACCCCACTTGTGTGTAGCTTCCTTTATTATCAACAGCCCCCACCACAGTGGTTACAATTAATGAACTTATATTGACACATCATAATCACCCAAAGTTCATAGTTTACATTATGGTTCACTCTTGGTATTGTACATTCTATGAATTTGAATAAGTATATAATGACATTCACCCATCATTACAGTATCATACAGAGTATTCTCACTTCCCTGCCCTAAAGATCTCTGTTATCCACCCATTCACATCTCCCCCAAACTTCTAACCCCTGGCAACCACTTCTCTTTTTACTGTCTCTATAGTTTTGCCTTTTTCAGAATGTCATACAGTTAGAATCAGAAAGTATGTAGTCTTTTCAGACTGGCTTATTTTACTTAGTAATGTGCACTTAGGTTTTCTCTGTGTCTTTTCACGACTTCATAGCTCATTTCTTTTTAGTGCTGAATAACATTCTATTATTTGGCTCTACTACAGATCCAAGGTTAATTTATCCATTCTTCTGCTGAAGTATATTTTGATTGCTTCAAAGTTTTGGCAATTATGGATAAAGTTACTATAAACATCAATTTGCAGGTTTTTGGATGAACATAAATTTCCAAATCTTTTGTTTAAATACCAAGTATTTGAAATGCTGTATTGTATGGTAAGAGTATGTTTAGTTTTGTAAGAAACTGTTAAACTATCTTCCAAAGAAGCTGTACCATTTTGCATTCCGATCAGTAATGAGTGAGAGTTCCTGTTGCTCCACATCTTCACCAGCATTTGGTGTTATCAGTATGATGAATTTTGACCATTCTAATAGCTGTGTAGTGGTATCTTGTTGTTTTAATTTGCGTTTCCCTGATGACATAGCCATGTGGAGCTTCTTTCCATGTACTTATTTGCTGTCTGTATATCTTAGTTGGAGAGGCATCTGTTAAGGTCTTTGGCCCATTTTTAAATAAGGTTATTTGTTTTCTTATTGTTGACTTTTAAGAGTTTTCATATATTTTGCATTACAGTTCTTTATCAGATGTGTCTTTTGTAAACATTTTCTCCTGGTCTGTACCTTATCCTCTCATTCTCTTGACATTGTCTTTCATAGAAGAGAAGTTTTTAGTTTTAATGGAGTCCAGCTTATCAATTATTTCTTTTATGAATCATTGCTTTGGTGTCATATCTAAAAAGTCATTACCATATCCAAAGTCATCTAGGATTTCTCCTATGTTATCTCCTCAGTTATTTTATAATTTTATAGTTTTGGGGTTTAAATTTAGGCCTTTGATCCATTTTGAGTTAATTTTTGTGAAGAATATAAGGGCTATGTGTAGATTCCTTTTTTCTATGTGGATGGCCAGTCGTTCTAGCACCATTTGTTGGAAACACTATCTTTGCTCCATTGTATTGTCCTTGCTCCTTTGTCAAAAATCAATTGACTATGTTTATGTGGGTCTGTTTCTGGACACTCTATTCTGTTTTGTTGATCATTTGTCTATTTTTTCACCAATACCACAGTGTTCAAATTATTGTCACTTGACAGTAAGTCTTGAAATCAGGTACTGTCTCTCTTCTGACTTTGTTCTTCTTCAATATTGTGTTAGCTATTCTGGGGCTTTTGCCTGCTATTTAGTTTTCAAAAAGTATTACTTTACATAAATTCCTGATTTATTGTTTTTAATTTTTGAATAAAGTAAAATTAACATCAAAATTCTTTGTGACTATATAGCAGTTTTTATCAATAAACTTAATATACTCAATATGAATTTTATGCAAATATATGTAAAATTACTTTGTCATAGTCTTAGAAACATATGCAAAAATGAGCCGTGCTTACTTTTCCTGTTTACTCTTTTAATCATTAATTTTGTCTTGTCTCATTTTTGTAATATACAAGATATAGACTATCCCATTTAGAAGTTAGAGAACCCCATCACGATAGTTTCCTCTAATTTTCTATTTATTATGTATGTATATTTTACAATCAAATTGAAAGTCCAATGAGTTTCTTTGAGAAGAATATTTCTGCTATATTTACTAGAAAAACAAAGACATATATGTGAAATAGTGAGGAGGATAATGACTAAGCTCTTTTTCTAATAATACAATTTTATTACTATTAAGAGCTACAACAGCTACAATATCCTACTTTTTCCTGCCCATGTCCCCTCCCCCCACAAAACATGAAAAGTATATTGTAGACTAGAATTTATAATATATTTTCTAGACTTAGACTTTATAATACAAAGCATTATGAAGAAATAACAGGTCTTTGCTTGAGCTGTTGGGATGACCTGAGATGATTGATAATTTTTAATGTTCTATCACTCTGGAGACTTGAGACTATGTGATTGAAAATTCTAAATCATGTGGCTTTGAGCATGTAGACTTTTAACTTTGTATTTGCTTGTACCATTCCATTAAAGGATTTTTGTTTCATATCTGGGTAATTCAAAATAACAATGTGCATCCATCACATTTCCCCTCTGTAATAGATGATTATGCTTGTAATTGTAGTCTCTAAACAATTCTTGGTCTGAAAAAAATCACAGGTCCCTGTTGTTTGGTATGGAGTGATCCATAATGAAATGAAGGCATTGTTTGCCATACTGATTTGTACTGCAGAGGTTCATAAGTCTATCTGAAAATTCATGCTTCTGAGGATAAATCTAATTTTTTCACAAATTTGAAATGCTTTTGTGAACATCTCTTCATTTGATCCCTTCTTGACATTTCTTAAAATAAAAAGGCCATTTCTAATTCCCAACACATTAATGGAATGGATAAACTGGAAGATGTATCAGTAGTTTACATGTGCTAACCTCTTGAAGCACTATTTGGGTGATCTTTTGAAAAATCGCAAGATGTGGGCTCTGATGAAGATATTTCTATTGATTACTGGTGATTTTTAAATGATTTTTCCCCTCAGAGGATCTTTCATTGAATTTTATTTATGACAGCATAAATTTATTGATAAATATTATACAGAACTTAGAAAATCAATTTCACTTTCATTATAATTCTCGAAATTCTTTATTGGTATATTAAACATGACAAACAACTCTTTAAAAAACCTTTAGAAGCCTTCATATGACTCCCCTCTTCTCAAAGCCGTTGAGTACTACTTCAAATACTATAGTTACCAGAGAGATCTTGTTCTGAAGACTCTGAAAATGATACAATTTTTGTTATTCAATTCTATGTGCAAAATGAAAATACCTTATTTATTCTGTGTGTGTGTATGTCTGTGCTTGTAATAGACAGAAAGCTACACCCTCATTAGCTGCCAATTTATTTTGTGTAATTTATACTCCATGTCCTTGGATGTTCAAATACAGAGCCTGAGCAAACTTTGTTAGATCTGAAATGACATGTAGACTTTATGAAGTTGTCTCTTTCGTGATCTGCCTACTTCATTAAAGTTGTTTGCTTTCTTAATATGGAAAACATCTTTATTGGACATGCTTCTTTGGTTTCTGAGCCACGTAATGATGTGATCTTATATCCTAGGGCATTTGCCAGGACTAACTAAATTGCTAAGTGTGTTTCATTTAAAAGGAACTATTTGATGCTTTCCTAAGAGACTAATTACATATAAGTGGGGATCTATCACTCTACTACCATATGTACTGAAATTAAAACAAGTCACAATCACCCACTGCATTTTCTAAAACCCATATACTTTCTCAGTGGTACATGATGTGATTTTACCTAGTACACATATGAATCCCCTTTAATTTTAATAATTATATATTTATTTTAATAGTTATATATTAATATTATGTGCACATGGAAAATATAACTTGCAGAAGAGCCTAATCATTAAATTGATCCTAAAGGTTAGGAAAAATTGAACAAAAGTGGTTTGGTTTAAAATTGCTGTAAAGAAAAACACTAAGTAAAGTAGTGGTACCCATATCAGGAGACTGTAATGGTAAGTACTGCAGTATAATTTTTGTACAAACTTAAGACATTTTTAGGGAAAAATAGAGCACTACTAATAATTATGCTGGTGCAATAGGCGTGAAATGAAATGATCTGTAGCAAATTGAAGCTTTCAGTCACTCTATGTATGGGTAATGCAGTCCTATAATGCATACGTTGAGTCTGAAGCCATTTCTTATTGTATTTGATCATATCATACCTTTGAAAAACCTTGACTACAAATAATGAAATCTTCTATTTTAGCACATTATAGCTGCCTTTTAATCAACTGGAGTATCAAAAAAATTACAGTAGAACTAAATTTTAATAATGTATACGTTAAGAAATTCTCTTTGCATTTCCTGATCCCTCAGTGTGGGATGTCTTTCCATCCACTATATACATAGCTTTGTCTCTTATGTCTCAAACATCCTTTATCTTTGAGGCCCCCTCTGATCACTGTATCTAAAATATCAACATTTCCCCAGACTTCTCATCCCTCTCCCCTGCTTTACTTTTTCTCCTAAGAATTTAGCGCAGTCTTACATAATGTGACATATGTGTTTCTAAAGATCTTTGCATGCTATGTAGAATTCTGTAATAAAAGCCACAGGCTTATGTAAAAAAAAATGAGATTAGGACACAACATTCAAAAACTTTGTCAGTAACAGATTAAAAAAACACAGATTGGAAACTGGTAAAGCCTGTAGCACAGTTTTATGTATTGTAAAAAGTTAAGAAATGCACAAATTTTACAATAAATATAGCACGTAACCCTGAAAAAGACTTGCAGATCGCTTGTGGAAGTAAGCATCAGAAGGACCAGCATTTAAAGAGTTGCACTTGTGAGTTACTGTGACATGGTGGAAGGAGGATTAACAGAAATCTGACCGAAAGTTGCAAAACCAGATGTGGATGAGTGTGGCTACAACACATGTGGTGAAACAAGGGTAGGTAGTAGACACTGGTGGGGGGGGGGTGCGTATACACACATATGCAGGTACACTTTTGTTCATTTCTACATGTTCTGGTTCAGCAGCGTGTAGTTTTTTGCTTCCATCTGGTGTTTCTCATGGAGGAAATTGCGCATAAACAAATGTGAAATGTGTTATGCTGAAAGCTTTGCCTTGAATGTGTGTATGTCTCTATGCATGTGTATGTGCTTGTGCTTGTGTGTATATATATGTGTATGACTTTAGCACAAATACGCGTTCTCAAAAATATTATAGTAGAACTGACCCTTCACTTTTCTTTCTACTCTCTCTTTCTCTCACACACTAGAATGCACGGTCTAAGAAGGCAAACACTTTTAAACTATTTTTTTTTGATGTTGTGTCCCTACAATGTGTAATAATTGGCACATAAAAGGCAGAGAGTATTTGTTGAATGAATGTGCTTAAAATCACTTTAATGATCTGAGCTCTTCTTACTTCTTTTTTTTTTGAGGAAGATTAGCCTTGAGCTAACTGCTGCCAATCCTCCTCATTTGCTGAGGAAGACTGGCCCTGAGCTAACGTCCATGCCCATCTTCCTCTACTTTATACGTGGGACACCTGCCACAGCATGGCTTTGCCAAGCGGTGCCACGTCCGCACCAAGGATCTGAACCAGCGAACCCGGGCTGTCGAAGTGGAACATGCGCCCTTGACCGCTGTGCCACTGGGCCAGCTCCTCTTCTTACTTCTTGAACCTCAACTCTTATCATCCTCCTTTGATGATGATAACATCTGATGAAGACTATATCTGAGAGTTAAATTAGTTAATTTTAGTTTTTTCAATGACAACGAAGGGTGTTCACCTGAGAGATGAGAGTCATCCTTGACTCCATATTCTCTCATCTCCAGGCCTTCATACATGATATTCCCCTTGCTTATAATATTTATAATCACTCTCCTCAAATCTCTAAATCTTAGCTAGCCTATAATTACTATCTTGAAAGTAAAGGTCTTATGAGACAACCTGAACTAAAATTAAGTGCTTTTTATGTTTTCCCATTCTCCCCTGTGTTTTCCTCTTAGCAAAACATATAATAGTTGCTAATTTAACAATGTCTGTTTAGTTAGACTATTGTAAGGACAAGAATACCCTTCTCACCATTGCATCCTCCGCATCTAATGTAATGCCTGCTACAAGGGAGATTCTCAATAAACTTTTGCAAAATGATGGAAGAAGAGTTTCCCCCTATAAGGTAGAATATACACATTGGAGTCAGAGATAATGGATCAAATAATCAGTCTGTGATGAAAAGAAAAAAAGCTTTGACCAGTGCTGCCCATTTCAGGACTTTCATGTTATCAAGAAAATAACATTAGCTTCCCAAACATCATAAGTAGTGTTGTAGGCACTTTCCTTCCCTGTCACTGGTAAATTTCTCTTTCCTTTAAAAGAGTACAATCCTCCATTTTCATTGGTTCTGCCACTTCCCAGATGCATATATTCGGGCATTTTAATGATCAATTTACTTATCCTTAGAATAGGGAAGAAATTTGTACAGACATTGTAAAAATACAATGGACAGGCAGCACATACTTGGCAATTGGTAAATGCACAATAAATGTGAGAAGTTATCAGAAATAACAGTGATATTTATTTTAAAAGATTAGATTAGGAATATAACTCACGGAGCTCCCCAAACCCTTCTGTGTGGTTCTTCAAGACTGTTTATAAGAAATCTGATAACTGGCATTCAAAGAAAAATCTCTTTTGCTAGTCTTAAATTTGGAAGATTAATGTTCACAGGCAATGTACTTAAACTTTATACAATAGGAAACTACATAAATGAGCTGGAATATTCTAACTCTAATTCCAAACCTCCCAAAGAAGAGGTTTCTAAACCCAGTATTGATCAAGTGTTTACCTCTGTTCCTATCAACTATGTCTGAAGATAGAGTAATGCTTTACAGTCATGACATTTAGAAGCTAGCTCTGTAATCTACAGGATCATGGTGAGGCAGAAGGAACAAAGCCAACACCCACATTGTAATACTTAAGGATTTCAAGTCAGTAACTTCCAAATATTGGTACACAAATACACGTAATTTATGAAACACAAAGTCTTTCCACTGATACAGTCAAACAAAAGGATTACAAGGACTTGAGCAATATGTTATATAACATAAGATAACTGTAAATGCCCAGCATTCCTAAGTTATGCCTGATTCATATTAATAATTTTTCTATTTTAATTTTATCTCCGTACTATTTATTATTTTATTTCTTAATTTGCATTTCAACTATAATCCTTTGGCAAAGTTGATCAAAGAGCATTTAATATATGAAAATTTTAAAATTACAAATTACAGGCAGGACAGAGATAAGGCAAACATCTATGGTAGGGTTTCTGAAGGCCCAGTAAGTTCTTTAACAATCAACTACATTCATTGGTATAACACTGGGTGGCGATTTTCAACTGTGGAGATTTTCTCAAAATATGAGTCTTTCCATTGCCACCATCAGACTCACACTGTATTGCCTTCAGGGGAGGTTGTCCTGAAGTTGACATTTGCTGTCCTGCCGAAATGTGCCACTATTTTTATTGAAGGAGGCATATTATATACTTCAGATGTGTTGGGATTAAAAAAGAGAGAATCGAAAACTTTGGGGCTAGGAATGCTAGAGAACACCACAATTTTTCTTGCTGCTGTGATATACTTTTTTTTTTTTAAAGATTTTATTTTTCTCTTCAAAGCCATCCGGTACATAGTTGTATATTTCGTTGTGGGTCCTTCTAGTTGTGGCATGTGGGACGCTGCCTCAGCGTGGTCTGATGAGCAGTGCCATGTCCGCGCCCAGGATTCGAACCAACGAAACACTGGGCTGCCTGCAGCGGAGCGCGCAAACTTAACCACTCGGCCACGGGGCCAGCCCCAGCTGTGATATACTTTTTAAACTTAATTCTTTAAACTTAAAGAATTAGTAAGCTTGGCTGTTCATGCTTAAATAGACCATATGCACAAAACTATGCTAGGTTTTGATGAGAAAAGACAAAACAAAGCAGGAAATCAATCATTTTAAGAAGGATTTTATAAGATCAAAACTTTACCTGGTCTTATAATGTTTCCACAAGGGGATAATTGACAGGTTACTACCATCTGTGAAAAGAAATACGGGGCAAGAAGAATAAAGTCCACTCTTGTGAATACTGGGGAATATCCATGAATTTCAATACCTGATTCTCCTAATGATCAATTCTTCTCTCGGTAAAATAAAAATATTTAAAGCTATAACATACACTGCTAAAAGTCATTGCTTGTTTTTGCTCCTTACTAGAAAAGATTAAATATTTAAATACACAATTATCTAAGTTTGGCAAATAAGTACACGAAGCTAAGTGATATGAAACGGCAAAAAAGAGTGAGAAGTGGCTAGATAATAAAACTGGGCAAAGTGCCATTTCCTGAGCAAGGGAAACCTGGGTGTGCAGACCCCACAATGATGTGCTTTCATATTCAGTTGAGAAAGAGATTCAGGACATGACATTTATTTTTCAGCGCCGCTCCTCACTTACTTCACATCAGTGTTGGATCAGAGAGCCTGGGTAAGCAGGATTTAGTATTTAGTCCCATTTTAAGCACGTAGAAATAGTCATCGCATAGGATAGCTAGTTTTTCTAAGACCTGTATTTCTTACCTGCTAATGTCAATGGGTCACTGGAGGGAAGTCAAGCATATAAAGAGAAAGCCCCACTTGAGACAAATGAAATGTAAAACCCTCAATCTCTTCCCTCATTGGAGAAACAAATTATCTCTAGTGGATAAAATACAGGCAGAAAGCCTGTACTTTTTGAGAATTTTGTTATTCTTTGAGTGTTTTCAAGTGATTTATTGAAAAGAAATACTTGCCTCAATTTTCCATCTATATTACAAATTATAGCTTTGTTGGAAAAAAATTTATCACCTTATTTTCTTTCAGAAATGGAATATTTTCTACAATTCACTTTTATAATATTTTTCAGTATCCTATTCTGAATTGCCCATGTAAAACTACTCAAAATTAAAATAGGCTCTAAGGTAAAGTAGTTCACAATATTCGATGAAATTCCATTATGAATCACCTTTGGTATTCTGGTGGAAAGATTTCTGAGTATAAATAATAGTACAAATAGCTATTAACTTTGCTCGATTCCTGAACATCAGGATCCTTCAAAATTAATAGTGAACTGTTGAATGCTTTATAAAAATGATCCTTAGGAAGAAGCAAAGATAGAAATGTGTGACAGATACTTGTCTGATATGGTTGGTTCCATAAGCTGATATCACATACATATAGATGAACACAGAGAGAGAGAGATAGAGAGAGAGAGAAAAAAAGAGAGAAACAGAGAGGGAGAGAGAGAGAGAAATGAGCACCTCTGGTATAATATTGAAGGATGAACAAAAGGGCAGAATTTGGTAGAAATCTACTACACAAAGCAAATATTCATTTGATCGTTTCTTCATCAAAACCCACAGAATTGTTGAGGCTAGTCTGTTGGCACAGCACTTACATTCACACATTCCTTTTTGGCGGCCCAGGGTTCACTGGTTCGGATCCTGGGTGTGGACCTATGCATAGCCTATCAAGCCATGCTGTGGCATGCATCCCACACATAAAACAGAGGAATATGGGCACAGATGTTAGCTCAGGGCCAATCTTCCTCAGCAAAAATGAGGAGGATTGGTGGGGGATGTTAGCTCAGGGCTAATCTTTCTCGAAAAAAAAAAAACCCAAAATCACAGAATTGCTGATAGAAATAGTAGTCATAGAGTCTGTGTTGAATTTAAAACTTAATAAATTGTTTCAAAACATATGACTTAACAAATGCATACAAGTTGACCTGGATTTACACACTGTAATAAATTAAGAAAGTTGGATAAATGGATATAAACAATATATATTTGTAACTGAAGCACATAAAACATGATGAGGATGTTGTAGAGAATCACATGTCACCTCTCTCAGCTCTCTCTCTTTTTAACATGTGTATTAAAAGAGAAAAGTTCAAGGATTTTAGGTTTACATGAGTTTTAAACAAGTAAATATCTCAAATAGAAGCAGCTTAAAGTTTTCTTCACTCCCTGAAGCATTGATAGAAATCATGAGTTCTCAGAAGAGAAACTAAATTTTCTGCCTCAGCTCAGCTCAGTTTGGGAATTGAGAATAACTTTACCCATAATTGTTTGTTGCCATTGGCCTTGCCTTTCTAGATTGTTGGCTTATGGAAAGTGGGATAGCAAGTCCATAGCAGCACAAATGAAGTAAATTTGTCAAGCGATAAGCTTTGTTCTCGTTTTCTATTTTGTAACTTCAAATTCTAGCACATAAAAGAACATTGTAGATAAGTTGTACAGAGGGAAATCCTTGGTCTACTTTAAGATTATTCAGTGGGTGAAAATAAGTGCTTAGCTTTGCAGAAGCAGAAATAGAGAAATGGTTTTAGAGTTTATTCTGATTACACGAACTGCAGACTGTTGATAAAATTGATGTGGGTTTTGGGTAGACTTTACATTAACATTTCCATTAGTGCTATGAAAATATAAAGGTTAAAGGACATCTGTGGTTTTGCTCAAGTTCATTACAGTAGTTATTAATGAAAGAAGAACACAGTTCTTCCTCATGCTAATAACTTCGCATCATTTTAATAACATTAGACATTCAAAGAGGAGATAATATACTTTTAAAATGAGACACTTGGACTCATTAAATGATAGGCTTTGATGGCTTACATAACAAAAGGCACTCTCAATATGTGGAGTGATCCTCTAACCTCATGCCTCTTTCTGTGGAGGGGTCTGTTATGAGAGGAAATTTCCAAACTCTGACTCACTCCATGTGACCCACATCTTCTCCACTTTTCCCCATAAAGAAAAAGAAGGAGTCATCTGGTTGGTAGGTAGTATTCATTTGTCCCCATTTTTACTGAACAGAAAAAACATCTACAAAGTCTTTAGTCACTGACGCTCCATTTCTCTGTTTCCATCTCTTCTCTAGACATTATAAGGGAGATATACTCAATACATCTGCCTGTTGAGAAGAACTGAACCTTCCTATGGGTGAACTACACCAACTTCAACCCGTGGGGGCTGAGGATAGTATGTTAGCACTTTTGGTGACACATTTAAAGCTACATTCTCCAATTGGCCTCAGTAAAAAGATCTGATATTTTGAGCTTGATGTTTCTTTCTTCTGTGTCTTAATTATCACTTGGTCTTAATTTTTCAAAAGAAAGAAATGAATGTTATTTATTAGTTCCTAATATCCCAATGTATAAAAAGAGATTCCTTAAAATTTATATTGTTGTTGATTTTGTTTGTAAAAGAAACAAAGGTAACTATAATCGGAGGGATCATTTTATTAGTCAGAAGATTCCTCATGGGCTCTTTACAAAATATAGTCAGATGTGTTGTCTGATTACAATTCTTGTATATTAAGAATAACGCAAGTTTAATTAATTCCATGGTATGAAATACTAATGTAAAAAGTGGGGTTTGTATACACCAAGGGTTGGACAAGACAGTCTGCATAAAGAGGAAATAGGACCTCCACTTAGTTTTATCTCAAAGGTAAAATGAATTATGATTTATTAATGTATAAACTTACCCTAGTATTCTCAGTTATTCCACTTGTCAGACATTCTTGATTACATCATGTGTGGAAAGGGTGAAAGATCCAGAAACTTGGGGGATTACAGAGATGTCTTCACTCCATTATTTATCTGTAGCCCATAGTTATGTATTATTTTAAAAGCATACTTGTTAGGTGCTTGTTAGTTTATAGCATGTATTTTAAAATTAAACAAATACACACAAAATAGACAAATGCAAAGAAAGATTGGATTGAAGATAATACTAATAACAGAAAAAAGTAAAAGCAAAGACAAATAACAGAATTAACACTTCTACTTCTTGAATTTTAATCAGGAAAATTTTGATGAATTCAGCCAAAAAACATTCCCAATTAACAAATAATTTGATATCTTGAAGTGGGGTGCTGCAAGTAATAAAATAAAAAATATGGTATTGATAATTAAAAAATTGGACTATGAGCTATGAGGATGTTAACACTGGGAGCTAGAAAACTGTTGACTTTTGTGATTCTGTAACAAAGCATTTGGTCTAAGTGTTGAATTCTGTACCTTGGGACAGAGCTGACTAAGAATAATAGGGCTAGTTAGTATAAATGGGAAGGAAATAACCAGGAGTTGGGCAGGTATTGGCATATTTGGCTTTTATGATAGGTCTGAATAAGAAGGATAAACATAGGCTGGAGGTAGACAGTGTGAAGCAGACATGGAAGAAAATATTTTGTTGAGCAAGACACCTCTGTTATCCTCGATTTCAGGTGACGGAGGGTCAACTTGAAGGATTGAAAAAAAGTGCTCTGGTACTCCAAATGAAATGTCATTTGACTGGTGTCTGTGAAACTATAGCCTTAGCAGGATAAAAATCTCCTGTATAGGCCTTTCCCAGAACCACGCCTTAAGATTTGCTTGATAGTCAGAGGGCAGTATCCTGCCTGCTGTTGAAATAATTCTGTTTTCATCACTTAACCCTCTTGTTTAAATTGCTTTAAAGCTTAGCCAATTAAGCTAAAGTCTTTGGGATTTTGCAGAGCAGAGAAACTATTAGATACAATAGGAGCCTTTAAAGACGTGTCTAAAGATGTTTGGCTGTGGTTGTTAACACAAGGAATTGACTGGAAGCAAATAAACTGGAAACCCACTTAGTTTTTAAGATAATCATATTGCTAGAGATACTTGGCTTACCTGGCAACAACCTGTAAACTTTTCACAGAAGACCATCTCCAAGTTTGCAAACTCACATCAACAAAGTTTGATCTGTGAAAGCTGTGTAGCTACTAGGGAGTCCATCTTCACTGTCCTAAGGAAAACTTACATAAGATAGAAGTAATAATTGCGGAAGATAACAGATAAGAGAATGTCTCCAAAATTCAGCACCAGGAATGCATGCCTCTGACTTGGCAGAGGGTCCTTATTATTCCATCCAATGAGATTAAAAAATGGTTTTGGATCAGTAACTGTTGTGTATTTTCTATTCTCTCTTTCCCTGATTTAGAGTTCTTATAGCCCTTAATTGCTATTATTCTATACTTTTCCCTTCTTTTAAGGTTGTTATGTTCAAGGAAAGAAACTTGGGTTTTAGATTATTTGTCTCTAGGTCATGAAAGCCTCATCCAGTCTTGATAGAGAGAAAAATTCATCATCCAGAAAATCTGAAGGTTAAAAACCATGCAGTAACTGCTTTAGTCTTTGGACTGTCTGCCTAGGGAAGACAATGATTATTCTCTACATTGAAAGAAGTATGCAAAAGTGGGGTACCTATGCAAGTTGAGAGCCCCTGAAATGTTATGGCTTTGTAGAAGTGAGACACTTAAAAAAGTACTTACAGATGTCTAATCCTCATTATTTGGCTTAAACAGCGGATACAATTTTTAATGTAGCTTGAACATAGAGTAAATGAAATTTTAAAGCAAACTGTCTTTAACAAAGCAAAGGGATTATGTATTTCCATTGTCCCTCATGAATTGCCCTGAGTGAGTAAATTTACTTCCCAATGATAGGTGACCTCTTGCCACATTGAAAAAGTCCCAAACATCTCTGAGATTAAGCTTTTATACGTTTACAATTTGATGTTCCATACCATCAAAATATCTTTCTTACTTATAACATTGAATTATGTTATAATGCTGTGCACTGCAAAAGTCACATCATCTACCACCTTCCACTAATGTCCATGTTTCAGGTACTACACTTCCAAGCCAAAGTGAATGAGCAATAAATTGTAATCTACATTTCAAGGCCTAGAGTCTTTCCACACCCCAGCAGCACACAGCTTTGAGGTAAACTGACTTCAGAATTTTATTTTATTTTATTGTATTTATGAGGAAGATTAGCCCTGAGCTAACATCTGCCACAAATCCTTCTCTTTTTTGCTGAGGAAGACTGGTCCTGAGCTAACATCCATGCTCATCTTCCTCTACTTTATATGTGGGACTCCTGCCACAGCATGGCTTGACAAGTGGTGTGTAGGTCTGCACCCGGGATCTGAACCCGGGAACCCTGGCCCACTGAAGCAGAACGTGTGAACTTAACTGTTGCATCTCTGGGCTGGCACCTAACTTCAGAATTTTAAAACAATTCACTGTAAGTGCTTTTCTGTGGGATTGGCTGTAGAAGGCTTGATGTGGCATATAGAGTGGATCAAATATGTGTAGTGTAGCAGATGTTTTTAGTTGCTTGCCCAATATTTATATTCCATTTCTTTCCTTCTGATACCTATATTTCATTCAGGACATCATTTCTTCTTTGTTTTTACATGTAGAAAAGTTATGCTATAGTTTTTTATATTTAAGGTTAAGGCTACTGGTACTTTCTGGAAGAGTCTGGTGTTATGGGCTGAATTATGTGCACTTTAATCTAATATGACTAGAGTCTTTATAAAAAGAGGAGATTAGGACACAGACACATACAGAAATATGACCATTTGAAGACAAAGGGAAAGAATCATCGGTCATTCCTTGTCACTTCATTGTTCTTCATCCTATGGAGACAAGAACAGAAAGGGAAAAACCATTTTTTCCTCATGGCAAAATGGAAATGTAAAATTGTGTCTTTGGTGACATTGAGGGGCTAAAACTTAGGACTATATAGCTGTTAATGGACACTGTAGACCAACTGCCTGAATATGAATCCTTGATATGTCACTTACTGGATACAACTCAAGTTAATTTATTTAACCTTTTCCTGTATCTCCATTTTCTCATGTATAAAATACAAATAATAATTTTTATCTGATAGAATTGAGTGAGAATTAAATGAGGTAATATGTGGAGACTGTTTAAGACAATGCTTTATATGCAGTAAGTGTCACGAAATATTATTGGTATTACTGTTATCATTACCATTCTCTTTGTACTTGGCTCCTTACTTATATTCTTTTATGCAATCCTTGAATAATAAACACATAAAAACAATAAAAATATAATCAAGAGCAAAGACAAAACAATGGAGTAAAGATAGCCTTTTCAAAAAATTATGCTGGAACAAATGGATATCTACATGCAAAAAAAAAAAAATGAATCTTGACACAGATCTCAGAGCCCTCACAAAAATTAGCTCAAAATGGATTTCATACCTAAGTATAAAACGTAAAAGGTGTAAAACATAAAACTGTGAAACTCCTAGAAGATAATATAGAAGAAAAGCATTATGAACTTGGGTATAGCAATGACTCTTTAGATACAAAACCAAAGGGATAATCCATTGATAAACTAGATTTCATTAAAATTAATAAATTCTATTCTATGAAAGACAAAGTCAAGTGAATGAGAAGATAAGCTACAGACTGGAAGAAAATACTTGGAAAGGACACATCTGATAAGGGACTGTTGTCCAAAATATACAAAGAACTCTTAAAACTCAAAAGTAAGAAAACAAATAACCTCATCAAAAAATGGTCCAAAGAACTTAAGAGACACCTCACCCAAGAAGATATACAGATGGCAAATAAGCATATGAAAAGATGCCCCATATTCTATGTCATCAGGGAAATGCAAATTAAAGCAATAATGAGATACCACTACACACCTATTACAATGGCCAAAATCCAGAATACTGACAAAACCAAATGCCAGAGAGGATGTGGAGCAACAGGAAGTCTCATTCATTGCTGATGGGAATACAAATGACGTAGCCATTTTAGAAGACAGGTGGGCAGTTTCTTACAAAATTAAACATACTCTTACCATATGATCCAGCAATTATACTCTTTGGTATTTATCTAAAAGATATTAAAGCTTATGGCCACACAAAAACCTGCACACATGTTCCTAGTAGCTTTATTCATAATTGCAAAAACTTGGAAGCAACCAAAATGTTCTTCAGTAGGTCAATGGATAAATAACCATGATATATCCAGACAATAGACTATTATTCAATGCTGAAAAGAAATTATCTATCCAAGCATTAAAAACCACGGAGAAACCTGAAATATACATTATTAAGGGAAGGAAGCCGATTGGAAAAGTTTACATGTTATATGACTCCAACTATTTGACATTCTGGAAAAGGCAAAACTATAGACAGTAAAACAATGGTTGCCAGAGGTTGAGAAAGCAGAGAATGCAGAAGGATGTATAGACACAGAACACAGAACATTTTTAGGGCAATGAAAGTATTCTGTATTATATAATAGTGATACATTTGACAAAATATTAGAATGTACACCACCAAGAGTGAACTATAATGTAAACTATGGACTTTGAGTGATTATGATATGTAAATGTAGGTTCATTAATTGTAGCAAGTGTACCACTCTGGTGAGGATGTTGATAACAGGGGAAGATATGCCTGTGTAGCAGTAGCGGGTATATGGGAAATCTCTGTACCTTCCCCTTAATTTTGCTGTGAACCTAAAACTTCTTAATAAAATAAAAACTTTTGAAAATCTAATCATGTATGAACATGAGAGAGAAATATTGAAATTATTGAGAACACGTATTGAAATATAGACATATTCCAAAATATTATTTATAAACGTAGCATATATTTTATTTTATAAGATTTATTTTGTGCTAATAGTGGTAACATTATGCTTATATATCATGTTACATATTATACTTTTAAAATATTTTTAAATGAATACACATATATTGTATTTAAAGTATTTAAGTATTTTGTTCTTTTTCTGTTAAGCCTGCAGCATACATTTCTGATTATTAATTTGAAAGACCACTAGCCTGTGACAGTGTAATATTATGTTTATGATAACCTTTTAGTGACATAAATATTTGAGTAATTTCTTCTATTTACTCAGTAAACTTTTTGATGTTGTCCTTCCCTAACAAAAGATTTGAAACTCTCCGTTAAGATTTCTGTTAGCATCATCAGTCTTACCTCAGTGTAGGCTAGGTATTTTCAAACTAAACAATCTAATCTATTTCAAGTTGAAAAAAATTACTTCAAGAGATTATTATGGCACTATAGATTAGTAAAGTAACTTGAATTCACATTATAATTAGCCCAATGTATATTTATACTTTGGACAAAATGTATACTTGAAAGATGAGATATACCTATGTGTTGTGATTTTTAAATTTTTAAATAGGTATGCAAATTATGCCAATTCCTTTTAGACAATTTATAACTCATTTACTTCTGCAGCAGAGAAATGTTTTCTGTATAATATAGAGAGAAATCATTACCTGCTGTGCTTTTTAAAAGTGTATTTAGGAATGGGTCAAGAAAATGAAATGGCTTCTTATGTCGAAGAGAAAAATTATTTACAAAAGCAAATGTGGATTAAGTCACGCTTCCAGTTTACTAGTACAGTCAAAACTTGTCCGTCAAACCATAAGTTTCTCTATCAGAGATTTTTTCTTTAATATTTTATTTTGAATGTCAGTGCTTGTGATTTCGGTGTCTATATGAAGCATATGCCATTTCATATTGAATTCAACATTATCTGAAAGTTGTTATGGAAACTGAAGCTCAAAAATAATTTCACTTAGCAGATTTTTTAACACTTTCACTTCAATAGGGCTTTCAGCTGGAATATACAATACCAAAATGTTCAATTTGAAAAACTCAAGATGATTTGAGAAAATTGTGGCTTAACGTTGTAATGTCTGATGTGTTCATTTTAAAACTTAGTTTTCATGTCGTATCATATGTAGAAAAAAGTCAAATGCAATGTGAAATTATGTAATTAGTCATTATACATTATTTTACAAAATTTTGTTGATGAAGCAAGCACACATTGAAGTCGGTGAAGATTATATTTAGTAGTTTTTCATGTTTCTTTCTTCTTCATACCATACACTGAGCATCTGTTGGCCTTCTCTACCCTCAGAGACTCAGTGGTCTCATACTGTCTCTATCAGTCAGGGTCTTGGAAGTGAATATATATCATATTTTCAAGGGTAAATGAAGACATTTTCATGAATGATGATTAATAGTGGTATGGACAGGGTTAAGGTAAAGGATGATGAAGCCCCTAAAGATGAGCAACAGTGGGAAGTTGTTACCACCCCTAGGTCTGAGGGGGAAGGGGAAAAGATGATATTCCAGGGCCTGGTGAGACTTAGAGTCATGAACGAGGGCACGCCTAATCATTGCTGTGACCATCATAAAGAACACCACCTCTGCCAAATCATGGTTGGTCACAGAGGGATGGAGGGGAAAAAATACTCTGAACTCTCTATCCTCCTTCCGTCTGACCTGTTACTGGTGCTGCCCACTGCCAAACCCAAACAGTAACTAGAAGACAAGAGTCCAGTGACTGAAGTCATGGAAACTATGTTCTTGGTGCAGAAGACAGAATGAAGAATGTCAGAAAATAAAAATAGAGGGACAAATAGAACAACATTAGGGAAGTCTATTCTTTCTTCCCCTAACCAGCAATTTTCCTTTGAATGATAAAATAAAAACAAAAAACTACTGTTCTCAACACAATTGAATCACAAAATCTTATTAAAAATCTTACTGAGAGGTATCAATTTAGTCATACTCCTCTCTGAACCTCAGTTGAAACATTGTTACTCAGGATTTGTTTTTTTTTTTAAAGAATTCACAATTTTAGAGAAGTTTTAGGTCCATAGGAAAATTGAGGGGAAGGTACAAAGATTTCTCATATACCCCCTATTCCCACACATGCATAGCCTCCCTCATTATCAACATCCCCCAGCAGAGGGGTACATTTGTTACAGTTGACAAACTTACATTGATGCGTCATAATCACCCCAAATCCACAGTTTACACTATGATTCTTTCTTGGCGTTATGAATTCTATAGGTTTGGACAAATGTGTAATGACACATATCCATCATTATCCTGCACAGTATTTTCACGGCCCTAAAAATCCGCCCTGTTCCACCTATTTACTCTTTCCCCATAAACCATCAACCACTGATCTTTTTACTGCCTCCATAATTTTGCCTTTTCCAGAATGGCATGCAATAGGTAGCCTTTTCAGATCAGTTTCTTTCACTTGATAATACACATTCAAGTTTCCTCCATGTCTTTTCATGGCTTGATAGCTCATTTCTTTTTAGTGCTGAATAATTTTCCATTGTCTGGATGTCCCACACTTTATTTATCTATGAACCTACTGAAGGACATCTTGGTTACTCTCAAGTTTCAGCAACTATGAATAAAGTTGATATAAGCATCTACATGCAAGTTTTTGTACAGACATAGTTTTCATACTCTTTGGTTAAACACCAAGGAGCACAGTTGCCAGTTCGTGTGGTAAGCCTATGTTTAGTGTTGTAAGATGCTGCCAAACTGTTTTCCAAAGTTTGGCTGTACAATTTAGCATTCCCACCAACAATGAATGAAAGTTCCTGTTGTTCCACATGCTGGCTAGTATTTCATGTTATCAGTGTTGTAGATTTTGGCCATTCTAATAGATGTGTAGTGGTATCTCTTTGTTGTTTTAATTCGCATTTCTATAATGGCATATGATGTAGAACATCTTTTCATATACTAACTTGCCATCTGTATGTCTTGTTGGGTGAAGTGCCCATTAAGGCTTTTAAGAGTTCTTTATATG
Organism: Equus asinus; assembly: GCF_041296235.1. Classification (NCBI taxonomy): domain Eukaryota; kingdom Metazoa; phylum Chordata; class Mammalia; order Perissodactyla; family Equidae; genus Equus; species Equus asinus. The sequence continues at coordinate 56,823,784 of NC_091792.1, read as the reverse complement.
TTTTGAATAACAGTCCTTTATCAGATGTATCTTTTGCAAATATTTTCTCTTGGTCTGTGGCTATTCTTCTCATTCTTTTGACATTGTCTTTCACAGAGCAGATTTTTTCTATTTTAATAAATACATCAAATAAAGGACAGATTATGTCAGAATGGATAAAAATACAAGACCCAGCTAAATGTTATCTATAAGAAACCCACTTTAAATACAAAGGCACAGGTTAGAAATAAAGGGATAGAGTCCAATTTGTCTATTTTTTCTTATATCATTTGTGCTTTTTGTTGTCATATCCAGAAAATGATTGCCACATCCAATGTCAGGAAGCTTCCCCCTGTGTTTTCTTGTAAGAATTGTATTATAGTTTTAGGTCTTAGTTTTAGGTCTTCAATCCATTTTGAGTTAAATTTTGTACACGCTGTTAGATAAAGGTCCAACTTCATCTTTTGCGTGTAGATATCTAAGTTTCCACGTACCACTTGTTTAAAAGACTTTCTTTTCCCCATTGTATGTTCTTCGCATCCTTGTTGAAAATCATTTGACCACATATGTGAGGATTCATTTCTAGACTTCCTATTCTATTCCAAAATTAAAAAGAACTTTTGTGCATCAAAAGATATTTTCAAAATAGTAAAAAGGCAAACAGTAGAATGGGAGAAAATATTTGCAGACAACATAAGGGCTTAATATCTACAATATGTATACTAAAAACTCCTAAAACTCAACAATATAAAAAAAAATTTAAAAATGAGCAAATGGGGCTCCCCCAATGGTGTAGTGGTCAGGTTCACACACTCTGCGTTGGCGGCCTGGGGGTCACAGGGTTTGATCCTAGGCATGGACCTACATACTGCTCATCAAGTCATGCTGTGGTGGCATCCCACTTGCAAAATAGAGGAAGATCAGCACAGATTTTAGCTCAGGACCAATTTTCCTCAGCAGAAAGAGGAAGATTGGCAACACATGTTAGCTCAGGGTCAATCTTTCTCACCAAATTAAAAAAAAAAATGTAAAAATGAGCAAAGCACTTAAATAGACATTTAAATAGACACAAAAGATATACCAATGGCCAATAAGCACATGAAAAGATAATCACTAGGGAAACGCAAAACAAAAATACAATAATATACTACTTCACACTCATTATGTAACCATTATAAAAAAAAGAAAAAAAAACAGAAAACAGCTGTTGATTTTTGTGGAAAAGATGTGGCGAAATTGGACAACTTGTGCATTGCTGGTGGGAATATAAAATGGTACAGCCACTGTGGAAAATAGTGTGGCAATTCCTCAAAGAATTAAACATAGAATTACCATATAACCCAGCAATTCCACTTCTGGGTGTATTTGCAAAAGAATTGAAAGCAGGAACTCAAAGAACTATTTGTAACTAATGTCATGGCAGCATTATTTACAAAAGCCCAAAAGGTTTTAACAAAAGATGGAAACAACCCAAGTGTCCACTGACAGATAGATGGACAAACACAATGTGATATATATATATACACAATTCAGCCTTAAAAAGGAATGAAATTCTGATACATGTTAAAACATGGATGCTAAGTGAAATAACCCAGACACAAAAGGATAAATATGATACAATTCCTTTTATATGAGCTACCTGCAATAGTTAAATCCAAGGAGACAGAAAACAGGACATTGATTATCAGGGGCTGGGAGTTGAGGAGAATAGGGATTTACTGTTTAATGGGTACAGAGTTTTAGTTGAACTGATAAAAAAGTTCTGGGGATGGATAGTGGTGATGGCTGTACAACAATATGAGCATTCTTAATGTCACTAAACTGTACAATTAAAAATGGTTAAAACGACTGATTTCATGTTATATATATTTTATCACAATAAAAATATAAAAACATACATATACACACTAGTAAAGAAATGGAAACAGATACCTAGTTTTCATTTTACAATTAGGTCTATAATTCATTTGAGTTAATTTTTGTGAAAAGTATAAAGTTGTATCTAGATTCATTTACTAAATATGAATGCATAAACCAGACATTGCATATGAGATGCCTAGTGAAGAATTATTGCCTTAGGTAGGGTACATCTGGACAGATGAAGCAATTTCTGAAGAGCTAATAGCTGAGGACTGTCTGCCAGTAACACTTTCAGTGACTGAACGAACGGGTGAACATTGAAGTGAGATATGAGTTTCCATCATAAATGGGCTTCAGACACAATCTTCTATGCCCCCATTGTGTAGCAGCAACCCAGTTTCCCTTTGGTGGTCAAGATCAATCACCGCAGCCAGTATAGTGCTGCCATTCTTTGCCCGTTTTTTCAAGCAGGATGAGAAACATAAAATGTGAGGAATCAGGCTCAGTTTCCAATTTAATAGAAGTATGGTTCTGTTGCTAGAAGAAAACTTTCTTCTCTTGGTGACTAGGCTCTTTAGAGCCACTAAATTTTGGCTGAAGAAACAGGAAGCAAAAGTTATTTTTATTAACTGTAATCATGAGTAGATGTACTCTCACCTCCACCTTTCGTTTCCCAGACAAAAGCATCAACAATTACCCACTAGTTTAAGGTCTACATTACATACTGAAAGATGATGTACCAACCTCTCAGGATGGTGTCTCCCAATTGACTTGTAAAGGAGTCTTTGTAAGACCATTCCACTGTTCTACCAATCTTGTTGCTTCTGAATGATAGGGTATGCGGTAATACCAGTGAACCCCATGGGTGTTAGCCCATCACCACACCTCTTTTGCCATAAAAAGCATTCCCTATTTAGAGAAGATCTTATATAGTATTGGGTGGCCATAAGTAAGACAGTATCCCTAGGTCCAAATATGGAGGCACTGGTAGAAGGGTTTTGGGTACGGATTACAGAAGTCAGTGCATACTCTTCAGATGACAAATTGTTTCCTCCTCCATTATGGAAGAGCTCAATATAATAAAAGCTATCACCAGATGGCTACCTGGTTCTCCTACAGAATGGTCTCCCATCAGAATCTCAATATTAGCCTTTGCTGCTAGCATTTGGAACTTAAAAGTAGTGGTGGAGTGGTGGATAGATCAATATTTCACTGAAACAAGGCATAGCATTGAACCCTGCCATTCACGCAACTTTGTGTATGGGTCTGTAGATCAAGGATCAGCTGTTTTGAGAATGATGATGAATAATACTTACAAGATGACCTTTCTTGACCTCCTGATGATTGAAAGTCTCTCTTTCAGTGGATGCCTTGTGGTGGACATTTACACAAATATGAGTATGTTTATAATTTTTGACCATTTGGTAAGACCAGTTATATATTTATTCCTGTCATTTTCTATCAACAATTTTTCATTCTTTTTTTCCTTTCAGGGTCCCTTATAATTCAAATAACCTATTAACCATACCCTATCAATCACTGTAAATTTATACCTTAGGCAATCTCTCTTCCCATAAAAATCACATAGGCTGATCCCCGACATCCCAGCACTGGTCATAGCTCTGATATATCATCTTTACATGGCAGAAGACTGAACACATTCTCAAAAGCCAACAAAAGAAAAGTCCTGCTGTTGGACCAGGGAGAAAAGAAGTCAATATTAACTGCTTTGACTGACAAAAGCTTCACCTTAAAAATAGTTTTAGTATGTCTCTTTCCCTTTTCTCTTACATTAGAAACAAAGCAAACCAAAAAGAACCATTCTATTCTTTCTACTCAAAAAAAAAGGTATATCTATCTATCTATCTATCTATCTATCTATCTATCTATCTACCTATCTCATCATCAGATATATTCCCTGAAGTTATATCCACGAGAGAATTTCCCTTAACCACTGCTACCCTGAAAGGTGTGTAATGCAGCAGCTTCATCTTCAAGCTGGTGCCAGCATGGATCATTATGTAAACTAGGTCTGAACATTTTCTAATTTTGTTAACTGATGGAAGCACACCCCATTTTTGTCTACAGATGTAAGATAAGGGACAGACATCTAAGAAGTAAGAGCAGATACCATGGGCTCATTTGCCTTCTGATTACAAGTCCAGTGTGCCTTCTTGACCTGCCCAGGCCGTCATGGTATACCATATCCATTTAATAACACGTTGCTACACGTATTCAACTTTAGGACTCAGTGGATCGGATAACAACTTGTTCATGATTTGTGCTCAGTTTGCATAGACACTTGATATCCCATGGTGGGCATTTGGTCCATAAAATATTCCAATAACAACAATGATCTGTTTTCCAAAGAGAGAACAGCTTTCAGCAAAGGAAGGCATGACATTATGCCAAAACCTTAAATAGCTCAACCCCAGGTATCTTAGTTCTTGGAACTAGCAAGAGACTACAAAACATCCCTATCCATCCCAGACACCTCGGGTAACTTTTTGAGTCCATGGTTATTGAAGTAACTGGGCAAATTACATTTGCATTTGTATCTGTTGCAGAGCCTTCTGTTAACTCCAGTCCTCACTGAAATTTCTCAGCATTACAGGCTGCCATATAGGTTTGAGTAGCATACCAAATATGACATACATTGCCATCAAAATCCAAAAACATCTACAAAGCTCTGTATCTACATTTTTGGTGGATCGTGCACAATGCATCAATTTGTCTCATTTTAGAGGACATACACCAATAAGCTCTACACCTCTGAACCTGGGAAACTTAACACATTCTTCAAGCTCCTGAAATTTCATGAGATTTTTCTCCCACCCATGGTACATATTTTTCTTGTCAAGGAATCTAGGGGGCTTGCTAGTTTTTACTCTTCCATTAGCAAAATGTCTTAAATGGATTAGTGTTTCATAAAATGTTTTCTATATATACACAATGGAGGTGACATTTTGTGATGAAGAAGAAAATCAAAGTATTATGAACTATATATATATATATATATATACATTCTATTTTTGAGGGAGATTAGCCCTGAGCTAACATCTGCCACCAATACTCCTCTTTTTTGCTGAGGAAGATTGGCCATGAGCTACCATTCATGCCCATCTTCCTCTACGTTTTTATATGTGGGATGCCTGCCCCAGCATGACTTGCTAAGTGATGTGTAGGTCTGCACCTGGGATCTGAATTGGTGAACCCCGGGCCGCCAAAGCGGAACATGCAAACTTCACCACTGCCCCACGGGGCCAGCCCCTGAACTATGTTTCTAACAGAACAAAAGAGTTCATATAATCTAGGTTATTACTGGGGTAATGCTATGCTTCTCACATGAAGAGAAAGTACTTTTGATATCTTTTTTGTTGGAAATGGAAGAGAAAGCAATTGCTAGGGCAATAGTTGAATGCCCTGTGCTTAGGGATTTGCTCCAGTTAAGACACCAAGGAAGAATCACTTCAATTAGCATCACCACCTCATAAAGCACATGATAATCCACAGTCAATACCAAACTACAGGCAAGCCTGTAGTCAAGAAAAGCACCTACTATACATCCTGAGGTAGCAGCATGATCTGACGATTTATACCAAAGTGCTTGTAGTTTGTAATTTAAAATTTTGTATCTTGATACACTGTTATTTTACACCTGCAGAACAAGGAAGCAAAACATGTGCTTTATAATCATTAGAGGGAGACTATTTGTGTGTTTTTGAAAGATGCATCATGATTCTGACAATTCAGCAGATCTCCACATCCAGGCAACATATTTGATGGCGAATGTCCACCTGTCCTCTGGATCATTCATGAGCAAGGCCATGTTAGGATACTGTTATTGACAACAAGCTGTATGAGCACCTATTCATGCTGACATGCATGCTGATTTGTACTGGTGTTTGTAAACTGCAATTGAAACTGAGAAGCCAGTTTAATTTTGCTTGTAAATATTTGCAATCTGTTACTTAGATAATTGCTACATCCACATTTGGGTATATTTTTAGGCTTCTAACAACATACACATGCTCACTTGCCACTTGCCATACTGCAATGAAAGTTTATTTAAAGCCAATATTCAATGTAACAAGATATTCATTATGTTAACTATCAAATTAACTTATTTTAAATGATAATGTCATGTATTCATAACAAAAGTTTTTTGTGTCTTTGAACATGACGGATATTGGTTTGGTGGTTTTAATTCTTGTAGCGTATTTTTCTGGTTTTCTGGAAAATTCAGGTCTTAAAAATGAGGTGTGAAATGCCTCCCCCACTTTATTTTCTGGAAGAATTTGTACAAAATTGGAATTGTGTAGTTTTTAAATATTTCCTAGAATTTACCAGCAAAACCATCTGGGCCTGTCATTTTTTTATTGTTAGATTTATAACTAGTACTACAAGTTTTGAAATAACTAGATAGGTATATTTTCTTTGCTATTGCTTCTTTAGTCAGATTTGCAGTTTCTCCTATTTAAGGACTTTTTCCCATTTCATCCAAGTAATTGAATTTATGGGCATACAATTGTTTGTAATCTTCTTTTATTATGCTTTAAGAGACTTTAAAATATATAGTTATCTTCACTCTTTTATTCCTGATATTGGTAAATTGAGTCTTCTCTCTCTTTCATAAATATATAGACACATATAATTTGCATAAATATATACAAATTTAGTCACTGAATTTTCCAGTTCAAGAGCTAATTAGTTGTCTCAAAGGAATATTTTATAGTTTAAGTAAAACAGAATTTCATTGGATATATATATTTTATAAGTTTGAATGGTTAAAATACAGTTTATGTATTTTTTTCTTTTTATGAACTATCAGTAAATATAAGGAAAGGATCTTTTAACTAAGAAAGTATGCACAGTGGCATAATTTTGTCTGAAAAGAATTTTGTGTTTATTTGACTCCTGTTTTTAATTCTACTTTTGGGGTCACAAGAGCAATAATAATCCTTGAAATTTTCTTCTTTAAATTTCTAATTGAAACTATACTTTGAGTTTACAACAGCTCTTACTTAACACTATATAAATTATCATTCTCTGTCTAAAACAGGTCAAAAATTAGAGTTCATGAGCTCTGATTTTCACAATTGTAACAGAATATTGGACTCACATTGGCTATGTTACCACAGAATAATCACAGCATTAGGAGCCTACACGTCAGATAAAATAATGAATTTGCCCAACTGCTGAGTTAAAACTAAGTATTATGAAGAAATGCTGTCAAAGTACATTGCCACCACATAGCATAACTACTTTACATGTATCAAATAGAGGATACAGGTCAGGGTGGCACCAAGGCAAGCCTGAGGCTCTGATTTAACTGGAAAGAAAGGAAGACATGTCATGCCAGTACAGTTTTAGTCACTTATACAAATCATCCTAATTTTATCTTACTAGTTCAGACTCTTCAATAAGCACAAATTAAAAATTGGAAAGAAATAATACAGGTAAATTCCTCCCTCCACCAAAAATTTGTGTTTTACTTTAACTTTTTACAATTCTATCCATTCTATATTTGAGACTATTTTCCTCTCATCGCAGTTTAGTATAAGTATCTGGTGTCTAAATAACGTTAAAATACTTCAAACCTCTTTGGAAGATATTCCATTTCAAATAGTGAGGGAGGTCACCTGAGTTGTTCAGTGATTTTCTAATCTCTTCTAAAGCAAATAGATTGGACTTTTAGCTGACTAAGGCTCCAAAGACATTCATGATGCATAGGGTGTTCCCTGAAGAATTTTTCAAATTGTCTTACTTTTATTTCATCTTGAAAAGGCATTCTTTCAGGAGGCTGTTTGGGGGCCTGATGATCCTGATTCTCTCTGTCATAAATCAATTTTCAGTAGTGCTATTGAGAAACCTTGGAGCATAGGAAGGTCTCCAATGTGTAGAATACCTTCTCAGAAAACAAAATTAATTGAGAAATATCCTACATGCTGTCACAGTTGCACTGCTTAATAAGATGAACCTTTCTCTCAGGGGAATTGGCAGCTCTCTGACATTCCCTAGCTTTAGATTACCTGAGTTAAATCTATTGCTAGAAATGAAGCTTAGCAATTTCATGAGGAAAATTACTTCTCAGATAGAGAAATCTATTGCATTACATGTTGTTTTGGCTCTATGCTACTTGATTTATATCTAATTCTAACACAATATATACCATATTTGTGCTTAAACAGTGTTAGTTGATCTTTATAAGAAATCAACTTACACGAAGTTTAGAGGTTCCTGGCAATGTGAGTTTTCCATGGAACAAATTTTTACTGCCCACATTACAAATTGAGTGATACATTTTTCTATTAAATTAAATTTTCCAAAAGAGGATATGAACTGCCTGCTTCACAATCAATGACATACAAATACAAAACCTGCTTTATGTTAGTCATGGCAGCATTTTTCTTTGACCAAAAAAAAATTTGTTCCTTCTTGTCCGAGGTAAAAAATAAATTTAAAATAATCAGGAAACATAAGTCTAGTCTATTATTTATTTATTTTTTCTAGCCTGACTCAAATTATTATAATCACAGTCACTGATTCAAATCATTTTCTCAGGACTTCTTTCCTCTTTTTACCTTTCTTTATTCTCCTCTTCCTCCAGGTCTTAAATTTAATTGCACTGGCCTGCTGGGCTTTCTTCACATGGCAAAATAAGTAAGAGTGGGATTATGCTTCTATGAGTGAGAACCTGGTCATAGAGATGGTCACAGATTCCTTCCTCTCTATGAGACAAGCACTGTGTAGTTGCTCATATTCGTGGCAGGCAAACCTTGGCTAGTCTTTCTTCCAAGACATTTAGAATTTTGGTGCTCAGTTGGGCTCCCCAGATGCCTCCTGGTTCCAGCTATCACACAAAACACGATTACTCTAACTCTTTTACCACAGAAGAGGACCAATCCACAAAATATTTTATAATCCCTAGGATAACTGGGAAATCTTTCGGAAATCTGCCAGTTGGCCCTTGTTCAGTTATTGTTTGTAAGCTATACTTTAACTATCGTGGACCTAGGAACCCTTGTCTAACAATGTAACCTCAAGAGAAACTGGGTGAATCTCTGAGGTCCTCTAATTTTCTATACAACCCTACTATATCTCTATCACTATTGTTCATATGTACTTTTTCTGGAAGAGACATGGAATATTTCATAATATTATAGAGGTCTAACACCATGGAACCGTATTAGATTGCAGCATGTTCTTTTTGATAGTAATCTCTATTTATATTCAGGAAATATCTTAACAACTCTACTTGAGAGTACATAGGATTTACTTTTTCAGCAGAATGGAATACTAGACACAACTTGTTGCAAGTAGAACATATTTTAATGCATTATTGTGCTCAAAAGAAAAAAATTTAAAAATCCAAATTACCCCCTCCAATCCCACAAAATAAGTAGATGGAAATGTCAGCCTGGAGATGCTGGCCAAGAGAAGCAAGCAACCTAGGAAACCATAGTGTTCTAAGGGCATTTTATCCTCATTTATCTTTATGAGCGTTGCAGTTCTTCAGGAGACTTGGGCCAGAAACCATGCAGAGGAACGTAAACTGAGTCTCCCACTTAAATTCAAGGATGCTTGATGGGTGCTAAAGGGCCTCAGGGTGCTAAATCTCCTGACTTCCTAAGGGAAGATCTCAATTCTCTCTGTTGGAAACTATCCTCACAGGATAAGAGCAAGTAAATATGAACTCATTATTAAAAATGTCCAAATACACAAGGAAACAAGTGCTATGACTGAAAGCCACAGGAAAAAATACATATATTTAAAACCTAAGGCTTTTAGATTCTGGAAAATATAAAATATTTAAAACAATGTACTTAAATGTTTACAGAACAAAAAGATGGCAATCACTAAAATGACCAAACAACAGGGGACTATTGAGATGTTTAGGCCAATATGAAGAAGAGTATAACTTTCTTTCAGAAATTAAAAATATAGCCAGCCTTCCATATCTGCAGGTTCTGAATTCATGGATTCAACTAATCACTGATGGAAAGGCCTAGGATAGTTGCATCTGCACTGAACTTATACAGACTTTTTTCGTGTCATTATTCCCTAAACAATATAGTATAACAGCTGTACACATGCAGGTCCACTGCTGTGCAAAGGTGAAAATAGTATGTAAGAATGGAGAATGTCTTTTGAAAGATAAATCATTTTTAAATAAATGTGAAAACAGATGCAATATTAATTTGCAATAAGACACACCTGCATGCTATTCAATAAAACATGGCCAAGGTTTTCAGGAGTGTTCTTCTGCAATGCTACCTCTACTTGGAACAACTAAGGACATTGCCTTGCTGAGAGGACAAGAGAAGCAGCTTTTTTAATGGGAACCTCCAGTTATTTCATGATTCTGATTTTCTTCGATCTTTTTACACTTTTATGCCAAGTAAATGACTTTCACAGAGATAACTGATTGTGTTACTATCACTGCAACGACATTACAGAGAGACCATAAAATAAAACTATGAGATTAGGAGCCATAGAAGACATATAATGATTTGATGCTCTACATATCCAACTAAACTTCAAGAAAAGAATAGCAAAATGGAGATGAGAGCATATTTGAAGAGATGGTTGAAATTGTTCCAGATCTACAAAACATACGGAAGCTCAGCTATAGAAAGGTTACCATGCCCTGTTATACACTCGAGTTACTCAGTCAAACACTAACTCAGGTGTGCTGTGAAGGGACTTTGCAGACGTAATTAAGGTTCCTATTCAGTTGGTGTTAAAATAGGAAGACAATCCTGGATGAGTCTAACCCAATCAGGTAATTCCATGAGAGGGACGAGAATCCTCCTGGCAAAGGAGGTTTCAAAAGTGAGTGGGATGTGATGAGAGAAAGGTTCTCCATTGCTGGCTATGATGGTGGAGGAGGCTCTATGGCAGGGACTGTGGGGGGACCTCTAGAGGTTGAAGTAACCCCCAGCTGAACCAGCAAGAAAACAGGCCCCTCAGTCCTACAACTTCAAGAAACTGAATTCTGCCGACATCCTGAAGGAGTTGGGAAAAAAATTCTTCCCCAGAGCCTTCAGGGAACTTAGCCTAGGCAGCATCTTGACTTCAGTTTAGTGAGACCTTGAGCAGTGAACCCAGTCATGCAGGGTCTGGACTCCTGACCTAGAGAAACTGTGAGATAATAAATTTGTGTTGTTTTCAGACCTTAAATTTGGGGTGATTTGCTATGCATCGACAGAAAATGAATACAATATATTATTTCATGTTATAGGGTAACTATAAAATATCAAAGATAGAGAAACTATCTGAAAAGCTGGCAGAGAGAAGAAACAAATCATCTATAGGTAACACTGATGTCAGACTTCTTATCAACAGTACACGGAAGGCTGAAGAGAGTGAACTGGTGATAGGAAATACTTTGCAACCTAAAATTATATATATAACACACCTTTCTTACAAGAACAAATGCAGAAGAGAAACAAATATATTCAGTTCAAAGCAAATAGCATTTTTAACTAACAAACTTTCACTTAGGCAATTTTTAAGACTACATTCTTGGAAGAAGCTAAATGGTCCCAGCAGTATGATCTGAAATGCGAAAAGACAACGTTGAACAAATAAATTGGTAAACTTAAAGATAAATTTAAACTAACATGCATGAATAAAATAACTTTACTAAAAACAGTATCTAATTTATAGAATTACAAAGAAAAAAATACCGACTAAACTGAACTGGTCATGCTTCCCCGGGGAAGAGTTAACAAAAGTAAAGGTCATCTTAGAGGCAGAGATGAGAGAGACAGAAAGAAAAAATAGTTGCTATTTATTCAGTGTCTAATAGGTACCACTGCACACACCTTTTACAAGTTATATTCAATATTCAAAACAACCTAATGAATAGATTCTCTTATTACTCCCATTTTAAAGTATAAGAAAGTAAGGCATAGAAAGGTGTTACGATTTGCCAAGTTTACTCAGCAAGTGAGTGTCAGAGCTGGAGTTCTGAGCCCAGCAGGTGGATCATAACGACTGTGCTTTTGACCCACAAACATTGTGTCATCTCAGGTAGACATTTTAAAATGTAACTCAAGACATTGTGTAAGCACATTTCTTATTTGTTTTGGAAAGAGAAAAAAAATTCTTAATGGAAGTATTGAAAGAAGAAGTGGGAATACACTTTTTAAAAATCATCAACTGTAACTAAACCAGTCATTTAATTTTTCAATCATTTAGAGTTTTGAATTATTTACCCATACTAGACCAAGCCAAATATCTAACAAGAGTCACCATGATATTATTGTAAAGAGTATGGTCATGGTCAATATGGGAATGCATTTCAGCTCTATTGCTCCATATTTAAGTGATTCTGGGTCATTCCGAGTTTTGATGGTATGAAGTGGATGGATTAACTGTACACCTCCACCTATTAGCCACAGAATACAAGAAGAAGATGAGAAAATACCATTGAAAATAAGGATTAAAAACATGCATGAACCCTGTGGATAAGATAAGCATGTAAAGTTCTTAAAGAGGACCATATTGTTTTACAGATCCAAAAAAGACATAAGACACTTTTCTTTTTGGGTTTTGTGCCATTACATAAAACGTCAAGGAAAATGCAAGCATCAAATTCATTATAATGCTTCAATTAAGGATGAATTTGCCAGACCTCTAATAGAACGACAAAAAATTAGTTGCTTATATTCACTTTTTCTATCCAAATTTCTTCTTCACAATAAGAAGTGTTAGCTATTTTATGCCAATTTTAGCAGCTTAAAACATGTATTTTAAGCAATAGTAGATATAGCGTTTATCAAAAGTCTGCTTTCCAGAAACATACTTTTACGTTCTCATTTTTGGGATAGAATGCTTATCTATCCCTCATTACCTCTTAGAGGTGGAATCTTGGACATACGGATTTCTTCAGTGAAAATGTTTTCTCTAAAGGGAAACAGTTTTTTTTTTTTGTAAGTACGTATATTTCTCATTTTAGATTTAGAGTGAAGTCAGAGTTTACTCTTAAAATATCGAAACTTTATTTATTTTTATTTATCTATTTATTTTGGTTTTCAGTGTTAGAACACCACCACAGAGGGCAGTGGGAATGCAAAAAGTAAGAGAAGCTCTTCTGCAGAGACTTTGGAGTCGATAATAAAACAGAATAAAAGTTGATCTGTTCTTCTTATTATGCTGAGTCAGTTCTTAACAACAATGTCAGTGATAAAGGACTTTTCCCTGCCAAGGCAGCCCCCGCCCTGACCCCACTCTCCGCCTTGCATCCTTCTGTGCTCTGATGATGCCATGATACCATAATGCATTTGTATTTGGCAATCCTCTTGTTCTTTCAGTTTTATGTCAAGAAAACTGCAGCAGATTAAAATGTGTAATAAAATACAAGCAAATTAGAAGTAAAATTATGATGTAATTATTTACATTATGAATAAATAAAGCACACTTTTTTATAAAAAATTTCTAGGCCTAGAAAGAAAATTATAGTTAATGCCCTATTGAATAAAAGTCTACCAGTGATGATGGCCTCTTATATTAAGTATGCTGTAAAATAGCTAAATATTCAGATAACTCAAAATCTGTATAATTCATTTGCTGTTCTATTTTTATGAGGTTGCAGTGAATACTTCATTTCAAGAATGCAAATATATGCATTGCCATTCTACCATTCTGCAAATGGCTGTTTATATTTTCTTGCTCCTTGGAATGTTTTCAAGACCCTTTATTATCTTACACTTTCAGAATATTTTGTAAGCTGGAATAAACCACTGAAAACCTAGAGCATCTAGGCCCTGTCTGAAAAGGAATGCCAAGACGAAGAATTTGCACAGATATTTTAAATTAACTACCATATACAATGTAATTAAAAGGCACCACTTATCATTTGAAGAGCAGTTGGAGTTGGCAGAAAATATGGATGTATCCTTTGTACAGCCGCTCTCAACTAGAAAACAGAATTCCAGAGACTGATGTCAGAAACTATCAGCACTTCTGAATTGGCTATTTCTAAATACCTGGCAGACTCTATGGTGGTTAACTCCTTAACAGAAACAGAATTTGTAACATCATAATCTGTTGTTGACTTAGAATGACATCTGTCTCATTAAATTCTGTGCACAGTTCATTTTTTATAGGTTTTATGTTAAAAAAATACAGCTGTAACTAGACAAGGATTAATATGGGCATATAGTGCTTTCAATCTGAACCAGAGAAAACTCTTCCTTATTTTAAGGGCAGTGTAGTGACTTTGGTGACATTAAGCTATTTCAGTAGAAGAGTAGAGTTATAAAAGACAGCTATTTATTTTTAATTTATCACCTCTGCTCTAATTTCTAATTCTATATATTGCTTTCTCCCTTAAATTATCCCTATCCTTTCAATCTACATGTTTTGAAAAAATATTCATCTAGTTTGTATTTCCTTTTTCTATTTTGTGCTTTATTCTTATATTGAGCTCTTTATCTGTTTTCCTGGGATGTTGGTAGATCAGGAAACAGACATATGATGAATGGATCTTAAGTTTAATTATATCTTTTTCCACAGGAATTTACTATAAATAGTCAAATAACATGAAAAGATGTTCAACATCTCTAGCAATCAGAAGAAAATTTTATTTTTAATATTTAAAAAACATTGAAAAAGTTTAAATTTAGATAACCACATTTTTAAATTCTAAGAACTATAATTGATTCATTTTTCAAGTGTGCCATTATACTTTAGTTTTTTTGTGGCATTTTTTTAATAGACTTTATTCTTTTAGAAAAATTTTAGATTCACAACAAAATTGAGAGGAAGGTACAGAGATTTCCCATATACATCCTCACACTACACAAGCATAGCCTCCTCCATTATTGCATCTCCTACCAGAGTGGTTTATTTTTTACCACACCACCACTGATGAACCCACAATGACATATCATATTCACCCAAAGTCCATGTTTTTCACCATGGCTCACTCTTGATTCTATGGGTTTGGGCAAATGCATAATGACATGTATCCATCATTACAGTGTCACACAGAGTACTTTCACTGTCCTAAAAGTCCTCTGTACCCTGCCTATTCATCCCATCCTCATCCAGTCCCTGGCAACCAATGATCTTTTTAATGTCTCTATAGTTTTGCCTTTTCCATAGTGTTATATAGTTGGAATAATATAGTCTCTAGCCTTTACAGATTGGCTTTTACTTAGTAATATGCATTTAGGTTTCCTCCATGGCTTTTTATAGTTTATTAGCTCATTACTTTTTAGCACTGAATAATACTCCATTGTCTGGATATACCACAGCTTATTTATCCATTCACCAATTGAAGGACATCTTGGTTGTTTCCAAGTTTTGGCAATTATGAATAAAGCTGCAATAAACATTCCTGTGCAGGATTTTGTGTGGACATAAGTTTTCAGCTCATTTGGGTAAGTACTAAGGAGCACAACTGCTAGCTCATGTGGTAGGAGAATGTTTAGTTTTGTAAAAAACCACCAAGCTGTCTTCCAAAGTGGCTGTAGCATTATGCATGCCCACTAGTAATGAATGAGAATCCCTGTTGCTCCATATCTTCACCAGCATTTGGTTTGGTGAATATTCTGGATTTTGGTCATTCTAACAGGTCCATCGTGGTATCTCACTGTTGTTCTAATTTGCATTTCCTCAATGACATAGGAAGTAGAGTATCTTTTCATATGCTTACTTGCCATCTATATACCTATTTGTTAAGATATCTGCTAAGGCCTCTGGCCCATTTTTTAATCAGGTGGTTTGTTTCCTTATTGCTGAATTTTAAGAGTTCTTTATTTTGAATAACAGTCCTTTATCAGATGTGTCTTTCACAAATATTTTCTCCCAGTCTGTGGCTTGTCTTCTCATTCTCTTGACAATGTCTCTTGCAGAACAAAAATTTTTAATTTTCATTAAGTCCAGCTTGCCAATTATTTCTTTCATGGACCATGCCTTTGGCATTGTATCAAAAAAGTCACCACCATACCCAAGATCACCTAGATTTCCTCCTATGTTGTCTTCTATGAGTCTTGTAGTTGTCATTTTACATTTGGGTCTGTGATCAATTTTGAGTTAATTTCTGTGAAGAATGTAAGATCGATGTATAGATTTATTTGTTTTTGCATGCAGATACCCACTTATTCCAGCATCAATTGTTGAAAAGACTGTCTTTGTTCCATTGTATCAGCTTTGCTCCTTTTTCAAAGATCTGTTGACTGTATTCATGTGGGTCTATTTTTGGGTTCCAATTGCGTTCCATTGATCTGTTTGTCTATTCTTTCAGCAATACTACACTTGTCTTGACTACTGTAGCTTTATAGTAAGTCTTGAAGTCAGATACTGTCAGTCTTTTAACTTTCTTCTTCACATTCAATATTGTGTTGGCCATTATGTGTCTTTTGCTTCTCCATATCAACTTGAGAATCAGTTTGTCAATATCCACAAAATAACTGGCTGAGATTTTGATTGGGGTTGCATTAAATCTATAGATCAAGTTGGGAAGAATTGACATCTTTACAACATTGAATCTTCCTATTGATGACCATGGATTATCTCTCCATTTGTTTAGTTCTTCTTTGATTTCATTTATCAGAATTTTGTAGTTTTCCTTGTATAGACATTGTACATATTTTGTTACATTTATTGATAAACGTTTCGTTTTGGAGGGGTGGTATGTAAGTGGTATTGTGTTTTTAATTTCAAATTCCACTTGTTCACTGCTGGTAAGTAGGAAAACGATTGACTTTTGTATATTAACCTTGTAACTTTCAATCTTGCTATAGTTGCTTATTAGTTATAGTAGTTTTTAATTGTTGCTTCTTTCAGATTTTCCACATAGACAATCCTGTCATCTGTGAACAATGACTGTTTTATTTCTTGCTTTCAATCTGTATATCTTTATTTCATTTTATTTTCTTATTGCATTAACTAGGACTTTCAGTATGATGCTGAATAGAACAGGTGAGGGAAGCATCCTTGCCTTGTTTCTGATCTTAGTGGGAAAATGTCTAATTTCTCACCATTAATATGATGTTAGCTGTAGTTTCTTTTGTAGATATTCTTTATTAAGTTGAGAAAGTTCCCCTCTATCTTAGTTTACTGATTTTACTACTTCTCAATTAAAGAAAAACCATGGGTATCTTCAAAAACACTTCTACAGTATAAAATTATTAAAATAAATGTTACAAATAAATAAAAACCTCAAAAACAAATAAGCAATATTCCTGCCTTGTAATACACATCAGATTCTTCCTTTTGATTCTAACAATTTTATTGTATAGTGAGTATCAGAGGTATGCAGTTTGTTGCATACAATGCATTTAGTTAGCTTGTTTTAGCTTCCCAGCAGACTCCAGTCTCTTCTTAGCCTCATGCTTGTGATTATAACTATTATTATTTGCTGTGTCCACTTTTTGCCTCTTATAATAATGGTTTGTTCCTGTTGGTGTTTCTGTAGTTTTGATAATGGTTATCATTTAATATCATTTTCTCATTCAAGTAGTACAACCAAAAACTTGTTTTAAGTCCTCATAAAGGACAGAAAGTAAATAAAAGTACATTAGATAGTCTAATTAAAATTCAACTTTTAAATTACAAACTTCTATTTTCATTTTAAACTTTCATTTTTATATTGACTTGAAAATAATATTATCAAATAATTATTTCTTCACACTTTCCACATGTTAAATTGATTATTGCAGAAAAAGTCATTTCAAAAACTTTGCAAAACGATGAAGATAAAACTTCTCTTTAATCAATGTCTCATTATAGACAATGAACAACAAATTTTCACGGTTTACTGCGATACATACATTTCAAATGACATCTACAGATATAGTGTAGCAGTAAAACCAGCTTGTGAAGTGCTATATGATCTCAAGGGATCATACTCCCTGGCTTGTTAAATCAATCTCAGTTAATTTTGTATCTGGCTAAAATTAGACACAGCTTACTATTTCAGAATTTCAATAATCAGACATTTGTAAAACCTAAAATTTTATTTTAAAGTTTTGATAAGTATAAACGTCTGTTTCCCTACTTGGGGTTGGAGGAAACGGAGAGATAACAGGCAATAGTTGGAAGCTTACAACGTACTAAATCCTATGTTAGATGTTCTCTTGCATTATATAATTTAACTTAAAAGCACCTTTTGGCAAAGAACAAATACTCTCTTGTATTTACAGGTAAGGGTTATGAGGGAAGCATTAAGAAATCTCACTCCTATCTTGCTGTTTGCTGTAGTACTACATATGAAGTCAAATGCATTTTATTACAAGATTCTATTGTCCCATTCAATGATTATCTACATATTTTGTTGTATCTGGATTTTTAAAGATTCATAATGAAACAACTACTATAGTACATGGGAAATTGGCTGGTCAGCCTTTTACAGATTGTAAAGTCTTTTGCATGTGAAAGTGTCCTATACATAGTTTAGATTATCTGGGTGAATATGATTGATAGACCACATCCAATTGTTTTCTTTCTCTTTTAAAATTCCAATAAAATAATAGTAAGTCACTAAAAGTTATAAACAAACGTTGAACAAAATGAACAGAAGAAGGATCACATAAGCAATTTCAATTTAATTGGACTATGGTAACTGGATAAATGAGTAGTGAATAATGCACCAAGTAGTGGAAGAAGAGTCTAGAAAGTTCCTAAAGCATGATGGAACTCAGAAAGCAGCTAATTTTCTCTGCAGAAACCCAGAGTCTAAACACTTAAGCATGCCAAGTATAGCTGAAAGGAGAGGAATAAAACATGGAGCTAAGTTCAAAGAGATTAACTGAAATTTTTCAAGGGAGGAGATTTCTTCCCTGTTGCTAAGATTCACACACTGCATGGCACCCAGCATTAACCACCATGCAGCATCGCTTAGAAATCACCCCAGGAGAAAGCGAAAATTCCAAGGAAAAGTGATACAATTGTTGGCATTTGGCCTCTTTAACTGTTGCTCCTAGTCCTACTGGCTAAAGCAAAGATGAAGAAACAGGCACACTTCCACATGTAGAGCTGTCAACCAGCTTTTTCTTTCCCTATTCTTACATGTGAATGGAGAGCAAAATGTCTCTTAACATCTTATCTAAGTTATCACCATAAAAAACTGCCCCAGAACACAGATAATAAAAGTGACAAAAAAAGAATGGAAAGCAAAAACAAAAACAAACAAAGACATTCTAATGTGTGTGCTCAAGAGACCTTAAGAGACATTGCATCCAAAAAAATAATAGAGGACCAATCATGGAATAAACCAAAGATACAGAAAATTATATGTAAATTTTGAAAATAAAATTGTTCAGGGAGTTTGGAAAACATAATCAAGGAAAGCTCTCCAAAAGCTAAATAAAAGTCAGAGAAATAAGAAAATATGAAAGATAAGAGATACACGGTACCAATATATGAGGCTACATATCTGAATAAAATGAGTTCTAGAGAGATAAGATGGCAGGAAATTAGTCACCTTTCCACCGCCAAAAAGCAATAAATTTCTCAAGGGTTGCAGTACACACAGGTCCATGGAGCGCCTGGTAAATGAATGAAAAATAAAGCCACCAAAATTTCAAATGCTGACCATAAAGGAAAGAAATTAGAACTTTCAGAAAAGAAAAATAATTTAGAAAGTTTAACAATGGAATAAAGAAGTGTGAAGATATATAAAATGTATGCCTCCCACAGCTAACTTTTTGGAAGTTATCCAAACATGTTTCCTGTTTTCTTACAGAACGTGAGAGCACCCTTCCTCTCCAAAAAAGGAAAATATGAGATCTGGAAAAGAGTTCACCTAATGAGTAACTTGCCTCAGACAAACAGCTAGTTGGCAGGCAGAGCTGAGCTTGCAACCCTGCCAGCTGTCTCCAGAGCCGGGTCCTGAGCCTTCAACCATAGTGCCTCTTACAGAAATGGCCAGCAGTTACCGTGTGCCCGTCTTATGCCAGGTGCTGTGCTAAGAGCTCTACATAGACCATCAACTCACTTATCATCACAATAATTCCGGAGATAGGTATGATCATCACCCGATTTGTAGTTGAGGAAACTGAGGCCCTATGAGGGAGCTTAAGTGGCCTTCCAAAGGTCACTCAGCTAATAAGTGGCAGAGCTGGAATCTAAAACCCATGCTGCCTGGCTCCAGAGCCTGGGCCTCTTATTCTCTACCTCCTGTGCTTCTAAGTGTGGTGGAATGTGGACCAAGACAAGCTTTCCTTGTAGTTTGGATCATTTGGAAGGGGGAGTCTTTTTTCTGTCAAACCTTGAAGCAGATGCAAAGGTGCTGCATTTTGTAGGACACACAGAAGGAAGAAAGACACTGTTATTCTCTGGTCAGCTCAAAATCACTGATACTGTTATTCAGATGAAATAAAAGATTGACCTCACGATTTCTTCAAAAGTATGTAAGGAAACACAAGAGAAGGAAAGACAATGATGTAAAAGGGTAGAGAAGAGAGTGTGTGAAAGATTGGAAGAAAGACCATAAAAGGTACTTCAAGTGTGCCCACCTGGAGATACTTAGAAAAGAGTCGGGTGAGCAGTGAATGGACTCACTTCTGTGACAGCACTTCTTGTCTCTTCCTTTTCAGCCACATTGATGAAGATACAAGAGAAGAGTCTTTGTTCTGTCAAGTTTCAAGTATGATGTGTTTTTTTAAAGTTTCAAGTGTTTTGTGGGTCATTTTACGTATAACAAGGTGAGTTAGTGTTCGTAACCATCATGAATACTAAAATCAATTAAGTAGGATTTCAATGATAGTGAACTGGGAAATTCTGTGTGCTCTCTCTCGTTGTTTCTGAGGAAAGCTGAAAAGCTAGATGAAATATATATTTTTAAATCTACCTGTAAGTATCAAAGAGCTAACAAGACAGTGATGAATTATGGAGCAAGATTCAGAATGTATGCTTTGTGGTCATAAACAATATCGTAAAATATTCATATATAGCTGAATAAATTAGATGGGGTTAGGAAGTAAAGTTTATTTCTATTTAAGTCCAACAATATCCATTTTGACCCTTTTGAAGATTTTATTTTTTTCCATTTCATTTAGCAGGTCTCTAAGCTAATGATTTCCAGTCACTTACTATAATTTTTTTGTTTTTGAGGAAGATTAGCCCTGAGCTAACATCTGCTGCCAATCCTCCTCTTTTAGCTGAGGAAGGCTGTCCTGGAGCTAACATCGTGCCCATCTTCCTCTACTTTATATGTGGGATGCCTACCACAGCATGGCGTGCCAAGCAGTGCCATGTCCACACCCAGGATCTAAACTGGCGAACCACGGTCTGCCAAAGCTGAATATGCATACTTAACTGCTGCGCCACCAGGCCGGCCCCCACTTGTTATAATTTTAAAAGCTGTTTCTTAAACCAAGAGAATCTCAATTGATTAGAAAATTATGTAGGCATATTCAAGAGGCTTTAGTTTTGTCTTTAATATATACACTTTTTAATAATTTTCCCTCCTTACGAAACAATCTTGAATCATAGGAGAATTTATTCCTAGACCAAAGAAGGAATGAAAAAAAAAAGAAAATATATTGTACACTCCTATGTCCTCCATCCCATTTGTGGAGAATCACCTCCACTATTATATTGGAAAATACATCCAACTACCTGCTCTCCAGCCTTATATGTTTGGGCCACAGTTAATCGGATCGTGTGTGGACATTCTCCAAGTTGAGCCAATCAAATCTTTCTCAGTTTGGATCCTAGTAAGATTCCAATTCACCAGGTTTGCTATTTTTAAGTAACAAAATGTAAACGTGCACACTTGACTGCCAATTCTGGTTTGTGTCTTGAAAACAAACAAATCTAGTTGGCTGCATGAAAGAAGAATGAGGCGAATGCTCAGAAAGAAGTAGAATAGGAAAAAGAAGAGAGAATTCTGACAGTAATGAACTCCTTGACTCCATTTTTCCCAGAGGCCTAACTGTCCCCAAGAGCTTTAATTATTTATGATATTTTGTTATGTCACTAATATCTTTGCTTTTTTCTTAAGTTAAATTTAAGCTAATTTGTCTTGGTTTTGTGCAGTCATAAAAGAAAGTTATTTATTTCAAAATGTTAGACAAGATAGCACCATGCCTCTATAATCTGGACCTTAACCATAAGTAGCAATTAATGTTGTATAGGTATATTTCATATAATGAAAGTTCTTCAGGAATGGACGGAGATTTCCCCCTAAGCCTCAGAAGTATGATAGACATATTTAGTTTAATTAGCTCAAAAGAGGAAATTAGCAGACGTCTACAATAATTAACATTATTGATAATTTTTCCTTTGGTGTCTTTATATACCAAGAGTCTCTACGTTAATTTGTACTCTGTTTCTCTAGTCATGGTTTGCTTTATTATATTTGAAGAAATGAGAAAATCATACACATTTTATAAAGTAATTAAAAATAGCTGGTCCTGAGATTTAAGTCCCTGAGTATTGTCTTCAGATATTCCAAATTACAAAATTGATTCACCAAACCGGAGATGAAATGTCAAAGGTGCATGATCAATTATCTATGACATTTCATTTGTAGTTAAGGCTATAAATTGTTCATGATGAAATCTTGGGAAAGATGCTTAAATGTCAAATACAAGAGTTCTGAATTCTATATTAATTCTACTTTCCTAATTCAGACTTTTTCATATTTGTTATCTTTCTGCCATTTAATGTTATCTAAGTACTTTACACTTTTAATTCAGGTTTGGATATCGAACAAAGAAAAGGATAGTTCATGTAGTTATAACTGACAAAAAAACTAAGATGAATATATTATTTAATAACATTTATCATAATTTAATTCATTCAATCTCACTGTTGAGGAAAACATGAAATAATCAGCAAATTAAAATATATAATAAAAAGAATTGTAAACTTCTACTGACAGTCACATTTGAATTGGAATCTGACTTTTTACTTGTGCCTGTAGTTTTAAGCATTCATCTGGAAGTCTGACATTTTGCTTGATATCAGAAAAAATTTGGTAGAATTAATTGCTATTTAACATTCAATATCTTTGATAGTCACCATCTGATGTGTGTCTCAAAGAAATTGGCATGCCTTGCTAATTTTTGGACAATTAAAATTCATTCTTTTATCGAGTCCTTCCATTAAGAATTTCCTAAATTAAAGAACAGAGAGGCTTTTAATGTTCTAGAATAGAAAAGCTCAATTTTATATTTTCATACCTTGCTAAATTTATTGTAAATATTTAATTCAAAATCAATCAGAATCCCATTTTGGAATATTGAATAAAATTATTTGTATGGCAAAATAAAGAATATGGGAAATACATATATTTGAGGCATATTCCAACTCCATGATTAAGATGGTTTTTCAAATTAATAATATTTGCACAGTAGTCTTTCCACTTAGGAAAAATGAAGCTTATTTTATCATCTAGTCAGAATGACTTCCAAGTTAATTAGTATTCTAAACATAAAATTAAAAAATATGAAAAGAATCCTCAGAATTGAGTAGTCATTTTTAAGCAAGATAGGAAAATCAGAAGTTATATAAAAGGAAAAGAATGACAGAATATACTGCATAAATATTAGAAATTTTAGCACATTAAAGTCCATTCTAAGCAAAGTCAAAAGACAATTGATCCAATGCATGAAAGAATTTTCTTCACGTGATAAAGATGAGAGAAGCATAAAGTTACCAGCATATGAAGAAATCCTTCAAATTAAGAAGAAAATGTCCAACCAAAAAGAATGTAAAGGAAAACCTGGAAAATTGTTACTTCCATGGCATAGAATCTTTAAGTTTCAATTTCAAAATGAACATCTAAAATGTCCGTTATTTTTAAATGCAGATATAAACCATATGGCATATATATTTCTTAGTATATTTTGTAATATTCTTAAAGGTCTCAGATTTCACTTTCTTCAGTTTCTTCTTTTTTCACTCTCTACACCTCCTTTTCTTCTTATCATTCTCCTCTCTCTTCTATTTTAGCATTGGCAATTCCTTTGTTTATACAGCAGGGCAAAATATTAACTGACTTATGTTCATTCCTTTACAATTTGTCATTCATACAAGGAAAAAATTATGTTTTTTATTGAATTAATTATATAATCAACAGGAACTAAGATGATTTTCGATACTAGCATGAGTCTGCATTATCATAGTTCACACAACAGTAAATTATTATTTCTAATTAAGTATCAGTTTCTTCGAACTAAAGCAGTATCTGCTAGTGCTTTGAATTTATGGAAGCTTCTATTAATGCTCTACTTGATACTCCAGTATATGTGGCCATATCAGGAACACCCTCCTGCTAGTAGGAATTTCCTCAAATGACAGGGAACCTTTAACTTT
Source organism: Equus asinus (assembly GCF_041296235.1). NCBI lineage: Eukaryota > Metazoa > Chordata > Mammalia > Perissodactyla > Equidae > Equus > Equus asinus. The sequence goes on along the minus strand of NC_091792.1, from coordinate 56,799,664 downwards.
CCCTTATCCCTATTTCTTTAATTTCTTCTTCCAGGTCTGCTCAGCTCTCTGAGTTAAGGATGGGGGTCATATGAGCTTGTTTCAGCTTGACTAAAAGACACACACATCTTTCCTTCAGAATAAGGTCATGGTTTCTTGCTAATTTGTCCTAAATTCTCCCCATGGACATGCTGTTTAATATATTTGCACATATTGAAATAAGCAGTATTTTCACATATTTTTTATTTTGACTATCTTTGGGAGCTCTTAGTATTGGATATAGAAATTTTTAAAATGTGTAGCAAGTTTTTCTAAATTAAGAATTTACTTATCTTTATAGAATGCCTTGGGAATTTGAAAAATACATGTAAAAGTATTGGAAAGTATTTTTTATGGCACCTTACTGTAGGGGATGTGCAGAAGTTGCATTGGTAATTCTTGTAATTTTCTTGAATTTCTTTACTTTGGGAAAATACATTTTTAAAATAACTTTCAAAAAGTATCATCAGCCACTTCAGCAATGTCAAATGTATGCCTTCAACTTGGCCTAAGCTTCTTTGACCTTTCTAATTGCTTGTATTCCCTATACTTATACCTATGGCCATATCCTTCTTCCTATTTAGACTTAAAAAAAATTGTTGTTCAGGTATCTCTGAGGCATCTGTAAAATGTTAGATAGGATTCCAATGTTATTGGTGTCAGAGACAAAAAAAAAAAAGAAAAAAAAATATTTGAGAAGTTGTATTAGATCCATATTGAACTATTTTGTTTGAGGAGGACTTTATTGATGTTTCTTGATCTAATCAAATGGGATATATTTTTGGACAGTTAAACCATCCCCTTTACTCTCCAAACACACACATGTACTTTATTTTTGCTATAAGATTGTTTTTTAATCATTGACCTAGATTCATGTGTGATTTTTTTTTGTTTCCCTATGTCATAATATGCTCCTTTTAAGCTGAATAACACGGTTTCAGATATATTTGTTTCTGTCACTTTCTTATCCATGAAATAAAAATATTCATTGCTTCTCTTTATTGAGAAGGAGAAAGGAGGGATGGGTTCTAGATAGATGTCATTGAAATGCTGACCCCAAATAAAGCTGTATAGAGACAGACGTGAAACAAGAAAGACAGGATAAACTGCAGTGTTTGAATAAGGTTGATGGGTTTAAAGGGGTGGGATTAGCAGGCAAGATTTAGGCTAAAGGGAGGCCAAAGAAAGTTTGAAATTATAGAAGTAAAGCAGTTTCATGAGATAAAGTCTTTCTGGGCGTTGCAATGCTCTCCATCTTTAGAAGGTAAATGGGAGATGATATCCCAGAACAAGACTTTGGAAACAGACCAAAAGGCTGGAACATTTTTGTCTAACCTTCACAGCTCCAGCAAGTTCAGATAAGAGATGACGTGAGGCATGGGAAAAATAGGCAAATTTATTAATCATTCTATCTTCTGATACTAATCCCCCCAGAAACAAGTATTTCTGACCATAGTGCGGGCATGTTGTGAAGGAATTACTCATTGAGACCTAATCAGCTATTAACATCTGAGTGTGGATATACTGCTACAGAACTAAATTCCTAAAGGGCTTTAAGGAAAGGCAAAGCATCAGTCTGTATTGTCATATGAGTCAGTCTGGAACAATTCAATTTTAGATAAATTTCTGAGATTCTTTGAGCATGATCTGCCATAGATCAATTTTCTCACTCCTTTGTATGAGAGGTAAAATAGGGCAGCTGTAACTTTCTGGTCCAGAAGGACACAAATGTCCCCTAGCACATCTTTTTTATGTAGCTAGATCAAACTAACAAGGAATGAAATTTTAAATGCTTTCATGTACATCAACTGCCCCAGTGGTCACTGGGGTCTTCTCCACTGTTAGTCTGAATGCATTAATCTGTTTCAGTTCTTGCCTGATGCTGTGGAAATCCCGCTCTGGCTTCAGGGTACTCTCACACTTTATCAAGCCAGTGTGCCGGCAGACAGGCAACCACACTACTGGACTTGCAGTTAAAATGAGTCACCCATTTCAATTTTTGGAGGTTTTGAGATGAAACGCTTTCTAAAATACAATACTTTGATTATTTGTAAACACATTAAATAAACACCAAGAGAAGAAATTATCTCCTTTTCTGTGCCTAAATTTATCGCTCAGAAAGGAATTCATACTCTATAAGTCTAAAAGTAGGTCAGAAGTAATTTACAAGCGCACATGTAAAGTTCATAGAAAAATATTTCTGAATATTTTTATTAAAAAATATAGTTTTAGAATTAATACATAGTGGATTAAAATTAATTTGAACTTTCTTAAGTTCATTACTTCTTTATTGTAAGTACTAAATATGCGTACAAATTTGAACTAAAAAATTAACTTCAGCTGACTTTATAGCTTTTACATTTGAAAGACCATGGGTTACTTAAATTAGTCACATGTTGGAGCAAGCTTTTAACATACTATCAATCACCTTTACCCTTAGTTTAATATCTCATCGGAGTAATCTGGCATTGGGAAGTAAGAAAATCGATGGTATAGTTGAGTCAATGAATTTGAATTATTTTTATCTTGAGCAATTGATGTTAACAAAGCACAAAATACTTTGGAAAGATATCATTCATTTCCTTCATATACCTCTGCTAGTTTGCTTTAGGACTCCAAATTTGTGCAAGGTAATAGTCATTTTCCAGCTCACCATAATTATTTTAGGGGGCTTTGACAGGTGGAGCAAGTAGTATTATGTTGGAAAGCAATTGCTTTGGTGTGAAAAAAGCCACAAAAAGAAAACTAGACTGCACCAAAGCATCACCCAGAACCAATAACTATAAAATACAAAAAACTGTACAGTGCACTATTAAATACAGTTGTCAGATTCCCCATAAAGAGTTTCTCGATAGGATAAGGTTTATGCGATGGAAGGAAGTAATGAGTCCTCTACTGAGCTTAGTGCCTTGTATTAATATTTTAAAACTATTTATTTTAAAATATAGATTTGGAAAACTACCCAAATAAATGTATAATTTAATTAATTTCCAAAAGAAAAAACACCCTTTTAATGTTCCCTTTCCATCCCAGTCACCCAGATTAAGAAATAAAACTTTAACAGCAATTCCAGAAACTCTACCATTTGGTCTTCCTGATCATAAACCCCTCCTTCCCACAAAAGTAACTCCTTCATTTTTACAGCAGCCACTTCTTTGAGTTTCTTTATACTTTTACCAGACAAAGGTGCATCACCTTTTAAAATGTAATACATCTTGTAAGTTAATTATTAATTTCTAGTGTCCTCTTTTTCCCTTTCTTTTCAATATAGATAATTATTTATTTGACTAATTTAGCAGCCTACTCTGTGTCAAGTAGCACTGCTATATTTTTAAGAAAAGCAATTCAAAAAAATAAAAATATTTAACTTATTTAAACATGGCAAAATATTTACATAAACACACAGACACACATATAAAATTCACTGTTTTGTTTTCAACCTATGCTGTTTTTACTAACTGCTATTTTCCATTTTCATTTAAAAAATTGACAACATTTTAAAATATAGAGTATTAAATTACTGATTACTAGCCTTATCTCACCTAAAATTAATTATGAATAAGATTTTTTATATTAGCATATCAATTTTATATTTAATAATGAAAATATTATGAATAAAATTTAAAACTGATAGCATTTTCTCTACCACCCCATTCTCATTCTGCTTCATTTTTTCAGAAGCAATAGCTAATGTGACTTTGGCACTCCCTTCTAATTTATTATATATATATTTTTTTTTTTTCAGTGAATACTAGTTTTTCAAGTTTTGGGTTAAGAAACAAACTTCTAAAGTTAGATTAGTTTCACATAAGTCCCACATCAGCCATGTAGTGGTTATAGAATGTTTGGCAAATTTTACTATTTGTGATCTCTATGTATAAAATGAGGATAGACATATTGGTTTAGATAGGATTCAGTTAACTTATCACTTACAAAACCCCCCAAATAATGATGGCTTAGGAGACACATTTATTTGTCATAAGAGGATTTGGAGATAAACACCATAGATTCCTTCAATCTTGATGCTTTCCCTTCCTATGTCCGTCACATTGGTCCAAGGCGGCTGCTCACTCTCTGGCAATTAAATCTGTAATCCAGGTAACAGGAAGTTACAGGGACAAGGGGCATGTCCTCTCCTTTTAGAGAGAATTTCCACAGACTTCTGTTTACAGCTTATTGGCTGGAACTTAGTCACATTTCCACGTTTAACTGCAAAGTGATCTGAGTAATACAATTTGTATTCAGGGAGACCACATATGTTTATAAACATCGGGAATTATATTGCTAAGGGTTACCAGAATTTTCTAAGTTAGACCACTTCTTTGGCTACATCCATGCCTTTTCTCTTATATACAGAACCCCTCCCTGAAGACAACCAGTCAAAACCTTTATCTAATAATTCTATCCCTGCTGAAAATTGAGTATGTCTAAGGGACTTACAGTCTTGCCTAGCGGGTCTAGAGAAGTCGTCTGCCATGAAATATTAATATGCAATGTACAAGTAAGGGTAAGAAATCAGTGAAACAAACTATTTTCCATTCAGAGAGGAAAGAATGGAAAACCAAAGACGTCACAGGTCGAGAGCTATTATGAAATATACCGAGACAGAAAGAGTGAGGGATAGCTTTCCTGGTGATGATGTTCCCGTATTTGTCCATGCGCAGGGTGATTCTGCTCTCTGGGTGAAAATCTCTTGTCTGCCTTGACTGCTGGATTTGCATTTTTGGAGCTTCTTCCTTGTTCAAAATTCTCCAATAGCAAGAGGGCATGGAAAATAATCTTTTACTGGGGGTTCCACACCTTTCGCAGGCCATGTCCTTCTTACGTAATTCTGAGGTCCCAGAAATTGTTTAAAGACATTGACAGAACAGACTGAATGTTTTCTTTCAAAGAAAAACCTTACTAGGCTTTTAGTCTATTTCCACCTGTTGAGTTTCATGTCTGTGTGAACATATACAAAGACATAACATAAATTCCTTTTAAGCTTGAATCTCATGTCTTTCAATTACTAGACTCTGTCTCAGTCTATCTTCCTCTCAATTTAGTGGCCATTGTTTTATGGTCATCATAATAGATTTCAGATGAATCTTTCAATCCAATTTCAGACATTAATGGAGATTTCTTGAATTGAGGTTAGGGTGAGTAATGGAAATGGGATAATATTTTGACCACCTTATACAAAGATTACCTTAGATATCTTACAGACAGATATGGAATTAATTCCATATCATATATGACCAGAGTACACCTGTTGAGGTTTTTATGTAATTATGAATGGATATAATTCCAGTGGAGATACTAAATTTATATTTCTTATCATTTGTGCACATTATTTTAGGTGACAACTCAAGAAGCAAACAGAAAACCTTGTTCTTCATCAATTACAAAAAACAGTGAAAGAAGTATCTTCTCCCTAACATCCAAGAAAACACAGGTCCCATCTAGTATTTGGAGGACAACTTAGAAGCTAAGAAAGGAGGGTATCTAGTTATCATAAAAAATGTGGCTTATCATAGGAAATAATATATAAAGAAACTTCCTATTGCTTCCAAAATATTAAGCATAGAACAAGTAAATTTGAAGACACATGTTCTCCCAGCAGAAGTTTTAGAAATACAAGTTGTAGAAACAGAGACCTTAATGGATTAACTGACACATATTTCCTCCAGAATTATAATCCTAGGAAAATTGCTTCAAATTTTATAGGCCTTATGTAGACCTTATGTTTCTCGCAAGCTGGGACCTGATAATTCTGTCACATAAGTAACGCCTTATATGTGATAAAGTAATGGAGAATATATTTTGTTAACCATAACCATTTATAGTCCCTTTCTATAGGTACACAATACAATCCAAAATGATAACTTAAAGGAATACCTTAGATCCATTTTCTTTAAAAGGATTCAAAAGTTTTGAAAGCTCTATGCTAGCTTCTCTCATAATTCTAGATGTATGGTAGTCATTCACACCCATTCCAAACTTTACAATGGTTTTATTTGAAAGGTACTTCAGGTTTTGACCTCCTGGTTAGTATTTAAACAAAAATAAAACTAACTTTGATTTAGTTTGTAGAAGTAACAACCAAGAGAAAAAATGATATCTGATTTTAAATAAATAGAAAGAATTACACACACACACACACACACACACCACAAATGATTAAGATCTTCTATGTAGCTTTGAAGGATTGCAGTGGCCTGGGATGACCAGCATGACTAGATGACAAAACAGAGTGTGAATGCCAAAGGTCTGTATATTTGCATTCAAGTAACACAAACCTTCTGTTGACATTGCATTTATAAGATCTTAGCAACATAGCTACATTTAGTTAAGAAGAGACTGGGGAATCTTGTCTCTAGCTTTCCTGTCATAGAATGAACCAAAGCTATCATTATGGATGAAGGAATCAACAAATTTTGGCAGACGTCGATTAGTTCTCTGTCATTCTCTGTATCTCTATCACCAAATTGTGCACTCTTTTTCTCTCACATAGGACACATTCACACCCTCTCCAATGGCAGTAACCCATCCTTTCATTCTTTAAATTCATTCAGCTTAGACTTCAGAGTCTCTTGTTGATGAACAGGCTCTCCCCATCAAGTCCAGATTGGGTCCCAATGACCTGAGCTAATACTTAATGAAAAGACAAAATATCTGGTCTTCGCACACACACATTGGGTAAAATGATGGGTAGAAAAAGGAAAATTACAACAATAATTCCCACTTATTAACAGGAAGAACAGAAAACACATGGTAGAGAGAACCCATGAAATCCCTAACCAAACAATGAAGTTCCTTGGTTCCAACTTTTGAAAACCCATGGTTCCTCTCTTTGGACATAACTTGCTTTTTAATTTTGTCTATGGTCTAAGCTGTCTCCATTTGTTGATTTTTCATTGTGGAATTTCCTTCATGGCCGTATCTGGGTGACTTGGACATTTGCCCTTTTGGACTTGCAAGTTTTGCGAACATTTTTTGGTAAGGTGGGTTTGAGGTCCAGGTGGTCTAGCTATGTGGGTTCTTTGATAATATTTTTCCTTTAACCACTTTTTCCCATGGGAGCCTCAATTCACCGTGATCCTTTCTACTCATTTTTTCAAACTTTCTGACTCTATTTTATTTCATAACTTCTGACTTTATCTATCTTTATCTCCTGTAGTTTACCAGTGGTAACCTTGAGGCCATCTGAAACAACCGGCCTGACTAAGAAAATAACACCCAAATCTGATCTTTTTAGGTCCACAATATCATACACACACCCAGGCTGCATGGCTATGCCCTGATTTTCACAGCTGGTGCAGCTCCTCGCTCCTGGGAAAGGAAAAAGAGAAGCAATAATAAGTAATTTCTTTTTAGGCAAGTGATGTGAAATATGTATACATCATTCTGCTCATATTCTGTTAGAGAAAATCTAGTTATACAACAAATCTCATTTGGAAAGAAGGCTGGAAAATTTAGTCTCTATGTGCATGGTCATGTGTTCAGGAAAAACTATTATGATAAAGGAAGAACAGATTTAGGGGAATAATGGGAAGCATGTCACAGTTGAAATATAAGTTATTTCTTTTCTTACTTATTATTGATAATGCTATAATAAATAGATTTACTATAGATTTGAAGAATTCACATTTTTGGAACAAAGCAGATAAACATTTTGACATTTTTAATATATATTTTAAAATTACATTTTTAATGATTTTACAATCATCTCAAGCTTGGTAATATACCAATATTTCAGTTTTAGGGCCAGCCATGTGGCTTAAGTTCGCACATTCTGCTTTGGTGGCCCACAGTTCACTGGTTCGGATCCTGGGCGCAGACGTATGCACCACTTATCTAGCCATGCTGTGGCAGTCATCCCACATATAAAATAGAGGAAGATGGGTATGGACATTAGCTCAAGGCTAATCTTCCTCAAAAGAAAAATTTCAGTTTTGGTGTTATCTGGAGCAATAAAATATCTGTAAATGGCTCTGCATTAATGACTTAATTTGCATGTGCTAACTTACTATTGAGATTATACATTTCTCATACTTGCTTATTGGTTGACTCTAATATGTTATTGGTATATTTCTTTTTTTTTTTTTTGAGGAATATTAGCCCTGAGCTAACTGCTGCCAATCCTCCTCTTTTTGCTGAGGAAGACTGGCCCTGAGCTGACATCCATGCCCATCTTCCTCTACTTTTTATGTGGGATGCTTACCACAGCATGGCATGCCAAGCGGTGCCATGTCTGCACCAGGGATATGAACTGGTGAACCCCGGGCCACCGCAGTGGACAGTGTGCACTTAACTGCTGCACCATCGGGCTGGCCCCTTATTGGTATATTTCTTATAGATTTGTGTCAGATATCCATATAGGATAGAGATTTTTATTAGTTATCAATAGACACAATTGCCTGTTTTATGTTATTGGTTATATTTTATTTCCAGTTGTCAAATTTGTCAGTTTTCCTTTATGTTTTTTCTATAACATCTACCTTTAAAAAAAAGTCTTCCACTTAAGCTGTAACAATAATATAAAAGCTTGTTACATAATGCCTTCTCCTTTGACAGATTTATTGGATGGAGATCTAAATAGATTTTACCTATAAATTGTCAGTTAATTACTGTAATATAAGTAATTTGACCATATTTGATCACAGAGGCACAGTGCCTACTGTTTTATATTTAATTATCCAGGTAAGAATTGAGATATCTTCAGTATCTTCAGGCCTCAAATTGGATCTTAGTCTGCCTATGTTGCCCACCCCCAGCTTCTACATAGCTATCTTCTAAATGCGTGTAGGTACCAAAAAACAAAACAAAACAAAAAGCCCTACTTCAGATACAAAATTAGAGGGCAGGACTACGTATAACGTGTGGAGTGAAATTCCTAGACGGTTTAGCTTTCAACATATTTAACAGGGAGATTCCCAGATCCATGATTGGAATGGGCCTAGAATCTGGCCCAGACTTATTTAAATTCTTGTCATGATTTCAAAAACAAAACTTGGGAAAGTAATGTATATTTACTGCAGAATGTAAGAAAATATGAAACCAAAGTCAGAAAAACAAGTTGTGACTTATCATCTCATGGAATACTGCTTCAAACATAGATTGCCTATTAGCTGCATGATATTGGTTATGTTACTTAGCCTCTAGTGGTTGGTTTCCTTATTTTTAAAAGTGGGCAATTTGGGTAACTTCACCTTAGGCTTCACGTAAAGACTAAACTACTAATAATTATAAATTTTGGGAATTTTATCTGACACATATGAACAGTTTTTAATAAATGCAGGCTTTGCAGGAATTGGTTTCTAAATCATAGTACTAAAACTTGTGCTTTTAGAACATTACTTAAACTGTCTGTAGTTAACTTTTATGAAAATATAAGTCAATAATACCACCTTCATTTAACGTTGAACATTTATTAAGGAAATATCATATTCCAGATATTGTTTTAGGCACTAGGCCTACAACTATGAACAAAACAGACAATCCATCTTCTTGGTAAATTTGGTGGCATATTAGAAGGTGTTAAGTGCTATGGAAAGAAAAGAGTCATAAAGGAGTAAGGAGTGCAAGGAATTGGGGTGTTGTGTATGTTTTAAATATAGGGGTCAAGGTCTCCACGAGAGGGTGTAATTTGAGTTGAGGAAGAGAGCACTATCTAGATGCTTCCAGGCAAAGATAAGAACAGGTGGGCAGGTCCTCATTTGCCTGGCTCTTTTGAGAAAAGACAACAAGGAAAGAAAATTGTGAGGGAGAGTAATAGGAAGGAAGCCAAGTGGGAATGAAAAGCCAGATTGTAAAGGTATGCAGCCTATGAAAAGACCTTGACTTTAATTCTGAGTTGCGGATGGCATGGCATTACAGAGTTCTGAGCAGAGGATCCATACAATCTGACAAATTTTTAAAAGATCACTCTGGCTACTTGAGACAAGATGATAAGCCAACAAATGGTCAACAGAGGGAAAATTTGACAGATATTAACTCAACTGAGGGATAATTGTGATTTAATCTGGGTTGGTAGGTGCTGTTTCCCTCAATGCAGCCTGTTGCAGATATGAAGGCTGCCATGTTCTTAAAATTCACCTTACCTCCACCAACCTAGACGTAGTTAATTGACCCAGGGGGCAGCCATCTAATTCAGATCAGAGCATTCTGAGAATTTAACTGAAATTTAAAAAAAAAAATTTTACCAGAAAAATCTGTGAATACTTGTCTAGTGATGATGGTTACAGAATGGTGGCACAAAAAATGTATACACTGTTAGCTGCCAGGAGCTTCCCCATGGGGAAGAAGGAGAAAGGAGGTGATAATGCAGCCAGCATTTTCTTTTCTACTGTAAGTTGTCCTTTCTAGCTCAATGCTAAGCCTATTTTGTTTGACAAAGGACCTTCAAGATGTTCTATGCTTGTATCTAGGATTCTGAAATCTGAAAACTAGGGGAAAAACAACATTGTTCTAGGCCTCTCTTCTTCCCTAGTCACCTAGATTCCAGCACAATGCAGAGTTTTGCACTTGCAGAGATGGCAGCTGTTAAGCTAGTGTTGTTGCTTAATCGTAGCCTGCATCATAAATTTGGCTCAGGATGTAGTAACTAGGTGACTTAATTCCATGCTGTGATTTGTACAAGTCCTTAAGGTATTTTGTTATAGTCATAATATAAATTTAATGTACCAATATGGATGTTTCTTATTCTTATGTTTTATGATATTTCAGTGGGTAATGGGATCTCTACTTACTCTACCACTGTACTAGATATGCCCAAGGAAGAGCTTTGTAATATTTAAGAATATTCTTATATAAGAGTAGGTGAAACTCCTGTGATAGATAGATTAGAAAAATTCTAAATCACCACTTGGCAGGGACGTTGAGGTAGAGATTAATAAATGAGATGAATGGTTGAATATCATTTGTTTTCAAATTCTGTCAAGCTAAAATCGATACTTTGTTCATAAGCTGCTTAAGAATGCTTTGTAATCAAGATGTACACTGTGTGCATTCATTATTTAGGTAAATAATGAAGGAAATCTGAGAATTCTTGGCCATTGAGACTTTAATGGGCCCTACTATATACATATTTTAGCAGGCAAATATAAGCTTTACAATGGCCCTCACTGCAAATGGAATATGATACTAATGAGAATTTGCCTTTTTAAAGAGAATCTTCTGGGGCCAGCCCAGAGGTGTAGTGCTTATGTTCATATGCTCCACTTTGGCTGCCCAGGGTTCACAGGTTCAGATCCCAGGTCTGGACCTATACATTGCTTATCAAGCCATGCTGTGGCGGTGTCCCACATTCAAAAAAGAGAAGAAGCTTAGTACAGATGTTAGCTCAGGGACAATCCTCCTCACAGAAAAAAAAGAAAGATAGAATATATTCTACTGAACGGATTTTGGCCTATCTGCAATTTGTGTCCAAACACACAACAAAACAGTGGAAATCCCATAAAGATAGGTTTGCCTTAAAAAGTAGTGCTATATGAATTAAGCAGTAATAAAAAACGAACACTGATTTTAATACTAAAATGTGAAGAATTTCTATTTTTAAGAATGCTTTATTTTACGTTTACCTCTGTGCATTACTTTCTCAGTCCCAGTTTGATTGGCTCACAGGATATTATTTTACTGTATTATTTTTACCTTGCTAAGATATTTTTAAAGTGTCATCAAAGCTTCTGAAATCCGGCCAATTTTTTAAACTGAAACCTCTGTGAATATGTTTGTGTTTTAATTTCCTTCTATCTGCTTCTTCCTTTTGGAATGGATATAGCTAAAAATAAAGGAGATACATAAAATAATTTTCTCATATTTTAAGATCAAATGATATCATAACCTTTGAGTTTGTGAAGCAGGATTAGTTGCTCTGTCAATGATAAGAAATAGCATAGGAGTGATTGTGTCTTTCTTCACTGTGAAGATATACATGGGAAATCTCATGAATGGAAAGAGGACAAAAGATTCTCCCAAACACATTGCTCACAACTGAAAAGGTTTAAGACATCAATCTTATAAATTAAATTACAAACTCTTTAGAGGTAAAGACCTTATTATTTCTACATATTTGTTAAGTACCATGACTTTTCAAAAGAAATAAATTATCCTGTAACAATGCTAAAACATCCCTTAAAAATTAAAATGTGCCTTCATAAGATAAATAAATCTTATCTTTCTTCTTTGTTGATAAGTTGAGATAACCTTTCAAGGTAACTCTATAAAATGTTCTGTTTTGGAATGATTTTGCAAATAATTAGTGAAAATGTCAACAAATTAATTCAGGAAGAAAGGTTCATTTCCTTTTGTGATAATATAGTGAAGAGACAAGAGACTGGATAAAAGATGAGAATTCTGGAATATGGTATAGAGAGATAGAGAAATGTTGAACTCAAGAAGGTCACAGATCATACATAGCTCAGTTTGAGCAATATTCTAAATCTTTCCTTCCTTATTTTTTCTCTCTAAAAAGAAAAATATTATATATTAAGTATAGATCCTCTGACACACTTTCTACCTGCTTTGGCAAATTTCAACTCATTACTTCTACTGACGTATATTGAAAGTCTTATCACCACTTCTCATTAACTGAAGATGATTCTATCTGTGTCTCAGTGTTTCTATTCAATGTGCCTCCAGCCACAAACCTGGGTGACCTGTCAAATGGCTATATTCTCTTTTTTCTAATAATTACTTGTTATGACACCTATTGCCATAGCCATTTTCACAGCCATATCCTATTCTTTACTTCTAAAAATTTCAAATTTAATATTTCATTTTCATATCCTTCAAAATTCTCCTCGAGTTGCTCCAACTAAGTCTGATGATGATGATAATAGTGATAATGATGATCATCATCATACTCATTTAAATCTCATCTGATCTGAGCCCTGATCTTTTCACTGAGACCTTATTTATCAACTGCATCCTGGCTTCACTTCTGTGGAGGATGTGTCCCATACTCCTCCTCCCAGATCCTTAGTATCTCTTTGTGGGCCCATCCTCCAGATTTTTGTGGAGTTTACAAAAGAGATTATGCTGGTGCTACTATGGTACTTTTGAGTGAAGAGCTGGAAGTGCTTGGTCAGTTAGAAGATAGCCCACTGCCAATGACTGGCAGGTGAAAGGACACGAAATTCCAGCTCCCTCACCTCAAGGCATGACAGAACCTATGAGTGAATTTATGCCCCACATTTTCCTATAATGCTAGATGAAGATCAGGATTTCACCTAAAATCATATTGTTGAAGGGCTATCACTCTCCCTCTACTTCTTTTACCAGTTTCTCCTGAGTGCAATTAGTTAATAAATCATTTGGACAGACTCCTTGTTTCAAAATATGCTTCTAGGGAAGTCTTACATCAAAAATGATGAATTACCTACATCTTTTTTTTTTTTTTTTTTTAAGATTTTATTTTTTCCTTTTTCTCCCCAAAGCCCCCCGGTACATAGTTGTGTATTCTTCGTTGTGGGTTCCTCTAGTTGTGGCATGTGGGACGCTGCCTCAGCGTGGTCTGACGAGCAGTGCCATGTCCGCGCCCAGGATTCGAACCGTCGAAACACTGGGCCGCCTGCAGCGGAGCGCACGAACTTAACCACTCGGCCACGGGGCCAGCCCCTATTACCTACATCTTTTACACTACTAATTTTTCCCTTAAAACAGTTATCACTACTTGATACACACACACATGCATAAACATGCTGATACATTTGCACATGTGCACGCATATCACTTTTTGTTTGTTTTCTTGCTGCATGAGCAGTATTTCCCTTAAACTCAACAACTGGGTTTTATCTAAAGAGTGCTATATTCTGACACCCCTGTGGCAATATCTTTTTCATGAGACGAGGAATCCACGGAGTTAAAGGGATTCACCCATCCAAAGGTGGCCCCACTTATAAAACGTGTTCCAGATGCATGGGATTTTGAAGTTTCCTAGATAGACAATCACCCAGTCTTAGTCCCAGAATATGCAAAAGCTTCTTCTCTGGGTCTCTTCTCTGAAGAGCAAACTAGGCTATACATTTTCTACCCCTTTTGCCAGTCAGAATAGGGGCAAAGATGCATCTGTTGGTGGAGAAGCTAGTACACGGATAGAGGGTGGTCACATGCACATGAGACTCCTCTTAGTAAGACGCAGCAGGGGAGTGGAGAAAGAAGGGGTGGGAGAGAATGGAGGGTTCCACCTTACGTAGGACCTGCAGATGTAATGAGTAAGCCAGAAGGAAAAAAACTGAGAAATAAATAGAAAGGATTTTATAAAGTTCAGACCACTCTCATCTTCCCTCCTTTAGTATAATATTCAGTTGAGCACCAAACATAAATTTTGTTTTCAATACTTATTATAATCAGTAATTCAAGTTGAGATTATTTTCCCTCAATCATCCTACTTATATCCTCTTTCCTGTGAAGTGAGTGAATGTTTGTGTATGTTTGTGTGTGTGTGCATGTCCTTCTTTTAGAGCTTCTTCCTTCAGAAACTGTTGATTTCCAGGAAGCACTTGTTCTAGCTCTTCCAAACTTCCAGCCAGTGTGATGGAATGGCGCTAGGTATATTCCATTTAGAGTAGGGACAATTGGCTTTGAATTTGTGTTTCCCCCTGTCTTCAAAATTATCCTACCATTTATCAAGAGAGAATCCTCCGACAGCCTGACTCTGGAAGCGAACCATAGCTGCCAGGGCAGTATAGATGATACCTGAGAATATTTAGTTATCATACTCTTAAATATGCAGTATTGTCTGCAATAGCCAAAACATGGAAGCAACTTAAGTGTCTATCAACGGATGAATAGATAAAGAAATTATGAGAGAGATATGTAATGGAATATTATTCAGCCATAAAAGGGAAGGAAATCCGCCATTTGATTTGCAAAAACATGGATGGACCTTGAGGGAATTATGCTAAGTGAAATAAGTCAGAGTAGGACAAATATTGTATGATCTCACTTATATGTGGGATCTAATCATTTTTATAAGCATACAGATTGGTTGAATTGGCAATTCGCCAACCATCTGGCCATATTGTCATTACACATTTTGACAAACACATTAACTATTTTAGTTTTCATTTGACTTTCAGCCTCATAAATGATTCTCAAAAATGGAAACAAAGGGGCTGGCCTAGTGGCGTAGTTTGTACACTCCGCTTCATCAGCCTGGGGTTCACGGGTTTGGATCCCTGACTCAGACCTGGCACTGCTGGTCAGGCCACCCCATGGTAGCATCTCACATAAAGCAGAAGAAAATTGGCAAGAGATGTTAGCCCAGGGCCAGTCTTCCTCACACACACACAAATGGGAAACAGAAAACAGATCAGCGGTTGTCAGAGGTGGGAGGTAGGGACTGAGTGAAATGTGTGAAGGTGTTTCAAAAGGTACAAACTTCCAGTTATAAGGTAAATAAGTCCTGAGGATGTAATGCACAGCATGGTACTATAGCTAACAATATTGTATTGTACATTTGAAAGTTGCTAAGAGAACAGATCTTAAAAGTTCTCATTACAAGAAAAAGAATTTGTAACTATTTGTGGTGACAGATAACTAAACCTATTGTGGTGATGATTTATATATGCTTTATATATATTATACACACACACAAATAATCATTGAGTTGGACATCTAAAACTAATACAATGTTATATGCCAATTATATCTCTTTTTCTTGTTGTTGGGAAAGATTCGCACTGAGCTAACATCTGTTGCCAACCTTCCCCTTTTTTTTTTCCCTCCACAAAGCCCCAGTACATAGTTGTATATTCCAGTTGTGTCTTTCTGGTTCTTCTATGTGAACTGCTGCCACAGTGTGACTACTGACAGAAAAGGGGTGGTGTGGTTCCACAGCCAGTAACTGAACCTGTGCCACCGAAATGGAGTGCGTCGAACTTTAACCACTAGGCCCTCAAGGCTGGCTCGCTGATGTTTTTAATAAGAAAAATACACTACTAAACATTCTTTTTAATGGAAAGTTTGCTCTTATATACTCACAAATTAAGTTATTTTATTAAGTTCTTGAATGTATGAATATTTTAATTTTATCTGGTAGAATGCTAACACCCAGCCCACCTCTACTATATCTAAAAGAGCAGATAACTTTATCATTATTTTAATTATGAATAAATTTGAATGAGTAGGAAGTCAATTGAGTTTTTAAAGTTTAAAATCAAATTAAATCTGCCTGACTATAATATCTACAGTTTTTCTGCTATAGCACCACAACAGGATGGGTATGACTATAAGACAGAGAGACAAAAAGGCAAATCGAAAAGAAGAAGGAAGATCACAGAGCCAAAAAGATTAACATTTTATTTTTTGATTTTATTTTTGCTAACATGTGTAAACTTTTAAGGCATAATAATTACTAGGAGGTATAGTATGATATTGTTCCCTAAAAATGTTGACCAGAGATTCTGTTCATAGTCTCAAATTTGTACAGGATACAAGTACATCTTTATAAACATATATATATAGCTTGTGAAAAAGGGATTTATTCAGTTAAATATTTTGGGAATCGCAATCTAGAATTTTCTCTAACAGATCAATTTATAAATAGATGATATTTTATCTGATGCTTCTGGCGGCTTTCTGGTGAAAATTGCTTAACATATAAAGTGCCACCACCACTTTCGTAGAAATATGCACTTGAATGGAAAGAAAAAGTAGACTGCTTTAAGTGTGTGAAACCAAGTCTTTCCAGAAAAGAGATTTGAGATGCTTCTTAATAATATGAAATATTTCCTCCACTTAAAGAATAAGGATTTCCAGTTTTTCAGCTTATATGCAATTAATTCTCAAACATTTTAATAGCTAATAAAGCTGTAAAGAAGCTGTAGCAATATTTTGGAATATTTCATATCAGTACCTAAAGAATTTGAAATAGTCTTAAGCCTTGATATTGTTCAAATAATAAAAAGTAAGTGATTCATAATTATAGAGTGTCATTTATCACAGTAATTAGAATTTACAAAATAATACTGCTGTGCAATTGTGATAATGGTAATAAAAGAGAATTTTCTTCAACCAGGTCACTGTTTAAAATTTAGTTACAATAATCTAGTCATTATTTTAGGTCATTAATTTCCAAAGTTTTATCAACTGTATAAATGTTTTTACTCAGCTCTCTGTTATTCTTTGAAGAAATATGCACTTGCCTAGAAGAAGCAAAAGCACGCTATTCAGTTTTAAAATCGATAGTATTTCTTTTCGGAGTGTGTGAATATGTATATGTGTATTTTAACTAAATACGAATTTATCTGATTTTTTCCACTTAAAAAATTAACCAAGGTCTAACTTGGAAAACTCTACTTCCTTTATAATATCTGGTCTTACCAAAATGATGCAAATTACACCATGACTTTAAACTTTTGAACCAAGCCAACTTATCCATATCAAATAACCTACAGTCATTTATAAGATTCTCTGTGAGGTAATTGGCCTGACTTCTCTCTTTTCACCCTTGCTCTTCCTGTCTCTCAGAATTCATTCCTCCAGCTGCCCTGCTTCTGTAAATCATTTCTATTGCAATTTCCTGGTCTAATATTCAACACTTGGATATCCAGCTTCTTTAGCTTTGGTTTTTGCTACATTCAGGCACTTAATTGCAGAGATCCTTAACCTTTTCCAATCATTTCCATCCTAGATATCAACCATACCACTCTATCCAACTGGCACTTCTACTGGGATTTCCCAAACCACCTAAGAAAGGGAAACTCACAAGCTCAGTTATTCTTTCTCCAGCTTTGATCATCTCAATGGAGCTCACCATTAATGTTGTGGTTTTCAAAAACGTACTACAGTACATACTATAAGATCATTTTTTGAAGATGATAAAATCAATTAAAAGTAACTCATTAGCTGAAGGGCAGATTGATGATAAGAGTTCTCAGTGACACACAATAATGTTATTCTTGGAAATATTGCATGTTTTAGATTAGTTACGATACCAATGACATGTTAATTATATTCATGCATTTTTAAAATAAAGTATAAGTAATAATTGCTATACTAGATCAAACCTCTGGTGAAATGAACTAAAGCTTACAGGAACAAGAGTCATTTTCCAGAAAAGCTGGTAATTGCCAAATTGCCAAATATGCATAACTTTCTTTAAAACTATTTATTAATATTTGCAGTATTAATTATTCTAAATTATCTTCCAATACAATCATATTTTAAGCCAGTATCAATTTTTATTTTTTTGAGGAAGATTAGCCCTGAGCTAACATCTGCTGCCAATCCTCTTCTCTGAGGAAGAGTGTCTATGAGCTAACAACACCTGCGCCCATCTTCCTCTATTTTATATGTAGGACATCTGCCACAGCATGGCTTGATAAGTGTCGGTGTCGCGATCCAATGTACACACCAAGATAGATGCAGAGAGGGCTGATGGTCACTCTGAGTTTATTATAACCAGCGTTTCAATATATACATAGCTTACATCTGTTAAACATACACAGGTGTTCTGGATGAAGTAATTAGCGAATGCCAAGAATTCTTAGTGATTTCTCAAGGAGCCCTCCCTCGGCCTCTGTTTTGATATTATCATGTTATTGCTATGCTCGTATATTTTTATCTCGGAGCAGGCAAGGTCTCTTAGGCAACGGCCTCTCCTGCTCCCGATATGGATATCCTGTCTCCATCTGTGCCCCAGCCGGCCGCGCCTGTCTTAGTTTGCCCCGCCCTGGGTGTCTTACCTGTCATTGGCTGACCGGCCTTCTCACCTCTGGGTCAGTTTGTTGGCAAGCCTTTTCCAGTGATTATTAACCCTTCCTGTGTCAGGGGCGGCTACAGATAAGCGGCGCATAGGCCTGTGCCCGGGATCCGAACTGGTGAACCCGGGGCCACTGAAGTGGAGTGCATGAACTTAATCACTATACTACTGGGCTGGCCCCTGTATCAATCTTTATATACATAATCCACTAACTTGATACACATAGTAAAACATGGTTTCAAACTTTTTTCCTATGTCCTGAGGGGGAAAAAAATCTCTTTCAGGCTTCATTTTAATTTTATTTAGTAGATAGTGATAACAAAAAGAAACAAGAAAGCTCTCCAACAACAATATTCTATAACCATTCAAATGTTCTTAATGATCCTAAGACTTTTAAGACTTCATATAGATCCACAGATGATCTATTGCCTCAGAGTGCAGTCTAGTTCACATGTAAAACCTGGAGAGTATTTTATGTTTTTCTCAACTTTGCCATTATGGATTTATTTCTTTTTGAGGTGGTGAATCTACCTTTTACTAGATTCTCTTCCATCTTTTGATCATTTCAGTTTTTCTACTTGGTGTTCTCATATAATGCAAAATATTCATGGATATCTTTTCTCATCAGTTATACAGTATCATAATCTTATCCATGGTGTATGGTGGATACAGGGTTGATTTGAAGCATCTTGTAACCTTATATATTTTACATGTTATTCATACTTCTAGTAACTAAAGTATACATTTATAATAAAATCATTTTGATGTTGATCTTTGGCTAAAATCAACTGTTTTTGCTTGGCAATCTTAGAACTGCTCTCTAATTCCATCATTACAACTAGAGTAGTGTGCCTTCAACCACAGAGAGGCAGTACAGTAAGTAACTGATAGATTGAATTTTGAGGCCAAACTACCTATGCTCATACTTATTAGCTGATTTAATTTGTGCTGATCCTAATCCTTCTTATATCTCAGTTGCATACAAGTATAGGAAACATACTAATACTTAGGAATGTTTTGCTGAATTTTAAGGGGATATGCATCTTCTAAAATGATTTCTGAAATTTATTATCTTCCTTTTTATTTCTTTTTAAAAAGTTCTTAAAGGGAAAAATTTTGCAATAATCATATGGGTACTTCAAAAGTTCATTTTAGGGGCCAGGCCAGTGGAGTATTGGTTAAGTTCATGCATTCTGCTTCTGCAGCCTGAGGTTCACTGGTTCAGATCCCAGGTGCGGACCTACACACTGCTCATCAAGCCATGCTGTGGCTGCATCCCGCAGACAAAATAGAGGAAGATTGGCACAAATGTTGCCCCAGGGACAATAGTCCCCAAACAAAACCAGGAAAATTAGCAACAGATGCTGGCTCAGGGCCAATCTTCCTCATTTTAAAAAAAGTTCATTTTGTATAACCTTTCCATTTCCTATAAAGTTATATTTTAATTCAGTAAGCCTGTTTGTTTTTATAAGCATACAATTAGTTGAATTGGCACTTCATCAACCATCTGGCTGTATTGTCATTACACATTTTGACAAAGACATTAACTATTTTAGTTTTCACTTGATTTTTAGTCTCATAAATGATTCAAACAAGGAAGAAGACTGTCCTTCTGGAGAAGTGCAGCAGAATCTCCTGAGTTGATTTTCTTTTTAATTGCTGTTGCTGCTTGTTTGCTTCTTTTTTTTTTCATATTATACCATACTCACAACCTACCTCCATCTGCTGATACTCTGATATGGCTAAGCTCCACTATTATCATGAATCACATTCTTATACAGTCATTATTACTAATTTAAAAAGTGGTTTAATTTTTACTTTTATTCTTAAAATTTCTCATGTGGAAATTTCTTTTGAAAGCCCTAATCTTGACTGGCCTATATCTTACCTTCATTTGACCTACTATCAGCTATCAATTTTAAATGTTGGTTTTCTTGCAATTTTGAAATAATATTTAAAGATTAAGATTAAAGCATGAATGATAAATCAGTTCCAGACAAAATGAAGTACATTGCATTTTATTCCTCCTGTTAATCTCAATAAAAATTTTGGGGTGAAATACACCCACTAGAGTACTCTGAAAAAATGAGGAAAATAAGTCAGACTAGCTAGGGACATTGAGGCTTAAAGGACAACCCAGTGGTGAGTTTCCTTGGTTTTTTTCTTGCCTCATATGCATCCTCGCCTATGCATCCTAGAGAAGCCCACATAAATACCAGTGAATACAGACAAAAATATAGCCCTCCAAAAAGTCCGCTCTCTCTAGACCAGGGACTGGGAAACTGGTAGCACCACAGAAAACTTTAAACCGCACCTGCTCTAGTCAATACCATGAAAAAACGACGCACCTCCTGCACTCCAATATTTGCTATAGCTGCAGAGTCTATTGGGAGAACTCTGACTTCCACAACAACCCCACAGTAATGGGGTGGCAATCAATTCTGAGTTGCCCCTGAGCACATTCCTGTCCTCCTTCTCTGCCTGCAGTAATGAGGTGGTGGTCCTCCCATCCCAGGTTGGGTCAGTGGTTGGAGCTAAATGGTGTTGAGCTATTTACATCCCAGTTAAAATGATAAAATGGTGATACTAGTAGAAGGACACAAATTATGTATGCATACTGTGGTCCCTAGAACAACCATTCAAAAGCTTAAAAAAGTGGTATTCAACACATTATATATAGATAGAAATAGAATAATAAAATGTATTCATGTAACCCACAGGAAGAGAGAAAAGAAGATTCAAAAACAGAGAGAAGAAACAGAAAGCAAACAAAAACATAGCAGACTTAGTTGTAAGACATTAATAATTGCATTGATTGTAAATACAGTCATGCACCACTGAACAACGTTTTGGTCAATAATGGACTGAGTATACAGCAGTGGCCCCAGAAGATTAGTACCATACAGCCTAGGTGTGTAGGAGGCTATCCCATCTAGGTTTGTGTAAGTGCACTCTACGATGTTTGTTTGCATAATGACAAAATCACCTAACAATACATTTCTCAGAACATATCTCAGCTGTTAAGCGACATATGACTATAGTCTAAGCACAACAATAAAAAGACGGAGATTTGTAGAATAGAGCAAAAGCTATGACTTAATCGCATGATGGCTACAAGAACCTGATCTCAAGTTGGTTAAAAGTAAAAGGCTGAAAAAAAGATATACTATGTAAGCACTAAAAAAGAGTGGCAATGGCTATATTAACATCGGATATGTACAGTTCAGAGCCAATGAAATTACCAGAGACAAAGAAGGACATTATATACTGAAAAAAGATTCAATTCACCAAGAAGACATAGCAATCTTAAAAATTATGCACCAAATTATAGTACTTTAGAGTACCTGAAGCAAAAACAAACTAGAAAGGAGAAATAAACGCACAGTTATAGTTAGTGACTTTCACATCCTTTATTTAGTAATTAATAAAAAGCACTAGACAAAAATTCAAAAAGGATATAGAAAAACTAAAAAATACCATCAATCAGTGGATTCTAAATGACATTTATAAAACACTCCACTGAACATAAGGATAATATATATTCTTTCACTACTGAACGGGACATTCACCAAAATAGATCATATAAAGAGTCATAAGATAAACCTCAAATAATTCAAAATAATTGAAACCATACCAATATGTTCTCTGACCATAAAGCACTCACAGTGAAAATAAATAAATAACAGAAAGACAATGGAAAAATCTTCACACTCTTGGATATTAAACAACACACATAAATATTAATGGGTCAAAAAGGAAGTCTCAGGGTAATAAAATATGTATATATTGAATTGAATGTTAATGAAAATTCAACATATTAATAGCTGTGGGACTAAGTGAGAACAAGGAATATAGAGGGAACTTTACAGCATTAAATACTTATATTGGTAAAGCAGCAAGGTCTCAACTGAGTAACCTAATCTCTCATCTCAATAAACTAGAAAAAGAATAAAATAAGTCAAAAGCAAACAAAAGAAACAAGATATAAAAATGAGAACAGAAATCAATGAAATTAAAAACAGAAAATCAATGGAGAAACTCAATCAAACTGAAAGCTGGTTCTTTGAAAAAGCAATAAAATTGATACTGATGAAGAAAAAAGAGAGAATGAACAAATTATCAGTATCAAGAATGAAAGAGGGGTATCACTGTAGACCATGTGGACATTGAAAGGATAAGAAAGGAATACTACAAACACAGACAAAAATTAGAGGACATAGCTGAAATCAAACAATTTTATGAAAAATATAAACTACTACAACTCATCCAAGATAAAATAGACAATTTGAATAGTCTTAAATTCATTAAAGTAATTGAATTAGTAATTACATCCTCTCATAAAAGAAATCTCCAGTATCAGACGATTTCACGGGTGAATTCTAGCAAATGTTTACAGAAAAGTATCATCAATTCTACAAAATTTCTTCCATAACAGAAAAAGAGAGTACACTTCCCAACCTATTTTATGAGGCCAGCATTGCCCTGATACCAAAAACCAGACAAATACAGTACAAAAAAGAAAACTACTCACCTTTGTTCTTCATGATCATAGCTTCAAAAATCTTCAGCAAAGTATTAGGATATCAAATCCAGCATTATATAAAAAAGAAAAATACAAAGGCACTGAGTGAACTTTATTCCCAGAATGCAAAACTTGTTCAATACCCAAAAATAAGTCAATATAATCCACCATAACAACAGTCTGAAGAAGAAAAACCAATGATCATACCAATTAATATAGAAAAAACATCTGGCAAAATTCGATACCTGTTCATGATAAACCTCTCAGCAGACTAATTACAAAATCCCAAAATCAATTCAATGAAGGAAGTACATCATTTTCAACAAATTGTGCTGGAACAACTGGAATTAAGAGGAAAAACAGAAAACCCAAATCACACAAACAAAAACCCTGAAAAAAACTTTAAACCTCACACAAAAATTTTAAAAAGTATAAATCTAAATGTAAATTGTAAAACTATAAAATTTTAAAGGAACAGGGGAGAAAACTGGTGTGATTTACCATTTTTAGAATAAGCATTAGTACATATATAATAGAAACAAATCTTTTCCCTTCCCCAATATTTTTAAAAAGACTAATTTCCTGTCTGAAGTTTTCCTAACATTGTAATATACCATAACACATGCACTGCTCTAAATTACTGGTTCTTATATACAAAGAATATTTGGACATTGTTTCCATGGAGATTCTATATTTGTTATGGCAACATCTCCGTCTTAATCAGTCTGCTCTCTGTATCATGGGTGGGACCTGTGTGCTGCGTGTGTGCGTGTGTGCGTGTGCAAGTATGTACGTTGTGTGGTGATGTCAAACAAATGGAATAGAAACCAGGAGACTGAGACCCACGGACAAAAAGAGGAGATTTGTATTTTTTCTTTTTACTTTTGCAAACATTCATTTCTTGGAAAGAATATAATGACTGTCTTTTTTATTTAAAATTTTTTTTTTACTCTTTCTTAAGTCATAACCTTCCTGATGGGAAAGAACAGTCTTTTCCAAACTTGGACATTTCTGCAGTGTCGCACTTTGCAAAAACTAGACAGTTGCACTCCAAGGGCACTAGCCTTTTTGAGTGAAACCACACACCATCCTGAGAAGCTCAATAACTGTGGAGCTAAACTTATGGAATAACAAACGCTCCTTATATTCTCAGTCATAGAAATTCAAATTTAAACTCAAACGACAAGGTAATTTTTGACAATATCACCAAATAATTGGAAGACTGTGTTTGCTGAAGAGATTACTTTCTATTATGTTGACAAAGGGTTAACCTCTGCCCCTGAGAAGACTAATACATTAACTAGTTCCATGGCTGGTACATTTTTGTTTCTGCATTTTTTAACAAGAAATGAAAACAAACAAACAATATACAGATAGGTAGATCGACAGATATATATATAAACATATAAAAATAATAATATATAACAAACTATATATAGTATAGTGTATATAGTATATAAATAGAATATTGTACAGTATAGTGTATATACATAGTTTGTTAGTTGTATATTTACATATATTATATAAATATATGGAGAAAGAGAGAAAGGAGTTTTATTGCTGCGCTAAGCTTTTAGCTGAATGTAGCTTTATAAGCACAATAGCAGAGAGAGAACCACTCTGAATGATTCTTAGATAGTTATTATACAGAATGACCCCCATGTCGGGTCAGTGCAAATAAGGGAAAGCTTGGCTAGTCTTAACCTAGAAAGCTATAAAATATGTCGAATGGATGCCTCTCCAGAGTGCGATAAAAATGCATCTTCACAGCCACTAGCAATATTGTCCCTGACCTCAGAGCATTATTGAAGAGAGACCCATTGAATGCTTTAATTTCCACATAAACTGCTGATCATGATGGTTCAGACATGCCAGATGGCAGCAGGAGTGACAAATGATGTTGATGCCTCAGGAGAAACGAGCTACTAAAATTATATTATATTCAGCTGGGATTTTAAAACACGCAATATAATTAAAATTGTTATTCCATAGCAAAATGTTACACCTCTTTATTTAATAGAGCATTAGATGAGGAGATGAATGTGTGCATTTGTTTCGTGGAAGGTGTTCTTTTCTGTTCCTAGAAATCTCTCCAATGGAAGTGTCTTTCACAAAGGGAAGATCTGCTCTGTGAACTCTCAAGCATGCCTGTCGTGGAGCCCGGAAATGGGAGCAGAGGAGGGAAATCCAACAAAATATGAGTATATTCTCAGTCTCATTCAAATCGAACAGAAAACAAATTATAATAAAACCATTTAATAGACAAAGAAGCATTCTTTGAGAAATGCTGAGATGATTTCTTCCTGAATTAGTATTGTGAAATCATGACGTTCACATCAATTAAGGATCTGGTTGTTGTGATGAAAAATTCTATGCAACCAGCAGATACTTATTTTTAAATGAATGAAATAATGTACTTCAAATGTTTACTTTTGTTTAGATGGAGGCATCTATTTGGAAGCTTACAGTAGTTGGAGTTCCCATTTTATTTTTGTTCCCCATTCAAGAAGCAAGGACAGAATGGCCTTCTTTCTCGAATCCCTCTCTCAACCTACTCACCCAGCCCCATTACAGATGAAAGCAAATATCTATTATCCAAATGTGTAGAGTACAGCTTGCTTTCCTCCTAGGATTAAGTGAGTAAAGTCAAGCAAACCAATAGCCAAAAGACCGAAAGACGATTTCTTCTTAGATTTATAAAACCTGCGTGCCAAATGCTGGCTACATAATTTTCACATCCCACTGCAAAAGTAAAACACAGGCCTCTTGTTCAAAAAGCAGGAAAAAAAGTACCGTTGAAAAACGTGCGTTAAAAGAAGCACAACTTTTTCTGTCTTCTATGGTCTCTCTCTGACATGGTAGTTTAAAAAATTTGCTATTTAATATTGTCTCCCTTGGGTGTAAGAGGACTCGCAGGGTGAGTGTAGACCCTCGCAGATATGACCCGCAGGGGGCAACTCAGCACAGGCATGTGGCCCACCAGCTGCCAGGCTCCCCCTCCGCCAGCCCCCAGACCTAGACTGTCCCCAGAGGGCAGGGAAGTCCCTGCAGTTTCTCCACCTTTCCTCTGGTCCGCTGCCCAATCCATCCTGGCCACATGACTCCAAGGGATTGAAGCTCCCGCCAGGATGCACTCAGTACCAGGCTCAGAGGTGAGCAAGAGGGTCACTTCACCACTTGCTCTGTGGCAAGACCACTGTTGACCACTGAATGCTCCGTGGCACTGCCAGCCCCTGGGTGGGGACAAGCAGGCCATGCACCACCATGAGCCTGATCTGCTGTGGGGCACCTGCATGCATGCCGGCCCTGCCCACACCTCTGCTCAGATTCCTGGTTAGGGACAGAGGGCGACAGCGCAGGGTTAGGGAGAGGGGCCAAGTGGGGAGATGGTGAGGGGTGGAGAGGGGTGAGAGGGCATCTGAAAACCCCTCACAGGGTCGGGGTAGTGAGGCAGCCTGAGGCAGAGCTCCAAGCCCTGGCTGGCGTTCTTCTGTTCAATAGGACTTCATTCACAAAACAAAAACATTGGAGATAAAAATTAAAATTTCTGAGGTGATCATGCAGCATTAAAAACCAAGCAAGTGGTCCTTCCAGCTTGGGACCCTGTATGACTGCCCTGGCCGTTGCCAGTGTAGGCTGTTGCCCTGTGAGTACTGCCTTAAGATAATTAGAGCATTGTAATGGTTTATGTGAAGTAATTTCATAATCCTCAAACTTTCAATTTAGTAACAGGAGTTCAGGCTTTAAGACAGAATTTTTATGATTTCACTATATTCAACAAAATCAAATTTTCAGACTGTTTGGAAAAATTACATCCATTCAGACAGTGGATGTTAATAGCCTAGAACCTACAACGCAGACCTTTTTTCTGGATGGCAATAATAATTAGCAAACTACTGCTAGCAAATATCAAAGCTCCCAATCAGACCTAAACTGTAGTTTGATTCTACTTGAGTATAGGAGTCCAAGAACTGAACACAACACTAAGCAAACGTAGTTAATGAATTGTCTAAGGAATGACGAAGACTTCAATTTATTCAGTCCTGAAGTTGTTCTGCTCTTTGTTCATCTGGCTGTGACTGAACCTTAATGCACATCCTAAGATGGGTAAGCTCTGTTTCAAAGGAAGATCCCTACTGGCTGCTCCACTTCACCTTTACCCCACCACTGCCCGGATGATATGAATCATGCTAATGAACGATGCAGTGTAACTGAAAGGCAATCAAGTTATCTGAAATGCAAATTACTGAGTCCAAAGAAATGTCACTGCATCCTTGGAAGGATCACTTTAAATTGTTGAGAAAATAATTCATTATAGAATCTCTTCAAGTGAGACCAGTTTACCTGAAGATTTGGTAAACCCCAGCAAGAGTAAAGAAGAGTCTTTTGACTTTTAATGCATTATGATGTCATGCTCTTGAAAGTGTCTTTATGTTGTTATGCATTTAAGTAAGCTGAAAATTTTAAAAAGAAATCATATTGAGGAAGGTATAGAATTAGCTTTAATAATAAAACATTGTTCCTGGCGGATTAAAACTCATTTAGTTTGCAGCAACTCCTCTCTTAAAAAAAAGCTCCTAAACTAAAGACCTGACTTAAGTGAAAAGATTCTGTACTTTGACAGGAACCTTTCAACTCAGAGCTAGACTTTTAGAGAACCAGCAGACAGAGCACATCTTTTATTGATCCTCTGCCTCCACTGCCTTCTCATTTGAATGACGAGCTCTAGTGGATGCTTTGGAAACATTAAGAGCATTTGCCATGATCACTCACTTTTTCTGCTTCAGGAAAACTTTACCTCTATTAATGAAAAACAAAAAAAAGGTACTTCTATGCCTCAATCTTCAGAGACTATTAAGATCCATGTAATAGATTTATAATTGTTTTAAAGGATAACCATGGTCAATAACTAAACAGAAAATAGGATTCTCCATATGGAACAGATATACAATTTGAGAAAATATTAGTGACTTTTATTCCTGGAATCAGGTCTCTGGAGCCACAGAGCTCCAGACACAATCCAAAAATATTGTCACTGAAGAACGCACATATTTATAATTCAGATTTGAGGGTTTTTTTAAATTAACTTTGAGGTTTTTCACTTGCATCTTTTGGGTACTGAAACAGTTTTGTTGTGTTTCTATAAAAGTAGAATATTTCATTTTTTGAATCAAGGTAGTTAACCCCAGTTTGAGGAAATAAGTTACATTTGAATTTCTTTTAATAACTCTAAATAGTTCATCATTTTTATTCTCAAAGTTTTTCACATTTTAGCATTTTAAATTGGAAACTGCTTCATGAGATGAATCACGTGAAACGATTTTCCTTAAAATATATTGATGGAAATATCTTGAACAGAGATCAAGCAAATGATCTGTCCCTTAATATTGACTTTTCCGTTGCTATACTTTAATAATAAATTGACTAAAGTATGATGTTATTAAATATCACAACGTGTGGTATATAGCAAGCTTCCCTCAAACTGACTATCATACTTCCTATCTCTGTTTAATTTTTGTTGTAACTTCCCCCACATTTCCCTCCCTCTCTCATCCTATTCTTGTGTGTGTGTGTGTGTGAGGAAGTGTTGCCCTGAGCTAACATCTGATTCAATATTTCTCTATTTTTCATGTGTGGGATGCCTCCACAGCATGGCTAATGAGCAGAGTGGGTTGACTCCCTGGATCCAAACCCCGAACCCAGGCTGTGGAAGCAGAGCACACAGAACTTTAACCCCTGGGTCACGGGGCCAGCCCCCTCTCATCCTATTCTTAAAGGCAGCACATATGAAATTATTTGGAACCACCATATTTCACTCTTCCAGGTAGCATGGGATATTCGTCTACAACAATATTACTTTAATGAATATTTAATTAGAAAATGAAAAAATACTGTAAAATATTTTATGAATAAGCAGTTACATTTCTTTGTATTTGAGATTTCTATTGATTTTAGGAATCATATCTTTGTCTTGTTCTTTTTATAAACACTTAAGAATATTAAATGCATCAAAATGCTAAAGATTTTTATATTCCTTTACTTGCATGCTTTCATTTTGGAGAGGATGGGTTGATTTCTGCAACTGGTAGCGTGTTTGGTTGGGTTGTACTGTGTAAGAATAAGAACCTACCTTATCTTTTGAGATCCTTATTTTCTTCCAAGGGATCATGATGATCTTTTCATCCTCTTACCGAGAGGAGACAGTTCTCCAGGAGACTCTCATGTCTTAGCACATAATCTGTGCAAAGGTATTAACAGCTTTTTTTTGTTGTAGACTGTCTTTTCAAGAATATTTGTACAATGTACCTCTTGGAAAATAGAGATAGCTCTTCCCTACAGGGCAGAGGGCAAATCTGTTTCAGAATAATAAAGATAATAAATATAATATTTCCTTCTGGAGTAAAGTTTGGGCAGGTTTGTTACCAGCCTACTCATAAGTTTAGGGCATTGCTGAGCTCAAGTTTCCTTCGATGTGACACATACTCGCTCTGCGAATAGCATTCACTGGGGCCCACCCATCTGCATTGCCCCATGGGACTTGGGGAGCAAGAGCAACTGATGTGAATATGAAACTTATGCTGCCTGATGTACCATTAACAATAAAATCCTTTGTCTCTGACCCACTAGTCACTCTGACCCACTAGTCGCTCACTTTCTAACAACATCTATGAAACCAAGGTGGGCTAACTTGTTAGCTTGCAAGCAGGGTAAAATTTCAGATACCTGCAATCCTTGCCACTTCTAACATTCTACTAGCCTCTAACGCAATTTTTGGATCAAAATAATAAAAAATACGGAGGAAATTGCACAAGGTGAGAATTAAAAATTTGCAAATTTATTCAACTATATGAAAAGAAAATGTGATTTAATGATACATTGTTAAAATTATAAAGACATCTTGTAAACATATAATTCATTATATAGATAAAGAATTTCAAAAATATATTATGATATGTCATAAAGCTAATTAATTAAAAAGTTTGGAATAAATAAGTTGCCCGATTTCTGGTCTGAGGCTATATAAAATTATATTGATAAAATAGAAGATCTCTGTTGAAGACTAAAGATGGCCTCAATGATTTGCTATTC
The DNA here is from genome assembly GCF_041296235.1 of Equus asinus. Classification (NCBI taxonomy): domain Eukaryota; kingdom Metazoa; phylum Chordata; class Mammalia; order Perissodactyla; family Equidae; genus Equus; species Equus asinus. Next base: position 56,769,347 of record NC_091792.1, on the reverse strand, counting down.
CTCTGACACAGAGGAGTCTGATTTTCTTTCCTTGAATCTGGGCTGGCCTTCATCACTTGCTTGAAAAGAGAGTACTATGGAAGTGAGTTGATGGAACTTCCAAGGGTGAGTCAAAAGATGTCTTGAATCCTTTGCCTGGGCCTCTTGGAACTCTTTCTCAAAGAGCCCTGATCTGATACTATATTAGAGGGATTATGTGGAGATGCCTGAGACCACCTGGAGAGAGAGAGGGGTTCCGCTGAGCCCATTCTTCCAGGCAGTCCTGCCAAGGAAGGCATCAGGTATGTGAATGAAGCTGCTTGGACTTCCCAGATTAGCTCAATAATCAGCTGAATACCATGAAGGGACTTTATTCAATGCCGTGGTATTCTAAACATCTGCCGTGGAAATTGAATATGTGCCTAGCTGAGTCATATCAAGATTCTTGACCCACAATATTGTGTGATATAATAAAATCCTGTTGTTTGAAGTTAGTGTATTAGCATAGTTTGTTACACAATAGTAGATATCTGGAACAGCCTCTAAATTTCCTTAAAAATACAGTGCTTAGCGTAAACCACTTTTGTTTAAAATGTTAAATGTGTAACATAATGCTTTTTTTCCTCTTTCCATCTCCCTTTCTCTCTTAGAAGCTTCTTGTTCTCTTTTAGAATAGTCAGCTATTATATTTCAGAGTACTATTTAGAAATAATAATTTCCCTTGAGGCTAAAATCTGCCTTAAGTGAATTTTTACAATTATAAATCTCTGATTATGGGGTTCATAATGAAATTGCCAATAAATCCTTAAATTTATCAGATGTCTTGGCAGTAATTTTTTAATTTATAAAGACATTAATTAAAATAAAAGATGTCTGAAATCTGTCTTCTCATAGGCATGAGTAAGAATAATGAGAATTTTTTTTATTGAGTAATTTTGGTCTTTAAGTTAAATACATTATCCATGTTTAGTAGTCAAATGCAGTGGCCCCAGCAATTTCTGGGGGGATATAGGTTAATATGCACTTGTGGACTTCATAAGACAGTGACTAAAGGTGAGCTTAGGTAATATCGCTAGAGTGAGGTTCTGTCTTCATGAGGGCAGTGTGAAATAGGAAATAATTTTCTTTCATTTGACTTTTTGTTAAGAGATCATATCTAGGAAGTGAAATATCCTTTAAATGTGAATACTTTTTAAAGAATGCCATCAAGAGAGCTAGTTGACCTGCGTTTCCTTTGGATACGTAGGTTGATATACTTGGGCTGTCATAAGAATGATATAGGAATGTAGCTAGGGTGAACTGAAGGTCTGGATAGAAGAGAAAGCCTAATAGATGGTTTTCTGACCTTTCTTCTAGCTTCAGGGATATCAGGGGGATTTGCTCCTTGGTCAATTCTCCTTGGAATAGTAACTCAAAGAATTCTTAGGAGCTTTCTTCTACCAGATCCAATATAAATACCAATCTAGCTGAGGAGTGTGTACTGGAACAAACACTACCTCCTCCTTGAAGTTGTTTATTAAGAAACGAGTAACCAGTACTGAAGAGTTGTAGCTATCCCTGAGAATGGGAGTGAGCCCTGTATATCTAAGTAAGCTACGTGACTAGCTAGTGATGTCCATCTGAGTGGTCATGAGTCTAGCTAGTTACAAAGCCTGAGAGGACTTAGCTGAAGGCTTTCCTGAATCGGCTCATGTCCACTCAGGCTTTTCTCTTTTGGCAGTGCATGTCCTGAATGTAGAATGTTGTCTACAACTTCAAAACTTGTGCCCATGAATCATGAAATTTCTGCTCTGCTGTTGCCGTGCATGGTATGTCATTTGCAGTAAATTGCTACTTGAACTTGGTGCTGAGTGAGGTCTTTTATGTCTTATCTGTTTAATTTTCAATCTTAACCTAAGATCACCAGTGTTATTAAACAATATTAGATAAAATTATTGTCTAAGTGATTGCATAGTCTAACTAATTTAAGACAGTTCTGGTTCTAGAATCACAAGGAAAGATATAGCAGTAAGAAAAAAACAGAAACAGAAAATTTAAGAGAAATTGGACATATAATGTCTCATGATATAGCTTTTCTGTTTACTTTGCTAATGTACTGGATTTTATTGACTTTTGAATGTTAAATCAATCTTTACTTCCTGGGATAATCGCCTTGGTCATAAGGTAGTATCTTTTGATGTATTATTAAATTTGTTTTGCTAATGTTTAGTTGAGGCTATTTGCATCTATGTTTATGAATGTTATTGATCTGTAATTTCTTTTCTTGTAGTGTTCTTGTCAGATTTTACAATCAGAATTAAAATAAAATATGCTGAGAACTGTTTCCACTTATTAATGATATGAAATAAATTAACGTAAGCTTGGAATTAGTTCTTCCTTAAATACTTAGTAATATTCACTATTGAAGTGAAGTCCCATGAGCCTGGAGTTTTCTTTGTGGAAAGGTTTTTGTTTGTGAATTCAATTCCTTTAACAGGCAGAGGAGTACTCATTTTTTTCCCTTTTTTCTTTTATCAGTTTTGACAAATTGTCTTTTTAGGAATTGTCTCACTTTGCTTACATTTTCAAATTTAAATCTTTTTATTATATTTTAATATATGTTGACTCTTTCATGATGTCTCATTTTTATTTCTAATTTTAATAAGTTGTACCTCGCTGTTTGATCAGTATTTCTAGGAGTTTATCAATTTTATTACTCTTTTTAAAGAATTAACTTTTACCTATTTTGATTTTTTCACTAACACAAAATGGTTTTGAGTGCAAAATGATTTGGAATGCCTTTAACTTTTTCTCTTTTCCTAATTTTTTCCCTGCTCCTACTTCCTTTAGGCTTAAATTTTTGTTCTTTTTTAAATTCTTGATTTGTATACTCAAATCTTTGATTTTGAATTTTTATTCTTTTGTTACATACTTATTGCTACAAATTTCACTCTGAGCACAGTCTTAGCTGTATTTAATAAGTTTTGATATGTTTCACTTTGATACACTGAAAATATTTTCCATTTTACTTTCTTCTTTAATCCATGTGTTATTTAGAAATACATTGATTTATTTTTTCTCATTTTGGAATAGCCTTGTCTCTTTAAAATTTACTTTTTTGCTTAATATCATTGTGGTCAGAGAATTTCCTCCATCTGATTTAATTTTTTCAAGATCTGTGAGACATGCTTGGTGACTTAAGCTTATGGTTAATGTTCATAAAAATAAGTATGCATGAGATTGGAAAGAATATGCATTCTGTAGTTGTTGGGCACAATGTCATTTACATGTCAGTCCGACCAGGTACACTTGAAGTTTAGTTCAAATTTTATTTTTTCTCATTTGTTCTTGTTCTTAAGTTACTAAAAGAGACATTTGAATCAGTTCTACTGTGAATGCACGTGTCTATTTCTCCTTGCAATTTAATCAGTTTTATTTAGATGAATACAGATTTAGGATTATTTTACATGCCTGATGAACTGATACTTTTATCATTATACAACCTGTTTCTTTATATTCAGCAAAGTTGTTTCCCTTAAAGTTTACCATTGATACAGATATAATGGATCTTTTGGATAGTTTTTGCATTATATATTTTCTATACTTTTAATTTCAATGTTTATGTATAATTTTGTTTCAGTTTTGTCACATTTTTGGCTGTTTTTTAAAAAATTTTGATTCTAAATCTTTGTCTTTAAAATATGCTATTTAGTCCATTTATGATAAATGTAATTAAGAACATATTTACCTTGGTGCTGGCCTGGTGGCGCAGCCATTAAGTGCGCACGTTCTGCTTCTCAGCAGCCCGGGGTTCGCCAGTTGGATCCCGGGTGTGGAAATGGCACCGCTTGACACACCATGCTGTGGTAGGTGTCCCACATATAAAGTAGAGGAAGATGGGCACGGATGTTAGCTCAGGGCCAGGCTTCCTCAGCAAAAACAGGAGGACTGGCAGTAGTTAGCTCAAGGCTAATCGTCCTCGGGGAAAAAAAAAAAAAAGCACATATTTACCTTTAGATTTACCATCCAAACGCTTGATTTCTATTTGTTCCCTTTTCTCTCTTTTAGTCCTTACTTTATTTCACATATTTCTTTCCCTTGTTTTACTTAGAGTTATTTTCTATCCCATTTTTTACCTCAGTTAACTTGTAAGTTATATACCGTCTATTATTTTATAATTACCCTAGAAATTGGAATAGGAATCCTTGACTTATTGAAACCTAATTCATCTTTCTACTCGTGCCATTTCAAGGATAATGAAAGAATCTTGCAGCATTTTAATCCTATTTATCTCCTATTGCCATTTTGCTATTGAAGTTATATATTTTTAAAATGCAGACAATATTATTAATATTATGTGTTTACCCACATTTTTTCCCCTTACTCTGTATTCCTTCTCACATCTTTGTGCTTCCATCTACGATAATTTTTCATTTTCATGAAGAACTTGCTTTAATGATTCCTTTAGCATAATTTTACTGGGGTCCAGTTTTCTCAATTTCTCCTTGGCTGGAATGTTTCATTGTGTTTTTATTTTTGGAAGATATAGCATAATTTTTTATTAGCACCTTGAAGATTTTTGAAACTGCGCAATCATTTCTGCCTTCTATATATATTTTCTTCTATCAAAAAAGGAAGCTGCCATACCTTTTGTTGTTCCTTGTTTGATTTTCGTTTGTTTTCCCCCCAAGATCTGCTCATCATCTTTGGTTTCCTGCATTTCTAGCATTAGACCTCTAGATATGTTCGACTTTATATTTATCCTGCTAAGGGTTCATACTACTTCCTGATTTGGTGGTTTGAGATCTTTCAGTAGTTTTGGCAGTTTGTTGATCATTATCATTTAATATATTGATTTTGCTTTATTTTCTGTCATTTCTTCTCCTGGAGTTCCAGTTAAATGTATTCAAGAACTTTTCACTATGTCCCATATTTCTCTTAAGCTCTTTCTCTATTTTCTCTCTTTTCTTTGTGCTTCTCTCTGAATGTTTTATATTGTCTTGTTTTCAAATTTTCTAATTCTCTACCTGTAGTATTAAACACATCTACTGAGTTTTAAATTGAAGGTATTCTATATTACAATCTAGGTATTTATACATATTTTTTTCTTTAGGTACAATTTACAAATAACATTATATTAGTTTCATTTATATTAGCTCTCAGAAAACGATTTGATATTTGGTATGTTATGAAATAATCACCACAATAAGTCTAGTTAATTGAATTTTTTTCTTTATAGATTTTAATTCTCTGCTGAAATTCTCCATTTTGCCTATTGTGGCTATAGGAAATAATTTCTTTAAGGCTGCCATATAGACTTTCTTAGGATCAATAAATACTTGGAATTGGGAACTCAAGGCTTTGTTTTTTTTTTTCTTTTTTGAGTACCTTTTCCAGGGCAATCAGATGTGGATATTTTAATTTCTATTTCTGCTTTAGTAATTAAATGCCATAGGCAAGTATCTTTCTGTTTTGTCATCAATGAGCATGTCATCCTATAACAGTATAGATTTCAGTAATCATGATGCCACTTCATTTAATGAATTATCAGCATTTCATCATTGTCTTGCAAGGAAGTAATATTTGAGTTCATCGACTATATTAAAACCAATGCCAGAGTCTCAATGTGAGGGGCTAATTGGTGGGGTTACTCTCATTTCCAAATATTTAAGCTTTTCAGGACACACATAGCCCACTTGAAGGGTTTAGTTAAAGACAGTTTAATAAGTGAAGTGTTTTTAGAGGTGTGGGCAGGGTTAAGGAAAAAATAATGACGAGTGCCTAGGTCAAGCAACAATGAGAAACCGTTAGAACTCATCTCTAGGATTAAAGGTCCAGTGAAAGCTATAACTACAAGTGGGTGAGGGAAATGAGGAGGAGAGAGAACTAGTCAGACAAGTTTGTCGGTGAGGGAAGATAGAGGACTCAAGCAGGATAAATACCATGACTTCTCTCCTCTCTCATTCTTAGATCTCCCAATTCCTCCCTTTGGATAAAGTTAACAGAAAGCTGGAAATCAAAGGAATCTGAGAGATTCTGTCAATAGAGCTCAGCCTGCTGGGACACAAGGCAGGGCAGAAAAGGAATGATCTGCTTGGGCAAATGGAGAATAACCAGAGTATATACCAAAGGCAGAAAGATAAGGTATTACTGTATTTTTAACTACATCATAACTTTTGTCATTTTTAAAGAAAATTAATTCAGAAATCGCTTAACAAATATTAAGATTATTTTCCACATGTTACTTGTATTTCATTTTCTTCATCTTTTCCATCTCCACTTTTTCTCCCTCACTATCATTTATACATGCTTATTTCTATTCCATTGTAGGTACATACGTGAAAAACAAATTATCTCAAATGGTCTTACACCTGCTTTTGGACTATTTTCTTCCTTTATTCATGCCAGATCTTTTGCAAACATCAATGTGGTCAGTTTCTTAACACATATTAAATTTTGAAATCTCTAGTGCTGTGATGACAAATACTGTAGCCACTTTAGGCTACTTATATTTGAATCAATTAAAATGAAAAAAAAATTAAGAATTGATTTCCTTAGTGACACTAGCCACATTTCAATCGCTCAAGAGCCCCATGGGGCTAACGCTACCATATTGGACACTGTGGATAAAATCTACGTCCATCTTCACAGGAAGTTCTATTGGAAAGCTCTTCTAGAATATAGTGTTGATCCTTCCATTGCACCTGGGTTTCTTCTGTTCAAGTCATTAGATCTTTCCATGTTAATAAGTCCATAGATTACTACCATAATTTTAACCCTTATAGTATTGACAACATATAGTATTAACTTCTTAAAACTCTTTACTCTCTTCTCTTAGCACCCTACTGTTCTGGTTTTGCTGATACTTCCCCAGATATACCTCAGAATTATCCAAGTTTGCCTCAGGGTTAGCTGATATTTATTCTTTAATTTTTACCTTTGTAATTATATAATTTTGGAGGAAGAAGCAGGAATAGCCTGTTTGGTTGTAATGACACCATTATTTTTGACTTGGATACCAAAACAACCTCAAACCTATTTCCCTATTTCTTTTGTTTTCTCTTCCAACTAATTATTCACACAGTCACTGATGGAATCTTTCCACTGGAATTCACAATGGCATACCAAATGATCACACAATATGGTACCTTCCTGTCTTTCCAACTTCATCTCTTACCTTTTCCCCAAACTCACTCAGCCCTTTCTTCAACTATAAGGAAATACTCAAAGTCCTTTAGACACGTGCTGTTTTTCTTCTTGTTTGGAAGGCTTTATTCAAGTATTTATTTGCTTCCTTCAAAGACTTTATCCGAGTTTCCCAACTTTATGCCCCAGTTCACCTCACAAACTTTTAATTATATTTCAAGGTTTAGGTTAATGTTACTGGAATAAATAATTACTCAAAAAGTAATTTGCCTAATCATTGGCATGGCTTATGTTTATCACAAGTTTATTTAGTTAATATATGTGAATATGTGTCTGGCTTTGCATTTGAAGGGGCAAAATTAAAATAAATAATTTAAAGTACCCATATGACCTAATACTACTCATACTGGTTGCATCCTCATTTAGGCATACAGACAGTTTACCAAGGTGCATTTTGATGTGTGGCAGTGTTAGCTTCCATGGCTTACAAGCTATTCCCATCTGTCACCATGAAGATAGTGTTAAAATGCTACTTTGGGATAAGTAGAGATGGCTAACAAATGACTGAGTACTTAGAGATATCATGGCCATGAATTAGTGATCCTATAAAAATATTAATAATAAATTGTTAGTAATTTTTCTGTGACTGGACTGACATATCAGAAACAATTGATCTTGGCAGTATGAAAAATAAAACATGCGCAGGAGAGATTAATTTTTACTTCAACATTTTGCTAGTTAGTAATCACTTCTCACAGTGTTTTTTTTACAGAAGCAACCTTCTGATAGAATCTTTCTCTCTTACAACACAGTAAGTTAGAAAGAGTTATTGATCACTTTTTTCAACTATGTAAAGAATAGATTGAAGTATTTACATCAGCCTAATCAGACATCTAATTATTCAGCATTTATATAATTTTGTGAACAATAGTGCCAAGTTATTAAAATTTCCCACTGAATATTTACACAATTGATCCAGTTCTCCAATCTTTCCATGGGGTTTTCATTGTTATTATGATATTATGTCCACTTCAGTTTTATTCAAAATTCAGGCAAATATAATATCGTTGTGACTTAAAAATAAGGTATATTCAGTTTTCGTTTGGGGAAATTTCCTGCAAAGAGCCATGTGTCACATTTCAGGAAGGAAGTTACTTTGATTGCCCCAAGACAATTTTGTGTTATTCTATGAGTTAAATATATAACACTAATTCATTCCAGAGTATGATGATAGTGTTTTTCATGTTAGTTTTTGAACATATGTAGGGAAAAATTATTTCAGCAAATCTTTTTAAATGTTCTGAAGAATTGCTTTAAAGTACTTATGTATTTTGCCTTTTTATTTTATATATTTAATATAATATGCAAATATTCTGTATACATATTTCACTATGTAGATTATTTTTCTATTTGTATTCACCGTGGAAAACTTTTAAGATACGTACATAAAATAAGATGTTAATGTAACTACACATATGACTACTGAAAGTGAATATTTTAATTTCTGTTATCATTTTTACGGAATAATTCCATGGAAATATCAAAGATGTTTAATAAACATAAATGAAAGAATCTTTCCCTATCAGATAATCAATAAATATAATAAACTTTCAATAAACAAGATAATTTTGTTCTGCATTAATGCAACTGTTCCTACAATCTCCACAAGAATACAACATACAGATTTTTCTCCTGTGTGCATAACATTTCCTTAAATTTCTGTGTTACATATATGAATCCCACTAGGTAAGCTTTCTTTACGGTACGCATGACTTAGTCTTCTTTGCATCTTAACATATACTATCTAGCTTGGCACAAAATGCTGTTAGATAATTTAAAATGAGAACTAGTTTTCATTTGGCATAATCTCTAAACACTGAAAGAATAATCTTGGAATGTCAAGTAAAGGAAACGTTCTTACCTCTCAGAGCAAGACTTTGGAGGTGCTCACACTTGGGTTTAAATCCATGGTTCTCGAATTACTACTTGTATCACATAAGCAAGTTACCTAACATTTATATACCTCACTTCCCTGACTGGTGAAATGAGAATGAAGATGCCTAACTCATAATAACATTTTGAGAATTAGATAATTTATTGTCTGTAAAATGGCCATTAGAGTGTCATGATTATGACATTACTAATTAATTGTAATGATATTTGTAATGATTATAATATAATGTATTTAAACTGTAATAAAAATAGTATAAATAATACTCAAAGAATGATCAGGTATTAAGGAACTTTGGGAAACATGCTTAATCATATATATGTAGGATTTATATATATATAACTAGGACATTATATATATATATATATTATATATACATAACTATGACAAATGATGCTTTATAGGAGTGGGAGCCTGTAACATTTTGGGGACGACCTGCTCTTATTTCCCACAGCCTGGGCTTAGTGCTTCACATGCATCAATATCTCTGAAACTCACAACCACCATATAGTTAGTTATTACTTCTAAATTTATTTCACAGATTGGGGAATTGAGACATGGAAACTATAAACACGTTCAATTTCATCAAATTTATAAATGATGGAACTAATATTTTTACCCAGGTTTGACTGGTTCCAAAATGTATTTTATCTTCACATTGTACCATGTGCTTCCTTACAGGTTTTGACCTTCCACAATGACATTGCACAATATTGATTTGTAAGAGATTGACAAAATATTACTGCCTTAAAGAACATGTTACCCTCATGTCCTTGTAGTGCTGAGATTATTTTTGAGACTAGTTAAATGTTATACTTTTGTTACAATTAGGCTGATCATTGTTGTTGATATTGATAAAGAAATTATGGTTGGTAGAGACACATGACAATTTTATTTGTAGCTTAAACTTAGGCCTTCATGAAATAAAATCTATATAGAATAAAAAATAAAATGTTATATGACAAGTGGATGGCACTGAGTTACTAAAAATGTACAAGAAAAATTTATCACCAATAATGAGAAAACCTCTCAGTACCTTTAAGTGAAACAAAATCAATTATAAATATTTTACATACAATCTTAGAGATAATTTAGCCTTTTAATGAGTACTACTTGAGTTTAAGAACTTGAGATGTATGAGAAAGATTTTTTCCTTGTGTATAAAAAAAATCTTAGGTTCATAGAGGTTACATTTCATACAAATGCATCGGGTGTTATTTTTGACTCGGGAGAGTTATATACGTATTTACAATTTTACTAGAAAAGAACCACTCCTTAACAAATATTTCGTTCATTCTTCCTTCAACTCAGAGTTGACTTTGCCTGACTCTTTTATGTCAGAGCTCATTCTTTGAGAAAAACTTTTTGTTCAGATGCTAAAAGACTTAGAAGCAGGCAGTTCACAGCTCTACTTTATGTAAATAAAATTCAAAGGCAGTTGTTCAAGATGGATACGTATCACAGTTTAATATATTAAAACAATTAAGTGGGTATTTTAAGGCTTAAATGACTAATAAAATTAAAGTTTCTTTTTGTTGTTTTATTTGAAATTTTAATTTTAAGTGACATTCCCCAGAATGTAATGTTGGTAGTTTCCAAATTCATAACAAAGTTAATCATACTTCTTTTTGTAAAACATTAAATCTTGCTTTATTTAACTTATGTGCTTCAATGCCCATTTCTACTTAATTTTGAGAACTGATAAATCCATATAAAATTAACTGATAGTTTTAAATAAAAGTGTGATCACTCTACAAAGTTGTTTTTTTTTTTTTTTCCGAGGAATATTAGCCCTGAGCTAACATCTGCCACCAATCCTCCTCTTTTTGCTGAGGAAGGCTGGCCCTGAGCTAACATCCATGCCCATCTTCCTCCATTTTATATGTGGGATGCCTGCCAGAGCATGGCTTTTCAAGTGGTGCCATGTCTGCACCAGGGATCAAAACAGATGAACCCTGGGCTACTGCGGAAGCGGAACGTGGGCACTTAACCGCTCTGACTCCAGGCTGGCCCCTCTACAAAAATTTTAAAACAATTAGGTTTCCCACTTGATATTCTGTTAGATTCACGACATACTTAGATTCATGACCTCATACAGTAGCCTCAGCTACTCTGTAAATAAAATTATGATGAAAATTAGCTTTAGAAAAAGTCAAGAACAGGATCTATCTGAACCTTAATAGGAAGTTGATAGAGTTGGAGAGAAACTAAATCCGTCTTCTGTTTTATAGAGGTGATATTCTTATAAAAATATTTACTGAAAAATATTCACTGTTGGTATTACGACATTTTTAGCCCAAATAGTCTATCTAGTGTTAATTGAGAGCACATCTGTTTTAAATGACTCATTCTTTTTTTATTTGATCTTGTATTTATTTCCATCCTCCATAATTTGAAAGCAAAATCCAACTATTTGATGAACCCTATATATTTTTTTTACCATGCATATATATATATATATATAAGCATAGAGTTTAGTGTGAGTAGAGAAAATAAAACAGAGCAGACTGTCTCAACTATAGTCACAGTATTACTGACAATTTCAGAATGCTAAATATTGCCCACCCATTGTTTTGTTTTTATCTATTAAGTTTGCCAGCCCAGTGGTGCAGCAGTTAAGGGTGCACGTTCTGCTTTTGTGTCCTGGGGTTCACTGGTTTGGATCCCGGTGCGGACATGGTACCGCTTGGCAAGTCATGCTGTGGCAGGCGTCCCACATATAAAGTAGAGGAAGATGGCATGATGTTAGTCCAGGGCCAATCTTCCTCAGCAAAAAGAGGAGGATTGGTGGCAGATGTTAGCTTAGGGCTAATCTTCCTCAAAAAAAATAAAAAAATAAAAAAAAAGTTTGCTCACCTATAATCCTTGAATAGTGTTTCACATCTTCTCTCTCCACAAAATTCTCACACATAGTCCCATTTCATACTTCACTGAAAAAACTGAAGCAGGAAGATTGGAACTCTATCATCTTTCTTTTGTCAAGTTATACCCTTACTTTTTTCTGAGTTAATTTTTTCTCTTAACAGAACATGACTTTCCAATTTTACTGATTAGTAAACTAAGGCCTAGAAAAGTAAGGTAAAGTGGTACCCATAACCTACAACTGTAGAGAAATAAGAATTGAACTCACATCTCTTGGAAACTAGGGCTCAAAATCAAACCTCATCATTCCATTGACTCTTGTAGACTACATGTCAGGACTAATAGTACGGGTATTTTAAATTAGGGAAGTAGAGTATTAGACCTGAAAACAATAGATGTACCTTCTTATATTTTCTATGTGATTATTGATTTCTTTACCTTCTTACACAAAAGTGTTACTGAACCTGAAGTGAGTTCACTCACCCGTTGCACAGCAAGCCAATCTCTGACACCGGGTGTGGTGGAAGAAAGTAGGAATTTTATTTTTGCACAGCGCTGAGCAAGGAGAGAGGGCAGCTAACGCTGAAATCCCAAACTCCCCGAAAAGCTAAAAGGAAAGGTTTTTATTTGGGGCTTTAGGTAGGGGAGGGGGAGCATATGGCCTTGCTGGTTGGAGCTTTCCCACCAGCCTGTCTTTGGCCTTAAGACACTTGCAGAGAGGAGGGAGCTCATGACCTTGCTGGTCAGCAGCTTTCCCACCAGCCCGTATCTCTTTGTGGGAGGAGATAGTCCAGTTGCTTGTCCTTGAGGGTGTCTGTCTCCATGGAGGACAGTGGATTCTGGAGCCAGGAAGCCGGAGAGTAAGCAGGGAATGAGTGTTTTGGTTTTAACCCCATATATGCTGGGTTTAATGTGGGGAAACTGATATCAGGGTCAGTATCAAAAGGACAGGCAACATTATGGACCTCTCCTCTCTTTGGGAACTGACATGCTTTAGTACTGTGTTAAAATGGAAATTGCAGATAAAAATAGCAGGGAGGGATCTGACAAATGGGTTTATTATCCAGTCATCCTTTTTCACATACAGTGCCAAACAATATCTTGGTGTTTCCTGATCTGATCCCACGTCCTTCCTGAAGGTGGGGTCCTTTCATTGTCTGAATAGTCCAGGCCATACAGCAGGCTCAGCTAAGTCAGAACATGAGGGTGCACACCTCGGTGGCCACCTGCGACCTTCAACTGGGCTTCAGGGAGCATGACCAAACAGATGTCTGTGTTGAGCTTATGTAGCTTAACTTGCTTAAAATAGAAAGACAACACTCACAGGCTTTTAACTCTGTAGAGCTACCATGATAAGTCAAACTCATGAAATGTGGTGCAACTGAGCCAGGTCCTCTCATTACACACACACGTGCATTTATTGCATACCTCTTTAGAAAAGTCAGTGCGCTAGGCGTGTACTAATTTACTTCAGTCATTTTCATATTTTCTAAAATGAATATATATTAATTTAGTTATTCAGAAAATTTTAATGAGTGTTGCTTTAAATATAATATGGTAGGTCACTGAAAAGGGGACTCCACAAGTGAGATAGTATTTTGGGTTAATCTTGAAGAGTTGTAAGATTTGAATATGAAAGTTAGAAAAAGGGTATTTGTATATAGATAAAGAGCTGGAGAAAATATATGCATATGATAGAGCACACAGAAGTAACTCTAAATAGAACCCTGGGCTCAGTTATTGCAATTAATCTAAATAACAAAGCAGAGAAAAAAGCACAGCTGTGATGTCACGTGGTTGGCTAAAATTTTTTATTTTAAAACAATTGCATTATCTCTTTATAATAAATTGTAGATAACTTTTTATAAATTAGATAACTAGAGGGGCTGGCCCGTGGCCGAGTGGTTAAGTTCATTTGCTCTGCTTCAGCGGTCCAGGGGGTCTCTGGTTTGGATCCTGGGCACGGACATGGCACCGCTGGTCAGGCCACACTGAGGCAGAGTCCCACATGCCACAACTAGAGAGTCCCACAACTAAAGTATGCAACTATATACTGGGGGGATTTGGGCAGAAAAAAAAAGAAGATTGACAACAGTTGTTAGCTCAGTTGCCAATCTTTAAAAAAAAAAAAAATCGATAACTAGAAAGCTGCTTGAAGTCAAAAGCATTGAATTCCCTTCTTATATTTTCCGTAAAGAAACAAAACAACCAAAGAGTGATACATTTCTGCTCTGTGAACTATTATCAATGTATGTAAAAATGTGATATTTGTTCAGGATCCAATGTGATATATCATTGTTATATTCTGCTGTTTTTCTTCATGGCACTTACAACAAAGTTAGTTAGATAATATTTATTTGATTGTTTAGTGTTTTTTCCACCAGTGAACTGTAAGTTCCCTGTACGCAGGAACCTCACCCATCTTTCCATTGCTGTGCCATCTGAGGCTTGTACGGTAGCTAGCATATCACGAATGTGCAATCATTATTTATTTAATGAAGGAATTATGTCCTAATTTCTATGTCTATCTAGAAATCTGTAGTACCAAATGACTTGCTTATATCTTGTTCCATCTCCATTCTTGGTGCCTGGGTGAGCCTCACTGTTTTTTGTGTTTGTGTGCATGCATATGAGGAAGGTTTGCCCTGAGCTAACACTTCCTCTACCTCGTATGCTGGATGCCTCCACAGCATGGCCAATGAGTGGAGTAGGTCCGGACCTGGGATCCAAACCCACAAACCCCGAGCCACTGAAGCAGAGCACACAAACCTTCAACCACCCAACCACTGGGCCAGCCCCAAGTCTCAACTGCTTTTTGGTATCCTGTTGCCTGCTTGACTTAATTATAAGAGCATTCTTGCCAAGGTCCCTCACTGAGACAGTAGCATCCTCTTGCTGTGAAACAGTGCAATCAATAATCTGGCTTTTATTTTTACAATGTCAAGCATCCCTTAATTTTTAATATTTGGGCATTGTCTTAGAAACAGAGAGTAAAGATTTCACCTTTTTCCTCTGAGTTCTGTGTAGCTGGACTATTTAACCTCCCTTAGACAGAGGTCTCTCAGAAAAATGGAAGCAATTCTTCTAATTAAATCCACTGACAATGGATAGAATTATATTGAATCCACTATTAGTAAATGTATACAAATTAACAGACTAATTGATAATATAAATAAAATAAGGCAATCACAGAGAACAGATAAGCTAAAAAATAAAGTATCTTGCCATTTTTTGTCATTTTTCATTATAGTTATCTAGTTTCTTGTAAAGATGCCTGTTCAAATTACAGTATGATTGCTATGGTAATACACACCTTATAAATCATATGCAAAGGCTGTCTTCATTTCCACTGTTTCCACGAAATAGTAAAGAAGATTATTAAAGTGGAGTTGCAAGAGTCTGAAAAAGAGTATGCTGAGACAATGAAGGCATTAAACACTAAAAGCAAAATTGCAAAAGATCCCATGAAGATCTCACTAAGTATTTGTGGTAGCTGTGGGGTCATTCAATGATATTTTGGACAGTTTTCAGAGTCTTCCTGAGAGATGAAATGTTGATGATTGATGATGAATTGTTCACTGATATTTGACAGCACTGGCAGTTTACCTGTGTGATTTGAGATTATTTTCTTTCACAAGAGATGAGTGAGTTAGAATCTCTCTGTTAGAATTTCAAACACAATGTATCCCTTAAGGGATTGAGTGCTTTTCACGTTTTCTCTCAATCTTTATCATTTTAGAGCTATACATAGTCTGTGTCTATTTCTTTAGACATAAAAAGAAATAATTTCTACTCTGCTTTACAGTCAAAATTATTCTGATTGACCCAGATTGGAGATGAGCCACTCAAAGGCATTGTAAAACATGTTGCCACTTCAAAAGTCATTATCCTTTGTGTGCACATTTGCCTCCAGATCATTTTTTTGTTTTTCACTGTGATCATTGGGAGAGCAAGATTGCAGCTGTTAGATGCATTCTGCTAAGAGTGGCTGAAGGGCCTTTCAGAGGAGACCCTGGAAAATTAATAGCAGGGTTGTCCTCTGTCAAGAGTTTTCATCAGAGGGAGTCCCAGAGCAATTAAAATTGCTCCAACTGGGGCGGGGGCTCTCTCTCAATAGGGATTTTAATTGAATGGTTCTACTATGCTCTATTTTCTCTCATCTATCTGTCTACACTATGGAATAAGGATGGCCCATGTGTTTGCAGAAATCAGTAGAGTTGACCAAAATATAAATTAGAATTCCACAGGCAGTTCAGGGATGAGGGGATCATAGAAAACTTAGGACTGAGTGTTGTTTGAATTGAGGGCATTTGGCATTTCTAGTTCAGTAATGACATACTCTGCACATGAAAAATCTTACTGGAAGAAAATGGTGGGTACTTAGGTTCATATTTTTAATACATGCATTCAAAATTCATATTCTCTGGCATATTGGAAGTTTATGTGGTTCATCTAAAAACTATATTTAGGTAAACGGTTTTGTATTCATTTACATGTGTTATGAATGAAATGTAGATGTTAGTTCGTGGTTATTTAACTATTCCCTATCATTTGAGGAAAAGTGAGCTAGAGTTAGAGCACTGGTTGTGTCTGAGAGAGTTCATCTCTTTCTGAATTGTGTGATACGTAAGTGGTTTGATTTTTCATGGCGGTACAAACATCATATAGGATTATCTGTTTGTTGAGATTAAAATATGTGGCAATGCATGAAATTCCTTTCTGTGCCTGCATCCTCACAGTTATCAAACGTGGATAGGCCTCTGAGGCTCGTTTTTCAAGGGTTAAAATTGACTCAATATTTTTCTGGAGAAGTTCTCGAATGCTATCAACTACAAACCATAAGATATTGTCCATTTATAGACTATTATTATAGAACTATGCTGTACTGTCCAGTGCACATTTAAATTCATTTTTCCTTTCTTTTCTTCTTCATATTCAATTAAACATTTTTAAATGAACTGTAAGCAATTCATTATACCAGTAGAAAAAGTTATCTGTACTGAGTATTGCATTCAGGAAAATTGTTTTATTTGATCACAAGAACTGACTCCTGCTGATCGAATCCTACCCCTTTTGTTCATCAGAATTAGTTTTAGCCTTCTGAGTTCATTGAATAATATATTTGAAAGTGTTTTTTAAATTATAAAAGATATAAGGTAATTGTATGTTCCATTTTTGATGAGTAGTGCATTCTGTAGGTTGACAATTCTATGGTAACTAATTGCGTTGTGGCTGTTTATATTACCTCAGATAAACTAGTAGGTTACCAGGTGAAGTTTGATATATAAATTCAGTCTTTTTTCAGTATCGTTCACCAATAGGAGAATTTTTAGATGATCAGAAATTATTCCTATGTTAGCATCTGTCTTCCTGACCACATCTAGGTCTACCATATTTTTTTCATGGACTAAACTACTGATAACACCATTCTAAACTTCATAATAATCAGAACTAATTTTTTTATGTTATCTATTTTTCTCTCTTGGTGTAGCTTAGTGATTTCTCTTGAACTTATTCATTCACTTGCATGTGAGTCTAACATGAATTTATATTTGCCTATTAAGAAAAAGTCTTGCTCTTTTGTGCTCCATCTGGAGAGGTGTGAGTCTTGGGTCCTATCTTCAGCCTTCCCTCTAACTTGATGAATGATTTTGAGAGGCTTCTGTCATCTCTGTGAACTTTCCTTTCTCTTTCCTTGAAACCATTCTGACAGCATATTTTAATTCCAGAGCTGTTGAAAATTAATTATTTATAAAGTGCTTTGAGGTATCTTGGAGAAGGATTATTTATAATGCTGTTGAAAATAATATATGCTGTATTATTTAGTACATATTGAGCTGTCTGCTCTTTATGCAGTATAGAAAACATCAAAGTACACATCACCTCGGGCAGATGGGAGTGGTTTAAGGAAGTGCTGGATTAGCAGGCTGGAGAATGCTGGTGATGCAGCAAAGTTTGCTCTACTCTGGAAATGGCTGACCGTTCTTTTTTTTTTCCTTTGAGGACCTTATATATCAAGATGACACATTTGAAGGATAACTTATAATGCCTGATTGAAACTTTGCAAGTACTGGAAGTATGATAAAAAGAGAAAGAAGTAAATTTATTTCTCATTCTATCAACTGAAAGTTACATCACACTCTTCTAACAGATTCGTCAAATTTTCATCATTAAATTCCATATTTATATCTATGTGATAATATCTCTGCACTCGAACCACCAACTATATTTTCCGTTTAATTGATGGATAGTCTAACTCCCACTGATATGTCCAAGAAACCCCAGTGTTTCTGTGAAGAAGTCTGATGAGGGGCTGGCTCTGTGGCCTGGTAGTTAAGTTCGGCTCACTCTGCTTCAACAGCCTGGGTTTGGTTCCCAGGTGCAGACCTACACCACTCACCAGTGGCCATGCTGTGGTGCGACCTACACACAAAATAGAGGAAGACTGGCACAGATGTTAGTTCTCAGTGAATCTTCCTAAGCAAAAAATTCTGATGATAATCTGTTTTTTTTCGTTATTATTCACATGCTCTTTATTTCTAGGTGCTCCCAAAATAAATTCTTTCTTCTTTTAATTTTTTTTAAGGCTCATGAGTTCTATTAGAATATGCTTTGGTGTTGACCATTCATACTCAGTATTCCCAAGCACACAGTCTTTTTTTCTCAATATGTGTTTTTTTGAATTTTTTTGTTTGTTGTATCTTCAGTATTTTTTAAAAATGATAGCTTCTAATATGTATTCTATTTTGTTTGGTTTTCTTCTTCTGTGATTCTTATCCATATGCTTAATTTTCCTTGTCTATTTTCAGTATCTTGTCTGGTTTCCTCTTAAATCTTTTTCTCTCTCTCTTCAATTTTTATGGTTGTTTAAAATTTTCCTAATTACTTTCTGTCTTAAGGCATTGTTTTGTTTTTGCTGTTGTTTCTGTGTTCTTTCAGCTTTAGTGGTCAGTTCTGAAATACTGTTTTATTATTTCTAATTGTTTCTTGAGTTCTATGACCTTAATTCTCAGTGCAGTGCTGATTTATGTTGCTCTTTCCTGTTTCATATTATTTTATTAATGTCTTTTAGTTCATTTGAACATAGTGGGTTAGAGTTTTGATCTGTTTTTTGGACCTGTCTTTCTAGTATGCTCTCCTTGTCGGTAGGCATAGTATTCTGTTCTTTATTCTTATAATAACTTTACATGGCATTTTATATCTATATTTTTCTTTTTCTCATTTTTAGGTGAAATTATTTTGCCTGAACTTTCTGAAGAGGCAGAGTTCAGGAAAGCTTTTCTATCTTCCCCGAAGTTCTGCTTCTGATGTTTTTGTACGGTGTTCAGCAATATACACGGTGGCCTGCTTTCTGTGAAATCCTGGTTCTCTTTCCCTCCCCAGCTTTGGTCTGGATCCTCTTTTTTGTTCATCTCTGTTTTCTCTATCCTGTTCAATTGTGATTTCACATTCAGCAGTTACAAGTCAGAGTGGGGCCTTGTACCCGAAGGGAGCCTTTGCAGGTCACTTTTGAGAGCTGACTGGCACTGGTGTGCTCCAGCTCCCTCAGGCCTTCTTCCTGCAAGTCCCTCTAGGACTCCTTATTGGAGCGGGCAAACCTCCAATTTCCACTGCTTTTCTCAAATCAGCCAGTGGTTTTCACTGAATCCGCACTGGCTCTTTTGGGGTCTGCTGATCTTTTGTCAGGTGCTGCTCCCATGTGTTCCTCTGCTTCTTCTCCACACACAGGATTGTAAGCAACTGTTTGAATTTTGGGATTGGTGGGGTACCTTTTCACATAGTTTGGTTGTAAATGTTGTCTGTAGATACTTTGTTTTGCTATCTATTTGGTCTGTCAGTTTTTCTGGTGAAATGGAAAAAATATGTTGTAGTTGTCTTTGGCATCTTCCCAGAATCTCAGTTACTTTTAAAAAAATAAATTATATTATCCATAGAGAAAAAATACACATAATGTATACCTTTATGCATGGATTTCCAAAGTAAATACACATGTGTTACCAGCACACAGAGAAAGAAATACTTCATAAGTCTAGGATTGTTAGCATATTCTCCCATTTTTTCTTCTAAATCTTAATTTTTGACAATTTGAAAGCAATATAATGAGAATAATGGAATATAGATTGATGCAATTAGGGCAGAATTACAGTCAGTAAAAATATATATTTTTATGTTACAGTTCCTTTATTTAAAAAAATAATATATACATTTGTACTCTTCCGTCCCCAGCTACACTTACCCACAGATATGCACGTGCTTGGGCTTATAGATGATGTGATAAATTAAATTACTGGCTCCAGTTCTTCATCCCTCCATATTCACACCCTCTGCAATGTAACTCTGCAGCCGCTTCTACTAAAGGTACAGGACACACATCTCTCCACCGTGACTTTGGCCTAGCTAGTTGACTTGCTTTGACCAATGGGATGTTAGTTCATGGGCCACAGGCAAGAGTTTGAAAGGTGCTTTTGCACTTACATTTTTCCCTTGCCCCGTCCCAGATGATCTGTAGGGCTCAGGAGGAGTGTAAAAGACACCTGAACTACAGTCATCTCAAGCTGCCTCCAGCGTGAAACAGACCACACCAGCTGACCTGTAAACTCAGGAGGAGAAAGAACTGCTTCATGTTACCTTTCACTGAGGATCTGAGATTATCGAGGATGCAGCATTATGGTAGCAAATGCAAACAGTCCACACGCCAATGTGTCTGCGTTCTCAGAGACAGCTTATGGCTGTTGTGTGATAGAATTTGTTGTTTTTAGTAATTACTGACATATATGCTGCTGCTTATATCTTTACGATTTCTTCCTAATTTCTGTAACTACTTTTCCCTTTTTGCTTTAGTTGGACATTATTTAAATTAATTTCACTTTTCTTTTTTCTAATAAGTGTATTTAAAACTATAGGTTTCATTCTGAATACATTTTTGGCCACATATCACATTTATATGTTATTTTTTTATTTTTCTTATTTCCGAGTAGTCTGTGACTTTTTAAATTTCCTGTTCAACATGGAGATTATTTTAAAAAGTTTGTGTTTAATTTTCAAGTGTTATTTTATCTTCTGAGTTTTTTAATTTTTTCTGCTAACTTTTACCTTTAATAAATTCTTCTCAAAATATGTCAATTCTTTTTCCTCATTTTTATTTAATTACTTGAGATTATATTTGTGGATTAATTCATATTTCATTTCTGAATAAACATTTTACAAAGCATATATGTAGCATATATGAAGCATCTATGTAAACACTGTTGAATATTCTATATAAATAATTAAGACAAATGACTTTTTCTTAGTCAAATTCTCTCAAACTCATTTTGTGTATATATTGATTTCTGAGATGTATGTACTATTGGCTTCTACAAATATGAGCCTGTTGATTTTCTCATTCTATATACATTTTGCATTCGTATTGGTGTTCTATCGCTGTTGTAACAGATTAAGACAAAATTAAATATTTAACACAACACAACTGATTGTCTTACCGTCCTGAAAGTTGGAAGTTTGAAATCAGTTTTAGTGGGAAAGTCAAGTCGTTAGCACAGCTGGTTCCTTCTGGAGCCTCCAGCGGGAGAATCTGTTTCCTTGCCTTTTCCAACTTCTAGAGGCTGAGTGCATTCCTTGATTTGTGGTCCCTTCCTCCATCTTCAAAGCCAGCGTCTCTCTCTCTCTCTCTCTCTCCTTCCCTCCACTCTCCACCTTTGCTTCCATCATCCTATATCTTTCTCGACCTCCCTCTTATAAGGAACCTTATGATTACATTGGTACAGCTGGATAATCTAGGATACTCTTCCCATCTCAAGATCCTTCATGTAATCACACCTACAAAATCCTTTTTGCCATGTTAGGTAACATATTTATTAGAGGTTCCAGGGATTAAGAAGTGAATGTATGTGGGGGAATGAGCATTATTCGACCTACCACAGAATTATACTTTCAAAAAACTGCCAAATGAATGAACATTCCTATTATACTTTCTTTGAAAATAATATTAGTTTTAAAAATATGAACCTTAATCCCTTTTACTTCTTTGATCTTACTTAGATGTTAGTTAATGCTTTCAGAACTGCTTTAATTTTCCCTTTTATTTACATGCTATATTCTTCTCTTATTTTGTGCTTTAAAAAAAAATAATCTTAGAAGTGTTCTTTTTTTACCAGACTATAGCTAGAACCCAATATGAGAGCCTAAATTTCATAAAGGAATTCCACCAATTCTCATTAAATATAATATCTAATATGTTGGGGTTATGACTATCTTATTTATTTAGTAATTATTTTTATGATTTTTACTGTTTCTGACAGTCCCTTAACTTATTTTATTTTTTATTTTTATCTGCATGGTTTTACATCTGATAATTTGGATGTTCTGCTACACATCCCTGCTTACTAGTAATTACTTTCATAATTCACATTCACATTCTTTCCCACCACAGGCTTTTCACCATTGATGAGAGTTTGGAGCAATTTACTTCGCTTTTGTATCTTCCCAACTTGTCTGTCTTGCTACTGCTCCCAAATACTAAATTTTTAGAAAATCTATAGAATTTAGTTTCAAGGCTATTTTTGTTTTTCACATTGTGTCTTTTTTTTCTTGGCTAGATATTTTTCTTAAATGTCTTCCAGAGAGATGGTTCATGGACGGCATATTGTCTAATTTTGCGCATGTTTCAATATTTCTTTCTGTTGTATTCTAATATGAATATTAATTCTGCTCATGTTTGTTATTGAATCATGATACTTTTCTTTCAAAGCCTACACATTTTATTCCTTAATCTAACATGATCCTGTGATGATATTAAAAAAATAATCATCTAATTACCTTTCTTTATGAAGTAAACTGTTTTTGCCATCATAAAACCTGTGTTGTATCTTTTTATGAAAACAGCTCAAAATTTTACAACGCTGTGTCTAAGTGTATCTATTTTTTTTCAGTAATTTTGTCTAATCTTGATTTTCCCTTTAATCTTTGTCTTATCTTCCCTTGATCTAATCTTCAGTTTTCCCTGAAAATAAAGTCTTAATCTCACAAAAGTTTTCTTTCTATTTTTTCTAATTTATTTTTTCTCTCCCTCTTGAAGACTTATTATTCAAATGCATAATCTGGAGGAGTATCATATGTATTTTATCTTTTCATCTGTAACATATATGTCTTTGCATATATGTTGTTTTCATAATGTAATTCCATCATATAATTGATTAGTGATATCCAACATAGAATACATGCACCCCAGATGTTGGGCAGGACAATCCCTGGGATGAGGCGAGAAACTGTGGTGAATTTCAGAGCTCACAGATCACACATAGTATGTTAAATGGTAGTTCTACGCTGTAGAGGGTGGAACAGCAGCACCTCACTTTCTTACTGGCTATCAGTGTCTTGCAACCCATTTCAGGTTATATTTGAACTATTTCAGTTTGTCTTATTTCCTTTCATTGCTGATCTGATTTATGTCATTCTTCTCCACAAAGCTCTAACCACCGTAAACATTGTCGTTTTAGCCTCTGTGACTGAACTCTGCTGCAGAAAGCATAAATACTTAACAGTAAAACTGCCTCTGGAAAGTGAGGAGACAATGGCAGCACTGTCCTCTGTAATGCAGACAGGAGCAAAGCAGGATTCCTAACAACTGCCTGAAAGTCGTGACATGACTATTAATCATTAAGCTGTTTTATATTAGCTCAAAAAAATATGCAGCAAACTCACAGACAGAATGGCATAAGATTGTTTCAGGAGGCAGATTCTGCTTTCTACTTAATTCCTTATCTGCTGGCTATGTTAACTAAGCTTTTAACATTAGAATTAAAAAAGAAAAAGAACAAAATTTAAAAAGGGAAGAATGGACTAAAATGAGGGTTAAAGTAAAAATATCAATATGCATCGTTGTCTTTGAAGGGTTTCCTTCAACATAATTAATAACGTAATCTTGTAAACAACCACTGGTGTCACACTGTCTACAGCTGGCAGTCAGGTAGCATGAAAATGCTGTTCAAGTTTTGGTGCCTTGTTCTATTTCTCTTTAAATGGAAAGGAGCCTCCTTGAGAAAGAGGTCATTTCCCATATGTAGGGGAAAAAGCATTTTAGGTCTTGAACATGCAATTTACACAAAATTATTTTATCGAGGTCATATTAGTTAGTAACACTGTATAAACTTCAGGTGTGCGTTACAATATTTCAGCTTCTGTATAGACTGTATAGTGTTCACCACCAATACTCTAGTTTTTATCCATCACCATACATATGTACCCCTTTACCCCTTTTGCCCTCCCCTAACCCCCTTCCCAGCTGGTAAGCACCAATCCATTCTCCTTATTTGTTTGTTTGTTTATCTTCCATATACCAGTGAAATCATATGATATTTGTCTTTGTCTGACTTATTTCACTTAGCATATTCCCCTCAAGGTCCATCCAGTTGTTGCAAATGGCACAATTTTGTCTTTTTTATGGCTGAGTAGTATTCCGTTGTATATATATACCACATCTTCTTTATCCATTCATTTGTTGATGAGCACTTGGTTGCCTCAATGTCTTGAAAAAACATTGTGAATAATACTGTGATGAACATAGGAGCACATATATCTTTTTGATTTAGTATTTTCACGTTCTTTGGATAAATATCCAGAACTGGAATAGCTCAGTCATATGGTATTTCTATTTTTAATTTTTTGAGGAATCTCCATATGATTTTCCAAAGTGGCTGCATCAGTTTTCATTCCCCCCAGCAGTGTATGAGGTGGAATACCTAATTTTTGCTAAGATTCATTTAGTTTCAGGGATTTCTATAAAGCTGATAATATGTACTTGAGAATTTCCACAAACAGAGCTGATAAGTAGAAGAGGAAAAGCAAGATTCAAAGACAAAACGTTTAGTATATGTGAGTACCTTTTATCCATCCTGATAGCCAAGAGAGAAAGTAATGCAAAATGTGCAAAAAGAAGATGGTATACACTCATGTGATTTAACACAATATATAAACTTTGGGGAGTTTGTATTCATCAAAATAAATTCCAAGTTACATTAGATATTTGGTCAATATCTAAGAACCAAAATAAAATGTTCTTGTCCTCATCCCTTCCCAAATATTTGGATGTGGGATAAATTGTAAAGAAAGAGATGACATGACATCACCATGCTTTGCCTGAGATAGCTTTCTACAGTCAGGTAGACCCCTACTCTCTTCTCGAGGGACTGCCTTTATCCAGCCCAAACTACCCCATGACTTTTTTCCAGAAGGAGCAAATGTCTAGAGGATGCCACCTGAGGGGAGAAGGGCCACCAAAGCAATTCATCCCTTTACCTTGGTATCCCCAAAAGTGATATCCACCACCGCCAAATCCCACCTTTGGCTGATAAAACCAGTACTCCATTATATGCCTCAGAAATTAGTTTATTTATTTGATGAATTCGAGCCACGTATCTGTAAATACCTGCCATGTGGAAGACTTCAAGTCAGAACTCATGGGTGCCAAGAGAGAGGATAACAGGTTGTTAGAGTTAGGGACATGAGGCTCTTTTACACCTGATGCATACTGAGGAAGGGAGCTGCTCCCTCCTTTGCCACTGACATGAACTCACCTGAGAGAGTGGACTCCTGCCCTACCTTCTGATGCCAATCATCCCACTTATTGGAGTACTGTTAATTTAGAAACTATCCTAAGAGTTTTCATACATTATGGTTAGAAGTTCAAATTTTCACTGAAAAAGGAATTTGCTTTCTTGAATACTGATGTACGATAGTTGTTGCTGCTAAATCATTTTATTCTTCTTCTAATCTATCTCTATTCATATGACAGAATTTTAAATGTTATATAAGAATTCATACATTATTTTTAAACAAAGCAAGAAGTATATAAAGAAAATTGTTACTATTTAACAGCGTGATGTGAGAAATAAACCATATGCTTAACACATTGCCATTAATCTATTTGTATTTACTTCAAAAAGAGATAAACTTTCAAAGTTCTTTGTTCATTCCTTCCCACCTGCATATTAAAACTATTTCAATGGTCTACTCACAAGGAAATATTAAGTGAAACATTTAAAATTTTCACCACTTACCATTTGGGTTTATGTATGCTCAGACTTCTCACCTTATTAAATTAATATTTGCATTCTACTTGGGAAAACTTTTATAAGCAAATTCTTTATATAAAATAAAATGAAGTTAACGCATTACTATCAACCCTCTGATTTACAGATTTTTACTCATATTTGTGTGATGATTAAAACTCATATTTTTAGCTGCTTCTTTTCCCAATGCCTTCTTTTTGGAGATGAATACCATTTTGTAACTTTCTTCTTTTTTTCATTGGATAGGGTATTTATTCTATTCTTTCTTTATTATAGCAAAGTTTCTTTCTTCTGTTTTCATAGGTGACATAACACAAGGGACCAAACTGTCAAAGCAGATGATACAGATCAGAGCTCTTTCTGAGCAACAAGCTTTCCTAATGGTTTCAGTGACACCGAATCATAAGGCATCAGCAAAGCAGGAAGGAAACCCTTCAACATGGCCCCAGGTCTTCCTCCTTCCTACCTGACACAAGTTATCAGATGAGGCTTCTCTGTGAGGTTTTCAGTCACTTCTCTGACATGAATGAGCAATTTATGTCATGAGATACCTCCATATTATACTCAGATGGTTACATAGATTATGGAACATTTTTAAGGATGCTGTGCCTCAACAATCCATAGATTTAACTTTTTTTCTTTTTTTTAAAGATTGGCACCTGGGGCTGGCCCAGTGGCGCAGCGGTTAAGTTCGCAGGTTCCACTTCTCAGCGGCCCGGGGTTTGCCGGTTCGGATCCTTGGTGCGGACATGGTACCACTTGGCACATCATGCTGTGGTAGCTGTCCCACATATAAAGTAGAGGAAGATGGGTACGGATGTTAGCTCAGGGCCAGGCTTCCTCAGCAAAAAGAAGAGGACTGGCAGTAGTTAGCTCAGGGCTAATCTTCCTCAAAAAAAAAAAAAAAAAAAAAGATTGGCACCTGAGGTAACTACTGTTGCCAATCTTCTTTTTGTTTTTTCCTGTGTTTATCTCCCCATATCTCCCCAGTACATAGTTGCATATTTTAGTTGTGGGTCCTTCTAGTTGTGGCCTACTGAGTGGTGCCATATCCATGCCCAGGATCCGAACCCTCGCCTGCCGAAGCGGAGCGCGGGAACTCAACCACTCGGCCATGGAGCCGGTCCCCAGATTTAACTTTTTAATAGGAAATTGTAGACAACAGAAGCATTGTGATAAAAAATTCCATGGATAAAAAAACATTTGGTATGTTTTCTAATTGGTATTTCCCTAGCTTGTTTACAAAGAGATGAGACAGGATCCCATACGTTTTTTCTTTCCCAGGGATCCCTCTCTAGTAGAAAGAGTGAATGAATTGCAGACTATTTACTTCTCGAAAGATCCTAACTAAAACATTCTAGTAAAGAACCACTGATGAATACATATGATATCATTCAAAAAAGTACCTGCCACACTCTGTGTCTAAGATCTGATGCTTGGATTCTCGCCGATACATAATAAGCTGGTGAATCACATGCCTCATGAGAACATTCAGCTTTATTTCACCATCATGACCCCAGCATTAAGGCAGGATTTGACAGGCGAGAGTTCCAATACACTTTTTGAACTAGTATATGAATAAATGAAGGAGAGGGGAAAGGCCGGTTGATGTTAACATGCACAAAAAGAAAAATTTGGGGAGGGTGCCTGGAGAAGTTTTATGAAGAGAAATCTTAATTGTTAGAGCTAAGGATGATTAGGTTTCCTCAATCTGTTCAAAATAAACTTGTGTACTTTTTAGAATTTGAATGAATAGATTTAAAAGCAATAAAAATGTGGATTAACTTGGAATTTAATAACTACAAATAATAAAACCCAGAAAGTGATTTTTTTTATTACACTTGGTAGTAGGTTTTATGGCAGCCACACTTAAAAACAAGTGAAATCTGTCAAGCCAACCAACCAACCAAAATACACACACACTCACAGGCTTTGGATGGCGAAGGCCTGTGTTTAAATCCTGACAATGCTGCTTCCGTGCGCACGACATTTGACAAGTTATCTAACCATTTTGTGCCTTTATTTCCTCACCTGCAAAGTGGGCATTTAATACAGCATACATCATGGGAACCATCTGAGAATAAGGTTGAATAATACACGTAAAACACATATTTGGGAGCAGTACCCAACACAGATAATGCCCAAGAAATGTTAGCTTTTGTTATTTTCATCATTACTTTACAAAAGTACCATAATACCTACCAATTTTCAATATTTCCAACAACTTTAACAAAAAACAACCCAAACTGTGTCACTAGAGGTTTAAGAAAGTGGCTGTAGAAGAATAAGCAACTGAAATACTAAGAAAATATTTTCTCTACTTAAATGTATGGTATACAATTTATTAAAATATAGAGTACATTTAAGTAGAGAAATGTTTCTAGCAGTATCCATTACCTCCTTAATATATTAATAAGTCCCTCTGATGTGTTGTGTGAACAAGAGAAATACTATAGATGAGAGAGCAAACAATCCTAGATCAAAAGAAATAGACTATTCTAATAGCTCTCGCATCCTGTGAAGGCAGGAACAGAGAGAACAAAGGCATCATTCCTGATGAAACATGGTTTACACTTCAATTGAAAAGCCAAGGGCCGGCCCTGTGACCGAGTGGTTAAGTTCTCGAGCTCGGGCGGCCCAGGGTTTCGCTGGTTTGGATCTTGGGCATGGACATGGCACCGCTCATCAGGTCGTGTTGAGGCAGAGTCCCAAAAAGCACAACCAGAGGCACTCACAACTAGAATATACAACTATGTACCAGGGGGTTTGGGGGAGGAAAAAAAAAAATTGACAATAGATGTCAGTGCAGGTGCCAATCTAAAAAAAAACAAAAAGAAAAGCCAATAGGGGCATTCAGAAAAAGTTGATAGCAATTAACTTTAGTGTCTCTATTCATTGTTTTCCTCACCTGATAAATGAGAGCACTGAATCTGATAATTTCTCAAGGGCTTACAGTTTATAACACGTCTTCATAATCAAAAGCTATAAATAACTGACGTCTCTTGTGTTAGTTTCCTCTTGCTGTAACAAATCATCATTTGGTGATGGTTTAAAGGTTACAACACTATTGGTGGCTTAAACAATACAAATGTATTATCTTACAGTTCTGAAGTTCGAAAGTCCTAAAATCAACGAGTCAGCTGGGGCCTATGTTCCTTCTGGAGGCTCCAGGGGAGAATCCGTTCTCTTGTCTTTTCCAGCTTCTAGAGGCTGCCTGAATTCCTCACTCATGGCCCCTTTCTGTCTTCAAAACCAGGGGTGCAGGTGGAGTCTCTCTCACATGCATCAAATTACTTTCTTCTGCTTTCCTCTTCCATATTTAAGGAGTCGTGCTCCTTACATTGAGCCCTCCTGATAATCCAGGATACTCTCTCTAATTTAAAGTTAGCTGATTAGCAGCCTTAATTCTGTCTGTTACTTTAATTCCCTTTGTTTTGTAATGCAACATATTCACATGTCCCAGGGATAAGGAGTCATCATTCTGCCTACTATAAGCTTTGACATCAGAAGTTTTTTCAAACCAAGTTTTTTAATTTATCCATTTTAAAAGTTGAATATATTAACTAGTCTGATACTTAGTTTCTTAATTTGTAATATAGCAATAATGACTTTATCATAATTTTGGCATTGTGAAAAATTAATGGCAGCACAATTGTAAAGTAACTGACAAATTTCCAGGCACTCAATGCTCCATACTAAAGTGAGTATATTAAGAACTGTGATATTGTAATAACTAATAGTAGTAGCGGAAGTACTTTTATACAAATAATTATTCAGCATCTTTTGTCTTCAGAGCACAAAAATAGTCAATGTGAGATCTTGGCAATTAACAAAAAAAACGACCATGCCCTTCACAGTTTTCAAAAATAAATACATCACCTGTAGTCTAGAGACATTGTATGCAATACAGATGTCTCTTATGCTCCTGTATTATCTACTTCAGTAGTAATCTTTTGTTTCTTAGTAAATGTTGCACATACTCTCAAAATTTGGTTTGTAAGTAGATATTAAAAAAATTTTGTGTTAATTAAAAATCACATTCCAATTTGAATACATTCCTATTATGTGGATATGATTTGAAAGTTAATGATAGTTCTAAAGACTGGCGAGAGCCAAGAATTTGGTGGGAGAGAGTGTTAATTCCAGTATTCTAGACTTAACAGAAAAGGTGGATGTAAGAGAAAGACTTGAAAGAGTTCACTTAGCAGATGCTGATTAAGATGCCATTTTCAGCATAGGGTGAAGCCTGGAAGTGTAAGGAGTGGGAGAGGAAGACAAAGCTACCTGTCAGGATGGGCATCTGATGGCATTCAAGGTCTATGTGTGGGATGAACTTGGCCTAGTAATGTAGGCAGTTCAAAGCCAGCAGATGAACGCAAGTTTAGAACCTTGGGTGGTAATTTTGTAAGATATTTTCTGACTACTAGGGAGATTTTAAAATGAGTTGACGTGATTAAGGTCATGGAAGAGTAAAACAGCAGTAGAGATTTCAAAGTGCTGAAAGAAGGACCAGAGATTTTTTGCTGAACCAAACAATGACATTCTGAAAGAATAAAATGAAGTCATAGTTCATTTTTGGAATCTCACTGCAAAAAGTGTTAGCACAAAACTTGAGAGGACTGTGAAGGAAAAAAGAAACCTAAATCATTTTCATGACTGGAAGAACCTTTTAATATAGAATAAAAGAAGAGAAAGCATTGTAAAAGTGTAGATAGCAAATGGAAAGTTTTCAGAGGACAATTTAGAACTGACAATATTTTTAGAAGAAGAATGTCGAAATATTTGTTCAAGTAGGCAAAAATACTCATAATTATAATAAAATTAATGTTCACTGAATGCTCAGTATATGTGTATTGTGTACTTTCTATGTACCTTACATATCTTAATTCATTGTATCTTTATTACAACCTATCAGATATTGTTATCTACATTTTAAAATTGAGGAAATGAAAACAGAGATGCAAAGTAATTTCTCCACAAATGGACATCTAAAACTAACAAAACTGAGCTATGGCTACTAGCAGACTGGGTTGAATCCGTGCTTTAACCCTTCTGAAATAATTGACTCTATTCTTAAATAGTAGATGCTTTGACATGGAACTATTTCTAATAAATAAATACAATTTCATAAAGGCTTATGATGTGACAGCTTTGCTAGACACTTAAATATGTTATTTCATCTAATTTTACATGTACTCAATAAATCAAGCATTATTATTCTATTCTGTTTCTAATGTGAGGAACTTATATATATACCAGATTTTGGAGAACAGAAAACCTGGTCATTAACACAGAGGCCTAGGAAGCTTAGTAGGGAGGTGAGTATATATAAACAAACCCAAAATGTATGCATAAATGCAAAGTGTGAGAAACTTATGGAGGAACAGTCAAATTAGCAAGGTATGGAGTAAGAGTAAAATCTAATTAGGATTACAGATTCAGGAAAATTTTCTCTGGGGAAATGATATTTTTCTTGAGACTTCAAAGATGAGTAAAATATAGTTAAGAAACAAGGAGAGCAGAAAAGACCTTGTTGATTTGGAGGAAGTAGAGGAAGAACATGTGGCTAGATTGTCATGAATGTGTGGAGAAAGATGAATAGTTGGTGAGAATTAAGTAATTAGGACTTGCCTTGACAAATTAAGGGATATGATTTTTACTATAAAGGTAATTGCAAGCAAAGAGAAGTGTTGTAGTGCTGATTTGCAATTTGTTAAATTTAATCTTCCCACCTGAGAAGAGACTTTGACAGTAGTCCTTGAAGATGCAAGAAGAGTTCACAGAGTTAAGGAAAGTTGAGTGAGAGAGAAATGAGCAGCTTTGGAGGCAAGGTCGCCATGTGATTGATTGTGTGCAGGCTGTAATAAAGAATTAAATACCAAGAATGAGCCTTACTGTTCTGGCTCATACAATTATACTGAATTTCAGTCTTGGACGTACATTGAACATATAAACCTGAAGTTCACAGGAGAGGTAGGAGTCAAATATAGAATTTGGGAATTCGGGGCACAGGAATTAACACCCTAGGGAAGAATGAGTTCATTTAGGTAGCGAAGGTAGAATGAGAAATGAAGAAAGACTTGGACTGAGCCTTGACATACTCTAAAAATTAGAGGTCAGTTGATAAGCATGAAGGGGTAAATGAGACTAGAAAGGAAAAAAATCAAAGGTGTAGGAAGAATAGAAGGAGAATGTGGTATCACAAAAGTATGTAAATATAATTTTATGGTAAAGGCAGGAGTTAACATCTTTAATGATTCATGAAGTTCTAGGGGGAAAAAAGAGTCATAAATGAGATTTATTGCATTTTGGAAGCTGTATCTCAATGGCAGCCAGAGCAAAAAACAATTTAGAGAAAAGGATGGGGAGAAAAGCCATGGTGTACAATGCTGAAGAGTGAATATGAAGTGTAATTTTGTGACAACACATGTAGACAATTGTTCTGAAATATCTAACTATAAAATTAACAAAGACACAGGCCCATAAAAGAAGGTGTGAAAACAAGAGAACACTTTAAATTAGTTTGTTTGCTTTTATTACATAGGGGAGCAAAAGATAAAGAGCAGACTTATGACCACGCCCTCCGCATACCAGAGCAGGAGAGACTGGTAAAGCAGTGTGCTAATCCAAAATGAATCCCAATGAGGAAGAAAGAGACAATTAGAAATCTGTGCTTGAGGGACTCAAGCTTCTCCAGAAAGGAAAGCTGTGTCTGTGTCTCCCCCCGAATCTTTTGAATCTTAGTGCCTTGGCTAAGAGCTAGGGTTTCTGTGGAATAAAAGAAATTCAGGCCTGTGTGCTAACACAGAGAGGCTGAGCAGGGCTCAGAGAAGTTCACAATGGTGTTTAAGATAGAGCAGGTCACAGAGTGATTGAAATAGTATCTGAATCTAAGATTCCTAATCCAAAGCCTGTATTCTTAACAAATGCTCCATAGTCTTTCTAACAGCCCAAAATAAATGAGAAGTAAATAAATAAATAGCAAAGTCTAATAACAGCATATTCTTTACCCACTTAGAATATATAGACAGCCGGTTTCCAAAAGGATTGCAAGAAATTACATTTAAGTATGCATAATATGAAAGAGCATAAGACCAAAATTATAAATGAGATCAGAACTAGATAAAATAATATTAACTTTTATTAACTGAAGTATATTTTGCTCCAGGAATTTTGATCACATGGTATTTTAGGCTTGGTTAAAAAAACAAAAACAAAGCTGAGTGCTACATATCACAAATACCTGATTCAACATGTATTACCAAAAGAGTTTTAACTCAACCAAAGAGTGTATATCCTGAATATGACTAACTTCAAGATAAACCCATATTCTGAACAAGAGAATGGGGTCTAAACAGTACTCAAATCAACGTCAGTTGCATTTCTCATACTGCTCTCTCTGGGCGGCACACCCATGGTACACAGTGTGTAAAGTCTGTACATTATACACACACGATATTTGCTTGTCAAATGGAAGAGTTCAAACGCGAAACAAAAATGGGGTGAGAGATCAATTGGAGTTAGGATGTAACCTTATAAAGCTCCTTAATTAACTGAAACAATAAAACAGTTATTGAACAAATATAATCATAATTATTGTATGTTGTTAGAATGTCTTAAATCTGCTTGATAGAATAAATTAATGAGAAAAACCTGGCAACAATTGAGGGAAAATTACCAA
The DNA here is from genome assembly GCF_041296235.1 of Equus asinus. Taxonomy (NCBI): domain Eukaryota; kingdom Metazoa; phylum Chordata; class Mammalia; order Perissodactyla; family Equidae; genus Equus; species Equus asinus. The sequence continues at coordinate 56,735,680 of NC_091792.1, read as the reverse complement.
ATTAGAGAGAAATAATGTTGAATTTGATGTAAAGACACAAGTAATTATTGTATTATAATTAATATATACTTAGTGACAATTACTTTTTGAAAACAGGTAGAACAAATGTAAATTAACTGGATCTCGCTGACTTCCTAAGTAGAGTGTGCTGTCATTGCCTGACCTATGCAGTCATCAACACAAACTCATTCAAATATAGAACCACACGGCACAAACATGGAACCATTTAACCAGATTAGATTGAAAGACAACAGTTTTCATCACAAATTTCTTGTTGATCTAAAGTGAGATAAATATATTAGTGGTGATGAATTTAAAATATGCTAATAAGCCAATTTTTAGAGTTTAAAATAATATTATGTTGAATTATATTTTAACACTATTTTCGAACACATATAAATGAAAACAGAAAAATGAAACAGTTATCTAAATGTGCGGAAAATATAAAGTAATTATCTGCTTCATTAAAATGATGAAGTACTTATTTGTAAGGGATGATGGAATTCTTGTGGAAATGTTTAAGAATGAAGAAAAATAAGGGTAGTGAAATCTTAGAGTAAATCCCTCAATGTTAGAAATCTTTATGACATTATCTTCTCCCTAAATTGCATGAAGGACTGATTGAGAACTGTCACATTGATATCCACTTGGTGAAGAAGAGGTTTCTCTCCTGCAAAAAAGGATGGCAATTAAATCATCAGGTCCCCCATGATGCCTTTCTAATTAATGTGTAGTTTTTTTTTTTTGTCTCCTCAATTATTTTTATTTCCCAGCTACTTCATTAACCCTACATAAGCATGGATTTAGAATTGTTACATATTAACAAATAATTAGAAAATCTAAATAAGAATTTAAAATTAAATACTATTAACATCTCAAGCAGAATTCATCATATGATGAGGATCATCTGTGGTACTTTGTCGGTGTCATTTTTTAATATTACTCTAGTTCTTGTACTAATTATTTGAGAAAAGTTATCTTTTATTTTCAATTTTAATTTTTTGTTCACAAGCTTTTTATTCTCTGTTGCTCACACTTAAAACTTTGATACTATTTTATGCCTTTCAGTGAAAAATAATTGATTTGTGTATAATCAACATGTGTCAATAAAATATATGTATACAGTAGCAGATCTAATTTTAATCATTTAATGCACAGGACCATCTCAGAAAAAAACTACTAAAATTTTAAAAGATCACTTTCAATCTTGTTTTAACTTGTGAGGTGTAGTAAGAATAAACAGTTATTCCTTTCCTTCGTATTTATTTTTATACTACATAAAACTCATCGGTGGACACATTTACTTTCCACTCAATTTTTGTTTGAGATATAATTCTTATTTCAAGGTTGTGCATCCAAGCCCAAAGCTTTAAAAACCATCTCTGTGAATTAGCTTCGCTGTGAAAGCCACATGATGAGAGTCAACAGAACAGAACATCAGGGAATCAAGGTAAACGCTTTCCTAAAAGCTGAGTGAGAGCAGAACAGAAGGTGGGCTTAAGAAATGTTTCAAGAGCTTAGAAGCCCCCTTTGGAAGAAATGAGATGTAGTCAGAGGCAGAAGAAGCCTACAAAACACCAAACAATCAGAGACAGATTCTGTTTGAAGAGAAGCAAGGTGTTACCCATAAGGCCACAGACCTGCAGATAAAGGGATCCCCCCAGGAATGGCTGAGGCAAAACCCCACAGAGTCATGTAACACCAGTTTCAGATACACACACATCCTTTCAGAAAATAACACTACTAGCCTTACCATCTTCAGCTGACAGTCTCAAATATCGTACAAAAATATGGTTTTGAAGCAAAGACTAAAATCTTATCTACTTTCTAATGATTTATATTTAGCCATTGAGGAAAGTAAGCTACTCATTTACTAATTATTTCTTATTATTGCCTACAGTCCATATAAAACAACTTGGAGTGCATATTCTTAGATTTTGTTTTTAATGCATTAAAAGTACATCATACTTAAAGATTTTACAACTGTCTGCACACAATCCATTAAAATATCTATTTTAGGGGGTCATAATTTCACTTAAAAAATACCTGCATTCATGAGAGCCAGCCACGTCAGAGTGGTTAGGTTCTCGTGCTCTGCTTTGGTGGCCCAGGGTTTTGCCAGTTCGAGTGCTGGGCACGGACATGGCACTGCTCCTTGAGCCATGCTGGGGAGGCGATCCACATGCCACGGCTGGGGGATCCACAGATAAGGGTACACAGCTATGTACCAGGGGGCTTTGGGAGAAAAGGGAAAAATAAAATCATTAAAAAAAAAACCTGCATTCTATTTAGCTACAGAAATTATTAGAAGCAATGTGAAATCAAATGGCAATATCCAATATTCTGTAATGTAAAGATGGACAAAAAGAGTTAACTTTGGGAAATAAATCAACCAACATGTAATATCATAACATTAACAGAGCTCAACACAAACCCTGGATTAAAATAGCCAAAATAAGAGATGGTGAATCAGGCAAACTCTAGATAGAGAATCTATCACACAGAGCCTGGAATTCCAGCAAACTCCTTTGCGATAGCAAACAATAAACTTATATTTCAGTGGAATTCTATTTATCACTCAAATTAACCTCAATAGTCTTTGATTTAGCTTGCCCTCATCTAACAACTATGAGAGTGACAGTTATTCAAAAGTCAGCTTTCAAATGCATTTCTTATTACTACTAAAGTTTGAATGATAGTATCTGATTCGATCTATTTCACAAAAGTCAAGTAGAAATTTTAATTACACTGCAATTACATATTTATTGCTATGAAACCTTTCTGATGTATATAAAATAAAAACCAAAATAAATCAAGTTTTGAAAGCATTTGTATCATTGCTTTAATTCATTAAATTATATAAAGGACTGCAACCCCTCCTTCCCATCGTTGCATATGTCTGGGTTGAAGCAAATCACAACAACTTTAATGAATATAATTCAACATTCACTTGTGTATACTTCTAAAAATAGTGACTCTCAAAAGCAACGTTGAAATATAGTTTTTAATCCTCAACTTAACCTCAGGACATGTCTGAGTTAATGAATAATTCATATTTATTTATTGTCTCAACTTGGCCGCCAGGAAACTCAGACTCTTGCTTTTATTCTTATTTAACTGGTCCCTCCTTCCCTGTTTTCTTTACTTTTTCTTTATCTTCTTTTTGCTCTTTTACCACTGGAATGTCTCAGGGTTCAGTCTTTGGCCCTCAGTTCCTTTTTATCCGTGCTCAACTTTTACTGATGTCCTTTATTGTCATGGCTTAAAATTCTTGCTTTATGCCAATGATTCTTACATTTATTTCCCCAGACCTCTTTGCTCTCCCAAACCTAGATTTCATAGCTCCACTTATAGTCATGTCCACTTGGATGTCTGGTAGACATCACAAGCTTATAATTTCCAAAGCTCAACTCTTGATCTTCTCCTCTACTCAAACCTGCATCCATCCAATCCATCCATCCTATCAGCCAATCCATCAGCAAATCACTTTGGCTCTACTATCAGTATATGTCTGCAATCTTACAACCTGTCAGTATTGCAATTCTTTTTTTAAAATTTTTAATTGCCGTAACATTAGATTATAACATTATATAGCTTTCAGATGTACATTGTAATATATTTCGAATTCTGGGTGGATTACATCAAGTTCCCCACCCAAAAACTAATTATAGTCCATCCCCTCACATCTGAGCCTAATTATCCCTTTTGTCCTACCCTCCTTCTCCTCTGGTAACCGCCAATCCAATCTCCAATGCTGTGTTTGTTTGACATTGTTTTTATCTTCTACTTATGAGTGAGATCATATGGTATTTGACTTTCTCCCTCTGACTAATTTCACTCAGAATGATACCCTCAAGGACCATCCATGTTGTCACAAATGCCTGGATTTCATCATTTCTTATGGCTGAGTAGTATTCCACTGTGTATAAATACCACATCTTCATTCTATTTCTAACACCTGGGTCCAAGCCACCATTTTCTCTGGGATTACTGCAATAGTCTCTTAACTGATTTTGCAATGACTACTTTTCACTTTCGGTCTTTTCTCATCATACTTGCCAACATGACCTAGTAAAATGTCAATCAAACCATGTCATTCCTAGCTCAAAACCTTCTGGTGGTTCCCTATTACTCTCAGTAAAAGCAGAAGTCCTTATAGGAGACAGCAAAACTCTACGTGGTCTGCTACCAGATCCCTCTCCCATTTCCTATGACTTTTCTCATTACCCTCTCCAGACACGTCAGGCATGCTCTTACAGCAGACATTTGCTCCAGTTACTCTCCTTGTCTTGAATGCTATCTCCCATAATCTACATGTCTAAATGCTTCATCACACTCAAAATCCATCTTCACCATTATCTCACCTTGCTCAACTCTCACCTTCTCAATGAGGTCTACTCTGACCACCCTCTTTAATACTGCACCTTTTCCCTCTTCAATTCTTCTCCGTCTTATTTACACTATTCTAATTTTTTGTGTATGTATGTGTGAGGAATATTGGCCCTAAGGTACCATCTGTGCCAATATTCTTCTATTTTGTATGTGGGATGCCACCACAGCATGGCTTGATGAGTGGTGTGTATGTCTGTGCCCGGGATACAAACCAGCAAACCCCAGGCCACTGAAGCAGAGGGTTCAAACTTAACCACTATGCCACCAGGCCAGCCCCTACACTGTTTTAATTATTTTAAGATCTCTTGTCACCTGTTCTTATAAAACAATTCATTCATGTATTATATTTATTGTTTATTGCATGTCACACCACATGGACTCTAAGCTTCATTAGGGCAGGGAACCTTTGTTTTGTTCATTGAGGAGTCTCAAAATCCAAGAAGAATGCCTAACTAACACATCTTGGGTATTTAAGAAGTATTTGTTGAGTGTAAATGAAAAAAAGAACGAAGAAACATTTTAAAATAATTGCCCTATTTTCTCTTTCATTCATTCAACAAATATTTATTAAGGAGCTACTATAAACTGTACATCAATTTACATCCTGAAGATACAGTGGTAAGCAATTTATGTTTGCCTGCACTAATGGAGGCTGTTTTTTAATAAGACAGACAGACATAAATTAAATGGTCATTCAAATCAATGCAAAGTTACAAAGAATTATTTTTGAGTAGACGTGTATAGTGCTGTAAAAATATAGGAAATGATTGTCAAGGTAGACTGGAACCAGCTTACATGGATACTTTTAGTCCAGGTTAAGAATTTTGGTCTTTATTCCAAAAGCCATGGGAAGATATTGCAATGCTATAAGCCGAAGGGTGTCCTGATTAGGTGTGTATTTACAGACATCATCTGAGGCTACTTTGTAAGTAAGAGAGGGGTTGGGAGACAACCAAGGAGCCAGACTAGGCTACAGTGAGGACAGTATAGAAAGAGACAAGTGGGAATTTCAAGCGATCTTCAAGATCCAAAATAAACAGGAATCTGAAAGTCAAGACGTTGTCAATGAAAGAGAATGAGGTGTCAAATGCGATTCCTGGCCCCTGAAACTTTTCTTAAGGATTTGTATTCGTCACCTATCAGGTTATTAAGCTACCTTAAGTCTCCACCTTGTTTCAAATAGATAGGTGGTGGAAGCTAATATGAACAAAAATATTAACAGTTAAAGTTTATAGTAAAGTATGTACACAAAACCAAATACTTTAAATTAATGTATGTTAGGTAGATGTGAGCAGTATACTTAGGAGGAGTTGTTTGAGAAGTAACAATTAAGCACAGCTCTAGGAAGAATATTATAATTCAAGAATATAAAAAGGGTCCAAGATGGCAGCATAGGAAGACCCTGAATGCACCTCCTCCCATGGACTCACCAAATCTACATCCACATATAGAGCAGTGCCTCCTGAAGAAGAACTGAGGGATGATTGAAGAGCTTTTGTACAACAAACAAGAGGGACCACATAGAGATGAGTAGAAGTGATGATAACGTGGCATCCATGGGAACCCCACACTCCCATGCGATGACCTGCAGCAGGAAAGGATATCACTGAGAGGTCCTTGCACAGGCTTGCCTGCCCAGGGGCACAGCAAAAAATCAATGGTTTAAGAGTGTTTACCTAGAGTATAGGGGAAGCAAATATACTTACTAATGCTGGAGTGTCTTCCGAATGGGCTGGGAGATGCTAGAACTCTCTCTGGGATCAGAGGTGACTGGAAAGCCAATGTTTTGCATTTCCCTTCCACTTTCATAGTGCAGGGAGAAGCACAGTTCAGATGCTCTAGCTAGCTTGTTAAGGCTTCCCCTGACTCACACCAGCACTAACCGTCTCACCAAAGTGACCCCAATGTGGTGCATCCCAGGATGCCCTGGACAACACCAAATGGCTGTCTTGCCAAATGGCCCCAGCACAAGCCACCTTCAGCCTGTGCCTGCTCTGGGCTTCAGCCGTCCCACTAGGGTTATCATTCCAAATTGAAGGAGAGACAAAGTGTTTCCCAGACAAGCAAATAGTAAAGAAATTTATTACCACTAAACCAGCTTTACAAGAAATGTTAAACGGTCTTTTTTAAGTAGATGAAAAAAGGGCTTAATTAGAAATAAGAAAATATAAGAAAGAAAACATCTCATGAGTAAAGGCAAATATTGAGTAAAGGCAATGGTTTAGTCAGTTAAAAAGCTAGTACAAAGGTTAACAGACAAAAGTAGTAAAATCAATCATAACTACAATAAGTAATTAAGGGATAGACAAAATAAATGTTGTCAAAACATAAAACATGGAGGGAGGTAGTAAAAATGTAGTGCTTTTAGAATGTGTTTGAACTTGAGTGAGTATCACCTTAAAATATACTGCTATGTATATAGGTCGATATATATGAACCTCATGGAAACCACAAATTAAAAATCTTCAACAGAGACACAAACAATAAACAGAAAGGAACCCAGAAAACCATCAAACCACAAGAAAAGGGACCAAGAAAAGATGAAAGAAACAGAGAAGAACTACAAAAACATCCAAGAAAAAAGTAACAAAATGGCAATAAGTACATATTTATCAAAAGTTATGTTAAATGTAAATGAGTTAAATACTCCAATCAAAAGAAATAGGGTGGCTGAATGGATAAAAAAACACAACCCATCTACATGCTGCCTACAGGAGACTCACTTCAGATCTAAAACACATGCACACTAAAAATGAAGGAATTGAAAAAGATATTCCATGAAAATAAAAACAAAAAGAAAGCTGGGGTAACGATACTAATAATCATATCAGACAATATAGACTTTAAAACAAAGACAGTAACAAAAGACAAAGAAGGACATTACATGATGTTAAAGAGGTCAATCCAAGAAAAGGACACAACATTTGTAAATATTCATGCACCAGCATAGTAACACCTAAATATATAAAGCAAATATTAACAGATATAAAAGGAGAAACTAACAGTAATACAATAATAGTAGAAGACTTTAATACCCCACTTACACCAATGGATAGAGTATCCAGATAGAAAATCAATAAGGAAACATGGGTCTCAAAGAACACATTAGACTGGATGGATAGATATATACAGAAGATTTCATCCAAAAACTGCAGAATACACATGCTATCCAAGTGGACAAGGAATATTCTCCAGGAAAGATCACTGTTAGGCCACAAGACAAGTCTCAATAAATTTAAGAATATTGAAATCATATAGAGCATCTTTTCTGACCACAACAGTAAGAAAATAGAAATAAATTACAAGAAGAAAACTGCGAAAACACAAACATGTAGAAACTAAACAACATGCTACTAAACAACCAATTGTCAATGAAGAAATCCAAGAGAAATAAAAAAAGACTGAGACAAAGGAAAATGGAAACACAACTTTCCAAAATATATGCAATGCAGCAAAAGCAGTTCCAAGAGGATGTCCACAGTGATACAGGCTACCTTTAGAATAACAACAAAAATCCTTCAAATAAACAATCTAACTCTACACAAAAAGTAACCAAAAAAGAAAAATTCTAAGGCTAGTAGAAGGAATGAAATAATCATTCATGATCATGATCAATCAAAAACATCAGAGTGGAAATAAATAAAATAAACATGGAAAAAACAATCTACAGATCCAATGCAAGGCTTATTAAAATACCAATGGCATTTTTCACAGAACTAGAACAAAAAATTCTAAAATTTGTGTGGATTCACAAAAGACCCTAAATAGCTAAAGAAGTCTTGAGAAAGAAGAATAAAGCTGGAGGTATCACTCTCCCTGATTTCAAACTATACTCCAAAGATTTAGTAATCAAAACAGTGTGTTACAGGCACAAAAACGGACACATAGATCAACAGAATGGAATAGAAAGCCCAGAGATAAACCCACACATATACAGTCAATTGAGCTGACAAATGAGGCAAGAAAATATAATGAGGAAAAGACAGTCTCATCAGCAAACAGTATTAGGAAAACTGGACAGCTACATGCAAAAGAACGAAACTGGACCACTGTCTTAAATCATATACAAAGACACATTCAAAATGGATTAAAAACTTGAATGTAAGACTTGAAACCATAAAACTCCTAGAAGAAAACATTGGCAGTCAGCTCTTTGACATTGGGCTTGCCAATCTTTCTTTCGTCTAGTCTCCTCAGGCAAGAGCAACAAAGCAAAAATAAACAAATTGGATTACATCAAACTGAAAAGCTTTTGCATGGCAAAAGAAACCATCACTAAAACCAAAAGGCAGCCTACTGAAGGAGAGAAGATATCTGCAAATCATACATTTGATAAAAGGCTAATATCCAAAATACATAAAGAACTTACACAATTTAATATCAAAAGAAGAAAAACAAACAAACAATTAAAAAGTGGGTAAACAACTTAAATAGACATTTTCCAAAGAAGAAATACAGATGGCCATCAGGCATATGAAAAGATGCTCAACATCACTAATCACCAAGGAAATGCAAATCAAAACCACAATGAGATACCACTTCACACCTATCAGAATGGCTCCTATCAAAAAGACAAAAAATAATAAATGTTGGCCAGGATGTGGAGAAAAGGGAACCCTCATACACAGTTGGTGGGAATGGAAATTGTTGCGGCCACTATGGAAAACAGTATGGAAGTTCCTCAAAATATTAAATATTGAAATCCATATGATATAGCAATTCCAATTCTGGATATTTACCTGAAGAAAGTGCAAACACTAATTTGAAAAGATATGTGCACCCCTATGTTCACTGTAACATTATTTATAATAGTCCAGATAAGGAAGCAACCTAAGTGTCCATTGACAGATGAATGGATAAAGAAGACGTGGCAAGTGTATACAATGGAATGTTACCCAACCATAAAAAAAGAATGAAATCTTGCCATTCACAACAACATGGATGGACCTAGAGGGTATTACACTAAGAGAAATAAGTCAGAAAGAGAAAGACAAATCCTGTATGATTTCACTTATATGAGGAATCTAAAAAACAAAGCAAATGAACAAACAAAATAAAACAGAAAAAGACTCATAGAGAACAAACTGGTTGTTACCAGAATGGGGAAGGTTGGGGGGTGAACGAAATAGATGAAGGGGATTAAGAGGTACAAACTTCCAGTTATAAAATAAGTAAGCTATGGAGAGGTAATGTACAGTATAGGGAATACAGTCAATAATACTCTAACAAAATTGTATGGTGACAAATGGTAATTAGACTTACCTTGGTGATCATTTCATAATGTATATAAATATATAATCACTATGATGTACGCCTGAAACTAATAGGATATCTTATGTCAGTTATACTTCAATAAACAAACAAATAAAATACGATCAAATAAAAAAATTAAAGAAGAATTTACGTTAAACAAACATTGATTAGATAAATGTACACAGAGACAAAGAAATTGAAAAAGTTACGAATGTTTCACAAAAGGATTTCACGTCTATTGAAACTCAGGTTTAGAGTTCAAGGGAAAAATTAGTAGTTCCTACATTATCTTTCAATATTTTGCATCTATTCATAATTAGCATTAAAAAATGAATTTTCTCAACTTTAGGAAAAATTAAATAATGATAGCTGTTTAGATATGGAATTTTGAAGTAGAGACATTTATTCACATTTATAGTTGTATTTATAATTCTATTCATATATTTATAATTTGTTCTCAGTTTCTGTTTGAGCCACCAGGGGGTGTGGTGAAATAGAAAAATTAATTGTAATTTTGTATCTCACACTTACTATGCAGCTCTAAGAATGTATGCCAAATAATGGAGGGAGGGGGATAAATATGGATAACAAGTGCATCTAGGTCTCAGAAAAGCACATCACATCAAGAGCACAAAACAATTCTTATCATATTGTGATGATATATGCAGTTTTATTTATTTATATTGTAGCAGTCAAGCCCTTGAGGAAGATTTCCTGCAGGTGTGATGTCAGGCGTTCCTACTGAAACATCTTTCAGCATGTAGCATGTATTTCATGTTTGTCTATTTGTCAGGAATTTTATTTGGGTGAATCAGATAAAATGCTCCCCCTCTCCCTCAGATTCTATACATACTGAGGGTTCAACATCAGTAAACAAGTGTGAACTACCTACACTTGAGAGCAAGAGTCTGACTTTCTGGCTCCCCAAAGACCCCACATTTCTAAGCTGTCCTTAAAACAGTTAGATGTATTGTCGTAAACTGGAAATGGCCTGCGGGTGGTGACTTGTTCCTGTTCCCAAGTTTCTATCTCGAGTGGCTTGCCCTACAGAGTCCAGGTAGTCTAGTCATCTTCAGGGGTACTCCTCATATCTCATGTGACAATAGGACTCCTTTTTATCTTCTAAAACAGGAGTGGCCAAACCACATCTCACAGGCCGACATTCCTCCAAACTGCTGTCATGAGGTTTTGCTAGAACACAGCCACATCACCATTTATATATTGTCTGCCGCAACAGAGGCAAGGAAAGAGTTGGCAGAGCCCATGTGGCCCACAAAGCCTAAAATATTTCCAACATACCTGTTATGGAAAAAGTTAGACAACTCCTGCTCTAAAGAAAAAGAGAACAGTCAGCAAAATTCTTATACTTGAGCCTCAGGTAGAAATTCACAATGAGTTTAGATTTAAATATTAATTTACAGCAGAGAAATGATATCGAAATCATTCTTTATTTTATAATATTTGAATCATTAAGTATTTTTCTCAGTATCACTTTTACTGAACATAATTGCTAAACTTACAAAATGGTTATAAAATATCCAAAGGACTTTTAGAGCTGACATCAGCATCATGGCAGAGTGAGCTTTTCCTTTTGTCTTTCCCCTCTAAGTTACAACCAGTGGGGCACTCATTGACCAAAAAAGGACTCCCTGCAAAGCACTCTAGAACACCTGACAGATCCATGCATTTATACAGCTGAAGGTGGGTGAACTGGACCCCTGGGAAGCAGTGGAATTAAGAGAGCAGCCCCTTCCCCATCCTCCAGCAGTAGTTGTCCAAAACACAAATGCTCTCAGCAGGGGTGGTGGTGCCCTGACTTGAGATTTCAAAAGCTACACAGGCACGTGCAAGCAACCAGAAGCTGCAGGAGGAGCAATGACACTCCTAGCTTAGGCCCTGTCCCAGTGAAGAGCGGTGGGTGTCAGCAAGGATCTGAGGCTCCTGGATAAAGTGGTGCTGGGGAACCAGCCACCTACCTCTCCCCAAGCATCAGCTACTCCAACCTCAGTCTTTCTAGCAGCAAGGGCTGTGTCCAAAATGCAGATACCACACACAGGGGCAGTGGTGCCCCAACTTGAGGTTTTAAATAGCACATTAGCTTGCAACAGTGGCCAAGGGCTGAAGAAGCAGCAATGTATTCATGGCATAGCCTCTGCCACTCCCCCAGCAGTGGCAGGTGGCACCTGCAATGTGAAGCTTCAGGAGCCACAGTAGAACCCATGACCCAGCCATCAGGGGTGGTACCCTTAACATTGGCTCTATCAGCAGTGTGGGCTGCATACAAGACCCCAGGACCCTGAAAGTGATAGTAAAATCTATGAACCGAGCACCCTGTCAGTGATGCTGCAAGCACCCCCAGAGAATCTGGCAGCAGCATCTGAGCACATGGATAGCCTGCAGATAACCAGTAGGGGAACATGAGACCAGGTGATTCCCAAAGCAGCAGAAGTACTCAGAGCCTGGTGACCTTAGTGGTGACACCTGAGACTGCGGTGCCGTTGTAAGCAGTGAGGTGCAAGCAACCTTGGAGGCACAAGCAGCGCAAGGAGGGCAAAGACAAGGCATCTGGCAGAGGCCTGGAGGGTGTAAAATACAGGCTTTCAAATACAACCAGAAGTAGCTCAGAATCAAAGGAATCAAAGACTTACCCAAATGAGAAAGGTGGTTACTACCACAAATGAACCAGCAGAGGACAAATTCATCAAGTACCATGAAGAACTACAGTAATATGGTAGCACAGAAAGAAAATAACAACTCTCCAGAAACCAAACTTGAAGTCACAGAAGACTGCAATCCAACTGACAGAGAATTCAAAATAGCTGTTACAGAAACTCGAGGAGTTACAAGAAAACTCAGAAAGACAGTTCAATGAGCTCAGGAATAAAATTAATGAATGGAAGGAATTAAAAATAGAGGAGACCATATGGAAGAGAGAATTAGCAAGCTCACAGATAGGAATCTAGAAATGACTCAGAGGAAAGAGGAGAGAGAGCTAAGATTTTTTTTTTTTTTTTAATGAAGAAATTCTATATGAAGTGTCCCACTCAATCAGGAAAAGCAACATAGGGATAATGGGTATCCCAGAAGAAGAAGAGAGGGGAAAGGAGCAGACAGCTTATTCAAAGAAATAATAGCTGAGAGATTCCCAAGCCTTGGGAAGGAACTAGATATATAGGTACATGAAGTTAATAAGATTCCTAATTATTTCAATGCAAAAGAATCTTCTCCAAGGCATATTGTATTAAAACTGTCAAAAGCTAATGACAAAGAAAAAAGGTAAAGGGAAGCCAGAGACAAGAAAATAACTTACAAAGGAACCCCCATCAGGCGATTATCAGATTTCTCAGCAGACTAGGAGAGAATGGAATTATATATTCAAAATATTGGATGATAAAAAATATCAGCTAAACATATTCTATCCAGCAAGGTAATCCTTCAGATAGGAAGGAAAAATAAATGCTTTCCCAGACAAACAATAGCTGAGGGAGCTCCTTGCCACAAGACCTGCCTCACAAGAAAGATTGAAAGAAGCCCTTCTACTTGAAACAAAAAGGCAAAGATTTCCAGAGCCTTGAGCAGGGTGATAAATAGGCAGACAATCAGAAGTTTGCCACTCTGTATCAGAATAGGTTAGTAAACAATTATAACATAATTCCTAAAGGGAAAGAAGGCAGCAAAAATAACTATAACCATTTCAACTTGGTAACAAACTCACAACACAAATAAGGATAATTTTTTGCAACAAAAACATAGAAGGGGAAGAGGAAAAGGACAGAGGTTGCATATGCTAATGGAGATAATATACTGTCAGCAGAAAAAGGACTATCTTTTCTATGAATTTTTTTTAAAAGATTTTATTTTTTTTTCCTTTTTCTCCCCAAAGCCCCCCCCCCCCCACCAGTACATAGTTGTATATTCTCCGTTATGGGTCCCCCCAGTTGTGGCATGTGGGATGCCACCTCAGCGTGGTTTGATGAGCAGTGCCATGTCCGTGCCCAGGATTCGAACCAATGAATCACTGGGCTGCCTATAGTGGAGCACGTGAACTCAACCACTCGGCCACGGGGCCAGCCCCTCTATGAATTTTTTTATACAAACATCATGGTGACCACAAAACAAAAAAAAAATCAGAGCAGGGTTATAAATCATAAATGAAGAGAAAACTGAGAAAAACATCACAAAAAACCCACCAACCTGAAATGGCAGACAGAAATACAAGGAAAAACAAATAATGGAAATATAGAACAACCAGAAAATAAAATATAAAATGATAGTATTAAGCTATCATAGAGCAATAATCGCTCTAAATGTAAATGGATTGAATTCTTCAATCAAAAGACATACCGTGGCTGGAGGGATTATACAAAAAGTCCCAACAATATGCTGCCTCTAAAAGATCCATCTGAGCTCTAAGACAAACATAGGCTCAGAGTGAAGGGATGGAAGATGATACTCCAAGCAAATGGTAACCAAAAGAAAGCTGGTGTAACCATATTTATTTCAGAAAAAATAGACTTCATGCTAAAAAACATAACAAGAGACAAAGATGGGCATTATTTAATGATAAAAGGGACATCCCACCAAAAAGATATAACACTTATTAACATATATGCACCTAAAATAGGAGCATGAAAGTATACAAAACAATTATTAACAGGCCTAAAGGGAGAAATTCACAGCAATATATTAATAGTACTTTAACATGTCATTTACATAAATTGATAGATCATACAGACAGAAAGTCGAAAAGGAAACACTGGACTTATATGAAACTTGACCAGATGGACTTAATAGATATACATAGAACATTCTGTCCAAAAGCATCAGAATACTCATTCTTTTCAAATGCTCATGAAACATTCTCAAAGATACACCATCTGTTGAGAAACAAAATGTCTCAATAAATTTAAGAGGATTGAAGTCATATCAAGCATCTTTTCTGACCACAAGGTATGAAAAGTCAGAAATCTGTGGAGAATAAACAACATGCTATTGAACAACAATTGGATCAATGAAGAAATAAAAAAAGAAATTAAAAAGCACCTGGAAACAATTGAAAATGAAAACATGCAAATTATTACGGGATGCAGCAAAAGTAACACTAAGAGGGAATTACATAGCAATACAGGCCTACCTCAAGAAACAAGAAAATTCTCAAAGAATCTAACAGTCTATCTAAAAGAACTCTATCTAAAGAAGAACAAACAAAGCCCAAAGTCAGCAGAAGGAAGGTGATAATAAAAGTCAGAGTAGAAATAAACAAAATTGCGACTAAAAAGAGAATAGAAAGGAAAAATGAAACTAAGAGCTGGTTCTTTGAAAAGATATAAAATTGACAAACACTTAGCCTAGAGTCACAAAGAGAAAAGAGAGAAGGTTCAAAAAAATAAAATAAAAAATGAAAGAGGAGAAATTACAATGGATGCCACAGAAATATGAAAAATTATAAGAGAATACTATGAAAGGTGATAGATATGCCAGTGAATTGGATAAAATAGAAGAAATGGATAAATTATTAAAACATACAACCTCCCAAAACCTAATCAAGAAGAAATAGAAATCTAAATAGAGCAATCACAGCAAAGAGACTGAAATAGTAATCAAAAACTTCCTAAAAAACAAAAGTCCAGGACCAGACAGCTTCTCTGGTGAATTCTTCCAAACATCCAAAGAAGACTTAATACCTATTCTTCTCTAAATCTTTCAAATATTGAAGAGGAGAGGATGCCTCCTAACTTATCCTACAAGGCCAACATTACTCTGATACCAAAACCAGAAAAGGACAAAACAAAAAAGGAAAATTACAGGCCAATATTGCTGATGTGCATAGGTGCAAAAATCCTGCACAAAATATTAGCAGATCGAACAGAATACATTAAAAGGATTCTACACCATGATAAGATGGCATTTATTCCAGGGGTGCAGGGATGATTCAATATCCACAAACCAATCCACGTGGTACACCACATTAATAAAATGACGAATAAAAATCACATGATCTTCTCAGTAGAAGCAGAGAAAGCATTTGACAAGATTTCAACATCCATTTATGAGAAAGACTCTGAATAAAATGGGTATAGAAGGAAGGTACCTCAACATAATAAAGGCCACACATGACAAACTCACAGCCATCATCATAGTCAATGGTGAAAAACTGAAAGCTACTCCTCTAATAACAGGAGCAAGACAAGGATGCCCACTCTTGCCACTTCTACTCTGCATAGTATTGGAAGTCCTAGCCATGCAGTTAGGCAATAAAAAGACATAAAATTTATCCAAATTGGAAAGAAACAAGTGAAATTATAACTATTCATGGATGAATTGATTCTGTATGTAGAAAACTCCAAAGAATCTCCAAAAAACGTAGAAATAATTAATGAATACAGTAAAGTTGCAGAGTACAAAATCAACATACAGAAGTCAGTTGTATTTCTGTAAACCAACAACAAAATTGCAGAAATAGAAATCAAGAATACTATACCATTTACAATCGCAACAAAAAGAGTAAAATACCTAGGAATAAATTTAACCAAGGAGGTGAAAGACCTCTATACTGAAAAGCATAAGACATTATTGAAAGAAATTGGAGAAGGCACAAAGAAATGGAGAGATATTCCATGCTCATGGAGTGAAAGAAAATACATAGTTAAAATGCCCACATTATCTAAAGCAATCTACAGATTCACTGCAATCCCAATCAGAATCCCAATGACATTTTCACGGACATAGAACAAAGAATCCTAAAATTTATATGGAGCAACATAGGATCCTAATAGCCATAGCAATCCTGAGAAAAAAGAACAAAGCTGGATGTATCACACTCCCAGAATTCAAAATACACTACAAATCTATAGTAATCAAAACAGTATGGTACCAGCAGAAAAACAGACACACAGATCAATGGAATAGAATTGAGATACCAGAAATAAAACTGCACATCTATGGACATACAACAGAGAAACGAAAGTCTCCTCAACAAATGGTGTTGGGGAAACTGGACAGTCACATGCAAAAGAATGAAAGTAGGCTACTATCTTACACCACATAAAAACATTAACTCAAAATGGATTAGAGACTTGAATGCGAGACCTGAAACCATAAAACTCCTGGACGAAAACATAGGCAGTATGCTCTTTGACATAGGTCTCAACAGTGTCTTTTTGAATATCATGTCTTCTTAGGCGAGAGAAAGAAAAATAAACAAACGAAAAACTTTCTGCACAGCAAAGGAAACTGTCAACAAATGAGAAGACAACTTGTCAAATGTTAGAAAATATTTGCAACTCATATATCAATAAGGGGTTAATTTCCAAAATATATAAAGAAGTCACACAAGTAACAACAGAGAAATGAACAACCTGATCAAAAAGTGGGCAGAGGATATGAACAGACATTTTTCCAAAAAAGATATACAGGTGGCCAAGGGACATGTGAAAAGATGTTCAACATCACTTATTATTAGGGAACTACAAATCAAAACTACAATAAGGTATTACCTTATATCCTTCAGAATGGTTACTATTAAAAACACAGGAAATAACAAGTGTTATACAGGACGTGAAGGAACCCTCCTACGCTGCTAGAAGGAATGCAAACTGGTGTAGCCACTATAGAAAACAGAATGGAGATTTCTCAAAAAATTCAAATGGGAATACCATATAATCCAGTTATTCCACTTCTGGATATTTATCTGAAGAACATGAAAACACTATTTTGAAAAGATTTATGTTCCCCTAGGTTCACTGCAGCGTTATGCACAATGTCCAAGACTTTGAAGCAACCCAAGTATCCATAGGTTGAATGAATAAAGCTGTGGTGTACATATACAGTGGAATACTACTCAGCCATAAAAAGAGAAAAGCATGCCATTTGCAACAACATGGATGGACCTTGAGGGTATTATGCTAAGCGAAATAGTCAGACAGAGAAAGACAAATACCATATTATTTCACTCATAGGTGGAAGGTAAACAAACAAATACATACATATGGAGAGAAGCTTTGTGGTTACTGGAGGGGAAGTGGCTGGAGGGAAGGCAAAAGGAGTAAAGGGGCACATATGTATGGTGACAGATGGAAACTAGACTTTTGGCGGTGAACATGATGCAGTCTATACAGAAGCTGACATATAATGCTATATACCTGAAATTTACATAATGTTATAAACCAAAGTGACCTCAATAAAATAAAAAAATAAAAATAAAGTGAGTGCCTTTAAGACAGTAAAAAAAAAAAAAAATGATGAAAGGATGCTTGACCAACAGAAATAACTAAAGTAAAGGAAATAAAAGAGCTTATGAGGAATAGCAAATGATTCTTTTGGGCAGTGAATGTTCCAGAGACCTATGAATTCCCTCTGTAGGAAATCAGCCACATCTCAGAAATATCCATTGGTTGAAAAACCCCATAAACAGGCCTGCATCTTAAGTCAAACCCAAATTAAAATAGTGATGCTCACATTCTATATTAAAACAAGAGACCTGTAAACAAAGTGAAGAATCAGAATGAAAAGACATCCTATATTTCAGTGGATATTTAGTATGCTAAATAATTCTATATTTTATTTAATTATAGGCCTATTTATTTAACTTTATTATTTATAAGTAGAGAATAGAGGAATTTTCATTCCTAAAATTATAATAAAAGAAGATCTATTTCTCTGCGTTCAGTAGGTTTATTTTCAGCTATAATGGAAAAAAACACAAAACAGCAGCTTAACCTCAAAAGAAGTTCATTTCTCCCACATGTATCCTTTACAGCAGTCAGAACTGCTGCATTAGCTGTGACTCTCTAGAAAAACAGAACAATCCACGGCCCACAAAAATCATTTGCCATTCCTCCTAAGCACAAGTTTTTTTGTTCTATTCAGGCCTTCAACTGATTGGACAAGGCCCACCCACATTAATGCTAGTAATCTGCTTTACTGAGTTTTAAATTTTAAACTTATCCAGAAATACCCAGAATAATGTTAGACCTAATATCTGGACACCTCTTGGCCCAGGCAAACTGACACATAAAAATAACCATCACAGCTAGTATGGCAACTCTGCTCCATGCAATCTTCAGTGAGCATGCTCCTTCCATCTTATCACCTGTCATCTGGAGGACAACATTCTTATTGTGGAGCCCAAAGCTGTGGCTGGATCTCCAGACATCACATCTACCTTCTGGTCAGGATGATGACAAAGGAAGGAAAGAGAGAGAAAAAAGGATATGTGCCAGACATCTTTTAAAAACCCTTTGGAAATTAGGCCAAACATTTTTCATGCACATATGTTTGTGGGAAACTAGGAAATGCTGGCTTCTGTCTCAAGAGCTGTCTCTCATTCCCAAATTGTTCTTCTTTCAATCAGTAAATGTTTATGAAATGCACGCAATATGCCAGGCACAGATTTAAGGACTAAATATTCAGGAGTAAATTAGAGATAAAAGAAAAACGAAAGCAGAAAAAAAGGCCTGCACTCTCAGAATTTACATTTTCAATGGAGGAAGGCAAACAATATGCAAAAATATATAAGTAAAATGTGCTCATACTTGTCATGATCATAAGGGCTCCATAACTTCACAGAGGGTTCCAAAATACAGTACAGCTGTCAGGTTAGGCCTCGCTTAGAAAGTGACATTGAGTAAAATGTGGAAGAAATGAAGAAGAAAATTATTTAGATCTTCTTGAGCGAAAAGAGAAAAAATAAAGGCAAATGCAATCGCAAGGGTTCTGAGTGAGGAGAAGGCCTAGCATGCTCTGTAAAAACAAAAGTCCAGTGCTGCTACAGAAGGAGAGTGACAGGAAGCAAGATCACGGACGGCCTGGTGGGTAATGTGACTTTTACTCTGAGTGAAGGTGAAAGACACTGGAGGACGAGAGGAGGGGTGACATGATGTGACTCACTTCTTAACAGGAATACTCTGGCTGCTGTAGCGAGAACAGACTAGAAGCAAGCAAGGGTAGAAACAAGGAAAAGGGTAGTCCACTCCTTTGCCTCACCTAATGTCCAAGTGCATCGGTTTTTCACACATTGAACAGTCTCACATCTCCCCAGGAGACTTGACTGAGTGTCATCGAGTTCCTGCATTCAACAAACAGCCCGGGAAGTCTGGCTTACGCACAGCTCTTCAGACTCCAGGAAGCTGTAACTGTTACCAGCATACAACATACTTAACACACAATGGTGGAGCATGACCAAGCGGACCCATTTAGAATTGGGGAGAATGGAAAACACACAGCCCTCTTTTGTCCATAGAATTATCATTTTTTCCCCTCTTGTCTGTAGAATATAAAGTTCGTTTCTCCTCTGGCAATACACGTTTCATTTGGTAATTATTGTCGCCCATGATTCTGCTCTCTGGGAAAAACTTGTTTTTGATGTCATCTATGGCCCCAGTCTTTGCCTCAGCCTTCAAGTCCTCATCTCAGGGAGATACTTCTTGGAGACAGCACAGCTTTCTACCCCTTCTTTCTGTTGGTGCAGTTTAGGAAGCCTGGAGTCAGCTTCAGGAGCAGAAAAATTGCAGGTATTGGCAGATCAATCTTGAATTTGTAGTGTTTTGGGCATATAATCCCTTGAAAATCTACTAAATTTTGGTTCTCTGGGGTTCTTCAACATTGCCTTGTGCAACTAATCATTGCCAAACTCCTTGCCTAGATATAGATTTTAATTGTGAAGACTCCAGTCTTTCAATTACTAGTCCTTGTGTTCTTAGCTTCCCCTCTTCTCCCACTCTTATTTAAAGCATGATCACCAGCTCTGCCTGCTAAGGTCTTTGTATAGAAGGACATAGTTCTTATCTTCTACTGTGCCAACTGCTTTGAAGGAAGATATTGCTGGTGAATGCCTGTAAATTTCCAGATTCCTGTAATTTCCATTTCCTGACCCAGGGAATCCGGACACAGCTAAAGGTAAGAATTTCTTAATACAAAGAAAAGGGGGCTTCAAGATAGTCTCTATGCTGAACGGAGACCACAGAACTCCTTCTTCTGTTGGGCCCAAAGCACACTGGCAGCTGGACTTGAAAGCTCCAGGTAGATTAAATGATTCTGTTGTGAAAAGAACAAGAGAAAAGACTTTAAGCTACTAGCAGATCAGGTCATCAAGCAAAGTGGAGTGACCTTTTCATATTACAGGAAAACCCACCTGCCAACAGGCATCACCTATGTGCATGACGTGTTCAATCCATTGTAACATCTCTGTCTTAAATGTGAAGAGGCAAGTTTCATCAGATATTTGAAGAAATTGTACTGCTTAAAGACAAAGATCAAATCAAGCAAAAGAATTTAGAGAAATAATCTGTGGTGAAGTTGCCAGATAAAATATACAAGGCCGAAACACATTTCAATTTCAGATAAACAACAACAATCTTTTTAGTACAAATGTATTCCTTCCAATATTCGGGTCATTACTTTTACCGTAAAAACAGAAATGTTGTTTATCTAGAATTCAAGCTTGACTGGATGTCCGCATTGTTATTTGTTAAATATAGCGATCTTAATCCACCAAGGATAAGAATACATCAAGAAAGCTACAACTGGGGCTGGCCTGGTGGCGTAGTGATTAGATTCCCACACTCTGCTTCAGTGGTCCAGGGTTCAGAGGTTTGGATTCTGGGCATGGACCTAACACCACTTGTCAGGCCGTGCTGTGGAGGTGTCCCACATAAAGTAGAGGAAGATTGGCACAGATGTTAGCTCAGGGCCAATCTTCCTCACAAAAAAAGGGAAAAGAAAGCTATAATCTTTCTATCAGAAGACAGAAAAGATGTGGCAACCAAGGAGGAGTCAACTGGGAGCATGACCCCTTAGGAGATAGCAAAGTCTCCATAGTGTAACTGAGGTGTGAAAAAAATCCCCTTCATAGTAGGAGTGGGATAAAGTTTCTGTGCTCCCCCCACCCCCTTTTTACTGGTATTTTGTCCTAATGATGTGACACTTTGTTTCCAAAATCACAAATGAAATAATCTTCTTCAATTTAGGTGGACTTAAATCAAACATATCAAAATTTTATTGCCTGTCAGGACTAACAGTACTTCATAAACTATAATATGCAAAAAAATAATTTGAATTTCCTACTAAAACACAAATCACAGTGTTCCACACCCATATATTCTGATTGAGAATGTCTAGATCTCTAGAATGTCTAGGGTCTGCATTTTAACAAAAAATACAGGCAATATTTTGATCACAATTTGATAAACATTGGCTTAGCACTTGCTAAATCTGCCATATCATCATATCAGGATATATTTATAATACATATGAATAGATGTTTATGGAGACTTTATTTTTTTCAGGTAGTACTTAGTCTTTATTAATAATTAGGAAAGAAAGCACCAAATCTGTGTTAAGTTTTCCTCTTTGCATGTAGAAGAGAAAGGACCCCATAGGAAATAGCGATGCAACATTAAGAAAAGTTAGTCTCATATAGACCAGAATTGGGACATGAAATAAGCAGCTCCTCTTAGTGATTCGCTGGCTATTCTCCATCCTCTGAAATGGCCCTGTAATACCTGGAGACTGGGAGACACTGACTTCAGAACAAGCAGTTCCGAAGCTCAGCTCCCTGGAACATACATATTTTAGGAATGTATATTCTGAGTAGGAAATGAAGGAAAAACAGTCTGCAAGTGTTCTCATCTTTAGAAAGGAAGGAGAGGAATCATTAAACAACATGCAGAAAGGTGAGGGAATTTGGTGGTGCCTCTGGTGCCCACCTTGAACCTTATAGTACTTTGACTAATGTGTGAAAGTAGAAACCATGGCAAGTAACATTAATGGGTGCTTCCCATACAGCAGGCCCGTTCTCAGTGTTTTAGCTGTACCATCCAGCTAATCCTCACATCAACTCTAAGAAGTATTCTTACCGTGATCTTCATTTATAGATGGGGAAACTAAGGCAGTGGAAGATTAAATAACTGGCAAAACGTTTACTAGTAAGTGAAGCAGTTACACAGCTAGTAAGTGGCTTAGCCAAGCTTTTAATCTAGGCTCACTGACTTTTATTAGTAATACAGGGAAATTTTAAACACTATTCAAAATATTATTGGCTAAAGATTATCCCTAAGAGAATATGCTTCTTTGGCTAATTCAGTTCCTGGTTACTGGCAATTTTATTCAGTTTAAAGCAAATATATGACCTAACATTTCCATTTAAAATTGTGTTTTCCATGTAGCACAAGGTTCTTGTTTAAACCATAAAGATTAATGCTATTTTTTCCCAAGATCCTAATCAATTTGAATCTGACCACCGGATGCATAATAGCTGGACTATTTCTCTCTAAGTTTGTCTCAGAGCTCACATCAAGATTTTTAGTAACTCCATCAGTGTTTTATCACCGTGTTCTCTGTGGGTGAGTTTCTCATTTAGATTTGCCTCTTTTTCTGAAGGAAATAGGATTGAATTTTATGGAAGTCTAGTATATCAGACATGACTTTCCACCATGTCTATAAATTTCCTCTCCTAGTATTTAAAATGTGATTTAAGTTCAACAAGTCCCCAGAGTTAAACCAAATGAGCATTGCAAGTGATGTATCCTAATTATTTCTGGGATAGTGCAAAGAGAAGCCATATCAGAACAGCAAATGACAGCTTTCATATCACCTTCCAAACCACTGGGCTGCTGCTCACCCCCCTCTGCAGAGCTCTAAAGGTGAAGAGAAGAGCATTTGCAACAAAATAATTGTAAGTCGGGTAAAGCAGAACTCACTTGCTCGTGGATCTGTGTGTGTCTCTGTGTAACAAGTTCACTCCCTACCTTCTTAGGAGCGGAAAGAAAGCTTCCTCCTCTCCATCCTTCAGATTCAAAACTTTTATCAGGTACGTTAGGGGAAATACTTTTCAGTTATTGTAACTGCACTCCTGGCTGTGAGATCAACTGAGAACAAATAAGGAAGGGCATGTATATACTACAAAATCAAAGCACAGATTAGCCAGCACAAAGAGAAAGAGTTCAGAACCAGGCCACGATATTGCTGAAATGCACGAACTGGAGAAATGGGCTGAACCCAATAAGATCACATTTAACAAGGATAAAAGTAACCTCCATATGTACTGGAACCCAAAGCTCCTAATATACAAATAAATACAGGGGGAAAATTGACTAAGAAGCAGAACATTGAAAAAGAAAGCCTCAAGGATTTAGTCTATCATGAGCTCGATATAAGAGCAATTGGATATGGTTGCCAAAATTAGCGCAATAGCAGACCTTACGGAGAACTATGCATGTTCAAAAGCAAATCCTTCTCGCAAAGCTTCTGTTTCCCTCTGTATTTTCTACCTATTTATCTTCTCAACTGATAAAGAAGCCAAAGGTCCTCTCCCTGACGTAAATCCTTGTGATTCTAATAATTACACTAATACTTTTTAACCTTGGCTGTGCTTCAAAATCACCTGCGGAGCTTCATGAAAACACAGACATCTGAACCAGGGGCACTAAGGTTTTGTGAGGACTGACATTTTTGTAATTTAGGGGAATATAATTTCTATAATTTCTTATAGAAAAATAAATATCCATTTTCATTAAGGAAAATAATACAAAATTATAAATACAAAGCTGTTATGAAAGTGAATATTTACTTAAAACAGGAAAAGAAATCACAGCCAATTACCAATATTCAAAAGCTGACAAATACACACGTATCAAAAATCAGAAAATCGCATAATAATAATTTCTCTAATTTGCTATATTTCATCTCATATATAATAAAGATTTTGTACAATATTTTTTCCCAAAGGAAATGAAGATATAACTCAGCATTTTCCTTAGCATGGTTAACTGAAATTTTTTTGTCTTGATTTTAGCCTAGAAAAAAAATCTTGCTTCACATGCATCTGTAACATCAGGTACATTTTTAGTATGGTTGACAAATTTGGGGGAAAAAACATATCAAGTTTATTTTACATACGTACTTTAAAATGGCAGGACATGTTCAATTTTCTTGTGCTTTGACTGAATTTAAACATTCTTTGAGTGGATGACTTTTGTTAAGCAATTTGTTCTCTACATCTACGTTGAGTCACAGATTATGAGTTTTTTGTATTCTTCATCCCTACTCCTATTTCATGACACATGAACAAGAAATGCTAATCTTTTTCTACGTTCACATGACCATTGCTTTTTGTCAATTGTATTTCAGACAGTCCAAGAACCTATTACTTTTCTTCAAAATGTATTTGAGAAATGATGTGAAATTTGTACTATCTGAATTTTTATGTCATAAATTATTTCTCGATGTCATAATAAACTTTCTTGGTTTCATATAATAATATATAAAATAAACTCAGTTTGCAGATACTTTTATAATGTGCGTGCTGCCTTATCAAATATATTCCACTTCCATTTTGATTTGATGTCAATGGGAATACAGTTCTCTGCTTGCAACTTTACAGCTCTGACAACTGGAATAATTTTTCCACAGACTAACTTCTGGCTCCACACATTTCAAACTTTGTTTCTTCTCCATTATTCACATGCTTCTAATGCCAGGAACCTCATTCACTTCACGAAACATCCTCTGGCCCTGCAGCTCTGTGTCATGATGCAAGTGAGTTGCTGCCGTGAAAGGTAGAATTGTTCCTGAAACCTAATCCTACAGCGGGACACTTAGAATAAGCTAACTATACACGGAGATGACTGGGATCACATAAATACTTCCTGCTAAACGCAAACTCAACTAAAATTTCACTTAGTCCAATCCATAGGCAAAGGTAGCCAAAACAAGAGCAGTAAATGAGATTCTTATGACTGTTTTCAAACAGAAGAAATACACATTCAAATTGAAAATTAATTTTTTCGTGTGATTCCTTACACTATCTGATGTGTGATGATTATCTCTTTTGATAAATGACATAAATTATGGGCTTTTTTAAAAGACTAGGTAAGAATGACAATGGATTTACAAAAGATGTATTTGTTACATCAACCAAATAATAATAATAATCATAGTAAAAATAATAATAACAATCATTGGTGGAGTGATTGCCAGGCACTATTCTATGCCCATGTCATATATTAACTAATTTATACCTCACAAGAACCATTTCTACTATTATTATCCTTATGATAAAAGTGAGGCACATGGAGGCTAAAAACTCTGTCTGAAGTAACACAGCAAGTGAGTGACAGAGCCAAGATATGGCCCCAGATGACCTTGCATCATAGCCCTTTATGCCTCTGTATCTCAAAGTCCATCCTGAAACTATTTAGCAAGACAGACATTGTATTATCTATGTTGAAGATGTTGGCTTAGTAGCTTCTTGCTTATGTTCATCACCTCTTATGTTCATCATCTCTTCTTGTAAGATGCAGGCTACTGTTAATTGTTTTGTGTCATCAATATCTAGATACTTCTCCTTTTGAACTTTCAGGGGAGCCATGCTTTCATGGTTGGATGACCTTTTGCCCATTCACTAATATCATTTAGGATTTTAATTCTCTTCAAAGAGTGAATGTTACTAGATAGTTGCAGAATTATCATTTGCGGCTTCACACATCTTTTAGTGCACTATCAACCTAGTCACTTACCAAAATACATACACTTAGTGTGTGTGTATGTATAAATGTATGTATACACACAGATATGCACATGCATATGTGTGTATATGTACATAAAAATATGCAGACATGCACACACATGCAAACAGACACAACCACACTTTTTTGTGCTTGTTTTAGTTTCCCATTGGTAGAGCAGAATATAACGGAGTTCGATGTTTTTGGAGGAGGATACCAAAGCATTTAGATGATCTAAAAAGTAGCAAGAATTTGGTGGACGCTCAAAAATGGTGGCCAATGGGGGCTGGCCCCATGGCCGAGCGGTTAAGTTCATGCGCTCCGCTACAGGCTGCCCAGTGTTTCGTTGGTTCGAATCCTGGGCGCGGACATGACACTGCTCATCAAGCCACGCTGAGGCAGCGTCCCACATGCCACAGCTGGAAGGACCCACAACAAAGAATATACAACTATGTACCGGGGGGCTTTGGGGAGAAAAAGGAAAAAATAAAATCTTTAAAAAAAAAAATGGTGGCTAATGATAATATGAAAATTCTCAAGGCATGACCTATGATTTGTAGTTATCCTATGATTAAGTCAATAAATGGTGCCAAGTTGCAAAAATATGCAAGCTTCATACACCTTATTTTTAATTTTCCCCAACATCCCTCACTAGTGTAGATCTTGACAAAAAAGAATTTAATTATATGATACCCTTGAATTATTCAGAAAGGACTTATATGTTGACATAAAGCAATTTCAGACAATTGTGCTCAATTTAGAGTAACGTAAGATTCAGCTTGAAAGTTTTAACACCTTCTTTTTCACAACAGTAAACTCTTAGGTAAATTGCTGAAGGGGTCATTTCAATAGTGGTTATACAGACATCTTCAGAGAGCCCTTCGCATGTTTCACTTATATATAGTTTAGATGAATACAACATAATAAATTACATTTGTACTTAAAGAAAAATATGTTCTGAATAAAATCTATGAACAATGCATAGATATATATGAATCTTATACCTTGTATTGTTAAAATTATATATAAGAAAAAATATATATATTAGAATATATAGAATAAGATAAAACATAAAAACCAGATTTCAGAATTTGATATTTTCCTTAGAGTAGCAATATGTATAGCGGTGGACTCTGAAGCCAACTGAAACGGCCCTGTCATTTATTAGATCTGTAACTTTGGGCAAGTCATAGCATTTAATCTCTCTGGGCCTCAGTTTCCTTATTCAAAAAACTTGGTATCATAACAGTACTCAAATCAAAAAGTTAATGTAAAAACCCATTAAGGTAATATTTAAAGCACTTAGAAGGCTACTTCATAGAAACTAAATCTTCGTGAAATGTTAACTAGTGTTAACAATACATGTATGCTATATATACTATGCATATGGGAGAGAAGAGAGAGAGAGAGAGAGTGCCAGCTTAACGTAGGTGGTAGACACATATATGTTGTTGAGTATATGAGTTACAAAGCTGCAAAGTTCATAAGGTTTACAAAGTTACAGATCTAATAAATGACAGAGCCATTTCAGTTGGCTTCAGAGTCCACCACTGTATATATTTCCACTTTAAGGAAAATACCAAATTCTGAAACCTGGTTTTCATCTTTTCTCTTATTCTTAATTCGCTGTATGGAAATACTGAATGTGAAATGCATAACATTAAAAACTAGCGGAGGGACAGCTTTGGGCAAATACTATATATAATACACACACACACATACACACACATGATTTTCTTACCATCATTAAAACTCTTACATATAAACTAACTGATTTTGAATTTTGAAGTCCCTTCTACTACAAAAGCACTAGCGGTATTAGTGAAGTAGTTAGTAGTCAAATAATCATAATCATTTATTCACACTGGAGGCATTTTTTTGTTGTAGATAATAGAAAATTATATGTTTGGAGATAAAACATTAGAGAAGAGTGAAAAGATCACAAAAAATGCATCTTATTTGTGTTTCTTAACTACCTTTAAAAATGGCCAAATTAATATTCCCATTTACTTTAACAATATATTTATACTATTTTTGACACAAAATTTGCCATGAGTGATTTGTTATGAGATGCAATATGCTCCCTTAAACTAAAATTATGGTTTATTATTTTTCAATCTGGAAATATAAATGCAGTTATTTGAATATATCCATATTACAATATTTTTATTAAAACTGTGCAATGGTCTAGGAATAGCCTGGTGGTCAATAACATTGCTACCTGTGCCAATTCCAGTAAAGAAAATGAATGGAAAAGGCAGGTAAGAATTAAAAACAGATTTAATTTATTACTTTTATGGAATGTTGATTTATTTGTAACTGATGAAAACTTTTATTTCATTTCATCTTTACCCTTGTTAAGTTTGAAAATACATGATGAACAATTGCAACAATGATGTCCTTCAGTAACATAATGCGTAAACAGATTGTACTGCAAACATACAACGGAACAGTATTGAGACATAAATGAAAATTATTTTATTGATTCACGCAACAAGATGGATGAATCTTAAATGCACTTTGTTAAGTAAAAGAAAGGGAACCCAAAAAGCAGCATATTGTATCATTCCATTCATATGACAATGTAAAAAGCAAATCTCCAGTAACAGAAAACATATCAGTAGTTGCCCAAGAGTTTGGGAAATGGGGAAGAATGGTTGATTACAAGAGGATACAGAGTGGAAATTTTGGGGTGACAGGACTGTTCTATACAGTAACAGAGGGCGTGGATGTGTGACTCTATGCGTTTGTTAAAATCAATAAAACTGTACATCACTAATGTTTTAATGTGCAAACACAAAAAATCAACCAGGATTTCAGCGCTCTAAGGATGAAAAGCAGACTGTGAGAAATGAATCTATTATAAATGTGTTGTATAACTGCACCAAAAGGATGGGTAAATAAAGAAGCTGGCCTAAGCAACTTTGGAAAATAGTGTTTTGACTGGAAATTCTAAGAGTAAAGACAAAAGTAACTACATAACCACGGTACTCTGGTTGGCAATTTTTTTCTCATGAGGTACAGGTTAACAATTTTGAATCTGCTTTACACATACTGGCACTGAACAAGTAAATGGACAGTGGATAGTGGGGGCCAGGTGTCTCTCTGTAGGGGAAAAAAGTTACAGAGAAGCAAAATGGAAGGCTAGAAGGAACCCTGTGGTACTAGACTAGAGTCAAAGACATCAGTATGAGCTCATGTTGAGGTAATAGGTATACAAGTATATTACACGGTATAGTTAACAAGATAGTTATGGAAACGATTATTGATATGGGAATATATATGGATTAGCTCATGCTGTACCTCACTCTCTCTGCTGAGGGCTTAGAGGTAGTGACACCCTAATAACAGAAGATATTCTCAGTACCCAGATTTTGATTTCTAAATACCATCTAAATCCAATAAAAGGAATCAGGACTCCTTTGAGAAATGGCTTGTTCTAAGGCTGATAAAAATTAACCAGTAGCGTCTTCTAGTATCAGCACATAAGGAAATGTTCAAAAAAATAAAAGAGACATAGGAGCCCGATATAAGGAACTCCTAAAAGCCAAAGATGGAAAAGAGCTGAGCAACAAAAAAATAGCACGATATTGGATTATGATCCGAGGTATAAAATAAATATAAATGTGTCCATATTGACATAAAATAATTAAGTAAATATAAATGGAGGATAATTGACAGATTCTTCCTTCCAATTAGTATATGATGTCACTCTCCTTCAGCAGGCAGAGCTTGGCCTCCACCTCCTTTTGAGGATGGGCTGTATTTAGTGACTCATTTCCAAAGAATAGAGTATGTCAAGGGAAAAATGGAAACTTTACAGTGGAGAAACCTGGCATGCACTACCTTAACCAAGTGGACAAGGTTAACACCGCCAGTAGATATCATATGCCCTTCTGATATGATGGAATGAAAAGGACACTTCACCTCACCGATATTATTTCCAAAATCCATTTAGCCCCATCTAAATTACACGAGAAAAACATCAGACATCCCAATTTGAGGGACATTCTACAAAACATCTGAACAGTACTCCTCAAAACTATCATGCTTTTGAAAATCATGGCAAAACTGAGAAACTCTCACAGACCAGAGAGATTAAAGAGACATGACAGCTAAATGCAATGTGGTGCCCTAGACTGGATTCCAGAACCAAGCAAAAAAAGTGGGGGGGGGGGGAGTACTAATGGAAAAACTGGTGAGAGTCAAATAAAGCATGAAATTTAGTTAACGGTAATGTTCTAATGTGGGTTAGTTAGTCTTGACACAGGTACTATGGTAACATGAGACGATACCAATAGGGAAAAATGAGCCTGGTGAGGGTGTAGGGAAACACTGCACTATCTTTGCAACTTTTCTGTAAACCTAAAAAATGATTCCAAAGCAAAATATTTAATAAAAAGTGCATTAAAACCACAAGGCTAATTTCTATGAGAATTTAGCTTTATTTCTAACTCTCAAATCCAATTCCCCAAACTCAAGGGATGCACATCTGAAAATATACTCCTTCTTCTCGAGCTGAGCTGGCTTAATAATAAGCCATGCTCTTTCATATGGAAACTACTTGACAGATTGATCTGTATGTGGTGTGCGGTACACAGAGGTGGCCTTGGGTGTTAAGAACTCATGGCATGCTTGCTCTTGTAAAATCACCAGATCAACTGCCAAATCTGACAGTAACAAGCCCCAGAGAGAATTGAAATAATATCAAAATATCAGAAATTCAGAGAATACCAACATACAAAGGAAATTTTATACTCACTGAATCATCCTGTCCAGTTTAGAAAGACTTTTTTTTATTCCTACACAAGGAGGGTAGACTACCTCCTTGTTGGAGGTTCTTTTTCCCCAGTGTTTCGTTTTTGATAGTTTCTATTGCTATGCCTTCATTTTCTCTAATCTTTTTCTTTTGCAAAATCTAATCTGCTATTAATCCCATCCAGTACATATTTCATCTTGGACTCTGTAGTTTCCATCTCTATGACTGGAATTTGGTTGTCTTTTCTAGATTGCGTGTCTCTATCTTTCTAAACATATGGAATACAGTTAAAGTAACTGCTTTAATATCCTTCTCTGCTAATTCTAATATCTGTGTCAGTTCTACATCCATTTTGATGGACTGATTATTCTCCTCATTATGGAATGTCTCTTAACTTTCCCCTTTGCAAGCTCGGCAATCTTTGCTTGGATGCCAGACTTGTGAATTTAACTTGGTGGTGCTAGATACTTTTGCATTCCTGCCAATCTTTCTAAGCTTTGTTTTGAGATGCAGTTTTTTAATCGTTTAATATTTTCAGGGATTGTTTTATGATTTGTTAAGTGGGTCTGAAGTGGTGCTTAGTGTGGGGCTGATGATTTCTCACTGTTGAGAAAGGACCTTCCACAGTACTCCGCCCAACGTCCTGTGCATTAATGAGTTTCCACACTGGCTGAGAACAGTTAGTATCTTGGCTCTGTGTGAGTGCCAAGCACTATTTTTTCTAATCCTTTGGATTAGTTCTTTCCTATCTTGGAGGAGTTTCGTCACACTTGTATGCTGATCAGTGCTTTGCTAATACTGAAGAAGGACTGTCTACAGATCTCTGGGATTCTCTCTCCATGCAGTTCTCTCTTCTCTGGTATGCTCTTATGAGATGGCGCTACATCAATTGCCCTGGACTATCAGCTCCATCTTCTCAATGCAAGGAGACTATTAGTTTCCTCTGTTTCCCCTCCCTGCCCTGATGCTTGAAAGTTCTCGAGGGAGCATGCTGGAGCAATTGTAGGGCTCAGAACTTTTTGCCCCATCCTTTAGAAGCCACTATTCTTCATTCCAGTGTTTTGAAATTCATTGTTTCATGTACTTTGGGATTTTTTGGGTTTCACACACAAGGATAATTGCATCCTCTGTACTCCATCTTGGCTATGTCATCACAAAAGACCACTGAATGAGTGTTGGGGGAAAACTCCTTAAAGCTGGGCCTGCGTGCTTCAGCCATCCCAATCTTTATGGCTGACAGAAAGATCTTTAGTTTGCAGTGGGTTCCATAGTCATGGGCTACAAAATAATTTAATTAAAAAAAATTTCTCAGATCTCAAGATGTTACTTCCAAACACTAAAAAAGGACTGCATCCTTGATGGTAATGACATTTTCATGGCAAAATCTGTGACTCTGTGTTGTTTTTTATTTTCTGTCTGTATGAGAATTTTATGGCCTTTATCTGTCTAATGGAGAGGCTATGCTCAAAATCTTGTCTAGTATTATTACGTTTTCTCATAAGGAAAGTTTGAAGTTTATTTTTCCTCATATAATCATAAAGGAGTTTAACTACATTATTTTTTAAAGAGTTTTCTCTCTAAACTTAGTAGTCATACTTTTCATTCAGAGCTATTTAATGCAGTTCAAATATGCCTCCACGAATTTGTTTGTAGACCAGACAGTTTTATGTAACTAACTTCATAGCGGAGGTTTGGAATTCTGTAAGTAAATAGTGAACTCTGAAGATGGAAGCCTTATTCTAGTCTTCCTCTTTTACATAAACAAAAGCTGAAGAGCTAAAATCATGGAAAATAACTATTATTTTGTATTATAAATAGTACACTAAAATAAATCATATTTTCCTAATATAATTTGTTTAAAATTTGATATATTGAATAAGAGAAGATACTTATTGCTATAAGGTAAATCTAAGTTTTTGCAACTATTTTAACCACCTTGAAAATTAGGAGGCAACTTATGTCATTTTTCAATGGAACCAGAATATGTTTACACAGATAATCAATAACCTAGCATAAGAATCTCCAGACATGCAAAAATCATCATAGAGAAGCCCAGCAGAATGTGTCCCCCACCCTGAATTGCCACAGGCACACTCTTCTTTGCTCCCTATAGCTGACAATTTCAGGCAAACATAGATTCCCAGAGAGAAGGAGAATACATTGAGAATAGAGAGGACACTCCTTTCTTTATCCCATTTGAGACATCTGCACAATCATTAAAAATCACTTTCTATAATTATGTTATACAACCATGTTAAATGCACTCCTCTTCTCTTAGAGAAAAAGCAGGCCCATGTTAACACCTGGGTAAAAAGGGACTTGCACAGAGTTCATTGTTTTGCAAAGAACATTTAACTCCTCCTAGCAATCAATCCCTGAAAGAACTACAGCTTCATCACCCTGGCAAACAAAGGAATGTGGAAGTTAAGCAGAGAGATAAGAAAACGTAAACTGTAATGTATTTCCCAAAGTAGGCTGGGTAAAGATCTAATTCAATTTTTTAAAAATTTTCAAGAATTTTGTGGTTCATGTGCTTATCATACAATACGCAAACTTTAAAAACCACAGTGTTTACTTAGTAAGAAAATCCAAAGAGAATAATTGGGAAAAAAAAATGTGCTCGGAGGCCTGCCTGATGGCATAGCGGTTAAGTTTGTGCTCTCTGATTCAGTGGCCCAGGTTCACCAGTTTGGATCTCAGGTGAGGACCTATGCACTGCTTATCAAGCCATGCTGTGGCAGGTGTCCCACAAATAAAATAGAGGAAGATGGGCACAGATGTTAGCTCAGAGTTAATCTTCGTCAAAAAAGAAAAGTAATGCTCACAAAATTTTTTTCTGTGATGATTTCTCATTCACAAATTCACAAAATTTATGAAAAAGGTATTTTCTTGGTAAAATGAAAGAGGAATTCTTTGTGTTCTCATTCTTGAGATGCAGCCACATTCCTGAAGTTGAGAAATTCTATTTTGCCTACACTTGAAGGAAAACTAACAAGGACTGAAGACTTGCCGTGCTTGACTTACTGGTGATTTGTCAAAAAATTGAAAAGAAAACTGCTACACAGTATTTATCAGGTCTTTTTAGAACAAGACTAACTTAATGTTCTCAATTTTTTAAAGGATTATAGACCACAGAAGGTAAATTAGGGAAGATAAACATAAAAACTGTTAGAGAAACTGAATTTATGTCTAAGTCAATACACAAATTTCCTGGAAAACTTTATTTCTTTGAACTCTGGGCACTTAGCATAAGGACAATCAATACAGATACTGGGTTAAAGGGAAAAAAGCAAACATATGAGTCTTTTCAAAGAGATAAGACACGAAAGTCATGGATTTTTGTAACCTGCATTTATAATTTACATTAGAGTTATGGATATTATTGTTCCTGAATTTGGTATTCGAGAACATGGATCCTAAATCAGTAGACAGTTTACCACTGAAAAAGTTTGTATAGTGAGTGAATCTAGTAAGGGCTCTGATATTAAAAAAGCTGTTTGAGCTTGGACTTTAGACTATATCTAGTAAAATAATTAAGTAGTTATGGCTCATTGGTCAGAATAGGACTTAAACAATTTTTGAGACAGGAGAAATTTTTCTATGGCCTTTCAGGTTTATGTGACAAAACAGAAACTGTAAAATTACTAGAGCTAAACAAGAAAGTAAGCTAAAATTTGAAAAATAAAGATATTGTTATGAAATTCAAGAGCTGGGTGAAATTATTTATATAGTGATCTGCTTAGACTTTACAGAAACTGTGCTTTTATACCCAAATTATGAATTCATTATTTCTCTGTATCATAAAAATTTGTAGGTTTTGATTTATCATATGCTGTTTAAATTGTTACGCAGTATTTGATTTATAAGAATATTATTATAAAACATAACAAAAATACACACCCATGACTATATTACCATATTTAATTAAATGTTGCCAATAAGGCTGAATTAGTGTGTGTGTGACTTCAAATCCTGACCCCTGTCCCGTTGCCAAACAGCTATATTAAATGTTGGCTTTACGGCATGCATTCAATAATTTATACTGTAATTTTATTTAAAAAGTTTTGCTGCCTTTGGACTTTATAGGAGATGTGTAATATAACAAGACTCGCTTTTGGGGCTCAAATTTATTTTCCTAAGAATCACTAATGTCATTGAGTGTAGCTTTTGTTTGTTCAATATCACAGCTATAAAATCTTTCTTTAATTCAATATACATACTCCCTCCTATCAACGGTCATTTGGGTTACATTCCATCTACTTTCTTACCAACAGCATTGCTATTAATAATCTCCTATGTGTCTCCTACTGCATTCTTCTGTAAAGGAGGAAAAATAATTTTGCCTCTACTCTTCTGAGTTCTTGGCTGAGACCCCTGTGATAAAAGACAGATTAAAAGAGAAAAACAAGCAGAAGGCTATTAACATGTGTGTATGGCTCATGGACACATGGGAGATAAGAAGGGAAAAATGAGTAACACCCAGGGGTGACCTAGGAATCAAGCTTAAACACCATCTTATAGGGAAAGGGGAAACTTAACAGGGAAATGTGGGCAACTGAGCACAGAGCAAACGATTTTTAGGACAGAAGGATAAGCACTTAGAAGAATAGATGGGAAGTGTGATAATTTGTGATAAAACTCTTCTGTGTGTGGTGTCGATTTCTGGTCTCCTCCCCCGTGATGGCAGTCAGTCTTCTCCGGCTGATGAAACTCCCAGGCAGGGGATGTATGACAATCCTGCTCCTTTTGGAGGATTTGTCTTTGGGCAGAAAAGAGGAGTTCTGAGAAAGCCTCTCCTTCTGTTTGCTGTTTTCAAAGTGTCTACAGCTTATAATGATCAATATATCGAAGGGGCATACTTTCGGGTGGCATGTCCTGAACTCTTACAGTCATATTTTGGGGTGCAATATTCTGCTACACTTCACTTGCAAAATAATAAAGCAATATTGCAGGATTATAGAGTTTTAAATGCTGTTGCATTCCTACGTAGTTTTTACCAAGTTATATTCACAATAAGAAATTATAAAATTTCCCATTGTCCCATATCCTATCCTGAACTGGGTATTGTCACACATCCCATTTTGGCCAAACCAGTGAGTGCAAAATTCTATCTTATCATGATCTCATTTATCATTTCACTAATTACAAATGGAGTTAAGAACATATTTTCATGTTTTATTCAACATTTTTCCTCTTACTTTAAATGACCAGTTCTTTCTTGCGCCTGTTTCTACTTTGTTTTTCCTTTTCTTATTGACTCACAGGAATTCTTTATATATATTGTATACCAAGTGTTTGTTGGTTCTAGGTGTAACAAACGTCTTGTTTAAGTTGATGGATGTCAAGAACTGTAAAGGGTCTGAAACTGCACCCTACTTGCAAGCTCATATGTCAGCTTACCACAACGTCACAGGTGCTGAGGATGACAAGAGACTCTTGAATAAGAGGGAAGAGACTATTACTCACAGCAAGGCAAACAGCATGAGTATCAGCATAATTGTATCAACTCCCCTTACCCTCAAGTTCTAGGAGAGTGAAGAGATGGGTCAGGTTGACAAAGATTTTCTCCTTGACCAAACTCTACCTGTCTCCTGTGAACCCTGTTCTCCACTAGGCCTCAACCTTGGCCTATAAAGGCTTGAACAACATGCTAACACGGTTTCTAACAGCTCCAGGCCACATTCCTAGGATGACTCCAGCCCCTCTTAAAATGCTTGACTGAGAAAACTCCAGGCTGCCGAAGAATTTGCTGTTTGTGCCAGCCAACACCTGAAGATAGGATCCTGTGTCCCAGCGTCTGTGGGAAGGTAGGAGCCTTAGTTCCATAAGCACCAGTTAGCAAACTCAGATGGGCTTCACAAGGACCAACACTCCCGTCTTAATTTTGTAATTTTTCACTTCAGTGACTCTGCTGAGCCCCCACTCAGCCCCTCCGGCCTATTCCCTCATTCTCCCTTTAAAACACTGAGTCACCTCTGTACAAATCAAAATTGAGTTCAGGTCATGCTGGACTCTCTTCCCCTACTGCAGTAGGATATTGTGATTAAAATCTGTCTTTACCACTTTATCTAGCATCCAGCTTCGTCTGTCTTTCACATGGTGCACAGTAGATAGGAGTCACACCTGAGGTACCCAGGGCTAAGGGCCCAGCACATGTTGCCCGAAGAGCAAACATTTCAGCAAACCAAACACAGGCGGGTCCTCCGCGGTCTTCTTCCTTCCCTCCGCACACATCCATGGAAGCAAGCAGTTACACAGTAGTCACACTCATCTCTTTGACCTGCATAGTTGCCCATGTGATCAGCTGTGGAAACCATTCAGCATCAGGAAAGCTGTCAGTCTGGCTCACTCAGCATGATCATGGAAGGATCCTTAAGGCCTGTGGCAAACTGTTTCTCCAACTGACTTACTTTTTCTCAACCTTTAAAGTACTTGTTGATAAATGAAGTTGTTTATCTTACTGATCAAATGTAAATATATTATATGGTTAATACATTTAGTAATATTTCTTATTACTTAGTCACAAAGATTACTTATGATACCGTATTGTTTATTTATTTATTTATTTTTTGAGGACGGTTATCCCTGAGCTAACATCCATGCTCATCTTCCTATGCTTTATATGTGGGATGCCCACCACAGCATGGTTTGACAAGCAGTGCATATGTCTGCACCCGGGATTCGAACCAGTGAACCCCAGGCCACAGAAGCAGAACATAAGAACTTAACCGCTGTGCCACTGGGTGGGACTCTGTTTATATTTTTTATTTCCTGAAAGTTATCATGTTTTGCATCTTACAAAAAACCTTTCTGGCTGGGGAAAGGCTGCCCTTCCAGGGCTGGCAATTCTTGGAGATAGTGAGGAGTCAGCCTAAGCATGCCTTTGCTATGCAAACTGCCTGATCAGAATCACCCCTCCTCTATCTGGCCTGCACACTCCAATAGGCAATGTCCTTGTAACTTAATCACCCAGGGGTGGGTACCAGGCAACTAGGGACATCCCCTGTATATCCCAGGGCCCAACAAAATTATTCAAACTAGCCAATATTAAACTGTTCATTCTGCCCTGCCTTGCCTTTCAGGTAGAAACCCCAATAAAGGCTCTGGCCTAAACCTTCCCCTCGTTTCTTGTCTGGTGTCTCCTGACCACCCTGGTGTCTGCCCTGTGTGGCTCTGGGTGGTGTGCCATACCTCCTGTCTCTAGCACCTGTAAGTACAGTAAACTGTGTTTTCCTGAGCCTCTCCTCTGTGGCATCACCCGACTGACAATCACATAAGAAATACAAAATAGTCTGCGGATTTACTTTAGCTTTACATTATTGGTGATTTAAAGAAACTTCAACAGTATTTTGATTCTACCAGTGTTCCAAAACACTCTTCTATGCCCCTAACTCTGTCAGCGTTCATGCGATAATCACGTCCTGATGGACTCAGGAGGGGCTCTTCTGATGCCGAGTTTTGCTGTCTCTTGTTTGCGGGATTTTGACTTCTCTTTACCCAAGTATTTAACATAGGTCTTGAGGTTTCTTTGCATTGGGTTGTGTTATAACAGTTCTCTGTGGATGATGGTATGAGCCCTAAAAGCAAGTCAAATATTCGGGGTTAGATCTAGGCTTAATAATGTATTTGCTTTGAGATTTGGGGTAAGATTATAATTTGTGAATCTTAGTTTCCCATTGGTGTTAGCTTCCTATTGCTGCTTTAACAAATTACCACTAACCGAGTGGCCTAAAACAATACACCGTTATTATTTTACAGTTCTGAAGGTCAAAAGTCCTAAAATCAAGGTGTCAGCAAGGCTGAATTCCTTCTGGAAGTTCCAAAGGAGAGTCAGTTTCCTTGCCTTCTTCAGCTTCTAGAGACTGCCTACATTCCTTAGTGCGTCCCTTTTCTGCATCACTCCAACCTCTACTTCTGTCATCACATCTCCTTCTATGACTCTGACCCTCCTGCCTCCCTCATAAGGACCTTGTGATTATATTGGGTCCAGTCAGCAACTGCAAAGTCTCCTTTGCTATGTAAGGTAACAGCCACAAGTATGAGGATTTGTGTATGTTTTGGGGGGCAGGGGCATTTTCCTGCCCAGCACATTTCTTCTAGAATTGAGAAAATAACACCTTCCTTACTTATTTCGGTGGTTTGTTGTTAGACTCAAATGAGATAATTTGGAGGGAAGTTTTATACAGTCAGTAAACCTATCATTTACTATAGAAGCACTCATTCTATTGTTCCCATTTCGTGTATTTCTATTATATTAAAACATTTTTCTCTTTATGCTTGGATCATTACATGAATTGATATCAATGCCGTGTTTTATACAGATAAAAGAACACAAAAAATATACTTTCCTCTAAGTGACTAAAAATGTTGCATCTCATTTAAGGGATTAATCCATCAGCAATTGTTTTCTAGTGTATAGTGAAAACTAAAGATCTAACTTCAATATTCTTCTAAAAACAACAAATTATTCCAGCATTATTTTCCTGATGCTGTGCAAAGGCAAGTTTGCAACATTCAAGTTTTCACATAAATGCATATTTGTTTCTGACTTTTTTTTCCCCTGTTCAATTGTTTCATTTGACTAACCCTGCCATATACCTCACAATTGTCTTACCTTTAAAATAAATTTTGGTGGCCGGCCTGGTGGGGTAGTGATTAGGCTTGTGTGCTCTGCTTTGGCTGCCCAGGGTTCATGGGTTTGGATCCCCAGCGTGGACCTACACACCTCTCATCAAGCCATGCTGTGGCAGAGCCCCACATACAAAATAGAGGAAGGTTGGCACACATGTTATCTCAAGGACAATCTTCCTCAAGCAAAAAGAGGAAGACTGACAACACATGTTAGCTCAGAGCCAATCTTCCTTACCAAAAATAAATAAATAAATTTTGATATGTGGTAAGACCAT
This sequence comes from Equus asinus, assembly GCF_041296235.1. Lineage (NCBI taxonomy): Eukaryota > Metazoa > Chordata > Mammalia > Perissodactyla > Equidae > Equus > Equus asinus. The sequence continues at coordinate 56,695,868 of NC_091792.1, read as the reverse complement.
TTCCCTATTCTATCCTCCTTGCATATAAGTATTAGAAAGAACTTGTCAAGTTTTAACAAAATCTTGTTCAGATTTTAATTGGAATAATAATGTGACTAAATATCAATTAACAAAAGAATAAAGTAATGATATTTTCTGTGACATGATATAACTGATAGTTATTGAGCTTTTATTTAATGTAATAAGTATTATATTTTCCAAATGCTTCCTGTTAGTGTATAAAATGTAGTCGATTCTTGTATATTGATCTTCAAGCAGATATTTTGGTAAATTTATCTATTATTTCTATTTATATGTGTATATATATTCTCAGTGCAGATAATCATATCTTCAACAATATTCACAGATTCCTTTTCCTTTATCGTCTTTATAATATTTATTTTCTTTTTTCACTTGCAATGCTATCTGGCACCAGAAAGCAAGGTCTCATGTTTTTTAAGTGCATATTTTTATTTTGTACTTTATTTGGAGTGAATCCTTCTAAAATTTCACTATTGAGAATTATAATTTCTGGTAGCTTTAAGTAGATATACATTATCAGTTTAAGTACTTCTACTGAGTTGACTTCAAGAATAGACACTAAAACTTATTGCTTTTCCTACATTTACTGAGATGCTCATATTTTCCTACTTTAGTCTGTGAATATGGTAAAATACCACATTTTGTTAAACTGTCTCAATATTCCTAGATTAATTCCATCTCATAATATATTAGCTTTTTGCAAATGATTGGATTAGTTTTGCTAACATTTTTGTCTAATATTTTTTAAATCTATGTCCATGAATGTGATTAGTCAGAAGATCTTTCTTTTCCTAAACTTGTCCAATTTTGTCAGAGAAGTTTTACTGACCTCATAAAAAGAGTTGAATGTATTCTCTCTCTGTCTCTCTCTTTTATTTTTCTGGTATTCTGTTGCAAAGAAATTTTTCAAAAGGAAGAATGACCTGTTTCCTGTTTTTTTCCAAAAAACTTTACCTGTAATACCATATCACATTTTTCCTTTAGAAAAATATATTTAAAATTGATTCAATTTTTTAACGATTATAGTACTAGTCAAAGATTTTTTTCTTGAATTTAATTAACTATATTTTCCTATAAAGTTATCCATTTCATCTAAGATACAAATATATTCCCATCTAGTTTTTAATAGCATTCTCTTATATTTTCAAATATTTGCTAGAATTGTACTGATACCCAATCTTTTAAATTTTTGGTTTATTTATTCTTTCTCATTTTGTTTCTTGACTACCCTCAACAAAATATTTTTTTATTTAATTAGTCATATCAAATAATTAACTTTTGACTTTGTTGATATCTTCTATTATATCTTTGTGTTTTGTATCGTTAATTTCTTCTCTAGTATAATATTTTCTCATTTTATTTATTAATGTCTTAAGTTAAAATAATAAGCTCATTATTGTTCACATATTTTATTATAAAGATTTATGATGATAATTTCCTTCTAAGTATTCTTGTCACAGTATAATCACATTTATCAATATGTATGTATATTTTATTACTAATTATTTTCTAAACTATTACCATGAATAATTTCTTTGAACTATGAGAACTTTAGCAACATGCTTTTAAATTTTCAAGTACATTGATTTCTTGTTTGTTTGTTTCTTGTTTTTATTGGCTTCTAATTTATTTATATGATCATTAAAGGACGAGTTTTATATCATTCTTAATATTTGATAATTATTGAAAATTGCTTTCTATTTTAGGGAGTGAATAGTTGTTTGCAAACGTTCCATGTGTGCTTAAATAATTCAAAAATTATCATGTTCATAGTTCTATACATTTTCAGTAAATGAAAGTTATTATTTGTGCTCAAAATTTTTACATTTCCACAACATTTTTGTCTGCAAAACCTAAATAATTCAGAAAGGTATGATGCAGTTGCATAGTGTAATAGTGAGTTTGACCTTTTTCATACTGTTGTATATCTATTGAAAGTTTATATATTTTTAGACTATTTTATTGTTTGCTTAATTAGTTAATTACATATTTTGTCAGGTAACAGTCCTGACATTTTGGTTTTGCTTTGTTTTGTATTTTCCTTGTATGTCTTTTCCATGCTTCACTTTCAAACTTTCTACACTCTTATGATTTTAGTGTGTATCTTATAAATAGCACGTAACTAGATTTTAATATACAATCTGATAATCCTTGTCGTTTACTTGGCACAATTAGTCTACTTAAACTCACTGTAGTAATGGAAATATTCAGATTCTTTTCAAATGTCACTTGCTGCTTTTGGTTTTCTGTATTTTTTCCTTGTACATATCTCTTAAGTGATAGTAGCTGTGCTATGTAAACTTTTTTATTATTTATTAGTTATCTTAGAAATTTTATTATCAATATTTAATTTATCAGAGCCAAAAAGCAATATATCAGTATAACTCCTGAACGATATATAGAAAATAAATTTACATGATTTTTATCACCCTATGTATAATTTTGTCCTGTTATTGAGTTCTTTTTTACTTCACAAATTAGACATCATAAATTATAAATTAACAAGAATAATGTTATAAAGTTTGATTTGATTAAGTCAATAGGGGATTCTCGCTCACCAATCTTGTTAATATATTTAAAAAATATTTTTAGACAGCTTTATTGAGTTTTAATTGACATACAAGGAAATACACTCTTTTTAAGCATACAGTTCAAAGGCTACTGACAAATATATGTGGTTGTATAACCATCACCCTATAGCCAAGATCAGCAAATCCATACCCCCGCCCCCCCCCCAATCTGGAGACGACTAACCTACTTTTTGGCATTATAGTTATGACTTTCCTTGAATTTCATATAAATGGAGTCGTAAAGTATATATTCCTCTATGTATCTTTTTTTTTCACAAAACAAAATGGTTTTGAGATTCATCCATGCTATTTTGTGTATTGGTAGTTTTCTTTGTTTTTGATCAACAGCATTCAGTTGTATAGATACACCACATTTTTTATCCATTCATGAGTTGATGGACATTTTAGTTGTTTTTCTTTGTGGATAAATATAAATGGAGTGCTACAGAAATTTGATTACAAGTATTTGTGTGGAAACATGTTTTCATTAATCTTGGGTAGATATCAAAAAGAGGAATTGTTAAGTCACATGGTGATGGTATGTTTTTTTTTTTTTTAAAGATTTTATTTTTTCCTTTTTCTCCCCAAAGCACCCCCGGTACATAGTTGTGTATTCTTCGTTGTGGGTTCTTCTAGCTGTGGCATGTGGGACGCCGCCTCACCGTGGTCCGATGAGCAGTGCCATGCCCGCGCCCAGGATTCGAACCAACGAAACACTGGGCCGCCTGCAGCGGAGCGCACGAACTTAACCACTTGGCCACGGGGCCAGCCCCCGGTGATCATATGTTTAACTGTGGAGTGCACTGCTACACTGTTGTCTAAATTGGCTGTGTCTTTTTTATCCCTGCCAGCTATATATGAAAGTATGTATTGCCTGCTAGAGCCATAATTTTTAATTTGAGCCACTCTAATCAGTGTATGGTGACACTTAATTGTTGTTTAAATTTGCGCTTAATTTGTAATTTAACTTGTATTTAATGACTAATGATGTTGAACATGTTTCCATATACTTAGTAGTCATTCATTTAACTACTTCAGTGAAGTATTTGTTCACATCTTTTACCCCCGATCTTTAGTCATTTGTCTTCTTATTATTGAGTTGGAAGTGTACATCATATATTCTGGATCTAGGTCCTTTATCTGATACATGTTTGGCTAATATTTTCTCCCAGTTTGTCATTTACTTTTCAATTTTTTAGCTGTCTTTTGAGGAGCAATGCTCATTAATTTTGATTAGATTTATTTATCATTGTTTTTCTTTTATATTTTGTGATTTTGTGTCCCAAGAAATATTTTCCTAACCCAATAGTAAAAAACATTTTCTCCTAAATTTTCTTCTAGATGTTTTATAGTTTTATGGCTTATGTTTAGGTCTATGATCAGCAAATCACATTCAACCATAGGCTTAAACTTTCTCTCTTTGGTTTGGGGAACACATTCAATGTTTAAACACTGTTCAAATAAAAGCCAGGATAAATTTGAAATGTGTGTAAATAAAAGTGCCTCAAGCATGGAGAAATACATTTCCTAAATCCCAGGTGTCTTTCCTGTTGAGAATTGAGTTATGTGACTCCACATGTACTGGATTAATTAATAATGATTGATATGTCTAGTTAATAAGATTCCCAAAATCCTACATAAGACAGATTTTCCAGTGTGGAAAAATGTATTGATTTTCTAGTATCATAGCTTCACAAGAATTTAGACACATATAAATAATTTTTTGCCCTCGCTAGTGAAAGCTAAAGCAGTTGAGAGGGAGACTCAATGTCTTAAGACTGCGCATCCACAGCAAACCAATCTTGAAGGAAAAAAACCATACTAAAAGGCACAGTGCTGCCTCCAGATTCTCTGTGAGAACATACAAGTAAATCAAGTTCTGTAATTTCTCAAATGGTGAGAACTTTAGACAGAACTGTTAAAAGCACACAAAATAAAAATCATATTTTCTCTTCTTGCCTCCTAGTCAAGTTATCATATTTATCTCTTTCATTTAACTCCAAGCTACTAACAACATGTCGTCACTCACAGCTGACATATCCTCACTGAAACCACTTACATCTAAATCCACTTGAATCTGACAAGTCTTTTTCCAGCAGGACAAAAGCCAGACCAGAAAACCAACGGCTTCTTTTCACTTCATCTTATGTTGGAAATGTACACAGTTTCCCCTTCAATTGATCTGGATATTTTTCCTCTTTTGTTCTCATTCTGATGTTAACAGATACTTTAACATTATTTTGACAAATGTTTTTTGAAAAACGAAAGGGTCCTGGACACCGGGAATGGGTTTGTAAATGAAACGTGGCCCGTACATTTCGGGAAGTGATAATTTAGTGACAGAGTGAGAAATGTAAACGCTTATCACACAATATGGTAAGGGCTGCACTAGAGGTTTAGACCAAGATGCTTCGAGAATGCTGAGGAGAGTTAGCGAATGCTGACATGGCTGAAGCAATAGTTACTAGAGACTGACCTAGAGTATGATCAGTGGTGGGAGTAAAGAGTGAATGGATTGCAGAAGCTCTCACAAACGAAAATCAATAAACCAGGAAAGTGATCAAACATGGAAAATAAAATACATTTTGAAGGGGAGAATTATTCCCAGATTTTTGCTTTGGATAAATAAGTACATGATAATGACATTGATGTAAACAATTGTTAAGGCAGAAGCAGGTACACCTGCATATTAATTATTATTTTTTTTCTGAGGAAGACTCGCCTCAAGTTAACATCTGTTGCCAATCTTCCTCATTTTTTAGCTTGAGGAAGATGACCTGCAGCTAATATCTGTGCCAATCTTCTTCCACTTTATATGTGTCGCCTCTACAGCTTGGGCTGAAGAGGTCTGTGCCCGAGATCCAAACCCACAAACCAGGGCTGCTGAAGTGAGCATGCTGAACTTAACCACTGCACCACGGGACTGGCCCTCTACATATTAATTTTTATTGTAAAAATATAGTTAAAAAAGCCAGAATACTTAGTAAAATATTTTAGAACATTGTGTAAAATATTTCATCAAATTTCGGGGTACTTTCACATCCTTCAATTTTAAATTATTTTTATACAACTTCATTTTTTTTTATTTTTAACTCTTTTAATTCATAACTGTTCTGGTGATTTAGGTGGTAATACAATATCATATTTATTTAACTCGTAAAATGCAGTAACTTTTGCAAGATTTTTAATTTAATATTAATTTGCTTTGAATTTTTGTATGGCTACTATATCTATTAATTAAAGAATAATCACAAGGGTAAAATACATGGGGATGTTTATAATTTTATAAGCATCTTCGCATTAGTGAATATTAATATTTTTAATATGAAGATTCAATCTCTTAGGCCACCTTGTATAGACAGATAATTAATGCCTTAAGGTTGAAGGAAAGACCAAGTTGGCTCTGTAACAATGCATTCTAGTTTGGGGAAAGTACCACTAAGACATCTCCTTGTGAAAAAAATTCTCCATTGTTAATTTCTCCTGAAGCGGGCCTAGAGTGGGAAGGCCCCGGAAAACTGATGCATGCATAGGTTATAGACTTAAAAATACACATGGACAGATTCTTGTTAATCCTACTGAAAATTGCTATTCATAATATTAATAAGATGCAAGTTCTACCGAAATACCAATACTGGGTGGGGTGTAGGCAGAGTATACTGGACATAAGCAACTCAGACATGACAGTTGCAGAATAGAGACTTTTTGAATGTTCATAATAGACATAAATACTCATAAATTATTCCAAAGGAATTTCTCCACTAGGTGCCAAAGAGTTTAACAGTGATCAATAGTGAATTAACAACGTTTAAAATTAATCTGCTCCTCATGTAGAACATTAACCTACAAATTCAAGCTTTGCAATTAATCAGAAAGACATTTGCATATGTTTAAACTGAAGGCTTAATAATAAAATACAGTATAGAGTTAACTTTTTCAATAGGTGGGCTACACTCTAAATATACGAATGAAATCATCTGTAGATTTGATAAGTTAAGCACTTCGACTGATGCTTTACTGTAAATTTTAACGTATTACCTTTATTTAACATATTATGAGGAAATATTCTTAATTCCTGTCAGAATTCTTGTGTTCAATGCTTTGCTAAGAATTATGAGCAGTTTATTTTAAATAATAAAATTGGAAAAATTACAACAGCAGTGTGTGAATCTTACTTCTCTAAGTAAATACAGCAAATTCATAGCTTTGGAAACTATATTTCCACATTTTCTCTCCTTTTGAGGCCAAGAATTTACAAAATGGAAGTCAGTAAAAACTTCAAATGGATGTGCTTGGCTTGTTTGCACACTAATGTTGTTACTTATCAAGCAAAACGTATCCTTTAGAGTGATGGAACTCTATTTTAATACACCTCCAAAAAGAGAATGTACTTTTCATGATAGCTTTGCCCCAAATATCAGCACATTTCATTTTCTTTACGCATTTGACCAAATTTTAACATTTGTCTTTGTCTGTTAAATGAAAGATAGCTTATACCGAAGGGGTCAGAACCACCAAGGTTGTGCATGCAATGCAGTTCCAGATATGGGGAAATTGTGAAAAATTTAGCACAGCGTGAGTCTATTCCAGGAAAAGATTTTCTCTTTTAACCCTCTTGATCACAGAGATTATCCAGGACCCCAATCCTCTGTTCAGTCTGTGGTTAGTGGGCTCATTTAACAGCTGGTGGGGTATTCTTACTTGAAATCTTCACAAAAAGTATTTTTCATTTCATTTTCACCTCCTCTCCCAGCCAAGATCCCTTCTTGACAAGCCATGCTCCCCTTGACTGGTCTTTGAAGAGTCAAGACTTGCTTCCTCTGCAATGTAAGTCATTCCTTTATTTCTTATCTCCATATCCTACTTCCAGCCCATATCTCAGCTTTCAGTGTGTAAATGCCCACTTTTTTTTTCTTTTTTTAAAATTTGTTCACTTTTTTTTTTTTTTTGAGGAAGACTAGCCCTGAGCTAACATCTGCCCCCAATTCTCCTCTTTTTTGCTGAGGAAGACCGGCCCTGAGCTAACATCCATGCCCATGTTCGTCTACTTTACATGTGGGACTCCTGCCACAGCATGTCCTGACAAGCGGTGCATAGGTCTGCACCCAGGATCCCAAACTGTGAACCCCGGGCCACCAAAGCTGAACGTGCGAACTTAACCCTTGAGCCACCAGGCTGGCCCCTGTAAATGCCCAGTTTTTAATATGTGAGTGATATTTTCATCTTACACTTAAGCAAACTGCTTCACTGAGTCATTCTTACTACTGAAACTGAGGTAATGGAAAAAGAGCAAAAGAGTAAGGAGACAGACACACGCATAGTAGAGAATTAAATTAAATGTGTAACCATTAACATTAAATTGGCAAAGAATGTAAATCTCCACAGTGCGTCATGGTGAATATCTTGGTATTTACTCTTCTTCATTGGAATGCCGACTTCTCTTTGTATCTATGATATATTCTGAGAAATTGAAAAAAGTTTATAGTGGCTCTGCCTTCCCTCTGGTACCCTCTTCTACTCTTACATGCTGCTGTTTGGCCAAACCTGCTTTATCTCTGATGGTGTCCTTGCTTCTTTTAAAAGTCGAGTTACCTTTTGTGAAAAGGGAGGAAAACACTGCAACAGGAATGGGTATTATTTTGAATCTTAGAGTAGAAACACAGGAAGGCTAAAGGTCATGCGGAGTTGGAAGTGTAGGTTTGGGGTAATGGACTGGCGGACACCTAGTCATACAAGCCCTTAGTACCTTACATCTTCAAGACTGGTGTCTGGAGTGTAGTGAGAGGAGCAGCTGCAGTCAGAGGTGAACTAGCTGATAAATTATTTATATCAGCACCCACCTTCACCCACATAGCAAAACCCACTCTGGGCTTCTGCATCTACTGAGAAACATCCATGTGCATGTACCACAAAGCCATAAAAAGTCATTACACAATGATATTCTTTTCTCTTGAACTGGACCATTCTGTTTTCATTGATGAAACCTCTTTGCTTATGAGAAAGAAATTCAGAATTATTTATCGTTATTTTCAAGAATTGTTAGAGAAAAACCACCCACAAACTTTCATGTAAAAGAGAAGTTAATTACCAATGCCTGATTCGAATTACAGCATATACAGCAGGTCAACACGTAAAATACCTAAAGGCAAATCTACTGCTTGAAAAGAGTGAAAAAATAAGAATCATGCTGTCCAATCCCCTCCACTCTCACCCTGCACCCCCACCATGACTCGTCAGGGAACTCCATCAAAAGTAAATGAAAAACTCTATCTAGTGCAACCTCCTTAGTCATAAAGATTGCACACACAGCTCCCAAGAATTAAAACAATTGACAGACCTCCTAACAATCCTGAAACTGAAAGTCAGTGCTCATGAGTTCTAGTTCAGTATCTTTCAACTAAACTATGAAACAGTTTGCATTTTACTTTGTTCATTGAAAAAAAACTTTGAAAAAGAAATTAATTAAAAAAGAAAAAGAAAAGGGTAGGAGAAATAATTGTCTCCATTTTTTATTCTTGTATTTTGTTGTTCATCACTACTTCAAAGTCAAACACTGCAAAGTTAAAGGTTATTAATCGCTGGGTTCACAGTACATCTCTGTCTGAGGATAATTTTCCATTGAAAAGAATTTGTCTTCATTGTCTTGCTTTTTCTATACCATCTTCTGACAGGAAGTTGATCTTGGGAATATCATTAAAATTGACTAGAGCTGGGAACTGAGATGCTCAGCATTTTCCTAACGAAAGCTAAGAACTGATGTTTGCAATGGGATTTTACTTAACGATTTCTATCCCATGGGCATGAAAATGTTACTGATAAATACCATGTTTATTTCTGCAAACTTTGAAACTGTGTATCTACAAGCTTTTGAATTACTCCTAAATAATTCTTGATGCGTTCTCTGGTTCCTCTAGTGTCTCTTCAGTGATTCATTGATCGTGTTAGAACACAGACTCATTTCCAAATTAATTTGAAAGCCAAAGAAAAATTCTCTTCCTCCCAAAGGTCAAACATTGTGATGGATGATTAGTATAAGACTTTAAAAATGTTTTGTAAGGTATAAGAGCAACTCAGACCTTACTGTTTCAAATTTTAATAGCAAACATACAAACAACAGTTTTGTTAAAAGAGATGCAAAACTCTATAGAAAAAAAACCCCTAGAAATACAAGAATGAGAAAATATTAACATTAACATTAAAAATCTCGATAAAGTTGTTTAAAAAACTAACTTTTTTTAAAACTAACTTTTGTTATAACTTAAATATTTTATGAGCTGTCAATATATTTTGTCTTGCATAGCAAAAATGCATGGAGAAATATGTACTTCACAAATATGTTTTGGTAAACTTGAATTTGTCATAGTCTCATTTTTATGGCTTTAGACAAAAATAATCTCTGGAAAATTCTGAAATTAAAAAAAAATCTCTGAAGCTATCTGAAATTAACTGCTTTGAAAGTTTAAAGTATAAACGCTTTGATCATTAGCTTAAATAAGCACAAAATGAAAAAGCATACTAAGTTGGTTTATCTATCCCTAAGGCCTTTTGTCTAGAGCTTACTGAGTATTAAGAGTAGAAATGCGAGACCAAAAGTAACAGATAAAAGTAGGTCTGTAAACTAGACCTGCATTTAATCACAAAATACTGGGGATGTTGTTAAGCAAAAAAGAAAACATCTAGTCCTCAAACATCATGTGTCTTCTAGGCCTTGAACGCTCTGAATGTAGACACAGAAAATGTAAAACAGCTACTGTCTCCATACGCAGTGCTGGCTTACATGCAACGGATTTATGTGACTTGCTCAAGGTCACACTTACCTCCTTCTAATTCATTGTTTGTCCTACAAATAGGTTCTTCATGCTCATATGATATAAATGGGTAATCTGTAATATACTTATACCACAGTTCCATTTTTTCATGTAAAAGGTAAAGCAATAATGTTATCAGAGGAACTACTCCCACCTTTGGGCATTTTGTAAATTCTTGGTGGTGTTTTTGGTTTCACAACCACAGGAGATATGGGATGGGGTGGTGTCAGGCGAATGAGGTCCAAGGGACAGTCAGCTGGCCCCGGTTCTGCAATGTGAAGTAGTCAAGACCGTCCTGCATCCTGTACAACTATTGATTTTCCTGCCAGAGATGTATGGGGGGAAAACTTCTTCATATTTCATTACCTGAGACTGGAATCTAGCTGTATTTCACATAAATGAAAAGTATCTAAAAACCAATATATGGTATTGATTATGAGCAAGGACTCAAGAGCTGGATTACTAGGGTTTAAATTCTGGATCTGTCACTAGCTGTGTGACCTTGGGAGGAGGTTACTTATCGTCCCATGCATTGCTTTTTCTATTTGTAAAACTGTACTGATAACACCAGAGGGTTGCTGTTATGACTAAATGTAAAGAGACTACAACAGCGCTTGACAGACAGTAAACACTCTACGGGTCTTAGCTATTTTCAATATTTTCTAAAAGTGAAGAAATAGGTAAATCAGGGGAAGACTGTACTTTCTTTTCAAACTTTATTAAACTTTATTTACCATTAAAAAAATCCATATCTACAATGGCAAAAGAGTGGCTTTTAGTATTCAAATCACCAATAGTACACAATTGTCTCTTTCTGTTGTTTGGGCACCTAGCATCCCTTGCTAGATACAGGGAAAAACTGTCCCCCTGACCCCAAGATTTGTGAGTGTCTGGTCTAATGATGCACAGATGCCCTGGATGTGAAATAAAATTTGTTACTCAAACGGTAAATAGGAAGTGGACTCCTCCAAGGAAAAGGGCTCAGATTATGTCTGGAGCGCAACAAGAAGAGGAGAGGGGTGGCTTGGAGTTTTTATTATGGTTACAGGATGGAGTGGGTGGCATGCTCTACTGTGATTTGAATTTCCACCTGTGGCCTGAGACAGAGGGTGTAGGTGCAGGGGGAGTGGGTGGGCAAGTTCAAATACAGAAGAAGGGAAGTGGTGGCAACTTGAAAACTTCACCCTGCTAACATCAAAAATGGACTCTATTAGAGTATCTTTCTGTATTTGCATCATTCATAGCGATTCTACGTCGAATTGTAAACATCTCACTACTTCAATATCACTTCCAATGTGACTATGTCTCAAGTTTACACTGAACACGACTATTTGTTATTGTTTTAATATCTTCCTTACATTTATGGCACTGTCTTGGTCTACGCTCCTTATATAGGTAAGCTATAGAGCCTATACATTTTATTTTAATATAGGTAACAATGTTATAAAACTTTTGTTCTTAAAACGTGTCATTGGGTCTTACAGGTTTAAGAATTTCTGAATTAAAATGTGAACTTTTCTGAGACTTAGAAAAATGGGTGAACAGGGGTAATTAAAGGGACATACACAAAAAAGACTTTTTTCCCAAGTATAACGTGCAATACTATTCCCCAAATGAAATTTATTATCCTAACTTTGTACACATATCCATACCTGCCTACATTCAGATGGCTTTTGGAGCAAGATGCTATGTCCTGAATCTTTCAAGGAAAGACCTTGATTGAACAATCTATGCTGCAAATTTTAAAAGGGAAAAAAGAAAATAATCGGCATGTGCCAGATGGCTTCCACAAACCCAGCTGGTGATCCATGAGTTTGGAGGCCTTAGGCTGGATTAACTGCTTTAAATTTTTTAATTAATTGCTTTAAGGAATTGATTTATAACCACTGAGAACTGCTGTGTAGCAAGCAACAAGTTATTTCCCAAATAACTTCAGAAAATACATACTTGGAATCAAACTGCAAAACACAGGTGAGGGGAAAGCATTGATAAGGAGATTCTATTTGCTCAGGAATTTAGAGTGATAGATTTAAATGGTCTCCAAAGGGAAAGAAAAAGTCAGTATAATGGAGTTCTAAAAAAGGTTCTAATGCTCTTCAGTCCTCCTAAATCTATATGCAGACCTCATTTTGGTTGGGCAAAGATGATGACAATTTTGCAGCTTGCAATTTTCCGCTTCTTGGGGTTGGGTTCTAATAAAGTACAGCATATTTAATACACTATTCAGTCATATTTTAACATGTCACTGTAAAGAGCTGGCATCTTTTCAGCATGAATGCTAAAGAGAGGTCGGGCTGTTTTTCACTGACCCCATTGTTCACATTTCTGTTCCAGTTCATCTTTCTGGGAAAGGAAGATTACTTAGCAGTGAATCTGACTCAGCCCCGGGGTCTTCTTCATCTGCTGGTGTAGACAAAGGGTGCAGGCTCTGTAGGTTGGCCTTCAGTTGTAATTTTTTGAAATCATGTAATTTTTCACAGAAAGATCTTGGTGTTTCATGGCATCTCATTATTTCAAATAAATATGATACTTGTTCCTTGAAAACACCTTCTGCTTATTTCTGCTGTCTATTCTACTTAAGGACTCGAGTGAGAGGAGAAGATTTCATATAGCAATGTATAATAAAGCTGTAAAGGATATGGATGCATAAATGTAACTCAAAAATTTTAACCTCTGTCTTTTGTTATTTTAAATCCAATTCCTGCAGTCTCTCAGCTTTCTAATTATTTTATGGTTTATCCATCTACCTTCAAATAGCTCTTAACAACTACTATTTTTTGAAAGTTTTACAAAGCATATGGAGAAAGGAGGGCATAGAGCTTAGGTTTAAAATAGCATCTTATATAAGTCCCTGATGAAGCTTCTCCCAAATTACTGATAAATTACCCCGGAGCAGGAAGGCACAGCAGAAGAAAAAAAAAATCACAAACAGCAGAAAAGTCTAGGTCTAATTTTCTAACTTTAGCCACAACTTATGTAGAATTTCTAAGAACTAATGAAAATGTATGGTGAAATAAAAAGACTCATGATCTGATTATAATAATTACTAGTGTTAGAGGTGTTGATAGTGGTTCTGCTATTTAAAATGTTAAAAAAGAATGATTAGAAGCCTGGTGAGGGATGTTGAAAGAAATTTAATCTATCTTAGACTATCCTTTGTTATCATAGAAATATATACTCTGCCACAGAAAACTAGGTACCAGGTCTACATTGTATAAGAAGTGCTTTTAGGGGAAGACCTCTCCTCAAAATCATTTACTCTGGAGAAAGTGAAAAGTAGATCTAATAACCAGGACCTGGCCTGGCACCACCAGCCAGGCCTTGGTGTTGCTGGCTTGCTAAAACAGTTAGGACATAGTATTCTGTATTGCACACCAATTGTTTCACTCAACATCAAAAGCAGGCAGAGCCATTCTGTTACTGTGATGGGCCAAGACAGAAATAGCACAACTCTGTATTCATATCAAAACCCAAACATTTTAGAAACAGTAAAAATGACCAAACCTCTCCCTGTTCTAGCTGATATGATTGCTGCTTCTTTACCAAGTACGGACTTAGCCCTGTTTCTTTCTTTCTCCCTTCTAGATGCAATGAAGGCACCTAATAATAATCAAATTACCCTCACTTCAGACAATCCAAGAGTCCCACTTCCTTGAACTCTTCCCCACTCACCTACCCTAAGATAAAATTCTATATCAATTTCTTTCTTATAGTTTCTATGAAAATAAGTGAGGGCCAATCAAATGAGAACAAGCAAAGGCCGTTTATTCAGAGCTTGCTGTATAGCAAGGGAGTCAGCCCCCATCACTTGTGTTCTGGCAGAGACTCAAAGGCAGGCAGATGAGCGGGAGAACTTTCTAGTGGGAAAAAAGTGAGGCTTCAAATATGCCCCGACGGAGGCTGTTGGCATGGGGAAGCTGTAGACCGGGTAACCGGAAGCAGGCCATCCTATGTGATTGGTTAAGGGTACACATTTGACTTTCTCTAGTTGGTCCTAAATTGGCAGCAGGGACAGAAATCAGGAAAGCTATCAATTATTTATAAGCCCAGGCCATTTGGGACTGATGATTACAAGGGGGATTGCCTGGCTTCCTGTATTGTTGCTAGAGATAGTGTTTCAACTTCCAATACAACTGATTCATAGTAGACTGGCTTCCTGGACTGGTTATTGTAAATAATGGATCGGTTTCCTGGGCTGGTTACTACAATCATGGGGGAGAGTTCTGTTTTTGTATGTGGTCTGGCCATTGTCCGTTTATATGTTCACTCTCTAATCCCCTTCTAATAGTATTTTACTGAGATACCCTGTAGCTCCCTACAGTGTATAAACTATCTAGACCCAGATTTGCTAAAAACGCTGTAAATGTTGTTGCAGAAAAAACTCAAGTAATTTGTAACCTGTCTGCTAGCCCTCCAAATACCCTAGAATAGAAACACTGAAAATAGGTTGAGACTACTACTACCTGGATATGGCAATGCTGGCTCTCACATCTTTGGGTCTACATCACCCGCTCAAGTTCACACTTACCTGCATGAATCATCTGTTCCACATATAAGTCCTTGATGCCTATATGTTAGAAATAGGCAAATTGCAATATTTTTATTCCACATTTCCATTTTCACAGAAAATGCAAGGCAACAATCTCAAAGAAAGAACTACTCCCACCTTGGGGCATTTTGCACATTCTTGTATATTTTCTCTGGCTGCATTGAGCCAATAAACCCGATATTCCTGGTGACCTTTGGCAGGAGGTCACTACTAGAAGTGGAGGTTCACTGAGATTCATCCAAGACCCTTGTTGCCTTGGCCTGGGACTCTCAAGTCAGTAAGAATGAGCACGTCTGGGATCCCCTGAGTCTCTATCTGCTCCACACACCGCCCTGCTTATGGCTGGAAGGTTAGTTCATGCTGAACTGTGCACTGACGTTTCACTGAGGCCTTTTAGTTTTGAGTTAATTTTGTTTGATGTCCTAGGTGACAGTCAGCTTTGGGCTAAATTCTAGAGACAGGAGGTTGCATATCTTTCCAGACTTTTGTGGTTCTTCAGGATCCTCTCAAGATAAAGCTGCCTCCCAAGGTTAATCACCTGCTCCCTTTAGGATTTCTCACCAGCATATTAGCTTTTATGCATATTTCTCTGGCAAAATTTTGACAGCAACAATTTAGAACTAAAATGGCTACTTTGGTACAATTTTGATATGGAAAGCAATTTTCATTCAAGAGATGCCTTCAAACAAAGAAGTGTGGCACCCTCCAGAGAAAAATGTCTTGCCTGTTGAAAGGAAAGAGATCATTGGTTTAATGTAGGAGACACCCTCTTCTCTGTTTTCTTACTTCAGGAATTAATAAGTGATGTTTTTTTTAAACATACGACTTGATAATTGTCAAGAAACTGAGTTATTACTTAAAACATCTGTAATGCTTCTCATTCGTGGGTATGTGCACCCAAATTCTTTTCTAAAGTTTCTCCCTTCAACTTGCAGAGGGAAAATAATTTGTCTTCTACGGTAATAATGTCATAGTTGTTTGAAGCTGACCCTCTCTCACTATGTTGCCTTTTTTATTCCTCTGTTTCTATTTTTTCTCTCTTAGTAAACTTTACGGATTAATTAGACAAAAAAAAAAAAAACAAAAAACACTGCTGTCATTACGTGAACACTCCAGGGATAGTTAGTCAGGATAAGCATTCATAATGTTTAAATAAAAGAAAGAAAATATATTCAAGGGTTCCTGTTTTTTTCATGGATAGTGAAAATAGTATTCGCATAATAGCCCTTGTTACTATAGTTACAAGATAAAGAAGAAAAGCCTCCGTAACAAGAAAAAGAAAAAACAAAACAAAAAAAAGTATGATGTTCTTTTTAATTTTGGGCATGAATCAGGGACTTTAATATTTAGCTGACCATATAAAAATAATGTCATCACAATTTTGTGGTTTGCGCAAGACTACCATAAATTGTAAATTCTCATAATGCTACTAATAATAGGAAGGTAATGTCTTAGCTTAAATTATAACTTCCAGTTCTTTAACTAACTTTAAGGACTCAGAGAAACAATTTAGTTAATTAATAAAGAATTTTTGCACACCTGGATGATTTCTAAGTAAAAAACTGACATAAAACATTGGTCTCTAAACATAATTTTAATTTATTAATTTACTCTTGTTTTTATGATAGATTAAAACAGGAAAATTACTTTGCATATTACACATGTACATAGACATATATAATTTATTTATGTTTACTTTGTCACTTCAAATATCTTAAAATAGTGTGAAGTGAATAACATAGTGAAGAAAAAGCTAAACTGTACTCCAGTTTTCTCCTATGGAGAAAAAATAACTTGGTTATTTGGTTAATGATAATTAATATAAATGGTTGATTATACTGAGTACAATACTTAAAAGAAGTACAAATATATATGTATATAGATAGACAATGCTTATAACCTTTCACTTGTCTCTTTCAAAAATTATTGTAGCCTTTCAAGATGGTAAATTTAGGTCATTTTTCTGGAAACTAAGTAGTAAGAGGAGAGCAAAGAACAAAATTCCTGGAAATTAGTCTAGGAATTGTATAAGTCCATCCATCCTCCAGCAATATAGCCAAGAAATACAATTGTCTGAAATAAAATCAGCTAATAACTAGGATCAAATCCATATCCCTTTCGAGTGGTGAACGGATAGATCTCTACTTATTCCAATATGATGTAATAGAAAAGAAATTGTTCTTTGCTCTATAGAATATATTTAGAAAATGAACCATCATCCTGAAGACTCAGATGCAAGACATATAGACAAAAATTATTCACCATAGGATCCATAAGGAAAGTTTAGAAAACTCTGACACAATCAATACTATATGACAAGACCTGAATTCTTTAGGTGGGTAAAGTAAAAATAAATAGCATAAAGAGAAATAACCTTAGATAAAACTATCATATGATAAAATGAAACATGACTAAAATATGAACTGGAAGAAAACTGCAAAAATAATTGAAATGAAAATCAGTTTGAGACCAGAATTTGTTTTTGTTTTTTATTTTCTTGTCTTGTAAAGAATGTCCAAGCTGATAAGAGTGTGGTGAATCAAATCCTTACATACACTACTGGTGGATGAGTCCATTGATACTTCCTGGAAAGGAATTTGGCAATATTACCAAACGTATAAAATATGTGCATTCTAACCTTGGGAATTAATCAGGGAAGTAAGGATGATAAATATAGACATGTTCTTACTCAGTACTCTAGTACATGATGAGTTTCTGAATATTTATTTTTTTTAAAATGCCAAGGTTAAAAATTATAGAATAAAAATATGGCAAAAAGCATCACATATTTAACAATAAGATAATGTAAATGTGTTTTAGGTTTGAAAGTTGGAAAAGTATGAATATATTTAGGCTGAAGTCTTTAAATATTATTAATGCTATAATAAAATCCCTACACCATTATGCTATGTGTACATTTCAAAATATAATACTTTATGTATAAAACATGATGACATTTCAGCATGTTATATAAAATCATATACCAATAAAGCAGTCATGTAAATGTTTACTTTTAAAAAGTAGATAAGCTGTCAGTGTGCTGTTATTACAGTGTTTTTTAATTCGGGGAACTTACTTTTCAGTGTTTTCCAATTATATCCTTGGATTTTCTCTTTCATATTTTACAAATTGTCTGCAATAAAATAATACTAATTTTATCTTTATTAAATATATCCTATTTGATTGAAAATATACCTTTTTCTTATATTTTTTCCTATTTGCAAAATAATTAGAATGTATGCCATCACTGTATGCTTTATATCAGACAAATAAGTAAAATAGAATCCAGAGCACATTACATGGCCTAATGCCACTGGCATTTTGGCAGATTGGTGTTAGGTTGAACGGGTCTTCAAAGAAAGGCAAAAAAGCACAAGGGACAAATCATAAAAGTCTACTGTATTATAATCAAAATGCCAGACTATGGCTCAGCAGAGTTGACCTCTAGCTCCCCTGGCTTTGCATTGCGGGTTAAGGCAAGTTCTTGCATTTTTATTTTCACTCTGAAAAATATATAGTCATATTAAATGTTGTCTCATCTCCTGCTGAACTTTAAAATTTAAAGTTTTTTTTAAGTTTATAAAACTCAATATTGAAATTTATGACCATGGAGATTCAATATTGCTCCTTTAGAAGCATGGATTATGTTGCTTACATGCTTTCCTCCTGATTTTATTCCTTTTCCCCCTGTGGAAACAATTCAAACTATTAATCTTTTCCATTACATTTTCATATTTATATTCCTACATATGTTCAATATTTAACCATATAATTCATAAAGTCTGGAACATAAGCAGTCAATTATAAATTGGTCTGGTTTTAAAAAATTTAAAAAGAGTGTGGGCTATTTCATGTATCATATATGTCCCAAGAAAATAAGACTGAAGTATGCATTCCTATGTGATCCCTTCTGTATATGATTTTGAAATACTAAACAACAAACTCTTCTTAACAGATGAGTATTAGAACCACACAAACTTTAGTCATATCAGTTTAGCTTGCATCGATAACTGTGCTATTTGGAAATTGTGAATGTTATTTATATGACCTAAGGATGATAGTATATTCATTTAAGCTGATTAAACCTTTTCTAGCAGACAACCTTGGTGGTCTGTTGAACATATGTTCTGCTAAGTCCTATCCTTAGCTATTGACTTTGCTACTTCAAAATTAGTTCTCAAGAAAACATTCCCAAGTAGAATATTTTTGCCTAAATGACATTAAAAGAACTTTTCACTAAAGCAATACAATACAAATGAATATTGACAGTATACTTAATGAATCTTTCTTCCAAAGCAAAATAGAAAGAAGGAAAAATGCAACAAGTGTGGTTAAATGAATAAAGGAACTGTTTAAATTGTTACACGAAGGCAGGTTGTTAACTTAGAATATCTGTCTTTAAGAATTGGAATACTTATCAAAAGATAATTTTGCTTTGTGTATTAGTTTGCTAGGGTTGCCGCAACAAAATGCCACAGACTGGGTGGCTTAAACCACAGAAATTTATTTTCTGACAGTTCTGAAAGCTAGAAGTCCACGGTCAAGGTGTTGGTAGGTTTGGTTTTTTCTCAGGCCTCTCCCTTTGGCTTGCAGATGGCCATATTCTGGCTGTGTCCTACATGATCCTTTCTCTATGCACAGGCATCCCTGGAGTGTCTTCTGTGCATTCCAATCGTCTCTTCTCATAAGGACACCAGACAGACGGGATTAGGGCCTAACCTAATGGTCTCCTTTTAACTTACTCACCTCTAAGGCCCTATCTCCAAATACAGTCACAATCTGAGGTAGTCAGGGTTAGTGTTTCAGTTTACTAATTTAGGGGGTACACAATTCAGCCCATAACACTTTGCAAAACACTATTTTCCAATTCTTTTCCTCAACCAATCTTACAAATTGATGACCTAAAGATAACTTTTTTTTTTAAATAGTTCACATATCTTTTTTTAAAAAAAATTGGAATTGGCTGTCTTGATGACACTTAAATAGGTGGAGATTTTATTTAAATATTGATATGGAGTTTTCCAGAAAAATGAGACAACAGGGCTAACACAAACTCATATTCATACAAGGAGGTGAGCACTAAGTTGTCACCACACTTTAGAAGTCACATGCTCTCTTTTGGCCACATTTCCAGCTGGCCTGTCTCATGGATTACTGGTTCCAAACTGGCCTCTTCAGATGTTTAAATTTTGGACAACTCTTCTAAACTAACAACTACTGAAAGCATTTAAGCTCCAGGCACATCAGGCCAAATTTCATACTTGCATAAGTGCCACTTACTTTAAAAGATTATTGACTCTGTTATTTTGTAATGATTAAGGTTATGTTCAAAAACAGAAAACATATATCCATGTTATAAATGGATATAATAAAATTTAAACAGGATATTTTCCATTGCAAAAATTTGACACAATAAAACAGGTATTTTGAACTGAGGTACACTAAAGTTCTGAAAGACCATATTTCAAAAACACAAACAGATGTACATATTACTTAATGACAGCAATTCAGTCCTTTTAAGTTATCCTAACATTACTTATTGCTGTGATTGTAAATTGTTTCATAGTCAATGAATTTTAATGTGCTACTCCAAATGTTCATTTCTTTTTTAAAGCAATTCAAAAGAATTAAGGTTTTTGTCATATATTACTCATTTTTAAATGCTAATTTCTGCCTCAATTTTATGTCCCCCATCATTATCAATTGCTGTTGTATCCCTACTGTGATGGAAATAGATTATTCTTTTTTGCCTGGCTTATTTAATCTTGCTTAAAATCTAATTTAAGTTTTATTTTGTTTTGTTTAACTCATTTTCTTTTATTTTTCTGAATTACATTGACAAAATATCCCCTTACTTTCACCCTAAATTGTATGTCACCCAACAAATGCTTTATCAAATTTTTCTTTATATGCATCCCATCTGATGTATTTTGTATTAATTTGTAGTTTAAGTTTTTATACTTGAGGCTAAAACTAATGAACAGGAGTGACTACTGAGAGCAACACTTTTCTTTGCAAAGGAAAATAATGATACATACATCATTTATATACAAGGACTCATATAATAACTATTAATTTTAAGTACCCCATTATGCTTTTCTTATTCAGATCCTGAGAGATGAAATAATATGTTGCAGTTTTCAACCAATAAATGGAGCCAGGTTTTTCTTACTGAAAATTTTTGGATAGTTTAATTATTTTCATCCACTATATTTTGGTTAGTAATAGTAAATCCAAAATCTCATAGTTAACAGGGTGATTGCATGATAGCTAACTTTCCAGGCACTTTCTTGGTTGCTTCTCCACTCATAAACCTGTCACTCTCAGACCACAACTCAAGATTTCCCTTGCAACTTTGCCTGCATTCAAGCAGTAAGAAGCAGGAACGAGAAAGGAAGGGCATACATCCTCATTAAGATCACTTCATGAAGTTGACACATCATGTCTGCCTACAGCCAGTGGTCAGAGCCTAGTGTCATGGCCACCCCTGCTGCAAGCTGAATGAATTACTCCGTGTTGGTACTTCACTATGTGATAACAAAAGTTCTTAAATTTTTCCTTGGCTATTTCAAGAATCCAGATCATTTTATAAGATCAAATATTTTTTGCTTTGTGTTTATCACATCCTGTGTATGCTGGAAATAGCAAGAAATTCCTAGACTAGTTCCTTGCGTATTCCATTCATTTGCTGTGTGATATTTTCTTGAACGCTTTTCTCAATAATTGAGCACCTTCTTCAATAATCTGCATCACCATACTTTTTTCTTCTATGGTATAGGCTCTTCTAGGCCTTCTAGTATCATCTACAATCTTCACTGGCTTTCCTACTACCTGAAGAAGAAATTTTCACTTAATAATGTGTTGAAGATAATAGCCATGATGCCCAAAGCATTACAACAAATCAAGCTAGAGAAAAGTCTTTTTGAAATAGTAGCTAAAACATGACACTGCAATCTCTCACCCATGCTCATGTGCAATGTAAATGTTTTTGCTAATACCCACAGGCAAATTAATCATAACAGGTTGTCAAGATATTAAATTTGGGGTAAAATATTTGCAAGTCATTACAGTGAATATGCAAATAGTGGTTGTTCACATAGCAGATGATAGCAGAAGCAGTATTTTAGCTGGCTGAAGGTAGTCAAAAAGGATATAAGAGCAGAGTAAGTGCATTTTTCCTTAAGAAAATGTATACATTTTTTAAAGGTTTAGGCAATTATCTAGAGTGAATGAATATGAACATTATAAAAATGTTCTAAGCTAAGAGCAATCATGAGAAAAGTAAAATGTAAAAAAATTTAAAATGAAAGAAATATCATTAAAAAGGAAAATAGAAAAAGAAAAGCATAAAATACTTAAAAGTAAATGGAGAACATAAAACAACATGTCTGGAGTAATACCTAGTATTTATAATTTATTAACTAAAATAATTGAAAGGATAAAAATAAAAGTAGTGAGTCAAGATAGATTCAATACATTGGACCCTATCTCTTCTGCAAATTACATCCAAACATGATGGGTTACAACAGAAAACAACTGTCAGAAGACTGAAAGATCTAGAGAAGAAGGAACTACAGGGAAGACCCAGTGTTGAGTACCTTGAGATTTATATTTGCATTGTATGCACTATGCAACCAGAATCACCAACCTACAAACACGCAACAAAACGAAAGCTCCAGAAACAGCCAGTGCTTCTAATCAGAGACTAGGAAGAGAGGTCTTGCTGAGGGGACCCCCACTCTTTGGTTTAACAGCTTTATTGTATAATTTATATATTTTAAACTTTAACAATTTCAAGTGTACGAATCAATTATTTTTGCACCAAATAGTGGAACCATAAATATAAATCAGTTTCAGAACATTTTCATCACCCCAATAAGATCCTTTATGCCCATTTACATTAATCCCCTGTTCCCATCTCTGCCCCAGGCAACCACAGCTTTACTGTCTGTCACTATAAATTTACATTTTCTGAGCATTCCATATAAGCGGAATTGTAAAACCCATGGTTTCTTGTGTCTGACATCTTTCTCTAAGCATAATGTTTTGCGATTTTTCCATGTGGTAGCATGTCAGTAGTGCATTACTTCTTATTGCTGAATACTATTTCTTTATATGGCTGTACTACATTTTATCTATTCACCAGTTGAACGACAGTCACCAGTTGAAGGACAGTCATCTAGATTTTTCCAGATTTTGGCTACTATGAATAACATTACTGTGAGTATCTACATATAAGTCTTTATGCGAGCATGTGTTTCCATTGCCCCTGAATAGATACCTAGGAGAGGAACTGCTAGATCATGGAGTAACTTTATGTTTGTCTTTTTATGAAACTGCCAAACAGAAAGGTTTTTCATCATATTACATTCCTACAAGCACTGTGTGAGAGCAGCCATTTATCCATATCCTTGTCAACATTTATTATTCTCTGTCTTATTAATTATAGACATTTTAGTGGGTGTGAAAGGTTATCTCATTGTGACTTTAACTTGCATTTTCCTAACGACTAATGATATTGAGCATTTTTCATGTGCTTATTAGCCATTCATATGTCTTCTCTAGTGAAATGTCTCTCATATCTTTTGCCCAATTTTTGGTTGGATTGTTTGTCTTTTTTTTTTTTTTTTTGAGGAAGATTAGCCCTATTTACCCACTGCCAGTCCTCCTCTTTTTGCTGAGGAAGCCTGGCCCTGAGCTAACATCCGTGCCCATCTTCCTCTACTTTATATGTGGGACACCTGCCACAGTGTGGCGTGCCAAGCGGTGCCTTGTCTGCACTGGGATCCGAACTGGTGAACCCTAGGCCTCCGGGAATAGGAACCTGTGCACTTAACTGCTGCGCCACCAGGCCGGCCCGGGGTTGTTTGTCTTTTTAAGTTGTAAGTGTTCAGGTAAATTCTGGACACAAGTCCCTTATCAAATATTTATTTTGTAAATTTTTTATGATGGTTTGTTGCTGATATTTTAATTATCTTAATGATGTCCTTTGAAGTGCAAACGTTTTGAATTTGGATCAGGTCCATTTATCTTTTTTTTATCAACTTGATTTGGTGTTATAGCTAACAAGTTTTTGCCTAACTCAAGGTCTCAGAGTTTCTTCTGTAATCTTCTAAAGGTTTTACTGTTTTAGCTGGTAAACTTGTGTCTATGTCACATTTTGAGTTAATTTCTCTGTACGTTGTGTGAAAAAACTTCAAGTTAACTTTATTTGTGGTTATCCAGTTGTCCCAGGGCCATTTGTTGAACAGATCACAGATCATTTTTTCCTGTTAATTGTCTTGGCACCTTTGTTGAAAATCCACTGACTACAAATATAAGGATTTATGTCAAGACTCATTTATTTATATTTATCTATATTTATTTATATTTATCTATATTTATCTCTATATATCTATATTTATCTATATGTTTTTCCTTACACCAATCTTACAACTGTAGTTTTATAATAAGACCTAGAAACAAAAATCCTCTAATGTTTTCTTTTTGAAAATTATTTCAGCTGTTATGGGGTTGTGCATTTACATGTAAATTTTAGAATTGGCTTTTCAAATTCTACAAAAAAGCCTGTTGGAATTTAAAGAGGAATTGTGTTGAATCTCTCGATCAATTTGAGGAGAATGGAAATCTTTGTTAATCCATATACGTGGGATATCACCCAATTTATTTAGATTTTCTTCACTTTTCCTCAGAAAAGTTTTATTTTCAGTGTACACACTTTGCACTTCTTTTGCTAAATTATCCTAAGTATTTTATTCTTTTTTTGATGCTATTGTGAATAGAATTATTTTATTTTTAGATTGCTCATATCTCATGTGTAAGAATGTAACTGACTTTTGTATATTGGCCTTGTATCCTGCAATCTTGCTGTCCTGGATAGAACATCTTTGATAACACTCAACCTACTATGGCCACCAGCAGAAGAGTGCTTCTACCTTCCACACTTGAGTGGCTGCTGCTGATAGGCTGTGCTTTTTTCTTAACTAGGCACTGTTCCACCAATGAGATTGTGGGCACTGTAGTGCAAAATATTCCCAGCCAGCACTAAGTAAATTCCAGCAAAAAGGCACTTCACCTCTGGGGCCTGCTGGTGGGAAACTGTGGGCCAGTATCCTAATGATTGATCCTATCTGCTACTAAAAATATATAACAACAGCAAAAAATTGGTGCCTCAGGGGCTGGCTCCGTGGCCGAGTAGTTAGGTTCACGTGCTCTGCTGCGGCGGCCCAGGGTTCAGATCCTGGGAGCGGACATGGCACCGCTCGTCTGGCCACGTTGAGGCGGTGTCCCACATCCCACAACTAGAAGGACCTGCAACTAAGATAGACAACTGTGTACAGGGGAGGTTTGGGGAGATAAAGCAGAAAAAAAAAATATTGTCAACAGTTGTTAGCCCAGGTGCCAATCTTTAAAAAAACAAAAAAAAGGGAAGATTGGCAACAGTTGTTAGCCTAGGTGCCAATCTTTAGGGGGAAAAAAAAATTGTGCCTCTCAACCTCCCCAGTAGATGCTATTGCTAAGGAGACTGGGAAAGAGCCCCATAGACTAATCCTACCTGGTACTAAGCAGCAACCATCAGCAAAAAGATAGTGCTCCTGCCCATTCCTACTGGCAGCTGTCAACAAAGAGACTTCTACTTGGTGCCCTCTCAACTGACCTTTCCCTGTGCTAGGAAAAAGCCAGCAAAGACATGGCAACTCTTTTCTTCCACTCCAGGGTGGCTGCTGCAGACAGAGCAGTGTGGAGCTCCATTCACTATCTACAACTTATGCTATGCAAATCCAAGCAGAGTTGGCACTTTTACCCCTTAGGACAATAGAAGGGCAGGACAATAGAGAGGGAAGTGTTAGATAAAAGAACCATTTAAAACTAATATGAAGTCCTCAGCACACTTCAAGTAGCATAATTGGGAAACCAACAAGAATCAACATAGCAAAAGCTTGGAGAATTTAACTATGGTATAGAATACCTCCAAAGTTTCAGAATGGTCTTTTAGTCCTGCACAAGCCTGGTAGACCAGAACAGCACTGTAAAGATTTTTAAAATTAAAAGGACATTCAAACCACAGCCCACAGAAGTGGGACAACATGTGTTCTCTAAAGAAAATTAGATTGACTGTCTTCTGAAATGGAAGATTTAAATAGGAACCAGTCTCATAACATAATACTCAAAATGTCTAGGATACAATCCAAAATATCCTGACATATTAGGAACTAGGAGAATATCAACTTGAGTGAGAAAAGATACTCAATAGATGCCAATGCCCAGATGACTCAGCTGTTAGAATTATACGAAAAAAATTTTAAACCACTTTTAACTTCACTGCAGCAAGCAATCATGAGCACTCTTGAAAAAATTCAAGATCAAAAAGAGTTATCAAAGAAATGAAAGGTACAAACATGAACCAAAGTGAAAATCCAGAATTGAAAAACACAATAACAAAATTAAAAAAAATATATTGATGGGCTCAATAGCAGAAGGGTGATGACAAAAGAAGAGGCAGTGAACTGGGAAATAGACTGGTAGAAGTTATCCAATCTAAACCACAGAAAGTAAACGAACTGAGAGAAAAATATGAATGGTCCCTTAGGGAACTGTGAAACAATGACAAAAAAATCTGATATACATTTCTTTGAAGTCCCTGAAGAGGAAGAGAAAGAACATGGATCTTGAAAAATATTTGAAGAAATATTGGCTGAAAACATCTGAAATTTTATGAAAGACATAAACCTCTATATTGAAAAATGTCAGGAAAATCCAAACAGAGAAATCTTGAAGAAATCCATTCCCATGCACATCATAATCAAAATTTTAAAAGACAAAGCCAAATCCAATATCTTGACAGAAGCCAAAGAAAAAGAACACTTTGCATACGGGGGGATAATAATTCAAATGACTGCAGATTTCTCATCAGAAATCCTGAGGCCTGAAAGGAAGTGAAAAAAATGTTTAAAGTGCTGAAATTAAAGAACTATCAACACAGAATTCCATATCCAGTAAAAGTGAAGTTGAAATAATGGCAATCTCAGATGAAAGAACATAAATAAACGCTACCGGCAGAATTGCTCTAATAGAATTGTTAAAGTGGGTACCTCAGAGAGAAAGGAAATGATAACAGAAGGGAACATGGGGCATCAGGAAAGAAACAAGAGCAGAAGAAAGAGTAAATATCAGTGAAAATATAATAAACTATTCTTAATGTGAGTTTTTTAATTATCTTTGCTTTTGAAAGCCAAAGTTCTATCATTGCCTGATGAAGTTCCAAGTATATGTAGAAGCAATATCTCACACAGCCACAACGTGAGTGACATTTACATGCTTGTTCACTTTCTATTATTTATTCACTAAAATTCATTAAATTGCACATTTTCCATATTATGTTTAACAATAAAAGTGCTAAAAAATAGAGATGTGGAAAACAACTGTATAATGGAATGAAGTCCTAGAAATGACTATTTTTAAGAGAAGAGTAATGTTAAAATAATCTAGAAATAAATACCTGAAGTATTTCATTACATCCTACAAAACTTTAGTATACATATATCAAGTGATATTTTAAAAAATAAGACCAATGGAAAGAACAGAAAACAAATAGAGTTTCAGAGACAAACAGGCGTATTTAGGAACTCAGTATATCAGCTTGCAACCTGGATTGTTTAATATTAATGTTAGGAAAGTAGATAACTGTATGGAGAGAAATAAAACATAATTTCTACCAAATAATGCATTTACAAATTTAGTCTACATAGATACAGCTAAATATTATAGATACAATTATAAAGCAAATATTACCAATGTGTATTTGTAATCTAGAGTGCCAAAAAAAATCTGTAAGCAAAATTTCCTAACAATCCAGAAGACAAAAAAAAAAAGGTAAATTTTATTTCATCAAAGATAAGACTTTCTCTTTAATGATGACATCTTGATGAACTAAATAGATATGTGACAGCATCTATGAAAGTATTTGCAATGTTTATAATCTCTAAGTGATCAATATCTGTAATACATGAGGAATGCCAACAAATCATTTTGACCGACAAGTTTAGAAAGACTAGCAATGTAGGTGTTGGTGCAGGTGTGGTGATAAAGCAAGCTTTACACCATCCGGTCAGAGAACAGGTACTTGCAGCCCTTGAAGCCAGCAATATGCCATTGCTTAGTCAAGTTACTTAGCCATAACCTATATTTTGTCACAGGGAACACTGCTGACCTGGAGGGGGACAGTAGCTGATGTCATAACCCACTACTCTCCAGGACTGCTCTCAACTCCTCTTACCCATCACTGACCTACTTATGGGACTGAACAAGCTCTACTCATGCAATAGAAGACTGGAGAGAAAATTTTCATTTTTAGAAAGAAGTGTGTGTAAAATAACTCTGCTGCCTACCTACTACTTTGCTGCTATGGTAAATATTCGAAAACTGGGTAATGTAAGTTAGAACTGAATTGCATTGTGAGAATTTTGTGTTTTTATAATTTTCTCGTTTAGCTTTTGTTTCTCTGTTTCATGTTTTATTAGAATTTGTCATTTATAATATATCTGATAATGCACTGTGACTATTTTTTTTTTTAAGATTTTATATTTTTCCTTTTTCTCCCCAAAGCCCCCCGGTACATAGCTGTATATTCTTAGTTGTGGGTCCTTCTAGTTGTGGCATGTGGGACGCTGCCTCAGCATGGTTTGATGAGCAGCGCCATGTCTGCACCCAGGATTAACCACTCGGCCACGGGGCTAGCCCTCACTGTGACTATTTTTAAGAAGAGGTGTTAAATAGAAGAATAGAAGAAGAGCATGGGTAATAATGACAGAGTCGAAGAATTATAATCCTTTGAGTCATTGATTGCACTAGTGCAACAAGGATTAAAAACAAGTTGGTCATTACAATGAAAGCTACTACAATGCAAAATAGCTTTTTACTACGCCATCCCCGTTCTGCCTTATCTGCAGCCAAAAAGCAATAAATACAACAATGGCGACAATAAATTTCAAAAGACACAAGCACAAACGATTGCCACTTGACAAGATAGTGATGATTTTAGAAGGGAATTGGAATCTAAAAATTGAGTAAATCTATAGTTTTTTTTTTTAATTCACAGTCAGTGAAACGTCTCTGCAATCATGAAGCACATTATTCATTTATCAGATGAGACTTCAAAATACTTAATTTTCTGTAACGAAGACCTGTTAAATCAAGATTTTAAAAACTGAAAATGTAGAAAGCGCACACATACGTCTCTTGCTATGTACAGTAATATAACAGCTTAACAGAGGAAAAGTTCCTAATAGGTGATTGATCTGAAAGGTGAGTTACAGGAATACTTTTAAAAAATAGTAGGCTACATTTTACTTACTGAGTGCTTTGAAAGCGAAGAATGTCTGCAGAAACTACTTAACAAACATTTTTTAATTAGCTGAACACATCTCTGCAGTGGAATGGAGAAAATGTTTTGATTTTAAGTGACAGAATTCTAGGATGTACAAGAAAACCGAATCTTTGGGAAAATGTTGCAAAATAAAATACCGAAATGTTTCCACTGCTGCTTTGGTTTGAAAGTGATGAAGCATTTGCCCTCACTGTTAACACTTGCAGGTGACTGGGTTAGGGCCATTTCTCTGAATCTTCTGCTCAACCTGAGAACTTGACGTGTAGAGATGAGGAAGAATTTTACAAAATGTAGACTGATTCTCTGATGAAAATAAGATTAAATGATTTGCCCTAGTCAGGTTCCAGATTCTATAAAAGAAGAGTATACTGCCATTCACAGGAAAGCAATGAGCATTTTGATGTAGTTTCCAATTTCTTCAGTGTGTGAGTAAATTTCCTTATTTAAAAAGAATTGAGCAAAGACTAAACTTGTCTCAATCTAGTTAATATGAAATCCCTGTGTGCTTATTTCCATAGTTAATAAAAGTTAGGTATTTGTGCAGCCTAAAAACATTAAAGAGGTTCATTCCTTATTTTTAGAGTATAAAACCTCCCCACTTTTATGCATATATAAAGCTGTTAGATCAAAATACTAACACGTGCTAAATAATTTGTAAACATCTAGCCTCATATTTGGACTTGATCATGTCACTCAGCAAGAAATGTTTTTATATCAGTGTTGTATAAAACTATTTCTTAAGCTATATATTTACTCATATTTTGTTTAAAGGATTATTGTACTAGTATATTTACTTTTCAACATTGTCATAAATTTTCATGTTATAAATATTTTAATTAAAATCAATTTACATCCACTAAACTAATTCTACCAAAGTTACCTTTAGAAAATTAAATGTTACTTGGATTACAGTAATTATTTATCAGGAAACATTTGCTTAATGTTTTAAAAATTTATAGAATGGAAAGAAAGAGATTAATTTCAAGAAAGATAAGCTATGCTTCACCTGGGTTTGTTGCTGTTGTTTTGTTTGCTTTAGTAAGTAACTTTTAGTTAAAAGTCATTCTTTTTTAAATAGGAAAAAACAAAACTCTTTCATATATATTTCACATACCATACCTCACTGACTCCTTAGCATATTGCATAGTACAAATTTGTGATGAGGATTTTAGGACTTTTCAGTAAGTTAAAAAATCAAGTGGAAACTTTTAAAAAAAATGAAAATTTCCTATATCTACAATATTCATTTGGTTAGAATGAGTATTCTTTATAAGGAGAAGAAAAAGAAAAGGTAAGAGTAAAACAGAAAGAGTAAAAAAGAAAGAGTAAGCTGGCCCAAAATAAGAAAATCTACAAAAAAAATATATTTTTTTCTATTTAAATAAGTATTAACAATTTATTTTTACTTACTTATCTCTGTTTTTTAAAATTTTTTTTGATAAGGAAGATTGGCCCTGAGCTAACATCTGTGCCAATCTTCCTCTATTTTATGCAGGATGCTATCACAGCGTGGCTTGATGAGCAGTGCTAGGGCCGTGCCCGGGAGATCCAAACCTGTGAACCCTGGGCTGCCAAAGTGGAGCATGCAAACTTAACCACTACACCACTGGGCCGTGCCTAACAATTTATTTTTAGATTGTGGTAGAGAACTCACTGAGCATGTTAAGTTACCATGATGTATAGTTATTATAACTTTTATTTGGGGCTTCCCTGATTCCTGAAGATGAATTCAGGAGTAAAATGTTGAGGAAGGCTGCTATGGAGTCATGAGAGTGACTTAACCATAACTTCACAAAACAACACATGTAAGTCTGATAAAAATAATATTGAGCATAAGAAGCATGTGATTTCATGTATATGAAGCTCAAAATCAAAAGACAGTCTTTCAGGGTGACAGTTACTCTTGAAGGGTAAGGGTTACTTACTCGAAGGGGATATGAGGCATCTTCTGCAGATCTAGTAATGTTCTATGTCTTTATCCTTGTAGATTAACCAGATATGTCCATTTGAGGAAAATTCATCAGCTGCACACTTACCATTTGTGCACATTTTAGTGTATATTAAGCGTTAACCAAAGTTATGAAAAGAAATACACCCAAAACAAACATACATTTTTCAAGAACACATTCAAATAAAAGGATATTTATTAAACATATTAAAATGGTTACCTTTCTAGGGGAGTTATGGAGGTTGTATGACGACAAAAGGAAATAAAGAGAGAACTATTAACTGACCAGTGATTTTACTATATTGTGGACTGTGAGTATAACAAACTGAGCTCTCTGGTTAAAAAAGAAAAACAAAACAAAAACTCTTCATGACTTAACAACAAAACCAGAAGTGACCAATATTCAATTGAAAAATGCACACATGCTGAGTCCTGGTGGTCCAATGAGTAAATAATATGTGTTTATGTTGTTTGATTCATATGTAGAAAAGCCAAGAACCCTATGGCTACCTTATAGATGATCTGCAGAGATTCCTAGAAAGTTAAATTTTAGAAATCATCTAAGAAATCATTTTATACAATGCACTTCTTTTTATAGCCCAAAACACCATATATAAATTCCATAAATATTTTCATATTCTCTTAAGATTGCAATGATTTCAAATTCATGACTAATTTATTTCTGTCATCGTGAGACTCTGTGGATTTGTGTGTGCGTGCACATGTGCTCATGTTTTAGGTGGACACAATTAGCTAATCAAACTCTGAATGAAATCCGCACTCCGAATGTGGTGCATTTTCAACCACTCTCTGCCTCCTAGGTCTGAAATCCCTCAGGAATCTGGAGCCAGGACCTTATTCTGCAATGTGTCTAATGATTAGTGATTTACGTATTATTAAAATGGCTATATTGTATGTATATGGCTATAAATAAAAATTAGAGAAGTCATACAGAATCATGAATTCTATTACATACAAGAAGGAGTTACTGTCTGCAAAAGTGTCCTCATGGAAGCCCTCAGCCATCAACCCCGGCTTTGACAGTCAAACAATGTGCACCACATTATGCAGAGGCAGCTCCCAAATAAGAGTGCGAAAAATCCATAGGAATAATTTATGAGCAAACACTCTTTTATGACTGCTTCAGATATCAGATCCTTAGACACGGGAAATAGATATAAACAAATAATTTATTTTGTCCCATGCTGGTACACAGAGACACCATAAAATTAGACGCTGTAGCTAAAGGAAACTTGTAACGGTCAGCTCATCATTTGATACAGTTTCAAGGAAGTGGCCATAAAGATAATCTAGCAAACTTCTCACGTTACTGGAAAAATAGTGAGATTTAAAGAGCTTAACTGACTTTTCAAGGATAGTTTTAGGGTAAATCCAGGACCAATGAATCCTTGTCCTGGCTGTGCTCTTTTATACTATATAACGTTGCCTCTGTTACCATGATTTCAGGAAAATCTCCTCTCCAACTGGTAAAACATCACTCAGATTCAGTCTCAGGCAATCAGGGAAAAAACATTTTCTGTAGTTTATACTGTAAAGATTTTGATGTCTAAAAAGTGACATCTATCTAAATGAATTTCCCAAAGCATATTTTTAAAATCATGTATAATTATTTAATTGTTTATTGTCATGAAAATAGTTTCTAGAGCTCACTTCTTTCTAGAGCTTTAAGAATTTCTTTAAGGAATTTCATTCCCTCTTGCTTCTACCTTATCTCAGAGGCCTAAGTACTTAATACTCTCTCTGTTCAAACAGTGTACTGGACTTTATCTACTTTCACTATGTAAAGATTTTTGTGGTTCCTTCTTCCACTCTCCTAATTGTGACTCCCCACTTGCTACTAACCTTCCTTTCTATTGATATACTGAGTCTTTTCAATGTGTCTGCTTCAATGCAAATCTCGAGCCACATGGACATCAATATCTATATCTTACATCTACATCTATATCTTTATCTTTCTATATCCACTCCCACCCAAATTGTGTTTCTAATCTATCTTGCTACTTTCATTCTCTATTAAAAATAATCTCAAAAGGAAACTTTGACTCAATTGTTCAGTACTTCAGTGAACGATATGTTCCGAAATAGAGAGAAATGCAAAGTACAACCTGTGAATTAAAAAAGTTCAAAATCCTATAAGAAAAATAATAGAAAAAAAGCCTAACAAATACAATGGAGTGTGTTACACAGAATAAAAATGTAACCACCCCATCCCATTCATCAAGGATTCTAAATAATCGCATCTGCACCTAGGTAAAACAGGTACCCCATATAGTGTGTTCCCATACTGTAACTTGAAGCTTCTACAGTCCCTGAAATCCTTTACACAATTTGCATCCAGCAGTCATGCTTGATTCTCTCAATTCTGTTGATCACAAGCTTTTTGTCTAATTTCTAAATAGTATTTGACTCTTCTTTTGGAATAAGAGGGGATAATTCTCCTTTTTGGTTATCCTACCCACATCTGTTTGAAGATATTGTCCCTCTGTCCATAGACTAACTTAGTAATTTCCTTATTGATTTCAGTAACCTTTGCCATCCCTGAGCCCTCCCCATGGTAAATATGTGACTGTCTTATAGTCTGGGGTTCCCTTCAATTCAACCTATCACTGTAGTGAGTACATCAAAACATGGGTCCCATAATTCATCCAGGGGGCCAACGGAAAAGCATGGAATAAGTGTCCAAAATAAATAATAATTGACCTGATTTATTCATAAAGAAGATTTAATAATGTAGTTTAAGTATGAAGGGATATGCAAAAAGAAGAGCAACACATGTGCCATAATTTTTAAACAACTTTTTGAAGATATAAATGCAATAATATATTACAAAGAGTGGAAAAGGTTGCATTTCTCATTTCCATACTAGTCCCTTAGGCACCTATTTCCCACCTCAGAGGCTGTCATGTATTCTTCCTGAGACATGTGACATATTTCATATATATCTAGTGTGGAGAGTTTAGCTAAACTGCTCCATGAGATTTCTGTCTCTGTAGCCATTTTGTATTGTCCTGCAGCTTGCAGGGGCCTTAAACTAGTCCACCCGGGAATGCATGCCCTGGATAACAGCACACAGAATCACAAGCAAATGCAAATTCCTGATACGACTTCCCCAGCAGCCCTTGTAGGCAACAGTATTCCCTGCTCCCCATGACCTACTCTGTATGTGCTGCTTAGACAAGACCCTCAGGGAGCTTATCAAAATCCTATTCTTTTTGGTTTAAATTAGGGACCCTGGGAACCCCAAAACATGCCACCTGTGGACCCAATGAAGGCATGTGCCCTGGATCCTGCCTCTCTTTCTGCCTACAGCCTGCCTTGATCTCCCCGGGTGACCCCTCAAAACATTCCATGCACCTCCTCTGTGAGCTGTGAGAAATAAACCTGTTTCAAAGACCCCTTGTGGTCTTTGGTTGAACCATGGCTTACCATCTGACATCCCAGGGCTCTACTTAACAAGTGTTAATTTAACAAAGTCACTATATATATATATAATGTATGTATATATACAAAACATGCCCATTTTCTCTCTCTCTCTCTTTTTTTAATTTTTGGTGAGGAAGATTTGCCCTGAGCTAACATCTGCGCCAATCTTCCTCTATTTTGTATGTGGGTCACTGCCTCAGCATGGTTGATGAGTGGTGTAGGTCTGCACCTGTAAAAAAAACCCAAAACATACATACATAATTCACATATGGTCAAGCATGTCTATTAGATAAATTCCTAAAGTATAGTATTACTGGATCGAATTTATATATATTAATTTGTGTAGATATTGTAAAATTGACCTTAATAGAGGGTTGTAATTCATCATCAATGTACGAAGATACCATTTCTCTCATACTTTCATTAAAATATTGTTATCAAACCTTCTTGTGGTTTTTCAAAATGGTATAAAGGACATCTCATAGTAGTTTTGACATGCATTTCTCTTACCAGGATTGCAAGTGAACATTTTTGAATATATATTTAAGAGTAATTTGCATTTGCTTTTCTCAATTCATACTGCACTCTTTTTTAATGCATATTCAAAAAATTGACTTTTAAGAACTCTTTACAAATTAGGGAAATCAATCTTGTGTATGAGATGTGATTCATTTTCCTAAACCAACTGGTCATTTGTCTTTTGACATTATTTTATTTTTATGTATTAAAATGTGTGACTTCTGTGTCATTGTAGAAATTCTTCCTATGTGTCTTCTCTGAACTTTAATAGCTTTATTCCTACTTTAAATATTTGATGTGGCTGGAATAATTCTACTGTTACATGAAATATAAAGATCCAACTGCAATTTTTCCAGTGACTACTCAGTATTTACAACTACATTTATTAAATTGTATTCATTTCTGATAGGGAAAGGCAATTTTACCAAGCACTGAAATCTTAAGTGTAATTGAGGTTATTGTTATTCTCTCTACTTATTCCAGTGAAATTAAACTTTTACTTATTGCAGCATTTTAAACATTTTTAATGTTTATCTGGCTTGTTCTACATCATTGCATTCTTCTTCTGGCCATTAAAAATTCCTTTTTTTCTTTAAAAATATGGGATTAAGTCATTTCAATTCCAAAATAACTCATTTTTGTATTTTCTTGGTATATTGCCATTTTCCATGGCAGAAAATAAACATAGATTACATAGATTACTTTCTCTCACATATATATTAAAATGCATTATTTTTTGTATCTTATTACTTCACAAAATATATTTTGAACATTTTACTTATTATTATTTGTACTTACACTCATTGATGAAACTTTTTTGTACTTCAATAGCTTTAACACTATAACACTTTATTACATTTTCCTGCATCATCTTTGTTTGAAATATTCTGTCTGAAATATAATCACACATTATCTTGATTTCCTTGTACTAATTATTTCTTCCCTTCTTCTAGAAAAACACACTTATTACTCTGATTTTTTCTAACAGCTGAATCAGTTCATTTCTTAAACATTTTTGGGGGGCTGTGTTTCAATCTTTTTCTTTTTTGAGATTGAATTATGGTTAGCACTAGGATAAATACATATTTCAAATGATAGTTTATAATTTTAATCAGCTATATGCTTTGCAGATGTGTGAATGTCTTTTCATTTAAAGACAAATCCCCCTGTTAGCACACTGGACAAAGGATGATCTATTCACATAGACCCTATGTCATGGCTCCCATACATTTTTACGAGGGTAATATATCTCACTGGCAAAGAATATAACAATTTTTCCCTAAATCTGATTGTCTTAGCTTCCACCTTTCATATTTTCTATAATGTAGACTTACAATCTACTGAATTTAGCTTCCTCTTCTGAAGAGGCATGAAGAAGGTAAAGAAATTGCACCCATTGATCATTTATTCTGTGAAAGTAATTCCCAAGGCATTCCACATAATTTCCTTCAATACTTAATTACCTTTTGATATAGTAATTGCTATTCCAGTTCTAAATATAAGTGTAAGTGGTAGTTTTTGTTTGGGGCTGAACAGCGTATGTTCTCTTTCTTGTTGCCAAACCTTCTTTTCTGAGGAATTCATGCTCCACAGAACTGAGATAGGACTAACCATCTTAACTCATCTCCTCCAAGGCGCAGGGGTTGACATGACCAAGACCTGGCCAATTACATTGTCTCAGCCTCTGGCCAAAATGAATGTTCTCCGAGTGTGCACATTAATCATGTGATTTTTCCAGCCTTTGTAGTCACAACTCTTAATGAAGATAGATGCTCTATTTCCAGTGGGTTTGCTCAGTTCATGAGATATAAATATTGTGTTGTCAGAAGAAGCATGCTTAGTCTGTGAACAGAAGCCTTCTTATGTTGTGAAGAGAGAGAAAAATGCCCTCCCACTTTCATTATCTGAATCCCTAGATTGAAAAATACCAGAAGCCAATCTTCTCGTGAACAATCCAGTTATGTAAGCCAATGCACTCCTTCCCTTTGTAACTTTAGTTTAATTTGCGTAGTTTTTTTGTATCTTATATCCCAAAGTGTTGTGACTAGTACAGAAATGTGTAGGGGACTACAGATAGGACATTATAAATGACAATTAAATTGAAAGTTGATGATTAAGGTCATATAGTAGCAAAGCAGTTTATAAATATGCACATTTTATTATATCTTGTGTATTCTCACAATGTTATAACTGAGGTTCAAGTATTCATGAACCTGGTAAAATGTCAGGATGTTAGATTTTGTTGTTACTTCCTGTGATTTTCTGTTAAGATTCTATAGATTACAAAAACAAATTAAAAAAATTATGATAAACAGCATCACTACCAACTCTATCAATTTTAGTCCAAATTGGCCCAACGGAAAGCACACAGGCAAGGGGCTACAACCTGCAAAGAAGAAACACGATTTTACCTTTTTACCTGTAAAATAATATGGCATGAATTAATACAATTGTCTCCCTTGTGGGATTACACAATTCAAAATTGTTTGCACAAAACTGCTATTAAAGAGAGGAGGTCCTCATTAAACTGCAGAATCAGCAGTTGGTTAGGACCAGGAGCTTTGAAAACCTAATTCCCCTGAAATTTGGGGCAATCTCCTTTATGAAACCAATGCTTTAAATGGGTAATGTTTACACTCATGCACTCTGGAGTAGGTAAGAACTCAGCTCTGTCTCATTCACACATCCTTTATTTTAGATGCAGAGAACAAAATGAGGCTACGTAGCTGGAGCTATGTTGTGAAGAGTCACTCTTCTCTCTAAGAATTTGGAAATATCAAGGTGTGATACATATTTAAGGGCACAAATAAGTTGATAATTAACTCAGAGGACTTTCAGAAATCAAATATGTTGGCAGCTTATTGAACTTTTCAGGTAATGTATTGCTAATGATACCATAAGTCTGAAAAACTTTCATAATTATATTTTTTTCTTAGTTTTTTTAATATTGTGGTAAAATGTGTATAACGTAAAATTTGCCATTTTAATCATTTTAAGTGTACAAATCAGTGGTATTCCTTACATTTACATTGTCATGCAACTACCACAACTATCTGTTTCCAAACTTTTTCACTACTTCAAACAGAAACTATGTAATCATTAAGCAATAACTGCCCCCCACTCCCCACCTTTAAAAATATTCACAAAAACAATCCAGCAATATTCCAAAAGAATAACACATCATGACCAAATTGAGTTCATCCCAGGAATACCAGGTTAGCTTAACGTTCAAAAAAGAAAAATCAATCAGAGTCCAGCCTCACGGCGTAGTGGTTAAGTTTGGTGCGATCTGCTTTGGCAGCGCAGGTCCATGGTTCCAATCCTGGGCGTGGACTTATACCACTCATCAGCCATGCTGTAGCAGTGACCTACATAAAAAATGGAGGAAGACTGGCATACATGCTAGCTCAGGGCTAATCTTCCTTGAGCAAAAAATGATGAAGATTGGCAACAGATGTTAGCTCAGGGCCAATCTTCCTCAACAAATAAAATAAAATAAATCAATGTAATTCATGATGTAAAAGAAAAAGCAGAAAAAGCATATGATTATCTCAATAGATGAAGAAAACACATTTGACAAAATTAAACTTCTTTTATTAAAAAAAAAAACTCTCACCAAATTAGGAACAGAAAGAAGCTTTCTCAACCTGATAAAGGACATCTAGAAAATCTAGAGCAATCTGCATACTTTATAATAAAAGGCTGAACACTTTTACTTAAGATTGGAACAAGGCAAGATTGCCCACATGAACATTTCTATTCAAAAATATATTGAAGATGCTGGAAAGTATAATAAGAAAATAAAATGAAGACAGGGCAAATAGATTTACATATAGAAGAAAGATTATGGATATGCAAATTTTAAAGAATCTGTGAAAAATCTACTAGAAACAATACATGTTTTTATCAAGGTCACAGGATATATGGTTAATAAAATATCAATGATATTCCTATATACAATCAATGAACAACGAGAAAATGAAATAAAAAGCTCAATTTACAAGTACCCAAACATGTAAAATTCTTAGGCGTATATTTCATAAAACATCATCGATAGATATAAAGTTTTTAAAATGCAATATATGGATGAGAGAAATTTAAATATATCTAAATATCGAGAGCTATGTTCATAATTAAAATCCAAATATTTTAAAAATAGACTTTATCTAAATTAATTTACAGATGCAATATAATCTCTACCAAAATTCCAATTGGCTTTTTTTATTTGTAGAAATTGGCAAACTTATTGTAAAATATACATGGAAATACAAATAATGAACAATATTTAAACTAATTTTGTAAAAGAAGAACAAATTTGGAGTACTTAAATTGCCCACTTTCAAGACTTACTATAAATCTATGGTAACTGAGACAATGTGGTATTGGAGTAAGGATAAACATTAAAATAGTGCAGAGGAGGAGATCATCCACAGATTAAACCATATATATATATATATATATATACGGTTAACTGATTTTCAACCAAGATGCCAAGTTAATTCCATGGGGAAAAGATTAGTGTTTTCAAAAACTACTCCTGAGTCAAGTGGACATCCATATGAAGAATAATTTACCTTGATATTCCTCTCACTATATATAAATATTAACTCTACATGCATTCTA
This sequence comes from Equus asinus, assembly GCF_041296235.1. Taxonomy (NCBI): domain Eukaryota; kingdom Metazoa; phylum Chordata; class Mammalia; order Perissodactyla; family Equidae; genus Equus; species Equus asinus. The sequence goes on along the minus strand of NC_091792.1, from coordinate 56,656,000 downwards.
ACTTTAAATGTAAATTTTATTAATATCAAACTTATAAAAGAAAATACAAGAGAAAATCTTTGCTGCCTTGGGTAGGCAAAGATTTCTTAAATAGATGGCAAACACTATGAACCATAAAAGGAGAAAAAGTGGTATATTGGGCTTCAATATATTAAGTGATTACTCTTCGAAAGGTACCACTAAGAAAATCAACAGGCAAGCTACCAAGTGGAGGAAAATATTTGCAATGTACATATCTGACAAAGTATTTGTATCCAGAATATATAAGAACTCAACTCAATAAAACACACAATCTATAAAAAATTGGCAATAGCTTTGCACTGATACTTTAGAAGGAAAATACATGAATGCTAACATATGCATGTGAAAGATTTCTTACAACGTTAGAAGACGTCAGTAAAATTCAAATTAAAACCCCAACCCAAAATCATTACACATTCATTAGAATGGCTAAAATATAAAAGACTGACAATTCTCTTATTTTTTTCTTAAAGATTGGCCCTGAGCTAACGTCTGTTGCCAATCTTCTTTTCTTTTTTTTTCCTTTTTTTCTTCTCCCCAAAGCCCCTCAGTACATAGTTGTATATTCTAGTTGTAGGTCTTTCTAGTTGTGCTATGTGGGACACTGCCTCAGTGTGGACTGATGAGCGGTGCTAGGTCTGTGCCCAGGATGCAAACTGGGGAAACCCTGGGCCCAGGAAGCGGAGCGCATGAACTTAACCACTCCACAGGGCTGGCCCCAGAGACTGACCATTCTTGACGCTGAGTAACTGGAACTCTTATACATTACTGCTGGGAAAGTAAAATGGAAAAAACACATAAGAAAAGAGCTGAGCTCTTTCTATTAAACTTAAACATGTATTTCCATCTGACCTGGCAATTTCTCTCCTAGATTTTTACCCAAATTTAATGAAAATGTGTCCATGGCAATATACGGACATGAACGTCCACAGCAGTTTTGCTTATCACAGCCCCAAGTTGAAAACAATACAGATGTCTATCAACAGCTGCATGGATAAACATATCTGGTGGATATCCATGCAATGGGATACTACTCAGATAAAAAGGTAAGACCTAATGCACACTATAAGATAGATGAATCTCAAAAGCATAGGCTGGATGATAAAAACCAGATACAAAAAAGTGCATATTGTATGCTCTTATTTTTTATTAAATTCTAGAAATGAGAATGAATCTCTAGTGACTGACAGAGGTTGCCTGGATCCAGGATTGGAAAGAATTGACTGCAAAGAACCTGGAGGCAAGATTTTGGAATCACGAAAACATTCAAATCTTTACTGGGCTGGCAATTATACTGATGTACACACTTGTCAAATTTAATCAAACTGTATGCCAATCGTGTGTATTTGATTTTATGTAAATTGGTTTTAAATTGACCTTTATAAGTTCTGAATTTTTGTCTGATGTTTATGAAATCATTTCAGAATTTTCTTTTTCAGGGAACAGACGTATTGTAAATACTGTTATTTGGCTTAAGTTTGTAGTAAAAGACTTAGAGTGCAAAGCTCAAATGTGTAGACATGCGTTTAGGCTCATTACGTCTGCCTTTGGTATCCACTAAATCTCAGTTGTGTTCTACTAGAAGGATCCATGAAGTAGTTGGATAAAGCAGTGAATTATGAATTCAGTTATAGAAACTTCATGTGTAGTCTACATTTTGCAGTAGTAGGTTTATTTGAACAGTTTCAATGACTAGTGTGATTCTATGCATCTAGTAACAAAGACTTCAGCATACACTGCCACGTTACTCCCAGTGCCCTTTCAAATGATTTGAGTTCATATTACTTCAATAAAAAATATAAGAAAGAGAATCGAGTGTTTTTACTCTTATATGAGATTTTAAAAACTTCATCAAGGTGGAATTCATTTGAAGTTTATTTTTCAGTCAATATGGAAGAATCTGTTGGTGGAGATAGGACAGAAACATACTTTGCTGTTTGGACTCAAGGCAGCAGAAGCAGAAGTCACAGGTTAAGGGTAATCAGAATTATCTTCCACTTTCTTTCCTTCTTCTTTTTTTTTTTTTTGAATTAAATGCCGCTTCAATCAATAGTCTTAAAGCTCCAGATTATCTATCAAACTGAGAAGACCTGTCTTAGGTAGCTAGACACTCTAATCAAATATTGGCAGGTGAGATCTTCTGGGTGATAAAAACAGATTTAAAACCAAGAATGACATCATTTGATGAGAGTCATAGCATACTTATTCAAGTCAAGGTGAAGCATGTACAGTTTATATGCAGCTCTCATGTTTTTACTATTCCTCAATAATTTAACTACAAGTTATTACTACTCCTTTCATTCATATATATTTTAAAGCTAAGGTCAAACTTTTTTCTGTTTGCATAACTAAGATAATTGATCTATAGCCTGAACTAAATCCAAAATACATTATAAAAGTAGAAATGTTCAGGTTGTGGAAGAAATATTGAATCAGAGTTTTATTATGTGGAGATAATTATTAAAATATTTATAAATCTTATTATCTTATTCCAGGTCTTGTGAAATCACTTCCAGGAACCCTAAATTACATTGAAAATTAGATGGCATATAATTAGGTAGCTAAATTTACACTACCTAATATCAGCCCAGAGATACAAGAGAACTTTCTTCATCTTAGGAATATTTAGTGTGATAATATGCTATTTATAGTGTTGCATGGCAATTCAGATCATTTTTAATGTGTCCGTGTGTTTTTTGAGTTGATGAACAGACATAGAGAGTGGAGCAATGCTATGGGTAGGGATTAGAATAGGAAAATGATTTTTTATACCCGAGGGTATAAATCTATGGAGGATTTAAGCACTGTCATTTTCCTATAAAATATTCCCTGTGGCCTGCCATGAGAGAGCAGAATTGCGTTGTATTCAATGTTTAACAATAAAAAATTAATAAATTATTTGAATGTGTAGTACATTGCATGAAGGGATGAAATGAAGTATCAGTCTACTCGTCATGCTTGATGACAAGTCAGAATCCTTGGAAGATGAAGACTTGGAGTCAGGCCTAGTTTGAAATCAAAGTTTTGTAAGATGTAAGAGACCCAAATCACATCTTGAACTTCCATTTTATTGTTGGCATTATCAGTCAATATCAGCACCATTTAATACTACCAAGTTCTTAGCATTTTAATAATTCTGACATTCCTTTCTCATTTTCCATCACTTAGTTTTTCAAAAGTGAAAGAAGTTTGAAGAAAGTTTATTTTAGGGCTGCAACAGATGGGTTATACAAGCAAGCCTTCGACAACAGTTCTTCACTGGGAATAGGCTTCCTTGATTAGTGCTACCCTAAGCACTACACTTTATGACTCCAGAAATTCAAAGAAAATGAACAGATTAAGAATAAATCTCGAGACTTTTTTTGCATAGCTAATGATCCTTTCCGATAGCCCTCATTAATAGGAAGAATAGAGGGCTAATTTGTGAAACAGATTTGAGGGTAGAAATACAAATAGATTTTATTTCAGCAGTTGTGCAGTCTAGAAAAAAATAGTATTCTCCTCACTTCGTGGTGACTGATAATTGTTCAAGAGAGGGAGTTGAGTATTCTAACTAGATTGTTCTAAGTGTTTCGAATTTAAAAAATTTCTGATTACCATAGGAGATAAACCCATATAGGACACTCTATTGCAATTTGTGCATGACCCCTAGGTCCCTGTCTTCTATGAGATGCAAGTCTTAAATAAGAAGAAACAACCTTTTTCTGAGAGCATTAATCTTAGCCATGAATTAAGTCAGGAAATAAAAATTAGCAAAAACCAGGTCCACTTAGAGGAACACTTTGAGCATATATTAGTTTTTTAGATAAATCATAATCCAAATGAGGATGGAAATGTTCTAGGCAGGACCATAGTAAAAGTACTCTTATTCTAACTCCTATTTTTAAATATGATGTGATGTGTTGAATGGAGAAGAACTGGGCAAATCCAGCAATTGACTTAGAGGCTTTGGATCTATTCTATGTCATCTTTTACATCTTATCATCTGCTGGAAGGTGATAAAACAGTGTAATGAAAGCTTGCATAATAATACTGAAGAAAGTGACTAACAGTAATGGAGAACATAACATGCCACAACCATTCTGCTGCAATCTTTGTGTAATCACCACAGAACATCTTCACAACTGTCCAACAAGGTAAATACCGCTATCACTCTCATTTTACAGATGTCAATATGCTTAAGGATTGCTAAAGGTCACACAATTGGGAAGTGGCAGAGGCGGGATTGAGCCCAGGTAACTGGACTCCATGTATATATACAGAGATTGCTACTCTGTTCTATAATATATAATGCTAAACTTCCTTAAACACAGAGTAGGCAGACTTTGTCAGGTAAAACATTGTGTGACAACTTTGTGTTTGGCATTATAGTCAGGGACGCAATATTCCAAACCCTAAAAACTAGTAATAGATTGAATTTTGTTATAAAAACAAAAAACAACAAAATATGTCAACATGTACTGTTGAACATAATCCTCGTTCGTCTGTTACTGTAGGGACTCATAATGTGAAGGAAGCTGTAAAATAATAAACACTTTTATATTTTTCCAAGATAAAAATATTTCAGCTAACTTATCCTAACATACAGCCAAAGGGAGCCAAAGACGGGGTACATGTAATGTGGCTGGTATGATGTAAGTCCTACCTTCTAGTATAAAACTGGTGTTCTCACAAATATGGCAATATTTAAGGGACATGAAGTCATGTTCACATGTGTAAATCAATCCTATTCTTCTAGGAAATGTATTAAATAAAAATAGCATTTTACCCACTTGCAACAGAGGACAATCAGAGATATGATCATTTAATAATGTAATTTAATCATTCTAAGTATCAGATTTTAGAAGGGCTCAAACTTTTTATGAGCATGCGATAATATACTATATAAGTAAATATTTAGTAAATTTTATAGTGTATGACACCCTGTTGTGAGTGCATCCTTCAGTTAGCTCTTCAAGAAACTGTTTCTTGCAATAATGCATTTAATGCCATATTTTCCTCTGTCAACAACTCTGGGTATATCTTTACCCAGAACAGCTATAGCCTGTCCAAATTCTTTGATAATAAATGTATCACAAATTTACTTGACAAAAAAATATATAAGATAAAAAATCAGCAAAAAAATATATATAAAACAACATTCAAGGCAATAAAGGCATATGGAAGACAAAATTCCCAAAATACCTGGGTTTTTAATAAACCATGGGAGCAAGAGGTATTAGCATAATATATCATGATAGAACTTAGACAAGCCTCAAACATCAATCTTTTATTGGTTTTAATCTAACTTGAATCACTATATGACTACAAAAATTGATTGACAGCTACTCCAGATGAAATAAGCCCCACCCTCCTTCAGTCTTGCAATTCAATGGGAACAATGAGAATACAGATGGTCTCTTCAGTGGTATTGACTGACTTGTCAGCCCTCTTCTTTTTCATATGCAACAAATAAATCAGAAACCTCTGCTACAATATCTTTGTTATGTTTCATATTATTTGAAACAAACCTCATTACTCAAATTAAACAAAAGTAGGTAGTCAGAATTATTTAACTCAAAATTCAACACTTTACTATGGTGTTTGATTTACTATGAAGTGTTTAATTCTTTCAGAGCCATGCTAAAGCCTGGAGAAAAGTTATGATTTAAGGATAGAGATTGTTCCATGTTTAAATTTTTAAATAGTTGTTGTTTTTTAAAATAAGGAAGCAATACATCTCCTTAACATCCATTTGTCCCTACTTTAGCAAGGCCTTACTTCCTGTAGAGAAGTTGATTTCAGCTGTTCTTTAGAAGAAAAGACTGGAACTAGACCTAGAAATGTCATCGAAACCACATCTCCATTGCTCCCACTGAAATTAGTTTATATCTGAATTGCAAAAGCACAAGCTGTTAAAACAACTGTAACTGGAAAGCTAAGAAGATTCATCTCTCCTTTGGATGCACAGACATATTGCTTACATTCTCCTTGATTCACATTAATAATAGAGGAATTAAAAAGCTGAAAAAAAATCAGGTTCACAAAGTCCATTACACTTTATGATTTTGGAGCATGAGGGATGCCATGAGAAAAAGGGACTTTTAGAATTAGTTGTGTTACTAAAAATCATTTTTATATAATCTTTAAAAAAATCTCTCTAATGTCAAAGTGAATATAGTATATATAAGTTTGTGAGTGGGGTATGTTGGATGAACTGTAAGTCTAAGGGAATTATGCCAGTTCCAAATGTCTTCACAAAAGTAATGTTATTAAATTGTAAATGTAGACCTACACAGAAATGAGCACATGTAATCAGATAGCTTAGAATTATCTTCAAAAATTCTTGAATTGGTTCCAATTAAATTTTAAGAAAATAGTTTTCAGCTTTGTCTAATAAACATTTTTTCTGAATAAATTATTAGAATTATAACAAAATAGATTTCTGGCTCAAATACGGTTTTTCTCATTTTTCAATATTGTCCAATGGTTATTTTCATAAATGGTGGAGGTGTTCTATTGACAAAGAATACTTTTCCATGAGTTTTAGCTTTGATATGTTTAAATTTTTTAGCATGCAGAAAAACTTGTATGGGAGCTGGCCCCATGGCTGAGTGGTTAAGTGTGTGCGCTCCACTTCAGCGGCCCAGGGTTTCGCTGGTTTGGATCCTAGGTGCGGACGTGGCACCGCTGGTCAGGCCACATTGAGGAGGCATCTCACATGCCACAACTAGAAGGACCCACACCTAAGATATACAACTATGTGCCGGGGGGATTTGGGGAGATAAAGCAGAAAAAAAATAACAAAGATTGGCAACAGTTGTTAGCTCAGGTGCCAATGTTGAAAAAAAAGAAAAAGAAAAACATTGTGTTTGTAGAGATCTTCCTAAAGGACTTAAGTTTCTCTTAATCTTCAGTACAAAAGTAATTCTCTTTTCTTTTTGAGGAAGACTAGCCCTGAGCTAACTGCTGCCAATCCTCCTCTCTTTGCTGAGGAAGACTGGCCCTGAGCTAACATCCATGCCCATCTTACTCTACTATATATGTGGGACGCCTGCCACAGCATGGCTTGCCATGTGGTGCCATGTCCACATCCGGGATCCAAACCAGCTAAACCCGGGCCACTGAAGCGGAACGTGTGCACCTACCCGCTGGGCTACTGGGCCGGCCCCCAAAAGTAATTTTTATATGCACCTAGAAAATCTCTTACTACTAAAATTTAATAGTTAAAACTTTTAAAAGGGACTGGCCCTGCGGCCTGGTGGTTAAGTTTGGCACACTCTGCTTCGTCAGCTTGGGTTTGGTTCCCTGGCGCTGACCTACATCACTCGGCAGTGGCTATACTGAGGTGGTGACCCACATACAAAACAAGGGAAGATGGGCATAGATGTCACCTCAGGGTGAATCTTTCTCAGCAAAATAAACAAAACAAAACAAAAACAAAAAGCAAAGAGGAAGAAGAACGTTTTCTTTTTTTTTGAGGAAGATTCGCCCTGAGCCTTAGCTCAGATTCGCCAACAATCCTCCTCCTTTTGCTCAGGAAGACTGGCCCTGAGCTAACATCCATGCCCATTTTCCTCTACTTTGTATGTGAGATGCCTGCCACAGCATGGCCTAACAAGCAGTGTGTAGGTCTGCACCCAGGATCCGAACTGGAGAACCCTGGGCTGCTGAAGCAGAGCATGCGAACTTAACCCCTGAGCCACCGGTCTGGTCCAAGAAGAACTTTTAAAGTGATGCAATGACAATTCAGTAGTGTTTTTTTGGTATGTGAACATTTCAATTAAATTAATAAAGCAATAAAGAGTAACCTTAAGCATTCTATAAATACTTAGTGTGACACAATAGGAGATATAGGAACAGACGTAACATTATCCTTGATTTAAGGAGTTTATAATTTTCCTAACACAAATATGTATTTGTGTGTGTGTGTATATATATATAGCATACTTAAAAACAATACATTCAATTATGCTTTTTTTAAAACATAGAGACAATGAGCAAAAGCAGATATTTTCTCACATTCATCTAGTGATTTACAGATTATATAGCCTGTTTACATGAATTTATCGAAGTGGGCAGTCATGAGAAACCTATGAAATAGTTTAGAATGTTATTAATATTTTATATTTAAAGATGAATAAATAGAAACTAAAGAAGATAAAGATTCTTCAGTTTACAAATGTCAAAACTGACTCTGAACTGAAGTCTCCCACTGCCAACCTAATGTTCTTCCTATTTTTGCCTTTCAAATGAGGAAGACGTAATTAAATCACTGAGTGACGAGATCAAGGAAAAGTGGTTTAAAAATCAGAATAGCAAAAGGTTAAGAAATGATCTGAACCTATGATCTTCAAAAGATCTTCAGTAAAGGTGAATAGAGTATTCATGGCAGAAGAGGGAGAAAGGCATTGTTTGCAGGAAAAAAATGATAGCAAAGGAAGGCTGAAAGAAACAGAAAGTGAGGTAGATCGATGTCAGTGAGAAGTCCAATCAGTTGGAATAAAAATAGTCAGTAAGATTAGAAAAATATGTTGGGGGTAGGGAGGAAATGTTAATTTACTGCCACATGGGAAAATTTCTTGCAGGCCAGACTAAGCAATGACTGAATTTACTAAGAAATAACCGTTTAGCAAACTTAAACAAGGACAAGGAAATATCTACTAGATGGATGAATGGATAGATAGGGAGACAGAGAGATAAGTACACAGATAATATGTGTGTATATCTTCATGTAAATTTCAAAACAACTTTTCATTGTAAGTAGTAATTTCATCATTTTGTAAAGAAGGAAACTGAAGCTCAAAAAAAGGTTCAAACTGGGATTCAAACCCAGATGCTTATTTTTCAATATTCAACATGCAAATAGCAATAAACAGTTCCTGTGGCGTTTGGGAACTCGATTTGACAGAAATCTATCATGTTGAAGAGTATCATGTCTAGCTGGGGAAAATCATTTAGAAATTACTGCTGCATGACTTTATCATGACTTAAATTATGATGGTGGCAATGGGAACCAAAAGGATGTGATAATAACACAGGTAACTTCAAATTCTTTTCTGCCTGGAAATTTACAAATGATGTGAGAATCTCTATACTTTTTTCCAGTCATAAATGAATTAAACAGATGAAAAATATATTAATCTTGATTTTATTTGATTAGAATATTGTTAATTTGGATGAAAGCTACATATCTATATCAAAGAATGGTCACCAAGAGTTCAAACCACAGTATTTGATGAAATGACCACATCATTTGTGCATTAACACTTATCCCAAGTAGTAAGATCTTGTAAATGGATCTATTGGTAGTCTAATAAACTATAGGGAGTTTTATGGGTTCAATAATTTGTTTAACAAGTCCTTTTGTTATTTTTATCAGTAAACAAAATATTTAAAAATATGTACCATACTTAGATGAAAGGAAATTATTCTGACTTATTTGGCATCAGTCAGATTTCAAGCGGAGCAATTTATTCAAATCTGGAAATAGATATTTTAAAAAGACATATATATTGGAATGAATTCAGAGATCAGAAAAAAATGAAAAATGGTTTGAAAAGTAAGAATGATGGTAAAAAGCTAAGAGAAGCAATCTTAAAAAAGAAAACTGAAGAAAGAAATGAACAGGTGAAACTAATCTAGTCATTTAATAGAGAAAAAGTGTTGTTGAGATAAATATGCAAATGATAAAAGTATGTTAACATTTGTTAACAACAGTTTAATGAACCTTAGGACACATTCAAGGATTAGGAGCGACAGATTTGGAAATATGAGTCTATACTCAGATTTCATTTGAGGGAGAGTAGAATTTTTTCCCTCACTCTACACATCTCCCACTTCCTCTACATCAAAAGGAACATGTCATGGGGTCAAAGACGTCTGTTCAAGGGGAAAAGAAGTGTAGTGCCAGAGATGAGGTGGCTAAGTCGTGCTCCTGGTATATCTTCAAGATTCCTTTCTCTTGCTCTAGAATTTGAAGCTTCATGAGTTCTACTTGCTGTATTTCATTGTCTGTACAGTCAGTGTGATGCTAAGGCAGTCATGGAAGATCTGCCTGATAGTGTGTATAAGTCCCTAGATCACTATTTTTGTGTAGTCTCAATCCTGAACTTCAGAGAACACTGTAAACTTGCCAACACTGACAGTTCAACACAGAAAGATGAGTTCAGACATTTGATAAACATCATGCACCTATTAAAATCACATTTTCTAAGAAATCAGTTACTGGAGAGAATTGATAAATAGGCTATATATTTAAAAAGGCTTAGAAGACTGTATGCATTGTAATCCCAAGATTATTCATTCTCTAAGCACATGCTATCAACAAATTTTATCTGCTCTAGCTTCAAATTACCTGCTGAATCTGACTACTTATCACTTCCTCTGCTACCTTAGCATAGACTACCACCGTCTTTCACCTGCACTATTTTGGTAGCCTGCCAAAGGGTCTCTCTGCTTCCACATTGCCCTCATACTTTTCTATTCTCCACACCAAAGCCAAAAGGAGGCTTTTAAAACACATGACCATAAATAAAACAATAGTGTTTTATATCATTATTAAGAAAATAATGCAAATCCCTTCAGGGCAAAGACTTTTTCCGTCTGTTCACGGCTGTATCCCCATTCCCCATCGCAGCGCCTGGTACACAGTAGTCCTTCAGTACATCTCTTGTTGCTTGTTAAACCTGTGTGTGCATATGGCTATGTTTAGTGAAGCCTAAATTAATGCTTTTGTGAAAGAAATTAGTGTATAGCTGGTACACTGTCCAAAAGTGGAATGCTATACTTTTCATAAGGAGTCCAGGGGATTCATGAGGAAAAACATATTACTTTTCCCCTAAATTTCAAGGTTATTTAAAAGTTTTAGAGTTTACACAGATCAATGAAATTAGCCAGAAAATGTAACGAGCCCTCTGAGATAAAACCTTATAAGGAAGTTAAAAACTAGGAGCAATAGTCTAATCCTGGTTATATGATGAGTACTAGAAGGGGGGCCATTCTATTTCAGAGTCTGTGAATGAATCAGTAAATCAAAGATCCCTTGGCCACTCATTCATCCTAGTGGTGGGTTTGTATGTATTCTGTGGATACCTACTTGTATAAAACCAAAGTGCTATAATATAGAGGGCACAGGACAACATTGTCATGATTCATTCATGAATCTAAGCAGCCTGGGAAGGAGTAGGAATAGAAGCTTTGTCTTTGCCACTTCAATTTCATCATGGTAGATAGTGACTCTGCATTCAAATTCCAGAAGTGGCAGTAGCAGCAAGCCTCCTGCTTTGTCAAAACGATAAACACACCTACTTATGGTAGATCAACCCTTTTCCAGTTGTAATGATGGAAACCTCCCTATTTTGAAATCTACAGGATCAAAGAAAATCATGAGTTCTCTGGCTTCGGAACCAATATATGAACCTGAGGATTTGACTGTGTATAATTAGTACACACTTGGGGGATGCCGAACTTGGAGAAGGAAAGATAGAAAAGGAAGTGGAGAGATTTGATTACATACTGATAGATGCAGGTGGCATCTCATGTGTTCTGCTTCGGGACATTACTGTGGATGGATATTTATTTCCCAATGGCAAAGTAAGGTGCCTAAGACTTTATACCACATTTCTGAAGAGGCATGATTTTTAAAATATATTTCTTCCTCACAAAGCTGTCACTTCTCAAATTTTTGTAATCAATGTTTTTTGTAATAAGGAAAAGAATGAAAAACGAGATGTTTATAAATATGTGATTTCAGTTCTTTCTTACTCTGCAAAATTAAACCGGGTTTTATATTGGCCATGTAGTTCAAGACTCCAAGGATATTTATTTAGGCAGTTGTGAGGAGATGTTTAGAAGAAATAGGGTCATTAAGTTTTGAGAAATAGTCCTAGAAGCATCAGTTTTGTGACTTGAAATATCTTTTCTGTTTGCAATTACATGGAATATAGACAATATAGATCTTATCACTAATGATGCAGTTGCCTTCAAACAGATTCTTCCTGTTCTTTTGACCTACCAGGCTGCCAAATTTACAGCACTCATGTATTTACCCTACAAAACATTGGGCTTTAATATATGTAACTTAATCATTATTTGCAAATCTATTACTTCACATTTGACTTGCCTGCTGGGTAACATATTTACTTCCGAGATCATTGTTTAATTTTGCCTCATGATAGTGCTATGGCATGTCATAGTGGTCGTGTAATAGAGCCCTGGATTGGACTGCCATCATCCAAGTTACAGTTCTATACCTCACCTTACATTACTTATGACTTTCATTAAATATATTATTTTCAAGTCTTAGAATCTTCATCTGAAAAAAACAGTGGGGGACTGCTGGCTCCCAGTTCAGCGTGAAAGGAGCTTAGAAGTCTTCACTCTGTCTTAACAACAAGTAAAAGGCTGAACAAACTGAAAAATCAACAGCTCTTCTTTGATCCATCAGAGAGGTGAGGTCACAGGGGAAAATACTGCCCCCCAAATTGGAGACACAGACAAGCAGATACAGAGGGTCACAACTTACTAGAGGAGAAACTCATGAGCGGAAACCTCTGCAAGAACCTGTACCAGGAGAGGAAAACCTGACTGTAGCTGATGAATTGCTGGAGACTCAGTGTGGACAAGCCTGAGAGATAAAAAAATCCAAGGGGACCCAGTCATAGGGGGCCCTGATACTTTTGTGCAGTTTACCTCCAGGAGATCAACCAGGTCCTCACAGTGAATATCAGAGAAAAATTCCTTAAGACTCTGGCATACGGAGACAAAAATGAACCATTCTGAAATACACTAGAGCATTCTGTTCTTGTTAACAAGGCCTGCCCTCAGGAGAAACATCTTACAAGAGCATAACCTGCTAGGGCATGTCACAGCCTAACCGACCCGAGGCAAGGGAAACACCCAACTGTAGTTGGCTCTAGCCTTCCACATGAGGGAAGAGAAATAACCAACTCCAACTCCTTCTAGGTTTCCATGTGGGGGAAGAAAAATACACAACTCCAGCCCCCGTCAGCCACCCTCTCTGACCTAAGGGGGAGGGAAAAATGAGATGCACTCATGAAGTTCACAATCTAGGGGCACAGACTGACCAAAAGATTGAGATCTAATCATAAGATTATAGAACACTTCCTCCCCCCACGGCACCTTGCCCCTACATGACTGAAGTCTATTTACCACAGTTCATTTTACTCAACACTTCGTGTCCACTTTTCAATAAAAAATCACAACATATACTAAAAGGCAAAAACATAGTTTGAAGAGAATAAACAAACATCAGAACCAGAGAAAAATATGGCAGGAATAGTGGACTTGTCAGAAAAGAATTTTAAAAAACCTATTATTAATAGGCTAAGGGCTTTAATAGAAAAAGTAGACAACATGTAAGAACAGATGGGTAATGTAAGCAGAGAGAAGAAAATTCTAAGAAAGAATCAAAAAAGAATGCTAGAAATCAAAAACTCTTTAACAGTAATGGAGAATAGCTTTGATGGGCTCATTAGCCGAGTGAACATGACTAAGGAAAGAATCTCTAAGCTTGAGGATATGACAATAGAAACTTTCAAAACTGGAAAGCAAAGAGAAAAACAGACTGAATAAAACAAAACAGAATATCCAAAAACTATGGGACAAGTGCAAAGGTGTAACATGTGTAATGGGAACACCGAAAGAGAGAAAAAAATAGAAGCAATATTTGAAGAAATAATGACTAATAATTTCCCCAAATTAATGGCAGATACCAAAGCACAGATCCAGGAAACTCAGAGAACATTAAGGAGGACAAATTCCAAAGAAAGACACATGCATATCATATTCAATTTCAGAAAATCAAAGATTAAAAAAGGGGCCAAGTCAGTGGTGTAGTGGTTAAGTTCGGCAGCCCAAGGTTTGCAGGTTCAGATCCTTGGCGTGGACCTACCCCATTAATCAAAGCCATGCTATGACAGCAAGCCACATACAAAACAGAGGAAGATTGGCACAGGCGTTAGCTCAGGGCCAATCTTCCTCACCAAAGAAAAAGAAAAATAAAAGTCTTAAAAGACACCAGAGGAAGAAGAATCTACCTATAGGAAAGAAAAGATAAAAATTACATCCAAATTCTCCTTAGAAACCACTCAGGCAAGAAGAGAGTGGACTAAAATCTTTAAAGCATTGAGAGAAAAAAACCCAACAGCCTAGGATTCTGTACTCTGTGAAATTATCCTTCAAAAGTGAAGAAGAAATACAGCTTTTCTCAAACAAAAATTGAAGAAATCTCTTGACAGTAGACCTGCCATGAAAGAAATGCTAAAAGATATTCTTTGGAGAGAAGGAAAATGATATAGGTCAGAAAGTCAGATCAACAGGAAGAAAGGAAGAATATCTGAGAAGGAATGAGTCGAGGTAAAATAAAAGCTTTATTTTTCTTATTAATTGATCTAATAGATAGTAATTTGTTCAAAATAATAATAACAGCAACATTGTATTTGATTATGTATGTTTATATACATGAGTATGCTGATTTATAAGTGAAATGAATGACAGCAATGATCCATGAGGCAAAAGGGAAAAATTGAATACATATTATCTTTTATTGTAAGGTACTCAATGTGAAGTGGTATAGAGTTATTAGAAAGTGGACTTGGATTAGTTTCAAAAGTGTATTGCAAAACCAAGAGCAGATGCTAAAGAAGTTATGAAAGAAGTGTAACTGATATATTAAGAAAGGAAAGAAAATGGAATCATATATTCAATTAAAACCACAAAAGGCAGAAAAAGAGTGGAAGTCAAAAATAGGAACAAAGATACCATAAAGCTATAGTAACAAAAACAGCACAGCACCTGTACCAAAACAGACACATAGATCAATGGAATAAAATTGAGAGCCCAGAAATAAACCCACACATCTATGGACAGCTAATTTTTGATAAGGGAGCCAAGAGCATACGATGGAGAAAAGACAGTCTCTTCAATAAGTGGTGTTGGGAAAACTGGACAGCCACATGCAAAAGAATGAAAGAAGACCATTATGTTACACCATGCATAAAAATCAACTCAAAATGGATTAAAGACTTGAATGTAAGACAAGAAACTTCTAGAAGAAAACATAGGCAGTATGCTCTTTGATGTCAGCCTTAGCAGCATTTTTTCAAATTCCGTCTCTGACCAGGCAAGAGAAACAAAAGAAAAAATGAACAAATGGGACTAGATCAAACTAAAAAGCTTATCCACAGCAAAGAAAACCATCAACAAGACAAAAAGACAATTGGGAGAGGATATTTGCAAACTATACATCAGATAAGGGGTTAATATCCAAAATATAGAAAGAACTCATGCGTCTCAACAACAAAAAACCCAACAACCAATCAAAAATGGGCAAAAGATCTAAACAGAGAATTTCTCTATTTCTTTGAAGATTTCTCCAGAGAAAATATGCACATAGCCAACAGACACATAAAAAGATGTTCAACATCATTAATTATCAGAGAAATGCAAGTCAAAACTACAATGAGATTTCATCTCACTCTGGTCAGGATGGATATAATTAACAAGACAAAAAACAACAAGTGTTGGAGAGGATGTAGAGAGAAGAAAACCCTGATACACTGCTGGTGAGAGTGCAAACTGGTGCAGCCACTATGGAAAACAGTATGGAGTTTCCTCAGAAATTTAAGAATAAATCTACCATATGATCCAGCTACTCCACAGCTGCTTATATATCCAAAGAACTTCAAAACACAAATGCATAAAGATACATGCACCCCTATGTTCATCACAGCATTATTCCTAATAGCCAAGACACGGAAGCAACCTAAGTGCCCATTAAGGGATGATTGGACAAAGACGATGTGGTATATATACACCATGGACTACTGCTCAGTCATAAGAATGATGAAATCCAGCCATTTGTGACAACATGGATGGATCCTGAAGGTATTATACTAAGTGAAATAACTCAGAGGGAGAAAGTCAAATACAGTATGATCTCACTCATAAATAGAAGATAAAAACAACAACAAACAAACACAGAGCAACAGAGATTGGATTGGTTGTTACCAGAAGGGAAGGCGGGAGGGAGGAGGGCAAAAGAGGTGATTAGGCACATGTGTGTAGTGATGGATTGTGATTAGTCTTTGGGTGGCGAACATGACATCATCTACATAGAACTTGAAATATGTTACGATGGATACCTGAAAGTTAAAAATTAAAAAAAAAAGATTCATTCAGCCAAAAAAAAAACAAAAAAACAAAATAAGAACAAAGAACATAGGGAAAACATTTTAGAAGACTAACAAATGTGGTAGATATTAACCAAAAATATCAATAATCACCTTAAATGTCAATGTTCTAAATACCATCTTAGTCTGTTTGAGCTGCTGTAACAAACACCACAGACTGTATGGCTTAAAAACAAATATTTATTTCTCACAATTATGGAGGCTGGGAAGTCCAAGATCCAGGCACCAGAAAATCTGATGTCTGATGAGAGCCCTCTTTGTGTTTGTAGGTGGAAATCTTATCCTTGTATCTTTATATGGTGGAGAGACAAGAAGTGAATTCTAGTCTCTTTCTCTTCTTAGCATGACGTTAATTCCGTCATGGACTCCAATCTCGTGGTTTCAACTAAATCAAAGTTCCTCCCAAGGATGCTGCCTCCTAATAGCATGCCACTGAGGATTAGGATTGCAACATATAGATTATGGCAGGGGGAGGGGTCACAACATGCAGTACATAACATTCTGCCCCCATACACTAATTAAAAGATAGTGATTGTAGGGGCCTGCCCGGTGGCATAGTGGTTGAGTTCATGCACTCCACTTCAGGGGCCCGGGGTTCTTGGGTTCAGATTTCTGGAAGTGACCTAGCACCACTCATTAAGCCATACTGTAAAGGCATCACACATAAAGTGGAGGAAGATTGGCACAGATGTTAGCTTGGGGATGATCCCTCAATCAAAAACAAAAAGATAGTGATTGTCAGAGAAGATCAAAGCCAAGAACCAGCACATAGTTTCTACAAGAAACCCATTTTAAATATAAAGACATTTATAGATTAAAAATAAGTGGATAGAGAAAGATATACTATACCAAAACTAATCAAAAGAAAGCAGGAGTACCTACATTAATTTTAGACAAAGCAGACTTCAAAGCAAAGAATGCTATCAGGGATAAACAGGGGCATTACATAATGATAACAGAGTCAATATTCCAAGAAACATAACAAGGCTTACTGTGTATGTGCCTAACAACAGAGTATCAGAATACAAAAGGCAAAAACTGATAGAATTTCAAGGAAAAATAAATTAGTCACCTTTTTGCTTATAGATTTCAATACTCCTCTATCAGAAATGGCCAGACCTAGCAGGCAGAAAACCAGTAAGAACATAGGTGAACTCAACAGTACCATCAATCAACTGAATATAATTGATATCTATAGAGTACTTCATTCAACAGCAGCAGAATACACATTCTTCGCAAGCTCACATGGAACATTCACTAAGATAGACACATTCTAGGCCATAAAAAGCACCTTCACAAAGGAGTAGAAATAATACAATGCCTGCTCTCAGAAAAATATGATATTAAAATTAAAAGTCAATAACACAAAGATATCTGGAAAATCCCAAATTACTCAGGGATTAAATAACACACTTCAAAATCACACAAAGTTCAAAGAGCAAATGTCAAGAGAAATTAATAAATATTTTGAAGTAAAAGAAATAAAAATATAACATCAAAATTTGTGGAATGCAACAAAAGCAGTACTCAGATGAAGAAGTACGGCATTTTGAAGGCACATATTAGAAAAGAAGAAAGATCAACCATGCAAGCTTCCACCTTAGAAAACTAGAAATTAAAGAGAAAATTATACCCAAAGTAAGCAGAAAAAAAGAAATCATAAAAAATAGGGCAGAAATCAGTGAACTTCAAAGCAGGAAACCAATAGAGAAAATCACCAAAACCAAAAGCTGTTTTTCTGAAAATATTAGTAAACTTGATAAGCCTGTGACTAAGATAACTAAGAAAAAAAGAGAAAACACAATTTACTACTATAAATGAAGAAGAGGCCATCACTTCAAAACCCATGAACATAGAAAGAATAACAAAGAAATATTATGGGCAACTTTGTGTCCCAAAATTTGATAATCTAGATGTCATGGACCAATTCCTTGAGGGACACAATCTGCCAAAATTCACACAAGAAGAAATAGATGATCTGTATAGGCAAGTATTTATTAAAGACATTAAATCAATAATTAAGAATCTTCCAAAAGAGAAGGCATCAGGCCCAGATGGGCTCACTGTGAATTCTACTGAACATTTAAGGAAGAAATTATACCAATTCTCTAAAACCTCTTCAAGAAGATAGAAGCAGAGAGTGCTTCCTAACCTATTCTGTGATGCCAGAATTAACCTAGTTCCAAAACCAGACAAAAACATTACAAAAAACCACAGACCAATAGCTCTAATAAACATAAATGCAAAAGTCCTCAATAAAATATTAGCAAATTGATTGAACAATGCATAAAATAACTACATATCACAACTAAATGTGATATATCCCAGACATGTAAGGCTATTAAAACATTCAAAAATCAATTAATAGGGTGCCAGCCCTGTGGCCGAGTGGTTGAGTTTGTGCGCTCTGCTTCAGTGGCTCAGGGTTTCACTGGTGTGAATCCTAGGTGGAGACATGGCACCACTTGTCAGGCCATGCTGAGGCTGCATCCCATGTAGCACAACCAGAAGAACCTACAGCTAGAACATACAACTATGTACTGGGGGGACTTGGGAAGAAGAAGAAGAAGAAGAAGAAAAAAACAAGAGTGGCAACAGATGTTAGCTCAGGTGCCAATCTTTAAAAAAAATCAATTAATATAATCCGTCATACCAACAGTCTAGAAAAGAAAAATCACATGATCATATGAATAGATGCAGAAAAAGAATTTGACAAAATTCAACACCCATTCATGATAAAAATCCCCAGCAAACTAGGAATAGAGGGAAACATCTTAAATTTGATTTAAAAAATCTACAACAACTCTACAGTTAACATCATACTTAAGAATAAGAAGTTCAAAGCTTTCCTGCTAAGATGAAGAACAAGTCAAGGATGTTTCCTCTTACCACTGCTTTTCCACATCATACTGGAAGTCTTAAGTAATGCAATATGACAAGAAAAGGAAATAAGAGGTATCCAGAATGAGAAGGAAGAAATAAAATTCCCTTTGTTCACAGATGACATAATCATATATGCAGAAAACCTTAAAGAACTGACAAATAAACCTCCTGTAACTAAGAAGCAATATAATTATTGCCATAGGAAAGATTGCAGGATATTTGGTTAAAATACAAAGCTGATCTCCTCTATACCAGCAATGAACAAGTGGAATTTGAAATTAAAAACACACACACACACACACACACAAAAACACAATACCATTTACGTTAGCATCTCAAAAACTAAAATACGTAGATATAAATCTAACAACAAATGTACAAGATTTATAAGGGGCAAAGTACAAAACTCTGATGAAAGATATCAAAGAACTACTAAACAAAAGGAGCGATATTTCACATTCATCAATAGGAAGACTCAATAGTGTCAAGATGTCACTTCTTCCCAACTTGATCCATAGATGCAATGTAACTCCAATCAAAATCCTAGCAAGTTATTTTGTGGATATGAACAAATTGATTCTAATGCTTATATGAAAAAGGGAAAGATTCAAAATAGCCAAATTGAAGGAAAAGAATGAAGTTGGAGGACTGACACTACCAGACCTCAAGACTTACTATGAAGCTACAGTGATCAAGACATTGTGGTATTGGCTAAACAATAGACAAATAGTCAACGGAACAAAATAGAAAGTCCAAACATATATCCACATAATACCATCACCTGATCTTTTACAAAGAACTAATGGCAAAGGAAATATAATGGAGCAAAGATATCCCTTCAAAAAATGGTGCTGGAATGACTGGCATCCATGTACAAAAAAAAAAAAAAAAACCCAAAAATGAATCTAGACATAGATCCTAACACATTTCACAAAAATTTACTCAAAATACATCACAGACCTAAATGTAAAATGCAAACTATAAAACTCCTAGAATATTACATGAGAGAAAAGCTAGATGAACCTGTGTATGACAATGACTTTTTACCTATTTTTTTTGAGGAATATTTGCCCTGAGCTAACATCCATCACCAATCCTCCCCTTTTTGCTGAGGAAGACTGGCCCTGAGATAACATCTGTGCCCATCTTCCTCTATTTAATATGTGGGCCCCCTGCCACAGTGTGGCTTGATAAGCTGATAAGTGGTGCCTAGATCTGCACCCTGGATCCGAACTGGCAAACCCCAAGCTGCTGAAGCAGAGCTCACGAACTTAACCACCGTGTCACCAGGCCAGCCCCACAATGACTTTTTAGATACAGCACCAAAGATATAATTCATGAAAGAAATAATTGATGAGCAGGATTTCAATAAAATTAAAAGTTTCTGCTCGGAAAAACACAGTCAAGAGGACAAAAAGAAAGCTACAGACTGAGAGAATATATTTGCAAAAGACATGTCTCATAAAAAAAAGTTAACCAAAATATACAAAGAACTCTTACAACTCAACAATAAGAAAACAAATAATTTGACAAAAAAAAGGGGGGTTAAAGACGTGAACCAACACTTCACCAGACAAGATGTACAGATGGGAGAGAGCATATTAAAATATGTCCAACATATGTCATCAGGTAAGTGTAAATTAAAACAATGATATATTACTGCATATCTATTAGAATGTCCAAAATCCAAAACTCTGAAAACACTAAATGCTAGTGAGGATGTGGAGTAATGGGAACTCTCATTCGTTGCTGGTGGCAATGCAAAATGGCACACCTCGCTTTATTGTGCTTTATTGTGCTTCACTTTATTATGCTTTGCAGATACTGCGTTTTTACTAATTGAAGGTCTGCGGCAACTCTGTATCGAGCAAGTCTATCAGCGCCATTTTCCCAACATCATTTACTCTCTTCATATCTCTGTGTTACACAGAATTTTGGTAATTCTCTTAATATTTCAAACTTTTTCATTATTATTTTTTATGGTGACCAATCAGTGATCTTTGATGATACTTTAGTAATTGTTTTGAGGAGCTACAAACTGCACCCTTATGAGATGGCAAATGCAATCGATAAACACATGTGTTCTGACTGTTCCACTGACGGGCCGTTCCCCCATTTCTCGCCCTCTCCTAGAGCCTCCCTATTCCCCAAGACAAAACAATATTGAAATTCAGCCAATTAATAACCTTACAATAGTCTCTAACAGTTCAAGTGAAAGGAGAATTGCACATCTCTTGTTTTAAATCAAAAGCTGAAAATGCTTAAGCTTAGTGAGGAAGGTATGTTAAAAGCACAGTTAGGCTGAAAGTTAGGCCTCTGTGCCAAACGTTTAGCCAAGATGTGAAGGTAAAGGAAAAGTTCTTGAAGGAAGTTAAAAGGGCTACATCAGTGAACACACAAGTGATAGGAAAGCAAAACAGCCTTACTGTTGATATGGAGAAAGTTCTAGTGGTCTAGATAGAAGATCAACCAGCCACAGCATTCCTTAAAGCCAAAGGCTAATCTAGGGCAAGGTCCTAACTCTCTTTCTTCAATTCTATGAAGATTGAATTATGAGACAGATTAGGAAGCTGCAGAAGAAAAGTTTCAAGCTAGCAGATGTTGGTGCATGAGGTTTAAGGAAAGAAGCCATCTCCACAACTAAATTACAATGTGAAGCAATAAGTGCTGATGTAGAAGCTGCGGCAAGATATCCAGAAGATCTAGCTAAAATAATTAATGAAGGTGGCTACACTAAACAATGGATTTTCAATGTAGACAAAACAGCCTTGTATTAGAAGAAGACGCCATCTAGGCCTTCATATCTAGGCAGGAGAGGTCAATGCCCGGCTTCAAAGCTTCAAAGGACAGGCTGACTCTCTTAATGGGGCTAATACAGCTGGTGACTTTAAGTTGAAACCAATGCTCATTTACCATTCTGAAAATCCTAGGGCCCATAAGAATTTACTGAGTCTCCTCTACATATGCTCTATAAGTGGAACAATAAAGCCTGGATGACAGCACATTGTTTACGGCATGGTTTACTGAATATTCTGAACCCACTGTTAAGATCTACTGCTCAGAAAATAGATTCTCTTAAAAAAATTACTTCTCATTGACAATTCACCTGGTCACCCAAGAGCTTTGATGCAGATGTACAACAAGATTAATCTTGTTTTCATGCCTGCTAACACAACATCCATTCTGTGGCCCATGAGTCAAGGAGTAATTTTGACTTTCAATTCTTAATATTTAAGAAATATATTTTGTCAGGCTATAGCTGCCAAACGTAGTGATTCCTCTGATGGATCTGGGCAAAGTAAACTGAAATCCTCCTGGAAAGAATTCACTATTGTAGATGGCTTTAAGAACATTTGTGATGTATGGGAAAAGGTCAAAACATCAAAATTAATGGGAGTTTGGAAGAAGTTAATTCCAACTCTGATGGATGACTTTGAGGGCTTCAAAACTTCAGTGGGGGAAGTAACTGCAGATGTGGTAGAAATAGCAAGAGAACTAGAATTAGAAGTGACGCCTGAAGGTGGGACGGAATTGCTGCAGCCTTGTGATCAAACTAATGGATGAGGAGTTGTTACTTATGGATGAGCAAAGAAAGTGGTTTCTTGAAATGGAATCTACTCCCAGTGAAGATGTTGTGAAGATAGTTGAAATGATAAAAAAGGGTTTATAATATTACATAACTTAGCTGATAAAGAAGCTGCAGGGTTTGAGAGGATTGACTCCAATTTTGAAAGAAATTCAACAGTTGAATAAAATGCTATCAAACAGCATTACATACTACAGAAAAATTTTTCATGAAAGGAAGAGTCAATCAATGTGGCAAACTTCATTCTCGTCTTATTTTAAAAAATTGCCCCAGCAACCCCAACCTTCAGCAACCATCACCCTGATCAATTAGCAGCCATCAACATTAAGGCAAAACCATCCACCAGCAAAAAGATTACAACTTGCTGAAGGCTCAGATGATGGTTAGCATTTTTTAGCAATAAAGTATTTTTAATTAAGTTATGTACGTTGGTTTTTTAGACATAATGCTATAGTACACATAACAGACTATACTATTGTGTAAATATAACTTTTATATGCACCAAGAAACCAAAACTTTGTTTGACTTGCTTTATTGTGATGCTTACTTTATTGCAGTGGTCTGGAACTGACCTGCAACATCTCTGAGGTATGTCTGTACTTTGAAGACACTTTGGTGGTTTCTTACAAAACTAAATATACTCTTATCATAAGATCCATTCCCAAAGGAGTTGAAAACTTGGGTCTACAAAAAAATCTGTACACAGAAATTTGTAGCAGCTTCATTAATAATTGCCAAAATGGGGAAGCAGTTTTTGAGATATCTTTCAGCAGATGAGTGGATAAACTGTGGGATAGCCAGACCATGGGATATCATTTAACATCTAAAAGAAATGAGCTATCAAGCTATGAAAAGATATGGAGGAAACTCAAATGCATATTATCAAGTGAAAGAAGCCCTTCTGAAAAGGCTCTGTGCTGTATAATTCCAACTATATGACATTCCAGAAAAGGAAAACTATAGCGACAATAAAAAGATCAGTGGTTGCCAGGAGTTAAGGAGGAGAGAGGGATGAATAAGCAGAGTACAGAGGATTTTTATGGCAGTGAAACTACTCTTTATGATATTACTGTGGTGGATACACGTCATCATACATTTGTTAAAACCCACAGAATGAACTAAGAGTGAAACCTAACACAAATTATGAACTTTGTGCAACAATGATGTGCCAATGTAGGTTCGCCAACTGCAACATATGTACCACTCTGATGCAGGGCGTTGATATTAGGGAGATTGTTGCATGGTGGGAACCGGGTGAGTACAGAAACTGTTTGTGCTTCCCACTCAATTTTTCTGCAAACCTAAATCTTCTCTAGAAAAGTTTATTAACTTAAAAAATAGATAATTATAAGACTTGGGTAATATTATTCCTCCATTCATATGTTATCTTAATGATTAAATGAAATGATCTGTGTGATGTACACAGTACAGTGCCTAGCACACAACAATCTCTCAGCAAAAGGGGGCTATGTATTTATGATGAATGTGTTGTTGTTTTCCTTTATGTGCAATATTTGGGGGTATTTAGGGACTGAGCATGCTGTTTAAATGAAAACCACAACCTTAAAACAAAAGAAGGAATGATCTTTAGATGATTATTTTCAGTCAAAATATTGAATTTATCCTAATTGGTTAAATATGTTTGGAAAAATTTCAGCCAATGATAGTCCCAAATTCATTAATCCATAGTCACAAAACACTATTCCTTGGCTTGATATCATTGTCTTTCATTCTTTTTCTCTTTTCTTTAATCAGCTGAACTTTTTTTTTAATCCAGTCCCCAAACACTTTCCACCTTTCTTTTTTAATCACTTGAAAAATATTCAGTTCATTTACTGAGGTTAGTTTTGAAGAGGAGGTCATGGTACTGTGAGGTCAGACAGTGGCTGGAATTAATAAGTTATTCCATGGAAAGGTAATGAGAAACAGAACAATTTATGTTCCATTCCCTTTGCCATCTGCTGAAAAGAGCTACAACTTTATAATAGGAGTACAAATAGCCAAATGACTTAAATAAAATCTCAAAGAAGTCAAATAGCTCAATGTCTAGAATTTTACCTCTCACACTATATTTCATTTTAGCAGTTCTATACTCAAAAAAGAAATGCAACCTTCAATTATTGGAAAAAAGTTAATATGCAATATATATGTATCTATGCAACACTCA
The DNA here is from genome assembly GCF_041296235.1 of Equus asinus. Taxonomy (NCBI): domain Eukaryota; kingdom Metazoa; phylum Chordata; class Mammalia; order Perissodactyla; family Equidae; genus Equus; species Equus asinus. The sequence goes on along the minus strand of NC_091792.1, from coordinate 56,631,150 downwards.
ACAAATAAATAAGTGCATTGAGACATATGTTTGAAAATACGAATGGGCACATTTAAATTAATGTCTAAAATCTTTGTCTCAAAATAATTGAATAGGTTGTCAGGTTAATCCCCTTCAAACTAGAAATAACAACCAGCGTCAATTTAATTGACAGTTGAGAATGACACAAAAAAATTGCAGTGTGCTTCAAATTTGAGGATTGAATCTTGAAGTTAACAAACTTAATCTAAGGATGACTTAGTTTTCTGTCCAACTGAACTTTAATATTTTTATTTGTTATTCAATAAAGCTGTTATGTTAAAAAACGATTTACCTTATATTCTAAGTTGCACAGTTCTATGGTACATTAATCAATACTGTATTTCCAGGGAGCTAAATTTAATGAGATAATTTTGTAATAAAAATAATGACTATTTCTTAGTGCTTACTTTGTTCTAGAGATTGTAGGTAAGAACTCTGTTAGTATAAATTCTATTTTCATCTTGAGAGTAACTCTTAGAGAAGGATACTGTTAGCATTTCTGAATAGGTACTGAGACTTAGAAACGTAAAGTTTTCTAAGGTCAAAAAACTAGGAAGGGGTGGAGGGAAAGGCTCAACTCCTGACCTTTGTCATTTGGGAGCTTCTACTCTTAAGGACACTTTACATTTAGTAATCACATACACTTCTCTCTCCTTTCAAGTGACAATAAGAGTCCCAGATATCCACAGAAGGCTGCAGGGCACCAGAAGTTACTCAATATTTTAATTTCACTGGACATCAGACAGAACTGTGTTTATTTTATTCAAAAATATTTGAACAGCTAAAAATATTTTTCTTTAAGATAGAGGAGAACCCATCAAATTCAAATTATATTTCAGAGTCTCGGTAAACATGAAGTGCTGGTAGATCTGCTTAAATAAATTCCAAGGCTTTCTTAAATTTTCAAAATAAATATTGGAGAAATTAGAATAAATAGACGTGATTTCTCTCTCCTGACAAAATATTATTAAAGTGGTATTTCTAAGACATTTAAAAATATATTGCTTATGGTAGTTCAAACCTGAGAGAAACTGGAGCTATTGCACAAAAGCTTTTGGTTGAAAACCAGTTTATAGTTTAATATGCATTGTTCTATATCAAAACCAAAAGCAATTTTGTGTTGTTTCTAGCTTATACATAGTCTTAAAACTAATTACAAACCACTGGAATAACAAGGAAAGGTCAAAATTGGGAAAAACAATAGGAGTAAATATATTTCTTATTTATTTTGTTATATTATTCTTTATCCTTAGAAAATATGATGGCAGAACTTCACTGAACACACAGAATCCTTTAGGTTTTGAGTATCTTTAAAACAGTCCTTGTAAAAAGATTAGTATTTCATGCATTCTCATTGATGCACAAATAAATCTTAGTATATTTAATATTCTCCTTGAGAACTCACTATTCAGCTCAAGTACTTAATGCTTATCTCTATCAAATACAAATGATGCTTTGAAATGTAGTTGAGGTGAAGAAAGAAAAACCAACTTGGAATTTTTATACTTCAATTGATTATAAAATAGAATATTTGCTAACTTGAAGTGTCATAGAGCCTAAAAGTCTCCCATATCTTTCAAAGAAAATAAATTCAATTATGTACTAAAATTGCAAGTCTTTCCATTTTCATTGAAAGTTTATATGAACTTTATATTCATTTGCATTGTTATAATCATTATCTATAAACCATGCTTTTTGCTCTTCCATAAAGTTTAATAGTGCAAATTTCAAGAAATATCTTCAAATGCAAAAGCACTTAACAGCTCCTGTTATATCTTTTGTGAAATATTCCCTAATTGCAAATTAGGTGGTTAGTGGTTTGAAAGGGTTAATGTGCCTGTAAAACCTTTCTTATTATCTGGGAATAACTGTAGGCAGTGGGCTCATTAAGCAATACATTGACCCTCCTCTACTAATGCAGAAACTTCACATTTATATTTTTCCTCTCTATTTGACATTTGTTTTATTTCCTTCTCATTCTTTTTAAATTGGCTAAATTCAGAACAGTGATATCAGCTTACGTTTTCATATGGAACTCTCCTTTAACATTGACATTTCATGTACATATGTGATTTGATCACAGGCTTTTTGAAATTCTTTGTTGAATGACATAAATTCGATGAATATCTTTTGCTCCATATCATCAATGATCTCACCAAATAGTGAGTACAAGTAAATCATATTTACAGCAATACTCCAAAGGTCAAGTTTATGACCCTATAACTCTTATCAATCTTCCCAATCATTTTATTCTGATCCCCTAAGTGTAATCATTCCCTTTGGGATTTTATGAAGGGATTGATGGAGTTCTCATATATTAGCAGAGGCTTATAAGTTTTAAGTCCACGTGGTTTGGTGGTTACTACTCATATCATCTTGTTTAGGTAATTCCAGTCACTATGCTTCTCTCCTGTTGTATGTATGTTGTTACTAACTTCTCTCAAATCATTTTGTACTATCAACAGGAAAGATTCTTCTGCTCTTTATAAAGTACTTTTCCTGGCAAAGTTATAGAAATCTCTTCTTTCTAACACAGCTCACAAGAATTCAAAAGCAGGACTGGTTTGGAGATGATCAACACAGGATCATACTCTCCTTTGTGTCTGTATTTTCTCCAATATACAAGCTCTGCTACTCAGCTTGATGCAATTTTCTCGGTGTCTCTCACTCTGTTTTTTCCATTTGTAGATCTTGAGTCTACATGGTGGTTCTGTGTGTATCTGAACAACCACTGAGGCCTGGGGTCAAATTCTTGTCAACAGAAATATCATGTCCTATGTTAATTAAGGAATTTATGGTGCAATTCTTTCCAGAGATCTTGAATATTCCACTCCTTGAAAATTCCAGGAATTTTCTGTAGGGTTCAGTGTACCCATCTATAGGAGTAGCCTCTAACTCAGCCAAAATCATCTATTTCAAAATACAAAGTTTTTCAAAGAGATTATATTATTTTTAAGAGAGGTAGAGCCTACCTTATTGGCTATTGTCAAATACTCTATTCAAAGAAATATTATTTATCTTCTTTATAAAGCTATATATTCCATAATTCCTTTTAATCACCATATCTTAAAAGTCAAATTATAACCAGTTTAACTTTATTTATTAAACAACTTATTAAAATACTTAAAAAGGTCATCAAATCATAAAGTATTTCCAAAGATATAGATGTCACAAAGAATAAATACAAAAAATTAGTTGTAGACTTCTTGTTTCCAAAAGCAGAAGGCTAATTATTTCAGACCCTATCTCCTCCTGAAAAAACACTATAAAAACTGGAGACTTTATATATGTTAGCAAAACTCTTCTTAAAACCATCCAAGGAAAACAGAACTCAGAGAAGTAAAAAGCCTGAAGGATGTTTTTTCCCTAATTGTGTTTATCAGTTTGAAGAAATTTAAATTCTGCTTTTAATGATCTCATAAGTCAAGATGAAGGAAGGATTGTGAAAAGATACTCTTCCTTACAACAGGAACATATAAGAAGGGCTGCATACTTAAAGTGAGAGTGAAAGAATTAGAAATAAACCAATCCTGGAATGGAAAGAAACCTACTACCCTTTTTATTACCTGAGTTGTTCAGGGAATCTTAAGTCTCAAAACAGTTTTGTCAGAGGCCAGCCTGGTGGCATAGTGGTTAAGTTCGCGCACTCCACTTCAGAGGCCTGTGGTTCACAGGTTTGGATCCCTGGTGCAGACCTAGTATTGCTCATCAAACCACACTGTGGTAGCATCTCACATAAAATAAAGGAAGATTGGCACAGACTTAAGCTCAGCGACAATCTTACTCAAGTAAAAAGAGGAAGATTGGCAACAGATGTTAGCTCAGGGACAATCTTCCTGACAAAAAAGTAAAAAGAAAAAACAGTTTGTCATGGTTTCAGAATATAATTATACACAAGAGACTATCCCTAGTAAACTGGTAGATATTCAGAACCTCTCTAAAATAATATATCATAATTAATATCTTTAATTTTTACTAAAAATCATATTTTAGGAAATTAACATATAGCAAAAGACAAAGAGTTATACAAAGACATTCTTCTCCATGAGCAAGACTAGTAGAAACCATGGGTCATAGAAAAAATTTATAAAGTTCTTCATTTGTTGATTATCAAACACAAACTATAAAATAAATATATTTGCAAAATTTTAAGAAAGATGAGCTGGAAAGGAATTATAAAAAGTCAGGTGATTAATTAGAAGAAGGATTGAATATTTTTAAAATAAAGATTCAATAATCAACATTAAAAATTCAGTGGATGAGTTTAACAGCAGGTAAGAACCAGTGAAAAATAAAATCATGAATCCAAAGGTAATTTAACATAATTTATAATGTCCCTATCAGACATGAAAAGAAGCAGATCAATGTCATCCACAATGAAGAGAAAAATCAATCAATAGAAACAGCCAAGAAAAGACAGATAGAATTAGCAAACAAGAAGGTTAAATGCTAAAATGAACTTGCATCAAATGTTTGAGATGTTAGAGGAAAACGTGAACAGAGTGAAAGAAAAAATGAAAGTTTTAGAAAAGATCAACATGGTGCTTCTAGAGTTGTAAATACTATATTAACATTGCAAAAGATTAGTAAACTGAAAATCTAGCAACAGAAACTATCCAAAATGTAGCACAGAGAGAAATAAAAACTGAAAATATGAACATGGGTGGCTTTATAAACTGGTGGTAACATATGAGTAATTGGAGCCCCAGAATAAAAAGATGGTGGTGGAAGAGCAAAGAATAGTGATAGAAAACTTTCCATATGCAATGCCAATTATAAACACACAGATCAAAGAAGTACAACAAATACAAGCAGAACATTTTAAAGAAAATTACACCAAAGCACATAATGATCAGATTGATGAAAGCGGTGAGGAGAGAAAATCTGAAAAACAGCCAAAGAACTAAGACGTATTGCATGCAGAGGAACAAAGATAAGAATTACAGCACTCTACTCATTGGACATTATAGAAGTCAGAAGGCAATGGAGAGGGACATGGCTGATGGCTTGGTAAAATACAAAGAATGTGACATTTTCTTATAAAGTTTTACATGCATGTACTATCTGACCAGCAATTCATTCTAACTGTTTACTCAAGAGAAAAAAAAATTATACTAGTTGGGAAACCTGACTAGTATAAGCTAAAATTTAGAGTGATAGAGACAAATTACAATTTAGCTTTATTTCGAGAATGAAATCATTTCGAGTATCAAATTCTTGCCTTGTGATGAAAGGCAAGCATCAGATTGAGAAATCCTCTTAGCAACCAACCAATCCATATTTTCAAGCAACCATTTGCTTTGTGACAAAGGAGAACAGTGGGACTGGAGAAAATGCCCAGAGATCAGGTCTACAAAGAGTAATGAATTAGGGATTCCATCGATAGGAATGAAATTGAAGCCTAATCAAAGCACATTAGCCATTACCAGGGCAGAGCTTTGAAAATTCTGCACTTTGAAATATCAGAATAGCTGCAGTCCATAATCTCTGTAGATCTTTCCTTCTTAGCACTACAAATAGGACTGTTTCTTTTTCTTTTTCTTTCCCTGTCCCACAATAATGTTTTCAGTGCATTTTTTGTGGACAAAACATTTTTTATGTCATTGTTTTCCAGATTCAGATGAGTAACATCCAGATAAGATGAAAGACCACCATGAATTATCCCTTATGTAGAGATTACTGTAAGTCATGCAGAAATCTTGCAATTTGAAATCATATTGGGACTAAATTGGATTTCTGAGATTTTTCTCTTTGGGAGTAGGTGACTATATTTTGCCTGCAGGAGGGAGAGAGGACCAAATATTTGATGAGCACAGGATTGACTGTGGTAGTTTATTAGTGCTGTACATCGAATATTTCTGCCTCTCCAAATCCTCAGCATATGGTTGGAGTGTATTTATTTGCCTTTTGGTGATGAGGTAGGGCTACCTGATTAGTGATGAGGAGAAATGACCTAAACTTTTCGCGGGGAAAATATTGATGTGTAATCCAGATTTTCTAGAACTATCTTTCTCTCTGACACTTTGAGCAGTAATATTACAGATAATGGCTACTTTCTCAGTATGGGAGCCTGAGGAATGATGACTCCAGCCTAAAGACATGTAGACATGTGGTATGAGTGATAAGCAGACATTTGATTGTGTGGCATTTTATTTTACTTCAGCATAACCCAGCTCAGATTATCTCAACTTCAGCACTATTTACATTTGGCCTAGATAATTGTTGTGGCGGGTGCCCTATGCTAGGCTATGTTTGGTAGTTTCTCTGGTCTTCTTCACACTGGCTTTCAGCAGCTTGACCTAGTCATTAAAAGTAAAAATGTCTTCAGACATTTATACATGTACCCTGGAGGACAAAACCACCCCTGATTAAGAACCACTGCTTATCCTGACCTATAAGACTGATAAAGTGAAATAAGCATGACTATATCAAACAGAAATTATTTTATCTTCTTAAAAAATACTGTCAATAAAAGTTAATTCAAAGCATATGTGCTTACTTATATTAATCTTAAACTATACATCAAGTCAAAAAGTACTTATTGAAGCCAGTGTGTTCTCGATCTATCTATATCTATCTCTCTACCTATTTATCTATCTAATCTATCTATCTTCATTGTATATATAAAAGGCCCTGCCATTATGACAGATATAATCACTTTAAATTTTAGTATCACTTAGTAAAATAGCTTCTCTCTCTCCACACACACAGACATAGACACAGACACACACCCACATGCTGAGCAAAAAGTTGGAAAACTACAGGAAAAAAATAGACAATTCCAAAATCCACAAACCCAGAGTGGAGAGTTTTAACATACCTCTTCTACTAATAGGACAAATGAACAAAACAGATACCTATACTACAGATATACAGAATATTTGAACAGCAAGCTTAACAAACAGGGCCTAAACATAACCAAAATGATATGCAGAACAGTATACTCAATAAATGTGGGGCACATATTCTTTTTTAAAGTCTAAAAAACATATTTATAAAGTTCATAGCCATGCTGTGGCAGTGACCCACACGTAAAGTGGAGGAAGGTTGGCACAGATCTTAGCTCAGGGCTGATCTTCCTTAAGCAAAAAAGAGGAAGATTGGTGACAGATGTTAGCTCAGGGCTAGTATTCCTCAGCAAAATAAAAAAAAAGATAATTATATTACATAAGTTTAAGTGTCAAAAATAATTACAGAGGGTTAAATGCAGAAATTTACACACTATGCCAATAGCCAAAGAAAAATCATTTTAGGAATTTCTAAGAGCCCTATCCATGCAGTTAACATAGAAGATCTCACTTATTCCTCACAACAGACCAAACTGTTAGAATGTGAGGTATGCTATCACCCACATAATATAGATGAGATAACTTAGAATCAAAACTTCAATAACATACTCATTTTCCTTAGTAAGAAACCAAGGCTTTGAAACTTTTTCTTCCAAATCCCAGATTCCTTACACTTCATCAATTATGCAGTTTACAGATCAGTTTTGATAAATTACTTAGAAGATTATACTCTCAAATCATTTTTGAAAGTAACATAGCCTTGATAACAAAACTTAATGAAGATGGGACCTAAAAGAAAATTTTCTTTTGAATTTCCTGATTGTGGTCTATAAAGTTAATTTTATATATCAACTAATTTATATGACTCAAAAACCAAAAGAAACCTGTAGTAAATATTGGAATTGAAAGATGTACAGTAAAGTCTTATCATTCCACCCATCCTTCTTTTGCCTCCAGGAAACATTTCTGTAGTATTTTAGTAAAACTGTGATCAGGAAATTTAGAATAAAGATAAATATAAATGAATATAAACATAAATATGCAAAGTGATTTGTAAATGGCATGGAACAAGGTACTTCCTACAGTATGCAGTCTCACATATGCATATTCCAAAATATGCAATCTTATTTAGCTTTCGGTTAGAAACATGCAATAAAACACGTCTAACTTCTGCTTTTTTGTACCTTTATGCTGTGTGTGTTGCCTATAAATAATTAACTATATTTGAAGTTGTTCCGCCACAAGCCCAGCTGGGCTAGGATGTCGGGGTATCAGGTCGAGAGACCAAAGAAATGACCCAGAGACTGCGAACGAGACGTATAGGTTTATTGGTACTTACTTGCAGGGAGAGTGTCCAGGGGCAGCCAGCTGGAAGGAAGTATGCACCTGTCTTCAACCACCACCTAAGAGAAGCTTGCTTAAGTAGGCAGCGGAACAAAGGCTGCAGGCTTGCCAAAGGGCTGTCCTTGGTACTACCAGCGTTCCCAGGAACAGTAGCACACATGGAGGGGCATCCCTGTAAGAAGCGATGTTCTTCATGTGGGATAAGGGAGGATCCAGGCTGGCCAGGCCCAGATCGTTACAAATCCCAGTAGCTGAGCTGCCTGCCCAGAAGGGAGCCAGGAGGACACATGGTTGCGATGGGCCTGGGGGTTTTTGCTGAGTAAGCAAGGCCCAGGCCATACAGAAGTAAATATGAGTTGAGACAGAGAAATGTAAATGTGTATAATATACTTAGCATACAAATATTTTCAGAAAATATTATGACTGACAATGCTGAATTTGCCTCATTCCCTTGCAATCAATGTTACCACCTACATTCTCAATGAGTGCTTCACAGAAACTCATAATCCCTCATTTGCAGGACCATAATTAGTAAAATAGTGAACTGCAGCTTTTCAAATAGAAACAAAATTTTTCCTTAAAAATAAATTATAAAAAGTAAATGGTATATTTTGCGACATTCCAATAATACCCATCCTTTAATAAGAAAAATACCATTTAATTTTTTCTTTCCTCAAAATTACAAAAGATGTGTCTCCCTTTGAAAATTAATAACACAATCTTAGTGTTGGAGGATATACATATTCAAACATCATCTGACAAGCTGAACAGCCACTTTTTCTTTAGGCCAAAGCTCAGGGAAAGATTTTTCAGAAATCAAATTATTTTGCCTCTCTTATAATGTAAAAATACTTTTACTACTACTTAAATGTGGAAATGAGAAGGAGGAGAATGCGAAGCAAAGGATTAAAATTAAGCAGTCTCCTTTTCTGGAGTCCTGAAAGAGTCTCAGAGAAAATGAGCTAAGATGGATTATGGTGTGTTTTGAAAGAAAGGTAGATAAGTAAAAGTGATGGAAATCCCTCCTTTTTGTTTTTATTGTCAAAGGGTAAGAAAGAGAAATCAATTAGATCCATGAAATGATAAAGTTAATGTTTAAACCTACATACCTAATACCGCTAGTTTGTATGAGTAGCAATCATTTTATGTTCCTGACTGCCCTTTTTTAATGAATGCCAGAGAATCTATGTGTAACATGCCAAGGTTTGCCCTATACTTCAGAGACTAAAAATCTGCTTTAATTCAAGAAGTAAGTTATTCCTTTAAAATTCTATACTTGCCAATAGATTTTTGATTAACATTTGCATCAATCTTGAGCTCTGATGCATTTCAGTAGGGGTTACACAGAATTTAATACCTTGGAAGATACACTTCAGTGTTTTACCTAAGAAGGCATGGGGACCTTGCAGTAGGAAGTCGTATATTGAAATATTCATTTGATTTAGTGCCTTGGAAGTGGTGTTAGAAAGGCTTACTGATAAGAGAAGATGGGGAGGACAAATAAGAATTTCTCTGTTACTACATTATTTAATTACTATCATTGAGTTGCCCAACTCACTGGGTCGCAATCAGATCAGTTGATATAATTGTAGTGATCTGATGTAATTTGTATTTTAGCAATACAATTCAAAATTAGGCAATAGATTCTCATCTGTCTCTGTCTCTATAAAAATATATCACCAATTAAAGATTCTAGATGCATTTTCTATTTGTAGCCATATTTCTAAATAAGCAGAAACATTTTAAGTAGCAATTCACTGAGCTGAGGTTCATTTTTATTTGCAAGAGTTATTGAGTGACATCATAAATAATTATGGTCAAAAATAACTGTGAGTTCAGTAAAACCTATCTGAATTGCTTCAGGTCATGAAATGCTTGAGTTTCTGTTCATTCCGTGTATATCAGAATTAATGCGATTTATCCGTTGCTGTCAAAGTTTTAAATTCTCTGAAGCATAAGAGACATTGCAAATTGGGGTGGGAGGTAAGATAACTGTTCTAGAGGAAAATCAAACTTAGGAGAAGCAAATAAAATAATTCATTCAAAAGGGAAACATTTTTGTATTTAATTTGCCATTTTTAAAAAAGTTACTTGTTTATATGGTAAAACATTAAAATGATACAAAAGTATATGTCAAAGATAAGTCTTTCTCATGTCTCTGTGTCTACAAGTCACCTACCTCCCTTCTCTGAAGGTAAATTGAGAACGCGTTACCATTTACTTTATCATCCACTCAAAAATGAAAAAGTTTGGTATAAATCTAAAAAATGTGCAAGATCTACATGAAGAAAACTGCAAAACTCTGGTTAATGAAATCAAATAATTAAACATGTGGAGACATATTTCATGTTAATGGATAGGATAACTCAATATTGTCAAGATGTCAGTCCTTCCCAAGTTGATCTACAGGTTAACCACAATCCCAGACTCCCAGCAAGTTATTTTGTGGCTATTGACAAACTGACTCTAAAGTTTATATGGAGAGGCAAAAGACCTCAATAGCCAACACAATATTGAAGGAAAAGAAAAAGTCCAAAGACTGACACCACACACAGGGCAACTTTAATATATACTATAAAGCTATGGTAATCAAGACAGTGTGGTATTAGCAAAATAACAGACAAATAGATGGTTGAACAGAATAGAGTGCCCAGAATAGACCCACATAAATATAGTTAACTTATCTTTGACAAACGAGCAAAGGCAATACAACTGAGCAAAGATAGTCCTCTCAACAAATGGTGCTAGAATAAAGAATCATGCAAAAAAGTGAATTTAGACACAGACTTTACATTCTTCACAAAAATTAACTCAAAATGGATCCATGATCTAACTGTAAAACACAAAACTATAAAACCCCAGAAGCTAACATAAGAGAACATCTAGATATTGTTGGGTATGGTGATGACTTTTTGTTGTTGTTGTTTTGTTTTGTTTTTTTTCTTTTTTTTATTGAGTTATTGATAGGTTACAATCTTGTGAAATTTCAGTTGTACATTAATGTTTGTCAGTCATGTTGTAGGTGCACCACTTCACCCTTTGTGCCCACCCCCCACCCCACCTTTCCCCTGGTATCAACTAAACTGTTCTTAGTCCATAATTTTAAATTCCTCATATGAGTGGAGTCATACACAGATTATCCTTCTCTCACTGGCTTATTTCACTTAACATAATTCTCTCAAGGTCCATCCATGTTATTGCAAATGGAATGATTTTGTTCTGTTTTGCAGCTGAGTAGTATTCCATTGTATATATGTACCACATCTTCTTTATCCATTCTTGGCGATGACTTTTTATAACAACACCAACGACATAATCCATAAATGAAATAGTTGACAAGCTAAATAGCATTAAAATTAAAACCATCTATGCTGCAAAAGAGAATGTCAAGACACTGAGAAAACAAGCCACAGAGTAGGAGAAAATATTTATCAGAGCCACATCTGATAATGATAATGTATATTCAAAATATACAAAGAACTCTTAAATATATCAAAGAACTCAAAAACTTAACAATAAGAAAATGAACCCAATTTAACAAATGGTCAAAATTTTTCAACAAACACCACATCAAAGAAGATATTCAGATGGCAAATAAGCCTATGAAAAGATGTTCAATATCTTATGGGATTAAGGAATTATAAATTAAAATAACGATGTGATAGCTCTATACTCTTCTCAGAATGGCTAAAATCTAAAACACTGACAACACCAAATCCTGGTGAGGATGTGGAACAATAGGAACTCTCACTCATTGCTGGTAGGAATGCAAAAATGATACAGCTATATTAGAATACAATTTGACAGTTTCTTAGAAAATTAAACATACTCTTACCACACAACCAAGCAATTATACTCCTTGGTATTTACCCAAATGAGTTGAAAATTATGTTCACAGAAAATCCTGCACATGAATATTTATAGTATCTTTATTCATAATTGTCAAAATTTGGAAGCAACCAAGATGTCCTTTGTAGGCAAATGAATAAATTGTGGTACATTTGGAAGATGAAATATTACTCAGTACTAAAAATGAATGGGCTTGATACCCATAAAAATACATGGAGGAAACTTTAATGTATATTGCTAAGTAAAAGAAAAGCCAATCTAAAAGGGCTGCATACTGTATGATTCCAACTATACGACATGCTGGAAAAGGCAATCCTCTGGAGACAATAAGACCCATGTTGCTTGGTATTAAGTTGAACAGGGTGATTAGATGAATAGACAGAGCACAGAGGATTTTTATGGCAGTGAAACTATTCAGTATGATACTACAATAGTGGATACATATCATTATACATTTGTCAAAACCCATATTATGTACAACACCAAGAGTAAACCTTAATGTAAACTATGGACTTTGGTTGATCAAGATGTGTCAGTGCAGGTTCATTGATTGTAACAAAGGAACTACGGTGGTGAAGGATGTCAATAGCGGGAGGCTTTATGCCTCTGTGGGGACAACGGGGATACATGGGAAATTTCTTTACTTTCTGCTCAATTTTGCTGTGAACCTAAAATTTCTCTAAAAAAATAACATGAATTAAACAAAAAAAGAAAACTTTTGTGCACCAAAGCACACAATCAACAGAGTGAAAAGGGAACTTATGGAATGGAAGAAAATATTCTCTTATGATATATCTTGTAAGTGGTTAATATACAGAATATATAAACAACGTATAACTCAATAACAAAAAAACTAAATAACCCCATTTAAAAGTGTACAAAGGAGTTGAATAGGCATTTCCCCAAAGAGGGTATTCAAATGGTCAATAAACATATGAGAAGATGGTTAACACCGCTAATCACTAGAGAAATGCAAATATAAATCACAATGAGATATCACCTCATACCCATTAGAAAGACTACAAAACAGAACAAAACAATAGAAAATAATTCTTTGTGAGGATTTGGGGAAAGTAGAACCCTTGTGCACTGTTGGTGGGATTGCAGAATTGTTCGACCACTATGGAAAACAGAATGGTTGTTTCCCCAAAAATTAAAAATACAGCCACCATATGATCTAGCAATCCCTCTTTGGAGTATATATCCAAAATAATTGAAATCAGGACCTTTGAGATATTTGCTTACCCATAGCAGCATTATTCACAATAGCCAAGAGGCGTAAGCAAACCAAATGTCCATTGACAGATGAAGGGATAAAGGTGGTGTAGTATATACATGCAATGGATATTACTCTGTACATCTATGTTGATACCAGCACTGTTCACAATAGCCAAGAGGTAGAAGCAACCCAAATATCCATCAACACGTGGATAGATACACAAATGTGGTATAGACATAGAATGGAACATTAGTCAGCTTTAAAAGGGAGAAAATCATGTCAGATGCTACAACTTGAATGAATCTCAAGGACATTATGCTAAGTGAAATAAACCAGTCACATAAAAAGAAATACTGTGTGATTCCACTTATGTGAGGTATCTAAAGCAGTCAAACTCATAGAAATAGTAAGTAGAATGATGGTCACCAGGGACTTGGGGGAAGAGGAAATGGGGAGTTGTTTAATGGGTATAGAATATCAGTTTTGTAAGATGAAAAAGCTTTAGAGATCTGTTGTACAACAATGTGGATGCACATAATACCTACTGAACTATACACTTTAAAATTTAAAATTAAATAAATATCCTTCTTTATTGCGTGTATACAGCATTACATTTTAGAGATATACCATAATATATTTAATTGATGCCTTATGTATGAACATTTAAGGTGATTTACATATTTCCTCTTACAAAAAATATTCCAGTAACAAACTGTGATACATTAGTAGATGCTCTGGGGTATTCCTATATTTAGAAGTCACAGGGAAGGAGAAATCTGCCAAAAAGGTTCAGTAGCAAGAGCAGTGAAATAAATGAATAGCAAGAGAGATGGTGTCATTTAAGCAAAGTATATATAGTATTTCAGGAGGAAGAGAGAGAATAACTGTAAATTTCTGCTTTTTCATTTGAATAAAATGAGAAAGAATTGATCACTGAATTTGGCAAGACTGAATCTTTAACACTGCCATTTCAGAAGAGTGGAGGGATTGAAAACCTTAGTAGAGTTCAATGTTAATGAGACGGGTGGAAGCATAAACAAGAACTATAAGCAACCATACACAAGCCTTTTAAATTGATCATTATGGGGCCAGCCCCGTGGCCGAGTCGTTAAGTTCACGCACTCTGCTGCGCTGGCCCAGGGTTTCCACTGGTTCAGATGCTGGGCGTGGACATGGCACCACTCGTCAGGCTACGTTAAGGCAGTGTCCCACATGCCACAACTAGAAGGACCTGCAACTAAGATATACAACTATGTACCAGGGGGGATTTGGGGAGATAAAACACACAAAAAAAAAAAAAAAAAAAGATTGCCAACAGTTGATAGCTCAGGTGCCAATCTTTAAAAATAAATAAATAAATAAATTGATCATTATGAAGTAGAACTGAGAAATAAAGCAGTATCTGAAGGAAAATCTGAGGTCAAGGAAGCTGTTTTATTTGCTGTGGTTTTTACCTTTATTTATTTTTGGTTTTATTATTATTTTATTGAGGTCATAATGGTTTATAACATTGTGAAATTTCAGTTGTTTGTAACTTCTTATTTTTCAGTGACCATATATATGTGACTCTTTACCCCTCATGCCCACCCTCAACCCCCTTCCCCTCTGGTAACCAGTAATCTGTTTTCTTTGTCCATTTGTTTGTTTATCTTCTACATATGAGTGAAAAAATGCAGTAAATACTGTCTTTCTCTGCCTGGCTTATTTTGCTTAATATCACACCTCCAAAGTCCATCCACATGGTTGCACATTGTTGCAATTTTACTTTTTTATGGCTGAAAAGTATTCCATTGTGTGTGTATATGATATAGATATCTGTAGACATCGGTTGAAGGGCACTTGGATTGCTTTCACATCTTGGCTATTGTGAATAATGCTGCAATGAATATAGGAGTGCATAAATCTCTTTGAATTGTTGGTTTCAAGTTCTTTGGATAAACACCCAGTAATGGGATAGCTGGATCTTTTGGTATTTCTATTTTTAATTTTTTGAGAAATCTCCATGTTGTTTTTCATAGTGACTGTGCCAGTTTGCATTCCCATCAGCAGTGTATGAGGGTCCCTTTTCTCTACACACTCTCCAACATTGGTTATTTTTTGTCTTGGTAATTATAGCTATTATAACAGGTGTAAGGTGATACCTCATTGTAGTTTTGATTTGAATTTCCCTAATGATTAGTGATGTTGAACATCTTTCCATTGAACATCTTTTCATGTGCCTGTTGGCCATCTGTATATCTTCTTTAGCAAAATATCTGTTCATATCCTCTGCCCAATTTTTTATCAAGTTGTTGTTTTTTATATTGTTGAGTTATATGGGTTCCTTATACACTTTGGAGATTAACCCCTTGTCAGACATATGATTTGAAAATATTTTCCCCCAGTTTCCGTTTTGTTCCTAGTTTCCTTCCCCTTGCATATGCTCTTTAGTCTGATGTAGTCCCATGTTTTTCCTTGGTTTCCCTTGCCAGAGTAGATATGGTATTAGAAAAGATGCTTTTAAGACTGATGTCAAAGAGTGTACTACCTAAATTTTCTTCCAGGAATTTTATGGTTTGATGTCTTATCTTCAAGTCTTTAATCCATTTCGAGTTAATGATTGTGTATGGTGTAAGATAATGGCCTACTTTCATTCTTTTGCATGTGGCTGTCAAGTTTTCCCAACACTATTTATTGAAGAAGCTTTCCTTTCTCCATTGTACGTTCTTGGCTCCTTTGTTGAAGATTTACTGTCCATAGATGTGTGGTTTTACTTCTGGGTTTTCAGTTCTGTTCCATTGATCTGTGTGTCCACTTTTGTACTGGTACCATGCTGTTTTGATCACTATAGCTTCGTGGTATATTTTGAAGTCAGGGATTGTGATGCCTCCAGGTTTGTTTTTTTCATAGGATTGATTTAGATATTCAGGGTCTTTTGTTGCCCCATATAAATTTTAGCATTCTTTACTCTATTTCCATGAAGAATGTTATTGGGATTCTGATTGGAATTGCATCAAATCTGTAGATTGCTTTAGGTAGCATGGACATTTTAACTATGTTTATTCTTACAATCCATGTGCATGAAATACCTTTTCACTTCTTTCTGTCATCATCAATTCCTTTCAATAATGTTTTATAGTTTTCATTGTATGGGTCTTTCACATCCTTGGTTAAATTTATTCCAAGATATTTTATTCTTTTGTTGTGATTGTAAATGGGATTGTGTTCTTGAGTTCTCTTTCTGTTAGTTCCTTATTCAAGTATAGATACGCAACAGATTTTTGTAAGTTGATTTTATACTCTGCAACTTTGCTATAGTTGTTGATTATTTCTAATAGTTTTCCAATGAATTCTTTAGGGTTTTATATACATTGAATTATGTCATCTGCAAACAGCAAGAGTTTCACCTCTTCCTTGCCAATTTGGATACCTTTTATTTTTTTTTCTGGCATAATTGCTCTGGCCAAAACCTCCAGTACTATGTTGAATAAAAGTGTCAAGAATGGGCATCCTTGTCTCATTCCTGTTCTCAGAGGGATGACTTTCAGTTTTTCACCATTAAGTATGATCTTAGCTGTAGGTTTGTGGTATATGGCCTCTATTATGTTGAGTTACCTTCCTTCTATACTCATTTTATTGAGAATTTTTATCATAAATGGATGTTGGATTTTGTCAAATGCTTTCTCCTCATCTATTGAGATGATCGTGTGGTTTTTGTTCCTCATTTTGTTAATGTGGTTTATGACATTGATTGATTTGTGGATGTTGGACCATCCTTGTGTCCCTGGTATAAATCCCACTTGATCATGGTGTATAATCTTTTTAACGTATTTCTGTATTTGGTTCACCAGTATTTTGTTGAGGATTTTTGCATCTATCTTCATCTGTGACATTGGCATGTAATTTAATGAGTTAGGAAGTGTTCTTCAATTTTTTGGAATAGCTTGAGAAGCGTAGGTATTAAATCTTTGAATCTTTGCTAGAATTCTCCACAGAAGGCATCTGGTCCTGGATTTTTATTCGTTAGGAGGTTTTTGATTACAGTTTCAATCCTGGTGATTGCTCTCTTCAGATTCTCTATTTCTTCTTGATTCAGTTTTGGAAGGTTGTATAATTCTAAGAATTTATCTATTTCTTCTAGGTGATTGAATTTGTGGGCATATAGTTTTTCATAGTATTCTCTTTTAATCCTTGGTATTTCTGTTGCATCCATTGTAATTTCTCCTCTTTCATTTCTAACTTTAGTTATTTGAGTCTCCTCCACCTGTTTCTTAATGAGTCTGGCTAAGGGTTTGTCAATTTTGTTTATCTTCTCAAAGAACCAACTCTTAGTTTCACCAATCATTTCTACTGGTTTTCTTGCTTGTTTCTGTTTCATTTATTTCCACTCTAATTTTTATTATTTCCCTCTATCTGCTGACTTTTGGCTTTGTTCTTCTTTTTCTAGTTCTGTTAGGTGTAGTTTAAGATTACTTATTTGAGATTTTTCTTGTTTGTTAAAGTGGGCCCATATTGCTATGAATTTCCCTCTTAGAACCACTTTTCCAAAAGATGAGTTGATATGATGTGTTTTTATTTTCACTTGTCTCCAGATATTTTTTGATTTCTCATTTAATTTCTTCATCGATCCATTGGTTGTTCAGTAGCAAGTTGTTTATTCTCTACATATTTGCCATTTTCCAAGCTTTTCTCTCATAGTTTATTTCTAGTGTCATAGCATTATGGTGGGAAAAGATCCTTGATATGATTTCAATCTTCCTCAATTTATTGAGGCTTGCCTTATTTTTCAACATATGGTCTATCCTTTAGAATGTTCCATGGGCACTTGAGAAGAATGTGTATTCTGCTGTTTTTGAATGGAATGTTCTTTTATATCTATTAAGTCCATCTGACCTAGTTTTTCATTTATTTCAACTATTTCCTTGTTGACTTTCTGTCTGGATGATCTATCCATTGATGTAATTTGGGTGTTGAGGTCCCCCATTACTATTGTGTTGCCATTAGTTTCTACTTTTAGGTCTGTTAATAGTTGCTTTATGTATTTGGTGCTCCTGTATTAGGTGCATATATATTTAGAAGTGTTTCTTTTTATTTATTTTTGATTAAAGTTTTTATTATGAAATAATTGTAGATTCACATACAGTGGTAAGGAATAATACTGAAAGGTCCTGTGCATCCTTTAGCTGGTTTCTCCCAATGAGAGCATCATGCAAAATTATAGGTCAATACATATTTAGGATATTGACATTGACACAGTCAACATAAAGAACATTTTCTTCTCCACAAGGATTTCTCTTGCTGCCTGTTTATAGCTACCCCCATTTTCCCATACCCTCCCTCCTCAACCTAGCAACCAGTAATCTGTTCTCCATTTCCATAATTTTATCATTTGAAGAATGTTTCATAAACGAAATCATATAGCATGCAATCTTTTGGGGGTAAGCTTTTTCATTCAACATGGTTCCCTGGAGAATCATCAAGGTTGTGTCTCTTCATCTTTACCGATGAGAAATATCCTATGGTATGGATATACATAGGTCATATGGTAATTACATGGTTAGTTTTATAAGAAACTGCCAAAATGGTTTTCAGAGTGGCTATGCCATTTTGCATTCTCCCCAGTAATCTGTAAGGGGTCCAGTTTCTCCACATCTTCACTGGCATTTGATATTGTCATAATTTTGTATTTTATTCATCCTGACAGGTGTGCAGCGATATCTCATGGTTTTAATTTGCATTTCCCTAATGGTTAACGATGTTGAATATCCTTTCATGTGCTTATTCACCAATTGAATTTCTTCTTTAGTGAAGTGTCTGTACATGTCTTCTGCCCATTTTCTAATTGAGTCGTTAGTTTTTCTACTTTTGACTTTTAAGTTTTCTTTGAATATTCTAGATACTAGTTTTTTGTCTGATATGTGTTTTGCACCTATTTTCTCCCAGTCTGTAGCTGGTCTTTTCTTCCTCTTAACAGTGTATCATCTTATTGTTTTTGTTTTGGCAGTGAATTAAGCAATGGTGAAAATGAAAACAAATTTTGGAAGTTTAGGATGAGAAAGTACGAAATAATCTTTCTCAGAGTGCTAAGTGTGTAGAAAAATATTTGAGGGTTACTATAGCCATACTGAAAACCTATCTGTTGTTTGTGGAGACAAATATAAAATGAAATCATCTAACATGGCTTTGCTTCCTCCTCCCATAGATAAAGGAAAGGTAGAGAATTGAATTAACCAGGATTGTGGCTTTGTCAAGAAAGTTGGTGTGTGGGAGGATGAGGAAATAGTTTTCATGGTATATAGAAAGTATTGGTTGTACTCATGGACCACAGGTTATTTCAGAAATGAGGGATAATATCCAAGAAAAAGGATTTAAAATCAGTGAATTAGTGATAACAATGGGAATCAAAGAACTGTTATCACTGAGGCACTACAGTGAAGGGAGAGACAAGTGTCTGAAAGAGCAATGAGGAACAAGGAGAGCACCAGTCTCCCCTCCAGGACCTGAGACCCCTATGGCATGGGAGAAGACTTATCCGCAAGGAAACTTAAGACTTCAGCTGGAGCGAAAAAATCATGGCAATGACTAAAGAGGTGTTTAAAGATTTGAGGATAGGCTGATGACAGAGGATGAAATTCACACAGCAAGGTGGAAGGTGAGAGCTCAGTAGGTGATTGATCATACTAAGAAAGCAGAGAGTGGTACGGCACAGATGTCTCATCACTGAGCAATACTCTATGACGCTTGATTTCTTATGGAAATGAAGGTAAACAAGATCTGGTACATAAAGAAATTGGTCCTGATGTTCTCTGAGAGGTAGGTGAATAATTACGTCTAATTTGAGTTATCTTATTGGTTATAATTGGACATCTTTAGTGGTGAGATAGGCAGTCTTTCTGGGAAACTCAGGGGGCCGTTTTATTAGAAAAGTGTGAAGAGGTGGTTGCTGCTAATACCTATCCGCTTAATGTATGTGTTTTGTCTCATTTGCTTGATTTGAAGGCCTTCAAGTGTGATTTTGGTGGTACTTAATAAACAGTAGAAAACAAAGTTTGTGATATCTAGTGTCTCACTTTCTGCCGTTGTTTCTTACTCTAGATTCTTAGTCTCCATATCTGCCTCCGACTCTATCTTTGTATGAACAGTGGGTCAGTTAAGAACCAAACTTAGACATATGGGTGCACTTGGGAATTATGCCACTTTGGTATCCAGCTACATACCTATCCTTGGGCATTCACTCTTGCTGCTTTAATATTAAATCACCCAAAGAAGCTTGTTCCCAAGAATAAAGGCCTCCAAACAAAGGAAGCAGAACAGATGTTTTAAAACAAACACAGATTACATTGATTAATTTTATCTTACTTGAAACCAGTAATTAAATTTTGTTACCAAAAGCCTTCTTAGAGTTAAAGGGTGATTACATACTTCAAAATTTCCATACACAAGTCAGAACTAGTTTTACAAAACTAACAAATGTATACTGTATGTACTTATATTCTATATGTAAAATTTAATATATTTTCTTTTAAATCATATACATAAAATATATATTATAATATTGTTTCTTAATTTTCATTCAAAATTGATTTTAGGCACAATTTTTAAATGATATTTTTGGTGGCACATACTATGAATGCTTAAGTGTTACTGTTATAGTACATTCTACAGAGGTTGATTTTATCAAAACCATATGAAAAAGTTTTAATTCTTGGAAAAATAAAAAGAAATACCCTGTTTTTTGTGAAACTGACAAGATATTATTTACCATTCAATATCAGTGTGTCTCCAAATGCAGTTTATAATTCACTCAACTCCACTGTTTGTAAATAATATATATATTTTCTTTTCGAGGAAGATTAGCCCTGAGCTAACATCTGTCAATCCTCCTCTTTTGTTCTGAAGAAGACTGGCCCTGAGCTAACATCTGTGCCCATCTTCCTCTACTTTATATGTGGGACGCCTACCACAGCACGGCCTGCCACTTGGTGCCACATCCGCACCAGGGATCTGAACCAGCGAACTCTGGGCTGCTGAAGCAGAACATGCGCACTTAACTGCTGCGCCCCTGGGTCGGCCCCATGTAAATAATATTTTTAATAACTATTCTTCATAATCCAGACAATTAAGACTTATATTTCACTATGTCAAATCCATGTACTTCAAATTCACATAAAGCAAAAATAAAAATTCAAGAAAGAAAATTCTGTATATGTGTATGTATGTATATGTGTGTGCATATATGTGTTTGTGTCTGCATATATAATGTATGTGTGCATATATATATTATACAATTAGCTTATTGTTTTTTCAATATTTTAATGAATGACTTTCCAGTAGAAACTTAGATACTACTTAATAATCATAGCCAATCTCTTGGAATATCACATAGAAATCTTAAACTCAAAATGTTCAAAACTACCATATATCTTCTGAAGTGCCAACCTTAATGAATGAGAGCAGCACATGACCAGTGTCCAAGTCTAGCACCTGGACTTACCCTTGATCTCCCCTAGCCTTCATATCAAGATTTAGTTTTTTGGGTTTGGGGGGATTTTTGGTGAGGAAGATTGTCTCTGAGCTAACATCTGTGCCAATCTTCCTCTCCTTTGTATATTGGACACCGCTACAGTATGGCTGGATGAGCAGTGTGCAGGTCCGTGCCGGGATCCAAACCAGAGAACCCTGTGCTGCCGAAGCAGCGTACGAACTTCACCACTACACCATAAGGCCAGCCCTAAAGATTCAGTTTTACCAGGGTTTTCCTAACATCTAGCACAACGTGTGAAACATGGTGGGATCTCAGTCATTTATACATGTAGTCAGACTCAAGTGACACGATCAAAACCATGCAGAGAGATCGAAGTGACAAGATCAATGAAGTGACAAATAACTTAAGCATATTAAGCTGAGAGCTTTAGTGTGGATGCTGGGGCTTGCCAATGGGTGCTCTTGATGTATAAACCCACACATTCTGCCAACTCTTCTTGAGCAACGACACTAGGAAGTTGACAGTTAAGTGGATGCTGTACACAAGTTCATCATCCGTCATCTTCACGTCACCAATGGCCACTGCCAGACCCACACCTTCTTCATATTGAACTTGATTCTAGACTTCACTTCATTGACTTTGGCCACCATATTCTCACCATGGTTCATCAAGGAAGGGAACTTCCTTGCCTTATCCAGGCCTAGGCTCAGGATTTGTAGGATGTGCTTGATCAGAGACTATAAACCAAAAGAGCATCATACTTCTTGGCTAGCTTCTGGACCAGCTTATTTTTGTTGAATTTCTTCAGTGCTTCAATGTCCTTGTGGGGGACAGTCACAAGATCTCACATATAACTGGTTCGTGAAGAACAGTCAATTGGTGCAAATGAGTGGACAGACATAGAAGGAAAGTCAGGGGACTATAGTGTCAAAGAAGGAAAAAAAGAAAATTTAAGAAAGGGTATATGACAGCAAGTACTTCCTGGAAAAAAAGATAAAGAACATTAAGTGAAGAAGGGCTGCTGTTTTTGATGATTGAGAACTAATTTGTGACTTTAGAGAAAGTAGTTTCAGTAGAATATATGTGTGGGGGGTGATGTGTCTGTGTAGCTGATAAGATTCTTGGGGATGAGAAAGAATAGACTGCTACTTCAAGAAATAAAGACTGAGAAAGTCAGGTTGGTAGTAAAGAAAGTCAGGTTGGTAGTAAGAATCTACCTGAAAACTCAACTTCTATAATGTGTCAGTGGAACTTATGCCTAGTGTTTAATACACAGAATTACTTGGAGCAACAATTTGTTCCTAACACACTATGCATTTATACATTTAACAGATAATTTTAAGTACCTACCAAGTGTCAGGATTTTTATAGGTCATGAGAAATCGGTGATGAATACAAAAGTCAAGATCTCTGCTACTATTTTCTGGTGAGGATAAAAAAATAAAGCAAGAAAACAAATAAATGAACAAGATAATATCTAATTGTAATAAGTGATATGAAGAAAATATATGACGATGCTGGACAGTGAAAAGGAAGGATAAGTGTTGTAGATGGGTTGATCAAGGCAGGCCCTTCAGTTAAATTTCTTTTTATTTTTTTATTAACACCTGAATCACTGGCCAGTCATCCTGGGTGTGGACATGGCAGGGCTCTTCAGGCTATGCTGAGGCGGCGTTCCACATAGCACAACCAGAGGCACTCACAACTAGAAACTACAACTACGTACTGGGGGCCTTGGGGAGAAGAAGAAGAAGAAGGAAAAAAAGAAGATTGGCAAAAGATGTTAGCTCAGGTGCCAATCTTTAAAAAAAAAGAAAAAAGGAAGAATGCAAACAACTTAGACATGGGAGATGCATCATACAGAGCACAAACATAGTACATCTTAAAAATGCTATCTTTATAATGTTACCAAATTTCCACACTCAAACACTTATGGACTTTGAAGTTTAATTTCTAAAACTTTTGATTTTTCTACCTATACTCTAATGAAAAAGCGTGAATTTTTGTAGAGATTCATTTAAGGATGGAATAGTCAGCTCTCTATACTTCCAGAAAGTTCCATTAACAGTTTATATAGGAGAGGTACTAGGCAGAAACTGCACACTCACTTCATTACTTTCAGAATCCAGGTGTGGGAAAAGACAGAAATTTACTCTAAGTTAATGGAATTCCTATCCACATGGTACAAATAGAAAGTTAGCTTGCTAAGCCTTATTATTATTGTTGTTTTTAACATTCTCTTTCAAATGTGTCAGAGGAAATGTTTCATCTTGAAACAAGCAAATAGTTACCTTCTTTTCAGCCAAATCACTTTTCCCAGTGCAGCTTAGCTGCAGATAGCTTATGATTATGTTGTTTCTGATTGGCTGGAGGAAGTAATGCTGCAATTAGCAATGTGTTTGCGTTTTTAGCTGTTGCCAGGTAATGCTCTGCTGGAGGCTCATTCTGTAGTACTTAAACACTGAAATTAATAGAGCAGCAACACATGCTGCTGAGAAGAGCTGTAGTATTTTGCTTATTAGCTCATTTTTCCTCAAATAGTGTTGATTTATTTGTTACTTGCCAAAAATATGTAATGGAAGAATGGTGCAGAGAGTGTGAAGTTATGAAAATAGGTCGTGGTTGATATTGTCTTTGTCAAGAACCCTAGAAAAAAGACCTAGAAACGAAAAGCTTTCTTGTTAATATTTTATTGTGGTGGGAGAAGGGAAGATTCCTAGAGAAGAAGTGAGGGAAAAAATGAAGTGAAGAGAAAGTGAAGAAAAGAAAATACAAGAGATGCATTACCAAGTACTCATCGCTGCTACATCATAATGCTACTGATTACTCAGTTTCATTGGTACTTATTCAGACAAGACTTTTGAAACCATTGCATCTCAGAACATTCAGTTGGAATAGATGTGGAAGAAGCACAAGCTATTTATCTTTGCCTTCTTCTTACTTCCATCTCCCACGGGACTAAGTTCACCCAACAGCATACCAACTCTCCTGCTCTTTGGGGTTGTGTCATCTAGCATCTTGATCATGCTCCAGAGAAGCCAAAGCCTCTGGGGTCGAGTTTAGCTAGCCTATGTGTGCACCAGTCTCTCCTTGTAAGTGTAGGCACACAGAGGGGTTTTTGGGGCACTTTGGTGGCAGGTGCAGCAGCATGGGCTTTATAACCACAGAAATAATGCCAGCCATCACTAGGACCAGCAGGACAATTTGCCAAATCCTGGAGGGGAAGCAGGAAAGACTGACAATCTGGGGTGGTACGTAAGCTGAGTCCAGTACAATCCTTGTGCCATTTTGGTTCACTCGACCCTCTCATAATACCCTGATCTCAACAACATACCTTCACTTTCATGAAGAGGGGAAGAAGTAGAGAGTTGCAATATCTTCAAAGACTTGATATAACAACTGATCCCAGGATTATAGCTGGATTTCATTTACTCCCTCCACCAGCTTTTTAGACTTTTCTTCACCTTAGTCTAACTGGTGGCTAAAAGAATGAGTGATCCAAACCGAAGGCCTGGACTAAAATGGGGCTAGCAATGTTCCTACAGAGCAAAATTTCAGAAGACTCTGTAAGGACCTTGCAAGAGCTGACCCTGGAGAGTGAATGCTTCCTTAAATTTATTCCCTGTGTGTCTTGCTCGTATAACTTTTGTCTTGGCCCTGCATCACCCTCAAGAGGTACAGAACTTTGATTTCCTTCTACTTGTAGAGCTATGCTTGTTGCAATTTCCCTTCTACAGTTATTTCTGGCCCTTGAAGAAACATAAGGCACAAGTGAATCCTGGAGTTCCAGGCATATTTGTCTCTACAATCCTAGGTATTCATGCTAAACGGGTTCCAATTACTATCTAGTATTATATCTTTTCTCTTTGTCTGCTAGTTCACCAGCATATGACCAAAGTGGCAATGTGGAAATCAAAGTTTCCATTTCAATGGAATCCCTACTTTCTCAGCCATTGAAAATATCATCCCTCTAAGAATCAGCACTTCTTAACCAGCAGAAAAGAAAACTATGGAAAAAGGAAGGAAAAAATTCCACTAGTTGTCACAGAGAGTTAGGATAAGCAGGTAAATTCTACTTCAAACTCTGGGTTCCTTGAGCTATTGGGGATATAGCACCATAAACTAGAAAACAAATTAGAATGCCCCAAGCCCACATAGGACTGTAGCTAACCTATCAAAAGGCCATTTCACAGTTGAATCAATCTGAATGCTTCTGTGTAATGGAGTTGGTGATACAACTAAGGAATTCCTTAGCTGTGAGCCAACTATTACCCTTCCTTTGCTCCAAAGTATATCTCTTAGACTAAGGAAATATTGAATATGATATAATGTTGTATAATGTCTAGTGAGTATTACCATTAGGCACCATTTTCATGTCTTTCTGCCCATTTCCAAAGATCTAGCCACACATATCTTCTTCAGATTTCCTTGTCTCTGAGTTCTCAATCCTGTTTATTCTAGGTCAGTGACCAACTGGCCAAACTATATGCATTTGAGTCAGTATAGATTCATATCTCTAGCCACCTCTCCCTCAGAGGGTGAAAATGATAAGAAAAAATATTGCAGCTTTTGCTACCTTAATACAAAAAAAATGTGTCTACCCTTTAGGAAAACTTTCCTTCACTGTCATCTTTCAGGGTCATCCCTAAATGGAACCATAACTCAGTAGTAGCTATTACTGATCATTCTTTTTCCCTGACCTATCCATCAACCAGTCCAAGTCCTTTCCCCCTTTGGAAGGGAGAGGGAGCTACTTTTGCCTGTCACGTGATCTGGGTGGGATCTAGGATTTGAAGATTCCTTAGCTCATTTATCCAAGTGTATCCATCCCAGGTTTGAGTTCCATTTCTACCATAACAGAGTTCTGATTTTGGCACAAGACTGCACCTTTAGTGGCTTTTGCAAAAATGATATTTTTATAAATTCATATTCTGCACTTTATTTTCAACAGCTTCAGCTTCTTGAGTTTTTCTCCTTTAAAGATATATGAGGTTTTCGTTTAAAGATCATATAAATGCCCCTGTGTATCACAACATGCTTGAAGTTGGCTATTTGCTGCACTGAACCTATTATATTCTTTCTGCAAGGCTTGAAATGTCATCGGCAAAAGCTACAATGCATTTTGTGATCATTGCCTTCGACCGCGGAAAGTACTTGATACCCCAGAACCGTCACCTTCTACTTCTATCTTATTTATGTTAAGCACAAATGAAAGTTTTACCAAGTGGGTTACGACTGCCTACTTGTGGTTTTCAACACCCTCTTTATCAATCATATCGGGATGTCTGTTGCCCTCATGTTTTCATAAAACTCCACTCCAAAATCCCATCTGAGGTCTGTTTGTACTCCCAGACCTACATTACTAGTTCATAATCTCTGGAAAACAGAGTCTAAGGCAAAAACTTTTGTGCTAAAGTTTTATCAGATGCAATTTCAAACAAGCAGCAGTGAAAGAAAAAGAGAAAGGAGGGAAGAAAAGGAAGAGCAAATGGAAAAAGGTGTTTAATAAAGCTTATCCCAGACTCATACACACACTCAAAAAAATGCAGCAGATTTCTCACTGTAGTAGATTGTATTATTGGTTTCAGTTCTTTATACTTATATCCATTCCCTTTGCTTTACAGTTTTGCAGTTCTTCTCATTAGAGACACAGCATGTTTCATTAACTTATTGAATTTATGCTCGGACATGTGCTTTTCTGTGGACATTGGGATATTAACAGACGATGCAAACAGAGGTTTAAATGTGCTGGTTAAATGTGCTTGTGGGCTTAGGCTCTTCTCTTGCACATCAGAGAGAATGCCTGCTGGTCCCAGTTGCATGAGACAAACATGGAGCCCCCTGATCCTAATCTGTTGCCTAAGGTCAAGTCCAGCAAAGGTTGGTGGAGCAGCCAAATCCAGGCTGTCCCGCAAATTTTGCGTCAAAATTAAATGGTGGATGTAAAATACTGAGTTTGGAGTGGTTTGATACACAGCATTATTGTGGCAGTAAGTGACCAATACATGAGGCCTTGTGGAGCATTTTCAGCAAAGCAATATGAAACTATTGAATCTCAGACTGTCTTTTGGTAGAACAAGAAGGTTTTGTTTACTCCATCCTGTCTCCAAAATCCCACTTTGAAAGTCTGCTTTATGAAACTTCAACTCAGCTGCACTGCAAGGTGTTAGCCACGCCTTCAGAGCATATTCTAGCAAAGCCAGGGCCTTTCTCTGTCCAGTCCATCAATGCGCAGGAGCAGGGCTTTACTATTACAAGAATGCTGTAAGCTTTCACTCCAGCTTCTCTGTCTTTGAAGCTGGCCAAGATCGAGAGAGTAGATTACTCCGAGAGCATCTGGGATAATATATAAACTATGTATGGGATGGATTAGGTGAGTCCATAGAAGACTTAAGGAAGTTGAGTTTTTTCAAATTTGCTATCTTTTATAGCATGACTTTTTTCCAAATTAATTTATATAACAAAACCTAAGAAAATTGAAATCATTGTAAGTTAAGCCTGATATTTACACTATTTGCATATACCAACTGATTGATGAGTATATCTAACTTAGTAAAAAATCCGTAAATAACTCACCAAACCTTAGGTATGGGTCTGATGGTTCAATTACATGGGAACAGTATAGGAAATCACAAAGAAGTACTCAAAATACACAGGCACATAGAAACATCGCCCCCAACCCCCTGTACACACAGACACCTACATACACAAAGAGGATTGGAAGAGAAATGATGTAGTAATAGACGTGAATGGAATTTGAATTCAGATGTACAGAGACAAAGAACTCTGATGCTCTGCTTCCTAGCTATGGGATAATGGATAAGGGACTTATCTTGTCTAATTCTCAGGGTCATGATTGTACAATGGGAATAATACTATACTTCTCATAAGAATGTTGTGACAATGTCTTCTCATGAGTACATTCCATTATGTAATGCAGAAAAGATGAGAAAACCCTCAAGGATCTCATAATTTAGTGGAAGGGCTAGAAAATACGTACTTATTTACAATAGATAATGTCAACATTCTTTGGTTTCTGACTGTTTAGAAATGAGATAAAAAAGAAGAAAAACATAACAGCCTTGTGGATAGAAGATGAAGAAAAAGCTACACAGTAAATTAATATATGAAAGTACAGCATCAGCTGATAAAAGTGCTAGCAAGGTAGTAACCCTGAAACAGTTTTATTCTATCAGACTAGAAATTCATTCCTTAGGATATTATCTTGCACAGACATATTCCTCAACGTTTTGAACACCATATAAACACATCCACACTCTGACAAACACAATTCTGACCCCTTTTATAGGTGTCACTGTGAGAAAGATCACTTAAGAAGTGATTCTTGCAGATTGGCTTAACTAATGAATGAAATTGAAAGAAAAAGATTAGTGTGCAGTTTCTGGTAATTCAAGCCTAAAAACGTAACTTATGATCATAAATCCAAATGCCTATTCTTTCCTTCAGCTATAATTCTACAGTTTGACGACTAAAAAGTATATTTAATTTAATCTAGTCTATGTGAGAATGAGAGAGGAGGAATTAAGCTAATTGTTTTAATCTTTGCTATAATGTTTATCAATTAATGCTAAACTGTGCTTCATTCACTGAATTACTATCTTTCAGCCAATTGTATGCAGTGAAATTAGATAGTGTTTTCTTGAAGAACAACGCTTGCTAATGTATTAATTTATGACTCAATTTTTCTCTCACTGGCTTATCACTCAGTAACCTTGGATTTGACTCCATTATTTTTTCAAGTAATAAAAAAAGAAAGATCATTGGTTAACGACATGAACGGGAACACACAAAGTGCATTTGTAACATATTACTTATATATTTAGAAAGCAAATGTTTTAAAAAGTGTTCACACAGACAAATACCATATGATCTCACGTATACGTGAAATCCAAACAAACAAAAAAACCTCCACAAAAACTCAGACTCACAGACACAGAGAACAGATTGTTCGTAGTCAAAGGCAGGTAATGTGGGGGTGGGTGAAATGGGTGAAGGGGGTCAAAAGATACAAATTTCCAATTATAAAATAAATAAGTTGCGGGGATGTAATGTACAGCATGGTGACTATAGTTAATAGTACTGTATTGCACATTTGAAAGTTGTTAAGAGAGTAGATCTTAAAGGTTCTTATCACAAGAAAAAAACTTTTAACTATTTTTCATGCTGGATGCTGACTAGACTTATTGTGGTGATCATTTCACCATATATAAATATTGAAACATTATATTGTACATCTGAAATTAACATAATGTTATATGTCAATTATATCTCAATTTTTAAAAAATGTTCAATTAGGGACAATTTTTTCTTGTTGTTTGTATGTTTGTTTCTGGTCAAACTACGAGTTCTCATGGTAGTTTTCATTTTTATACTAAGTTAATTTAATTTTGGGGATGAACGTGTTCATGTGTTTATATGCTTGTGTGCGTGTGAGAGCATGTAGGTGTGTTTTCCTTTGAAATCAAGCTGTCTTTATCGCTCTTAGGCAGGTGGTTCCTTTAACTCAAGTCTTTGTAAAGAAGTTGGCATTCAAAATGAGTAACACTGGGTAAATTATTTAGTATTTCTGGGCCTCAATTCCTTTGTAAATAAAATTGAAATATACTGCTTTCTGTAGGTCAATTTTGAGGTTAATGGAGATAACAAAACAATAAAGTTGTCACAAAGTAAAAGTGAATCTGTTATATCTTTCTAATCTTTTTCAAGGACAATCTACTGCAATGGCCTCTTTTCCATTTCTACTTTGAGTTCATTTTATTAGGATGCCCAGCCTCTTTACATAAGGAGAATGCAACCAGTAAATGTAAACACCAGCAATATAATGTTTTTGTAATGTTTATTATTCATAAATACATTGAACTTTTTCTATGACCACAAATGGTTATGCTAGGAACGAACACATCTTTAAAAGTGAATGGAATTACATTTCAATATGTCTTTCTCCTTTGATGCGGTGACAGTAATAGGTACAGGAAAAACATTATTTTTAGGCAGCATTTTTGATATGACTTGTGATGTAGGAAAAATGGGGCACAAGTGTCCTCTAGCTGTCAGCTTCTGGCTGGAAGCCCTGATGAAAATGAGCAGAGCAAAGAATTTTAAAGCAGCCAGTTACAGAATACAAATTACATGGTCATGTGGTTGATAATATTTCCTCGTAATGACCCAATGGATCAGACATAGAAAAGTCATTTCAAAGCTGACCAAAGAATCAATATTGACCTATTTCTGAAAAGTTTTCAAAGTCAAGTTTTTACACTTAATTGGAAAGAATGCTGTCTAATGATTTTGTGTTTTTTCAAGAATTCCAATTTTAGCAGTTCAGTAATAAGCTATATCACTAGTTATAAATAATTGCATGTTTTGGCTTGATAAAAAGTTAGAATGCATTTCTCATTTTAATCAATTACTGAGAAATATAAAATTATATTTATATTTTTATTCCTCTGACTGAAAAACGTTATCTTACAGTCTAAGGTAAATAGATCCTTTCTAAGGTATATTTCTTTTGGATAGAAATTTTGATTTTTTTCCTTTGCACTTATTTTATGTACTAGAATTTAAGGATTTAATTAAAACATTCATAAGATGTTATCGACAAACAGAGATGTTACTCTGAAACTGAGGTTAACGTTTCGAAGATAAATATTTTTTACAACGACTGAACATGATTAAATTTTCACACATCACATTCTAAACCAAATTGAAGCAGAAACATATCTTTGAATTATCAGACTGAAGACAGTTTATTTTATACTGGAAGGAAGACTCAAGTCGATAAAGCCAGTTTTACAGAAAAGATTGTTTATCGCTTGCTATTTTAGAAGAAGTTCAAGAAACTACACTTTCATACATTTCACACTTTATATATCAGAAACTTCTTGCTCATAAAAATGAGGGGGCTAATTTTGACATCTTTTTTAAAAAGTTTTATTTATTTAAAACCAACATTTCTTCTGAAAAAATAAGATAAGAATCCTCTTTGTAATTTTAAATAATTTTGAATTGAGCAATACATCCCTGTATAATATATTGTATTCAAGATAAACTATAAATTAATTATAGCATCCAAATTAAAATTATTATGGTCCATCCGAATCTGCAAATTACTGAAAGCATAGAAAGATGTAAAAGTTAAATTGCTATTTGGAATTTTAGAAAATAATTTGATATTGTTTAATTTTGTTGTCCGGTTCAACGGCATAGAATCAAAGTAGAGTCTATAGATAACCTCTCTTCCTAGCATCTATTTTTTGACTAGACATTCAGTTGTGTGTCTCTTTCACATAACTGTCGGGACCCTTAGGACAGAGATGCGTCTTGCATATTCTTGTATCTTTTGTACCTATTGTAATGCTGGTCACACAAGAAGTACATGGTAACTTATGGGTAAATGAGGGAATGACTAGAAATATAGACAGATATATAAGCAGATAGTAATATAAAGGTAGATAGGTAGATTTGAAAGTCAAATAAAGAAATCTTACCTAAATAGATATAAATATCTGCAATAATGTGGCTGCTTCATAAAATTGCTTCTCTAAATCGGTGCATTAAATTAATAACTATTAACACACATATTGAATGACTAACATTTCATATTGTGGTAGAAATTAAATTTAAATTGACCCCTGAAAACAGTTAAAAAATTTTTAAACAGAAATCCTCTTGTAAACTGGTTTTTAGAGGCATGATAAAAAATATATATTTCTTCAAGCCCACCTACTGAGGTCATGTACAAGACAGTAAGAAAATTATAACCGGAAGACACAATTCATACATGTTTTCCAAAAAAATTTCCTTAAATATGTGAAAAGTGCATGCACAGAGACTCTGTTAGTGAAACAAAAATATCCACACAACTAGTTATCCACAAAAAGATCTGGATATTTTAATCAGTGGCAGTGAAAAAGTTGCAAACACTTCAAAGTTTCACCATCTCATATGAAATGTGATTTATCAGACCTGACAATTACAACCTCTAGTTTTCTAACTAATATAAGAAATTTATCTATCTTAGCTAGTAGTTGTTTTCTCTGCTAAATTCAAATCAACATTTGACAATAAACTGATGCACTCTTGTGTAATGGGCTTTTACTGGCCATTTGAAAAGTCACAGAATTTGAAAAGGAAATTCTGATCTTGCATGTGGTCCTAGAGGATGGTCACAAAAATGGGTTTTGTGGATGCTCTATCCTGTATCATTTATAAGATCTTTAAGTATTCTGTACAGCTATTTACAGGAAGGTGGGGTGGATTTTGAGTGCTTCTTACTATCACAACTTCACACCACCTAGAACTACCTCAGACACAACAACTCTTTAGAACATCAAATGAGTTTTAATAGGAAATAAGTCTAAAAGGACAATATCCAAGGAATGAATAACTACACATACATACTTTGTGAGCATCTGATTTTAAGTGCATTGTAAAACAAAACATCTGGTTATAAAAGTAGTTACTGGAAAGGGAGTTGTAGATGATCGGTACCCTAGTTAGCATTAGAAATCCTCTGATTGAGCAAAACCCACTTCTCAGGATCTACTGGAAACTTCATCCTTAAGTGAATCTCCCAGGTGACAACAGCGATAATTCAACTGTTAACATATGACAAGCATTATCTCTATATGCATGTATGTATGTATCTACACATTCTTATTATTGTTCTTAAACAAAATAAGACCTGGGTGAAAACAGCGACAGGGTCACAGAGTAGCTTTGTCGTTAATTGAGTGTGTTACCTCCCGTAATCTCCATCAGCTTTCCAAATCATTTTAATGGTATTACTTCCACTATGAATATTGGTAAAAATCATGTTGACATTTAAATTTTCTTAAGCTTATAAAAACATGCTTAGAAAACTTCAATGGTTCTAAAGATCTACAACATGATATCTAAATAAAACCACCACCATGCTCTGCAAACGCGACTGTAAAATAAGGGGCCTAACTTGAACCCCATTTCATACCAGACTACAAATTAAGCTTCTTAGGCCACTTTATGTGGAATTCTGGAGACACCACTTCAGTCTAAGTTGAAACTACTCTCAAGGAGATCAATATAATAATACAAAATCAGGGGCTGTACAAGTTGTTTCCATCTGGAGATTATATGCTCTGGCACTTTATGGTACTTATAGTATAGTTGTATACAAATTAATTTTGACACGTTTATAATTTCATGTTATTTTAGGACAGTATTCATAGCTTGTGGAATTTATCCCATGTTGCTTCTTTTATTGTGGTGGACAAAAAGAACACGATCAACAAATATTTGGTTGACTGTAAATGTATATATGTTGCTTAAGAAAAAAGCGTATCTGGTGATTTGAAGAAACTTGACAATGTCTGTTGAATGGTCCATTGCCAGAAAAAAATGCCTTCTTTGATTATCCAAATATTAATATCAATTTCCTACTTAGGTGAACCAGTGTTATTACCATCAATATGTTGTTTTCAGAATATTATATCACTAAGATGATTTGGAACAAATGAATTAGAGCTCTTACCGGTGAATACAAACTTTTATCTAGTACATGTCAGAAAATATCTAACCCTAGCTCTGCTCCCAACTCTCTCTCAATGTCTTCGTTAAAGTCTCTTGTACTGTCTTGATTTCTGTTTCCTCAGATGTAATTTCAGGGGGGTGATCTAATATTCCAACATTCTTTGATTCCATAAGCTTTGAATTGTTCACCTTTGCCATTCAGCACAAATAACTATATTCAGCAATTATAGAGAAAATGAACAGATAACGAAACAGAGATTGAGTTTCCTCATGCTATTTTAAGGTTAATTTGTAATCTTCAAGGATTGTTCACACATGCAATGTAAAATTGTCTTTTTCTTTTCCACTCTTTTTCTTACTGCTTATTTTATTGATTCAGCATATTCTGGTGAAAAACAATTTGAATATTTAATTTTTTTTAATTTTAACTCATTTTATCCTCCATAATAAAAATGATGCTAAAAAACTTCCCGTCTTGAAAAATATATAAATAACTCATCCATTCTATCATTTTTAGTTAATAGCCAAAGCAATATTGTAGCTTATAGTATCATTTAAAGCAATTTCTTGGTCAAATTTAAGGATATTTTAGGATATATATTTTTCTTCAGCAGAGCAGATGTTGGCATAGATTGGGCCCTCAGTTTGAGTTACCATTTCATTTAGAATTAAAGGTTCTGGGAATTTTTACCTCTCATGCAGAACACTAAAAGTTAGAATATTTGAAACCATTTAAATGATAATTTATTCATAAAATTAAATACAACATTTACCAGATTTACAAAAGTCAAATAATGTATTAAAGAATTGATATTTTAATGATTATTATTTGATTCTATATTTTTCTTTAACAAAATTCTGAATTCTTCTTTTGACAATATTAGGAAAATAACAACAACCTGCATCTTTCTATTAACCATATTTTTGTGTTATAGAAAGCAATCAGGTAATTTTGAGCACCTGAAAATTAAATTATAAAATCTTTTAGGGTTATTTTTCTATTCATTTCATAGCAGAAAGGAATGAAATGTAGATATCACACTCCAATTATAATCTTTAATCTGAAAATTCATGAATGCCCCAACCCTGGAGGAAAAAAAAGTTTATATTCTATGAAGTTTCTTCTTTCGCTTAAGCTCTTTAATCCTTCCATCTGGGTGGATACTGTGCTTCAAATCTTTGAAGCCAGATTTATTCATTCTGAAAGCTCTTCCTTTTTTAGAAGCCTTTCTCAATCTTTCAGACCAATTGGAGAACCTCTTAGGGAAGCAAACCAATCCATTTTCACTCAGCTAAAGTTTCAAGTGTCAAAACCCTGTTGGCATTTTATAAGGTCCCGTGAAAACTGCCACCGTGAACACTGGTTACTTTTTACTCAGTTGTGCTGAGCTCAGGAGAACCAACTATGTGATGATCTCTTTCCTGGTCTCTAATTCTGGTAGTTCCAAGAGTTTACTCTCAATATTGAAAGAGATGGCTGCAGTCTTTTCTTGCAAGCCACTGCGACAGAATCAAGGATAATAAAGTGACTGGTTCAGAAAGGCAGCAATCAAGTAAAAGCCTAATTTAACCAGGCAAGGATCCCAAAGTCCTGTGATTAGGAGCTGTCTTGTAGACTTCAGAGGCTAAACAAGATTTTATTTAAAGAAATGCGTTAATAGCAATCCCCAAGGTTTTTATCTCATCCTTACATCCTAGCTCTGAGTTTCATCCCTGAGTATGGTAGCCCATCAGCCAATTGTATACTTAGTGTTCTCAAAGCATAACCATGAGTTTAGATTTTAGTTTTGTCGCTAAGTTTCATTCTTAGAATGCAGCCTCCTTTTTACAATAAGTTAAATTAAAGATAGTAAATAAAGAAATAGAACAATAAGCAATCACCATTTTTTGGTATAAGAAGAAGAAAAATAAATTCAGAATTTTAACAAAGATAGGTATTTTTCCCACCAGTTTCAAAGGATTTACATGTACTAATGTGAATAATAAATTGCTCCATGCTCTTTTTTTCTCCACCATGTGGCTCTTTAATACTTTTATGTTGATAAAAGTTTCCAATATTTGAATCATTTTTGTGATAGCTTTCATTTCATTCTAACTTTAATTATTGTATGAAGTCCAGAGAAGACCTTATTCTGCCGGGTATCTGCAAGGAATATGCTCGTTAGATGCATTAACCCTTCCTTCCTGGGTGTCACAGGAACAAGGTTCCAGCCCTGGCTCCACCGAATTGGTATGTAACAGCTTAAGGCTAACCAGGCGCCAGCCCAGTGGCTCAGTGGTTAAGTTTGCACGTTCTGCTTCTCTGCTGCCCTAGGTTCGCAGGTTCGCATCCCGGGTGCGGACATGGCATGGCTTGGCCAGCCATGCTGTGGTAGGTGCCTCACATATAAAGTAGAGGAAGATGGGCACGGATGTTAGCTCAAGGCCAGTCTTCCTCAGCAAAAAGAGGAGGATTGGCAGTAGTTGGCTCAGGGCTAATCTTCTTCTTCTTCAAAAAAGGCTAATCAGGTGTCCTGAGCTTCCTAAACGGAAAATGCAGGAATAATATTGGCTTTATAAATCTCACAGGATTGTTACAAACATTGCATGAAATAATGTATCAGTGGCATTCTTTAAAAAGTTAGCTTGTGAGTTATATAGTCTGGAAGTCAATATCTTAATATTTATGATTTTTAAATGGGCAACTCAAACCAATAGGCTATCAACTTTGTTCATAAATCTTGCTCTCTTTTTTAATAACTACTGATTTTAAGGCAGAATGCTATATTTACGTAGTTTATCTTTCTCTGCTCAGGTATGATATCTTGAACATGGTCTTATTAATTTTAATTGTTCTGTTTTTAATATAACATTAAGGTCACTTGAAACAAATATTAGCTTTGACTCAGTCTGAATTCAATGTCATTAGCAAATTCCCAAAGTACATTTCAAGGATATTGATAGAAATTTGAAACTGTGATGATTAAATAAAACTTTTCTGTGCTTCCCCTGAATGACACTGATATATTCATAAGAGCTATCTAGGTTCTTTATCTAAAAGTTATACAATTGAGATAAATTTTCTCATATGTTTTCTTATAAATATTTATGCATATTCAGACTTATTGTTAAGAAATGGCAAAATATATTCAGCTACTTGATCAACCAGGAATTTCACTCTTTGTGATATCAATGTTATGTGGTGTGATGTTGTGAGACACTAAATGAGAAAAAATCAATCATAGGAATAACTTTAAATATTTTGGTTACCTACTTTTTTCTTTGTTTTAGTCAGGTCTTTTCACCTCATTTTAACAGACCAAATTAGAGACATATATTATATAAAATTTATTTTATTTGAGGTTTTACCAATCGCTATTTCATTTAACACAAATTGCTTGATGAGTACTGAATTATACTCCTGAAGAAATTAAGGTATGACTTAAAAGACTCTAGAAGACAGACAGAAACTACAAGTCTATTTTAGTGTCCCCATTCACTCATCAAACAAATTAACAGATGGATTATCTAATATCCCAATATTTGTGACTTTTGCTCTGAGAATACACTCAAAGAAAAAAATGCGAAATATTTAAAATGAATATTTATAAGATTAATCTTTTTTTAAAAAAGTAGTCTGACACTAAATTAGAAATGGCTAATTGCCTGAATAGGGACTAGAGCATCTGATTCTGTAGAAAGAAACTCATTTACAGAGATCATAATAATTACTATAAAGGATGACACTATGTGTGTGTGTGTGTGTGCACGCACACGTGCCTATGTGGGCTTTTGTTGCTATTTTCTTTGATAAGGCACAAGATCTGCTATGATTCTTCTCCATGTCTCCATAAATGCTTTCTTTGGGCACCATTGTTTATATAATTTTCTTCTATTTACCCTTGATCAGTAGTGTTGTCAGCACATCTGATTCCAAGAGTGGAGCATTTTTAATCACTATTTGCTTCTATACAACAAAATTATTTTCAGTAATAATCACATCAAATAAGTATTAAATTTTTCTAAATTTATTCTTTAGTTTTACTATAAACAATTCACAATTTAAAAAGAATAAATGTAACAAAACATTATTAAAGTTCAGTGAAATATTTCATGTATGAACAAAAATTTTCATGTACCAGATAAATACTACACCTTTATGTTCATATTCTATATCACTGTTATTTGGTTTTTCATTTTTTTAATTATATTATTGAGGTCATAATGGTTTATAACATTGTATAATTCTAGGTGTGCATTATTATCAGTTTCTGTGTAGACTGCATCATGCTCACCACCGGTAGTCTAAGTTTTGTCTGTCACCGTACTTATGTGCCCCTTTATCCCCTTTGACCACCCCCTAAACCCCTTCCCCCCTGGTAACCACTAATCTGTTTTCCTTATCTATGTGTTTGTTTATCTTCTACATACGAGTGAAATCATACAGTGTTTTTCTTTCTCTGAATGGCTTATTTCACTTAACATAATACCCTCAAATTTCATCCATGTAGTTGCAAATGGAACGATTTGATCTTTTTTGTGGCTGAGTAGTATTCCATTGTGTATATATACCATATCTTCCTCATCCATTCATCAGTTGATGGGCGCTTGGGTTGCTTCCATGTCTTGGCTATTGTGAATAATGCTGCAATGAACTTAGGGGTGCATAAATGTCTTTGAATTGTTGATTTCAAATTCTTTGGATAAATACCCAGTAGTGGGATAGCTGGATTATATGGTATTTCTATTTTTAATTTTTTGAGAAATCTCCAAACTGTTTTCCATAGTGGCTATACCCGTTTGCATTCTCACCAGCAGTGTATGAGGGTTTCCTTTTCTCCACATCCTTTCCAAGATTTACTACTTTTTGTCTTGGTCGTTATAGCCATTCTAACAGGTACAGGTAATATCGTAGTTTTGTTTTAAATATTAAACAGAAACTCTCCAAGTGATTTACAAAGAATTACAGAGCTAAAGTAAATCAAGTCTCATTCTTCTCCTTTACATTCAGTCTTTTATGGTTTCTTTTTCCCAAATCTACTCTTTAAACACAGGACTATGTGTGATCCCAGGATTTGGGGACACGAACTCTACTACTCTCAAAGTGAATACTGGCAGCTAGGTCTGCGTGTGTCATGGTTGACTGTACAACTAGCAGAGCTGGAAGCGCTTTGAATTAGCCTCTAGAAAATATAGGTTTGTTAAAAGAAAAGTTTTTGAAAAATGCTGACTTGAAGCATTCATATGTGTAGTCACATGTGTGTATCTGTGTGTAAATATTATTTATATACGTAAAATACAATTTAGGACAACAAAAACTTTTACATAGGGGAGTATTTCATCTCTGTCAACCTTTAAAAATGCCCTCACATGGTGACAATAAAAAGTAGACTGAATTTTAGTCTGCTGTACGATTGTCTCTAAATTCTCTACACACAGTGCTTACTCTAATTGCCTGCACTGTGGGGACCGCTCCCATCACCTCACTCTTGTATGCCACTGCCAATTTCAGAAAGGTGGACACATGCCCAAGTAAGCAAGACTCTTCACAGGGTCAATTATAAAAACACTTTCTAAATATTAAAATGTGTTTTATTTCAGTGGTAACCCAAGATTCACATGAACGTTAAGTTGTCTTCTCTTTGAAAATCAGTTGGCAGTGACTTCCAAAGGGATTTTATTTGTTTTTTTCACTTTTCTGATTTCCTGATGAATGAACTAAAAGGGCCTTTTGCACTGTTCATTTGAGAACACATGATAACCGTAAAGTTTAAGTTATTTTTCTTAGAAAATTGAGGCAGAGAACAACACAAAAATGTTAGGCCTCCACTTACTGCCATATTTAAATTAATTTATAACATATATATTTTTTGTGTGTGAGGAAGATGGCCTTGAGCTAACATCTCTGCCAATCTTCCTCTATTTTATGTGGGGTGATGCCACAGTGTGGCTTGATCAGTGGTGCTGGGTCCGCGCCCAGGATCTGAACTGTGAAGCGGAGCAGGTAAACAACGATTGTGCCACAAGGCCGGGCCCAAAATACAATATTTTTAACGTAATTGTATTTTAAATAACCGCTGGATCTGTTATAATCACTCAGGACTCCACCAAGTAGCCTTTAGCACATAAAATGGCAAAACTAGCATGCTTAAATCAGAATAGATCAATTAAAGTAATATGTTACTGCATATGAAATATACTGATTACTATGGCATCAGTAAAGTAAAAATTTGAACTGTATTTTAAATTATTATTTAGGCTTTTGAATTTTAACTTACCTTTAATAAAAAGAATATTTACAATTTCTTTAATTTTAATAACATAACACATTTATTTAACTATTCAAATATCTTAGAAAAATAGAAGCCCAAAAATAGAAGCTCAGGATTTCATGTAAGCTCAAATCATTGTATATATCTGGATATTTATTATTGGTTGTCTCAATGATAAATTTTTCATATGGAAAAGTTATGAATAAGGGATGAGTTAATATTATATTGAGCCGGCAATTATTTTAAGGCTATTTTTTATTTGAATTTGTTTCCAATTATACAGAACAAACAGCTTCTAGAAATAATACTTATGGAAAACTATAGTATACAACTTATTGCATATAAATGAATATATTTGAGCATTGTCACATTCTCATCAGGTACAACTCAATGTAAAATAACTTGCCATCCTTCCTAATAACTTTCTGATTTTATGAAAAAATGGTGTGTTCAAGACCTTGCAATAACAATCAAGGACAAATAGGTTGAAAGGAGAGGAATGAAAGTATATAAATTAAGTTGCAGATCTGATGCCCATAAATCATTTATACAATTTAGTGCTTAGTCAAAATAACTACATTTATTCTAAAGAAACAACATGCACATTTCACTTTTAATAATGTTCCAATATTCTTCAAAGGTGTGGAAAAAATGAAACAGAGCACAAAACTTTAAAGGATTTAATTAGAAATTCTCTACAACATGTACACATACTTGACATCATAAAATTGATTTCCTTGTGCTTTCAGATTTGCCTACATCCTTTTTCTGAATACTTTGACTTTTACTTTATAACCTGCCAGTTAAAAGGTTTTGCACTAGGTCTTAATGTCTGCACAAATTTCAGAAGCATATATTTAGATATGGCTCTAGTTATTTCTAATAGCTTATAGGTCATCTAAATATAATGAACTCTGATGGACTAGAAAATTGGATTAGCTTAGTATAGTCTATGAAAATTATTGTGCAGGATTAAAGGAAGTTCTTTTGGTTTGAACATTTTTTGTTTTCTAAAACTGTTTGGCTTCTGGTTATAAATTTATTGGCACAGAATTTTCAGTTTAGCCAACGGAACATGGATTTATTCAATCTTGTCCACCAATAATAGCAATTATTTTTTTAAACATATGCTATAAATTTCTCTGAAATCCAGGATTACTTCAACATAAGGGACACTGAACCAGTTTCTTAAAATGTTCTCAACCACAGGTATCTAAAAATATAGTGGCTTCTAGATTTCTTTGTTGGCCAGCTGTATCCCAAACCAGAAGAACAATAGAAGCTATTCTATCTCACTGAAAGATACTGAACTCTGTTCAAATACAAATTTATATATATATTTTTTTGACAAGCACCAGAGATGTCATAATGTGGATATAAAAGGTAACACAATGTTTTTTCTTATATTGATTTCTTTTCTAATTAGTTAATTATCTATTTTACTAATCTTTATTTTCTTTTTTATTATTATGAATACTTGCAAGTTGTAAACTAATAGTTAAGAAGGATAGGAAAAGAAACCTTATCACCTCAGCGATAAAGATTATTAATATTTATTTTATTTTCTTCTAGAATGTCATATATGCGTATATGTGCATATGCATAAACATACATATTCATTTCAAATAAATGCTAGAATGTTTTTCTTTACCTTGCTTTTATCTTAAAGAGTTTTCCATATCGTTAGAAAATTTGAAAGTCATCATTCTTTATAACGGCTACATTGAGTTTGTCGGTGTCACAATCCAATGTACACATCAGGATAGATGCAGAGAGGGCTGATGGCCACTCTGAGTTTATTATAACCAGCATTTCAATATATACATAGCTTACAGCTGTTAAACCTACACAGGTGTTCTGGACAATGTAATTAGCGAATGCCAAGAATTCTTAGTGATTTCTCAACGAGCCCTCCCTTGGCCTCTGTTTTGATATTATCATGTTATTGCTGTGCTCCTATATTTTATCTCGGAGCATGCAAGGCCTCCTAGGCAATGGGCCCTCCTGCTCCCGATATCGTGTCTCCATCTGTGCTCCTGGGTGACCGCGCCTGGCTAAGGTTGCCTCCTCCTGGAGGTCTTACCCGTCATTGGTTAACCGGCCTTCTCACCTCCAGTTCACAGTTTGTTGGCAAGCTTTTTCCAGTGATTATTAACCCTTCCTGCGTCAGGGGTGGCTACAGAGTTCA
The DNA here is from genome assembly GCF_041296235.1 of Equus asinus. Taxonomy (NCBI): domain Eukaryota; kingdom Metazoa; phylum Chordata; class Mammalia; order Perissodactyla; family Equidae; genus Equus; species Equus asinus. The sequence continues at coordinate 56,588,498 of NC_091792.1, read as the reverse complement.
ATTAATGGATGTACAATAATTTTTTTCAGCCTGATATCTGAGTTGTTTGTATTTTTATAGTAATCGATTCTGCAATAAATATTCTGCTACACATCTTTGAGCACAAGCATGACTACGTCTCCAGGATACAATGTAAGTAAATTACTGAGTAAAAAACTATCTATATTTAAAATTTTGAGGTGCTACCAAACATTTCTCCAATGTTTACCAATTTATACTCTAAGTTATGCTGTATGTGAGTGTCCATTGTCTGCAAAGCCCTACTATAATCTCTAGGGCCCCCTTTATCTCTTAGACCTCAACTCTCCACCTCTTTCTCTGAGTTCACTTGCCACTCAGTCCTCTACTGTTCTTTGACACACTAGACACCCTCCCAACTTAAGGCCTTTCAATTGTTATTTCTTTTGTTGTTCCTAAAAGTCAGTCTCTGTTTCATCTAACTATTTTTATAGTTACTAAATTCCTCATTTCCATAACTTGTGACAAGGCCATAGCTAGTATTTACAATGTCTACATTTACTTTGTTCTTAACAAGAACCTCAACTGGTCTTTATTAGAAGGGTGACCTAAATCTAATTTTTTGGAAGGATTGAGTTCTCTGTGGACCCAATTCCTTGTTTTTGTTGACGTAGAGGTCTACTAATTTTGTTATTGGGCATGGAAGTACAAAGAGGTGTCTCAGGTAACACTTGACCTCAATAGCTAGTAATAACTCAATTTCCCCTTGGTTATCAGGATCATTAATTTCATCCAGTAGAGGAGCATCCTTCTTTTCCAATTTGTTTTGTGCTATGAGGTGCCCCAATGGCTAGGTGGCAGTCCCAACATATAATTCAGTGGAACTGTTTTTCCCTAGTGAAAGTATTCTTCTGTAAAGACCTCAGACCTCCAAACCAGCAATATTCAAAGTTGTGGAAGCCAGAATCCTAAAATTGGATTATTAACTTAGTCGTGAGAGAAGTCATTTCAATTTTCATACTTTTTTTTTTGAGGAAGATTAGCCCTCAGCTAACTGCTGCTAATCCTCCTCTTTTCACTGAGGAAGACTGGCCCTGAGCTAACATCCGTGCCCATCTTCCTCTACTTTATATGTGGGATGCCTACCACAGCATGGCTTGCGAAGAGGAGACATGTCCACACCTGGGATCCGAACCAGCAAACCCCGGGCAGCCAAAGCAGAACGTGTACACTTAACCACTGCACCACCGGGCCAGCCCCTCAATTTTCATACTGGCTGTAGAAGACATAGCGTCATATAGTGATTGCTATTTCAAGCATATACTGAATCCTATAAGATTGAATCTCATGTTCTCAGGGTCTTTTCTCCAAGTAGTGCTAAAATTGAATCTTTAGTAGTCCATTCCACTGGTTTATTAGTTTAGATGCTTCTCAGTGACAGTGTAATGGTAAGCAAATCCCATATACGTGGAGCCCATTGCTATACTTTTTATGCTGTGAAATGAGTTATATGATTGAAAGCATTAGTAGACAGAATAAGTATGACTAGGTGAGTAACATAAGTCCACAAGCATTCTTCTTCTCTGATTCTCACTCAACTGGCAGCCTTACAAGTTATTTGATAAATGAGTCTAAATAGCACATTTATTGTGTTATATGTTGCCTCTGAAATCCAAAATGGCTCACCATCACAAGTTGTTTGGTACTGTTAGGTGGTGCAACGTGCCAAGACCTATCCTCCACTGAACAGGGCATAGTTCCACAACATACAGATCACTGGACTGCCAGAAACATTACTGGGATTTTAGGCTCCTGAAAATCACTGACTATTTCTCCCAATCTATGGCATGGATGTCATACTATAACAACTAAAGCACTTTCCACTTTCTGCTCATCTGTTCTAATCAGCATATGTCATCAATAAAATGCTCCAGTGTATGTTATGGAGAATTTGAAGATAATCAAGATTTCTTCAGATTATGGCATGGCAGGGAGGAAAAGAAATCATGTACCTCTGAGGAAAGACTGTGAAGGCATATTGTTGAATCTGCCAGGTAAAGTAAACCATTTATGGCTTATGGTGCTTTTGTGAAATTTTATGAAGACAAAAGCACTTGCCAGGTAAGCAGCTGAAAAACAGGTGCCAGGGACCTACATCTGGAAAAGCAACTGAAGCTGGAGTCTCTGATTAAGTTTACAGTAATCCATAATCATTCTGAAAAACGTATATAATTTCTGCACAGGAAAACCGAGAAGCTGAATGATGATGTGGTAGTTACTACCACCACTGCATCTTTCGTGTCTTTTATGGTGGCACTAATCTGTATTAATCTGTAAACTCCAGGGATAGAGTATTGTTTTTACATTATTAAGTTAGTAGGGAAGAGACATTCCAGGACTTTCAATTTATACCTGCATAGATAAATGCTCTTACTCTTGGGTTGGAGAATCAATGTGGTCATTCTGTCTATTTACAAGTATGTCTATTCCAATTGTATATTCAGCACTGAGGACATAACTACAGGATAGACCCATTTCCAACTCATCTACTGTGATTCAAATTTTGGCCAAAACTGTACCATTTAGACGCTATATGCCCCTACTTTGATTCCTGAACCACAATTATACTTTGGGTCCTCAAGTATCAGTACCACTTTGGCAGTGTTTAGCAACACCCAATAGATCTGGACGTTTCCTTTACTCCAGTACACAATCACTCTAAAAAACAACCTCAGGTCATTGCAATATATACTTGTGGAAGTAAAGGAGACTCAGTTTCCCCTTTAATCAAGAGGGGCTTGGTCTGTGAATTGATGTAAGGTACCGAAGCATGGTAAGAAACTGAGAATATCCATTTGGGAAACTCAAGTTGGGTTTCTGTTCATTAGTTCTGGAGTTGTTTTATATATCTGGTGACATTTTTGTTGACTGCTAACCATCTTGTTCCTGCAAACATAGACAGCAACCAGCCATAACCCTGATCCCTGCATGTCAAAGCATTCTAATCACCAGTTTACAGCAATTGTCATCTTGTCTTAGGAAGTTAGGAGCTGCAATTGGCCTCTGCCATTCTGTGATCTGATTATCTCCATTTAAATCAGGGAGCCCTGAGTAATGGCAGCATTTCCCACTGTCATACCCCTGGCCTAGAGAGCAGAGCCACCTCAGAGTTTGTCAGGGAGGCTGGTTGGTATTCACTTCACTGATGATTCCCAATGCCTTATGAAGGGAATGTCCTCAGAGCCATCTTGTGAGATGCAGTATGTGAAGTACAGTAATAATAATAATAAACCCACTCTAACATTCTTATCTCCTTAAAACTTTGGATTCCATCCTCTATATTATTCTAGGAAATAGTCTGGCACACCAGTTTCATTAAACATAGACCACTGTTGAGTGCAAATTTCAGTCAACCAAACAAGTAGGCTGTTAGGGTCATTTGCAGCTGAATGAGCAAACATAGTAAATCCAGAATTTCTGGTAAACTCATCTATATTGATAAATTCAGCTGAATCTGGTGTTACATTCAATCCTACCTAGTATAACACCATTGGTATCTATTCCCACACATATTCCTCAGGGTTCTGCCAATATAAATTAACAAAATCTTTGAACTGTTTTGGTATATAACGCACTTCTTCTTGCATCAGACTTTTACTTGCTCTGCTGGAAAATACTAGGATGTAACCTGTGGCGATCCAAATTGGTCACCCCAAAATCTGTCTCTTTGACATGAGGATTATTTTGGGCTGGTTACTTTCAAAAATTGTAGACATGGGGGAAGCTCTGAAAAGCAGAATTTACCCTTTGTATGAGACCTTCACATTTGTAAGGGAACTCTCCATCTGTAAAGGTATCTCCTCTATACCAAGAAGAAGGGAAAATGACCTTATCTCTAGAAAGTTGTATCAGTGCAGATGACAAGGACTTAAATCTGCATAATAACCTTACTCTTGTTTATTGTGCTTTTCTGGTAATCTCCCATAACTGATTCCCCTCATCCCCAAGATCTTCCTTTGTCTTTAGCTGAAAACAGTATTTAAGATAAAAGACTCTGCCATTTTGGCAAGTTGCTCAGCTTGCCTGAGTCTCTCTCATGTGTACATGATATAAAGCTTTGTTTGATTTTCTCATGTTATTTTTGTCTCATGTCAATTTAATTAGTAGTCTGGCCAGGAGGACCTAGAGTGAGTAGAGGAAATGTGCTTCCTCCCCTACGAACCCTCGTTATAGGTCTAATGGGAACAAGGGGTATTTGAGTTAGAATTGAAAGGAAAATCCCTAAGTGTGATTATTACTGTGTTTCAGAATGAAAGAAGTATGAACACATATACACGAGAAAGAAAGCTGCTTCCAACCAAATGTCCTAATTCAACATTTTAGGGTTACACTTCTTACTAAAAAAATGCACTAAACTTTATCTGAGACTTGATGAAAGATTGGATTAAAATTATGTTTTAATCCTGCAACAGGTAAAATTACATTTAAAAAAATGTTCAGCAGGATTAGGCCCAGTGGCTATAAGAAATAAAAGAATCTTTTAGAAATAGCACAGACATACTCTAAGTCTGACTGTAATTCGAGATGAGAGTTTAAAGACCTCAGGTTTGACATGTTTTTTATGTAAGTGCTTCAGGGCACTGAAAAGAATACATCCCACAGAGAGCCTTTGTAGTCACTGTCACTGCCATAACCATCACCACAGCAGCTGCCTGCTTCCCCAAGGCACTTGTTTCAGTAGAGACTTCATCACAATCAGTAACAGGTGGAAATTTGATTAATCATAATACCACCATGTGCCATGGATTACTAGCATGCCATTTCCAGTTTGCAAGAGGATCAGCACTGTGTTAAAGCCCAAGAACAAAATCAAACCAAGATCAACACTTTATATTTTAGTCTGTTTCCTGGGATGAATTGAGTACCAATTTCTGTTACTGTGAAAGTCCTGTCACAAAAATCCTCCAGTTGTTTGAACTGAAAAAAAATTAACGTGAGGAATTGCTAACCAAGAATAAAATTGTTAACCAGATAACTTAAGAGAAAATAAATAAATAAAATCCTAAATTATCACTGAAAACACAATTCCATGAAGGCAGCCAACACCCCTGGGGCTGGTGGAACAAAGGAAAGAGGAGAGTACCATTCAAATTTAGATGTTTGGCAATGGGGCCCCTCAGAGCTGAAGCTCAGCCCTCTCAGAAGGAGATGCAGCTTTGCTGTTGTGTGTGTCTCTGATCTTGGAGGAGGGGTCTCAGTAGCAAGTTGCCTCTGAGGGGGTTCCATGGTTCAGGATGGGTTATGGAAAAAAATGTAAGGGAATGAAGGGTGCTGCCAGGGTGAAGAAGCTTGTGATGCTAACAGGAAAGAAAGAGGCAGGAAGCATATAGCAACCACGTGGGAGACAAACTAGGAAAGACTAAGTTGATTCTTTCTACAGCCTTGGAGTCTCCTTCTAGCACATCCTAATGGGAAAGCCCATCAGAGAGCCAGGCGACAAAGAAGAAATGTTAACGAAGTCTCAGCACAAAGAAAAACATAGGAATGTTGATTTGGAAATGAAAGCTAATTTTTTTTTTTTTTGGCCAAGGAAGATTCACCCTGAGCCAACATCTGTGGCAAATCTTCCTCTACTTTGGCTGCCACCACAGCATGGCCACCGACCAGTGGTGTTGGTCCAAACCCAGGAACCCAACCCAGGCCTCCAAAACAGAGCACACAAACTTAACCACTAGGCCACTGGGACTGGCCTAAATGAGACTTAATTGCTTAACTGCCACATTAAGCAGATAAAATTTTCAGATATCTCACACAAGTCCTCCAATAATCACAAACTTCATTAAAAACGTCAATATCTTTGGAAGGTTTGTTCCTCATTTTGCTTTCTAAACTATGATTTTAAAATAATGTTTCCTAACCTGTGCTTAGTCATTCATTCCCACTTCTTTCGCACTCACAAGACTTAACAAAGAGGCTGACTGTGAAACAAGAAACAGAAGTTTATCTGTAGGGAAATTGAAAAAGCTTTCGTTTAATATATCGGGATTTATCAGATAGGTTCCAGCCAGAAGCTTAATCACTGTAGTTAATTGAAGAGGAAAATTTAATAATATATGAACTGTTAACTAATAAAGAAGAGGACTAACTATTAAGAATAGTAAAAGAAAATTCTAATAGGAGCAGAAGAAGCAACTGCTTTATTGTAAATAATAGTTTAGGCTGAGGAACATGGACAAAATAGGCACTAAGGACTTAGGAGAGGGCACCCACTCCCATTGGCCAGGCTGATATTTAGACTTCTTCAATGAAGGAGCCACCATGGAGCACAAAGCCTGCCAGTGGCCCAGGAACTTGTCAGAAGGTTTGGGTAAGCAGAAGTTAGTCCCCAGAAGATGCTCAGTAGGAGTGGCCAATGAGCAAGGAGACAGCTCCCTAAGACTGTGGTTGGAACTGCTGTGGAAGCAGCTATAGATGAAGAAGGAAGCATGAGAGTGCAGCAATGCATTCCCAGAAGGCCACAGGGGGAATGCCCCCCGGCTCTCTGCACACTGATCCATGTGTTTCTGCACTGGAGGAAGGAAAACTGGAAGATTTACAAGGTCCTGCTGTAGTATCGGAAAACAAAGCAAAGAAGGGTGGATTTAGAGCTGAAAGACAATAAATTGATCACTGTCACATCTGCTTATGTTTTATATGAAATAAAAAGAAAATCAGAGGGAAATAGGTCCAGAAACTTTTACCAACACATCACTGCACTGGTCAAAAATATCTTCATGTGTAATTAATTGTATTTCCTAGTTCATGAAGTCGTCAGAGCCAGGGTACAATACTGTATTCATTTTACAATAATTCTAAAATTATTTTCTTCAGCCTAGCGATATCGGCATCAATAGGGAACTTTTTAAAAAGCAAATTCTTAGACCCAAATTCTCACCTCTGTCAGTAATTGCTCAGAAGTCTGTGTTTAATCAATTCTTACAGGTGAGTGTGATGTAATCTAAAGTCCAAGAACATTTCATTTGCACATTCAAAGCTGATTTCCATGAACCTTTGGCTGTCTTTCCATTCCCTGGAACGTGTTATGAACTTGCATGGATATAATTCAAAAGCAATATGGGGATTAAATAAAATTGTAACTTTTATTTGCATTTGCAATTGAGAAGCCATTTACAAAAGCAAAATAATCATGTTACTTTTGTTCTATATGTATTAAGCCAGGAGAGAAAGAGAAAGAGCGATAGAGAACAAGAAAAAAAGAACAAGAATGCTAAACCTTACAATGGATTTTGTGTGTGTGTGTGTGTGTGTGTGTGTGTGTGAGAGAGAGAGAGAGAGAGAGGAAGATTCGCCTTGAGCTAACATCTATTGACAATCTTCCTCTTTTTGCTTGAGGAAGATGGTCCCTGAGCTAACATCAGTGCCAGTCTTTCTCTACTTTATATATGGGACACTGCCACAGCATGGCTTGACGAGTAGTGCGTAGGTTGGCACCTGGATCCAAACCTGTGAACCCACGGCCAACAAAGCAAGGGGTGTGAACTTAACCACCACACCACCGGTCCAGCCCTTGGTTTTTTAATTAAGAGATGATAAAGACCCCTTTTTGTAAAAATATTAGAAATGAGTGTTAAAGTTAATGAAATGTTCAGATTAGAAATTATTAAGTAAATTTTTGAGACAAGATAGCTGTCCTATTATTACTTGATCCAAAAAGATTGATTCTTTGCAACTATCATCAAGAATAAGACAAATTAATATATAAAAAGTCAGTCAAATAAATACTACCATTATCTATCTAATATCAAAACCCTACTACTTTTCCACCGTATTCTTTTGTATCAATATGCTTCTTTTAGCTGCACTTCTTGGTGATGGTCAAGACAGTATGTCAGGTGGACTTGTGGTTTGGGTTTCAATTTAATTTTTATGTGCTAGAAATACAAAAAACTTACTTTTCTTTTGGGAAATTTAATATTATTAAATGACAATTTAATGTTTTAAAAAATATCTAATGATGTGCTATTATTTGCATGTCAGTGATAATATTAAATTTGGCATTTCAGTTATAATATTCAATTACATCTTTAAATAGTACCCTTTTTTTCTAAGACATTAAATGGCCATCCTTTTTCATGGACTTTCATTAAAGCATAGGAAGCTAAATTTTAGTACTGTTTCTGAATGACATATAGTCAGTCTAACTTGTATGGTCTTGACTTAGTATGTAAGGTCATATCGAGTAGGTTATAACCCCCAGGCAGTTAAAAGTTAACAGCCTCATAAATATGTCACAGTGACAAAAGACCTATAAAACTGATATAAATTTAGCATGAATGGTCACCATTCTCAAATTTTCTTCTTGTATGGATAAAATTACTTTTTTATTATTACCATAATTTTAGATAACCTTATGCAGTAGCCAGCTTATATTATAATATATATTATGATATATTATAAAGATGTGTATATATATATATATATTTCTAAATAGAAGTGCACAACAGAAACAATTATAAACTGTTCTTTAAAAAATAGTCAAATTTTTTGGTACCTGTGGATATACACTGCCTCAACTAGAGTAAAATATTTTTTCACAAATTATATCACTAGACTCCTGTTACCTTTAATGTAAAGATAATAAAGCCTATAGGAAGAAACATCTGAAAAGTTTTATTATTAACTCAAAAGATTTTTATAGATTTTAAATAATAGAGTTCTAAATTTTTGTTCGGCTGTGTGAAGATTTGGCTAAAATCACAAAGTCAGGTGGCTACAGTTAGCTAAAAGACACAGGACTTCAATTCCCTCTCATTTTTTTCTATCCTTTAAAACAAAATAGAATTGGCTTTAGGGAGAGTTTGCCAGCAGTTTAAAACATTTCATATTTCTGAGGTTCTCAATTAATGATAAAATTTTTGGAACTGAGAGTCAATGAAAATAAATTTAGATTAAAAAAATAGAGAAATTTAGAAAAATAGGGTTACTTTTAATCTTATTTTTTTTCTTTTTTTTTTTTGAGGAAGATTATCCCTGAGCTAACTGCTGCCAATCTTCCTCTTTTTTCTGAGGAAGGCTGGCCCTGAGCTAACATCCATGCCCATCTTCCTCCACTTTATATGGGGGACGCTTATCACAGCATGGCTCGACAAGCGGTGCCATGTCCGCACCTGGGATCCAACCCGGTGAACCCCTGGCTGCAGAGAATCGGAACGTGTACACTTAACTGCTGCGCCACCAGGGCGGCCCACTTTTAATCTTCTTTTAATCTAAGTTGGGAACATTTACAATAAAATTGATTATGCTGATATCCACCTGAAATACATTTGGGCATTTGAAAGGATTTTGTTGTAGGTGCAGTTGAATTGATTGCACTTTCTGGCGACTTTGTGTACAGCGCAGCGAAACCCTACCCGATGTTTTTGCACCATACTCTCACCTTCCAGTGGTATTTCAGACACACTGCTGGTATTTGAAACACCTGTGGCATAACTTTCAGCATGACAGCAACACACAGCTGCCACAGTATGACAATCAACAAACGGGTGGTGTGGTTCCCTGACCAGGAAGTGAACCTCAGCAAGGTGTTGAGAACACCAAACCTGGACCAGTAGACCACCAAGCCTGGCTGGAAGGATTTACTCTTATTTTAACATTAATGCCCCAAAACTTAGTTCCACCTTTGATGAATAGAAGTCATTTCTTTTCATGCACATAGTCATAAATTGAAGACCGAGATTTGTGTCATGATACCTAAAATTAAACTTCTGCTCATTTTAGAATATGTGTTTTTAAATGTTTTGGCTAATCTCATCACAGACTCTTAGGGTAGGAGAATTATATAAGTATATCAATAATCAGTTTACTACCCTTATGAAGGATCATTTTACAACATAAATGAGGCCGAAGTTAAAGAAAACAGAGGGAAAGTAAAGTTGGAAGCTGGAACCGTGCTGAATGCCCAAGGAGTGTAAAATATGTCCTCAGCCAAACACCAACCTCACTAACATGGGATGATTCTTTTTAAAAACTTTCCATTCTTCAAAGTGGTTAGTAATTGTCTTAAAATGACTGTTCTATCAGGTCCAGTGAGGCCGAATATTTCCTATGCTTTCCAAGTGCAAATATTCACTGACTGGTTTGGACTTGATGTCAATGAAATCAAGATGAATGAGAAATTCCTTTATCCCAAGTTTTCCGTGAGAGCATTCACCACAGCTAAAATGGCTAAGCAATTCATTGAGCAGAGTTCACTTCATGAAAAGGAACTCCGTTCCACTTTGGGATGACTCTACTTGAGAGAAATATTTTCTTACACTGAGATGACATTAAGCTGTAATCAATTCTGATTCTGACTAGTTTATTGAGTATAAGTCGTTTTATTTCCTTTTCCTCACTTAACTATGATTCCATGTAACTTTATTTCCCTTTTTTCTGAACCTCACTATGTTAATAAACAGTTGGAAAATATATTTAATAAGTAAAGACAGAAATAAATTACCATAGAATAAAAACTCCTTTTAATAAGGTCCAGATGTTAGCCACAAGGTAGTTTTTTCAAGCTTCTGTGAAATACTTTTGAAATGACAATACAATTACTAAGGCAAATGATCAAATAAACCAATAAAAAACTAATTAAAAAAAGAAACCAATAATTGGAAATAGGGCAAGAAAGGAGACAAAAAGAAGGATAGTATAAGCAGGACAACTGTCAAGAATAAAATAAGGCTGTAGATTTAAATCTAAACAAAACAAAAATCATACAAAATATAAGTAGAATAAATACTCGTGTTGAAAAAGGGATATTGAACTAGATATAAAGGTAAAACCAATAATATGCTGCTTACAAGAAGCAAAGCTAAAAACATAGCCAAATAAAATATGTTGCAATAAAAGAATGAGCAAAAATAAATCATATCAATACTACCAAAGTGGAAGCTGGCGTAGCTATATTAATATTATACAAATAGAACTTATGGGCCACTGCATGATGATATATTGTTCATTTAACCCATATAAACAACAAAAGTTGATAGATTACAATGTGAAAGGACAAATCCACAACAATGTGCAAATTTTCAATATATCATTCCCAGTAATCGATAGATCAGATAGCAGAAACAAATCACTTAAGTCTCTGGAAAAGTTGGTAACATAATTACAAACTTTACCTAAAAGACATTTATAAATACCGTCAGCAAAAAATGCATTATTTTCAAGCGTATATGGAACCATTTTCAAAAGTGTGAAGACTCTGGGCCATAAAGCTCATTTCACCAAATTTTAAGAACTAAAATTATGCAAAATGTTATTTGCAATGAAGTTAGAAGTCAACATAAAAACACCTGTTAAACATATATGTTTAATTTTTTTAAAAATGTATACACTACAAAATAACACATGAATGAAACGTGTAATGGAAATTAAAAAGTACTGTAATTCATTATAAACAAAATATATAAAGATGAATCTTGAAATATACCTCACACCACATTCATTTCATTCCAACATTGAATGTTTTCGGCTAAGTGGTGGGATAGATGGGGAAGGGTGAGTCCCCTACTGTCCTGCTTGTTAATAGGGTCTGAGAAACCAGGGAGAATTGTCTCCCAACAGTAACCACCTCTCATTTCTATACTGCCTTAGTTTTTGGCAAATTTTCCCATAAGAACCTTAGACTATTTGCCAATGTATTTAATGAGCACACAGGGTCTGGGACCAAATCCGTTCCATGCAATATTTAATTAAGGCTACTACCAACAGGACTTCAAGCTGCAGGATGAGAAAACATTGCAGTACTGGCCTCAGACATGTCCTTAAGTCCCAGAGAGATGGCGCGCTCAGTGGGTTTGTGTCATAGCTGAAGAACCCCAAAGTCAGGAATCCCCAGGTGGGCTGGAGAACACTTGTGCAATTTTTGCTTTGGAAGGAGTCAATAGTTTTGTTATCCTGCACAGCAAAAAATCTTCCACGCCCAAGCAGAATACACTTGTTCTGTCCTGCGAATCTGTCGGCTATCTAGAAATTCTTGAAAAGATAGTTCAGCACAAAATCCATCAATGTCCTTGGTAAGATGTTCAGACATGTGCGAGACATATGAAGAAGCACCTCCCAATATTAGCAAAGTGGCCTGATTTAGATCTGTATATGAAAGACAATTGCATGTTTTCTACCAGACATGAACTGACCAAACATATTTTCATAAAAATAAATGATATGTAGGCACCTAAAAACAAATATATGTAGAAATATAAATATTTGAAAGTCATTACTGCAGAGATGCCCTGTGTTTCTTGATAGAAAGAATATTATAAATACTTCTTTCATGCTTACATATTTAAGGAAAATCAATTAAGGGTTTTAATGAAACATAATAACATGATTTCAAAAATTTTTATAGAATAGAAAAGGCCCATCAGTAGTCAAGGTACATCTATCAAACAGAAAGAAAATAAAGAAAAAGGGCTTTAGTAAATACAAAAATTTGCTATAGAGATATGATAATTAAATGGTTTGGATTTCACAGCAATATACAAATATATCAATGGTACAGAATACCAAGCCTATAAATGAACACATACAATTTAACTTTAATATAAGATAGAAATAGTTTTATGAATAATAATTAAAAAAAACTATGGTGAGTGGATTATACACATAAAATTAACCATCACACTGAGTGTGATGAAAATTGAACCCCCACACAAATAGGACTGCAGAGTGTAAATATAAAATTAGTTTTATTAGGGTAAAACTGATACAGAAGGCAGTAGCCCAGAACATCCCATTTCCCATGCTTCATCCACAGAGATATATACTCAGGTGAGAAATCTCTGACTGATATCCATGCAAAGAGTCCTTTCACCATGACTAGGTAGGGCTCCAAAAGAGAAGGTAGGCCCATACAATGCTGCATAGTTTTAGGGGCAAGGGAAGAGCTCACCTAGGTGCCTATGTAGTTGTAGGAGTTTCTGGTTAACAAAAGGCTTGGTTAGAAAATGGAAAGCTGTGGAATTCTAGAACTAAACTAAAGTTGTAATTGGTAAACATTGTTGTGTAACGAATTACCTCAACGCTTAGCTTAAAATAATAACATTTATTATCTCACAGTTTCTGTAGGTCGGACCAGGGTATGCATTAGTTAGTTCTCTGCCTCAGGGTCTCTCACAGGGTTTAAATAAGGGGTCCTCTGAGCTGCCATCATTTTAAGGCTCAACTGGGGAAAGATCAGCTTCCATGCTCAGTCATTCATCTGGTTGTCCGCAGGATTCAGTTGCTCACAGGGTATTGGAACTCAGTTCCTCCCTTGCTGATGGCCAGAGGCTTTGCTGAGATTCTCGCTATTTGGGGATCTCCACCATACAGCTCACAACATGGCATCTTCCCCATTAGAGTGAGGAAGGAGTAATTGCACCATGAAGTAGTCAAGGAGAAAGAGCAAAATGGGGGGGGCGGGGGGGGGGGGCGGTGATTATTTTGCCCAGATCCTATTTCTCATTGGTTACGGTTCATCCCATAGGGACTAACTTACTCACACTTTCAGGAAAATCAATCGGCCCACCAACAACCTCTCAGGCACCAGGTTGAGTGTTTCACACAAATCTGAAAGGGGGGGACAACCCCCACAAAAGGTATGCCAAGCAAGGAGAAAAGAAGAAGGGAAGAGCAGAGAGAAGTCTGAAGAAGCACATAAACTTTGCGCCCTAACATAAATGTTTAAATGTAGTGTTGTACTGAACGTTTTATAATCCTCATGCTTACTTTTTCAGATAAGTTATTACTAAGTAAGTGGGGAAGAAATTATACACTTCCATTCGTAACTCATAAAACATAAAGTCAGAGAATATATCATGATTTCATTTGGTTTACTCTGTCACTTTAGGCTCTGACAAAGATAGAAGTACCTTGCCCACAAAATCTACAAAGGAATATGGGATTGGCCTTAAAAAATGGAATTATAATGGCCTCTTAAATTACATTACGGCAATGTAAATAAACTTTACGCAAAACAGCTGCTGCCCTTGCACAACAGCTGCTTTATCTAACTAAATAAGTCAGCTGCTTCAATGAGCAGAGTAAAGCAAGAATGTAGCAACAACAAAGGTCCGCATTAAGGACTCTAGGATGCATCCACATTTATGGTTTTGAAAATGTAAGTAATCATTAACTTCCAATAATCTGTTATTATTCCATCCTGCTGATTGTGACCTAAATTCACACCACTTCAAGGTAAGTGTAAAATACCACGTTGTTGCAAAGGGCAGGATTTCCTTTTTTCTCATGGATGAATAATATTCCAGTGTGTATGTGTGTGTGTACATAAGTCACTTCTTTATCCATTCTTTCATTGACAGACACTTAGATTGTTTCTATATCTTGGCTATTGTGAACAATGCTGCAACAAACATGGAAGTGCAGATACCTTTTCAACATTCTGTTTTCATTTCCTTTGGATATACACCCAGAAGTGGATTGTTGGATCATATGGTAGTCTATTTAATTATTTGGGGAACCTCCATACTGTTTTCAATAGGTGCTGAACCTGTTTACATTCCCACCAATGGTGCACATGGGTTCCCTTTTCTCCACATACTTGCCAACACTTATTATTTCCTAGCAGAAAACAAAGGGAAAAAGCTCCATGTCATTGGTCTTGGCAATGACTTTTGGATATGGTACCAAAAGTACAAGCAACAAAAGGAAAACTAAACAAGTGGTACTACATCAAACTAAAAACCTTTGACACGACAAAAGAAACAATCAACAAAATGCAAAGACAACCTACAGCATGGAAGAAAATATTTTCAAACCACACATCAAATAAGGGGTTAATATCCGGAATATATAAGGAAGTTATACAGCTCAATGAAAAAAGACAAACAATTTGATTGAAAAATGGCCAGAGGAACTGAATAGACATTTTTTCAAAGACGTCCAAATGGCTAAAAGATACATGAAAAGATGCTCAATATCATTAACCATCAAGGAAATGCAAATCAAAACCACAATGAGATAGCACCTCATGCTTGTTAGAATGGCTATCATCAAAGGAAATGACTATTTTTTTTAAAGATTTTGTTTTTCCTTTTTCTCCCCAAAGCACCCCTGTACATAGTTGTGCATTTTTATGTGTGGGTCCTTCTAGTTGTGGCCTGTGGGACTCCGCCCCAGCATGGCCTGATAAGCAGTGCCATGTCTGAGGCCAGGATTTGAACTGGCGAAAGCCTGGGCCGCCAAAGCAGAGTGCGCAAACTTAACCACTCGGCCACTGGGCCGGCCCTGGAAAAGACTATTTTTAATATGAGCATATTTTTAAAAGGAGTTGTTCAAACAAGTATAGGAATTTTTAAATCTATTTTGGAAACTTTCCAGCTCATGATTAATATCTATAGGTTTCCTAATTAAAATATCCCTTTTGATTTAAATTAAGAGAAAGTAACTTGTAGGAATGTGTCTGCCTCTGGATTTTCACCTATGTATGTGAAAGTACAGGTTTTATCAAAGTGGAGTTTGTTTAAAACAATAACAGAGCCATTTTACAGATTTGCATTAAATATTTTAGCACACAAAACTGCTGTTTTCCTTAACTGCGTAAATATTTGTGCCTGTAAAATACAGAACTGCATTTAAGGCCTCAAATTTAGAGGAGACTCAGGAAATTCGCACAACTTCTGAAAGTATCTAATAGCTTCTAACCCAAACCAAAATGATTCTGCTATAAGATAATGAAGATTTCAAACATAAAAAAGAAATCCTAATGTAGTTTTATTTCTTCTTCATCTAACCCAAAGAATATGCTTTCCTTCAAATGTGCATAAAACGTTAAGCGTTTTAAGAATCCTGGGTAGATTAAAGGGCTCAAGTTTAACAACCCAAGGTTGAAAAATGTAATACTCTCAGCTCAAATGAACAAATTCAGTAAAATGAAATAAAAGAGAACAAACCAAACCCCCTTGATTCTATCTCAACTCACTTTAACAAATAATGGTATTACCATTATTTACTAATACTATTAGTAAAAATTATGTGATAATAGGTATTTATGCTTTGTATGTGGGCTTGGTTCTGCTAAGTGCTTTAGAAGTTTATCTCAATTCGTCTCCATGACATCTCTATGGGGTAGGTAATCTTATTTTCCCTCCTTTACAGATAAGAAATCTGAGGTTTACTTTTTCAACCTTTTACAGCCAGGAAGTGGTGAAGCCTCAATTTAAATCAAAGCAACCAGATGCTAAAGCCCCTCATTTAATCACTACCCTATAGGGACCATAGGCAGTACGTGTGCTCTGTGTGTGTTTGTGTAATACATAGAAAGGCACTGCTGTATTCACTTTTTTTCAGAGTTGCTGATGAAGACAATTAAGAAGATCTTGGTAAAGCATACTATTTACAACTGAAAGACCTCACTTCTAGGCCCCTATCTGCCTCTAAGCTACTGGGTCAAAGACAAAAATTTCCCATTCTGGAAACCTTTTTTCTCTTACTTGTGCATAAAGTGTGTCATCACTGTCCTGAGGACAAAAATATATGTTATTTAAATTGGGATAATTTGAAGTGAATTTTAAAGATGATTATTTACAAAGTTGTGGTAGAGTGTAAAAGAACCACACGGCATAGAGCGGTATCCTGAGCTTAACAAAAGTGGGGAGCAGTTCCCCCCAGGCCTCAAGAGGGGAGAGCAGGAACCACTTACTTGAGCTTCACGAAAGAAGGGCTACATAGAAGGAGCTGCCTAACATAACCTATGACCTCATGTCAAGGGTCAAAATCATCCAGTGACACCCTGCCCCCAGGAATAAATACAGCCTCACTCTCACCCTTTCCTCTGATCTGGTCAGTGGTTGCCTTCAGCTCAGGGATCCAGTTAATCGAGTCCACACTGGTCCATCTGTGGTGGCACACAGTGTGTGTGTGTGTGTGTGTGTAGAGGGAGGCAGCAGGTAAATGGGCAGGGAGGCAAAAAGAACCAATCCAGCACAAAGGGTTTTGTAATAGATGATACGAAGGACTCTTTCTCTTCTGTAGTTTATAATTAAATAGAAAATGTAAAGCTATTTCAGTATCACCACAAACACATATAGTATATGAATAAATCCATCATTCCCTTATAGTCATAAACAAATAGAGTTGAGTTTCCCATTAGAGTGTGAGCCCCTATTTATAGGTTTTATCTTTCATTTTAAGTATTATGTGTAAGATAATAGCAATTAAAAACTATTTAAATGGAGCTTTAAAGCTATTACAGTATCACAGTAAACGATTCAAGGAGGATAAAGCCAACATTTTGTATGGAAGAGAAATAAATCCAGGATTCCTTTATAATTCTAATCAAGCAGAATTAAATTTACCGTTAACACAGTAGGAGTCTAAGTGTGTTGTTTTCTTAATTTTAAGCATTATGATGTATATAAATTAATTAAAAACACCATGAGAGACACTCCACATTAATTATTGTTTATTTAAAACTATAATTGCAGCTTGTTAATAGTGATAGGTAACTTCTATTGAGTGGATGGAGTGGGCACTGCTGGAAGTGCTTTATTAGTATTATCTCATTCAATCCTTACAAGACCTTATGAAATAAGTTATTTGTGACGACCGTGTCTACCTATGAACAGACACGGAGACTCACGGAAACCCCATCTGCTTGTTCATTTTTCTTTTCTCAATTGGTTAAGCACTCCAGCAGAGAAGAGGTGCAATTGTATGGGACACTGAACCCATCACCAGAGAGCCAGACCCTCGCAACAGTGACTACTCGAGGACATGACAATAAAAAACACAAAGTGTCTCCCTTCATGGAGGTGATATCAGAGGGGAGCTATAAAACAATACAGACAAAAAATTAAAAGCAAAAGGCAGGTACAGTCAAAACATAACCTCATGTACACTCAAAACCATGATACTTGTCATAAGCATAAAATGTATCACTTCAAAAGAGTAACATAGACAAATACAAATACCCTCTTACTTGTATGCTTTTAAAATCCTATTTCAAAACAAGTAAAATGCACTTACTTTTCAAAACTCAGTTTGTGGTACCTCATCATTTATTGTTTCATGATTTTCCCTTGCTACGGACACAGCAAATGCCTGCATGTTGCCTCCATTAAATTTGCTATTCTTGGTGCAGGATATATTGATATCCTTGACTTGACATTGAGATCATTGATTCCCATACTCTGTGCACTGGGGCAGTGCCTGGCACACAGCATGCATTCAACTCTCCTTCTAAAACAGTAAGAAATCTAAAAATAGCAGTGACTAGTATTAAGCCAAATACTCCCTAAATACTCACTTGTGCCAGGGACTCAGTGACAAGCTAGATCATCTTTCCAGAGGTTGGGTTGGGAAACTAGAATTCGCTGGACTAAATCAGACTACTGACTTTTTGTAAACACAATTGTATTGGAACACAGTCTCACACAATCTTACAATTGTGTAAAGACACAATTTAATGTCTTTGTTTTCATACTGCAACAAAGTTGAGTAGTTGCAACACAGACTATATGGACCAAAAGCCAAAAATATTTCTTTATTGACCTCTTACAGAAAAAGTTTACTGACTCCTAGAGTAAAACAAAAAGGAAATGATTCAGTTATTTCACTCTCTTCTTACATTTGTGAATCTGTTATAAACTTTTCTGATCACAAGACAGATTATACAAAACTGCAATCCATTTGCCTGAACAATCCGGGATCCAAATCTTAGGCTTTCTGCTAACACATCTTTAATTATTTAGATGATAATATTAAAAAAATTAAAAATTAATTATATTTCAATGTTATTACACTTAATTCCCACTCAAAGAGGTTAAATAACTCAGAGGTTATGTATTTTTTCTGATATTATGACTGACAAGTTTTGTGGCTTTAAGTTATCTCTCTGTAAGCAGTTTTGCCAAAGAAATTTTTGCATCAAATATTTTCGCCACATAACTAATTGCCCATAAGGCAATTTTGCCATAAAAGATAAAATACAAAATAAAAGAGGAACATTAAAAAGGACATAATGAAATGTGAAAAATAAATAACAAAATTTAAAAGAACTCTTGCAAAATAAATTCAAGATATTTGAATACATTTAAAATGTGGGTAGATTCATGGCAATATTACACAAATGACTGATTTTATTTTGTGAGTTGTTTGTACCTAAGCACTTGTCTTTGAAATCTTTTGTTCATAGTGTTACACATTTTTA
Source organism: Equus asinus (assembly GCF_041296235.1). Lineage (NCBI taxonomy): Eukaryota > Metazoa > Chordata > Mammalia > Perissodactyla > Equidae > Equus > Equus asinus. The sequence goes on along the minus strand of NC_091792.1, from coordinate 56,569,342 downwards.
TTTTGCTTGTTGTTTTGTCTCCTCATTCGGCATCTATCGCATTTTTTCTTTCTCACTAAAATTTCTTTCCTCATTAAGAGAGATAACAGTTTCCAGATACCAGGTTGTATATTTTTAACTGAGCTTTGTATTGCTTTGTGAAAAGCCTTCTATGCTGTCATTTGTTCTTGGCATATTGTCGTATGTCCATTGATAGATGTTCCAAAGTTCTATGCGAAATGTGGAGCTAAGATTCATATAACATAAAAATTGGAGTACAGCATCAACGGAGAAATGAACCAAACCGTCAACCGGTTATTTTATCTTAATAAAAATGTCAACCAGTTACCTATCTTAACCAAAATGTCAACTAGTTATTTTGCATTTTACTGCAAAACTGCCCTACAGCCACTTAGTTATGCAGCAAAAATGTTTGCAGTGAAAATGCTTGTGGCAAAGACACCTGCAGCAAAGATGTTTACAGTAAAGATGCTTACGGTGAAAATATTTGACACAAAATTTCATGCTGATATTTATTTTTTTACCCTAAAATACCCAGTCCATGGGAATATTGAAAAGAAAAGAAAATCAGCATTTTTTGAGAACTCTTTTAAATCAACGCATATTTTGCATTTGACTCTCTAAATTTGACAAGAGCAACAACAAATACTTGAATGGCTTTGATCTTTAACACATAGTATAGCTAGATTAATGAGCGAATTACAGTCTTAACTAGTGGGGATATTGACTTAGTGTTATAATTCTTGTAAACTGCTCATTTTTCATTACATGTTCAGATGTATATTTACAATTTTTACAGGATCTATCCATATGCTTGTGATTGTAATAAACATAAAAATGAACACATAAACACCCACTCACACATTTGCAAATAAATCTACAGTGACCGAAAATTAAACAAAATATAATTATATGAGTAAATGAACTACTAGACATTGTATAATTATATATATAATTATACGTCTCTGCATTATAAAATAGTTTAAGCTATATATATGTATTTACTTATATACATATATATATATGTTAGTAGAAATGCAGGGTTGCTTAGAAGATGCCAACATTTCATTAAGTCAAGACATACTTCAAAGAAAAAGTAGTGAAGAGTGGAGAAGCAATATCTGAATCTGATTATACATTGATAATTTTGTTTTATGAATTTCAGTCATCGAATTGAAAGTAGACTCATATAACAGAGCACATTGAAGATGTGGACTGTGTATTTTTGATATTTTACCCAATTTCTTGACAAATGGTACTTTAAAAAATTAGTGCTTGCAATGTGGAATCAAAAACCATATCAACAAACATTTTGTACTCTGTTACATTAAAATCCATTGGTCTTTCTTCCTTGTGAATGGCTTTTTTACCATTTACGGTTTTCCAACACAATGCATCGGTCATTTGGAAAATACTGGCTTGGTGTGTTATTCATATCTTCCAAATGTTGACAGATTTCATTATAAAATATCAAAAAACATCACATTTTTAAATATCACCACTCTTCTCATCAGAAAAGTGTTAGGTACAAGTAAGCTATCAAACTCACAATGGCAGATACAATTTCTCGAAAATCAGATTTTATTTGAAAGCTCAAATCATTGCTAACAAACACTGTCAGTTGTTTACTTTGACGTGACAAACTCACTTCATTCATTTTCAAGAAAATTTCTGCCACACACCCAAGTCAGAAAAATCAGAATTTTTCATTCTTTTAAGTTAAATTGTGTCCTTTGAAAACAGCAACAGATTTTGCTCACAAATCAAACTACCACAAAAGTGCTCCTCCTTGAGACAAGCACTGTATTTCATTATGCAGAAAAATGGCTGTCTGCATACTTTCTCTTTTATCACACAGAACATTAGAAAGACGTACTTAAGGTTAGGATTTAATAAAATATGATTTGAGTTGCTTCATCATGGACATTCTTCAGTGAAACTAGCATTATTTTTACTGTGAGTGCGTAGTGGTCAAGAATACAGTGACAAGTACAGTTGATGCCACTGTCTAGATTCACACTATGCAGCTACTGCTTTTGCACTATCGTACAAATGTCAACCCAATGAAAAAGCAAATAACATCTTAGTTTTTTTTTAAAAAAATTTTTGTTGTAAAAACATCTTAGTTTTATCAGGAAAATAATTTTGAACTCATGGATTTGCTTTGTCTTGGGATCCTCACTGTTTCCTACAGACTACACTTGGAGGATAACTGCTTAAAAAGATTTAAAGCACTATGTATATTCTATGCAGATTAATAAACATAATGCTGTATGCCTACATGTATTATTTTGCTGCTTTGCAAAGTAGAATGCAGATACATTTGAAAGTATAAGTTGATTGTAAAGCAGCTATCTATATTATATTTTTTAATTAACAAATATAAGAATTAAAAATATTGTCATGTAGTGGACCTTGGCATTCATTTTAAATGTTACAAATTGTTCATCTTATTTAAAAAGTCCAGAACTAAGGAATCGGTTGCTTTCAGCAACAATACTTTCAATCTCTCTTCTCAAAATAGGTTACAAGTACCAAACGCTTTGGCATCATTGAGGTTAGAAATTAGGAATGTGAGGCCCTACTTCAGGGATACCAATCAGACTCTGAATTTTACCCATATGCCCAGGTGATTCACACGCACAGTCAAATTTGAGAAGCCATGTGACAAGATGCTTTATGACAGAGAGAAAAAAATTGAAATACCCTCCAATTGATTCATTCATCCATCCATTCATTAACCCATCTATTCCATGAATAACTATGGAGACTCTATCTTGTGGTAGGCACTCTGATTGACATTAAATATACCACAGTGAATAAAATTTAGCCCTTGTCCTTAAATGGAGATAACAAGAAAAGGAGCATTTTCAGTAAGTTGTATAGAAAAGTTCCTTCCTTTTCTATACAGTGAAGAAGAGAATCTCCCACAACAACTTCTACAAAGAAAGATGTACACTTTGTTTTGTTTCTTACTTACGCTGGTAACAATCCCAGTCACATTCTTTCCAGGGTAGGATATTTAATAAACAGGTCAAGTGTCATTGGACCTAAGAGAGTAAAGTAACAGCATCAGCTAGGTACCCTATGTAACTACGTTGAAAACAGTCTTCTCCACACATTGTTCAGAAGGATTGATCAGTGTATTACTGGAATCACAATTCAGTTTTATAGAATTTGAGACATAAGGCTTTTATTTGCAGACTTTTGTGAAAATCACATTTTCTTCTTTGTAGCTTTTACTCAGAAATATTCTCAAGCTGTAAAAGACAATCAGGGACCAAGGAGAAAATGATAGAGTCAGAAAATAAATACTCACTTTATGAACATTCTTATTGCGACAATAGTTGCCATTTGACAGAAGCAACCTATTTAATGGAGAAAATTGGCAATCTGCTATGTAGCTGCTGAAATTTTCAAAGAGGTTGATGTAACAGCATTCTCAGTCACTCCTCTAGACCATAGGGACAACTGGAAAACTTGCCATTTACAACACAAAATACCTAACATAAAAGGCTAAATAATATTATTAACTCCCAACTGCTGGGTAGCTAACAAATCACCTATATCTCAACACCATTTTAAATGATTTTTTTTTCCAGAATGAGTTGCCTAGGTGGGAAGCATCACCTTTAACAAATAAAAACACACACTCCCTCTATCTCTATCTCCTTTCATAGGTAAATCTAAGCCAATAACATTCTAAGCGCATAACACATACTCTCAGCCACCCCCCCCCCCCCCCCCCCCCCCCCCCCCCGCCCAGGAAAGCAGCCACAGTAACCTTCTTTAAAGTTTTCTGGTAGTGATTTCTCTGGAGAGAGTGTTACTGTCTCTACCTCAGATTGCTCACTAGCCAACCGAAACAGCCACAACTGGACATAAGGAAGGCGTGAGCACTGGAGTGGTCTTACAGAGATATCTTTCCATTAATTGATTCCAATATTGACTAAAAAATTGATCCGATCATATCTTATTTTAAAAAGATTTGGGTATGAAATATAAGGAGCTTATAAAATCCAGGGTAGCAATAGAATTATATATGGGAGCAGATATGGCAAATCTAGAGAGTGAAACCAAAACAGAATTCTTAAATCTCTATAGTAGGAAACAGATGTCTCCCCTTGCTTCTCAGTTGCTTCTTAATAGTGAGGGAAGCGTAAAGAAACTTGAACCCGTGAAGCTGCCATTGGGTTGTTAGACTTGATGGTACAAACGAGAGGTGGTATTTTATCTAGAATAATGAGGAGCATTAATAGTTTCATGAGGCATGGCTGTGTGGCTAACGATAAGTTTCTTATATTTCTTCTTCCCTGTACTTTTTAAAATAAACTCCAACAATCTGCAGTTCTCTGTTGCTTTCAGCCTGAAAGCCCCAAGCTAAAACAAAAATAACCAAGAGGAGCCAGTTAAGTTTGTCCTGTACAAAATTGGATAGCAGCCATATTTTCCAAATAGAATTATCCCAGTGCTCCTTACATTCCTTTTACTCTTCAATAAACATCATAACACATGAAGAGGAGAAGAAAGGCCTGGAACTTATTTCCCTTGATAGCAAAACCACAATCACTTTAATAGTAGGAGAGATTTTCTTTTAATTTAGCTTGGGCCTGTGCATATATAATTCTATGAAGCAATAATTTAACCAAACTTTTTCTAAGCCTTTTCTGCAAGTGACCATCTGTCTGTGTCCTGCATATAGTGGTTCTCAAATTTACTGGGCCCTTAGAACCACCTAATGAGATTAAGTGTGAAGAGTTCTGACTCCATCATACTAAGTAAGTGTAGATACTCAAGAGATTTTCATTCTCTGGGTCTGGGATGGGCCCAGGGATCTTCATTTTAATAAGCCTCCAAGATTATGATTTCATAAGTGATTGAGGGCACACTTTATCGAAACATCATATTGAATTACTTCAGGTTCACCTGTTTCAAAATAAAAAGAGAAGCTAAGGTTTGATCTCTACTGTATGGAGAATTTTTATCCTTGAGAAGATGATTTGCAATGTGCTGGCTGGCAACAGAAAAGATAATTATAACTTTGCACTCTTCTAGATAATTTTCTACTTTTTAACATATGGACTCAATCCGCCATTAAGCAACTTGCTAGCTAGGGGCAATTCAATATGTTTAGAAGAAACATTCTCAGCACCAGTGATCTTGAGTGGTACATCGCCGCAATGTGTAGCAATGGTATCTTCAGGTTATGCCAAGCTGCTGAGAGCAGGCTGCCAGCAAATGTGTTAGTTTCTGGTGATACATGCTTTTCTCTTTTATCCTGAGGTAGTTTATGTCTTTGAAAATATGCATGGAAATGTTAAGAGCTTCTTTCTGTTAGGGAACTGTACATGTGTGTATGTGTGTGTGCGTGTATATTCAGATCCAGTACTGCTTGTTTGAAATACTCTTAGTTTTTTGCCAATTATTCCTCCTTAATGCTAATATTAATTGAATCATTTTGCTCCTCAAATTATTTTCCTCTTAATTTTATAAAAAAGGAGATTCTTTCAACCATCACAGGAAGCCTGGTTTGCTAAGTCCTTTATTTTCCCTCTTTTTAACATGAGTGTTATTTCTTCTAAAATCAGAATCATAAAAAAAAAAAAAAGAAGGTTTGGTGACCATCCCACAGAAAAATCCATAAATTGACCAACAAGATTGAGGATGACTCCAGCTACAAAGTATCTTTAAACATTTGGGGAGAGGGATGGCAGTTAAGAATCATTTACAACTTTTAGTTGTCAAAGTTCTGAATAGTAAATGAGAGTGATTATTAAATAAGTTTACTAACTCTCCATCAGAACTCAATCACTTTTGATAGTGGAGAAATGTAGAAATTTTGGCTGTTAAGTTTTTTGAGTTTCGATGCTGTACTCAGATGCTCTGGCAGTTATAACAGTAAGTAAGAAAAATGCCCTGACCTGACATCAAGGAACTCCTAGGTGGAGAGGATAATAAGCCACGTGGTGGATTTGGTGTGACCAAGGCTCAGGGGTAGAGCTTCCTAGGGATTTGGATCAGTCAGTATTCTTACCTGCATGCTAAGAAGCTAGTGTCAGTTTATCTAATCAGAAGAGGAGTTAACTGATCTAATGTTGGGTATCATGGCTAAGAAGGATGAACATTGTTCTGGATTATCAAGTTAAGAGTTTTTGTGTTTTTCTTGGTTGCTGAACTAGTGAGGGAATCACAATGCCTAGTCTGTCATGTGTGTTCCATTTCCGAGAGGATATCAAGAACCATTGTAAGACAAGCTCAGACGTGGACCCTGTTAGAGAGAAGTTTTCCTCCTCCATTCCTGCCTACCTACTTATTAGGGCAGACGTATCTTCTGTGTTTCCTTTTCCTATGAACATGAAGGTTACAGTTTTTTTTCACCTTGTTTATATATAAGATGTCTTTTAGGCTACATAACAGGATGGAAAGATACAGAGCAGACTGCTAGAAGCCTTGTTTTTATGTCATTACAACTTGTTTAGATTAGAACAATGGAATTCTCCACTGGGTCAGGTCTAACTCACTTGTTATTCACTAGGGTCCATTATTATCTCTCTATATCATAATAAACTTTATTTCCTTTATTTCTCTCCCTCTTTGCTTACAGAATATCATAAATTTTGAAGGGATGAGTTACGTAGGGAATGCATAGTTTATATCATTTTTCCCCCTAATGTGTATCTGTTTAACAACAATTTATATTATTGCTTAAAGAACTTGCCTTAAAACAGTTTTTTGGAAAAAATTTTCTCCCTCTTTTCCAGGATTTAGGCAGCTGAAGAGCATAATTTTGGTTATGCAGTGGTGCAATAACTTTTGGCTATCTGCTCATTCACATTAGGATGAGCTGCTCATGCAGTGTAATAATATAATAACAACAGCAGTACAATAACAGTGAGGTATCAACGTGCCCTGATGTCAAGGATTTCAATCAAGAAGACAAGAGAAGGAACTGTACACAAAGAATAGAGGATTTTGTGCACTTGTGTGTGTGTGTGTGTGTGTGTGTGTGAATGTTTGTGTGGGTGTTTGTACCCAAATGACGTTTTCCTTTTGAGTCCCCCAGTGAAGCTTCTGTAAGGCTTTGAAGCGTAAGGGTAGTTTTTGTAAGCAATTATGAGGTATACCTTTTAATATCAGGTTGAATGAGCAATAGGTCAGAAGAAAGCTAATATATAGTATGGAACTTCTGTATTTATTGTCTAGAATACTATTAGCAAAATGAGGTTTAATTTGTCCCACTATTCCAGATTTCTGAGCTAGATTTCAAAGAAGGGCTAGAAGCATGAAGATTTGGACTAGATAGTGACGTGTTCTGATATCTTAAGTTAGGTCTACTGTTTACTCAAGACTTTAGAGGCAGTAGAGACAATCTATAAACACTCATCATTAGTTTAGTAGACATGTTATTATATGCTATTGAAATGTTTTCTAATACTGTTTAGTTGGTTTATTTTTCCCCATAGAATTACTTCCACACATTTGTAAGATACAATTTAATGGGTTATTTTTCTCTTTTAGAGGAACCATTCAGATTTCTGATAATGATGTTTACATATCTTTGTTTTTCCATGCTATACAATAGTTATCTCACAAATTAACTTTATGAAAAATGTTTAAATGACACTTTCTACTGTTAGAGAAACCCTCTGTGATAGAGAAGAATAAAATATAACATTAATATGCACGCTACTTTTAATCTCATTAACTTAACTCTCCATCGTTCTAGTAAACAATAAAAACATCCCATTGAAAGTAGGGTAACTCTATAATTAAGACTCAATTCCAGATGATTATATGTAAAAACATAAGGCATGTAGCTTCCGATCCCAGAAATATATCCCTCCTTGGGTTTCTTCATTATACAGTGTATGACTGATGTGCAGTAGAGATTAAGATGACATTGATTTATTTAACACTTGCAAATTAGTTTGAGAGACAATGCAAAATAGAGTAAAATGATACTTAGGCTACAAAACTTTTAAAAGGCCTTTAATATTTTCAGGTATTCATAAGTTCTAATATGCAGGTTCAGTATCACTTATTAAATGTGTGAGGAATTGCCGGGGTCCAGCCCCAGCAGAGTCCAGGGTCTCCCGAAGGGATGGATGGAGTCCGCGAGAGAGAGACGCAGTGAGACAAGGAGTGAGGTGTCCAAGTCTGATTTATTCAAAGCATTCAAGCACTTATATCGGGTCCAGGTCACACGTTTATGATTTCATGGAATTGTCCCAGTACATAATTTTGGCAAACAAAATGGGTACATAAGCATATCTTGTTACAATATTAGCACAGTATGCCTGTAAGAAGTAAGCAACCTTTATTAAATATAGATATTGACCTTTTTTATACGTCTACTAGGCGTCTAGATGTTTAAGAATGATTGCAAAACGGGGTGTAACGTCTAGAGTCAGTTCCCCATGGGTCGAATGGCCCTAAGCCTTCATCTTTATTCCTGTAATAATGAAAGTAGAAGTCTTGTAAAGTATAAGGGGATTGAAACCCACACAGGCATAGTGCTTGGGGTTTCTCTTTTACCATTAACTATTTTATAGGGTTCACAATCCTCATCATAATCCCAGTTCCCCTGTATCAATATATTATGATATTTCTTTGCAACTTTATCAGGATCATGAGTTGTCTTAGGAAGGGGTAGCTTTTGTATGTCTCTGTTCTTGGGTGGGTGCCACCATTTGTCTCCTGTCCTAACAGGCCTAGGATAATATCTACCTCCTAGAAGGACCTGAGGAAGGAATGTTCTCTTTTGAGGCCGATTATTAGAAGGCTTCCTCCTTGAGGGCTGTCCAAGCTCCTTTTCCGGCTTTCCAGGAGGGCGTCAGAACGTTTTTTCCCTTCAGGCTGCTGTTCCCCTGAACCTTCCCTAGAAGGCCAGGTTACATCAGCTTCTTTCCCCTGTGTGGAGAGATTTTCCCCAAGATAACCCATGCACAGAAAAAGAACATCAAGAGCAACATTGCTAAGATTAGTAGCATGAGTAGGATCAGGAGCGGCCGACCGCCATCTTCTGAGGGTCCGCCGTGCGTTCCCTCCTCTCTCTCCCAGACCGTTGTCCTTGGGTAGAGGCTTAGCTGGCTGGTGGGTGGCTCCCGGCAAGGAATTATCAACAACCTATAAATTATGAATTCACATGAAACAGATTCCTTTTGATTTGTTTCATGGACCAAGGGCATGTCCTTTCATCAATAAGAAACTTAATTTATGCCCTCTCATATTACATACACTTCCACACGGTAGTCAGGAAGCTGTAAAACTTGAACTGCTGTAACATTACTACTATCTGATTCATAAATTACTACGGTAGGTAAAGTCAGGGCAGGCATTTACGAATTTCAGTTTTGCGAGAATTACCAGTACCCGTGACATAAAGGGACTCTGGACTTTCCTTTAGTACTTTTAATTTAGATGCAAGGTCTACTGGAGGCAAATGTATCCAGTGATATTTTCTTATTATCCTCAAGATATCTTTTTATTACCCCTATTTCTTAGCCTATATGGGTTTTAATAAAGTGAACTGATAACAGCCACCCAGTGTACTAGAATATAGCTCAGTTAGGACTGGTTCTTTGTGGGATTTTACCAATAGCAATACCAGGTCATTTCATGTCATTAGCTTTCTAATAAAACTACTTTTTAGTTGAGAAGTAGGTCAGAGGAAACCTAATAAAAGAGCAGGAGAAAGAGGAGATAAAACATGAAAAGTTCTGTGAATATACTAAAAACCATTGAATTGCACACTTTAAGTGGGTGAATTGTATAGTGTGTGAATTATATCTCAATAAAGCCATAAAACAAGTCCTAAAGGGCAGGAGAGTGTGCAGTGTGAACAGGAGGAACTTGCAGAGCAGCAATAATTTAAATAAGTGGTTAGTGTGAACATCTCAGGCTCACTTTATGTTGCTTCCATCCAAGTTTTTAACTATATGGATTACAATAAGAGTAACCACCTTTAAAAGTTTATTTCATCTATCACTGCTCTAATTTTCCACTTTATTAGTATTTACTTGAGAGTTATTTAAATAAAGTGAGTGTAGAATAAAATAAGCAAATCCTAATTACTAGAAGTATGCTTTATAGGATCTATGGGAAGAATGAGAAAAATAAGAAAACCAGACAGATGTTTTTTCTTTTCCCTCTTTTTCAGTCAGCGAGCTCCTTTAGTTCACTAATATAGACTTCTGTTTATTATTTTTCCCCCTAAACATTTCCAAAGTATTTCCAAAGCTCTATTATTCTATCTAGCCATTATTTTTAGGTGAGTATAAATGAAATAATTGATTGAAATAATTGAATGAAAGGATAGTTATGAAATTAAATACATGAGTTAAATAAAATTATTCTAATGTTTGAATCTAAGGAATGAAATAGGATGCCAAGAATCTGTCACTTGAGTGTTAAGTTCTGTGTTCTCCCTTGCCCAGTATTTTTGACTGTTTTTCCTTTTTCTTTTTCTTCCTTTTCTGTAACAATCTCAACTGACAAATTTGTTAACTAAAACTGGAATTATCGCATTCGTCTAGGGATAAACTTCAGAAATTAATATCTTCATAGTTAAGATCGTTGGCAATAGCAAATAGAAGTCTGAATCTAGACTGAGAATTGCTTTTAATTGCTAGTGACCTTAGGAACTCCTAATATGCCCACAGTTTGGAAAATTGCTGTAGAAGGTTTGCATCGGTCCGGTATGTTTCCAGGGGACTCAAGCATGGAAAATCCTTGGAAATTCTAGAGTAACCAATACAAAGGATCTCAAAAAATTTAAATAATGCTTAGCTTTGCTTTATGGTGTATGATACTTTAGATGATGGATTAAATTGAAAATCCAGACAAAAATTCATTTGAATTTTCTAGGAGTTTGGGGAATGCTAAAATGATTTGTTACTTATAAACCTTGTCTAGAGTTCCATAAATACTTTAACATTCATGTGTCTTTTTCCTGAAATAACTGATTTGACAGAACAATTTTTTTTAATTCCTTAAGTAGATTCAGTAGAAGTCTTGATAACAACAAAACTAGTGGCTAATTATTTCATGCTTGAATGAATTAAAAGATAAAATTTGCCTCACTAGACACTGAAATATATGCCATGGAGAATATGGAGACTGAGAATGAGACCCTTTTTGCCCTATAATGACATTTAAGCCATCCCAGGTTTTAACTCAAGATCAAGGAATTAGCCTGAATTATATCAGTCGGAGATATTCTGGGTACTTAAGACAGGGTATGTGCTAATGGAGGCAAGAGTTCCAACCTGTGATTGGACTGGATGGTCCAAACCATCAATCTATGTCTTTATTTATGACTTCTTTTCCCTATTCCAACATCAAGCTCTATATTAGTAGATAATTTACAAACATAGACGTCTGTTTACAAGGTGGTTTAGTGGAACTGAGCCGACATTTTTAATGCATATTCATTAAAAGTCAACTGAAAATGAATCAGGATGAGTACTCCAAAACAATCTAGTTAGATTTATCTTGATATCTGTAGAAGAGAATTTTAAAGTAAGTTTATTTAAAAGAATGCTATTTTGGAAATGGTTTATAATCTTAAACATCCTATAATAATTGTGTACTTGATGAAAGCATGGCACAATTAACACTGCAGTGGACAGAGAATGTGTTTAATCATTAGCATTATTATGCCTCTTTAAATATAACCAAAGTGAATAGCCAGCAGTAAATATCAGGATAAACTATTCTAAGTATAATAAAATGTAAAAAGTGGTTTCCAGGTGTGGAGGTGGGGGGTAGGGACAGGGATGAATGGCAGAGCACAGAGGATTTTTAGAGCAGTGAAAGTACTCTGTATGATGCTGTAATGATGGATACACGCCATGACACATTTGTCCAAACCTGAAGAATCTATGAAGTAGAAATATCCTTGGAATTCACCATGGCATCCAAACAAATTGCAAAATTGAACCAATAGAAACAAAAGATAGGGTTTTCAAATTTTATATATTCACATATCCAGAATAATTGTACTCTCTTATTTTGTGATAAAGCTGATACTGAATATAAATTATACTTAGGCACGCCAGGATGTGTGCTTTCTTTTTGCTGACCATCCTCAACTTAATTAACAAAGGTTTGAACTTTTAAATAATTACTTTTAAATCAACAACAGTGACCCAAAAAAGTATACAACAATGTTTTTGTAAGTGAATAGTCAAAATTTTGTTATATTTTGTACAAAATCAGTTGCAAATCTTTAATCAAATTATTTTGTACATGCAACACAAAAAATATTTCAATTTTTAAGTTCACTTTTGAAGTTTAGTGTGTTATAATTATTGAAAATCATGCTTGCAATACAAAGACATTGAAAGTTATCTCTCAATATCAATGGACAAACTGAAAAAAAGTCAAACCAGAGCTCTTGGATGCCATTGTGAAATCCAAGGATATTTCTACTTCATAGATTCTTTTTTTTTTTTTCCCGAGGAAGATTAGCCCTGGGCTAACTACTGCCAATCCTCCTCTTTTTGCGGAAGAAGACTGGCTCTGAGCTAACATCCATAGCCGTCTTCCTCCACTTTATACATGGGAGCCCTACCACAGCATGGCGTGCCAAGCGATGCCATGTCTGCACCCGGGATCTGAACCGGCGAACCCCAGGCCACCAAGAAGTGGAATGTGTGAATTTAACTGCTGCACCACCGGGCTGACCCTCTACTTCATAGATTCTTAATTTTGTAGGAATATTAATATTCTACAGCAATTGTGCTCAACAAAAATCTGTTTACACAATCAACACCAAAGCAAATTATTTTATCTGCAATGTTGAACTTTAAATCTATATTTGCAAGAACATTCACAATAATAACGAATCAATAACGAATAATGACAGATGAACTCAATCAAAACATATTTGGCATTAACTTACTGATTTCCAATTTGAATCGACTGATCAGACCTATTGAATTTGACATATTTTCGATATCTGCAAAGTTCATCTACTGATGGAGGCAACATTTTAACAGCTAATTTTGCAATTTTAATCATGATCATAAGAAAACTAATTTAAAGTAAATGAAATTAATTTGATGAGTAGATATTTGATCTAAATAAAAATCCGCATTTCATAAAGTGATGAGCTAATCAAGTCTGCTGCACTTTCAGGAGTTAGTCGTTATCTGCAGCACAGTCTTTTTGAAATATCTACTAAATTCTGACGTAGATACTGATGGTTTGCCAGAAGGTGTGTCTTCTGATTTTCATCTAATTACTTATACCACTATAGCCCTCAGGGTAGATGATAAATGTCAAGGTTTAGGCCAGTTCCACATTTGTTACCAACTTTTTTTAGGAATTGAAACCTAGTACATAATATTTAATTTATTTTTTGTTATTGTTTTAAAAACATGATATCAAAACAATAAAATAAGTAGCTGTAAATTCATATCACAAAATAAAATTTGAAATCCCTGTAGCAAGAACATTAAGACTAGTATATCTATGTTCTATGACATGCCTGCTCAGTGTCTATTTCATGTACATATTTCACAAAGTTATCATATGATTTACCACTTTTACTTCTAAGCCTACTGACTGGTTGCCTGAAGGTGTTACACAGCTCACAGCCCACAACACGGGAGACTTGAAAATTGGCTACAGAGGCCGGAGAGCAGAATATTTCTCCTTTAATCCCTATAGACCAGAAGAAATTAGCATCCCCAGCCTCTTGTGTCTAAGCATGGTTTATCTTTTCAGAGAGTATCCTTGAAGTGGGGGGTGTTGCTTATATACTGTCTAGAAAGGTATGGAAAAGAGATATGATCTATCACCATTCATCTTTTAAGATTCAGTCATGTATTAAAATGAGAGTATTTGTCCCATGCATTTCACACACTACTAGATGAGATCAAGGCAAAAGTTATAAGTACCAGTAGAGGTCTAGTAAAAATATTATGACTCTTTTTAATGTATTTTAAACAATGATACTTTGATTCAAAGCAACTAATACCCCAGAACAATACTAATTCACAGGAAATGCCAAGAAAACAAGATTAAACCATACCATTGCAAGCAAAAATGGGATGTCTGCTCACCCTAGCTTAAAGTATTTTCATTTCCAGCAAAATGTTCAGCTAAAAATCAGAGAAATAGGTTGACATTGCAGTAACTGTATCTGGAATTGCACTGAATACGTACTGAGATGCCAAGAAATATTCTAAGCCATCAACTTGATGTATTCTAAAACTTTTTAAATGCAAAAAGTCTTTTTATAAAACAATTAAATAATCTATTCATTTTGAAAAACTACAGAAGCAATTGACAACTGTGTCTTCAAAGAGCCCTTTCCTTCATATTGATCATGTTGGGGACCCAAATCCACATGGCACTCACTAATGTTAGCACTTGTCACATGTCAGATGACATTTAATGAAGGCATAGTTGATTACAGTCTTGTTTCACCTGTAACAAGGTTCCAGGAGTTAGAGTGGACTGTTCTCCAGGGCTCTTTCTTCTCTCACTACTAACTTTAGAGGAACACCTATGAAAATGAAAACAGAAATAATAGCAGAAGCTACCATTTATTGAGCTCTTATTATCTCTCAGGTACTTCAACTAAACTACATATGTGATTGATTTTAATCCTTGCAAAAATCCAACTTAGACTATAATTCAAAGGAGCATACAGACCTCTGTTTGGAGATTACCTGCCAGCTTTCCTTTGCAGCAGCATCAGAAAAGAGGAATGCTTTGGGTAGCAGAGTGAGACTATTAAAACCTGGTCTAGACCACTGAGGCACCCATAGGTCACTTTCACTTTCTGTAGATTCAGCATCATATAAGTGTCAATACAGAAGATTAAATGAATGGGAAACTATTGATACTATTCTTAGAAATATATTTACTCCGTCAGCAGATGTATTTTTCTCAACACTATTCTAGAGATTCTAAAAAGTGCATTTCTGGGTATGAGTAGAAGTTTCCATTTTTAGGATCATCAATCTAAAATATGTAATGCTACTGGATATAGAGAGATTCTCCATAATGCACAAATCATTCTCAACTATCCAATTTCCATAAGGGAAGAAGGTATTTAAAATTTATATGTTTTGTAATCAGAACGTTCTCTGTTTTGGAAGATGAAACTGCCCACACCATTAATCATTTAGTGTTTTGTCCTCTTTCTGTTGACAGTAGCACCATGGAAACATGGTCCAGTTGGCAACGTGAAGGAAATTATCAGAGAAAACACCTTAGTCCTCATCATTTGGAAAGGTGTACAAAAATGCCTTTCTAAATATGTCATTCTTCTGCTTTAGGCTTTGCCAATTTCAATATGTCATTTCTATCAGCATATTATCACTTTTCATATGGCAAAAATTGTCAATTTGATGTTTAAGTGCAGGTTTATTTATTTTTCAAGTGGTAAGTTAAGGCGTAGAGACAAGGCAATGCTAGATATATTAAAATACTATTCAATACTCTTGTTTTCAGCTTACTTAGAAACACATGGGTCAAAGGAGAGAAGATGCATAAAAGATGTTTGGAAAGATGCTGCAAATTGTTTTCAGCAGGCATTTCTTGCAACCATCTCCCTTTTTTTTTTCAGTATGCGAGGGGCATGACCATAAACATGTTTTTCAATATAATTTTGGTATAACAATTTCTTAGAAGCAGAGCTTCTGGTTGTAATCAGGTAGAATAATTGCTTACATCCTTAGGTAGAACTCTAACAGCTCAAAAAAGTAATACATATTTTGAATTTTAGAAAACCCATAGCAAAGACAGAAGCAAGAAGATCAAGCAAAATAGCAAATAATTATTTATACGCTAAGTCTACAAAAATGCTGAGAACAGCATAGTGAAGTATTTATTGATTTTAAAGGTGATGAGTCTTATAAATTGTGTACAGAGATTTTTAGTGACAGCAAGAGAGAAACCAATGGTCTCTTATTATGGCAGTGCACCCTGTGGTTACCAACAATGAGGGAAGAATAAAAGAAATTCTATAAACAAATCATATTTCAAGGAAAAAGACTTGAGAACGGGGAATATTTCTAGAGATAAACAAGGCTTAAGGACGTATGAAAATAAAGTATCAAAAGAGTGGCTAAGAGGATCTAAGGAGGATTAAGATTTTATGCTAATCACATCCTCTTCCTGCTTTTAACCTGTCTGAAAAGATTGACCTTATTTTTACCTATTTATTTTATTTTTAATTTTTACTCCTATGTTTGTCTTGACATAATTAGACGTGTTATTATTTTATTTGGAAAATCAAACTGAATGCATGCCTGAAAGTAATTATCTCTTAGGATTGACAGGCTAGGATCTTCTTAATCACTAAAACGTTTCCAGCCAGTGATTTCCTTTATGTTCTTAGGTGAAACAAGACGTTTTGCCCTTTTAGACACCAAGGTAGTTAGCAGTACAGGCTTTGAAATCTTGTAGAAGTGCTAATTAAACTAATTATAACTTGATTCACTTGTCTTGGTACAGAAGTACTTCAAAGAATTTGAAGTTGATTGTGTGACAGTCTGAATCTCCATACAATCACCCGTCTATTTCATAGCTCAATGTTTGTCATCTAGACCAATGATTCTCAATGACAGATTCATATTAGAATAACCAAGGGGCTTTGAAAAAAAAATGTGAGAACTATCTCAAAAGAATTAAACCAGAAGTTCAGGAGATGAGATCTGAACTCTGACGTGTTTTAAAAGTATCCCCAGATGATAATAATGTGCAAATCAGAGTTCAGAGCAGCTGAGACAGAGACAGTACATATAGCATTTAAGAGCGTGGGCAGCATTTAGAATTAGAATGCATGAATTCAAATCCTAATGTTGGCACCTATTATGCTATAATCTTGAGCATGTTAATCAAACTTTCTTTGCTCAGGTTTGCTTTCTGTTGTTTTGTTTCTAAAAGAGTTAAAAGGCAGTTGTGAAGATTAAACAAATTAATACATATAAAACACTTTAAAGAGCACCTAGCACGTAAGTTCTCAGTAAAGTGAATAATTATGTTCACTTATAAATGAGGAGTTGATACAAATAAAAAAGATATTGCAGAAATAAAATTGAGAAGCATTTCTTCCTATAACCATTAATGCCCCCAAACCAAAATTATCTTGGGAAAATAAGATTCTATTTAATTTAATAGTAACAAAAGGAATTAAGTTACTACAAAAGGATATATTGGTAAAATGGTATACCACAAGCCAATTGTAGTGTGTATTTATAGTTTTATATGTTTTTACACACTACAACTGGTTTGTGGTATATCATCCTACTAATTTCTTTCTTCTGTCACTGTTAAGTTAAATATATATATTTATTATTAAATATTACTATTAGATAAATATATATTTTACTACTAAATATGTACATATATGTATGGTAACAGATGGTAACTAGACTTATCACAGAGATCATCTCATAATGCATATAAATATCAAATCACTATGATGTACACCTGAAACTAATAGGATATTATATGTCAATTATACTTCCATAAAAACATCAAAATAGAAAGACTACAGAAAAATAATACTATATCTAAGATGAAAAACATACTAGATAATATTAATGGTAAACAAGACATTGCAGGAGAAAAGTTTAGTGAACTTGAAGACATAGCAATAGAAATTGTCCAAAATGTAACACACAGAGGGAAAGAAAGACTGGACAAAATGAACTGTGGGGTAGTGGAACAATTGTGAGACAATTTCAACCAGTCTAATACAAGTATGATTATAGTCCCTGTAGAAGAGGGTTGGGGGAACAGAAAAAAAATATTAGAAGAATCCATGGCCTAATGTCTTACAAATTTGATGAAATTTACAAATTTATGAGTTTAAGAATTTCAACAAACCCCAAGCAAAATAAACATAAAGAAAGCTAGACCATTGACCATCACAATGGTATTTCTGAAACCAGTGATAAAGAGATAATCTTAAAAGCAGCTAGAATAAACAAAAGACACATCACTCAAGAAAAACAAAGGAAAAGGACAGAAAATTACTTATAACAAACAACACAAGTTAGAAAACAATCAAACATCATTTTTAAATATCACAATAAAAATCAACACAGGATTCCTTACCCAGAAAAATATATTTCAAAGCTGAAAGTGAAATAAAGACTTCTTCAAGACATAAAAAATGTTAAGGAATTCATCACCAGCAGACATGCATAACAGCAACAGCAATATAACTTATAAAGAAGCTCATGAAGTAGAAGAAAATTTATTGATGTGGGAAGTTAGATCTATAGAAAATAATTAAGATCACCAGAGATGTTAACTACACATGTAAATGTAGAAACTTACTTTTCTATTATTTAAATGTCTTTAAAAGATAAATGCCTTGGGGCCAGCTCGGTAGTTCATACACCCCACTTTGGTGGCCCAGGATTTGCAGGTTCGGATCCTGGGCACGGACCTAGCACTGGGTCAAGCCACACTGTGCAGGCATCCCACATAAAATAGGGGAGGATTGGCACAGATGTTAACTCAGTGTTTTCCTCAAGCAAAAAGAGGAAGATGGACAACAGATGTCAGCTCAGGGCCAATATTCCTCACACACAAAAAAAGATAAATGTCTATTGAAAGCAAATGAAGTTTACTGTTGTAAGGTTCCTATACTATATATACAGTGGTTAGAACCTGAAGGTACACTGTGAAAAGTTAAATATACACACTAAAAACATTAAATCAATCACATAAAACAAAGAGTTATAGGCAATAAGCTAACAAAGGAAATAAAATGGCTTCATAAAAAATACTCAGATATCCAAAAAGGAAGAAAAAGAAGTAAAAAGAACAAAGAAATGATTAAGAAAATAAAAAAAAAACAATATACTAGACTTAAATGCAAGAATAATCAACTAAAATCATAGAGAAAAATCGAAGAAACAAATATGTTATTTGAAAAAATCAATAAAATTGATAAAACTCTAGCAGCATTGATCACAAACAAAAGAGGAAAAACATATTACCATTATCAGGAATGAGAAAGGTGACATCACTACAGACTCCATAGATATTAAGGAAACCATGGCACTATCATAAAAAATTATAAAATGGACAAAATTTCTTTTAAAAATTACCAAAACTCACTCAAAAAGAAGCAGATAACACACAGCCCTATATTGACTTACCAATCAGAAAATGCCAGACTCAGGTGGCTTTGCTGATGAAAGTGAATCATATTTCTATTTGAGGAAAAATAATATCAATTATTATTTAAAGAAAAATAATTATTATTTTAGGAATATTTAAGGAAAAAGTAATAATTATACACAAATTTTTTCCAGAAAATTGAAGAAGAGGAAATACTTCCCAAGTCATTTGATGGTGCCAGTTTTGCTGATAATGAAACTAAGGCCTTTATGAGAAAAGTTAACTACAGACTTATATTCTTATGAACACTTATGTAAATGTTCTTAACAATATTTCAGAAAATAGAATCAAGTGACTTAGAAAAAGGGTAGTTCATCATGACTGAGTTGAGTTTATCCTGGAAATTCAAGAAATGATCATTTGAAAATCAGTGAAATTCACAATATGACAACAAAAAAAGAAAGCCACATGATCAAATCGATGGTACAGAAAATGAATTTGACAAAATCCAACATCTGTTCCTGATTAAAAACATTCAGTCAAATAGGAATAGTGAAATGTTTCTCAACCTGATAACATGATAGAGGACATGTATGAAAACCACCCAGCTAAGATCATACTTAATGTTGAAAGACCAGATCCTTTCCCATTATGGTGAGGAATGAGACCTGACCATAAGGAAATCTACTGTGATCCCTTGAGTTCAATATTTTACTTAAGAGTAGGCAGTGCATTAGGGCATTGGAAGAAATAAAAGTCACCAGATCAGAAAAGGAAAAATAAAACTATCCTTATTTGTGTACAACGTGATCATCTACACAGAAAATCCCATGAAATTTCTGAAAAACTAGTAGAACTAATAAATGAGTTTAACAAAGCTGCAGCATATAATATCAATATGCAAAAATACATTGTATTTCTAATACTGGCAACCACTTTTCAGAATAGTTTGGCAGTTCCTTAAAAAGATAAACACACTGCAATATATGAGTGAGCCATTCCATCTCTAACTATTCACCTGAGGTGTAAAAGCAAATTTCCATATAAACATTTACACATAAATGTTAATGTCATTTTATTTGTAATAGCTTCAAACGTCTAGGTTAATAATAATCTTCATGCAACTTGCTGTCAGGTGATTTAACATGTAAAGTGTCCCTAATGTCTAAATTTAGCTTTGTCCAGAATACCAATAGAGATCTTCTTTCACAGACACTTATTTAAAATTCTTAAAAAGCAAACAGACACACACACGTGCATGCACACACATACAACTTTTAGAAATAAATTTGAAATACAATATCGCTTATGTACAATAATATACACTTTAAATTTAATCTAAGCAAAAATATGTTAACTTTAAAAAGATCTGTTAGGTAAGATAGTCAGACGCTAAACGTGACCAAAATCGTTTGTTATTCACAATTTAATACAGCATTTTTCATCTCATAAAATCAAAGACTTTCAAGGTTGCAACATGCTTTGTATCTAATTTCTTTCAGTATGAGCTTTTCTTTCTAGACGTCATAATTAAATTTGATTTTTAAATGTGTCATTTTAAATAGGACTTTAATTTTGAGTACTAATTGAGTAATATTTTGAGTAGCTATAATAAGCATTGATGAAAAGCATTCCTTAAATATTAATTAATTTTACATTTTGTATATTTAATAAGTCGCTTAACAAAATATAATATATACAGAGATTTGGGAATTCAGAATCCTGTGCCTGTTACAAATCTTCACATAAATTTGAACACATGATCTCATGTCTTGGTTCTTACTCATCTAGCAAATATGCAGTAATACTTGACAGATGAATATTGATGTTTCTATGATACTGTGGACCATCTTAACATGGCGAGGAGTGGACATTGGTTGTTGGTAAAAAAAGACTACGATTACACATATACACACATATTACTACATATGAATATAATTCTGTAAGTTTATATATCCATATATGTATATTTAGCTAAATGTCTATATAGAAAAGTATTTTTGATCTTAACTAATATATACACGAGCTGTTCTCCTTTGTAACAGTGCCCATTTTTTTCTGTATGTTCAATTCACAAATAAATCAATATATCAGGTCTAATAATCAAATTTATTTGCTATATATTTCCCAGCTATCTTAGTAAACTGGTATGTTTCTAAAATTTGGGGGTTTTCCCAAGACATTTTAAATTTATCTAATATTTACTCAATATTTATATTATATACAGTTATTCTTCAAGAACGTAGTTACATTATTACAGTATGAGTTACATAGACTCCTAAGAGATACCTCCTCAATATTTTACCATTTTTCTAGACAGAGTTTATAGTTTTCTCATGAAACCTTATTTTATGCATTTTAAATTTTATATAGTTCAATTCTTTTTTAACAAGAGAAAGATAATGAAGTCCACTGCCAAGTGAGAGAAATTTAGAGCATACATTCATAAATAACATGGAGCATAAAGGAAAATAAGTGCCAATTGTTTGATTCTGTTTTTTTTCTCTCTCCTTGAAAGGACAGAATGGGCTTAAGAAATCTGTTTTATTTAATTGAGTGTGTAGCTGTTTATTTTTTTAAGTCAGTATCTTTTTTTAGAGTTCTTCTTAAGCCTCACAGGATATTTAAACTTAAGAAGCTCAAGAAGAAATTAATGCTCTGTTGAACCACATATAAACTCTTGGTTTGAATCTATCCATAAATGTCCAAGAAAAGAATGATTTTTGCTCTTAGAAATAACAATTTCCCTTACCCGTTATTAAGGAGAGAAGTTCTATTTTTGGCAATACATCATTGATTAAAGTATTTTGTCCTTCCTTGTAATTATTTTTTTAACCATCATGTTTATTCTAGCTTTTTTTACTATTATTAAGTGTTTTACACTGTGGGGGAAAAAAATAAGTTTGCATGTTATTTTAAGTTTAGAAGTAATTTTGAGATCTCAAAATAGTTCCAAATTCTGTTAACTGGGATGAACACATACCCACTTATTCCTCCTTTACTTTGACTGGTTCTGAAGCCAAGAACCACACAGAAGAGCAACTGCACATTTTGGTTGACTGAGAGTTCATGGACCTATATTTATTTTGGTATTAAGCTCATGGGAATTAATATTTATAGTTTGGGCTGGTTGGATTTGGTGGATCAGTAGAGAACTAACTATTTAATAAGCCATAGAATTAATCAAATAAATAATTTAAATTACATATGTAATCGCAAATTACATAATTAATGACATCGTTTTTCCTGAAGTTGCTACAATCTAAAGGTGAAAATTTTATTGTCCGTATTGAGAACTGTGTTATGGTAGCTAATCCTAAAATTATTACTCCAAGCAGAACAGGCACCTTTTAAATGGCTAAGACACTAAGAAGAAAGTCTTATAATAGGAGGATGAAAGATTGAAGATGTCTAGAAGGGGTTTCATGCAAAGAATGACAACTTGTATGGTATCTTTGTGAATTGATTCAGGAAAAAAGAAGTAAACAGGAGAGTATTTAAACAGCACTGATGTTCACTCTATAGTTACTGGACATTTAAATAGGAAAAGTAGTGACGTCAGAAGACCAAATCTTAGCTCCACTTACGCACTCTGCAAACTTGGGTATGTCGCTTAATTTTCTAAGTTTTGTTCATCTGTAAAATCGAGGATAACGATTCCTGTTCTCGTCTACCTACTATCATTGCTGTAAGAAACTGAGAAGACGGAGACTATTAAAGGATTTTGAAAACCCTACATAAGCACTAAGCAAATCGAACGTATTCTAGGAATCACTATTTTCTATAGAACCCAATACTACTTTTTGATTGTGACATTCGTTTTAGTGTAAAGTGGCCCACTGTTACACTGTGATATTTACATGTTTAAAAAATTACCAGCTGCTAAGTGTTTAATTTAGTCATCTTTCATCTCACTCTATCCCATGCATGAGTTGGTTTCACCCTTATTTTTCATGAGAAAACTGAAGCTCAGTGAGTTTAAGAAAACTACTCAAAGCTACACAGCTGACAAATAAAAATCTGAGATTGAGACTCTCGTTTATCTAGTTATAAAGACTGAAGTCTTTTCGTTATCATATCTTTGCCAGATAGTTTAGGTTTGAAGACATTCTCTAGGTTACGTTCCCTTTTCTCCTCTCTCATTTCTTTCCTCTTTTGTCTGATCTTCACTATAAACTAAATAACCAATTTTCTTTAAGTCAAAGAGAAAGGAAATTACTTTTTTGGTTTTACTACAACAGTTGGCTTATCTTAGCTCAGTACTTTTTTATTTGCCTGATATACTGACTGCATTCTCAGGCCCGGCTTCAATTTTCATGCCATTTATAACCTTAGCCTCCACCATCTCTGCGAGAAATGTACTTAATATGACGTATGAAAAATATTGCTTTGAACGGGTTTTAAATTACTTCTCTCAAACTTACTAATGCCCTAGATTTGGTGAATAAATACAGATGCAATCTGTCCTTATTCTTTATGACCCTTTTTTTTTTGATAAGGGGAGGCATGCCTATTAAAGTCTATAAAAAGCAATCTCGATCTATCTGGCCCTAAGAATTTAAATCTTTTAGGTAATCTTCAAATGGCAGCTCTTTCTCCCTACAGAACATTGCTTAGTTTACCAAACGAACTTACAATGAACTTTCTTCTAGCTCTACTCCTCCCTTCCTTCCCTCCTTCTTCCCTTCCTCCCTCCCTCCCTCCTTCCCTCCCTCCCTTCCTTCCTTCCTTCCTTCCTTCCTTCCTTCCTTCCTTCCTTCCTTCCTCCCTCCCTTCCTTCTTTTTGGTTAAAATGCAATGATGAAACAGCATAACATCCCTGGTCAGTGTGAGTTACAATTATTTCTAAGGAGGTATGTTTGTGTGGATGTTTGTTTTAAATGTTCTTCTTTTTAATATTAAAATCTCATCAAATATTTCATTTTAAACTAAAAATGCTTTAACAAATGATACTGCCCCCTTTGTACAATGGTACAGTGTTCTTTCAAGCCACTCCGGTGCCCTTTTTAAGTGTTCCTATTAAATTTTTACACCCGTTTGCTTTCTCTTACACCAGTTGTTTTCCAGGCTCACCATGGACATTCCCTGACACAGAAAAGAATCCACCATTTCTCCAGGGAACTCTGATAACTTATACTGAGACGTGTTATTTAGAAATAAAAATTGCGGCATTAAAGTTGATATGGAAGATGAGGTATTATTGCCGTCATGTCCTCTCAGTAAATAAAGTTAGAATTTTTTAAATTACAAGGGCATATTGATATTTTCAATTTAGTTTAATATTTCATGGTTTAAAATTATATACAGTGTTCAATAAAAAAACCCTCTATAAGCCACTAAAATAATAGTTTCAATTTCAAATATCAAAATTGTTTATAAAAATATTGGAAATACTGGAGAAGAAAGAAGTCAAAGTAAGATGACACTAATATTAGTAACTGCAGGAAATCTCCATCTCCACCAGGGGCTGCCGGATTTTGTTTTGTTTTTTGTTTTTTGGTAAAGATTGGCCCTGTACTAACATCTGTTGCCAATCTTTTCTTTCCCTTCTTTTCCCCAAAGCTCCCCAGTAGGTAGTTGTATATTCTAGTTGTAGGTCCTTCTGATTGTGCTGTGTGGGACGCTGCCTCAGCATGGTCTGATGAGCGGTGCCATGTCCACACCCAGGATCCAAACCAGCGAAACCCTGGGCCTCGGAAGTGGAGCCAGCGAACTTAAGTACTCTCTCACGGGGCCAGACCCACAGGGGCTGCGCTGTCGTTGGAACTATCTCACTTGAGCAAGAACCCAGGAGTCTCACTTGCTGATCATAACTGCTGTGGTAATTATGACTACTGTTGTCGGTTTATGTTTTGTCATAAAAAGTTTTAAAGTTTATGAAATCAAACTTATATATCTTTTCCATTATTGCTTCTAGATTTTGAGCAGATAAAGGCTTTCTCTCTTCCTCAATAAAAAAGAATTTTGTGGGTTTTTTCCCCTTCAGACTCACAAATGGTTTCAGTTTTACATTTAGATCTCTAACCCACTGGAAATTTATTTAGTGTAAGTTAAAGAACCTATTATATCTTTAGGCAACGGTTATACACTTACCTTAATATCAATCAATTTAAAAAGCCATTCTTCGCAGTGATTTGAGAAATTTCATCACATCGTACTTATGATAATACATTTCATATGTATGATAAACTAATTCCCACATATATTTGTTTATATACAATTATCCACCAGTCTCTGCATTTCTGCATGTCTTAGGAGGCAGATGCTAACAACCTTTGGTTCTGGACTGCCTTCTCAGGAACGTTTGTATAACTACTGATTATTATAGGATTTTTTTCTTTCATATAACGCTACCCTATTGGATTCTCGTATTGTTTCTAGTATTTTTAATAATTTTTCTTGGCTTTTTAAGGTGTATCATTATATTATCTTCAACAGAGATAATTCTGAATATTCTTTTACTTTTAATTTATCTTTAATTTCTTTCTCTCCCATAACTATCTTGGCAAATCCTCCCAAAAGAATATCAAGTAGCAATGGTGAGGCCAGGCATTCTTGCCTTTTTCTCTCTTCACTGAGGTTGTCCTATTTTTCCCCGCTAAGTAAAATGTTGTTTTGGGGGGCAATATATGTAATACACAAACACTCTCACGTAATATATAATCAGATTAAGAAACTGTTTCTTTTTTGTTTTTTACAGATTTTTTATTTTTTCCTTTTTCTCCCCAAAGCCCCCTGGTACATAGTTGTATATTCTTCGTTGTGGATCCTTCTAGTAGTGGCATGTGGGACGCTGCCTCAGCGTGGTTTAGTGAGCAGTGCCATGTCTGCGCCCAGGATTCGAACCAAGGAAACACTGGACCGCCTGCAGTGGAGCGCGTGAACTTAACCTCTCGGCCACGGGGCCAGCCCCCTAAACTGTCTCTTTAATCCTATCGAGTGTTTTTTAGCATGAATGAATATTGAATTTTTGAAATGATTTTTAGTATTTATGGGGTTGAGTAAGTGTTCTTAATGTATTAATATATTGTAAGTGCATTTGTATATATCAAACAATTTAAATATTTTGGGATTATCTAAACCTTTAAGGTTCTGTGCAATTCTTCTTTGAAACTAGGTAGGACTGATCCTATTTGAGGACACTTTCTTTTGACAACTTTATCCATGACTTTTATGGAAGTACTCAGGGGTAGAATTTTTTCTGAGTTCTTACTTGGTTAATTTTTTAATATCCTTGATACAGAGAAGGCCACGTGGCTAGATATTCAATCCTTGTTGTAAGTTTTCTTTCCGTGAGCACTTTTGAGAAATGGCTCCCCTGTTTTGTTTCACTGAACATTGTTGAAAAGCATGTTATCAATGTGATTTTGTTTTTGTGGTGGTTCCTTTGGAAGTTTGTCTTTTTGTTTGCCTGGAGGCCCAGAGGAGTTTTTAAATTACCCTTAAACTGTCCAAATGTAATGTTTCCTTAAGTATGTGTCGAGTCTGACTGTTTGGGGTAGGTTTTCCCATTACAGGTTGTGTCTTTATAGGGCTTTCTCCATTTCAAGAGCTGTGTGTTCTGCGGGTTGCGATCTCCTCAGTTTCACGCTCTGAAACGATGTGTTGATAGGAGGCTTGCTTATTCAGCAAGCAATGTACCAGTGGAGCGTGCCGCTTGGCTGTCTATTTTATCTGCAGACATAAGTGGGCTTTGGGGATAACTAATGCTGTGGTGTTCCAGGGCACGGCGGAGTCATAAATTCTAATCAGGTCAAAGGAAGAAGTTTACTGCTAGAGGCAGTAGCTCAGAGTAGAGCAGGATGTATGATGGGTCCCTGACACTAGGGACACTTGAAAACATCCATCTGAAACAGGACAGGCTTAAGGATAAAAAGCAGCTGGCATTCTAAGGAAAAGTTTTTGTCCACCTGTTACCTGTTATGCTAGAATCCACCGTGGCTTAGACTTGTAGAGAAATTCTGGTTTGCTACAGCTTTATAGGCAGTTTAAATATCCCTGAACATGAGAGGGCAATGGGAAAACTTTGTTGGGACAAGGTGATCCCTCATATAGAGACAAGAGGCTTATTGGAAGATGGATGGGCCACCTAAGACACCCTAACTGTATACAAACTGACCATTTTCCACATTTTATAAGGCACATCTGCCTGTGTTTTTGTCAGTTTTTCCACAGTTCTCAGAGAGTGGCCAGTAAGGTCCCTCTAGCCTTCTGAGTTTTTCAGAATATTTGGGGTGATCTGTGCCATATATTGGCTGGTCTTATGCTAGTACTTGTATTTATAATTTATCTCCCTTTGATTACAACAAAATAGTGGGCCAATAAGCCAACTTAGACCAGTTTAAATGATAATTCAAAATCAATTATCCTGTTAATATAATGCTTTCTTTTCCCAAAATACATTCTTTGCTGTTTTAGACCCTGGCCCACATCTACATTTTGCCAACAGAGGCACCTTAGCAACTTGGTCTGTAGTTTATTTCCATTCCTTCTCCAATGAGGTAAGCCTCCTGTGAAATGCTCCTCATTTATGTGTCTTGGCTACTGTCAAAAATATTTTCGAAATCAATTGATATGGAAATTCAGAGGGAGAAGATAAAGGATCGTCTAAATGGTATTCACAACCTGTGTACTTATCCTTCCTTGTTCATTATGAAATATGCCACTACTTGACTATTCATAGATCAACCGTATATAAAAATAAAATAGAAAAATTAATGACACAAGGTCAAAGTAGTGATAATTGCCACTTTACTTAAATAAAAGAATCTAGAATCAGTAATGTTTAAATTAAAACCAAGGGTAAGTTTTTGTGGTGGGCAGAATTATGGTCCCTAAAGATGTCCACATTCTAACCCTTGGAATCTGTGAATATGTTATGTTATCGGCAAAGGGGAATTAAGATGGAAGATGGAATTAAACTTGCTCATCAGTTGGCCTTAAAATAGGGAAATTATCCCATTTTATCTGGGTGGGCACAATGTAATCACAAGGCACAAGGACCCTAAAGTGGATGAATGGGGCAGAAGGGGAGGCAGAGAGATATGGGACTATGAAAAGAAAAGTACAGAGACTTGCAACATTGCTGGCTTCAAAGATGGAAGAAGGGACCACGAGCCAAGGAATGTGGGCAGCTGGAAAAGGCAAGAAAACAGATTTATTCCTAGAGCCTGCAGAAAGAAACAGACCCTGCTAATATCTTGATTTAGCCCAGTTGAGACTGGTGTTAGACTTCCAACTTACAGAACTGCACAATAATGAATCTATGTTGATTTAAGTGTTACAGCAACAATAGAGAATCAATACAGTTATGAATATTACATAAAATCATGTTATTTAATAAATGGTATTATCTTCTAGATTTAAATTATTTTAAAACTATGCACAGATGCTTTCTTTAGAGAAAATCATGTTTAGAATGTTTTATTCTTAGATATCTTTAATCCTTGCTACAATTTTTGAAGGTATAAAACCAATGAAATTATTAGAAATTTCTCTTTATTTTTTGCTTGCTCTAGTTAAAAGCGCTATTTTAGGTAAATTAAAATTTTACTTTTAAGCATCTAGCTTTGGATTCAAGTTGTCTATCAGTTTTTATTACATAAAAACCAACTTTTTTCACCAAACTTGCAAAGCAGACAAAAACACGGCATTCAACTATACATGTGAGAAAAATGTAAAACGCACTTTAAACTCAAAGTTAGAATTTCATTTAGGTCAGTCCGTAACAATTAGGCAACAGACTTATGTAAGAAATTTAAATTATAGCACTCTACGCTGTATTTTCAAATGTTGCTAAAAGTACTGAGGTGAAAATAACTTGCAAGTGTAAGTACTTTTTCTCACTTATTAGAACAAGACCAAAGGAGGAAAAAGCATATTTTCCATTACCTAATTTTCTCACAGAACCAAGATCTTTAGTGCTATGATAGTGTTGAATGCAATGAATATTTCATTAAAATTAGGTGATATTTAATGACGTGGGCATTTTACTTTTCATAAAGCTCTACTTTAAATATATATATGAACACGATAAGGAGAACAAGAGTATATTGACTCCTTGCAATTATGTGATGCTCTTTTTTAACTTCAAAGAATTTAAAATTTGGCATTAGCAATGTAGAATCAGAACACTTTCATTCTATATTTTGTAATCACAGAGCGCAGTGATTGGGATTACAAACTCCTGGGTCACTTGGCCTTGTTTTAAAGCCTATCTTCTCTATTTTGTAAGTGACTGGCATTTGTCATAAAAACTTCTCTGAGCCTTAGTTTCCTTATGTGAATATGTACGAATGGTGAGGATCATGTGAGGTGATGCTTGCTAAATTCTCAGAGAGGTGCCAGGCACATAGTAAGCACACATAGATGAACAAATATTGCATTCTTCTATTTAACACTACCATTTCTCTGTGCTGGCATGTGTTCTGTACATATATGTCCATGCACATAGCTAGAAAAATACACAGGTGTGCCTTTAATTATAGAAATGGGAAATGGCTAATCCATTTAGTAATAAACTTGTGTCAGATTGCCTTGATGATATCTCCAAATTGGAACTGAAAAGCATTTTGAATATTTTGTAGGTGTACAACTCTCCATTACTCTGATTTTCTACTACTTTGAACTTCTGAAAGAATAAAAGCAGCCCATCAATGTAATATGTGTTTTTTCTGTTTCTTTTCTATCTTTTAATTTCCTTGTACTCATAATTCACTTCAGTTTTTCATGCTATCTATGGCTATAAGAACTTTAATTTAGTTTATCCCATCTTTCAGTTTGTTTGTCTCATCAGTCCAAATGCTTCAGGTATAAACTCTATGCCCCCCCATCTTCAGTGTTAATCAGTCTGTCTTCACATATGACCTTTACTTTACATAGAATTCATGTTATTCTCACCTTTCATTTTAAAGTATTTTATTTTGTTCCCATTTCAGTACTCATTCCCTGTTCTAATTCAGTCTATGGAAACCAGAAAGTTACTTTATTCTACCCCAAAAATCAATGACTACAATCCTCTAATAATTAAATGGAAATAATAAGACCATCATAGCTTCGTGGAAACACAGTCTCAAGCCCTGCCACAGACTGAGTGGATCTGAAGGTGAATTTTGAAAAGGTTCTCTGGTGAGTGATAAGCCCAGTAATGTTTGAAAAGCCTGGCTCTAGAGTGCAAGTCAGCCAACTCTTTCTTTAAAGTGTCAGATAGCAAATATTTGTGGGTTGCGCAGTCTCTGTCAGAAACTCTCAATCTGCCATAATAGTGAAAGCAGCCAGAGACAATATGTAAATGGACAAATGTGACTCTTTTCCTATGAAACTAGTCATGGACACTGAAATTTGAATTTCATACAAGTTTCATGTGTCAGGAAATATTCTTCTTTTGATCTTCTTTTCAACCATTTAAAAATGTAAAAACCTGGGGCTGGCCCAGTGGCTCAGAAGTTAAGTTAACACGTTCCACTTCTCGGCAGCCCGGGTTTCCCTGGTTTGGATCCAGGGTGAGGACGTGGCACCGCTTGGCAAAAGCCATGCTGTGGTAGGCATCCGGTGTATAAAGTAGAGGAAGACAAGCACAGATGTTAGCTCAGGGCCAGTGGAAGATTATCCCTGAGCTAACACCCACCACCAATCCTCCTCTTTTTGCTGAGGATGATTGGCCTTGAGCTAACATGTGTGCCCATCTTTCTCTACTTTATATGTGGGACACCTCCCACAGCGTGGCTTGATAATCAGTGTGTAGGTCCACTCCGAGATCTGAACTGGTGAACCCCAGCTACCAAAGCGGCATGCACACACTTAACTGCTGCGCCACCAGGAGGGTCCTGTGAAAACTATTCTTACCTGGGTTGTGTGTAAGCAAGCAGCAGTCAATTTTCCCTTGAAGACTGCCAAACTAACTTCTCTTGTTTTTCTTCTTAAAGCTGTCTTTCAGGGAGAATGATTTCCCATGCATCTTGCCCTTCACAGATGGCTATGCTGAGTAACCAACACGAGTTGGATTGATTATAGTAGTTTTCTTTGAAGAAAATAGTCATTCTGAGTATTGCATCATATTCTTAGGATTTTGATGATTGTGACTCAGTGGCAGGATCACCTGTGGGAGAGAGACAAAATCAAATTTCCAAACCTACAAACATGATGGCTTAACCCTTTATTGTGAGACCTGCTTAGTATACTGTCTCCCCAGTATACTGTCACTGGGGCAGCCAGCTGACATCTACTAGGGCACAATTTTCTAAATACAATATAGGCTATGACTAGAGTATGCCAAAAGTTGTATTTACGATCTCCAGCTGGTATTCTTGACTGTGACACCAATGATACTGTTTTGAAATATACATTTTTAATATAACTGTATTTACACAAACTATTTCTACATATGAAATTTAGTTTTTCTCCTGCTTATACTTATCAACCACAGGAAAAATAATTAATTTTTCAAAATTTACCAAAAAATGTAAGTGGAAATGTTTTTGCATTACTTTTATAAAATTTATAATAACCAGAATTTTTCTATTCTAAACAGCAGAATTAAAAAAATATAGATAAAGTATTAAGCAGATGAGATTTAAAGTTTCTAAAAAAAGGATGAAAAACTTCTGGAAAGTCAAAGCAGAAAAAAAGGTGAATATATACTTTTGAAATAATTTCCTGATTGAAAGCAGCAAAAATATAAAGATTCATATTATATGATAAATGTTCATGAAAAGCCAAGTCCTCTAAAAACAATAACTTCATTCAATGGAGTATACTTTTAGAAGAGATTAGAATAATAGCTGTATAAATAGTTTATTCATTTTTCTAAAAATAGTAATTGAACACTTAGTAAGTACCAGGCTTTATGCCAGATTTAGAGGATCCAATGCCCCTATGAGCTTGGAGGTTAGTAGAGACCACAGATTAGAGAAAAGGCCAGGAGGAGACTCTATGATTAACATTTTGATAGTTGGATGTTGTGTAAATGGAAGAGCACAGAGGAATGGCAAATAACACAAAAGGGAGACCTAATGTATTTTTACTGAACATATTTCATGTTATTGGTTGTTCTTCCTTGAATGTGAGAGATTTACTACTCAAATTAATGATCTTGAACTATAGAAAATATTATTTTAAAGAACCAAGAACTAGTCTGAGTAATTAGTATAATGTCACAACTTCTTCTGTCAACTCTAACCTAAATGGCCAAATGCTTGTAGATTCCCATATAATTGATATTCTCTTTGGTAAAAATTCTAGTTAGTTAAATTCAAAGTTGATATTGCCGGAAAACTGCCAATAAAATTGACAAAGCTGATTTGTTTATTGAAAATATAACTAACCATCAGGAAGTCCTGAGTTCCATTTTTAGTTCACCATTGATTTGCTTTCTTGCCTTTGGTGAGTACATACATCAAACCTATTTCATGTCAAGATACATAATCTATTTTTTAATGCTATTTGCACACTCATGCACAGATGTTTTATTTTCTAGTATTATGTAGTTTGGTCTTATAATGGCATAACCAATAGAGCTTAGGAAGGCATGATCAAGACTCTAAATTTCTAGTGCAAATGATAAAATGATTTATAACTATGGAAGTGATAAAAATTGGAGTTTCTTTTCTTTTCTTTTCTTTTTTTTTTTTTGAGGAAGATTAGCCCTGAGCTAACATCTGCTGCCAATCCTGCTCTTTTTTCTGAGGAAGGCTGGCTGTGAGCTAACATCCATGGCCATCTTCCTCCACTTTCTATGTAGGATGCCTGCCACAGCATGGCATGCCAAGAGGTGCCATGTCCGCACCTGGAATCTGAACTGGCGAACCCAGGGCCACCGAGACGCAGAACGTGCAAACTTAACCGCCGAGCCACCGGATGGCTCCTGGAGTTTCTTGTGATGCAATATTTAGGGAATTTTACCTACTCTGTTGCAAAGACTCCCCACTCAAAAATAAAATGTTCTTCATCTCTTTAATAAAAATGCTAAAATATGAAACCTTCTAGTGAACGATGAATCCCATTAAAGCATAATTTTATATATTTACTTATTTTTATATGCTTTAGACTTCTCAGTTATCTCAATCCATAATATTGAAACTATTAAATCCTGATTTCTCTTCCAATGCCTAGCTTCAAATTATTCTCTTCACTGAGAATAATCAGAAATAACACCCCATAGAGAAACTGGTGGATTCCAGTCACCCTATAACAAGGTAAAGAATCCCTTGGCTTTGGCATCTTGCTCCTTAAAACTCAATGTTCAGGATGTTAACTTTCCTGCCATTTGCAATGGGATTTTGATTATTTGTTTAGATTTGAAAGGGAGGTCTAGAATGGATAGTAATGGCATTTAATGTGTTTTTGTTTGTGTGTATGTGTGTATGTGTGTTTTCAATACAAACTGGGATTCCTGTTCACTTAGTGGTGAATATAGATTTTGATTATAAGAGCCTGAAGTTTGCATGGTTTGTATGAAGAGGCAGGCCTGGGGTTCAGCAATCTGTTCGGTTTTCCTCAGGATGCAGTTTGTCTGTCCTGCCTGGGGCCCTCTTGTAGCTGTTGCACTATCCTGTTTCTCATGTCCAACCTCCAACTGTGAACGTGTCCTATGACACAACGTCCATTTCAGAGAACTGCACTCCTCGCTTTTATCTTAAAGAAAAACGCTGAGGGCCCCCAGGAGGCAGAAGCTCCCTGGTCTATGGATGGATGACGGTGGAACAGCAACAACATGCAGAGAAAATTGGGGGACAGGTGGAACACACCAACTTTCTCCTGCAGCTGTCACAGAAGAGTGCAGAGGGTTCACTCACAGAGTCTCGGAAACTTTAAAATAACAAAAGACGTTAAATCTTTAGAACTACTACTAAAAAAAGAAAAAAAACAGAAAGAGAAAACTGTGAATTTCTTCTAATTTGGTAGTTTATTAGATAAATTCTAATGAATTCAATTTATATCCTAATACCTCTTATAGAGAGTTCAGATTTAATATTAAAAACAAACTCATGATGGAAACACAAGGTTAGGATTAACAACATTCAAATGTCAAATGGGTGAAACATATGTGGTATAATTTCCTTGTAAATCTCCTGGTCTAGATGTGGATTCTTTATAGATCAGTATGAGTAATGCAAATTAGGAAGACAAGATAAAACTTTCACTCGTCACAACTCTATATATTTTAGTGACAAAATGCAAGGGATTACATTTCTTATTTAAAAGGCAATTTTATATTTCCATCTTATTTTAAGTTCCTATGTGGGCA